>NC_056056.1:84556339-85806339 GCF_016772045.2 Ovis aries | reverse complement strand
TCAAACATCGAAACTGTCCCAGGGGGAATAGGGGAATGAAGCAGGGAGTTAATCACTTAAAAATTTCTTTCTCCTCCAAAAAAAGTTAGTATTAAGGAACATAAATTCTATAAAACTGTTTTAACTCCCCAAATGTTTTAAAGCTGGTGGTTGAGTAATCAGTGCTTTATGTATAACAGTATATTACTTGAGATATTCTTCAAAAAAAATGACCTCATAAAGTCAATTATTTTAGAGAAAGTAAATTTTCACTTGCAAGAACAAATACTTTGGAATAGAAAAAGGTCTACTGGAAAAAATAATTAATGCTCTCTCAAGTACAAAACTGAAATAAATGATAACATAGGTATAACACTTTTGATATCACAAAACAGGCAGTACATACATTTGGAGCTTAAAACTAGAAAGGTATTTCAAAGGCTGACAGATGACTGAACATTTTCAGGGAATAGATTCAGAAATGCAACCAAGAAAGGCCCTCCTAAAACATGGCAATAAGGACTTTGAACAACGTATTGTAGCCTCCTTCACGTCATCTGATTCCTCTGGCTTTGACAACATCTGATGAAGCCTTCTAAGTGAAATCACAGTAATTTTAAATCTGCATATGAAAGAACAGAAATATACAATTCAGAAATCAAGGGAAAATCTAATATGCTAACAGAAAGAAAGTAGTCAACAGTCCACATAACCTCTATACCCAACTCTTTAGTGTATTTTCAGCAGACAAAATAAGCCCACCAATTTTTATTTTTCCTTACTGAATCTTAAAACTCTGACCAAGTTCTGCCTGCTTCTTACAGAAGCAAAAATAGTAACAATATCAAATTTTCAATTTCAGCAGTTTGTTACATAAGTTATATTCAGTGTATCACTTGGAATAGGTGAAATATTCAAAAGCAAATTCAGTTAAAGCAATAATTAAATGAATAAGCTAAACTTTTACATTAAATCTGGCAATTTTATGAGCATATGAACCTGAACAAAGTGATGCCTTAAAGTTTTTACAATGCACATCTATCAGAATGGCTAAATGCCAGTATTGTTTTATAAAATGTAAAGGAACTGTAAGTCTTTACACATCGCTGATGGGAGTACAAAATTGGTAAAACCACTACTGAAAAAATTTTGATCCTAACATTCCTACTCCTGGGTATAAACTCAACAGAAATAAGTGCTTACATCACCAAGACTTTTATAAGAACATTCATTATAGCTTAATCCATAACAAACAAAAATTACAAACAACCCATAAGTCTGTCAATTCAGTTCAGTTGCTCAGTCGTGTCCGACTCTTCGCAACCCCATGGACTGAAGCATGCCAGGACCCCCTGTCCATCACCAACTTCTGGAGTTTACCCAAACTCATGTCCATCGAGTCGGTGATGCCATCCAACCGTTTCATCCTCTGTCATCCCCTTTTCCTCCCGCCCCCAATCCTTCCCAGCATCAGGGTCTTTTCAAATGAGTCAACTCTTTGCATGAGGTGGCCAAAATACTGGAGTTTCAGCTTCAGCTTCAACATCAGTCCTTCCAATGAACACTCAGGACTGATCTCCTTTAGGATGGACAGGTGGGATCTCCTTGCTGTTCAAGGGACTCTCAAGAGTCTTCTCCAACACCAGAGTTCAAAAGCATCAATTCTTCAGCACTCAGCTTTCTTTCTAGTCCAACTCGCACATCCATATGTGATTACTGGGAAAACCTTAGCCTTGACTAGATGGACCTTTGTTAGCAAAGTAATGTCTCTGCTTTTTAATATGCTATCTAGGTTGGTCATAACTTTCCTTCCAAGGAGTAAGTGTCTCTCAATTTCATGGCTGCAATCACCATCTGCAGTGATTTTGGAGTCCCCCCCAAAATTAAAGTCTGCCACTGTTTCCATTGTTTCCCCATCTATTTCCCATGAAGTGATGGGACCAGATGCCATGATCTTTGTTTTCTGAATGTTGAGTTTTAAGCCAACTATTTCACTCTCCTCTTTCACTTTCATCAAGAGGCTCTTTAGTTCTTCGATTTCTTCCATAAGGGTGGTGTCATCTGCATATCTGAGGTTATTGATATTTCTCCCGGCAATCTTGATTCCAGCTTGGGCTTCATCCAGCCCGGCGTTTCTCATGATGTATTCTGCATGTAAGTTAAATAAGCAGGGTGACAAAATACAGCCTTGAAGTACTCCTTTCCTGATTCAGAACCAGTCTGTTGTTCCACATCCAATTCTAACTGCTGCTTCCTGATCTGCATACAGATTACTCCAGAGGCAGGTCAGGTGGTCTGGTATTCCACCTCTTTCAGAATTTTCCACAGTTTATTGTGATTCACACAGTCAAAGGCCTTGGCATAGTCAATAAAGCAGAAACAGATGTTTTTCTGGAACTCTCTTGCTTTTTCAATGATCCAGCGGATGGCAATTTGATCTCTGGGTCCTCTGCCTTTTTTAAAACCAGCTTGAATTTCTGGAAGTTCACGCTTCACATATTGCTGAAGCCTGGCTTGGAGAATTTTGAGCATTACATTACTAGCGTGTGAGATGAGTGCAATTGTGCAGTTGTTTGATCATTCTTTGGCATTGCCTTTCTTTGGGATTGGAATGAAAACTGACCTTTGCCAGGCCTATGGTATCTTCATCCAATGAAATACCACTCAGCAATTAAAAAAGCAATTACTGATACATGCAACAACATGAATCTCTTAGACTTAATATTAAGTGAAAGAAACCAGACACGAGTGCACACTTTATGATTACATTTATATGAAATTCAAAAGTAGATAAAACTGATTGATGGCAATTTAAGTCAGAAGAGCAGTGACTCCTGAGAGCTGGAAATAGTAGTAACTAGGAGAAAGAACAAGAGAGCCTTCTGGAGTGCTAAAAGTGCTGCTTTTCTTTATCTGAGAGGCAGTGGTCACAAAAGTATAACTCAACAAAAATTCACTGGCTGTACTAAGGCTTACCTACTTTGCTATATTTAACTCACACCACAAAATAAAAATAATAATAAAGTGACCCTAGGAAGAAACTTATAAAAGCATTATTCTTCTTCTAAATACATTTCTTTTTTAGAAAGCACAAGAAACCAAGTTTTTTTTTCATAGATTAACATTTCCAAGTCTTAATCTCAGATATTACTAGCCTTAGAGAAAAAAGTGAAACCAAGTTCAACATCCCATATACTGATCCTGATATAGTCATGCTTTTGGCAAATTATATGTAGTAGCACATATAATCCTTAAAGATAGTTCCTACTCTTGATCTCTGGAAGAAGTTCTGGGAGCAGCTCTTAAAATGGAAAAGAATAAAAACTATAGATAAGTCCCCTTAAAGTGCCACTAGAAATTATGATATAAACAGAGTCAAAACTCTTACTTATTAGGCACAGATACCAGTGGGGAGCAAGAAAAGTTATCAGGCATGTACTCCTGTCAGTCTACTTCAATTTCTCAAGTAAACAATGAAAAGTAAACACTTAAAAAAGAACAACTGAGTGTAAGTATATAAATGGACCAAACATCATCTTACATAATAGTTTCTAGAATAAAGGCTCTGGCGTCCAATGGCCTGCCTTGGAATCCCGGCTGTGCCACTTACTCTGAGTTTCATTCTTCAACTCCAGGCTGAAATGCTAACACAACTCCAAAGCGTTACTGTGAATACTGAGATAATACCTGCTAAATGCTTAGGAATCAGAATACCCAGAAATCAGTAAAGATGCAAAAACTGTTATGTGAGAAAATAACATGCGCCTCCTCATAGAAGAAAGTATCATCTATGAAATGCTCTTGCCAAAAAGTCAAATCTGAGTCTGATCTAGGTTCAACTAACAATTTACAGGAAATTCACAAAACAAAAGAACAAGAAAACTGCACCAATGGGGTAAAATCAGCAAACCCAGAATGGGAAACTCTGTAAGACCAACAATCAAATTTTTTAACAAATAAGTTTACCAAGAAAAAGAAATGGAAGAAAATCTTAAAAGAATTAAAATCACTTTTTGCTAAAAATTATTAAGTACATGGGCATTCACTGTCTACTTTTATACATTAAAAATTGCTCACAAAAGTTTTTTAAAAAATAAGGAATGATTAAAAATAAATTTAAAAAATAAGAAATATTTAAAATGGGAAGCAATTCTATAAAGGATTAAGAATCCTTATCTAAAACAGCTCCCATTACTTAGTGTTCAATATATCCCCCAAACTAAGTTTTACTAATTTAATTCTACATTACATTTCTACCTTCCTCAACTGATTCTTGAAATTGGAATCACTTTCATATGATCACTTGATCAACATTTTTCTAGCAATTCCTACTGACAACAGAGTAATCTACTTTTCTTTGGAAACACGTGAAGCAAAAATCAGCTTATTAAAACTTATTAGGATTATCCACTGACAATTAAATGGATTGAAAAAATGTATAATTATATAATGGAATATCAAAGTAACAAAAACAATGGACTATCACAGATGCAAAAACATGGGTAGTTCACAGATATGTTAACGAAATAAACCAAACATAAACCCATATCTTATGATTTCATTCATGTGAAGTTCAAAAACAGACAAAATTACCCTGGGGTGAGAGTTCAGAATAGTGGTTACCTTTGAAGATATCAGCTGAGAAGGCTACAACAACGTGTAAGGTTCTACACTGTCTGTTAGTTCAGAAATAACAAATAGGACACATGTGTGGGCTGCTACGCCCCCTCTGAACAGCCACTACTAACTAATCAGAGATCAAATAAGAAATTGCACCTAAGGTGAAACTTGCTAGGCAAGTGATCTAAGTTTCCTTCCCCTTCTAACATTCTATCTGTCACCTACTTGGAATCAAACACACTTGCAGTGAACAGCGCAGACACAGACAGATACAATATACACAAGCTAACTTAAGAAGTTAGAGCCTCAAAATACAGAAATCCATCATCTTTAAATGTAGTCTTTTTTTCTTTTTTTTAAAGAATAAGTCATTATACATTTCTCTATTTCAGATGTAAAATTCTGGAAAATAATCAAGTTTAAGTGGAAAAACTTTACCGTTTCTTTCTCAACTCCCAATTTCTGCAAAATAGTGTTCTTTAACATGAACTATATCCTTGATCCTCAGGTGTATTTAAGTATGCCTGCAGAGATTCCTACAAAAAGAATACTGAAAAACTTCCTGGAAAATCAACTAGGAATGTTTGCCTTATTACTTAATCTCAAGGTACATACACAGCCAGTTACAGATTTTACACAGAATTCGTAAAGATGTACACCACGACAGATGTTTAGACAATTACATAATTCTAAGTGTTACTTCCAGCACCTTCATGTGGCCTTCTGAACATTTAAAGCCTCTTACTATAAAGCCGTTCCCCCCTAAGTGTTCCACTCCAAAATTTCAATTCCTCCTTCTTGGTTCCTATCAAACTCTCATTCCCTCAGCCCAACTTTCAACTATTAGAAAAATATTCTGACTCAAGTCAGGGGAAAATTTTTTTTTTTTTTTCCTCTTTTTCCAGAGGAGAAAGTGGAAGTCAGGGAAAGGGAAGGAAATTAACAATTGTCTGGAAAATAACAACTGTTCAAAAAGTGAAAATAGAAAGGGTGATTCATTAGTCAAAACAGAAAATAAGTGCTTACTATGGGACAGAGGATGAGATGGCTGGATGGCATCACTGACTCTATGGACGCGAGTCTGAGTGAACTCTGGGAGTTGGTGATGGACAGGGAGGCCTGGCGTGCTGCGATTCATGGGGTCACAAAGAGTAGGGCACGACTGAGCGACTGAACTGATCTGATGGGCCAATTACAGTGCCAGGCACGAGAGAGATGGTAATCAAGATAAGGCCACTCCTAACAGAGGTTACACCAGCCAGGAAAAATAAGTAACTAAAGTAGTATCAATGTAACACATGACCTGAGCCATACAGTCATAACATAGTCTTAGAAATCATGGAAGGCTTCCAATGAAAAGATAAGCCAACAATACAGCAACATCTGAGAGATAATATGACGTAGTCAAGAACTGCAAAAACTACAGAGGCAAGGAATGAGGCTTAGAGATCATGGAAGGCCATGGAAGTCACTTTAAGGAACTGAATCTTACCTCAAAAAGAAAAATTCTCTAAAGGAGACTTATTTGAGGAGCATAAGTATACCTTTTCAGAAGTCTCTATCAGCCTACTTCACCCATTACTGCAAAAGTGATCAAGAAGGGGAAGGTGTGAGGAAATACAAAAAAGGAGAGACTGAACAATGCTCAGGAAATTTAAAGTATACTCAGACATTTTGAGTTAGAGTTACAATGCTTGGAGCACACTGAACACAGGTGCTCAATCATATGCCTCAATATGTACTACCTGCAAAGAGGAATTATGGAGATAGGAGATGAAGAAGAATCAAGAGCTCAAACAAACTTACATTACTGTCTTAACTGAGCAGTCTTATCAAGAACTATATCTTTTGAAACTAAAGATACAGCTCTTACTGCTTTTTATCTATTATTTTTAAACAAGACTGGTTGGTAATTTTTGTTTTTAACTTGGTTCAATTTAAAAGACACTATTCACCTTGTTATACATATATCTAAGCATGAAGTCCAGTAGAAATGATTTCCCTTTACGAAAAGCTCCTGCCACGGATACCACTACTATGTTTAGATCTCGTATGTGCTCCTGTAGTAATATCTGCTCCAAAGCTTCTTCATCAAGCTCAAAGTTATGGTCATCTTCATGTGCAAGAACAATCTGTACTGGACATGGTTTCTTCATAACCTCATCAGAGTTTACTAGGTCATCATCTTCATAATTCTCACCTAGAGTTAAAAAAGAGAGAAAACAGGTTACTTTAATTCCTGCATTCTAAACTTTTTCCTAAAGGACCACAACTAAAGCAAAATTTCAAGTAACTTCTTCCCCATTATAGGTCACTTGGAAATAGTTACAAAAGAGATGCTCAAATACATACTGAACGTCTCACTCCCTCTATAGTATCAGATAGGACCAAGAATACCAATCACTTTCCTACTACATATACAGATAAGCAGCAATACTAAATATGGCTCAATTAAGTCTTAACAGCTAAATGTGAGCAGCACTGTTCTTGAACACTGTATTCATCCATAAACAACTTCTGCTACTGGATGCACAGAGAAACTATCAATTTCACCTGATAATTCGGATTCCATTCTTCCTCCCAGACTCACTTAGAGATAATTTCAAATTTACAAAGACTAAAATATATATTTATTTATGTGTGTGAATATATATAAACATATACATATATATATAATTGTTAAGATCCTAAAAAGTTTTCCAAAATGGCACATGATAAAGCTAATGGGTCCTAATTTAATAAAAGTTACCTAAAAGAATAGCCTTCCTTATTAAAACAGAGCACATGATTAATGTTTCAGTGGAAGACACAAAGAAACAAGAAGGACAATTAGTGAGGGACAGAGTTTCATTTGCCTCTAGGACCCTTTCTCACCAAACACCATAGACAGCCCTTCAAAATTACATAACTCCTAAGAAACAGCTAGCTCAGTTGGTAAAGAATCTGCCTGCAATGCAGGAGACCCCACTTCAACTCGTGCGTTGGGAAGACCCCCTGGAGAAGGGGAAGGCTACCCACTCCAGTATTCTGGCCTGGAGAATTCCACGTACTGTATAGCCCATGGGGTTGCAAAGAGTTGCACACAACTGAGCGACTTTCACTAAGAAACAGCTACATAAACTCTTCTGTTCACCCAGCACACAACAAGAAGTTAACCTTTGCAGAAGAACTTTACAGAATAGAGATGAAAAAGTAACAACAGAATATGTAACAGAAGAGAGAATTTTCTAAAGTTTAGGTTTCTATTTTGTTTTTTTTTTAACCCACCAAATAGCTAGTTTCGGCTTCCCTGGTGGCTCAGTGGTAAAGAACCTGCCTGCCAATGCAGGAGACGCAGGTTAAATCTCTGCGTTGGGAAGATCATCTGGTAAAGGAAATGGCAACCCACTCCAGTATTCCTGCCTGGGAAACCCCATGGACCGTGGAGCCTGGTGGGCTACAGTTCATGGGGTCACAAAAGAGTTGGACATAACTTAGTGACTAAACAACAAACAGCTAGTTTCAGAGGCTATGTACAATAATACCTTGTCTGCCTTTCTTCCCTATCAACTGCTTGATCCCACTAGCACACTCCTGGGGGATCTTATCCTTTCCCACTTCAGTGTCTTTAAGGGACTCTCCCCCTTGAGCTTGTCTACTCAGTGCCAGTTTCCAATCTAAGGAAATATATAGCATCTACTACGTTCAACCCAATGACAGCCTCCCCTCTCAGAGGAGACGACAGCCAGTCCACTGAGGAGTGGCACACTATTAGTGTGCCAATATCAGTCCACAAAGACACTATTCTCAGAGCAAAGATACATACCTACATTAATGAATTTTTAGTCTCTTTACAAAAAGAAACATCTAGCTTATGTGATTTCCAAAGACTATTAGAGACTTTGGGCTTCCCAGGTGGCAAAGAACCCACCTGCCAATGCAGGTTTAATCACTGGGTGGGAAGATCCCCTGGAGGGGGAAATGGCAACTCACTCCAGTATTCTTGCCTGAAATATTCCACAGACAGGGAAGCCTGGCGGGCTACAGTCCATGGGGTCACAAGGAGTTGGACACGATGGGGCGACTGAGTATGCATGCACGTTAGAGCCTTTACCTTCACTTTACGAGGCACATTTAACCGTACAAAGTAAAAGCAACACTATTTCAAAAGGTGCTGCCAACAGTAACAATACAAAGACCAAGCAATTTCAAAGAATTAGGGTGGCATTAGTGGTAAAGAATTTGCCTGCCAATACAGGAGACATAAGAGATGCAGGTTCAATACCTAAGTCAGGAAGATCCCCTGGAGGAGGGCATGGCAACCCACTCCAGTATTCCTGCCTGGAGAATCACACAGACAGAGGAGCCTGGCGGGCTACAGTCCATGGGGTCGCAAAGAATCAAACACGACTGAAGTGACTTAGCGCGTGCGCGCACACACACACACGCACGCACACGCACACACACACACGCACACACACACACCAAGACCAAGCAATTTCAAAGAATTTTAGAAAATAAAAGAAAGCAATATTTAATTAAAGAGGATATTACCACTGCTTGTTTCAATGCTATAAAGATATAGCCAGGTATGCTATCTAAATGCATGAAAAAGTAAACTTCCCAGGATCAGACTTTTGGAAGTTAAATTCCAATTTAATGTATCATTAGGTGAGTCTAGATAATTACCACACAGTATGCAAACTGTGATTAAAACATTCCAAGCCTAATTAGTAGTTAAGAATGAACCAGGAAGCAAAACTGTCTAGATATGTCTTTTAACTTCTCTGCACCTGTCTTCTCATCTGTAACATGGGGATAGTCACATCACCGACCTATTAAGTCATCAGGATTCAATGAGTTGAAATATGCTTGATACATAGGAAGCATTATATGTGCTTGTCAGAAGGTGACAGTAAATGGCTCAGGGGTAAAGAATCTGCCTGCCAGTACAGGAGACACAAGAGATGACAGTTGGATCCTTTAGTCTGGAAGATCCCCTGGAGAAAGGAAATGGCAACTCACTCCAGTATTCTTGCCTGGAAAACTCCCATGGAACAGAGGAGCCTGACAGGATACACCCAGAGGGACGCAGACAGTCAGACATGACTGAGCACACACTGCACTGTAATTTCACAATAATCAGTCCCATAGGAGAAGCTTTTATTTGCAACCTTAGGATGCTAAGTCTCTACAGTCACCTTTAATTGACCAGTGTCGCTATGTAACAACATCACCGTCTACCCATTTGCAGGTACACACCTGAGGCCTGTCCATGATACATTTCAACATTTCCATACCCCTAAATCTAACCAAGGTCTTAAATCTGTCTTCACTCAAAATCTCTACTGATACCATCCTTATTCTCATCACCACCATCTGTCAGGGAAATTAAATAGTCTTGTTTAGGCTTCAGAGACAAAGCAGAGTAGGCCTCTGACCTGGCTTCTAAACTGCCTGGACACTGCCTGGTCTGCGAGTGACTGGGAGTGACTGCCTGCTCCGAGTGCAAGACTTGCAGATAAAAGGGGGGAAGAGTTTTGAGATGGCTGAGCCCCAGCAGGGGGCCTGGCCAACCAAGCCTCAGGCTGAACAACATTCCCAGTTTTACAAGACAAAACAAAGAGCATTAACAGGGAACTAGGCTTGCAATTTGGTCACAGATTGATTACGGTATCAGTTTGCATCCTGGGATTACAAATGGGAACCCTGAACTGAACCCTGAACCTTTGATGTCTCACCCACGGAGTGGATGCCTGGGACCTTTCCAACTGGGACTCCAGATGTGCTGTGTCACGAGACTTCCTAGCGTTGTTTACATCTGGATGTTGGTCAAACCCAATTAGGTGATGTATTCTCTGCTCTATTTCTCTTTTCTTTTAATGTTAGTATATTCTTTTAATGTTAGCAACCTAGATAGCATATTGAAAAGCAGAGATATCACTTCGCCAACAAAGGTCCGTCTAGTCAAGGCTATGGTTTTTCCAATAGCCATGAATGGATGTGAGAGTTGGACTGTAAAAGAAGCTGAGTGCCGAAGAATTGATGCTTTTGAACTGTGGTGTTGGAGAAGGCTCTTGAAAGAGTCCCTTGGACTGCAAGGAGATCCAACCAGTCCATCCTAAAGATCAGTCCTGGGTGTTCACTGGAAGGACTGATACTGAAGCTGAAACTCCAATACTTTGGCCACCTCATGAGAAGAGCTGACTCACTGGAAAAGACCTTGATGCTGGGAGGGATTGGGGGCAGGAGGAGAAGGGGATGACAGAGGATGAGATGGCTGGATGGCATCACCGGATGGCATCACCGACTTGATGGACGTGAGTCTGAGTGAACTCCGGGTGTTGGTGATGGACAGGGAGGCCTGGCATGCTGTGATTCATGGGGTCGCAAAGAGTCGGACACGACTGAATGACTGAACTGAACTGAATGTTAGCTAGGTAATTCTCTAATAAATATTTGTATTATTTATTCATATATAATAAGTAGCTTATTTTAACAAATCCTTTAAACCTGAGACAAAAGTGAAAGCAAAAACACCATCCTAGCTCATTTAAAGTGGAACCAAACTGGTCTCCCTTCTTGCCCCCTTCTCCAATCTAATCCTCACAGAGTAGCAACTACTAATAATATTAAATGCACATGTGCTTAAGTTACTCTCGTTAAAATCACTGTTACATGTAAAGTAAAATAAAGTAAAAATAAAAATTAAAAGAAAGAGAGAGAGGCCCTCTGTCCAAAAAAAAAAAAAAGAAAATGTTTTATATTTTTTAGAAGGGTATAAAAACAAAATTTTATACACAGAATGGTTAATTTAATAAAACTGATAAAATACAAAAATTTAATTAAAATTTTTTAAAAATCACTGTTACAGAGGATTAACCGCTAAAATCATACATGTGCCTCACAAAATCCTGTTCAGTTCAATTCAGTTCAGTCGCTCAGTCATGAATGACTCTGCCACCCCAAAGGCTACAGCATGCCAGGCTTCCCTGTCCACCACCAACTCCTGGAGCTTGTTCAAACTCATGTCCAATGAGTCAGTGATGCCATCTAACCATCTCATCCTCTGTCCCACCCTTTCTCCTGCCTTCAGTCTTTCCCAGCATCATGACCTTTTCTATTGAGTCAGTTCTCTGCATCAGGTGGCCAAAGTATTGGAGCTTCAGCTTCAGCATCAGTCCTTCCAATGAATATTCAGGATTTCCTTTAGAATGGACTGGTTTGATCTCCTTGCAGTCCAAGGAGCTCGTAAGTCTTTTCCAACACCACAGTTCAAAGCATCAATTCTTTGGTGGCCAGCTTTCTTTATGGTAGCTCAGAGATTAAAGCGTCTGTCTGCAATGTGGGAGACCTGGGTTCCATCCCTGGGTTGGGAAGATCCCCTGGAGAAGGAAATGGCAACCCACTCCAGTATTCTTGCCTGGAGAATCCCATGGATGGAGGAGCTTGGTGGGCTACAGTCCACAGGGTCTCAAAGAGTCGGACCCAACTAAGCGACTTCACTTTCACTTTCACTTTTCTTTATGGTCCAATTCTCACATCCATACGTGATTACTGGAAAAACCATAGCTTTTGACTAGATGGACCTTTGTCATAAAACCCTGTACTCACTGCCAAATCTCTCCTGCCCCATTTGGTGCTATTTTCCCCTCTGTAAACTACAAATAGACAAGCTAGCCTTTTTCGGAGTCTTATGCCACTAAACTTTTTCTAGACTCATATTTCACCATGCTATTCCTCTGTATGGAATACTCTTTCCCATGCTGTTCCCCTAATTAATTCCTTAAGCCTCAGTTTAAATGTCATTGCCTCATAAGTATCTTCTCCCAAGGTTCCTAGTCCTCCTACACTCCCCCAAATTTTATCCACCCATCATTTGAATATTTATGTAACTGCTTATTTATTATATGTCCCCCCTAGATTACCAACCCTTGCTTAACACTCTCAATTAGCTTCCCACTGTAACCGGAAAATAGAGGGGGGAAAAAAAAATTCTTCTAAGTTCCTGGTCACAGCCTCCACAGTTCTGGGCAATCTAGCCCTCCTGCTGTTCCTTGAATAGGCCAAACCTGTTCCCCACCTTAAAATCTTTGTCTTTATCCTTCCCCGTCTGGAAAGCTCTGTCCTTGGAAATTCAAGTGGCTTGCCTCTCCATCGTTTAGGTGTCACTGCAAATGTTATCCCCTCCATGTGGCTTTCACTCTGTCTAAATTACAGATCCTACCCATCACTTTAACAGAACAGGGTTTTTCTCCCCACAGCCTTTTTCAGTATTTAAAAATGACCTTTTTTCATTCATTGACATGTGTCCATCACAGCTCCTCCTTCTGCATAGAAGGTGCAGGCCACCAAAAAAAAGGATCCTAATCACCCTGTTGACTACTCTTGCTCTTAGCGTTTGAAAACCGCCTAGCACCTAGCAAGTGTTTAATAAATATTTCTTGAATGAATGAAACATACATATTTTACTCAGGAGTTTTACACATGCCTCTTCCCACCCATTTTATAAGCAAATTTAACAATCATATAATTAGTTTGGGAAATACTTCTAGCAACTCAAGAGTAGTATATTCATCACAAAAATCACAAATAAAAGGACGAAGACCTAACAAATAATACATTTTAATTTAAAAGACCCTGGAGTAGGAAATGGCAACCCACTCCAGTATTCTTGCCTGGAAAATTCCATGGACAGGGGAGCCTGGTGGGCTACAGCCCATGGGACCACAAAGAGCCAAACACAACTGACCACATACTCATGTGCACAACTGAAAGGAACTCAAAACCAGTAAGCGCTAAAATATTACAATGACCAAATTTGGAGATTGCTATTTTGTTAAAACCAACAAGTAGTCTTATCTTTAACGTAAAGAAAACATTAGTTGGTTTCCTAAAAATAAAAACAAAAACTAACCATTTGGCAGGAAATCTTTGTTAAGTTGAAATTTCACCTAAATTAGTTGACTACAGTAGCCTGTTTTCCTTTAATGTCATGGATAAAGATAGATACTACAGATACACAGGCAGCATATTTGTCACTATTTCTGTCAACAGACGTCTAAACGGAAATGTCGCCAATACTGCAAAGGTACTCTGGAGCACAGCAACATGGCTCAGCTGACTTCACTCCCACCACACCTGCTCTACCAAGTTTGGACTAAAGACAGGCGAAGTATTTCAGCCATCAAATACTGATATAGGACATTGAGGGGAAAAAAATTAAGAATTACATGCAAATTTATTTAGAATACCTGTAAATATTAATAGTGATCACCTACAACTGGAAGTCTTTTTAAATGTAGCATTACTTAAGATTTTAAACTGAAGTTAAATTCTATGCAGAGAATACTGATTTCATTTCCACTTTTCAATACTAAGAGATTGCTGGGAAAGTAGGTTTCAGCCCGCCAATATAGTTTACCTAATATACTTAACCTATTTGCTACAAAGCCTACAAAAGAAAAAAAAAAACACACTACCTTTGTTTAAAAACAAAAGTCAGTATTTACCAAGGGTTGGGGAAAACAGAGATGAGTAGGTGGAGGACAGAAGAATTTCAGGGCTTTGAAACTGTTGCTGCTACTAAGTCACTTCAGTCGTGTCCGACTCTGTGCGACCCCATAGACGGCAGCCACCACGCTCCCCCGTCCCTGGGATTCTCCAGGCAACAACACTGGAGTGGGTTGCCATTTCCTTCTCCCATGCATGAAAGTGAAAAGTGAAAGGTGAAGTCGCTCAGTCATGTCTGACTCTTGGCGACCCCATGGACTGCAGCCTACCAGGCTCCTCCATCCATGGGATTTTCCAGGCAAAGTACTGGAGTGGGGTGCCGTTGCCTTCTCTGATGAAACTGTTAGGTAGGTAGAATAGAGAAAACGAGTCCAAAATGGCGGTGGCTAAAAGACAAGGAAGGGAAAAGCCCGCAAAAATAGAACAAAAGAAGATCCGAGGACCGGAGTGAGGACCTCAGGTAAAATAAACAACACTCCTGGCTGGCCCAATTTACACAGGACAGGCCCAGGGAGAGATAAACATATAAAAAAAGGAGCCAAAGCCAGCTCTCTCTCCCCCCCCCCCCCCCCAACGCTGGGATGCTCTTCTCCTCATGTCTTTGGATCGACATACTCTCACACCTCGAAGATGGATTTTCCTGCTATCTTCTAAATAAAATAGAGCTATAACACTGGGCTGTAACACTGATTTGTCTAAGAGCTATAACATGGTCCATTCGAGACCTGAGCGCTATAACACGGTCTATCCAAGACCTGAGAGCTGTGACACGCCAAAGGGGCTTTAGTGTCCGTCACTCCAAATCTCTGTTGTGACGAGACCAAGAGCCGAGGAACATACACGCGAGTGACAAAACTAATGTTAGAGACACATCACACGTTTGCCAAAACCCGCAGGATACACAACTCCCAAAGTGAAACCTACTGTAAACTCTGGACTTTGGATGATAATAATTTGTCAATGAAAGTTCGCTGACTGTAACAAATATACCACTCTGGGGTGGGATGTTGGTAGGGCTGTAGGTGTGTGAGGAAGTGGGGGGGCCTCAACACTCTCCTTTGTGCTCTATTTTGCTGTGCACCATTTTAAACTGCTTTAAAACGTAAAAGTCAATTATTAAAAAAAAAAAAGACACTTATCATTTTGCCTTTTTTTGGCCGTTGAATCATACTTTATCTTATATTTGCCAAATTTATGCATTCAGTACATATTTCAACAGGAAAAGTGACACTTCAGGACTGACCTAAGTACATTTGAAAACTTCAAGCTTAATTAGAAGCTATGACAATAAAAGGTGCTGTAAATCTACATTACAATAAAATGCTACTAGCATTAGATTTCATCAACCCAAAACTAAACTTGTAGAAAGAGAACCAAGTAAAAAGTATTTCATTTTTCAGAAGCAATGAAAGTATATTTTAAGTTATTATTCACATTCCAAATAAAAACTTAAAACAAATTTTTATGGAAAGTGGTGTGGATTCAGTGCATTTAGTCTATTTACAAAAATTAGTTAAAAAGCAAAGTGATATTTTGGTGTCTGGTATTTATTTGTTCCACATCTACACTCTGTAACAAAATAAAAATAGTATATAAGTATATATAAGTCACTCCTGGTTGGTCACTCACAGACCAGGCAGTGTCCAGGCAGTTTAGAAGCCAGGTCAGAGGCCTACTCTGCTTTGTCTCTGAAGCCTAAACAAGACTATTTATTTAATTTCCCTGACAGATGGTGGTGATGAGAATAAGGATGGTATCAGTAGAGATTCTGAGTGAAGACAGATTTAAGACCTTGGTTAGATTTAGGGGTATGGAAAGGGAGAAATGTATCAATGGACAGGCCTCAGGTATGTACCTGCTCAACAGTTTATTTCAGCACATATTTTAAAAGCTTTAAAGAGGTTATATCATGGCAAACCTATTTTAGATATTTATTACAAGAAAATAAATAAAGATGCTAACAAAGATATACAAGTTGGTTTATCAGTGTTATTTATGGTAGTAAAAATTAATGCTGAATGTCTCAAAACTGGAAAATGCCCCAATATTTTAACTACATATTGACATATTATGCAGCTTTAAAACACATATACACGTTTAAGAAATTAAAGATATCTTTAAGACTGGTATAAAATCACCAGGAAAAAGGCAGATCACAAAGTAGTACAAATCTCCCCCAATTCTGTTTTGCTTTGTTTTTAAAAACACAGGCTCACTTGGGAGTTGCGGTGGGAGACAGAAACAACATTGGAGGCTGCTTCTTTCAGTCATTAGAATAATTGCTACCAGACTGGCCCTCCGTCACAAACTATAAAACTAAACTAAATATACACGGCATCTTTTTTCAAGCGCTGAGCAGAGAGAAGAATCCTTGGGAAAAGATCACACACACACCCCCCCACCCATGGTGACACCACACACACACACACACACAGACACACACACACACACACACAGACACACACACACACACACCCCCACCCCCCACCCCCGCCACTCTCTGCCTAGGAACGATTTCCTAAACCTAGAGTGGCGAACCAAAGCACAGGCAAAGATCTGAGCTCAGGACTACTACAGGCAGTGGGGTGGGAAGCTGTGAGACAGGACAGAGAAAAAGGAACCGTGCAGAAGTATTCATTGGAAGGACTGATGCTGAAGCTGAAGCTCCAGTACTTGGGCCACCTGATGTGAAGAGCCATTAGAAAAGACCCTGATGCTGGGAAAGGCAGAAAGCAGGAGAAGGGGATGGCAGAGAACAGATGGTTGGATGGCATCACCAACTCAATGGACATGAGTCAGAGCAAACAGGAGATGGCGAAGGGCAGAGATCCTGCAGTCCACAGGGCCGCAACGAGCCCAACATGACTGGGACCGAACACCACCAATGCAGAGGCAGAGCCCGGAAGTCCCAGGCCAAGGGCGACAAGCTTCACAGGCACAGGAGAACACGCTGCACAAGGCTCACCAAAAAGCAGCAACCACAGCGTTGTAAGAGGAACAGAGATACCAGAAGTCAAACTGAACCGGGACACTGGGACATTTTGGCCCAGCCACTGTGGTGGGCAGAGCACCTCAGGCAGCAAGCTAAAACACCAGGAAGACCGTATCTTAGATTCAAAGCCCATGCTTATCTATTTTAAGGTCTACTTAAGATCCACCCAAACAAAGCCTAACACTAAGACCTGAAAAGAGAGGAGACACTTTGGAGATTTACTATCCCCAGGTTAGGAGGATTTCCTCTAAGCTTTCTACAGAGTCATACTAAAAAGATACAAAGTCAAGCCTATAAAAGGTCAAGAGCAATTAGTAACTGAACTTTGAAGTGAGTGAAGTCGCTCAGTCGTGCCTGGCTCTTTGCGACCCCACGAACAGTGGCCTGCACCAAGCTCCGCCATCCATGGGATTTTCCAGGCAAGAATACTGGAGTGGGTTGCCATTTTCTTCTCCAGGGAATCTTCCCGACCCAGGGATCGAACCCAAGTCTCCCACATTGTAGACAGACGCTTTACCGTCTGAGCCACCAACACAAATTAGACAACAGAATCCAGAATCTCCAGAATGCACACATATAATTAAAGAACATGATCAGAAATCATCAGAAATGCAGAGAAGAAAATGTGGCCCACAGTAAAAGGAAAAAAAAAAAAAGCAGTTGCAGAAAACAATCCTGCAGTGGCCCAGATGTTCAACAAAAGCTTTAAAGAAGACATTACAAATATGTTCAATAAGCTCTTAATAAGTGAATAGTTAGGGAGTTTCAGCCAATAAACAGATGAATAGGAAACGAATATTCTAGAGCTGAAAAGTACAATAATTAAAATGAAATATTCACTGGACAGACTCTGGCCACCTGATGAGAAAGAACTGACTCCTTAGAAAAGATCCTGATGCTAGGAAAGACTGAAGGCAGGAGGAGAAGGGGATGACAAAGGGTGAGATGGTTGGATGGCATCACCGACTGGATGGACATGAGTTTGAGCAAGCTTGGGGAGTTGGTGGACAGGGAAGACTGGCATGCTGCAGTCCATGGGGTCGCAAAGAGTCATACATGATTGAGTGACTGAACTGAACTGAGTCAAATGTTACTAAATTTGGTGTCAGAGACATATATCCAACAAGCAAACCTCAAATAGGGTAAACACAAAAAGAAAACCACATCAGTCAGAGTGCTAAAAACCAAAGATAAATTAAAGGGAAAATTTTTAAAGAAGTGATGTGGTGAAGAAAGTGAAAAGTCACTGAACGGTGTCCGACTCTTCGAGACCCCATGGCCTATACAACCCATGGAAATCTCCAGGCCAGAATACTGGAGTGGGCAGCCATTCTCTTCTCCAGGGAATCTTTCCAACCCAGGGATGGAACCCAGGTCTTCCACAGGATTCTTTAGCATCTAAGCCACCAGACGGTAAAGGGAATAATTCAAATGACTACTTTTCATCAGAAGCAATGGAAGCCAGAAGACAACAAAATAATATCTTTAGAGTGTTTAAATTTTAAAAAAAAATGCCAATTGAGACTTCTATATTGAGAAACTATTATCAAAAAATGAAACTAATATACAGACAATGAGCAAAAAAGCTACACAAATTTGTCACCAGAAGATATGCATCACATGAGATGCTAAATGATGTTCTTCATTCTTCAAGCTGAAAAGAAATTATACCAGATGGAAAGCCTCCTCACTCCCTCCTATAGTATCCAAAGTAGCAAATAAATGGATACAAAAATTAAAAACTGGTTGTTTCCCCCAAGTAACGTCCTTAAAAGATAATTGATCATTTAGAACAAAAATATAGACTGCAATGCGGGGTTTATAAAGTATGTAGAAGATTTTTTAAAATTACGACAAATACGTGGGGACAAATAAATTACACTCTAAGGTTATTAAGATTCTGAAGTGGAAAGCGATAAAAACACTGATTCCAAATGGACTTTGATACATTACAGATGCATACTATTGGCTCTAGCACAAGGACTAAAAAAGTAAAGTATAAGCTAAAAAAGACAGTAAGGAACCAAAATGAAACACTAAAAAATATCCAATTAGCCCAAAGAAAAAATAAGAACAAATGACAAAAGGATCAAATGGAAAACAAACAGCAAGATGGCAAACGTAAATCCAGTGAAATAATTACATTAAAAGTTAATAAACATTCCAATGAAAACACAAGAGACTGTCACACTGGGTAATAAAAGCAAAGCTGTATACTGTGTTAAGAAGCAGCTCTTTTAATATAAAAGCAGTGATCAGTTCAGTTCAGTCGCTCAGTTGACTCTTTGTAACCCCATGAATCGCAGCACGCCAGGCCTCCCTGTCCATCACCAACTCCCGGAGTTAACTCAGACTCACGTCCATCGAGTCGGTGATGCCATCCAGCCATCTCATCCTCTGTCGTCCCCTTCTCCTCCTGCCCCCAATCCCTCCCAGCATCAGAGTCTTTTTCAGTGAGTCAACTCTTCGCATGAGGTGGTCAAAGTATTGGAGTTTCACCTTTAGCATCATTCCTCCCAAAGAAATCCCAGGGTTGATCTCCTTGCAGTCCAAGGGACTCTCCAACACCACAGTTCAAAAGCATTGATTCTTCGGCGCTCAGCCTTCTTCACAGTCCAACTCTCACATCCATACATGACCACTGCAAAAACCATAGCCTTGACTAGACGGACCTTAGTTGGCAAAGTAATGTCTCTGCTTTTGAATATGCTATCTAGGTTGGTCATAACTTTTCTTCCAAGCAGTAAGCGTCTTTTAATTTCATGGCTGCAGTCACCATCAGCAGGGATTTTGGAGCCCCAAAAAATAAAGTCTGACACTGTTTCCACTGTTTCCTCATCTATTTCCCACGAAGTGATGGAACCAGATGCCATGATCTTCGTTTTCTGAATGTTGAGTTTTAAGCCAACTTTTTCACTCTCCTCTTTCACTTTTATCAAGAGAAAGTGAAGTCGCTCAGTCGTGTCCAACTCTTTGCGACCCCATGGACTGCAGCCTCCCAGGCTCCTCTGTCCATGGAATTTTCCAGGTAAGAGTTCTGGAGTGGGTTGCCATTTCCTTCTCCAATCAAGAGAAAGGTTGAGAGTAAAAGGCAGGAAAAAAGATACATATACAAATAACCATAAGAAAAACAGTGCAGCTGTAAGAATGTCAAAGTAGATGTCAAGACTAAAAGTGTTTCTAGATATAAAATGGATCACCATCAGAAAAACATAATAACCCTAAATAAGAGACTTAAACTACATGGATTAAAGAGAAAAACAGACAAATGCATATTCATATTTGGAGATAACAACCCTGTCTCAGTAACTACTAGATGGAGACAAAAAATGACCAATATAGGACAGGCCCGTCCACACGAGAGATGAGTCACATAGGTAATTTTTAGTTTTCTTTAGTCACATTAAAGAGTAAAAAAGCAGCAAATAATTTTAATTTATGCAACACACATATTCTCATTTTGACTCAAAATCAATGTTTTAAAATTAAGGTTATTTACATTTCTCTTTCACTGTCTTTGAAATTCACTGTGTATTTTACACTTATAGCACCTTTCAACTCAGACACAGATGCTTATCAAAAATACATGATCACTTAGATTTCATAAAATTTACAAATAGATAAGATCTACATACACAAGGTGTTCCCAACATAAGTTTTCCAATAACTGAATCAAATACCAAACAATCATTTCCCATTCATATGTAAACCTATACTGACAAAATTGTTTTTAAAACATAAACTAAAATGAAAATTTAAAACTCATTTCTTTAGTCACAGTATCCATTTTGCTTTAATACGCATATCCTTGACTGAGGCTGATCATTTTTCTATGCATATTTGTTTCCTCTTGTATGACTGTCTATTCATAATCTAGGCAGCTTTAAGAAAACACATAGTCATAAACTGTAACCCAGAAGTTACTTTAATTCTATGTTTAGTCGCTAAGTCGTGTCTGACTTTTGCGACCACATAACTGTAGCCCACCAGGCTCCTCTGTCCATGAGATTTCCCAGGCAAGAATACAGATTGGGTTGTCATTTCCTCTCCAGGGGATCTTCAAGACCCAGGGATTGAACCCACGTCTCCTGCTTGGCAGGTGGATTCTTTACCATTGAGCTACCAGGGAAGTCCCTTAATTCAACAGTAGCAAATTATTAAATGCTTAAACAGTATATTTTGCAGATAGTTTTTTAAATTCAAAAAAAATCATGTGCTGCTTGCATATTTTAGAGCACAGAGGGGTACCTTGTATACAACACATAATTTAACGCTGAAAACTAATTGAAAAGATTTAGTTGATATACAGTTGCTCGCATAATATATCAATGATTTACTTCTTACAGAATGCTCAGTCAAGAATGTTTTGTTTCAATTTAACATTATAAAGCAAACCGTGTTTTTTTCCATTAGAATAACTGTGGTTCTCTCAGCTGAATGGGGTTAAAAAGCTGGAACTGGCTATAAACACACAACAGACAACAGAACTGGTTAAAGTCCCATTGCTGCCTCTCTTACAGACATATAGACAAAGCCTCAGAAAGAAATGGATTTTCAATAACCCTCCTCTGCTTCCATGACCTTTATTACAATTAATATTACCACAATCGGGGTCAAAATTCAAATTTATAACTATAAACACTGTGAACAACTCAAAATTAAGGATCATTGGCTAATGAGCTGAGGTTAATAATCCAGAAAAAAATCTGGATTCGGTGCTCAACACAAATACATACTCTGCTCTCTACTTTTTGCATATTTTCTTCAAACTCTGGTACTTTTTTGCTTTAACTATGATCTCAAAAAATATATATATATAAATCACCAAAAAAAAATTCTTAAGTAAAAAAATTGTCACTCTAGAAATAAAGGATGGCATTTAAATCTACCGAAGTGATATATCAAAGAGTACGAGTTATCCTCCAGGTTCAAACTATCATGTTCAACAAAATACAGTTGTGAAAGACAAGAAAATATAACTGAAAGCCGCAGAGATCTGTAGGTCAATATAGTCACCAGTCTTTCTGTTAAAATGGACAGGCTGATTATCAATGCGGGAAAACCTGATAGAGTATTATGTATCAGCAAATCCACAAAACTCTGAACCAAACGGTTTGAGAGGTTTAGGAAGAAAACTGGCACTGAAAATTCAATGGCAATGTTAAGTGCCATTACAGATGGACTGAAGAATTTTCCCATAATGTTAGCTGGAATTTAAGAAAGAATTAACTAACTGAATCACTAACATCAACAACCAAAAATTTTCAGGAAGTGAGTGCATAAGGAAAGCCAAGAAAGATACAACAATGCATAGTTTCAAGGCAAATCTGACCTAATTGTCAGAATCTCACTCAAAATAGTTCAGCTAGAAAGCACTTTCAAAGTGGAAAAAGCAAGTAATCACTGGAGACATTTGCTATTCAAAGTTTTAAAGAATCACCAAGAAAAATATTAAACTATCTTAATATTAATTTTGGAAATAATTATAAGATCTTTGTAATAATGCAGACTTAACTTGCTAAAGCAAATTCTACCAAGGAATGAAGGACTCCTGACTTGCACTTTATCTTGCTCTTAAGAAGAGGTTGGTTATAGGGAATTCCCTGGCAGTTTGGTGGTTAGGACTCCTTGCTTCCACTGCAGAAGGCATGGGTTCGACCCCTGGTCCATCTAATAATTCAGCCAACCTAGTTTAAGAAAAAATACTCCTTAAAAGGTTGCATTAGCAGTAAATATATAATCATTGTTTAGTTGCTAAGTCCTGTCTGACTCTTTTGCGACTCCACGGACTGCAGCCCACCAGGCTCCTCTGTCCATGGGATTTTCCAGCCCAGAATACTGGACTTGGGTTGTCATTTCCTTCTCCAGGGGATCTTCCCAACCCAGGAATGGGACGTAAGTCTCCAGTACTGGCAGGTGGATTCTTTACCACTGAGTCATCAGGGAAGCCATATGATCATTACTAAGTAATAATACATTCATTTATTTATATGTTACGTGTCTAGTTTATATTCTTAATCATTATGCCTGAAAAATTTTTGTCCAATTTTCTTTTCATTTTCAAGATCAAGCATGATATAGAAAGATTCCCTAAAACAAAACTCAATTGGAAATAAAACACACTTATAGGAACTAATGATCTGACTTAAGACTGCTTATCCAGGAAACAATTTAGTAGTAAGGTCTTAAAGAAAGTCCAGGTAGTCTTCATTCCCTAGAAATGAGGACTTCAAAAGGCAGCAATGCAGGAAGACTGCTAAAACGACTGAGTGAAAAGCAAAGGGGACAGATTACAATGGATAGATTAACCCACCCTTAACATCACAAAGCGGAGAAGGCAAGGGCACCCCATTCCAGTAGTCTTGTCTGGAAAATCCCATGGACGGAGGAGCCTGGTAGGCTGCAGTCCATGGGGTCATGAAGAGTCAGACACGACTGAGCTGCTTCTCTTTGACTTTTCTCCTCTGTGCATTGGAGAAGGAAATGGCACCCCACTCCCGTGTTCTTGCCTGGAGAAACCCAGGGACTGTGGAGCCTGGTGGGCTACTGTCTATGGGGTCGCAGAGAGTCGACACGACTGAAGTACCTTAGCAGCAGCAGCAACATCACAAAGAGACAATCAAAAGTTTCATGGACATCATGGGAAATGCCGGGTTAGATGAAGCACAAGCTGGAATCAAGATTGCCAGGATATGCAGATAACATCACCCTTATGGCAGAAAGCAGAGAAGAACTAAAGAGTCTCTTGATGAAAGTCAAAGAAGAGAGTGAAAAAGTTGGCTTAAAACTCAACATTCAGAAAACGAAGATCATGGCATCTAGTCCCATCACTTCATGGTAAATAGATGGGGAAACAATGGAAACAATGACAGACTTTATTTTGGGGGGGCTCCAAAATCACTGCAGATGGTGACTGCAGCCATGAAATTAAAAGACGCTTGCTCCTTGGAAGAAAAGCTATGACCAGCCTAGACTGCATATTAAAAAGTGGAGACATCACTTTGCCAACAAAGTTCCATCTAGTCAAAGTTATAGTTTTTTCAGTGGTCATGTATGGATGTGAGACCTGGACTGCAAAGAAAGCTGAGCACTGAAGAATTGATGCTTTTGAACTGTGGTGTTGGAGAAGACTCTTGAGAGAGTCCCTTGGACTGCAAGGAGATCCAACCAGTCAATCCTAAAGAAAATCAGTCCTAAACACTCATTGGAAGGACTGATGCTGAAGCTGAAGCTTCAATACTTTGGTCACTTGATGTGAAGAACTGACTCACTGGAAAAGACCCTGATGCTGGGAAAGGCTGAAGGCGGGAGGAGAAGGGGACAACAGAGGATGAGATGGTTGGATGGCATCACTGACTCAATGAACATGAGTCTGAGTCAACTCCAGGAATTGGTGATGGACAAGGAAGCCTGGCTGCAGTCCTTGAGGTTGCAAAGAGTTGGATACAAAGAGACTGAACTGAACTGAACTGAACTGTGAGGTATCAGAAACCAAAAGATACCACCAAAGACAGTGTGTTTGAGGAAAATTTTTAAAATAAAAACATCAAACTGATCAAGCCTCTAGATCTAACTACGGGAAAGAACAGAGACACATTCACTACCACCACAGAGATGGAGTCAGGAAACAAGAATATAGGAAATTTCACTGCAAGCAAACCTGGACAAAAAATTGAAAAAACAAAGCGGGAAAAAGAGGAGACTCAAGAGCCGTATCAACCAAATGCAGGGCCTTGTTGAAGCAAAGCAACTACAACAAACCTGAAGTGATCAGGGAGATCCAAACTCTGGATATTTGGTATTAAAGAATTATTTTTCTATCACGGTAACAGTACCAAGGCTGTTTCTTTAAAAACCTTTACTCTTTTAAAGACACAGAACATTCATATAATCTGTTATTTGCTTCAAAGTAATCTGGTAGGGAGGCTGGGTACGGAAAATAGATAAAAGAAAGTGGCCATTGTATTGATAATCATTTAATCTTGGAGATGTATATACACAGGTTTCCAACGTTGTTCTCTTCTGTACATATGAAATTTCCCATAATTGTAAGTTTTTTATGTGGTGAGGCTAAAGAGGCTTTATTAGGAAATGAAGTAGACCTAAGTACAAAAGATAGAAATATAGAGCAGAGCTATTACAAGTGAGAAAAGGTCTCTCAGACTGTACTTCTCAATCTTTCTGCTGCTTCCACAGCATTTTAGTGACTGGGAGGGGCAGGATGGTGCCATGAAAGATTAAAACAAAAAAGGTAATCCTGAGTATCTCCAATAGTGACAAATTCACTCCTTTGTGAATCAATTCCTGTGAGTCCTCATCACACCAAGATATCGTGGTTAAACAATAAATATTTTTTTAAAAGAACTCAAGAAACAGCTTTCTAAATTGGAGAGGGGGACATTTTTAAACTCCTTACAAGGTGTTTACGCATAAAGGGAATATATGAACACACTCCCCAGAATGTCAATAAATTTTAGGGCATTCAAGTTCTAGTACAGATGCTTAAAAATTAGCCTCCATATTTAAAATTAAATCTAATATATCACTCACAGGGGCTTTAGAGATTATGCAGCCAAACTCATTCATTTTTAAGACAAGAAAAACACATGATTGGACCACCGTGTGGAGGGAGACCTGACTGTGGTTTTATTTAGTGTTATTTCCTCTACATTAGTGTTTCTCAAACTTTTTAAATGCATATGAATCACCTGGCTCTTCTCAAAATGAACATTCTGATTCAGACAATCTGGGATGGGAGGCTAAAACAGCATTTCTAACTCCCAACATGATAATGTTGTGATGCCAACACTGATGGTCCTCTGAACAGAGTACTGATGATCATGGTATTGTACAGGTATTTAGAAAGTAAAGACCATTCATTTTATTTTATTTCATGTAGTTTCCCATGGTGCTAAAGTTTTCAGTAAAGGAAAACAGGTTTCAAGCTATGCTATAATCCTCCATTTTCCTGGGAGACTGCTAACCACTCTAGTTGAGCTACTCTGGATGCCGTATAAAGCGAAAAGAGGCAGTGTACATAGACACTCATACTTCCAAAATATAAAAATTTTTCTAATTTGTTAATATGAAATACAGCTAGGGTTGAAAAGTATTGGTCTGGAGCCATCATCAATCACCTGGTGAGCTTTTAATTAGCAGGCTTCCCTTTCCCTGCCCAAACAGATGCAGCCCAGAATAAGCATACTGACAAAGACATAAACTTGGACTTCAAAACAAACTTTTTTAAGAAGAGAAGTAGCTATTAGACAAAGAGGTACCACAAAAAAGAGTTTAACAATTTGCTCCTATAAAATACTGTTATTAATAACTTACAGTTAAATTTCTCATAAAACTGGAACTATGATGCA
The DNA here is from genome assembly GCF_016772045.2 of Ovis aries. Classification (NCBI taxonomy): domain Eukaryota; kingdom Metazoa; phylum Chordata; class Mammalia; order Artiodactyla; family Bovidae; genus Ovis; species Ovis aries. The sequence goes on along the minus strand of NC_056056.1, from coordinate 85,779,888 downwards.
AATGGTAAAAATGAAAACTTTAAAAACTCCAAGAGACCTTCCAGTAACGTCATACATCAGATACTTTCCCTCATCAGCTTTGCCCATCTGACCAACAAGACCATCCTAAATCACTAAGCTTTAAAAATACTTTTAAAGAGCATATACAGTAGTTCATATTTCCTTTCTTCATTACTCTCAAATCATGAGATAAAAAAATGTTTTCCTATAAGACTCAAACATTATTTCCCACTTGTAATCTACTGTTTCCACAGTAACCGGCAGTTATGACATAGAATCTTTGCTGTTTCCATTTAAAGAATACTGAACAACCCACTTCAGTATTCTTGCCTGGGAAATGCCATGGGCAGAGGAGCCTGTCCATGGGGTCGCAAAAGAGTTGGACACAACCTAGCAACTAAACAATAAGACTATACTAAAAATATTTTCAAGAATGAAGGATATTTTCTTATTGCCACTGCTGTTTTAAAAATAGCATTTAAAAAAGATAAATTTAGTATGCCCAAACAGTGTTAATAAAAGACAAAGTAACTAAAAGTTATTTCTCTGGGAGACAAAAATGTTGTTCAGTCATGTCTGACTCTGCCGCCCCATGGACTGCAGCACGCCGGGCTTCCCTGTCCATCACCAACTCCCAGAGCTCACTCAAACTCACGTCCATCAAGTCGGCAATGCCGTCCAGCCACTGCATCCTGTCGTCCCCTTCTCCTCCTGCCTTCAGTCTTTCCCAGCATCAGGGTCTTTTCCAATGAGTCAGCTCTTCACATCAGGTGGCCAAAGTATTGGCTTCTGATTTAAAACTGTTCGTTATATACTCACTTCTAATTTAAAACTGTTCATGTTATCAAACATGATTTGACTTTGGTTGGCTTTTAAGTTTATATAAAACAAAGCTGATTTTCCTCAATATGGAGGATTTAAATTATTCCCCACACTGAGCAAACAATAAAATCTGAATCTATTAAAAAAAAAACACTGAAGAATAAAAATGCTTTTTATGCATTTATCTAAATAGAAGAAAAATGTAAAATAGATCATAAAATATTTCTCTCAAAGTTTATCATCAAATAATAACCAGCTCTTAAAGCATACATTTAAATATACGTGCATATACCTTAAGATTAGCAAATTTTCAACTGAAATTAAATTAGATTATTTCGAAAAAGGTGGCAGTTTATGAAGTGAATTTTGTTGACTAGTTAAGAAATGCTAGAATAAATAATGGCTTGGGAGGCTCTAAGCAACAAGACAGAAAGAAATTCAGAAAAATTCTATTTAGGTTCTGCAACTTAAAAGTCCTCAGCAGGAAAGAACTTTCCTAAAGGAAAGTCTTACAGAAAATCTCACCCAAGTCACCCCAAGGGGCCTGCATCTTTTGTACCTTAAAAAAAAAAAAAAAGAATGGGAAGACACACTTTTGTTGTGTGGTACACTATTTTAGAGAATTTGAGTAAACAGTATTGAAGCTTTTTCAATTTAGATAAGTTATTTACGTGCCAGAGGAATTATTATCCAAATGCACAGAAGAGACATGGTTCCTTTTCAATGGAGGATTGTCTCTAACTGCAAAAAAAAAAAAAATCTGGAACCTAAATATCTGCTGATAAATAAACTATGAAAGAGAATTAAAATTAGTGCATAAGATCCAAATGTGTGAGGTGAAAAATGTTAATCACTCAGTCGTGTCTGAATCTTTGAGACCCCAAGGACTGCAGCCCACCAGCCTCCTCTGTCCATGGAATCCTCCAGGCAAGAATACTGGAGTGGGTTGCCATTCCCTTCTCCAGGGGATCTTCCTGACCCAGGGACAGAACCCAGGTCTCCCGCATTGCAGGCGGATGCTTTACCAGCTGAGCCACCAGGGAAGCCAGTGCAATAGAGAAAAATAAAGCCAGGTAAGGGAGATGAAAACAGGGGGTGCCATTTTATAAAAGAACAGTCAGGCAAGCCTCCTCTAATGAGGAGACATTTGAACACAGAACTGAAAGAACTGGGTATCTGGGAAAAGAGATATTATTAAGAATTTTCTCATTCCTTGAAATAATTTACCGTATGAAATGATTTTAGATGTGGTACCTTTTACTTTAGAAGAGGGAAAACACTTAGAATGCCTACTCTATGCTAATAACTATATAATCCTCAAAAGCAGCTAAGAGTTTTCTTATCTGTATGAAAGACGACACTGAGGTTTGCTTAATGTAAACAAAATCTAACATTTTGAAGTGGTCAGACAACAATGTACACCCAGTTGTTGTAACTGTCAGATCCATCATTCTCCAACTATGCCAAATGAGCATGTTTGTTGAACATGCTCAGAAGTGAATTCTTATGTGCTCAAGATCTTTATAGTTATAAAAAAAAGTTACCAAAAATACAGTTTAAAAGCAAAAAAGTTTATTTCTCATTTTTATAACAAATCTTAGCATACAGCAGTCTTTCTCTTTATTTTTTCAAAAATTTCCTTGTCAAAACTTAATCATTTATAGTTAACAAATCATTTATACAGTCCCCCATTAGGGACAAAATTTTTTCTTCATAAAACTTCTAGAAGGACAGGTTTTAATTGAAGACTTTAAAAACATAAGATGCAATAAAATTATACCTTCCCATCTTTGGTAAGATATTCATATATAGGTATATGTAAACAAATATCCAACTTACTGTTTCATATTCACTGATTCCAACAATGCTCAGTGATGTGTCATGAAGATTCTCTCAACATAACTACTTCAGACTAATCATCAGAGAGCAAGGCACTACTGCTAGACACTAGAGAAGTAGAGTTTGCTACTAAAAGTCCTTACTCTCAAAGTTCTGACACAAACAAGTATCAAGTGACAGTATGATGAGAAAGAGATAATACGGGAATATTTAAACCAGGGTTATCAATGAAGATACCCTGGAGAAGGCTGCATTTCTCTTAAGTCATGAGAATCAGATTAAGCTAACCTTAATTTAAGCTAGACTTCTCTGGTGGTCCAGTGGCTAAGATGCACTCCAGTGTAGAGGGTCTGGATTCAATCCCTGGTCAGAACTAGGTCTCACATGCAGCAACTAAAGATACTGCATGCTCTAACAAAAATGGAAGATCCCATGTTCCACAACTAAGACCCAGTGCCACCAAATAAATTTTTTTTAAAAAAAGAATAAAGAAAGTTTAAAAATGCTACGCATTAGCCTGAGGAGAGCCAGGGAAAATTCTGAAGCAGAGTGATAGGATCAAAGCTGTGCTGCACAGATAAATTGAAAGTGATGAGTGAGTAAGAAGTATAATAATAAGAGTCTAAAAACAGGGAAATCAGACATAAGGCAAATGAAGGAGCCTGAGTATAAGGTGAAACACTCAAAGTCAAGAGGTGACAGTAAAAATAGAAAGTGATGCATGCAAGAGCTAGCTAGTGTCAACATCCTTCTTTAGAGAAGGCAACAGATAATACCAAATTATTCCATATTTTTTTAAGGGACATTCTCTTCTCTGTAAGCCTTTACAAAGCGACAAAGCACTAAATTTCCATTTCCAAAAGTACTGTTGGTACAGTGACTCCAAGATTTTTTAATACAGCAATCAGGAATCCAACAGAACCAGAGGATGCTGCCTCAATTTAGGCAAATGGTTTAATCATTCACTTTGAAGGCCTCCAAACTAACTCCACACTAAGACAAAAGATATTAAACTCATAGAAGAGCTACTGAAATTTGGGGTAACAACCTAGCAAAGAAGTTATTAAAAAAAATACATTCAAGCTTAAATAGGCTTTTCATGACAAATCTCAGACAGGTATCTGTCAAGTCTCTGGAAACAAGACACTACATTCCACTTGGCTCCAACTCTCAACCTCAGATGACTTATTACAGCAGCAGTTTAAAGAAAGGAAAGCAAAGAATATACTCAAATCCCAACCCTGGCTCAGTGCAGGCAAAATCCTACTAAAAGCAGGGGTAAAAAGGAAATAGGGCCAAAAAGGGACAAATAACCATCTTTCCAACTAGATAAAATGTGATTAATTTGAAAAAAAAAAAAAAAAAAACAGGGTAAGAGTGTCAAAGGTTCGCACTATCCTCTCCTTTGTTCTTTCTCTAACTTTGGCAATTTTAGAGTAAGTATCAAGATTTCTTACAGCAGGGAAATACATACATAATCAAAAATAGAGGCAGGGAGCACACATCTTTACAGTTTTTAGGTACACCTGAGGGGGCTATTCAGACAGTTTTTCTAGCAGTTATTCAGTTATTTAAATCAACTGTTTGCTGTACTTGGCTACAGAAAAACTCATGTCCTTTTTTATTAAACATGCTCTAACAAATTTGATCTTTCAGTTGCTTCTAATTGCTTTTAAATATTTCAAGCATCCTTTTTAGAAGAATTCTCAGAAAGCAGGAGCAAGTACTTTAGCTAAAGCTTCCCAACATATGCCTATCTGTCTTCAAACAAGTGGCAAATCCTACAACTCTGCTAAGGACTTCAAGGACTGATAAACCAACTTCCCCCAAGTCTTCCTTAACAATATTAACACACTAATTTCTACTTCTGAAATTAGAAACCTAGTGATAAACTTAACTCACAAATATGCATAAGGTCTATCTGATCTCCCAACTACATGAAAGCTTAGACGAGTGATCTGTTCTACACTTTTCTACATAGGTATTCACCACAAGAAACAGAAAGCCTTTTTATAAGGTAGGTGTCAATATAGTAACATAACATCAAGGGGAGAAAAAAGCTAGTTCTCTGTCCAAGGATGGCCCTCTACCTGACTGTCCTACTCTACCTCTTTACCCCCAAAAGAAAAAACTAGCCGTAGCCCCTTCAGGCTCTCCTTTATACTGAAGAGTAACCCTGTACACTCAATAGATGTCAGGAGCTTTGAAAAATATTATCTCGAACCTTAAATTTCTAAAGTAGGGGTTTTTTTTTGTTGTTGTTGTTGTTGTTGTTGTTAAGGAGGCCAAAGCTTGAAAACAATAGTGATCTGAATCCAGCTCCTAAGTTTGGAGGCTTCTACCACCCTACTAGGCACTGAAGCAGAGGCCCATGTGAGTGAAAGTCACTCCGTCATGTCCAACTCTTTGCAACCCCATGGACTATAGTTCAGGGAATTCTCCAGGCCAGAATACTGGAGTGGGTAGCCTTTTCCTTCTCCAGGGGATCTTCCCAAACCAAAGACTGAACCCAGGTCTCCCATATTGCAGGTGGATTCTTTACCAGCTGAGCCACAAGGGAAGCCCAAGAATACTAGAATGGGTAGCCCATCCTTTCTCCAGAGGATCTTCCCAACCCAGGAATCAAACCGGGTCTCCTGCATTGCAGGCTGATTCTTTACCAACTGAGCTATCAGGGAAGCAGATGCTCATACTTTGGTATTAAAAAGAGATAGGAACAAACAATCAATATCTCACAAAGAATTCAAAACAAAAAAGAAGGGAAAAACCTCCAGGTGTGCATACCTAAATATTCAAGAGACTAGCACTAAGTTATTAAGTTCAGACATGCCATCAGAGATGCCAATTTAAGGAAAGAACTCATATGGAACCATTTTAAGTATTTTTTTTAATATAGTTATTTCCCAAAAAAATCCACAAAGTCAAAAAGCAAACACGAAAAAGAATTTCTTATATACAAAAAATGCAACTAAAAAAATTCACATTCAATTAGCATGTTAAAATTTCAATATCAACTGTAATCAAAGAAATGCAAATGAAACAAACAGTGGGATCCCCATTTTTCCCATGTGTTGGTATTTATTTTTAATTAACAACATTCACTTGTGAACAAATAGAGACAAGAAATGGGTATAACCTTTCTGAATGGATATGCTGATGTGGTCTTCAATTTTGAAACTGTGCAGGCCATTTGAACCCTGAAATCTACTTTTAAGACCTTACCCTGTAAGTCAAGATTTATCTAGAAAGATGTTTGGCCAGCATTACTCAGTAAGAAATAACTCCATAATCAAAAGGAAGACTAAACAGATGTGGAAACAGTGACAGACTTTATTTTCTTGGGCTCCAGAATCATTGCGGAACGTGACTGCAGCCAGGAAATTAAAAGGCACTTGCTCCTTGGAAGAAAAGCTATGACAAACCTAGACAGTCAGTGATCACTTAGCATCACCTTGCCAACACAGGTCCATCTAGTCAAAGCTATGGGCTTTCCCATAGGGGTGCCAATTTCACCCCTTTACAGAGTTTCGTTATAGGAGGCTTTAAAGTTTCTAAAGTGCCTCCACAGATTATCTACTTAGTAATCAAAAAAAAAAGATCTACCAGCTTGCTAGGGTAGATATTTCCTTCAGGAAGGAAAAAACGTTAATCCATTCAGAAGGCCATGGAAGTTTACAGTACTCAAAATTCAAAATTAAGTCTTGAGTTAAAATAAGCACATTCTTATCACTATCCAAGACTCTTCCATGAATGACGACTACAGAAAGGGGGAAAAAAAGCTTTTTATGGGATTCATGATTAGTGTGGCTTCAAGTCAATCGCTGTTTCAGGCATTCTTGTGCCATACAGACATAAATTAGATTTTGCATCTTTACTATTTAAAAAGCCAATGTTTTCTACTTGAAAACTGTCATGATTCATATTGAATCCTCAACTTCAGAAGATTATTTGCCACATGATTAAATGATTCTCTAAAATTCAAGTTTATTAAAATAAAGGTAGCTGAGAAATATGAATGTTTATTTTTATCTGATAAAAACTGAACGAAGACTTTTCAAATCACCTCTTTTAAAAATTAAATGTTTAGTTCAAAGTCTAATCTTAAATAATCACACATTATAGTAGTAAGTACCACCAAATAGAATGTTTGATACTGAGTTAAGCACTTAATCATGTTTAATAACCCATATCATGAACACATTATCAGCATTTTATAGATAAAAGTTAAAAATTCACCCACCACTCTTGACCACACTAAACTGTCCACATTACAGGGGGAAAAAATTGAAAGAAACTTAATATAACAGAACAAGTATTTCAACTGGCATATTCTCACCTACACATCACTATACCTTACACACAGCTTTCTAATTCATGAAACACTTGTACCTTCCCCTCATTTGTTTCCCACAGCAGCCCTTTCGGGATGATTATCAGTACCGCATGTGAGGGGTTTCAAGCCAAGAGTTTAAATGAAGTCACTCAGCTTTTGATTCCTCATTTTTTTTTTCCCACTGGACTTCCCTGGTGGCTCAGACGGTAAAGCATCTGCCTATAGTGCGGGAGACCTGGGTTCAATCCCTGGGTTGGGAAGATCTCCTGGAGAAGGATTCTTGCCTGGAAAATCCCAAGGACGGACGGAGGAGCCTGGTAAGCTACAGTCCATGGGGTCGCAAAGAGTCGGACACGACTGAGCGACACGGTTAAAGAAGCATTGCCCCCACAATCAGTATTATACAATAAAAAGGTAAAACCTGCTAGAAAGGCTAGATTATCCTTCATCAGTTACACATTTCACCAAGTTATTATTTACTATTTATTTTGATGCCAATCATAGAAATACAAGTTGTACAAATAACTTTACTAAACTGGTACTTTAGCAAGGGAATCCCCTAGATTCTACTTGTACTGGCCAGAAGACTAACCCCAAGGTCTACTTTATTAATTCTTCTTTCTACAAGATCCACTTTTTCCCTTCCTACTTTAAAATTTCCCACTCCACTTAAGTGATTTGCCCTACCTTTACTTTTTACCTGCCCCATCTTCTCATTAGTATGATTTCAGACTTCATTCAACAAAATTTTACCCAGTCAGAACTATGATATGTGACAATCTGAATGAGAAGAGGCCCCTACCCGCCTCCAAGTCTGGTGAGGAGCAGAAAGAGCACCTCTGAGTCACTTCTGTGACTGCAGACCAGTCTCAATCACTCCCTTCAGTGGCAATAACATAATTCCTCCAGAGGAAAGTTTTAAGAACAAAATCAAAGCATGATGTTTTAAGTGCTTTATAAAGTATCAAGTATTATCCTACTGACACTGTATCCTCAGGTTGGTCTTTTTTTCTGGATATCCACTTTCAAAGCTATGGAGAAAGCCCTCAATAGGTCTTCTGTATTATGGGTGATAAAGAAGAGTAAAGGATAGCAAGAAACTTTTATTAGCAATGAATTGGAGAATCAAGTTTGGTTATTCTATATTCACATCTATCTTCCTAAAGTTAAATAATGCTCAAAAGAGTAAACAATACAACCCTAAAATGGCTAGACAGCAGAATACCATCACACTTTAAAAAATATTTTTTTTAAAGCTGTTTCCCTGCACCCAGTCTATAGAGAAAAACTTCTGTAAAGCTATAAGTCACTATTATAAAAAGTCTAACTTCTATTCCCACCCCATACATTTCTGGCCCTTTGACAGACTGCCAAACAGCTTTACTTACAATTGTGTATCAAAAAGGTCTTCCAAGTAAGCATAAACAACATAAGAATTACTACTAGGTCTCACAATTTTAAATATGTCTTGAACGCCAGCATCAAACTAGGTGACAGTCCTCCAGGTATACTCTTAGTAGCTGCTTAATAGCAGATAAATGGAAAAGGCACAATTTTGCAAACGGTCTAAAAATTTCAAGAAACTTACTTTCACTTGTGAGTATTCCAAAACCCTACCCTAAAGTTAAAACAGAGAGGCACACTAAAAATGAATCTGAAAACAGGTGCATTCCACTTAAGGCCTGAATCTCATTTTAACTCCTGGTTTATTTGCCCTTTAATAAGTGCCTCTTTACTATAATGCAGCTCCTTCTTCCCCAAATAAAAAATCTGAAGGATTTCAAAACACTTTACTAAATATATTTAATCACGTCCACAGATTCTTATCATCCTACAAAGTCAATGGAAGAGCTCCTAGGTCTTTTATAAAGGTCTTACAATCCTAAAAAGAATAAACACTAAAGAGACACAAAGCATCTTCCCAAGACTGAACTACAAGAGCAGCACGACTCACCCCAACTCTTCAACTTTATCCAGAAAGCAGAGGGAGACAGAGTTTCTACAGCCGAAATCACCAGATGAGTACCTACTCATTCAGAGCCTGTTTGCACAAATCTCAGCCAACTTACTTAGTTTTTAATGTGGTAATGGGTGACTCAGAGAAAATTAGCTGGGAGAGGGACTATTTTGGGCAGTCATTTGATAGAACTGGCTTTCAAGTGAAGGACTACACAAACGCACACAAAAGACAAAACCCTGTGAGCAGCAGACAGAGCATTTAATAAATGATGACCCCGATATATCAAGTCTTAAGAATAGCATCTCTTCTCAATATGCCATAGCCTAAAAACGATGTTCATAACTGTGAGTCATAAAGCAATGTTTCTCCTAATAAGGCAAGCACATAAAACGCTTTGAAACTACATCTAAAACGGTATAACAAACACGTGCACACACATTCCCAGGTGCAAAAGAGCTAAATTAACCAATCCATCGGCATTCCAGAACAACTAACGACTTGAGAATTCCAACCAGAATAGACTTAAGGCATACCTCTCTTCTCTGGTGGCATTTTTTTCTGTGTAAACAGCTCTGTCAAGTGCTTTGGTTGGCAAGCAATAATAAAATCAACTTTATTTCCTGTTCCCTGTCCCTTAAAACTTCCAGTTTGTCCTTACCGCTGACATACGTTCAACACGTTCAAGGGCTAACGTGAATGATAAAATATATTTCACATAAACTTTTCTATTAAAGGGAGTTTTTCATCAAAATGGTTTACATTTTACCTCACAAAACCTTTATCAAACTGTGGAGAGAAATTTGAAAAACACAGTTCATACTTAATATACTTAATAAACTCTTATCTATGTCACGACCACACTTACCTAAGCTCAAGCTTTTACTAATTTTAAGCCTTGGAAAAACATGCCTTTAAGTACCATCAAAATTCTCAATCAAGATTTCAGGCGTTCAATTCACACCACAGTGAAAGATCAAATGCTAAACTCCTAAAAATAGGGTGTTAGGAGTAAGAGAGACACACAACACTCCGCTGCTAAAGCCAGTGCGTCTTCCAAGGGGCAGGGGCGCTCCTTTACCGGTACAGTAGGCGCTCACATTCAGCAAAACCGGGGAGCGAAGGATCAGGTGACTTCACACCACCGACACTTTCAGCCCGACTGGGCCTCACTATGGTCTCAGTACTAAGTAAACAGCTCAAAAGCCCAGTTTTGACAATTAAATCGGAACTTGCATGCTAGCCACGCACCACCCGCAGGAATGGGTTCGGGAACTGCGGGGCCCCGGAACCCAAGCCCCGGGACACAGCCCTGGCCTGCGGACTGCGGTTCCCTCTTGGAAGGGTGTCTGGAGAACCTCCCGACCTGGCAGCGAGGTGTCTGCTCCTCCCGCGCGCTGCGCGTCCTCCTCCACCGCCGGGCCCATCACGACCTGGTTAACCCTTCCTCCCTCTCCGCGCGCGAGACACAGGGCAGCGAGTGCCGGCGGGTGACAGGTCGCCCGGCGGGTCCGGAGCTCCCGAGGACAGAGCCGCGCCGCCGCCGCCGACCTCCCCTCGCCCCGGGTCTGCAGCCCCTGCTCAAGGCCGCCCCCTCAGGTTGGGGCGGACACCGCGACAGCCACGCGGCGGCGGCGGCGGCGGCGGGCGGGCAGGGGGGCCGGGTCGGACGCAGACGCGCGCGCCGCCCGTTCACCCGACAGCTGCGGGAGCCGCGGCCCCAGGGCCGCCCTTTTCAGGCCGCGCGCCGCGGGAGCTCGGGGCGCGGCGGGGGCTAGGCCTGGCGGCCAGACGCGGCGGCGGGAGGAGAGCGGAGCCAGCCGCGGACGACGACCCCGCCGCCTGCGGCCGGTGCCCGCGAGCCCGAGCGGCCCGCGCCCTCTCTCTGCGCGGGCCTTGCGGCCTCCACCCTGCCGGCCCGTACCTAGGAGGGTCGTGGACGAGACGTGGTTAACCCCGGTGTTTGAGTCGCTGGTCCGCCGCCGGCGCCGCAGCCCTTGGTGCGGTTCTTGGCTTCGCGTTACCTCGTCCCCCTCCGCCATCTTGTACCGATTTAAAATTAACTCCCCACTGACGTCAAACGCCGCCGCCGCTTTATCAACCTCCCGGGAGCCGGCGGGGAGCCGGCAGGTCCTAGCGCCGCCCTTAGCCTGCTCCTCCTCCTCCCGACGCCCTCCCTCGTCCCGCCCCTCGGCGCCCTCGCTCCGCCTCCTCCCTGGTAGCCTGCTTGCCTGCCGCTCGGTTTTCCTAGGCTTCCACTTTGGGGAGAAATTGGGCGGCGCCCCTACCGCAACCCTCTCGCACTCCCATCGCCTTAAACTCAGGACCACACCCCCCGAGCGCTGTGTAATCGCAGGACTCTCCAGAGAACCAGGTTCCTCCTTCCCAATTCAGTAACCCAATTCCCTTTACGTTTCTTCTCCATAATCGTTGACTTCGTGCACCGCAAATGTTTCAGACTCCTTTCCTTCTCTCTTTTTTTATCCCCCACCTCCTCCCCCAGTGCTAGTCTCCCCCTCCTTCCCTCGCTTTCCCTCCATTCCTGAGCTATTGCTGGTGGCCTGCTTTTCCTTTTGACCTTTCTTCGCACAAGTCTCTCATACCGTTTCCCATCTAGAGACCATCCTCTGCTTTGTTTGTCATAGCTTCCTTCTACTTGAGACCCACCTCCTATCTTCTTAACTGTGCATACCCTTGCCCTTCTGTTCCTAGCCCCTTATAGGGTCAACCAGAAAGGGCTGTAATCAGAAAATGTATGGTAGCAGGTCCTTTCCTAACTGATGCACCTTCTTGTGGGGATCCAGTGATATCCTAGAGAAAGTTCGGGTCACTTTTAAAAATAAATATCTGCCTGTGGAGGCTTCTGTGAAACATGGTTTCTGTTCTTTCGGATCTTTGCCCTTATCACCAGCTTCATTAGAAATTCCTTCTCTATGGTAAAGGCATGTGTCCAGGTGTCCAAATCGCTGTCTCATCCAGGTCTTTTCACAGATCTCAGTCTCCTGACTCCAAGGAGTGTAAAGAAGCCAAAAGAAAGTATAGTCAAGAAATCGAGCACTGTCCCATGGTCACCTCAAATCCATAAGTTTAGAAGGCCATCCTTGGGCCTCCCTGGGGGACCAATGGTTGGGAATTCGCCTTGCAGTGCAGAGGACACCGGTTCAATCCCTGGTCTGGGAAGATCCCACATGCAGTGGGGCAACTAAGCCGATTAGCCACAACCACTGAAGCCCCTGCACCAAGAGCCCATGCTCCACAAAAAGAAAAGCCCCCACGGTGAGAAGCCCATTGCACCACAGCTACAGAGTCGCCCCTGCTCGCCACAGCTAAGAAAAGCCTGAGGGCAACAATGAAGACCCAGTGCAGCTACAAATAAGTAAATAAATCATTTTTTTTAAGCCAGTCTCCATTTTCCCCATCAGTCATCCCCTTTCAATTTCTTTCTCTTTTTTTTGGCTGTGCCAAGAAGCATGCAGGATCTTAATTTCCCGACCAGGGATCAAACATGCCCTCTGCTCTGGAAACACAGAGTGTTAACCACTGGACCGCCAGGGAAGTTCCTGTTTTCAGTTTCTCACAGTGAAATCTCAGCGATGCTGCAGCCTTCTTCTTCCCTCTACAACCCAGCAAGTCCGGGTGATGCCAGCTCTGACTTCCAGCTCATCTCCTCTCCATCCCCTCAGCTTCCCTCTTGATTTGGACCTCATCATCTTGCGCTGGACTGATTATAACAACCTCCCTGTTGTTCTCCCCCTGTGTAGATCCTCCACACAGACCGACTTGAGTTTTCTTAGATGCAAATCTATTTCACGTGATTTCTGTGCTCAGGATGAAGTCCAAACTCTTCAAAAGAGTTGACAAGGCTTTTCGTGATCTGGGCCCTACCTATGCATCCAGCCTCATTTTTCACTACTTTGTCATTTCTTCCTTCATTCTTTCATTTAAACAAACGAATTTTGACACTGTTGTGTGTGCTGAACAGACTACTGACGAACAAGACAAACAAAATTGGTTTCCTTGGGGACTACCCTAGAAGTCCCGTGGTTAAGACTCCATGTTTCCAATAAAGGGGCTTCGGGTTTGACCCCTGGTTGGAGAACTAAGATTCCACATGCCACACGGTGTGGCCAAAACACAAAACTGGTTTCCTTGGGTTTTCTTTCCACACCCTACACAGGCCTCTTCCATCACAAAAAAGTGAGCATTCAGGATCCCAAAGATCTATCTTGTTCAGACTATATCTCCAGTACCTAAGCCAGTGCCCAGTAGGGTCTCAAAAAATAGCTGAGAATAAATGAATAAATAAATTAATGAATGGGTTACAATTCCGATTCTATCTACTGAATCACCTAATGTTTCTACACTTCCAGGTCTTCATTTTTTATAACTAACTATATAACAAGATTCTTATGGGATCAAATCAACGTACTGAGAGGATTTTCTTGACTCAAGAGAGCCAACATTTATGGAATGTTTCCTGCTCAAAGTACTTTACATATGCTAAGTCATTTAATCCTAACAATAATCTTAAGAAATAAATGCTAATGTTACTTTCATCTTACAACTGGAGAAACTGAGGCACTAAGAGATTAAAAACTTGCCTAAGTGGCAGGACTGGCGTTTAAAGACAGGCAATCTGGGTCCACAGCTTATGCTCATATCCACTGTAATGGTGTTCAGCTTACAGACTGTAAATTCCTGGAGGGCAGAATCCATAGTTTATCCACAGCCAGGTACTTTGGAATTCTTCTCTAGGGTAGCATAAATCATTTTAAAAGCTATTTCTGCCAAATAAACAACTTTTAAATGTTTAAAATCCTGTTACTAAATTGGCAAAAACATCCACAGACTATTCACCAAAAAGAATGATCAAATTATGGACCTTAAACATATAAAAAAAGTTTGGCTTTACTCATAATAAGAGAAATGCAAACTAAAACAACACTGAGACACCATTTCTCACCCATCAGGTTGGCAAAAAATCAAAAGCTGACGATTACACTCTGTTGGCAAGTATGTGGGGGAACTCAGGCACTCTCCTACATTGCATCCTCACTGGGAATGCAAAATGGTATAACCCCTATGGAGAAGAACGCGGCAATATCCAACAAATTTCATTCGCATTTACACTTCGACATGCCAATCTCACGTCTGGGCATTAACCCTGAAGATACAACTCCAATAATCCAAAAGAAATTTTTGTGCACAAGGTTATTTATTGTAGTGTTATTTGCAGTTGCAAAATATTGGAAGCTGAATATCTGAACATAAGTGATTGGTTAAAAAAGCTATGCTAATTCTTCATGATGAGCACTTCTTAACTGCAAAGAAGGAACAGGAAGATTTCTATGAACTGATACAGAGTGATTTCCAAGAGACATTCTTAAGTGAAAAAGCCAAACTGCAAAAGAGCCTATGTAGAGCCTACCTATTATGCCAAAGGGAAAAATAAGAAAACATACATACATCTACCAACCTACCCAAAAAGAAACTTGGAGAGCTGAAAAAATAAAGTGAGTTGCCTCCAAGGAGTTGGGAGTAACGGGGATAAGGTCGAAGGAATACAGAATAGAGAATACCTTTTTGTCTAGTGTTGACTTCTGTTACATGAGCAAAAAGTAAAATCAACAAGAAAGGGAACACGGTGCTAAAACTGAAAGCAAACCAAAAAAATGATTGCTGTTATTCAGTTGCTAAGTCATGTCCATCTTTTTGCTGCCCTGTGGACTGCAGCGACCCAGGCTTCTCTATCCTTCGCTATCTCTAGGAGTTTGCTCAAATTCATGTCCACTGAGTCGGTGACATGACTCATTTCAATCTCTGCCGCCCTCTTCTCCTTTTGCCTTCAGTCTGTCCCAGCATCAAGGTCTTTTCCAGTTAGCCAGCTCTTCGCCTCAGGTGGCCAAAGTACTGAGCTTCAACTTTAGCAGATGAGTATGTACATGAATATATTTCCTAGTTTTGTCCAGAGAAAAGGCCTATAAGCACAGACACCCAAGTAGCAATGATCATGACCTAGAGCCTACTCTTGCTCTTAATACTATTCCCTACTAAAAAGAAGTGGAGTCCTTGGAGAAATGACTGGTTCCAGAGCTAGGGTAGGATGCGTACAAGATGAGCCATGAGCATCACCTTTGTGGCAGAAATGAAGGAAGAGGTCAAAAATATGATGGAGCATGTCTCAGGGAGACTTTCCTTCTGAGTCTTTTAGGGAAGGAAAGCACAGCTTACCGTGTATGAGATCTAGCGGGAACCGACTGTAAGATCTTTTTAACCTTCATGGAAATGGTATAAGACAGACAGAAACTTCGCCTCCTGTAAAAGTCAGAGATTTGGGTAACCATTAATGAAAACTGTTACCTTGATTTAGGGAAGGGACAGCAAATGGATGGGGCAGGGCTAGAGTAGGGGAACAAGAAAACAAATGTAAAACAAAGGCCACAATAGAAAAGTTGGATATTGCTGTGGCTAAAATGAGATAAACTGCTCTCTGAGAATGAAGAAGGTTGTGATAGAGGAAAATTGCATCTCTGTAGACCTTATCCTTTCAGTGATGTGTTTGCTAGAAATTTAATTTAAGGTACACACCACGTTTGCAAATTGTTGCTCCTTCATGTGAAGATACGTGTTTTCTGTCCAACAGCGGTTGGCAGAAGATGAATGAGTCATTTCCCTGAGGTTACGGGAGACTAAATCTGGGCACAGGCAGTACTGCTCCAGGGCCTAGTTGACAAAATGAAGAACAAGGCTGGAAAATTGGTCCAGCAGCCTGGGAGCACTAGGGAGCTTGACCCCATCAACTGGCATCTCTCGGTGGATTCTGCAGGCTCCTCTCACTGACCTCGGGAGCAGTAGCCACTGATTGATCTCAGAAGTTGCACAGCAACTGTGGCTAACCAACCAATTTGCCACATCAGCTTTGGTTTTCTTTGGGATTAACATTTTGAGGGAGGGGCCTAAGAGGAAATTTTTGCAGGGAAGGAGGGAAATCAAGGTTCTTGCTGGAACAGTTGTGAACAGTAATATAGACTCTGAGTTATTGATTGGCAGGGAAATGTTATTTCTATCCAAACCTAAGCCAGGGTCATTGAATTTTATCTTATAAAGGAAATCAAATGAAGAACATCAAGGGTTCCATGAGGCTACTTCTAGTAGGACTCTAGACATGCGTACATGCCTCTCTGACAGAGCCAGGCTGGTCTCATGCTGAGAATTGTGGGCATCATAAAAGGCACTTGCTCTGTGTGGAACACTGTGGGCAGATGGATTTCCACCCAGCTCGCTGCATAATATTAGGTGTCCATTGTTCTCTGAAGCATGAGACAGCTGTCCCTCATGAACGTGACAGGAAATAGTGACCCTTCCAATCCATATTCATCCTCAGAGGTAATGATTTGAATCAGGATATGTGACATCAGAGTCACTTAGTGAAAAGAACACCAATTCTGGAGTTCAAACTCCAGCTATACCACTTGATTCTCTGACCTTCAGAAAGTGAATTAACTTCTTTGATCCTCAGTTTCCTCTGCTATAAAGGTCTCTTCTTGCCATTTTTTCATGATGATTACAGACAATATAGATAAAGTATTTAGCCCAGTGGCTGGCACATGGCAATAAACGATAGCCATCATGATTATTACTCCAATCAAATCTAAGAATTGAAGAGCAGGAGCATATTAAAAATGATAACACCTATAATTTTATTTAGCCTATAAAATATCTCTATGAGGCAAGGACTATTGACACCATCAGCCTTTTACAAAAGAAGAAACTGGGGCTTTAAAAGTTGGCATAGGGACTTCTATGGTGGTACAGTGGATAAGAAGTGTGTGTGTGTGTGTGTGTGTGTGTGTGTGTGTGTGTTAGTCGCTCAGTCATCACGTGCCTTGGAGCAACTTAGCCTGTGTACCACAACTAGTGAGCATGCACACTGCAACTACTGAAGCCTGTGCACCCTAGAGCCTGTGCTTCCCAACAAGACAGGCCGCCGCAAAGAGAAGCCTGCGAATCGCGTCGAAGAGTAGCCCCAGTTCGCTGTAACTAGAGAAGAGCCACGGAAAGCAACAAAGGTTCAGTGAGCCAAAAATAAATAAATAAATAAAATTCTGAAGAAACAAATAAATTTAAAAGGTGGCATACATTGTTCAGGGCCACACGATTAGTAAATTGAAAAGCTGAGATCTAAATGCAGAGTCTATGTTCTTAACCATCAATCTCTGGATAACACACTGGCCTCAGGGTTAGACGTTGGAAACGCTATATAAGAACCATTTATGTTGATCACTAAACAGCTTCTGGATATCCAGGAAACTTTCAAGTGGCTGGAGTGGAGGTAAACACAACTCAAAGTCCAGAAAAAAGGCACCCAGGAACACCGTGACAACAACAGAAACATTACCTGAATGTTCAGTGTCTATGGAATTTACAGAAGAATTCTCTGGAATTCACAGATGCTATGGAATCTTGTGGTCACTAAAATTGTTTAGTGATAGCAGAAACGAAAACCCAAATTCGTGAACTGGACTCATCGGAGTACATTTTGAAAAGTAGGTAGCGACTTGATTTTTTAATTAAGATAAGCATACAAAAGAACACTGGTGGGAACTCTTTAGGAACTACACTATAGTCAATAACACCTTTTCAAAAAAAAATGATGGAGTGAACGTAGCCCCCAGGGTACCAAAAACATGCTGGTATCTTAAAGCAAACACTGCCACATGCTTTCAATTCCTCTGAGAACAGGGCCCTGAATGATATCCACCCTAGAGAGCTCATCCAGACACAGTTTACAGCACCCCTTCCCCATCACTCCCATCCTTAGGAATGCCTTCAAAGTCAGTGGGAAATCCATGCTTCACAGAAGGAGCTGCACATCTTAGCCCTCTTCTAAGATTAAAACAATATCCACTTGGGCATATTACAATCAACATATTCAATATTTTCTTTGTAACCGGAGATCAGTCAGATCTTTCTCACACCCAAGCTTAATTCCAGACTCCCCAAAACTGGTTGCCGAGTTGGCAGGCAAAACGCTCCACCTTGATGACGCACCTAGAATTAATTGTCCCTGTTATAACCTACTTAATCCTTGGATTCACCGCCAACAGTGTGTAATTCCATCATTATATTCTGACTGTTAAAGCTGCACTTCACTTCAAACACTGCCCACCCCCCCAACCCCCACCTCCCCAGCCCAATGCCATTTCTCCTGACCCCTAATATTCGTGAAGTTGGTCTTCTGGTATAAACACCAAGAAAGTGAGTTCCTTATTTCTTTTCCCATAAGAGTTTTATGCTCAAGCTGAGATATCTGCAAGTAATGCCACTGCCACCTGATCTGATAAAAGGTAAATATTCACCTTTTAAGCTTGTCCTGATTGCCCTCCAAGAAGGTGAGCTAACATAAATCATAATGAAATGATTGTTATTTTGACGTCCAGTTTTAGGGTAATTTGTTATACAGTAATAGATAATCAGACCACATGCACATAGTATACTACCGGTGTGTGAACATATATAGGCAGTGAAAGTATAAACTAGTACACAGTAACAGTAAAGATTGAACTCAGGATATCACTCAGGATAGTTGTTTGCTTTTGCTATATAGAGCAGTGGTACTTTATTTGTTGTTGTTTTGTTTTGTTTTATTTGATGAATAAATACAGATGATACAGATGATATATAGCATTTGCTTACACGTCAGGTTCCCTTACTACGCATGCACAAATATCCACCGGTGGCCACTGTCAATGACCGTGGCCACGCAACTCCCATTAGGAGCAGATCCAGGATTTGTGGGGTCTAAAGCATCTGTAAATTTGAAGAATTTTTTTAAGACAACAAATTATGAGTTAAAATTAGATTTGAAAGTAAATTTTTTTTTAAGTGGGCCATTTTTAGTCTTTATTGAGTTTGTTACAATATTGCTTCTGGTTTCTGGTTTTTTGGCCGCAAGGCATGTGGGATCTTTGTTCCCAGCCAGGCATTGAACCACACCCTCTGCATTGGAAGGTGAAGTCTTAGCCACTGGATCACCAGGGAAGTCTCAGAAAGAAAATATTTATTTAGAATGAGAAATGGAATCCCAAGAAATCACAAATTTTGTAATGTTAACATTTCACAAATATACAGAAAAATTATATATTGATTAACCTCATGTCATACATCACATGGGCTTCCCAGGTGGCACTAGTGGTAAAGAACTTGCCTGCCAACTGCAGTTTTCATCCCTGGGTTGGGAAGATCCCCTGGAGGAGGAAATGGCAACCCACTCTAGTATTCTTGCCTGGAGAATCCCATGGACAGAGGAGCCTGATGGGCAAGGGTTGCAAAGAGTTGGACACGACTGAAGTGACAGCATGTACGTATACATCTCATACTTTCTTTTTGACATTTTTGGCTGCATAGTCTTTGATTGGCTTTTCATATTATATGACTTGGAGTATCATTTTATGAAGAGAAAATAATAAGACAATTTAATTTTTCCTCTAGCAGAGTTAATAAAATTTCATTTATTGATGGCTTAGAAAAGTCTCTTTCAGCTTCATAACATTTTATTGCTGGCATGTAAATGTTTAGGATTACTGTCAAATTTGGGAAAATCTGGCAGGTCTCTTTCATGTAGGAACTTCAGATTTCAGGGCATATCAAGTTTTGTTTTTAGCAACGAATCTCAAATACTCTTCGAATTGAA
This sequence comes from Ovis aries, assembly GCF_016772045.2. NCBI lineage: Eukaryota > Metazoa > Chordata > Mammalia > Artiodactyla > Bovidae > Ovis > Ovis aries. The sequence continues at coordinate 85,760,244 of NC_056056.1, read as the reverse complement.
AATGCATTGAGTGTTTATAACTATATGTGCTGCTTTTTGCAATAGTCTTAACAGGAGAGGAATTCCATTTTTCATCATCATTCATGAGGACAAAATCCTCTTTTTATAATTTTACCCATCTAGTGGTTGGAAGAATTTTCCAGAGATTAGTTTTTGGCTCAAGACTTTTCAACATTGTTTTTCCTCTGCTCCCCATATGCATACTGTTGATGCTGGGCATGTAGGACACTTTAACTCCTGACCTTGAATGTGTTTCTGTCACCTTTGAGCCTGAGAACAGGAACAGAGAGACAAAGGGTACATGTGATCTGCTCTGCCCCTTTCAGGCTTATGTCAAGAAGTCAATGTTAAACAGAAACCAAAGGGATTTTGTGTCCTCCCCCTTACTCAGCACTCAGGGAGTGAACTCATCCACTGAGTTTGTCCACTGAGTGGCCTTGCTCCTTCAAGAAATGGTCGTAACAGATTAAAACTGATGGTGCAGAACTTCCCAGGCAGTCTAGTTGTTAAAACTCCAAGTTTCTACTGCAGGGGACTAGAGTTCCATCCCAGTTGGGGAAGTAAGATCTCTCATACTGCATGGTGCAGCCAAAGAAATAAATTAAGATAAAAACGATGGACCTGGGGATAGGTGGAAACAAGGCTTGGCTATTCCTTCTCAGCCTCCCTTGGCTGGAGTCTAGCCATCTCCACATATCCCAGGGAGGATTAGGAAGGCAGCTGAGTTGGGAATCAGAGGTCATTGTTTGTGAGTACAGCACGTTCAACTTATGCTAGGAATCAGATGGAGGCTGCAGGCAAGATTCAGACAGGTATGCTATACCGAGGTGACCTGAACCAGCAAAAAAAGAACACTGGGTCCTGAACACCCCAAAGAACAGAGCACAAGCAGATGAACTCCAGCTCCACAGATGAGTGCAAGGGGCTTAGGGATAGAGGACCCAAGCCACCTCACAGCACAGTCCAGAGAGGCCCCTCACAAGAGCAATGGGACCCAGATGTATATCTGGGAACTTCCCCTTGACAGCTGGTAAACCTGAGTAAGCCCTCTACTCTGCAACACTGTTCCTTTAGCTAAGTGCTCTGGGAGCAAGTAGAAACAGTGGAACCTAACATACTGGAGTGAAGAGGAACTAAAAAGCCTCTTGATGAAAGTGAAAGAGGAGAGTGAAAAAGTTGGCTTAAAGCTCAACATTCAGAAAACGAAGATCACGGCATCCGGTCCCATCACTTCATGGGAAATAGATGGGAAACAGTGTCAGACTTTATTTTGGGGGGCTCCAAAATCACTGCAGATGGTGATTGCAGCCATGAAATTAAAAGACACTTACTCCTTGGAAGGAAAGCTATGATCAACCTAGATAGCATATTGAAAAGCAGAGACATTACTTTGCCGACTAAGGTCCATCTAGTCAAGGCTATGGTTTTTCCAGTAGTCGTGTATGGATGTGAGAGTTGGACTGTGAAGAAAGCTGAGCGCCGAAGAATTGATGCTTTAGAACTGTGGTGTTGGAGAAGATTCTTGAGAGTCCCTTGGACTGCAAGGAGATCCAACCAGTCCATTCTGAAGGAGACTGGCCCTGGGATTTCTTTGGAAGGAATGATGCTGAAGCTGAAACTCCAGTACTTTGGCCACCTCATGCAAAGAGTTGACTCATTGGAAAAGACTTTGATGCTGGGAGGAATTGGGGGCAGGAGGAGAAGGGGATGACAGAGGATAAGATGTCGGGATGGCATCACTGACTCGATGGACGTGAGTCTGAGTGAACTCCGGGAGTTGGTGATGGACAGGGAGGCTTGGCATGCTGCAATTCATGGGGTCGCAAAGAGTCGGACACGACTGAGCGACTGAACTGAACTGAACTGAACTGAAGGGTAACCCAGAAACTGGAGCAGCCAGAGCTCTAGACTGCAATTCTGACTCTTTGATAAGAATCCTTGAAAATGTATTTAGCCTTTATGGACTTTCATTTCCACCAAACTGAAGGGGGTGTGACATGCTATTATCATTTATAGGCAGGTGAATTTGTTTTTTTCTTGAGCAAGTATTCATGTTGGTGTTCAGGGTTCTCCTCCTAGCCTTGCCACCTCCTCCAACACTCCCTCCCATCAGCATCTACTTTCTTCAGAGCTCTTAAGACAAAGCCATCCCGTTGCTGGCAGTGCCCATGGAGAGAACTAGGATCTGGGCCAAGCCTACAGACTGCTGATGCTCCTAAAGCCTCTGGTCCACTGGGTACCACAGCTGAGAAAATTCTGTACCGAGATAGAGAGGTCAGGCTGCACCCAGCCCTGCCATGCTTTGTTCTAAGCAGTCCTGCCTGTGCTTAAAGGTTCCCAAGGTCTCTCCTGAATGGAGAGTTTTCAGTTTTTTCCTCCCATTTCTCACTGCCTCAAAGTCTCATGAAGTCATTTCTTCTCTTTCTGGTATCACCTATGGAACATCATTACTTAGCCTAGCCTACCTTAAACATACTCAGAACCCTTATATCAGCCTACAGTTGGACAGAATCACCTAACACAAAGCCTATTTTATAAGAAAGTGTTGAATAGTCATATAATGTATTGAAGACTGGAAGGGAACAACAGAATGGTTGAATGGGAACAGAACAGTTTTAAGTGCATCAGTGGTTTACCCTCATGATGGTGTGGCTGCCTGGGAGCTGCAGCTCACTGCCAGTGCCCAGCCTCAGGAGAAAGGACCGTATTGCACACCAGTAGCCCAGAAAAGATCAGAATTAAAACTTCAAAGTCCAGTTTCTTCTGAATGCTTATCACTTTCACACCATTTTAAAGTTGAAAAATGGTCAAGTCAAACTATCACCAGTCAGGGACTGTTTATACAGTCCTCAATAACTTGAAGTAACTTGAATAAGTTGGGCTTTTCCCACCAGACAATCAATCTAACCTGGAGGTTCAGGCTTGGGAACTGAATGAGACCTGCAGATTTGTTTTGTTTGTTACACAGTTTGCCTGCAAAATGATTTCTTTTAATTAATTACAAACATTGGAAAAATCAGCAAATTACACTCTTTTTTCTACCAAAAAAAAAAATAATAAATCTGGATTTCTGGCTTTTCTTGAAAAAATCAGAAGATCTGGCCACCTGGGCCAGCCTACCTATATAGTAACCATTGTCTGACCCTGACTAGTATATTTCCTTTGGAAAAGAAATAAATATATTCCCCAGCTTGAGACCAATCTCACTTCATATTCATGTTGCCTGCTTGTCTGCCACAAGCATTTGAACTTATGGCACCTGGCTACATAACAAGTATACCCACGGAGTAACCTAATGGACTTGAATTTGATAAATCCTAGAGTCATAGCCAGTTCAATCTGAGATTGGAAAGCAAATTCACACATGAAGGGAGAAACATATACGTATGTGACATGTGATCTCCTAGCAGGAGATCTGAGACATGAGGCCCATCCCCAAAGGAAAAACATTCTGAAATTCATAGCTCTCCTCCCTCTCCACACCAGTCTTGGGAAGCTGCCCAGCCAGGAGAGGAGAGAGTCAAACAGCCCATTGTTTTTTGATCTACTCTACAACAGTCACCATGTTGCAGAGGCCCCAGAGCACTAGATCTGATTACCTGCTGATCACAATTTCCGATTGCAGAACAAGCCTGTTCCCATTAGTGACTCTATACAGTTACAATCTGTTATGCTCTAGGGAATCTTATCACAATATTCTTTTCAGGGATTTCTCATTTCTTCCACCAGTCACCACACACAAGCACACATACTCTCTACCTTGATGTGCCTGACAGCAGGGGGCCCAACTGGAGTCCGAAGGCTGGCTTAGTTTGATCAGCACTCTATACATGTTTCTCAAGGTCTGTATTTTCTGCCTTCTTTAATCCTTCCTTTATGACCACTCCCTCTAGATCCACCTTCCCAAAGAAAGATTTCAAAACTGAAAGAAGGCAGGTAGAGGGTGGATATTTCCACCAATTGTTTCCAATAAGTGGCTAATTCCAAACTTCAGTTCAGTTCAGTTCAGTTCAGTTGCTCAGTCGTGTCCGACTCTTTGCGACCCCATGAATCGCAGCACGCCAGGCCTCCCTGTCCATCACCAACTCCCAGAGTTCACTTAGACTCAAGTCCATCGAGTCAGTAGTGCCGTCCAGCCATCTCATCCTCTGTCGTCCCCTTCTCCTCCTGCCCCCAATCCCTCCCAGCATCAAAGTCTTTTCCAGTGAGTCAACTCTTCGCATGAGGTGGCCAAAGTACTGGAGTTTCAGCTTCAGCATCATTCCCTCCAAAGAAATCCCAGGGCCAGTCTCCTTCAGAATGGACTGGTTGGATCTCCTTGCAGTCCAAGGGACTCTCAAGAGTCTTCTCCAACACCACAGTTCAAAAGCATCAATTCTTCAGCACTCAGCTTTCTTCACAGTCCAACTCTCACATCCATACATGACCACTGGAAATGCCATAGCCTTGACTAGATGGACCTTTGTTGGCAAAGTAATGTCTCTGCTTTTCAATATGCTATCTAGGTTGATCATAGCTTTCCTTCCAAAGAGTAAGCGTCTTTTAGTTTCATGGCTGCAATCACCATCTGCAGTGATTTTGGAGCCCCAAAAAATAAAGTCTGACACGGTTTCCACTGTTTCCCCATCTATTTCCCATGAAGAGATGGGACAGGATGCCATGATCTTAGTTTTCTGAATGTTGAGCTTTAAGCCAGGTTTTGCACTCTCCTCTTTCACTTTCATCAAGAGGCTCTTTAGTTCCTTTTCACTTTCTGCCATAAGGGTGGTGTCATCTGCATATCTGAGGTTATTAATATTTCTCCCAGCAATCTTGATTCCAGCTTGTGCTTTTCCCAGCCCAGTGTTTCTCATGATGTACTCTGCATAGAAGTTAAATAAGCAGGGTGACAATATACAGCCTTGATGTACTCCTTTTCCTATTTGGAACTAGTCTGTTGTTCCATGTCCAGTTCTAACTGTTGCTTCCTGATCTGCATATAGGTTTCTCAAGAGGCAAGTCAGGTGGTCTGGTATTCCCATCTCTTTCAGAATTTTCCACAGTAGAACAGTTAAAATGTACTAACTTAACATTTCAGAATCTCAGTCCAGAAATAGCCAATATTTGGACTTCCCTGGTGTTAGTCCAGGGATTAGGAATCTGTGTGCCAATGCAGGGGGCATGAGTTCAATCCCTGGTCTTTGAAGATGATGCCACATGCCGCGGAACAATTTAGCGCGTGCACTCTGAGCCCACTGAGCCTGCTCTCTAGAGCCCAGGAGTCGCAACTACTGAGCCCACGTGCTGCAATTACAGAAGCCCACACACTCTGGAGTCCATGCTCTGCAACAGGAAAAGTCACCACCTAAGAGCCCACACACGGAAAGGAAGAGTGGCCCTGCTCGCCGCAACTAAAGAAAGCCCACACAGCGTCGAAGGCCAAGTGCCCCCATAGATAAATAGCCAATATTCAGTAGAACAAAAACGTGCATAACATGACGCAACGAGGTGTGTTGAAATAGGCAATTGTGTACAGGTCCTTTAGCTGATGAGATGACAGAAATAGTTCTTAAAAATTAGGACAGATTAAAAAAAAAAAAGAACTAAGTATCCTAGAGATACTGTGGCCTTTGGAGAAATTCCTATCAAACTGGATGCAGCCGTAAGAAAATCAGGTTAGTGTAATAAGATCAGACATTTTGAGTCCAGAGCACCCCTTCCAGCGTGGAAGGGCACAAACCATGCTCTGTCCTGACAACCCTGGGTAAGACAGTCTGCTGTGTGTTCCACTTTCTAGTGGACTTAGGTATGTGCTTCAGGAAAATCCTTTTGAAAACAGAGGGGCTCATTGTACCTACGAAGTTTCAGCGCTTAGAATGTGGGGTCTAGAGGAACATGAAGGAAGTAATTTTCTAGAATTACTCTCTCCTGGTCCCCTTATTACCTAAAGAATTACCTGAAAGTGGGCCGATTAGGCAGGGAACCATGAATAGAAAGACATTCCATAGACCTAGGTGGGGTGCCTCCATTGCGACCCCATGGACTGCAGCCCACCAGGCTCCTTTATCCATGGGATTCTCCAGGTAAGAATACTGGAGTGGTTTGCCATTTCCTTCTCCAGGGGAATCTTCCCAACTCAGGCATCGAACTTGGGTCTCCTGCATTGCAGGCAGATTCTTTACCATCTGAGCCATAACTCCCTCATTTCATTTAGTTCAGTTCAATTCAATCAAAATTTACTGGATGCCTACTATGTACCCAGCACTGTTCAAAGGGCTATAACAACTATGAAAGGAACACAAAGTCCTTGACCACTTGAAGCTGGCCATCTTTCTCTGTGTGCTGAACCTATATTATATGAAGGAATTATAGAACAACACAAGACTATGACTGAGCATTAAAATTGACTTAAAGTAGCAAGTTGACTAGAGTACAATTTTTAAAAATTTGTTTGATGTAATGTCTACCTAATCTCTGATTCCTTATGTACCATTTCACAAATGTATTTATAAAATCATAAAAATTAAATTAATTATTGTTTAAATGTATTAAAATCTATCATAGGGCACATTCTAGCAGAGTGAAAACAAGAAAATAGATAACACCAACTGCTAAGAAGAATATGAATCATTTGGACCTCTCATATATCAGTGATGGGACAATAAATTGGTTTAAACCATTTTGGAAAACTCGTTAATTATCTCTATGAATGTAAGTCTATATATGATCTATTCTACGGTCTATTCTACTTCTGGATTTATGTGCTACTGAAATCCATATATATTTTCACCAAAAGATATGGATAAAAGTGGTTACAGCAGCATTGTTCATAACAGCCCCAAACTGGAAACAACCCAAATGACCACCAATAGTCGAATAGACATGTACCTTACTCACAGCAGTGAGCAAAAACAAACTACAACTATAGGCAACAATATGAATAAGTCTTATGAACATAATGTGAGCAAAATAAGCCAGACAGAAAAAGATGACTACATTATATATGATTCCATTTGTTTAAAGCTCAGGTAAAACCCATCTATCGTGGTGAAACACAGGATGGTAGTTACCCTTACTTAGGGAGAGTAGTTACTGAGATGAGTGCTCAGAGGAGGATGATAGGGTGCTGGTAATGATCTGTTTCTTAATCAGAGAGCTGATTATATGCTTATGTTCACTTTGTATGAATTCATTGAGCTCTATATGATTTACACAGTTTTCTATTAAAGATTTCTATTAGTAGAAAATCAAAGCGCCAAAGAGTTGTAAAAATTAACTTTCAATAGTCTCTGATGAGGGTCAGGAATTTCAGAGTTCTAAACTCTATTTTGTCACTGATTCTCCAGAAAATTTTAGGAAAACATTATTTTCAATACCTCCGGGGTTGTTTTGTGTGTTTTTTTTTAATTTATTGTGGTGAACCTCACATAATATAAAACATACTATTTTCACCATATTTAACCGTATAGTTCAGTGGCACTAAGCACATTCCCATTGTTGTGCAACTTTCAACGTCCACTATCTCCTGAATTTTTCACTTTCTTAAACTGAAACTCTGTCTTCATTAAACACTAAGTCCCCATTCTCCCTCCCAACCCCCCTACCACCTCCTACCCTGGCCCTTGACATCTGACAAAATATACTTTCTGATTACGAATTTAACTATTCTAGGTACTTCATGTAGGTGGAATCAAACAGATTTGTCTGTATCTATTGTATATAGGAATGTCCAATGCCTCTGTTTGAAAAAAAAAAACCAGTAAAATTGACTTTCATTCTTCATTCACCATCTAATAGATTTACCTTTATGGGTGAAATATGTGAAATTGCCTAGCAGTCAGTGCTTTTGACATTAAATCAAAATGAAAATTCAAGTCCCTCATCATTTTCATGACAGGTAATAAAACTCTACTGCCCCTGAGGGATGCGTTGTTATTGTCCAAACTTAATCATTAGCACTATATAATAATTGTCCTGATTCTCTGCTGAACCCAGAGGTGAAGTCTGGGCTGTCTGCCATAAACCTTTATGTAGAAGCCAAATACTATTACGTGACAACACAAATAAGTAATAAGATGATTTCTGATAGTAGGAAGCGCTGTGTGCTCAGTTACTCCAGTCGTGTCTGACTCTTTACCACCCCAGGGACTTTAGCCCGCCAGGCTCCTCTGTCCATGGGATTCTCCAGGCAAGAATATTGGAGTGGGTTGCCATGCCCTCCTCCAGGGGGTCTTCCTGACCCAGGGATCAAACTTGGGTCTCCTGCACTAGCAGGCAGATTCTTTACCCCTGAGCCACTGGGGAAGCCCCAGGAAGTGTTCTGAAGACCATTTTAAAAGGACTACAGCTGGGAGGTGGGGTGAGGGGAAGGAAACAGTTTAGACAGGGCATCAGGGACAACCTCTCTGAGAAGGAGAGGATAAATTAATCTTGTCCCCAGGGTTTGCTCAACAAACAAGAAGGAAATTGCTTCCCTAAGGGGGTCTGGCTTAGTGAGGGCTTGTCCCCTAGGAAGCCTTTCCCATGTCTTGCAAGAGGAACAAAGCTTTCTTTCCCAGAGCCGTCACTGGCCATTTGTCAGGCCACTGGATCGCAGAGCTGGCCTCCAGTGTTTACTAAACAAACCAATGTGATTATCCTGTCAAGTTCTAAAAGAGAAAGACAAAAAATCTTAGCACAAATACAAGGCCACCTATTCAGTTAAAGCTGCAAACCAGGGCAGGGAAAAGGCTGAATATAAAACAGTCAGGGAGAGTTTTAATAAGAGTGAGTTACATAACTTGAGACTTGCTTGAGACTTGAACAAAGGCGTTCTTATCTCAAGGTTAAAGAGAGGGATTAGGCTAGGTGCAGTTTCCAAGCACTTTTCCAATAAACTTTTGGCCAACAGTGAGGCTGGACATTGGGAACTAGGGGTGACACAGGCTACCCAGCTAGCCATTCCCTGGGGTTAATTAGGGTGTCTTCTGGGCCAGGTGTGGATCCTCGGTGCTGGTGGAATTACTGAGTTTCAAAATCATTACCGTTTCACAAGACGAGAACTGTTCCAGTTGGAGGCAACCTTTGAAACCACTGGGCCAACCCATTTCTGTTCTGGATAAGAAGCCCAAGAGGTCATCCAGGCAGTTAGTACAGGACTAGACCCTCTGACACCCAGGCAGGGGCCTCTTCCCCTCCACCACACTCCTGTACCTCTGACACTCCCAGTGGCCCATGATTGCGGTTGGGAGCCAATGGCTGGGTAACACTGAGCACATTGCCCTCACCCTCCAAAACTCGGTGATAGGTGCTGACCCCTATCCTGCCCATTTGAAGCCTTCTCTTTTCTCCCGTTCCTTTCTCTTCTCCTTCTTCCTTCTTTTCTCCTCCTTTCCTTCCTCAAGCCAGCTATGTCCACAACCCACTGGTAGCATGGAGGGACCTCAGGTGGTGTTTCTCTTGCTGGTGGCACTGGAAGGCAGTGTGGTCCAGAAACAAAATATTTTCTCCTTCAGCCTTCTCTTCCACCTCTCTTCCAGTCTAAGCCTTGCCATGCCTGGTGGCCCTTCAACCTGCACCCCCAGCCTTTTCCTCCCTGTTTGCTACAATCAGTACTAGAACACCAGTCAGGTTTAAGGCAGGACCCTCCTCAAGATAACGGCATTTTAATAAGGCACTCTTTAATTCCCAACAGTTTTCAACAAGAAACAAGACACAACAAGAAACAGCAGACACATTTAATAGATAAATACTTGGTGACAGGGCTGTCCTAACCTCCCTTAGATGACAGCTTAGAGGCAGTGGACTCCACATGCTGCTGCTCAAAGGGCAATCAGAGCTGCCCAGCGCCCTGCACTGCCTCCTTCAGAGATTAATCAATAATCTCATCCTGGTATCCATCACCAGCCCTGGCCAGGACTCTGCCTTTAGTGGAACCTATATTTGCTATGCTGTAATCAGAGGTCATGCCCTCTAGTGTTATCCTCCCTGGAGACATACAACACCGGTCAGCTCAGAAATCCTGACTTACACAAAGAGGAAAGAGCTACTCCCTAGCCACTCCTGCCAGTGGGTACAGTAGTTGGGTGCCAGCCAACAGTAGGTGGGTGGCTTCAAGTTTTAAACCCAGCAGAGTGGTCCAAGCTGGTTCTATGGACGCTGAAGTGACTCTGTCTCAGGGACCTGCTGGACCAGGTTAAAGTAGGAGGCGGGCTCTGGCAGGATCGGTAGTTTCGCAGGGGTGTTGGGAATTACACAATCTCTCACTGGACGGACAGGCAGAACTGGCAGGCTCCCTGGAACAGAACGAGGCCTTGGGAAAGAGCTTTTACCCTGCACCTCTGCCAGCATCCCTCATCATTCTGGCTCTAGGTTTGGGGGCTTTAAATGACAAAATGATAGGTCTGAAATTTACTTTGCCACTCCAAAGAAAATTGTAAGACTCCCAGGGGGTTTCAGAATTTTAGAAGTGCTAGTTTGGAATAACTGCCTTCTCCAAATCCCTGCCACATCAGCCAAACATGCCAGAGAGAATGACAACTTGCGTTTTGGTGGGGGCGAGGTCTTGAGCTGCTCCTTTTCTCTTTGCTGAGCAGTGGCTGTCTTCAATTTGCATCAGAACAAAGGGCATCGGCTTCAAACTGGGTGGCTGTGGCTGGGTTGTTTTGCATTTTTCCATCATCTTATTTAGAAACAATGAGATTTTTTTCATTCTTATTGGTTCCCTCCAAGTGGAATGGTCTTTTAGGTCCAGCATACTTCAGGGTAAGTTATGGGTCAGAGAGAGCATGTGTTTAAATTTCTAGCACTGCTTTTAGAACAATCAAAGAATGATATCTCCCCAGGGTGCCCAACAGTCCCAGAGGCCAACCCTTCTGAGTCAGCCAGGGAGAAGGGATGGTTAAAATAAGAAGAGGACAGCCTCTTCAGTGGCCTCCAAGGGCTGGGCCTGATGGCTTCTGATTGAGCTTCTGGAATCTGCCATCCACCTCTACTGAGTGTAGCCATAGGAAAGTGCCACAGTATATCTCCATGGTGTCTCTGGCATGAATGTCATTCATTGAAGACATAGTGTATTCATCACACAAGACTCTCTTTTTCAGGATCCTCAGAACAAATTTTGTTCTGGTCCTAATACTGAGGATAGACATACATCTCTTGAACCATAATGCTATAATACCTTACGGGATTTTGTTTTCTTGGAAAAAGTCTTAAGAACCCAGTTATATATCCTGCATGGATCCTGCATCTGTGGTTCTGTCAGCGCTGCTCTGAGAAGAAATTGCCTGCCCAGACTCTCAAATCCCAGAGGGCATCTCCCATGGACAGCCAACCCAGACCCTGGGCTTCAAGAAACCTGCGTTCATGCGTGCTAAGTTGCTTCACTCATGTCCAGCTCTTTGTGACCCCCATGGATCATATCCCACCAAGTTCCTCTGTCCATGGGATTCTCCAGACAAGAAAACTGGAGTGGATTGCTGCGCCCTCCTCCAGGGGATCTTCCCAACCCAGAGATCGAACCCATGTCTCTTGTGTCTCCTGCATTGGCAGGAAGGTTCTTTACCAACAGTGCCACCTTGGAAGCCCCAAGAAGCCTGACCTTAGCCCAGACATTCCCTGGATCTAATTTCTGTAGCTATATCATTCATCTAATAAATAGTTGTTTGACAATTAACTGCAGGGCACCTACTATGAGTCAGAAGATATGGCCCGGGACATGACAGGCAAAATTCCTTATTCTTACAAAGTTTGCAAGTTGATAGATTCACCCAGCTGAATCTACTTGAGTTTATAGCTATTCCAATGAAATTAACAGGCAGCTAAGGTAAAAACCTCAGAAAAAGACCAGAGGACCAAAATAACAACAGCAAAAAGCTGATCTGAGCCAAAGTGAATAAGGACACCGAGAGGAACTGAAAGAATTATATTTCTATTTGCTGTGAAACCTCAAGCAAATGACAACCTCCAAGTCTCAGCTTCTGCATCTAAAAAGTGATGACACCACAAAGGTTTATCGTGAGAAATGTGAGGGAATATTGATTAAGCTCTTAACACACACTGATAAAGCTCATGAATGTGCTCGATAAGCACTGGCTCCCACCACCTCCAATATTATCCAAGGAAAGGGGCTCTTGACATGGCATTTTGGCCTCATGGCCAGTTTCAGTGCTATGAGAGGAAATGTGGGGAGGAGGGAGGTTGCCATTCTATAGGAACCATGCCTATGGGTCACCTGAAGTCTTATTACTCCCAGTACACTCACACTTCAATTAGTATTATATGATTATTATCATTGTTAGTATTGTTTTGTTGTTGGCGATGCTGGGTCTTCACTGAGGCACACAGGCTTCCCTAGTTGTGGTGTACAGGCTTAGTCACCTCTCAACATGTGGGATCTTAGTTCCCCAGCCAGCAATCGAACCCACATCCCCTGCATCGCATCGGACCACTAGGCAAGTCCGAACATACTTCAATTATTTCTAATCACAGTAGGCAGTAAGGTGACGTCCGTTGTCCCTTCCATTTTACTAATGAGAACAGTTTCCATCTTACTGATCTTAGTCAAAGTTAGAGAATTTTAGCACAAAGTCCAGACTTTCTAACTTGCATCTCCTGTTTGCGTGGTATTTCTTTTGAAGGAAAGAAAAAAAATCTGTGTGATCTTTGTTCCTCTTTTGGCAATAGCAGGCATGTCACTTGCCATGGACAAAAGTCCGAACCGTGCACATTCTAATTCTGGAGTTCTTTGCAACTGGTTTAGTTATTATTTACCTAAAGTTTCTGGTCAAAATGCCTCATTCAATGTAACATCAAAAGGACTGTTGGTTGCAGCCCTGGGATGCACAAAAAGGAGAGTTAAGAAGATTCCGAAAAGATGTGGTTCCCTCTTTGGCTCCCATCTCAGCCTCAGTGAATGGTTCTCTTGTATTTCAAGAGGCTGATCTTCAATACACAATCTAGGCAGTGAACATCACATTTGAATCAACAAGATCCTAAAATCCCAGGATCTTGAAAACCCAGTCTCCTCAGCTTCTGTGCATCGTCATACCCATTAACCCCCACCCACACACATCCCTCTACCCCTCCCACACCTTCATGGTTCTGAAGACCCTCTCCAAGGCCAAGAAGAGAGGAGCTCTGCAAACAGAGTGATGGGTGAGTGGAAATACCCACATGCCCCCACCCTATCCTCATCCCCTAGGAGCTGAGAGAGACTTGAAAGAAATGGCCTCACAGCATGAAAACTAGAAAAGGCTAGAAGACACTGAAGAAACAGCATGCCACCAGTCATTTCTACTCATGCAAGATGAGTAGGCCAGTGACATAAATAGGCAAGAGACACGTCTCAAACTCTCGTGCCTACCATAGACCTTACAAGTTGATCATGGCATGTCCTCTGTTAGCAGCTTGGCTGGCCTCTCTCAGCTGGCTGAGTTTGGGTACCTTGGAGCAGGGGACCCTAAGGAGCTGAAAACATCCACTGTCCCATCAAAAGAAATGGAGGGAGGAGGGAAGTTGGGGCCTGAAGCTCAGAGCACTTCCTTCCAGTCAATGTTCTGGAAGGCAAAGGTCAGAGATTCAGCTCTAGGTACCCTTGGCGAGCACTTGTCAGAGCTTTCAAGCACAGATCTAAGCCTAGTGGTCGAGTATACAGGAAGAGGAGAAAACCAGTCCCAGGAAATAGGCCCCTAAGTTCTCCAATTTTATACTATTTCTGTATATTTCTGTATTTCTGTATTTTATACTATTTCAAGTATATTTGAATATTTTTTCACACCCAAGGCTCTGCAAGTTAGTCTATTTACTAGCATGCTTTACTGATCATGTATGCTAATTGTGTGAATCTGACCTGAATCTAACTGATTCTCTTGATATTCCCCTAATCAAAGATCATGAAAAGTATTCTACCCCCATGAACTGAGTGCCTACTAGGTACAGGTCAGTAAATGTCCCAAGTACTTCACATATACAATTTCATTTCATCTTTACAAAAGACTTGTAGTATTTATTATCTCCAGGTTTTAGATACCGAATCTAAAGGCAGAAAGAATAAGCAACTTATCCAAGAGCACAGCAGCACATGATAGAGCCCAAATGCAAACTCAGATATGTCTGATTCCCAGGGCAGTGACGGGAACAGCCATGACATGAAGCCCTCTTTACTTCACTTTCTCCATGTAAATACTGAAAAGAACTCCCAGAGCCTTCTTTCTGAAAAAGGTTCATGGTGTCTACAAGATGATCCTATTCTACTCACACTAGTGTGAACACTGGCTAAAAACCACAACTTCATAAGGATGCCAGTGAGGGAGACTGATAAGATTAGGTGGGTTTGAAAAATGCAAGGGTAATCAGCCTGTTAGAAAAAAGGCAAGAAGGGGAATAGGAGAGAAAGTCTAACAACTCTGTTGTAATATTTGAAAAGCTGTCATGTAGAAAAAGAAATGAATTTTGTTCATTCATTCATCCAAGAAATTTTTCTCACATTAATCACGTGCTGGGCACTGAGCTAGGTGTTAGGCAACAGTGAGAAACAAGCCAAAAATACCTACACAGTGTGACTAGGAAGACCAATTTTAAAGGAATCACTGAGGGACTTCCCTGGTGGTCCACTGGTTGAGAATCCACGTTCCAATGCAGGGAACATGGGTTCGATCCCTGGTCGGGGAACATGCCACAGAACAATTAAACCCATAGGTTGCAACTAGAGACGCTCTCAGGATACTACTACTGAGCCCACGCACTCTAGAACCACCACAGCAAGAGAAGCAGGCAACTAGAGATACTCCACACGCCACAACAGAGAGCCCTGTGCCATGATGAAGACAGGGCAGCCAATTTTTTTTAATTAAAAAAAAAAGAAATCATTGCAAGTATAACAGTTTGCAAGGTAGTAAAAGGAGATGACAAGGAGCCTGGGTTTTAAAATGAGTCTTCATGGGTAGAAATATCAGTGGGTAGAAGTGAAAGGGAGGCAGATTCCAGGGCAGAATAGGAAGAGCTGTCCTGAGCTCCCAATCACTGGGAGGGTTCAACTGGAGATTGGATGACCACATGCCAGAAACCACCATCCACAGGAAATGCCCACACAGGGTAGGAGGTTAGCTTAAGCACTCTCTACCAACTCATATTCTCCAGTTCTGCCATCTTAGACCTCACTTCCAACAGAGTGAATAAAAGCTCTATGAAAGAAAGGTTTTTTTCATATTTTCAGGGGGTTGGTGGGCCCTTCTGATCCACTGCTAATGAAAACCTGGAATAAGGAAAACTCACTGGGCACAGACTGTGGCATCCAGGGCTTAGAGAGTTTTTGGACACAGGCCACGTTTTTAGGAACCTACCCCATCACTGCTAAGCACCAAAATTCAAGAGCTCCTCCCTGCTTACTTCTCATCTCCTCAGCCTTGCCTCTCGAGAACAGTTGAGTATTCATCAAGTGTTCATCCTGGAGTGATAAGGAGGAATGCTCTTGTTTTCTATGATAAAGCCTATTTTTTGTTTCCCTGCTTAGGCGAGTACCCACAAGCCTGGGATATTTATCTGTTTATTACTCATGCCAATTTTTGAAGCTTGCAACTTAGAATCAAGCCAGGGATATCTGCTATAATATTATACAAACCTAGTTAATCAGTGTGGAAAACTCAGGAGAGAATATATACATGTGTGTGTTTGTGTGTTGCTCACATGTGTGTGTTAGTTGCTCAGTCATGTCCAGCTCTTTGCGACCTCATGGACCAGGCTCCTTGTCCATGGAATTCTCCAGGCAAGAATACTGGATTAGGTAGCCATTCCCTTCTCCAGGGGATCTTTCAAACTCAGGGATCGAACCTAGGTCTCCCTTATTGCAGGCAGATCCTTTACCATCTGAGCCACCAGGGAAGCCCATATAAATATGGGGATATATATAATATACCCCCTTTGACCAAATTATTCAAGTTGGCATGATCCCATCTCACAGATCAATTTCCCACTTAATCATAATGCTTTCTAGTCACATGACATTGGAGAGACAGCTTACACAGCATGTTCTCATTTGATATCTCTTCACTCTCCGTGTAGTCCTCTTCAGTGGGCTTGGCTGGTGTTATCACAGCAGGCTCTGGACTATGAGCCAGACGGATGGGCTCTGGCTCCAACCACTTCCTTGACTGATATACCTGGGCAATTCCACTTAACTCTAAACTTTAGTTTTCCTTTCTGCAAAAAGGAGCTTAAACACCCAGAGACGGATGACACTAATAAAGCCTTAGCTTTAGGATCTGCCACTTGCACAGACTATGAACCTAATTTTGAATTCAGTTCTGTGTCCTTTTCTTAAAACAATCTCCAAATTGTAATAAGCTTTAGGACCCACAAAACCTAGATCGGTTTTCTAATAATAGCTTCTCAGTCTATTACCAGAAAGCAAGAATAGGACAAGCATCTCTATGACTTCACCTCTGCCACCTGGTTCTTACTGATCACCATTCATCCTTATATAGTCGGTGGGCTCTGCTGATGCCCTGCTGGATGGTTGCAGGGCACCTAGCTTCCTTTCTCTAGAGAATCTGCCCTCTGCTGCATGGGATCCCCTCATTCTACAGGCTTTACCACCACCCACATCCAAGGCAGCTAATCAAAGTCTGAGTGATGGGGAGTGGCCCCCTCCATGTAACAAAAGGCAGCAGTCCTTCTGAAGGTAGGACTAGCTATGGTGTAATTCATGCTTCCTTTTTATATTATATTGTGTGTTTAAATTAAGGTATAATTGATTTACAATACCATAAAAGTTTCAGGTATATGACAGAGTGATTCACAACTTTTAAA
Organism: Ovis aries; assembly: GCF_016772045.2. NCBI lineage: Eukaryota > Metazoa > Chordata > Mammalia > Artiodactyla > Bovidae > Ovis > Ovis aries. Next base: position 85,743,480 of record NC_056056.1, on the reverse strand, counting down.
CTCATGCTTCTTAGGGATTAGACTGAAGCTTGACTCCAGCCCAGATGACATCTTTGCTTAGCTTCTTCCTCTGTCTCGTTCAGCTTCTCTCACTCCCTTTCTCCTAGAGCACTGTGCCATCGAGACATGCACACTGAAACCCGGCCTGGGGCATGGCTTCCGTGGTACCTGAGCTGAGACAGAGAGCGATAAGAAAAATGTCCTTTCTTTCCTATCTCAAAACCTGTCTGGTCTACTTTCAAATACAGTCAAAAAGCCATGAGCCTCCAAGACCCACTGCAGTTGATACTCAGCTGCCTGCAGAGATGTGACCTATGACCAGCTATCTGAGGTCCATCCTGGGCCCTGAGCATAGTCCACAGACTAGGAGTTCTACGTACCTTTGGAATTAGGCAGTGGGAGAAAGAAGGTGGTGATGCTGAGCATTTGGTAAAGCCCTACTCTGTGACCATCCCACCCTTAATATCTTCTCGAAAACATTTGCTTTGGATATTAGAAAACAAACCAAAAGATGAGAAAAGAATGACTGGTGGCATCGCGTCTCCTTTGATCATTCTTAGGACACTTGCCTGCAGGAGATTTATAACTAGCTCTTTGATCCCAGTTGAATAGAACAGGGGTCCAGACTCTCCAGTGTTGCCTGTCCTTTGAGAGAGAGACTGAGCTTAGGAGTAACGAGATTTAGAGCCTGTTTCTGTCTTACTTTTGACTTGGTTTGTGACTTGGATGGAATTTATCATCGCTTATCATTCCCACATGGGACACAGAGACATACGCACCCCACAAAGAGTCTCTGAGAAGCATCATCCACCATTACCACATATGGCCTATCTGACTAACTGTCCTCTGCCATCACTTTTGGCTTCAATTCCTTCTCCACCTTCCTGTTGGAATCAGAGCCTATCCCTGAAGCCTGGTCCCAGTGGCTGTGGCCATGTTCATTCTAGTCTCCTCCCCAGGACAAATGGACCCTTGGATAAACATCTTGTATATACATGGGACACCCAAACTCTCCTTAAAAATACCACCCTGTGCCCTGCCTGCTCAACCCAAGTAGAATCCCCACCTCCACCCCGGCCAACCAGCCCAGCCTGGATCAGACACAGCCTCACTCCCCAGCCTTAGTGGTTTGAACGATGGACTCTGCTCCTGGTGGAGATGGGTCTACAGCCATCTTCCCCACCCATCAGCTTAGCTCCTCTCTACCCTCAACTCATCATTAGTTGTAACTGTCTCCCTCCTCTTCTTTGGGGGCTCACAAGAAAGAAAATGACAGTTTTTAATATATTTTTCTAAAAATATCAGCAAAGACAAGAAAGGTACAAGATAAAAGACTCAAAAGAAATATGAAGCATGTACTTTTAAATTTTTAATCCTTCAAAGGAAGAATCAAAGATAATTAAAATATTAGTGAAGGGAGCACAGGTAGATTTATACTTGCAGGGAGAATTATATTTGCATATTCTTTAAATTATAAAATAGTGTGTTGTGCCTGAGCAGGGAGAGAGAAAACCTTTCTACTTCAACAGCTTAGCTGATTGAAATGATAAAGTTTGCAGAAGCCATAAAGCCTATGAAATAATTGCACCTGGTGTGCACTACACATATCATTGATGGTTTTATATAAATGCCAGAGAGATGTGCTGAGTGATTCTCAAAGAAGCACAAAGAAGATAATAGGCTATCAGGCCAGACAGAATGAGATGGCTTTTGTTATTCACCTGTGTGTGTGTGTCACTCATGTCCAACTCTTTGCAACCCCATGGACTGTAGCCTGCCAGGCTCCTCCATCCATGGGATTCTCTAGGCAAGAATACTGGAGTGGGTTGCCATTTCCTTCTCCAGAGGAACTTCCCAACCCAGGGATCAAACCCGCATCTTAACCGGGACATATTAACCAAGGTGCCTAACAGTTTGCAAATATGTCATGCCACGCTCATTTCTTTGCAAATGCGGCATGCAATGCTTGTTTCTCTGCTAGGTCAGGAAGGTGGGGTGTGGGTGACTGAATAAAAGTGGACTGTCCCTTGCAGTGTCCTCGGAGCAGAGAAGAATGATCTGAGAGGCTTCATCTTGAGACCCGTACCCAAGCCAATGCCAAACCAGGCTGGCTGGAAACCAAGTAGCAGTGGGAGACAGGTGGCTTCCAGGTGTTGGGCTGGACACTCCGGGAGCAAACTAGGAAGACAGAGGTAAGTGCAGAGGCAGGAAATTGTCTACTTGGGAAAGAGGCTGAGGCACCTTTCAACAAAGCCACCAGGGCCCCAGCATGGCCAAGGAGGAAGCCATTTAGGCATCAAGTGGGTCTGGATTATATCTCTTCCTCCTGGAATCACAACTCAGCCTCCTCATCTGTACAGCTCACCAGTCTGCCACACTGAGAAGGGGCACAACCCCGAACTTAGAATATCTAAGCATCTGGAACAGGGAGTCACACTTTGTTTTCTTTCATGGAAAGTCTCTATTTCTTTTATCTTGACTACGAAGTAATGTAACTGACCATATAGGTCAAGTAAATAAGGCAGGTAGATATGATTTGGGACACAAAATCATGCAGTCTCTCTGGTGTGAGCTTGCAGTGATTCAGGTGACAGAGCTGAAACTGCCCTAAAAGGGAACAGGAGACGTCGATCTGGGATCCCGGCTTTTTCACCGACTGTATCCTTGGAATTAGGAAAGTCACTTCACCTCATATTCCTTCAGCTTTAGACTGTAAATGATAAAGTATTCTTGTTTAAAATAGTAAATAGGATTTTCCTGGAGGTCCAGTGGTTACAACTCTGTGTTTCCACTGCAAGGGGTGCAGGTTCAATCCAGGGATGGGGAACTAGGATTCCACGTGTGGTAGAGCAAAAAATAAAAATAGTAACAATACAATGAAATAGTAAGTAAACTGGAAATTGATCTGTCAATACAAGGTACTGTTAGGCATACGATAATTAATTTTCTAAGAATGAGCCTCAAATATACTTAAATCAAAATATATTAAGCAAAAATTGCATCTGTCTTTGATGATTCAGAAGGTATTTCAGCACGTACTTCAGGCTCATTATAAACATTCTTTACCATTACATCATAAATCTGTGAAAATACCAATTAACAGAAAGTTCTATTTGATAGAATGGAACCTAAGCCAATTTCTTAATAATATTGTATTGTTTTCAAATTGACATACTACGGAATGATCTACTGAGGTTATTGCCAAAACAGCCTTTAAGGTTTCTTGAGATAAACGCATACTTAGGCCTAGAAATGGAGAAGGCAATGGCAACCCACTCCAGTACTCTTGCCTGGAAAATCCCATGGACGGAGGAGCCTGGTAGGCTGCAGGCCATGGGGTCGCTAGGAGTCGGAGATGACTGAGTGACTTCACTTTCACTTTTCACTTTCATGCATTGGAGAAGGAAATGGCAACCCACTCCAGTGTTCTTGCCTGGAGAACCCCAGGGATGGGGGGAGCCTGGTGGGCTGCCGTCTCTGGGGTGGCACAGAGTCGGACACGAGTGAAGTGACTTAGCAGCAGCAGCAGCAGCATCAGGCCTAGAAAGGTTTGTTCCAGCACTGTCTGTTTAATCACCACTCACTGGTCTCCAACGGGTTTAAAGGGATGACGTTAGGCATTACGATGTGTGGTCAGTGATTCACATGCAAATCATTGTTTTCAGGCAGGAAAATCAAACATCTGGGCAACAAACCTTGTAAGATTCTAAGTTATAGGGAGGTTAGGCAGCCTTGGTGATTAGTCTCGTCCAAAGAGAATTTTAAAGGCTTTCATTAACTGCAAGTCTGAAAACTCCTGTTTACCACAGTGACACAAAAACTGCATTCCAAGAAAAACACCTGTTTTCCTCCAGACTTCTTGGAAACCAAACACTGTGGTGACCATTCCTCTGTGAATAAGTGGTCTGGGAACTGAACTAAAGCTGTCCCATCGAAGCTGTAAGTTGCCTTGTCTAAATTCATCCAACATTAGGAGACCCCATTTGTAATTCTGCTCTAAGGCGGAACCAGAAAGAAAAAGTAGAAGCTTGTTCTTCACGCCAGGACCATGCGTTAAAATCTCCAGAGAAATAACACCAGGTGTAGCAGAGGCAGAAGGACAGAGGAACTGATGAATGAGTGACTCAAGCCAGGGAAGGACTGGGAATGAGACTGAGAAATAAAAATCATGCTGAAGGAGGTGATCACACTCCTGGCATATATACATGTGGACAAAACTGTAATTCAAAATGACGTATGCACCCCTGTGTTCATAGCAGCACTATGTACAATACCCAAGACATGGAAAGAACCTGAATGTCCGTCAACAGATGAATGACCAAAGAAGATGTGCTATATACATAATGAAACACTACTGCTGCTACTGCTGAGTCGCTTCAGTCGTGTCCGACTCTGTGCGACCCCATAGACGGCAGCCCACGAGGCTCCGCCATCCCTGGGATTCTCCAGGCAAGGACACTGGAGTGGGTTGCCATTTCCTTCTCCAATGCATGAAAGTGAAAAGTGAAAGTGAAGTCGCTCAGTCGTCTCCAACTCTTAGCCACCCCATGGACTGTAGCCCACCAGGCTCCTCCATCCATGGGATTTTCCAGGCAAGGGTACTGGAGTGGGGTGCCATTGCCTTCTCCACCATACAAAAAGAACAAAACAGGGGATTCCTGTTGGTCCGATGGTTAGGCCTCCACTCTGTCACTGCTGAAGGTGCAGGTTTAATCCCTGTTCCTGGAATTAAGGTCCCCGAAAGTCACAAAGCATGGCCAAAAATGAAATAAAACAAAAGACAAATAAAAAGAATGAAATAATGCCATTTGCAGAAAAATGGATACAACTAGAGATTCTCATACGAAGTGAAGTAAGTCAGAAAGAAAAGGAAAATACCATATGATAGCACTTATATGTGGAATTTAAATGATATAAATGAACCTATCTACAAAACAAGAGATCCACAGACTTGTGAGTTGCTAAGTGAGAGCAGACTTGGGGTTGCCAAGGGGGAGTGGGGAGGAAGAGGGATGGACTGGGAGTTTGGGGTTAGCAGAGGCAAACTATTACATTTAGAACGGATAAACAACAAGGTCCTACTGGATAGCACAGAGAACTATATCCAATCTCCTAGGATAAACCATAATGGAAAAGAATATTTTAAAAAGAGTGTACACGCTGCTGTAGAGCAGAAATTGGCACAACACTGTAAATCAACTATACTTCAATTTTTTAAAAAACCCAAAATTTTAAAAAATCATGCTCGAGAGGAAGGAGAAGCTACTGAAGGAATTTGGGGTATGAAGGTGACTCCCATGTCGCGTTGAGAGAAGTTTTGTGAAAACTTCCTCATTTTTGACACAAAGACAAAAAAAAAGCATCATTAGTGATGAAGGAGGTAACTAACAGGTGAAATAGCACAAGAATAGCCACAGTAAGAGAGCGTGCCTTTGCATGAGTTCTAAAAGGGTTCAACCCAAGCTAGAGCCTTGCTTCTCAAAGGAAGTCCATGGGACTTCAGCATCAGTCTCCCCTGGGGCGTGTTGGAAAATGCAGACTCTCCGGCCCCACCCCAGACCTACTGCATCAGAATCCACATATTGACAGGATTAGCAGGGCACTCGACGCACAGTAAGTTCAGCCCTAGGATTTTTAGAGCAGTTGCAACCTTATCTCCTCCTTTTCTTCATTCTCCTTCTTTTCATTCTCCTCCCCTTCACCTTTCATCATCTTTCTTAAATTCCCAAAACAAGTCATGCATGAAAATCAGCATCTACTTGTCTCCACTTGGTCCCAATTCAAATATGCAAATACACCTCTTCTTGGTCCTCATTCAAAACACAAACCAGCTTCAATCCATAAATGTGTGAACAAAACAGTTACACTGGGCCCCAAGAGAAACAGCAGGGCAAGACTCTTCCCCTACTCGATCTATATTTATGTCATTTATTTAGACAAAGCCCTAAGTGTACATAGTACTTTGTGGGAGAACATGCCAAGGAAAAACAACAATCCCTGCCCATTAAAAAATATTTTTCTTTTTCTCTTGCCACCCTAGGGAATAGCCAGGGTGGAGACAGAATTATGAAACCTGTGTACCAAAATATATAAACTGAATAGAAGGAAGTCACAGGTATTTGGTAGGGCCTCCAGTCATTTCTAAGAAAACAAGCAAGACTTTCTCAAACAATACGCATGAGTAGATTTTTGCTGTGTGTGATAACAAGCTCTCCATTATTTGAAAGGAGGCTCCCCCACCCCACCACATAAACACCACAGAAAGGTATTTTTAAAGGCATTTTGGACAAAAATGTCCACTTAGAAATGAAATTTATAAAAGGGAATTTTTTTAAGCAGCAGATTTTATGACACTTGCTAAAAAAACAGTTGAATAAAATATGGAACAACCGTATGTTAAAAATATCATGGAGCCATTCAAATCAGGATTCCAGCGATATCTAATGTGCAAAACATAGATATTATAAGTGGCAAAGCAGAATACGAAACTTTATATTCGCCATCATCCCACTTTTATGTAAATTTTAAATAGGAACTAAGTATACCGAAATGTTGGTAGTCTGTATTGAGTCCTGCCCCAAGGCCACAGGTGCAAGGCTTTGTACCAAGGCCACAGAAGAGGAGCCCAGAATCAAGGACATCTCCAAAGCTGACTGAGCCCTTTTGTAACCATTGCCAAAAGCCCCCTGATATTCACTAACAAGCTTCCCGACTCCCAGTTAGGCAAAGATGCCCACTTCAGTAAGCACCCTATAGAGCCCTAACCAATCACCTAATGCCAACCGTCCAGCAGGAATTTTCTTCGTCTTCAGGCTACAAAAATTGGCTATTAACCCACAAAAACTGTTGACTTTCTGGTGTGTCAGGAGGTCAGCCCACTGGGCTCACAGTACCCACATAATATCTGCTCTTCGTTCTTAATAAAAACTCACTCCTGCTGAAGTGCCCTGTGTCTGGAAATTCTTTTCCAACCCGTGCATCTCTAAAATTGATATTGAGAGTGATTTAAACATTATCCTTTATGCTGATCTGTATTTTCCGCCTAGTACATAAACATATACAAATAGTGCATGCACTTTTCTAAACAGTCACATTTGCTTTGGTAAACATTCTTTCTTAACCCCACTAGCTCTCTCTCCACTACCTTCAGTTCAGTTCAGTTCAGTTCAGTCACTCAGGCGTGTCCGACTCTTTGCAACCCCATGCATCGCAGCACGCCAGGCCTCCCTGTCCATCACCAACTTCCGGAGTTCACTCAGATTCACATCCATCGAGCCAGCGATGCCATCCAGCCATCTCATCCTTTATCGTCCCCATTCTCCTCCTGCCCCCAATCCCTCCCAGCATCAGAGTCTACCTTACCCAAGTCCATTTAATAATTCCTCCTCATCCAGAATATTTGGTTCAGAACCATGGTGACTGTCTCTATTTGAAAATTCACGCTGGCTCTACACACTGAGAAGAGTAAAGCAGGACTGAAAGGAGTCAGGATGAGGAAACGTAACAACTACCCTAATCTTCCTAAATAAGCCCCTAGATGTGAGACTTAAAGACTTCGTTTCAGAGTGTTTTGACTTCCCAAGCACACCTATTATTCGTTGATATAGAAATACATTCTACAGTCCAAAAACATGGCTTCTGCACTATCCAGCCGCTCGAGAATGGAAAGGATTTTAAAGACCATCTAGCCCACTGAGTCTCAATTATGGTGGGACTTCTCTGGTGGCCCAATGGCCAGGACTACCCTGCTTCAGTGCAGGGGGCCCAAATTCGACTCCTGGTCAGGGAACTAAATCCCACACGCCACAACTAAAGATCCCACTTGCCTCAATGAAGATCAAAGATCCCATGTGCCACAACTAAGCCTGGTGCAGTGAAAAATATATATATATATAATATTTTTTTAAAATTTGGTGCACACTGGAATCTCCTGGAGAGCTTGGGGGAAAAAAAAAAAGTCAGGATCCTACCCTCGTATTTTATTGTGCCTAGACATTTGGGTTTCCTTAAAGCTCTCCAGGTGGTTTAATGTGGATCACCATAGTCACTGGCACTCTAATTTAAATCCACCAAAACCCCACTAGTGTTAACTCCCTCCAGTCTAGCCTAATGTGTCCAGCATTACCCAGCTTTATCACAGGCTTCTAGGGCATGATCAGGTCCCTGGCCATTGACACAATAGTGACCTAACCACAGTGACTACAGTGGGCAGCCGTGTGCTATTACTGTGGAAGAAGGAGAGGATCAGTGTTGGTGGACAAGTTCCAGTCCTGACTATACAGGCATTCTCTCCCTTTCATAGCCAAACAGACTCAAGTTAATTTCTTTGCCCAAGAACTCCAAACTAGCAAGTGGCTGGGTCAAGATTCTTACCCTAAAACCTCAGTCTCTCAACTTCGCTATAGGACAAAGCATCAAGTGAATTTAAAAAAATATATATATATATTTTTTTTTTTCCAATAATTTTAGATTTATAGAAAATTTGCAGAGATAGCCCAAAGAGCTCTTGTATGAACTTCACACAGCTTCCTCTAATATTAACATCTTATTCAACCAGGGTACATTTGTCAAAACTAACACATCAACACTAGTATGTTACTATTAACTAAACTACAGACTTCATTTGGATTTCACCAGTTTTTCCATTAATGTCTTTTTGTCTGTTCTAGGATCCCACATTGATCATTAATATAGTTAATGTAACAACACAGGAAATGTCAAATGCATCCAGTAAAGAGAATCCTCCCTTGGTGAGAGATACCTAGACATGAAACTCAAAGAGGAGGGACCTGACTTGAGCCAGGTGGAATGTGGAGTTGGTTTTATGGCAGACAGGTCAGGGCAAGCATCCCAGCTCTCAGTAATACCAGATATGCCTCAGTGTGTACTAACCGCCCAGGGAACTTGCAATTTGCACTGGATGAAAGATCAAAAGCTCTAATCATGGACTCGGACTAAACAAGACCAAAAGGCTGAGCATTTCCAAGCAAGAGACAGGAGACTTTCTCCAGGCCTGAAGCCGCACTCCCTGCCCTAGACATGGGAACAGTGCAAAGCCTCAGGACACAGGCTGACTTCTGAAGCTAGTTCTCAAGTTAAAGGAACAAAAGCAACAAATTAAATATTTAGACCTGCTGCTCCTGAGGAGTCTGCTCTTTGCCTCTTCAGGGACCGACTTTGTCCAGAGGTGCCATGTGGCTGGTGGTAGCACTGAGCCAGCCCCAGGCTGGAGGGAGAAAAGTGAAACTTCACTCAGAGCTGCCTGGTACCCTCAGGGGTCTCCCTGTTCTTGGCTTCTCTGCTTGCGAGGTCACTGGTCTGTGAGCTGGACGCGGCGCCTAAGGCAGGCATGTTAGCATTCCAACTTTATTTAACTTGAAATAAATTCTAGATTTAGCTCTTCAGCTAGGATAGAATTCTTCCTCTTCTCCTCTTCTCCCTCTGCTTGCCTCAGGGTCAAGTCTAGGATGAAGCAAGTGAGGGGCCCAGAGTATAAAATATAAGCAGGCTTTGCACGACCTTGAGAATGAGCAGCAGCTTCAGTTCTGCACGCTGGGGCCTTTCTCGTGCCTCAGCTCTGCTCCATGTCGGTTACCTCCTTCCCCATCCACCATTCACCCCTCCACCTCTGAGGTATCATCATGAGGCTTTAGTGTCTACAAAATAAAAAGGGGTCAACAACCCCCCAGTTTCTAGTTCCCCCAAGTTACAACCAATATAGTTTTAAATCTCTCTCTTTTTCGGGTGGGGAGAGGCTACACCGTGCGACTACTAGGATCTTAAGTTTCCTAACCAGGTATCGAACCCACATCCCCAGAAGTGGAAACGTAGAGTCCTATCCACTGGACCAGGGAAGTCCCTACTAATACAGATTTAACTGGAATTGAGGAGGTTGGGGACTGAGAAAGACGACAGGCTTGACAGCCTCTGAGATTTCTGACGTGGGGGAAAAAGTGGGAGAGCAGGCAAGTGGGCTGGAGGGATCTACTTGGCAGAAAAGAGCAGAACTGCACTGGTGGCCGCTCACCACTCTTCTGGACATCCAAGCAGGGCTAACGCCGCAGAATTGCCCCTAAACACCTCAGTCCTAATTTTCTCACATGAAGATGGAAGGAATTTTAATTGCTGAACAGTTCTAAGCTTGACTACACATTAGTATCACGAGGGGGCTTTAAAAACACAGGTGCCTGAGCCCCACCTCTGGAATTGCTATTTAATTAGTCAGGCCCGGCCAGCAGCACTTTTTAAAACCCCTCAGCTGGTTCTAATGTGTTGCCACGCTTGAGAACCCCATGGTAGGTGAGCTCTAAGACACCACCTCTGACATTCTCTGATCCTCTGAGAAATAACAGGGAACCATTTCCTGACTTGGCTTCTCTGGACAGAGCACTGTTTAAATGCTGTCATTAAAATGACTGAGTTTTTAAAAAGGTTAAAGGTTTTTAATTAAGTCCCTGGTTCCCCGGGAGAAGGAGGCTGAGAAAGAGACAACAGTGATAACAAGGTTAGTGAGTGAATTTTCAAACAGAAACTGCTATAGGAGCTCATGGCCGCAGGGACAGCTAAAGTCAAAATTAAGTTGCTTCACAGGCTCAGAAGCCAGCGGGCTTGACCTTGGGCCATGGCTGGGCTGCCCTAATGGTTATGCAATTATCCTACCCCCTCAGAGTGGATGCAAGACCATGGGTAATAAGCCAGCAAGCTCAGCTCAATCTCCTGGGAGGACACCCATGCCAATTAAATGAGAGGTCATCCGGGTCTGATGAGGGTGGTGGCCAGCCTGGCTTTGAAGAGGGGTAGGCTCTGCTCTCAGAGAAGGCAATGGCACCCCACTCCAGTACGCTTGTCTGGAGAATCCCATGGACAGAGGAGCCTGGTAGGCTGCAGTCCATGGGGTCGCTCAGAGTCGGAGATGACTGAGCGACTTCACTTTCACTTTCATGACTGGAGAAGGAAATGGCAACCCACTCCAGTGTTCTTGCCTGGAGAATCCCAGGGACGGGGGAGCCTGGTGGGCTGCTGTCTATGGGGTCGCACAGAGTCGGACACGACTGAAGCGACTTAGCAGCAGCAGCAGTAGGCTCTGCTCTGCAGTGGCTGTTGAGGCCTCAGTAAATTGGTCACAGGCCGGCACACAGTGTCTGAAAGGCCCACAGTCCATGGAAGATTAGCCAACAGTAGATTGCAGGAGCAAAGTCCCAGGGCAGAGGTACAGACATACCTCATAGGGGACAGTCCTGGTATGGGTGCCTAGTGTATTACCACAGGGCTGGCTCTTGTCCAGACCAGAAACATTTTTTGCATTCCCTTCCTCCTTTTTATTACTCCTCTCTGGACTTCTCCTCTGTACCATGGACACCAAGTGCAATGAATACCAACTGATGCTTTTAAAGAGAACTGCTTCCTCTGAGAATGCTGTGAGGCAATTTCTGGGGACTTGGCAGGCAGTTCTCAAAACCAGAGGGCTTCAGTTGGTCTGAAATATGGTCTGTGCATCAGTATATTTTTCGAGCTCCCCAGATGATTCTAACATGCAGTCAAAGGAATTCCCTGACAGTTAGGACTTTGAGCTTTCACTGCTGAGGGCCCAGGTTAGATCCCTGTTTGGGGAATTAAGATTCCACGTGCAGTGCAACCAAAAAAAAAAAAAAAGAAACCCCCCCCCCCGCAAAAAAAGAAATCACCTACTGATGCCTTTTAAACTTAATACTTTTCAGTAATCCATTCACTCACCAATAATGACAGTAGTTGGTTCCAGGGATATAAATATGAGTGAGACCCAGGCTCTGCCCTCGGGGAGCACACAGTGTTTAGGGGAGACAGACACCTAGTGTTATTGTGTAACAGAAGTTGGCCGTGGACTTTGTATTACTAGGCACCCCAATCTGGGTAAAGGGCAAGCTCAGCCGCAGTCACGCATGCTGGGAAGAGGCAGAGGCTAACGTGTCTAAGGGGGGCTTGGAAGGAGGGCCTGGGCCAGGGAAAGGCGAGAACTCCCCGGCCTTTCTGGGCTTACTCTCTAGATCTGAATCCTGAGGAGTCTGGGATTTAGATACACTCAGAGCTACTCTATTGGACAACTCCAGGGGGTGTGTTTGTGTTGTATTTTACGAAAACACTGCCTGGAGAGTTGTGCACGGAGCTGGCCTTACCAGTGGTGGTGAGGGAAGCTGGCCCGACAGGGAGGCCCATGAGAGGTTCAGCTGAGAGGTGCCTGTGCCATCTGACAAAGAGGCCCCTTAAGCAAATATGGGAACAGATCTGGGCCTTTGAGCTCTGAGAGCCGCCATGTCTAGAAGCCAGGAAGAGGGCTCTCTATCTTCCTTCCCATTCTGCCAGAGCTTTCAGTGAAGCAGAAGCAGGACAGGTCTGTGGCCATCCTGTGGGCTGGCATGGTACCCAGCCCCAGCATCCCCTGGGGCCAGGGCCACTGTGGCTTCCTGAGAACTGCAGGGGGACTCACTGAAAGAGGCTGGGTGGAAGGGACACCAGAAGACCTCTTGAGGTCCTGCCACCATTCTGCAGCCAATGGGCTTTGGATTTAAATATTAATGTGATCTCATTTGTGCCCATAACCTAGTGAGGCCTGGGGAAGTATGGAAATGGGTTGAGGACATTCCAGTGACAGTTAAGTATTGCACAAGATATTTAAGGACTGTGTATGGGCAAGGAGAAACCCCAAGGAGAATGGTATCCCTGAGCAAAGGGTCGGGAGAGTCAGGGGAATCCTTTCTGCAACACCCTCTGAGCTGGGTCTTAAAGGATAAATGGGGCACTTCCCTGGTGGTCCAATGGTTAAGACTCCTCACTTCCAGAGCTTCTACAGCAGGAGGCACAGGTTCAATCCCGGGTCAGAGAACTAAGATTCCCACATGCCATGTGGTGAGGCCAAAGAATAAAGTAAAGGATGAATGGATCTCAGCCAAAGGGACTGAGAGAAGCAATCAGAGACAGCATGCACACGGGCGCATGGCAAGAGCCTTCTGTGGCCAGGACCTAAAAGGCAGCTGGGACCTCACTGGGATGCAGGCTAAGCGAACAACAGTGGAGCAGTGTGGACCTGGTCCATGGTGGGTGGAGACGCCCCGAAGAATTCTATTCAGGATCCTGAGGTAATCTGAGACATGGGAAATCTGTCCAAATCTGTGGGACCCTGTGCCAGGTTAGGGGGGAGATGCTGAGAAACGGTTCTTGCCACCTGTGCCATATCCTGCTTTGAGGGGCAAAGGAGAAGAGAAGTGGGTATTTGCTGACTCGCCAACCAGCCACTGTTTCTCCACAGCTGACTAGAGGAGTTGGCCTCTAGTGCCCTCTCCACTGCTCACTACCATCGAACAAAGGGTGGCTTTCAACTTCCAGACAGTGCAGGAACCTCGCCTTCCTTCCCTCTGTTTCATCTTATAAAGTATCTATCTCTGCAGTCAAGGGTAAAGCAAAAGGAGCTCAGCTTTGGACTTCAGGGGTCTGCTCTGCACATGGGAAGTGGGGGCTGGCAGAGTGAGTTTCTTATCCACCTACCACCAGCTCGCTGTGACTTTCCTTTGACGGCCAAACACATTTCTCCAGACCTTCAGAGTGATTCTCATCGTTGTTTGGGTCAACCTGCCACATCTTCCCCATAAGAAAGAAGCACGGAGCCCCTGGGCTTGTTGATTCAATAGCCATTCCTATACTTTATTTTCTCAGACCCAGAAAAGATTAAAAAAAAAAAAACCTAAACTAAACTCTCTGACTGTGAGAAGACACTGCAGACACCATGCTGGATAAAGTGAGAGAAGCATTATTTATTCAACTGTCTTGATTAGTGGGTGCCAGACAGCTATTAGAACAAAAATCATGCTTTTGGGCAACTGTGTCTATTTATGTCATGGTGAGCCTCTGCAGAGAGCCCAAATAGTGCTTGTTATCTTCACCTACATGAGCCAAATGTTTGGAGAAATAAAGATGTTGTATGAAATTCCCTATCTGTCACTTTTACACAGATTGACATATAATGGAGCAGTACTCAATCGTGTTCCATTTCGTGGCTGCACAGCTTCCACAGTGAAGGAAAGGGGAAGGAGGGGGCTTCCTGGGACTAGGGGTCCATGGAAAACTCTATCTGCTCACCCTGCTACCCTCCTCTTCTCCTCTGTTTACCCATCTGGTCCTTCCCCAAGTCTAGGGTTCATTGTATACTAGGTAAGCTAATCCTGACTGGCTGCTAGAATTGTCCACCTGTAACTAGTGTTTTAATCTAAACAGATCTATCGGGAATTCCTTGGCAGTCCAACGATTAGGAATTCACGCTTTTGCTGCCAAGGGTGCAGGTTTAATCCCTGGTCAGGGAACTAAGATCCCACAAGCCGCACAGCCAAAACAATAACAGACATATAGACACAGGTCAGCACACATCAACCAGAGAGAGTCTTGGGTACCCCGGTGCCACTGGCAGCCACTGTATTAGGTTGTCGACCTGTGTCCCATGTCTGAGACCCCTTGGACTTTGTGTCTTGTTCCTGGATCCCCGGAGAATGTAATCTAATTCAGTTCCCTTGCTTTGACTGCCAGTGCTGAACTGGCACTAACCCGAAGCTCTCCTGGGAACACACCCCAGCCTACAGGTACCAGTGAGCCCCTTGCTGGGCAACTTCTAGTTTCTCACATGGAGAGTTGGACATAAATGGAAAGTAAGTTAATTTTTACCAGACGGGGCAGTTACTGAGTCCTCCCAACGATCCCACCTCACTCAGATATCCAGCTACAACACAGAGACCAAAAGGAGCCAGCCCATTTCACCAGTCAAGCTACACAGACTAAGCATCCCATTAAGGCAGACCTTCCTTTAGAAAAGCAGCTGCAAACACGGCATAATCATCGCTCTTGCTGAAAGGCTCTTCACTCACCTGTTGAGCCTTTGTGTGTTGGTAACCACACTGAGGTACACTTCACACCTAGTGGTCACCGTTTATCGCCCCCAAATCATTCTTTGAAACCAGGGGCCAATTACTATTAAGCGAATTTGGGATGAAGTTGATGAATTAATTAGGACCAACTCAAACTAGCTTAAACAAAGAACAGATTGCATTAGAAGGATGCTGGGGGCATTTATAAGCTCCAACGAACGAATCAAAGAGTCCAGTCTTAAGAAAGGCTGGGATACAGGTGAGTCTCAGAAACAACTAGAATCAAGGACCCCATCTCTGCCAGTCTCTGCTTCTTCGTACAGGAGATAAAGTTTCTATTCCTCTAAGGCCAGCTTTCTCCTCATGGTAGAAAACCCGACCACCAACAACTCCTAGCTATTTCATCTCCTGGCTTCATCCACTGGAGAGGGGGCCTCCAGCCCACTCCCTTTGAGTCTGCCATCTAAATCTTCAGAAGGAGATCACTGGTCCATTTTGCTTCCACTGCAGGCCCTCGATGGGAATGGCGACACGGCAGATACAGCATGACATGACAGCCCTCCCCAAAGGGAACTGTCAAAAAAACACAAACAAACAAACAAAAGGAAAATGTCACAACTGATCAGAAAAAGTGAGGGTTATCACCTCAACTTGTTCCTGAGCTCTACCAATCCCAGCCTCATTCAGCAAAACAAGAATTTCTCTGTTGTGCCCCAGCTACATCAAAGAGAGAGGCTGCAGTGTGTTTTAGATAAGCCACTCTGGAATCCTTACCACTTATTGGCTTGTAATACAGAGGACCCCTTTTCTACCACTGTGCAATGGAGGAAAAAAATCTGAGCTGCCCAGTCTGAACAGTCCCTGTGTTTTAAACAAAGAGCCTGCTCTGTATTCTGGATGAGGCCAATCCTCAACAAAAGGCAATGGATGGAGAGATGAAGCTCATTAGTTCTGGAGTTGATTAAGGGCTGAGTTCAAATGTCTGCTCCAACATGTGTAGCTGTGAAGCCACGGTCTCAGTTCTACCATCTGTAAATGAGAATGGTTGATACCCACGGCCTAGCACCCATGGAGTTGGTGTGACGATTTGAGAAAGTGTATGAGCTCCTGGCACAGAAGGCTTGTTATGATGCTAGATCAACCTGGTCTTCCGTGGATGTTCTTTGGCCCTTTCTTTTTTTTCTTTAAAAGAAAACAATCTAATCATATTATTTTGCTACAAAGCAAAGAATGATCAAATGAGAAATCTGAATGCTTTGTACAGTAACAAAAAACATCAGCAAAGTAAAAGTAAAACATTGTACAAAAATGGCCCTTTCTTTCTTTTAACATTTATTTATTTGGGCTGCATTGGGTCTTAGTTGCAGCTCGAGGGATCATCGCTGTGGTGTGTGGGCTTAGTTGCCCCACAGCATATGTGATCTTAGCTCCTCAACCAGGGATCAAACCCACATGCCCTGCACTGGAAAGTGGACACTTGGCCACTGGGCCACCAGGAAGTCCCCCTCTCCCTCTCTGATATCTTCATTCCCCCTCTGGCCACGTCCCAGGATATTCTGGGCTCTGCCTCCAAGCTTTGCCATTGTGTTGTTCCAGTCACTCAGCAGTCGTGTCCAACTCTTTGTGACCCCATGGACTGCAGCACACCAGGCTTCCCTGTCCTTCACCATCTCATGGAGTTTGCTCAGACTTACCTATTCTTCCTATATATGATTTCTTGAGGGATCTTTATGACATACACATTCCCACCCTAATTTTAAATCCTGCATGACTCATCAAAACTGTTAAGACAAGTCTCTTAGCATGGACTCTAAGGCCACTGTAATTTTGGACCCTCCTAACTCTTGCACCTCACTTTGTCTACTCTAAGCTCTCACCAAGCCGGACCATTCACTATTGCCCAAATCTGCCAAGCTTTTTCCACAATAATACGTGTTCACACATGCTGTCCCTCTTCCTACAATGGCTTTCCCCTGGCTATCTCCTACTAGCCTGGCTAATTAGCTTTCAAGATCTGTGTGATCAGGAGAGTCCTAGAAACTTTGGTGACCTCAATGCTCCTTCTGAATTATATATGATTTGCCTGGCTCTATGTATGCCAGAGTATACCTCTGCCAAATTCCTTATCACATTGTACTTCCTTGTTTGTCTTTGCTACTAAATTCTGAGTTTATTGAGGGTGAGACTGCATTTCCTGCACCAAGCACAGAGCCTGGCGTAAAACAGATGTTCAGTAAATTGTGAGTGCTAAAACACCAACGACATATTCGTGAAACCATGCATACTGGAAGAAATGAAGAAACATTTTCAGGTGGCTAAGTGAGCCAGCTGGACATAAACCCATGACCTAGGCCATAACAATCCAGCTGACACACCCAGCTGCTCCACAGGAAACAGAATCCACTTCATGCATTAAGCTGGAAACCTATCTACAAAGTTCCTATTTCTTGTGATCCTGGTCAAAATGATTAATTTTGTTTTCCTTGCATACAAGCAGAGTTTATAACTCTGCAGAGAATAAATGAGACAATGCCCATAAAATTAAAAAGTATCACCAAAAATCTTTCTGAAATTATCTGGATTACTTTCAGAAGATGGTGACTATCCCCGTCTCTAAGCCACAGTTAGCCCGTGTTCCTAAATATCAAATCATTGTCTAAGATAATGCTGGTCATTATCTGTCTCATGTTTGGATGTTGCATCTCAAGTGGAGATCAAGGGACTTCCTCGGTGGTCCAGTGGTTACAACTGTGAGCTTCCACTATGAGGAGCATGGGTTTGATCCCTGGTCAGGGAACTAAGATCCGGCATGGCCCGCAGCCAAAAAGAAAAGGAAAAAAATTCAAGTGGAGACCTGGGTATACAGTTTACACCCCTCATGAATTTTCAACTTTCCAGGATTCACTGGAGCCTGACTGCAGCCCAGCACTGTCCTTAGAGGGCATGCTGTGGGATCAAGTCACAAGTAAAACTTCTATAATGAGCTCTTCCTGGTAGAGCCAACAAAAACAACCCTCAGATGAAATGTAACCTGTTCTGCACAGATTTCTAGGCTTTCACAGGTGAGCTGAGTAATAAAGTGAGCAGAGTAATAAAAGAAAAAGTTGAAATTAACCATGAGAATAAGGTTTGCTGTGTTCATCTGTGAGGATTATGTATTGGGTTTTAACAACACCTGTAGTAAACATTGCTAAGCTTCTTCCTGCTTATAATTATTAATAACTTGCAGAGGAAGTCATAATAACTGTCATCTGGGAATAGCACTCAGAGAGTGCACAACTCTGAAGAAGGTGAACTAATTCCTAAGGTCAGGTGATGTTCAGCAGCAATGTCAAAGTATGCAGTATAGAAAATAGTTAATAAGGTAACCATGAAGAACAAGGCCATAAATTCATCTAAGAAATCTGAATGAGCCCAGGAAGAAAGAACCACAGCCGCGTTAGGGTTTGCACATTTCTAAACTTTGTTCTGATGGTGCAATTTGTGGTTGGTGTCCCCTAGGTAACCAGCATATGAACCCAGGGTGTCAACCTGGGGCAGAGTGGAAGTCAGCAAGCCTCCGTTCTTGGCACAAACATTTAGGAAGCACGCACTGAACACCTGGCACAGTAGCAGGTCTATTAAGATAAGTTCCTGGCCCTAAGGAGCAGGTAATGGTGCACATCAGTATGATAAGGGCAGTTCCAAGTCTGCACAGAGTACCAGGAGCGCCCAGAGAAAGGAGTGGCTAGTTCTTCCTGGGAACATAGGAAGAGGTATCTTTGAGAACATGACCTTTTTTTTCCCCCCCCCACATTATGTGGCATGCAGGATCTTCATTCCTGATTAGGGATCAAACCCATGCTTCCACAATGGAAGCATGGATTCTTAACCACTGGATGGCCAAGGAAGTCCCAAGGACATGGCTTTTGAGCTAAGTCATGGAAAGCGCCTCTGGCTGGGAGGAAAGGGTGTTTCAGGTGAAAGAGAAAAGCAAGCGCTGTTGAATCTCTGCTGGCCTGGAACCAAGATGAACCCCTCCAGGGCCTGGGCCATGAACCTCAGAGTGAAACTCAACAAGGAGTGGGGAGAGCCAGGGGGGTGCCAGCCTAGACCTGTGCAGAGCTGGCAGGTCATCACCAACAAAGTCCAGATCAGTTGGCAACAGAAGTAAAGGGTCAGAGCTGGCAGAACAGGAAGAGAGAGGAGACCTAGAAAAGAAGGAGGTGCCTGTTTATTAGAGGCTGCCACTTGGTTGGTCTGGCTTACAAGTGTGGACCAGATGAGACAGGCTTCCAGGCACAGGGGTGGGGAACCCAGGGGTGGGCGTTTGGGGAACAGCAAGCGTCCAGGAGAACAGGAGCATGTGTTCTTGGAGAAGTGAAGAGGCAGGAGGACAACCCAAACAGTGGGGCAGAAGCCGATCAGGGTGGGTCTTCCCTGCTGCCTGAAGAATTTGGGCTTCACTTTGTTCAGTTCAGTCATCCAGTCGTGTCCGACTCTTTGCCACCCATGGACCGCAGCACACCAGGCTTCCCTGTCCATCACCCTGTCCAACACACAGAGCTTGCTCAGACTCATGTCCATCAAGTCAGTGATGCCATCCAACCATCTCATCCTCTGTCAGCCCCTTCTCTCACCTTCAATCTTTCCCAGCAACAGGGTCTTTTCCAAGGAGTCAGTTCTTCGCATCAGGTGGCCAAAGTATTGGAGCTTCAGCTTCAGCATTAGTCCTTCCAATGAATACTCAGGACTGATTTCCTTTAGGATGGACTGGTTGGATCTCCTTGCAGTCCAAGGGACTCTCAAGAGTCTTCTCCAACACCACAGTTCAAAAGCATCAATTCTTCGGTGCTCAGCTTTCTTTATGGTCCAACTCTCACATCCATATATGATTACTGGAAAAGCCATAGCCTTGACTAGACTGACCTTTGTTGGCAAAGTAATGTCTCTGTTTTTTAATATGCTGTCTAGGTTGGTCATAGCTTTTTTCCCAAGGAGCAAGTGTCTTTTAATTTCATGGCTGCAGTCACCATCTGCAGTGATTTTGGAGCCCCCAAAAATAAAGTCTCACTGTTTCCATTGCTTCCCCATCTATTTGCCATGAAGTGATGGGACCGGATGCCATAATTTTTGTTTTTTGAATGTTGAGTTTTAAGCCAGCTTTTTCACCCCCCTCTTTCATTTTATCAAGAGGCTCTTTTGTTCCTCTTTACTTTCTGTCGTAAGGGTGGTGTCATCTGCATATCTGAGGTTATTGATATTTCTCCCGGCAACCTAGATTCCAGCTTGTGCTTTATCCAGCCTGGCATTCTGCATGATGTACTCTGCATATAAGTTAAATAAGCAAGGTGACAATATATGGCCTTGATGTACTCCTTTCCCAATTTCGAACCAGTCTGTTGTTCCATGTCTGGTTCTGTTGCTGCTTTTTGACCTGCATACAGATTTCTCAGGAGGCAGGTAAGGTAGTCTGGTATTCCCATCTCTTAAAGAATTTTCCACAGTTTGTTATGCTCCACACAGTCAAAGGCTTTGGCGTGGTCAGCTGTGGCTCAGCCAGTAAAGAATCCGCCTGCAATGAGGGAGACCTAGGTTTGATCCCTGGGTTGGGAAGATCCCCTGGAAAAGGGAAAGGCTACCCACTCTAGTATTCTGGTCTAGAGAATTCCATGGACTGTATAGCCCATGGGGTTGCAAAGAGTCAGACACAATGGAGCAACTTTCACTTTCATATGTTTTTTTAGAACTCTCTTACTTTTTCTATGATCCAACAGATGTTGGCAATTTGATCTCTGGTTCCTCTGCCTTTTCTAAATCCAGCTTGAACATCTGGAAGTTCTTGGTTCACGTACTGCTGAAGCCTGGCTTGGAGAATTTTGAGCATTACTTTGCCAGCATGTGAGATAAGTGCAACTGTGTAGTAGTTTGAACATTCTTTGGCATTGCCTTTCTTTGGGATTGGAATGAAAACTGACATTTTCCAGTCCTGTGGCCACTGCTGAGTTTTCCAAATTTGCTGGCATATTGAGTGCAGCACTCTCACAGCATCATCTTTTAGGATTTGAAATAGCTCAGCTGGAATAGCTCATCACCTCTACTAGCTTTGTTCGTAGTGATGCTTTCTAAGGCCCACTTGACTTCGCATTCCAGCATGTCTGGCTTTAGGTGAGTGATCACATCATTGTGGTTATCTGGGTCAATAAGTTTTTTTTTTTTGTATAGTTCCTCTGTGCATTCTTGCCACCTCTTCTTAATCTCTTTTGTTTCTGTTAGGTCCATACTGTTTCTGTCGTTTATTTTTTTTATTTTTTATTTTTTTTTTTATTTTTTTTTTTCTCTGTCGTTTATTGTGATTACCATTGCATGAAATGTTCCCTTGGTATCTCTAATTTTATTGAAGAGATCTCTAGTCTTTCCCATTCTATTTTTTCGCTCTATTTCTTTGCGCTGATCACTGAGGAAGGCTGTCTTATCTCTCCTTGCTATTCTTCAGAACTCTGCATTCAAATGGGTATCTCTTTCCTTTTCTCCTTTTCCTTTAGCTTCTCTTCTTTTCTCAGCTATTTGTAAGGCCTCCTCAGACAACCATTTTGCCTTTTTGCATTCTTTTTTGGGGGGATGGTCTTGATCACTGTCTCCTGTACAGTGTCACGAACCTCAGTCCATAGTTCTTCAGGCACTCTTATCAGATCTAATCCCTTGAATCTATTTGTCACTTGCACTGTATAATCGTGAGGGATTTGATTTAGGTCCTACCTGAATGGTCTAGTGGTTTTCCCTACTTTCTTCAATTCATCTTGTAGTCAACTGGAAAACCCATAGTATTTTAAGCTGGGGAGGGACAAAGAATATCATTTTAGAAAGAAAGAATACTCAGGCAGCACCGTGGAAGAAAATAGCCTTTTTTGAAGGGTACAACCATGCACCCGTCTCAGAACACCCTGGATGCTCATTTAAAATGAAGAAGCATCATTTTAACTGTGCCCTAGGTCTACTGCATTTGAATTCAATGGAGAGACCTAAGAATCTGCATTCCTGGTTATTTGGGGACACATTAGAGTCTGCAAGCAGTGGCCTGTGCAAGAGAAGATAGGGCCTTGTACTAAAGAGGAGACTAGTAAAGAAACAGGTAAGCAAACACCCTGTCATACAGGTAGCCACACAATAAGTATTTATTGATGGTTAAGTGAGTGAATGGAATAGAAACAGGTTTTTGAGACTGATGGGATTGAGAGGGGTCTACTCCAAAATATAAGATACTTATACTTAACATACATTATATGTTACAAGGTACTATAACATAGCTTTTTTTTTTTAATAATTGGCATATAATTTTTAAATATTTATTTGGCTGTACCAAGTCTTAGGTGAAGCATGTAGGATCTAGTTCCCTGACCAGGGATTGAATCCAGGCCCCTTGTATTGGGAGTGTGGAGTCTTCGCCTCTAGACCACCAGGGAAGTCCCAACATAGCTATTTTTACGGGTCATAACTGGATGAAGATCGGCAATTTATACAGTTCAACTGAATGATGAAACTTACATGTAAGTTTGTTTCTATCAGTGCAGTAGTATGTCACTTGCTCTTTGAAACCAGTGGAGACTCCAGGGGATGACCAGAGAGGGTTTTAGTTCCCTTCTGTAATCTCTAGGTCAATGTGGAAAGGGTTCAAGAGATTTGGGGCTGATCAAGGAAAGCTAAGGGCTTCTCAGGTGGTAAAGAACCTACCTGCCAGTGCCAGAGACACAGGAGACTTGGGTTCAATCCCTGGGTCAGGGAAATCCCCTGGAGGAAGGCATGGCGACCCACTCCAGTATTCTTACCTGGAGAATCCCATGGAGACAAGAGCCCCGTGGGCTACAGTCTATAGAGTCACAGAGAGTAAGATTCGACCGAAGTAACTTAGCACGCACTCAAGGAAAGCTATGACTGCCAGAGGCATTAACATGCAAGCTGTACAGCAGAAATTAACATTGTAAATCAACTATACCTCAATAAAACAAATGTTTTTAAAATACAAATTAAAAAATAAATAAAGAACAACATTGCTGGGAGAAAAAAAATACAAGCTTTACTGAGCAGTGCCCCAACTGGTTTGCATGAGATGGGAAGACTATCCAGAAGCTTATGGTAGGGGGCCACTGTCCTGAAGAGAAAGAGGGCATGGGGAGGGGCCTCTGAGAGGGGGCTTACAAGTCTACGAGATGTCTCTCAGCAGCATGGTGGGGAGTCTCTGGATAGACAAGGCCAAGGGCCATGGCACCTTGGAGTTGTATCACCACAAGGCTCTATCTTATCAATGGAAAGCAGATGCTAGATGAGGTTTCATGGGATATGCAAAGCAGACAGGCTCTAAAAGGCTTAACTAACTACTTGTCTGGGTTGTTTTAAAAATAAGCAGGTATGTAAAAATTTGAGTTTGGTGCAGGCTAACTTTTGAGCTAATGGGTCCAGCCTGCAGTGAATAAACCACCCAGGGGCCAATACACAGAGTTCTTTGGCTCATTTACGTAACACCGTCCTGGCCTGAATGACCTCAGCCCCATTTCTCCCACGTTCCCACCTGCGCTCTAGGGCAGGAAGGTTCCCCTGTCATTTCCTCCCGCTTTTCCATCTTGGGCTGTGCTGACAGCAGTGGCCATCTGTGTGTTTGGGGTGACCCCTGCCTCTAGCATCTGAGAATTCACCTCCTCCCTTCCTGGTCCCTCCAAACCAAGGATGGTAGTGACATCCAAAGACTACTAATTTTCCAGTTGTCTCCTTGGCCTCTGGCTGATTTCTCAGTCTCATCCATCACTTGTAAAACCAATTCTCCCCAGTCAATTCCCTCTATAAACACTCTGGGTGATTTCGATTTCCTGCTTGCACCCTGCTAGACACAATCTCTTAGTTCTCTCCAGGCCTCCAAAGTATGATAAAAATAGAGTGTAAAACAGAGACAATTGATATTTTCACAATCTTATATAAAATGTGAATGAAGACACCTGCTTAAAAAAAAAAACAACTGTTTATCTAAAGTGTATGATCCAAGGTATAGGGTGCTAGCATCCTCAAGATAAGGCCCCCAGCCTGCTTACCCACCCTTTCATCCACACATAAGCTCTCCCGTGTTGCCATCCTGCAGTCACCCTGCTCACAGCAACGATTGTGTCGTGAGGCAGCCCATGATCTCATACTCTGGCACTGCAGAGAGAAGGGTGAGGCCGCCTCCAATCTAGCAAGGAGAGAGCTGTGATTCTGAGTGGGATCCCCACTACAGCACATCAACCGCTGGGGGTTCGACTTGCCTCGGAGAGGTCTCTGCCTCTTAATACTGGCCAGCCTCACTTAGTTACCCAAGTCCTGCTTTACAGCTTCTTAAGACAAACAGTAAAATCACCTGCGGTCCCACAGCCCAGAGATAGCTCCTGCCAACATTTTGGAATCTCTCAAGACTTTTTTCCCTGTAAGTATATAATCATTCTTTTACTTCAGTAAGAAGTTGTTCTAGAGTCTGTGTTTTTCTTTCTTTTTTTTTTAACTTAGAATATTGCAGACCTTTTCCTTAATCCATTAAAAATATTCTGCATCATCATTTTTCATAACGCATAGTGTTCGAGAAGATATGGATGTCCTACCATTTTATTTGCCAATCCCCTTGAACTTCCAACGTTTCCCTGGAATAAAAAATGTTCCAACAAACATTCTCATCATGTACATCCTTAATAGTGTCTTCAGTATAAATGCCTAGAAGTGGAATCTCTTGAGCACAAAGTATGCATATTTTAATACTTATGGCAATTTTGCCAAATAGCTACAGGGAGGTTAGCGTTTTGTTTTGATTTAGTTGCTTTTTAAGATTTTTGTTTTTTTAGATAATAAACATCAGTGCTAATAAGATACAGAGGGGAAAAAAACTAAATTGCAATTTCTGGAAGGCAAGGATGTTCATCTCATATCCCTTACAGTGTCTACTCACCACAGTGCAATATATGCTGAATTTCAAAGACAGATTCACAAGGGTATATTCAACCTCTATAAACTACTTTCATAAAGGAAGGGCAGACCAAGCTTTACGTGCTTGGTGCAGTGGTTCTCACCCCGACTACAAATTAGAATCACCCTGGGAACTTTCACAGTTATAGGAACCCGGACCCTACCCTAGATCAGTTAGTTACATCAGGATCTGGAAGTGGGGATGGGCAGTCTCAGCCCATCTCAGTACGTTTTCAAAGCTTCCCAGAGAATTCTAATGTGAAACCAGGGCTAGGAGCTGATAATCCTTAAAAAATGACAGATAATTGGAAAAGAAAAAGTAGTTTTGTTTCTTTTACCTAATTGTCATGAAGAATATAAAATAATAGAAAATGAGACAAATGAGACAATTTGGCAATATGTAGCCAAGGCTGGTTTCACAGTATTTAATCCAAGAGAGTAGTTTCGTGTCTTTTAAAAGCAGTGTGTTTTCCCCTGCACCCAAAATGCCAAGCTTTCATGAAACCCTTATCTTTTTGTTATCCCTATATTGAAACCAGGACACAACAGATGGCAGGGTAATGGATTGTGTCTGCTCAAGTTAGAGCTGCTTTTATTTGTTAGATGTGCTCAACGTGTTCAGTCGCTCAGTCATGTCCAATTCTTTGGGACCCTTACAGACTGTAGCCCACCAGGCTTCTCTATCTACAGGATTTTCCAGGCAAGAATACTGCAGTGGGTTGCCATTTCCTCCTGCAGGGGATCAAACCCTAATCTCCCGCATCTCCTGCACTGCAGGTGGATTACCACGTGGCTCAGTGGTAAAGAATCCACCTGCAATGCAGGAGATGCGGGTTCGATCTCTGGGTCAGGAAAATTCCCTAGAGGAAGAAATGGCAACCCACTCCAGTACTTGCCTGGAAAATCCTGTAGGCAGAGGAGCCTAGTGGGTTACAGTCCACAGGGTAGCAAAGAGTTGAACGTGACTGAACGACGGAACACACACACAAAGGTAGCATGTTTTCCCCTGCACCCAAAATGCCAAGCTTTCAGGAAACTCCTATCTTTTTATTATCCCTATATGGAAACCAGGACACAACAGATGGCAGGGTAATGGATTGTGTCTGCTCAAGTTAGAGCTGCTTTTATTTGCTAGACATCAAATTCATATTGACTGCGGGCCAGGCTGACATGATTTATTTCGAATGAAAATGGAGGCATCATGGGCTCTGTCTTTGCTCATTACTGTAAGACAAAGTCTCCTCTGTGATCAGGACACGCTGGATGGCTGATAACAGAAACTGTTAGCAGGGGCTACAAGAGGCTGTTCTTGTCCTCTATGTGACTACGTATTGGAGAATCTCCATACGCTGGACCTAGCAGCCCACATGTCACAGCAGTGAAGTTCCCCACCCTGAGTCCCACTCCTCCAGATCAATCAGCAAAATACAAGGGAAGTCCCACTTCTATTTATTTTTTCCTGTTAACACTTTATTTATTTATTTCTTCATGTGCTCTCAAAAATACAGCATGACATTTTGAAAAGAAAACGCGGCAGGGACAGCCTATTCATCTTGCAAGAAACCATCTGCAGTGACATGAAGGCAGTCCTAGTCCACGGCTCTCTGCGATCCCTCTTCAGCGCCACAGTGTGATCTCGCAGGAAGCCTGGCTGCTGCCAGAACCACTCCCAGCTTCCTATAGAGGTTGGCTAACAGCAACTCAGGCCTAGTGGCAGAAGGAGAGCAGAGGAGAAAGAGTCCAGGGCTGATCAAGAGTGGCTACTCATTCCCCCACCCATCCATCGGGTAAAGAGCAGAACCCGGCAGTGGCTGGGAACACTCCCTACACCCCCACCCCAACACTGGACCAGGGTCAGGGATGTGGAATGGGCATTTGAAATCTGACTCAGACTTCCCGGTTTACAGATGAGAAAATGAAGCCGGAGGAACAACTGATCTGCTCAAGATCCTGCAGTGGTTCAGTGGCTGCATGGGGTCACAATGAATCGGACACAACTGAGAGTGAGTAACAACTGCAGAGACTCAGTGGTAGAGCCAAGGACGCAGATCTGATTCCGAGATTCCTCAGCTTTTCCTCCCCAGTAATTCTCAAGCTTGGCTTCACATTAGATCACCTGTGAGCCTTTTTAAAAAAAATTATTGGTTTAAGTATGGCTGATCTGCAATGTTGTGTCTCAGGTGCACAGCAAAGTGACACATGGACGTATCCTTTTTCAGATCCTTTTCCCTTGTAGGTTATTACAAAAGACTGAGTATAGTTGTCTTGCTATATAGTAGGTCCTTGTTGGTTATCTATTTTATATACAGTAGTGTCCTTGTTAATCTCAAACTCCTTATTTATCCCTCCCCCTCTCACTTGGGCCCTTTAAAGCAAATAAACCTACCCAGCCCCACCCCTAGAGATCCTGGTTTCACTGACCTCAGGTGGGGCCTGGATGTGGGTATTATTACAGTTGCCTAGGTGATGAGTGTAAGAACTGAGTGCCCAGAGCCCTGGCCTAGCTTGACTCAGCTGTGTGTTTCATGAAGAGCCCAGCCCTTGCTAGAGACCGGAGCTGTGAAAATGAATTAACTCAATTCTTGTTCTATAGCTGCTCAGCATTTGGCAGAAGAGCCTTCTGTGAAGAGCTCATGCCAGCAGCAGACTGATAAGAGTACCACTATAAATATAATTAAGTAACTGCAGTGGTTAACTCTGTATGGGAAGGTTGAGGGAGATGGTATTTGAATCCACACTTAAAGGTAAAGCATCTGC
This sequence comes from Ovis aries, assembly GCF_016772045.2. Classification (NCBI taxonomy): domain Eukaryota; kingdom Metazoa; phylum Chordata; class Mammalia; order Artiodactyla; family Bovidae; genus Ovis; species Ovis aries. Next base: position 85,715,881 of record NC_056056.1, on the reverse strand, counting down.
CTGCAATGCGGGAGACCCGGGTTCGATTCCTTGGTCGGGAAGATCCCCTGGAGAAGGAAATGGCAATCCACTCCAGCACTCTTGCCTGGAAAATCCCATGGGCGGAGGAGCCTGATAGGCTACAATCCATGGGGTCACAAAGAGTCGGACACGACTGAGCAACTTCACCCACTTTCACTTTAAAGGATGAATAAGATGAATGAGCTTCTAAGAGGACTAGATGCAGAAGGGTTTCCAGAGGGAGGTAATAGCACATGCAAAGGCCCAGAGGCATGAACCGATATGCACATTTGTAGTTTGATGCATCAAAAGCAGGGTGCAAGGTGACAGCAGTGGATACACAGCGAAGGAGGTAGACGGAGGCAGGGTCCCAAAGTCCCCTATGTAAGTCATTCTCAGGGTTGAGGACAATCCTGAAATGACGGTGAACCACTGAGATACGTCATGTAGGGAAAAGGACAAACTACAATGTGCCTTTTAGGGAAACTACTGCACTGATGGTGTGGATGATGAATTAGAAGGGAAGAGCCAGAGGCAGGGAGACCAGCCAAGAGGGGAGGCAAAGAGTTGATGAGGCAGGGGTTCTGAATGAACCAGGCAGGGGCCACAAGGACTGCAAGCTGTGGACAGACAGGACCTGAATTCTGAGCTCTGCCCTGATGCATCACGTTTAGAAGGTGGAACTGAGGACTTCCCTGGTGGTCTAGTGGCTGAGTTCACAGTCCTAATGCAGGGGGCCTGGGTTTGACCCCTCATCAGGGAACTAGCTCCCACAAGCCACTCCTGCACGCCACAATGAAGATTGAAGATCCCATGTGCAGCAACTAAGTCCTACTGCAGTCGAGTAAATAATAATTTTTTTAAAAAACAGAGGAACAGAAAAGACATCTAAGAAGTTGGAGTTGATAGGATGAGGTGGTTGGCTGGCCAAGAGGCAAGAAAGTCTGACTCTAACCTAACTTCTCCCTTTCTCTTCATATACTCTGAACTGAACCCCCTTTCCACTTCCTTTGATTCTGCTGTCCCCCTGGGTCTAGGGCACCAACCCCTCCTACATCTCCAGATGTCATATATGATATATCCTGTCGGTCTCAAATCAATGATGCTTCCTTTGAAAACCTGGTTTCTGAATGAAGAAGGAAGGAGTGGAGTTCAGCAAGTTTATTCTACATGTTGCCCAGAGTAGGTCACTGCATCTGGCCTCCTGAGAAGTCTGCCTTCTCAGCTGCATCAGTTCAGTTCAGTTCAGTCGCTCAGTCGTGTCCGACTCTTTGCGACCCCATGAATCGCAGCACGCCAGGCCTCCCTGTCCATCACCATCTCCCAGAGTTCACTCAGACTCACGTCCATCGAGTCCGTGATGCCATCCAGCCATCTCATCCTGGGTCGTCCCCTTCTCCTCCTGCCCCCAATCCCTCCCAGCATCAGAGTCTTTTCCAGTGAGTCAACTCTTCGCTTGAGGTGTCCAAAGTACTGGAGCTTCAGCTTCAGCATCATTCCCTCCAAAGAAATCCCAGGGCTGATCTCCTTCAGAATGGACTGGTTGGATCTCCTTGCAGTCCAAGGGACTCTCAAGAGTCTTCTCCAACACCACAGTTCAAATGCATCAATTCTTTGGCGCTCAGCCTTCTTCACAGTCCAACTCTCACATCCATACATGACCACAGGAAAAACCATAGCCTTGACTAGATGGACCTTAGTCGGCAAAGTAATGTCTCTGCTTTTCAATATGCTATCTAGGTTGGTCATAACTTTTCTTCCAAGGAGTAAGCGTCTTTTAATTTCATGGCTGCAGTCACCATCTGCAGTGATTTTGGAGCCCCAAAAAACAAAGTCTGACACTGTTTCCCCTGTTTCCCCATCTATGTCCCATGAAGTGATGGGACCAGATGCCATGATCTTCGTTTTCTGAATGCTGAGTTTTAAGCCAACTTTTCACCTCTCCTCTTTCACTTTCATCAAGAGGCTTTTTAGCTCCTCTTCACTTCCTGCCATAAGGGTGGTGTCATCTGCGTATCTGAGCTGATTGCTATTTCTCCCGGCAATCTTGATTCCAGCTTGTGTTTCTTCCAGCCCAGCGTTTCCCAGCTGCATGGTAGCCTTCAAACCTTTGCTGAAAGTCACCTACTCAGGGAAGGCGTCCTTGACACCAGCAGACACTGGTCGTGTCCCCACAGCACTCTGCATTCCTCTGTCAGTATTTAGACAATTGTTCCATGTTGTCAGTCATTATTGTGTTGCTCAAGCATCTTTTAGGGTAAATAAGCTCTTTTGAAAAACGGGGGCACTGCCTTCTTAGTCTGTCTCCTATCCTAACACACTACACAGAAAATAGATATTTGATAAAAGTTCATCCAATGAAGAAGGAAATGGCAACCCACTCCAGTGTTCTTGCCTAGAGAATCCTTTGGACGGAGGAGCCTGGTGGGCTGCCGTCTATGGGGTCACACAGAGTCGGACACGACTGAAGGGACTTAGCATCAGCATCCAATGAAAGAATGTCAAAAGCCAAATTTCTGACATGTTCTATAATAACAAGGATGATGATGACTATGAGACACTGTAATCCCTCCCCTGGGCACCTCGGATGTAACACTCCAGCATCATTTGGAGCCCAAAGGTGGAGTATTATACCAAGGAACCACATCCGTGTAATTTGAACCAGTCTGCAGACCACCTGCAAGACTCTCTAAGACCATCACAAGGCTGGGAATTACACTTTGAGGACTGCTTCTAGGGCCTTCTCTCAGAGGAGCCTTTAGCCATGCACAGAATAGAAGGTAGAGACAAAACTGCCTTGCCCAGGAGAAACAAGGCCTATCCTGGTCATCTGGGCCATTCTCCTGGCCTCCTCAGGTCATTCACATCTTCCAGAAGCACCTCCTCCTCCAGGAATCTTGGACCTTGGCTGGGTATTATGAAGAAACTTCTGACTGACTGATATATGAAAGGTATACATTCATGATTGTTTTCTTAATCCTCCCCAGGGTTATCTTTTGAAAGCACTGGAAAATTCATGGGAATCTCAGACACTGTAGCAACTTAAAGGAGAGAAAAAAACAGGCCCTAGCTGTGTCCCCTCACCCCACCTACCATGAGAGAGATACATATGGGAGTCATCATTCCAGCCCCCTTGAGCCGGACAGTGGAGCACGAAGTCCAAGTCTTGACTCTGAGCTGGTCAAACCTGGAGTCAGCCCAGCAGTCAGAATTCTGCTTGAGGGCCACATCGCTGGAACTAAAAGGAATGATTCCATCTGGAGCAGCCTCTCTGCTCACTTGTTCCCCAGCGGTAACCGTGATGTTCAGGCTAAGGCCATGTATCCTGGGGCTGGGGAATGGGAGAGAGTGGTGGGAAAGAGAAAGGGAGGCAGGACTCCCTTCGGGGGCACTCGTGGATGAGGGAGACATTCCGAGGAGCTCTTCTGAATCCAAGAGGATGAACATCTTCCAGACAGGCTACGTTTCTCCCTGGGAACCTGAGGGTGTATTATAGCCACTTGGAATTCCCCTGCAAGGCTCTGGCTCTGCGGGAAATTCCTGGCTGTTCTTGGCACATGCAATTGCTGCAGAAGGAGACACACAGGTTGGACAAGGGCAGAGCAGGTATGGCTGGCCCAGCTCTTCATCTTTCCTGGGCAAGTCCAGACTGGATGGCCTTGCTTCAGGACCACAGCTCTGTTTGGAAATGAGATCAAGAGGAAAGTTCTGGAAAAGAAAGAAAGCCCCGCTTTCTGGAAGATCGTCAGCTTTAAATCATCCAGAGAAATTTAAAGGCCTGGCTTGACACCCTTAAAGAAGTGAAAGTATCAGTTGTTCAGTTGTGTCCAACTCTTTGTGACCCCATGGAATGTAACCCGCCAGGCTCCGCTGTCCATGGAATTCTCCAGGCAAGAATATTGGAGTGGGTTACCATTTCCTTCTCCAAGGGGTCTTCCCTACCCAGGAACTGAACTTGAAATCTACATTGCAGGCAGATTCTTCACTACCTGAGCCACCAGGGAAGCACGGACACCCTTATGTGTGTGTGTTAGTCACTCATGTCCAACTCTATATGATTAGGTAGGTGATCCCATGGACTGTAGCCCACCAGGCTCCTCTGTCAGTGAAATTCTCCAAGCAAGAATACTGGAGTGGGTAGCTGTTCCCTTCTCCAGGGGATCTTCCCAATCCAAGGATAGAACCTGGGTCTCCTGCACTGGAGGTAGACTCTTTACCATCTGTACCACCCTTGACACCCTTAAAGCAGATGCAAATAAAGGGTGGGATCAGTGAGACTGTGCTGAGGGCAAGTTAAAATAAAGTTAGTCCAGATGAAGAACATGACATCTGTGTCCAGAGTGTTTCTATACCATCTGCTCTTGGAGGGGTGGATGTGTTCTCTCCAGGAAATAGCTGGAAGCCTCCAGAATGGGTTCTCCACCAGGCTGCCCAATCTGATAGTATTCTTTAACCCCAGATTCTTTTTGCCCTCCACTGTAAATTCTACCTGAAGCATTACTGGCTGGAGGCCATTTGAATTTTTAGAGAAAAACACTACTTTAGAATGAAGGGCTTGTTAACAGCTAAACACAGCTCTAGGGTTTGATGGACTAGCTTCCTGTTTTGCTTTGCCTGTTCTGCTCTGTCTTTGTTCTTATATTTCCAGAAATATACAACCACCCCCCTAGAACAGATGTGCTGACCTGAGCAATTGCAATGACTACACTCCGGTTTCAATGCTATTAACATACACATCTCCAAAAGAGTGCCTACTCCCAGCACGCAGCCTGCAGCCACTTTTACTTCACTTCTTATATAAATCCTGGCTAAAATCTGGGGAGTGGGGAATTGGTTCTTTTGGACAGGAGTCCACCTTTCCCCACATACAGCCTTCCTTAAAATAAAGCTATTTTCCCTTTACCCAACCCCTGTCCTTCAGATTGGCTTACTGAGTGAGAGTAGCCGAGCCTGAGTTTGGTAACAACAGCAGCTGCATTTCCAGACTGTACTTCTTCCACTCTTAACTTTAGGAGGCGGTTCTTACCTCTCTCTCTCCCGATCTAGCTGGTAGAATTTTCCTCCTCAATAGGAAGTTCTCACAGATTCCAGCCCCAGAATATTCAGAATCCACCTAAAGGCACCTCTGAAAACTGCCCCCAGGCTGGAGCTTGGTACATCCCAGAACTTATCCAGCAGTTTCTCCCTTTTCCAGGACATGGTCCACCCAACAGAAAGGCCATTTTCCAAATGGTCTTAAAGCCTTCCCCTAGGGTCTCCCTCTGAGTTGAGTTGGTCTTAAGTAAACTTAGGAAAGTTTAAAGTTTAGTTACTTTACTCTGAGTTAAGTTTACTTAAAGTAAGTTTACTATAAGTTAAGTTTACGTAAGGCTGAGTTGGTCAGCCTTAAGTAAATACCCATTATGTGCCAGGCACTTTACCAGGCACCAGAAATACAAAAGGAGTAAGACTAGAGAGAGGAAGTAGCAAACCAGAAGGTCCTTTCTCTGCTAAGAGTGAACTGACAATAAAGTACGATACCTGTCGTATGAGACAGGTTTAACTGGAAGTTCTCAAACTGTTTACATCATCCATTTCTCTCAGCCTCAATCCCCACCTTCACTGCAGCCAGTCTTCAAGTGTTGCCCCTTGCCCCAGTGATAACTAAGCCAAACTCTGTTGCAATCCCCTCCTAACACAATATACATCTGTGCTAGAGGAGAGACTAGGAGGCAAGGAAAACCTGGTCCACCCCTGCGTTCCACCTGTAATTGCCTGTGCCACCACTGAAACCAAGCAGGACCCTGCAGGGCTCTTTCAGTCTCCAAGATTTTCCCTGAGTTCTAAAGGGCAGATTAAAACAGTTGCTAATCAGGGACAGGAAGGGCTGCAAAGACAAGGGGGGTACAGTTAGAAAACCATACGGCAGGGTCCTGGTTCCACCTCAAGCGATACACATAACAGTAAGCTCTTTAAGATGTCAGCATTCTTCATACCAGATAAGACTACCTGAAGTTACACTGAGATACCAAGGGAACATTTCATGCAAAGATGGGCTCGATGAAGGTCAGAAATGGTATGGACCTAACAGAAGCAGAAGATATTAAGAAGAGGTGGCAAGAATACACAGAAGAACTGTACAAAAAAGATCTTTAGGACCAAGATAATCACGATGGTGTGATCACTCACCTAGAGTCAGACATCCTGGAATGTGAAGTCAAGTGGGCCTTGGAAAGCATCACTACAAACAAAACTAGTGGAGGTGATGGAATTCCAGTTGAGCTATTTCAAATCCTGAAAGATGATGCTGTGAAAGTGCTGCACTCAATATGCCAGCAAATTGGGAAAACTCAGCAGTGGCCACAGGACTGGAAAAGGTCAGTTTTCATTCCAATCCCAAAGAAAGGCAATGCCAAAGAATGCTCAAACTACCACACAATTGCACTCATCTCACGGGTGTTCTTTGGAAGCACTGATGCTAAAGCTGAAACTCCAATATTTGGCCACCTCATGCGAAGAGTTGACTCATTGGAAAAGACTCTGATGCTGGGAGGGATTGGGGACAGGAGGAGAAGGGGACAACAGAGGATGAGATGGTTGGATGGCATCACCAACTCGATGGACATGAGTTTGAGTGAACTCTGGGAGTTGGTGATGGACAGGGAGGCCTGGCATGCTGTAGTTCATGGGGTCGTAAAGAGTCGGACATGACTGAGTGACTGAACTGAACTGAACTGAGGTTACATTAAAGGAACCAAAAAAGCTCATCAGTTCATCAAGAAGATCAGCTGAGACTGGACTAGAGGCGTGGAGGCCCTCCACATACCCTAAGCCTGTCAGCAACCACCGATCCCTCCACTGACCTTGAACCATTGCTATTAAACTTCTCAGCAAATTCTCCAGAGTCGGGACATACAGTGTTTTAGGGCAGGAGACCTCTGTGTCCCCCTTTTCCTGGCAAAGCAATAAAGCTACCCTTTTCTGTTTCACCCAAAATTCTGTCTTTGAGATTGGATTCAGAGCTGGTTCACAGAGGTCAAGCTTTCAGCATCACCATCTTGATCCGTTCATCTGCCCCAAGCCTACATCAGCAGTCTTCATGGCCTGCCCTCTCTTTGCAAAAAGGGTTAGGAAAAATACTAGTGCTAAAACCAGCCTGAGGGTCTTGACCCACTTTGTAAACACAGCTGCTGTGCCTTTAAGAAGATGATGCATGCAGCTGAGTCCATCTTTCACTGAATTTAATGCAGGGAAGGTGTGTTCTCTGCTTCTTAATTTTTTCTTGTCCTGCAAAGTCTAAGGACTTGGGGAATTAGTGCAAAACTTCCCTTTTCCCTGTGGAACATAGAGAGGTTGGAGCAAACATCAAAGTTTAAAGAGTCGTCGTATTCATTGTAACACTATATTCACATTCAATAAATGGGCATTTTCACTCTACCTTTACAGCAGGTTCGGGTCCTCAGCTCCCTGTGTGGGTGCTAGTTCTGACCATTCACCAGCAGTGTTTGAACCACAAATTGTTCACTTTATTGTGACTGTTTGTACTGATGAAGAATTAGGTCACCAACTGCCAGTTCTCAGAACTGGGTCTTGGACCTGACTGTAAATATCGCATGAGCCACCACTGGCAATGTGATCCTGGGGAAATTACTGAATTTCCCCAAGGCACAGTTTCTCATCTGTAAAATGAAACTAACAATAGTACTTACTTCATAGCATTGATGCAAAGATTCAATAAGAACAAACAAAGAGTGTAGCTAACACCTGTTGTGGCTCATAATTGGTGGCTCAGCAAATGACTCACTTGGGTGGGAGGGGAATAATGTCCCTTTGACAGCCATTGTCTATTAACCAAGAGGACTAGAAAGCAACAGTTCTGCCTATTACAATCCCCAAACCTCTTTCCCCTCTATGTAGCTGTGACTTCATTCTTTCTTAGTTGTTAACCTGCTGCTCTCACTATTGCAGAAAGTGTTAGTCGGTCAGCCGTGTCCCCATGGACTGTACCCCACCAGGCTCCTCTGTCCATGGGATTCTCCAGGCAAGAATACTGGAGGGGGTTGCAAAGAAGAAGCTGTTTCTTTGATTTGCTTTTTGTTGCTTTTGTTATTATAATCATACTTAACAGCTTGCCTGGAGAATTCCATGGACAGAGGAGCCTGGCAGGCTCCATTCCATAGAGGTGCAAAGATTCAGACATGACTGAACAACTAAAAAGATTTTTTTAAAAAAAGATTTTCCTACATGCATTGAAGGGCAGGGAGTCCACTCCACTCCAGGGCAGGTGATGAGGAAAACTCCCTCTCAGAGTTTTCTTGGGGACATGGTGGCCAGCGTCCCCTCCTGTTGTTGCAGGGAGAAGCCAATTTTGATTCCACACGGGAAACTGTTTCTTTGACTTACCTTTTGTTGCTTTTGTTATTATAATCATACTTAATAGCTTGCCTCAGAGGACCCTGCCCCTCTGCCTGACTGTAAATTAAAGTGTCTTTTTTCAGCTCACAGAGATAATCTGACCCTCAGTTTAGTTCAGTTCAATCGCTCAGTCATACCCAACTGTGACCCCATGGACTGCAGCATGCCAGGCCTCCCTGACCATCACCAACTCCAGGAATTTACTCAGTCTCATGTCCATTGAGTCTGTGATGCCATCCAACCATCTCATCCTCTGTCATCACCTACCCACCTGTGAACAGAAGAGATTAACACACCCTTTCCAAAGGCTGGGCATTCCCTCGGAAATGTTTTGCAAGATTGAAGACCCTCTCACTTTACTTCCCCACTGCCTCTTCCTCTCTGTTCTGCCTTTTGATGTTAGTTCCTCATTGCTTCCTTCTCTCTGACTCTACAAAAGAACTTAGCATCCAGACCCCAGCAAGATTATTTTGAGGTACTAGCCTGCCATCTTCTCCATCAGCCAGCTCCCCAAATAAAGTCTTATTCCTTGCCTCAACATCTCGTCTCTGGGATTCATTGGCCTGTTGTGCGGCAAGCAGAGTGAGCTTGGACTCAATAACACCACCAAAATGTAAAGTTCACTGAGGACACAGTTACAACCCTGTGGTCAGCAGACTCTACATTAGAAGACAGTCAATAAATATTTGTCTGTAGTGGCATGAATATTTTTCAGTTGACTGGTTGAATATGACTTCTGATGCTTATTGGTATCAGTACCCAGGAAATATAAGGATTCCCAGGTGGACTGGAAAAGGTCGGTTTTCATTCCAATCCCAAAGAAGGGCAATGCCAAAAAATATTCAAACTACTGCACAACTGCACTCACCTCACGCTAGCAAAGTAATGCTCAAAATCCATCAATCTAGGCTTCAACAGTATGTGAACTGAGAACTTCCAGATGTACGAGCTGGATTTAGAAAAGGCAGAGGAACCAGAGATCAAATTGCCAACATCCACTGGGTCATAGAAAAAGCAAGAGAATTCCAGAAAAACATCTACTTCTGCTTCATTGACAATGCTAAATAAAGCCTTTGACTGTGTGGATCACAGCAAACTGGATTCTTCAAGAGATGGGAATACCAGATGGGAATATCACCTTCTCTGCCTCCTGAGAAATCTGTATGCAGGTCAAGAAGCAACAGAACCGAACATGAAACAACAGACTGGTTCGATACCGGGGACAGAGTACGTCAAGGCTGTATATTGTCACCCCGCTTCTTTAACTTATATGCAGAGTACATCATGAGAAACACTGGGCTGGAGGAGGCACAAGCTGGAACTTCAGATATGCAGATGATACCACCTTTATGGCAGACAGTGAAGAAGAACTAAAGAGCCTCTTGATGAAAGTGAAAGAGGAGAGTGAAAAAGTTGGCTTAAGGCTCAACATTCAGAAAACAAAGATCATGGCATCCGGTCCCATCACTTCATGGCAAACAGTGGAAACAGTGGCTGACTTTATTTGGGGAGGCTCCAAAATCACTGCAGATGGTGATTGTAGCCATGAAATTAAAAGACGCTTACTCCTTGGAAGGAAAGTTATGACCAACCTAGATAGCATATTGAAAAGCAGAGACATTACTCTGTCAACAAAGGTCCATAGTCAAAGCTATAGTTTTTCCAGTAGTCATGTAAGGATGTGAGAGTTGGACCATAAAGAAAGCTGAGCACCGAAGAACTGATGCTTTTGAACTGTGATGTTGGAAAAGACTCTTGAGAGTCCCTTGGACTGCAAGGAGATCCAGCCAGTCAATCGTAAAGGAAACCAACCCTGAATATTCATTGGAAGGACTGATGCTGAAGCTGAAGTGCCAATACTTTGGCCATCTGCTGCGAAGAGCCGACTCATTAGAAAAAACCCTGATGCTGGGAAAGATTGAGGGCAGGAGGAGAAGGGGCCGACAGAGGATGAGATGGTTGGATGGCATCACCAACTCAATGAACATCAATTTGGACAGGGAGGCCTGGCATGCTGCAGTCCATGGGGAGGCAAAGAGTTGGACATGACTGAGCGACTGAACAACAACGGTGGCTCAGGGGTAAAGAATCCACTTGCAATGCAGGAGACACAGGTTTGATCTCTGGGTCTGGAAGATTCCCTAGAGGAGGAAATGGTAACCCACTCCTGTACTCTTGCCTGGGAAGTCCCATGGACGGGGAGCCTGGTGGGCTACTTTCCATGGGATCACAAAGAGCTGGACACAATTTAGCAATTTAAAACAATAACCCAGGAAATATACAGTCTAAGACAGGAGAGACATGGGTTTAATATTTGCTAACATTTTCCCTTACCTGCCACCTATTTTTTTTTTTTTTTTTTAAGCATTAGAGCCAAAGTGCTTGGACCTTGCTGCTTTGCATGACTGGATTAGGTTGCATAAGAGAATTTTGCAAAGGAAAAAAAAAAAAATTCATCCCACCAATTTACATCTCAATTCCTGTTCCTCTCAAAAGCCTCAAAGTCCCTCAGCAATAATCATGTTCAAGGCAAAGAAATTAAGAAGTTTGGCTGGGAAGCTATTAAATGAGTCTCTGAAATGTAGTAAAAGGCATATCCAAAGGTCTGTCCTTCCCCTAGACTGTTTTCTGGCCCTGCCACAGGAGAGCAAGTACTGGAAGGGAGGCTTCCTCTTGGATAATGAGAGATTTATGCAAATTGTGTTGCAAATTGCTGTGTGGTACATTCGATTCGTCATTGTCTGGGTGAGATCACGTTCCTGTGCACAGAGGTGTGTACAAAGTATCACCTGTGATAACAACAAAAACCTACAATATGGAGTTTATAAGGCACAGAATCCCTCAGTAATAAAAATCATCAAGGTCCAAATAACCCAGAGGTTCTTCTTAGCCCCTTTCATCAGTGTTCCAGAGAAGATCTGCTGTGTTTTTTCCTTCCCATCTCTTAGGAATCATAGTGATAATGAGAGATTGAGAAAGGAAAGTGATGGATGAATATGAGTGGATTATTAGAGCTCAACAACAACTCAGGAAATATACAGTCTTGGACTGCAAGGAGATCAAACCACTCAATCCTAAAGGAAATCAATCCTGAATATTCATTGGAAGGACTGATGCTGAAGCTGAAGCTCCAATACTTTGGCCATCTGCTGCGAAGAGCCAACTCATTAGCCAACTCATTAGCCAACCCTGATGCTGAGAAAGATTGAAGGCAGGAGGAGAAGGGGACGACAGAGGACAAGATGATTGGATGACATCATTGACTCAACGGACATGAGTTTGAGCAAGTTCCGGGAGATGGTGAAGGGCAGGGAGGCCTGGCGTGCTGCAGTCCATGGGGTCACAAAGAGTCAGACACGACTGAGCAACTGAACAACAGCAACAACATTAGAGCTCAGGGTTGTTGTATATTTTATTTCGGCCATGCCTTGCACCAGGCAGGACCTTAGTTCCCCTTCCAGGAATGAAACTCATACCCCCTGCAGTTAAAAAGAGGAGTCTGGTTGGAAAAGAATCCAACAGCCCAGTCTGACTTATAGTGATTCTGAAGGAGTCCAACTCCAGATAGAGAATCCGGAAAGAGGAGGATTTTGTTTGCTTGTTTGTTTTAATAGAGCAGTAAGAGGAGGAAAGTTTTCTCACTGCTATCTGTAGATTTATTGCTTGGGGAAGAAAGACTCCAATCAAAGATGGGAAGCTCCTCTCATTAGAGAGGCTATCTGTCTTCACTGAAGACTCAAACCTCTATACAAGGCTTTGTGTGCCTGGTGGACACGACTAGATGATTGTCATACCCATTTTCAAGTCAAAATTCTTTTTTTTTTAAGTCAAATGACTTTTATTTATTTTTTACTTCAGGTTTTTTTGTTTAAATCATTCTTTTTCATTAATTTTTTAAATTATGAAAATATAACACATTTAAAGGAGACTTGGAAAATAAAGAAAAAAGTTACATATAGTTCTACTATATATTACAATTGTTTGTTTTTAGTAGATAAATTAATATTTTTAGTAGGATTTTCAGTATAAAACTCTCAGAAATTAATAGAATGAGTTTTGACTTACATTCATTCAATTAAGTCAAAATCCTTAATATGACATCCATGAACACCCCCAAAGAGGGCTGTGAATGCCTTAAAAATATCTGCAAAACTTTAAACCTAAAATACTTTTAAGTGACCTGTGATCTCCAAAAATATTAAGGTAAAACACCACATAAAAAAGAGAAGGAAAGGAGCTTCCCTGTTGGTTCAGTGGTTAAGACTCCATGTTTTCAATGCAGGGGGCATGGGTTCAATCTCTGGTCAGGGAAGTTCCACATGCCATGCAGTGTGGGGGGGGGGGGAATTGGAAGTTATCACAGATCCAGTAATATGCTGGCAAGGTTTGGGGAACAGGGACTTTTTGCACTACTGGTAGAAACAAAAATTGGATCATCTCTAGAAGGCAGTTTGGCCTTTAGAAATATGCAGAGCTTTTGACCCAATTAATTCCACTTCTAGAAATGTATCTCAAGGAAGCAGAAAGAGATGCATAAAAGCATTTATAATTAAGGGTGTTCATCTTGGCATGAAAAACGAGAGACAAACTCAATGTCCAACAATCAGCATTTATTAAATATTGTGCTCCATCTATCATGAACAAGTATAGCAATAAAAATCATAGTATAAAAAGATACGGAATGATGTGGTTATGTGCTCATAATGTTTTTAAAAAAATACAAATCGGGTAACGAAACAGTATTGCAATATTCGACCTAAATCAAATCCCTTATGATTATACAGTGGAAGTGCGAAATAGATTTAAGGGACTAGATCTGATAGATAGAGTGCCTGATGAACTATGGATGGAGGTTCGTGACATTGTACAGGAGACGAGACCATCCCCATGGAAAAGAAATGCAAAAAAAGCAAAATGGCTGTCTGGGGAGGCCTTACAAATAGCTGTGAAAAGAAGAGAGGTGAAAAGTAAAGGAGAAAAGGAAAGATATAAGCATCTGAATGCAGAGTTCCAAAGAATAGCAAGGAGAGATAAGAAAGCCTTCCTCAGTGATCAATACAAAGAAATAGAGGAAAAGAACAGAATGGGAAAGACTAGAGATCTCTTCAAGAAAATTAGAGGTACCAAGGAAACATTTCATGCAAAGATGGGCTCAAGAAAGGACAGAAGTGGTATGGACCTAACAGAAGCAGAAGATATTAAGAAGAGGTGGCAACAACACACAGAAGAACTATACAAAAAAGATCTTCACGACCAAGATAATCACGATGGTGTGATCACTCCAGACATCCTGGAATGTGAGAAGTCAAGTGGGCCTTAGAAAGTATCACTAACAAAGCTAGTGGAGGTGATGGAATTCCAGTTGAGCTGTTTCAAATCCTGAAGGATGATGCTGTGAAAGTGCTGCACTCAATATGCCAGCAAGTTTGGAAAACTCAGCAGGACTGGAAAAGGTCAGTTTTCATTCCAATCCCCAAAACAGGCAATGCCAAAGAATGCTCAAACTACTGCACAATTGCACTCATCTCACACGCCAGTAAAATAATGCTCAAAATTCTCCAAGCCAGGCTTCAGCAATACGTGAACCATGAACTTCCAGTTGTTCAAGCTGGTTTTAGAAAAGGCAGAGGAACCAGAGGTCAAATTGCCAACATACGCTGGATCATGGAAAAAGCAAGAGAGTTCCAGAAAAACATCTATTTCTGCTTTCTTGACTATGCCAAAGCCTTTGACTGTATGGATCACAATAAACTGTGGAAAATTCTGAAAGAGATGGGAATACCAGACCACTTGACCTGCCTCTTGAGAAACCTATATGCAGGTCAGGAAGCTACAGTTAGAACTGGACATGGAACAAAAGACTGGTTCCAAACAGGAAAAGGAGTACGTTAAGGCTGTATATTGTCACCCTGCTTATGCTGGGATGGATGAAGCACGAGCTGGAATCAAGATTGCTGGGAGAAATACCAATAACCTCAGATATGCAGATGATGCCACCCTTATGGCAGAAAGTGAAGAGAACTAAAAAGCCTCTTGATGAAAGTGAAAGAGGAGAGGGAAAAAGTTGGCTTAAAACTCAACATTCAGAAAACAAAGATCATGGCATCCGGTCCCATCACTTCACGGCAAATAGATGGGGAAACAGTGGAAACCGTGTCAGACTTTATTTTTTGGGGCTCCAAAATCACTGCAGATGGTGATTGCAGCCATGAAATTAAAAGACGCTTACTCCTTGGAAGAAAAGTTATGACCAACCTAGATAGCATATTCACAAGCAGAGACATTACTTTGCCAACAAAGGTCTGTCTAGTCAAGGCTATAGTTTTTCCAGTGGTCATGTATGGATGTGAGAGTTGGACTGTGAAGAAAGCTGAGTGCCGAAGAATTGATGCATTTGAACTGTGGTGTTGGAGAAGACTCTTGAGAGTCCCTTAGACTGCAGAGAGATCCAACCAGTCCATTCTAAAGGAGATCAGTCCTGGGTGTTCTTTGGAAGGACTGATGCTAAAGCTGAAACTCCAGTACTTTGGCCATCTCATGTGAAGAGTTGACTCGTTGGGAAAGACTCTGATGCTGGGAGGGATTGGGGGCAGGAGCAGCAGGGGACGACAGATGATGAGATGGCTGGATGGCATCACTGATTCGATGGACGTGAGTTTGAGTGAACTCCGGAAGTTGGTGATGGACAGGGAGGCCTGGCGTGCTGCAGTGCATGGGGTCGCAAAGAGTTGGACACGACTGAGCGACTGAACTGAACTGAACCGAAAGGATGGTGGTGGTTTAGTTGCTCTTTGCAACCCTGTAGACTGTAACCTTCCAGGCTTCTCTGTCCATGGGTTTTCCCAGGCAAGAATACTAGTGTGGGTTGCCATATTCTTCTCCAGGGAATCTTCCAAACCCAGCGATGGAACCCAGGTCTCCTGCATTGCAGACAGATTCTTTACCTCAGGAGGGGCTGTCCACTGCCCACCCCTGAGACACACACCATTGGGCAGGGCATACTTCTGTCAACATTTGGAAGTAGAAGTGAGGGAAGGGAGGCTGGGGCTGCTGCTGGTCTGGACAGCACCCAAGGACTGTGGGAGGTGCCATGGTGGCACCCAGCCAGTGGCCAAGCCAAGCCCCAGTCTGCCCTTCGCAGAGCCTTCGGTATAAGAATCCGGGTAAAACATGGGTGAGGCTTTCAAAATTCCAAGTGAAGGCGAGCGCATCCCGACCTGCTTCCTGGAAGGCTGGTGGTTTGTGGTTTACTGCACCTCCCGAGGAGCAGGGCAGCCTGAGGCCAAGTGAGAACAAGTGTGGGAGTGAGTCACTGGAGTGAGAAAGAAAAGTGCAGTGATCAACACAGACTCTAGTTGAAAGAGGGTGTGGGAGTTGACAGCGATGGGGGCGGAGATACAGACAGACTTCAGCTAACTTTGAAGGAGAACCAGTTTTTCCAGCAGAGAACTGGACTTTCTGAGGTAGCCCCCAACTGACACAGAACTGTGGTTTAAAAAAAAGAAACTCACATTTTTTTTTTAACTTTTTATTTTATATTGGAGTATAGTTGATTAACAATGTTGTGTTCGTTTCAGGTGTACAGCAAAGTGATTCAGTTATTCATATACATGTATCTATTCTCTTTCAAATGTCTCTCCCATTTAGGTTGTTACATAATATGGAGCAGTTCCCTGCGCAATACAGTAGGTCCCTGTTGGTTACTCATTTTATATATAGCAGTGTGTACATGTCAATCCCAAACCCCCCAACCATCCCTCAGCTCCACCCTTCCCCGCATAACCATAAGTTCATATTCTAAGTCTGTAAGTCGCTTTCTGAAAAACCCACTAGTTTAGACTGTAAGAAAAGGCCCAATCTGAAGAATATACTCATTGTGACTTTTTAATATGTGCAGAACCTCGAACATTATTCTTCACAGCCATGTACTAAAGTAAACTAACACTGGCATGGTCCCCAGATTAAAAACAAAAGAGTCATCTGAAGCAGTAAAGCTAAATTTCCCCAGCTCAACCATTTTAAAAGGGGACACTACAGAATCTACGCAGTTGGTTTTCTGCTCAAGTGAAGTTCCCAGTCCTAAACTCTGAACTTTCATGTGGAAATATATATATATATATATATATATTTATTTTTTTTCTGCAAAAGCTGAAACTGATTCGGTAGAAAATGCACAGGATTTAGCAGAACTACCACCTACCCAGCTCTACAGTGATCCAACTGGCACGCAAGTTTGAGTTTTAGCCCCGCATCTGAGAATGGGGACTCACCTCTTGAGCCACGGTTTCCTTGTCTGTAAAGTGGAGGTCACTCCTCCTACAAACTTCTACGAGCAACTAGTATATGTCGAACACTGGGCATCAGGGACATGAGAGAACCTGCTTCCTGTCCTCGCAGGGAAGGGCAAATGACAGCCACAGTCCATCTTTGAATGCTGCAAGTTAGAAAATGGTTTTACATTACTGAACTAGTGAAAAATCAAAAAAGCATATTTTGCAACCTGTGAAGAAT
Source organism: Ovis aries (assembly GCF_016772045.2). NCBI lineage: Eukaryota > Metazoa > Chordata > Mammalia > Artiodactyla > Bovidae > Ovis > Ovis aries. Next base: position 85,698,976 of record NC_056056.1, on the reverse strand, counting down.
TATGTAAAATTCCAGTTTTAGTGTCCGCAAGTAAAATGTTGCGACGCAGTCGCATTTGCTAGTTGATATAGTGTCTGTGGTTGCATCTGTGCCCCTACGGCAGAATTGAGCCATCGTAACCAAGACTATATAGCCCCCGAATCTGAAAGTATTTGCTATCTGGCTCTTCATAGAAAAAAATTTGCTGATCCTTGGACTAAAAAGAAAAACAAGGTAATTACAGACTCAGACAAGCTCTAGGAAGTTAAAAAGGGCAGGGGGTGGAATTTCTCGAGGCTGTTATGAAGGTGAAGATGAGAGCGCTCTATGGCGCTATGTAGCACCCTGTTATCTCCCATATCTGGAGGGTTTCCAGGCCCCCCGGGCTCTGGGAACCAACCCAGGGAAACTAAGCAGAGCACTGACTCCACCGCCACCGACTGGACGGGGCTCTGCAGCCGCATCAAGTCCCGCCTGTGCTCCCAGAGTCTGGGAAGCAGACCCGGCGCTCTCAGGCTGCCCTCTGGGAATTCACCTGTACTCTTGCCAAGGGTACTGTTTGCACCACACCAAAGGTTACAGGGCAACGCTAAGATGCTTTGCCGCACAGGGACAGAAGGAAGACGGGCACCCTCCATTTAGTGTCCGTGGGAGTCGCTTTGGAAGCAAAGCCCACCGCTGTGGCCTCTGTCTCCCTGAGGCTCTTGTGAAAATGACTCCTTTGGTCCCTTCCTTCTGCGCCTCCCACTGGCCCTGGAGATAAGGCCAGAGACTAGTACCGCCTTGTCTGTGGAAGACTCTTCCATCTCCCTCTCCCCGTGTGTGTCCTCCCCACTCCCCTCCCTCCCCGTGCAAATGGCTCCTACAGACCGTGTACTTCGGCTCTGTAATCCACCATATTACCTGTATGGTGCACAGATGTCACTTCCTAGTGCACCTCCCAGGCTGCCACCCAACTGCTTGTCTTTGCTACCGCAGCTCCCTTGCACACAAATACACAGCCAAGTAGTTGTTTCAAATCGACAAAATATTGGCTGGAACTTGGAGGCCAGCGGTTCAGGAGCCCCAGGGGACTCCCCAGTCTCCTCCCAGTCCCCAGACAGGGGCCTCATCACAGCCTACACAGGCAGCAGCTGCCTTGGGTTGCCTGTGGGGCACAGTGGGCTGCCCTGATCGTCAGGTTGCGGCCCTGGCATCCTGCCTGGCTGCAGCCTGCCCCTGGCTCATGAGCTGAGCCATGAAACTCCTCACCTCCCAGCCCCACCTGCCCAAGCTCTGACAGGGACCACCTGCTGGGCAGGGCCCAGTGCCTCAGCGCTTCCCCAGTGGAGACTCATCATAACCTCTACCAGGCCGTGCCTGGGCTGCCCAGGCCTCCTGAACCTTGCAGGCTGTGTGCCAGGATGGGTGGTACATCACCATTCATCCTCCCCCCAGTTTTTAAAAAGCATCTTCAGTTACCCTCTTTAAATCCAGAAACTCTCCCTGGCTGGCGTGAGATTGGGAGTTGGACATGAACAACCCTACTGTTCCAGTGGGTCAGCTCTGGTCTTTTCTAGGCTGGCCTCTTTCCCTCACCTTGAAGGTCCTGTGCCTCCAAGGTCCCAGCCTGACTTGGGGCCCAGACTCTGTGAACTATGACTGCAGCTGCGGTCATGGCTTGGTTCCAAGCTCTAGCAGGGCTGAACAAAAGACGGGGAGACCAGTGGAAAAGGCAACTGTTAACACACATCACACTGCCACTGGGTGGGCTCAGAAACTGAAGCAGGCCATTCACAGGAGAAAAAGGCAGCTGGTGACCCAGGAAGTGGGCAAGACTAAGAGTGGGCAAGGGGTGACAGACCAGCCCCACTCCCTTCAGCAGGAGTTAGTGGTGAGTGGCGTTTTTTGTTTTTTTATTTCATTTTTTTAAATTGTTATTATTATTTGGCTGCACCGTGAGGCTTACAGGATTGTAGTTCCCTGGCCAGGAATTGAACCCAGGTCCCCTGCAGTGGAAGCATGAGTCCTAACCACAGAACTACCAAAGAATTCCCCACATTTCTGTCCCTTTAAGCAGACAGAAAGGCAAAGACAAATGTGCACATGCAAGTCCCAAGGGATTACCCAAATCTCCCTGGCTTCTCCTCTTCTCTCTGACCCTCCTAATCCGGGATGTGATCCTATTAAGTAGATTAAAGGTGGCTGGGACCATGTGAGGTAGGCTGTAGCTCTAGACTCTTCTGCAAGAGTCTGTATTAATTTTAATTCAATTAGCAAACCTGGACTTGTTCACCCAGATCTCTGATTCTCCAAGACAAGTGTGAATTGACACAAAATTTTATGAGGAATTTAACATTTATGGTACTCTCTGTCCCTACAGCCATGCCCTTAAAAAGCAAGCTCCTAGAGGCTGGTAATCAGGCAGGTCTCAGGAAAACTTCTTTCATTAGGTGGAAAGTTGGATAGATGACTTCCAAGGTCCCTTCCTAACCCTAAGCTTTGATGACTCTAAGGTTCATAGACACTAAATTGTAGGACAAGAAAAGCCATCTAACAACCAGGGTTGAAAAAAAGACCTGACGATCTGTTTTACCCAGGGCAAGGCAAGCCCAAACATTTCAAACGAGAGCTGTCTACAAAGAATGTGTTTGCAAACCAGACAGAATTTAAAATGAACTTCAGCCAGCGAACGATAAACCTTCCCTAAAAAGGTAATCAGATGGTGAGTGACCAAACTTTGGAAGTGGTATTAGGAAAGTTTTCTGCACCATTCCAAATGCTTTCACACTTGAACCCCAAATGGATCAGTGCACTGGTTTAGGGGAGAAGTCAAAAAGTGAAAAGTTAGGATAAATAAAACACCTTTTACAGCGGGCAGCCTTGGGGAAGCTCCAAGAAATGGAGCTCTGAAAAGGAAAGCAAAACAGGCTAAATCTTCAGGATTGCAGTGCAAAAACAAAACAGGGATAAAGTGAGCAAGCTGTGGGCTCAGAGCTACATGAGCCACAAAGGAAAGCATGAGACACCTCTGCCCAGGAGGTGAGGGGGTGTGAGGGGGCAGCGGCTACCTTCCTCCTTTCTCCCAGATACCCTTCCAGACAATCAAGGCACCACAGTTCTCCTTCCTTCGAGGCACACACCATTCAGCCTTGTACCTTTTATTGGCATTGGGGGAGTGGGAACGCTTTGGTTTTGACTACATTTTAAATTTTTCTTCATTGTGAAATAGATCATACTTACAAAAAACTGTGTGTAACATATACGGACAGTTTAAAGAAAATAAAAAGCCAAGCACCATGTACACAACACCCAATGTAAGCAATCAAATATTGCCAATACACTGAAATCTCCTCTGTGGCCCCCCTTCCCCACTGTCTCCCTCTCCCTTCCCACCCCCAGGCCAGCCACTGACCTAACACATGTGCTGCCCACTCCTTTGCTCTTCTTTACACTTCCAGTCCATTTGTTATACAGCCCTAACCACTGTATTCTTCAGCGGTTCCTGATTTTGAACTTACTGTCATCATCTCAGTCTGCTTTTTATGCTCAATAGTTTTGAAATCCATTCATGTTTCATCTTCTCTGCTCTATAGGATTCTACACCACGATTACTTCTGTATTCTATCGTTTGTGGACATCTGGATTGTTTGTTTTCTTAGTTTTTATAAATGACGCTATTAGGAGCATTCTTCTCTGTGTCTCCTGTACAATGTGTTTGCCTGCTAAGTCACTTCAGTCGTATTCAACTCTGTGCAACCCTATGGACTGCAGCCCACTGGGCTCCTCTGTCCGTGGAGATTATCCAGACAAGAATACTGGAGTGGGCTACCATGCCCTCCTCCAGGGGATCTTCCCAACCCAGGGATCGAACCTGAGTCTCTTATGCCTCCTGCATTGGCAGGCAGGTTCTTTACCACTAGCGCCACCTGAGAAGGCCCTCCTACAGAACACATGCCAGAACTGCCTAGAGCAGAGCTACTTGGAGAATGGCCCTGCTGACCCACTGCTGTTGCTGCTGTTGAGCTGCTTCAGTTGTGTCCGACTCTTTGTGACCACGCGGACCATATAGCCTGCCAGGCTCCTCTGCCCATGGGATTTTCCAGCCAAGAGTGCTGGAGCTGTAGACCCACTGCTGGTGCTCAAACTGCCTCCACTTTGCAACAAGATGAGGAACTTCCTCCAGCGCAGGAAGTCAAGCAACTGCATTATTAAGTACACTGTGTAGTTCGCCTGGCATTTTTCATAGTAGGACCCCGTTGGGAAGAAGCAATGAATTTACATTTTGACACAAGCTCCCTATTGCTTCCTACCTCCGGCGTTTTGCAGAGCACTTGGTGCCCTCAGCCTTTTTTCTCCAGCTTCATCTACCAACCAGGTCATCAGTCTCTAATCAGTAAAGACTTTGACCCCTCACTCAGCCTCTCAATTTTGCTCAATAAAAATGAATGAAAAGATGGATGAGCCAATTGCCCTTCCCCACCCGCACAACTACCTCAGGGGCTTCTATGTTCTTCATGAACCCCACCTCCCCAGTTAATTTGTCCAGGGACTGGGGAAGCCCCTGACATACAAGCTGGGAGAGTCAAAGTCCTTCCTAGCGTTTTCACCTTGGAACCAAAAAATGGGGTCAATATATCTCCAATGCAGAAGCTAGACTGTCGTTCACCAGGGCTGTCGGCCACACTCGTTACCACGTGGGGTGGAAGCTGGTCTGTGGTGACAAGAAACAGACACGGAGAACAAGATCAGACCAGGAGCAGGAGCCTGTCCGCGCTGCAGTGCCGGACTCCTGGTTCCTGGGCCCAGCTACATCCTGCCCTTACCTTTCCCCAGTCAGTCATTCAGCCCCGTTCCTGGTTTCTCCTCTTTGCCTAAGCTGGCTGGAATTATGTTTCCATGTCTGGAAAGGAAATGAATACCCTGTCCTTTAGCTCTAGCAAGAAAGCTGTAATCAAGGATGACTGTTAAGCCACAAAGCTGGTTTTGAGGGATGTTTTTGAAGAATGGTGGTCAGTCCTTCAGATGTCTGTTGGTGCAAAGACCAAACCAAGGGACTTCCCTGGTGGTCTAGTGGTTGAGACTTTGCCTTCCAATACAAGGGATGTGGGTTTGATCCCTGGTCAGGGAGCTAAGATTCCCACAAGCCTCATGACAAAAAAAAAAAAGTTTCAAGTCATTGGGAGATTTGAGGTTACCACATTGTGGTGTGGGTCGTTCCCTCTTCCCCGTCATGGCTCAGGTATTGGCTCAACGGCTTTGCTCGGGGGAACCCGTGACCACACCTGCCTCGACTCTGATCTCACACAAGGCTCCCGGAAGCCCTCTTCACCAGGGTTTTCCACTGAGGTACGGAGTGATGTAGGAAGGGGGACGAGGGGGACAAGGAAGGCTCCTGTCTCCCACCCAAATATAACCCACGTGTATGAGGAGGAGAAAACAGCTAAACAGCAAAAGTCCAAGAAGAATTTCTGACAGCAGCTGGGACAGCTGGGGATAATGTTTGAGGGAAAAAAAGAGAGAGAGAGACGCCTTAAGCAGAGGGCACTAAGACACAGCAAGAGTCTCCCAGGGAACAGCCAGTCCAGAAATTATTCATTTAAAAGCCAGAGGATTTTTTTTAACATCACTTTTACCACAAAAATCAAAAGCTCTTTGTGGGCATTTTGTCTGTCCTCTGTTCAACCTAAAAGTGGACACGAAACATAACTACAGCCACTATCATGGTGCCTGAGAGGACGGACACAGCAGCAGGTCGCCCCACTCCCGCCCCAGGTGTCCTTGGGTCCCCTGGCCACAGTCTGTTTCAGAAGTTGCCCAACTTGGGCATGCCCCTGTAGTAGATTATCTTGGAGCTCCTCCCAGATTCCCTCAGATCTCTTTTGGTGGATTCTGTGCTCTCCCGTCAGTATATTTTCTGTTTTACAAAACTATCACCACACATCCCATTCGAGTGGATGAATTACACATGGTAGCCGCCTTCATCCAGGAAGGGCAGATTAATCTCTCTCTCTCTTTTTTTTTTTTTAACTCTGGGTCACTGTCAAAAATGTTTTGGACACTCTGACTTCAGGAATAACTTCCAGTTAACCTCTAGCTTTTAGATTTCCCACAGATATAAAATACACACACACACACACACACACACACACACACATGCTCTTGTAGGTTTTATATAAGGCAGCAAACAAAATTTGGGGCTATTTTAGTAAAGATCCAATTAACCAGAATACTCAGGGAATTTAACGTCCTGGTTAATTGAACCTCTGTGTTAATAAGGACAAATTAAAAATCCTTGTCAGAATGCAAAATCATAGAAACTCTATCGGTGGAAGAGACGCTGGGAATCAGTTTTTACCAACTCCCTCACTCTCCTGCTGGCAGAAGCTGAGGCCCAGAAGGAGGAAGCAGCTCGCCATGGGCTCTGGGGCCACAGGGGTAGAGGGGGTTGGGGTGGAGGGCGGAGACGGGACCCAGACCCACAAATCACCAGCTCAGAGCTCCTGTGATACTGAGCTGAATCTTGGTAAAATTGTTCATAACCCTGGCGATTGCTTCTCAAAATAAAATCCCAGTTTTCAGCTTGTCTTGGGCATTTTCTTTTTCTCATAAGTTAGTGCAATTGGTTGTACAGAATTTACAGCAAATACCAAAGAACTGCTGGTGGCATCAAAAGAGTGTAGTCAAGCATCTCTCTCTCTCTCTGATTTATTAGAATTCATTTCTCTTTGTTTGCTCTGCTCATGTTTCTTCACATACATTATTAGTATTCCAGACACAGGGTGAGAGCCTTTTTTTTTTTTTACTATTCTTCTTATCTTGCTTTAGGCGAAGAGAGGCTCTGTTCACTTTGGATTCCCTAAGCCGTCCCCATGAGCACAGTTTGCTACTGTCTCTGTACTGCGGTTGAGTCGCTCAGTCGTGTCCAACTCTATTGTGACCCCATGGACGGCAGCCCTCCAGGCTTCTCTGTCGATGGGATTTCCCAGGCAAGAATACTGGAGTGTGTTGCCATTTCCTTCTCTAGGGGATCTTCCCGACCCTAGGATCAAACCCGCATCTCCTGCTTAGCAGGTGGATTCTTTACAGCCTGAGCCACAAGGGAAGCCTCATGAATTAAATAATAGTTCCTATGCAGACTTCCCAGGTGGCTCAGTGGTAAAGAACCTGCCTGCCAAGGAGAAGATGCAGGTTTGATCCCTGGGTGGGGAAGATCCTCTGGAGAAGGAAGTGGCAACCCGCTCCAGAATTCTTGCCTCGAAATCCCATGGGCAGAGGAGCCTGGCGGGCTACAGTCCATAGGGTTGCCAGAGAGTTGGACACGACTGAGCAATGAAACAATAGTCATATAGAAACTGAAATGCCTAGCACTGTCCCTCAGTGTCATGAACTGTTCTCTGCACACAGCGAAACCTTTTTAAAACAAAATATTTCTTTATGTGTTTTGGCTCCATTGGATCTTAGTCGTGGCACAGGGGCTTTCCACTGAAGCACAAGGACTCCTCTCTTGTTGCAGCGCTTGGGCGTAGTAGCTGTGCACAGCATGCTGGATCTCACGTCCCCAACCAGGGATCGAACCTCGTCCCCGGCACTGGAAGGCAGATTCTTAACTACTGGACCACTAGGGAAGTCCCACACACATATTCAGTCTTTCAACACATATATGTACAAGCCCTTGCTACGTGCCGGGCACTGTACCAGGCACTAGAGATGTAGCAGGAAACAACACGGAAAATTTTCTGCTCTTACAGAGTTTACTTTCCAGTGATTACAAATGAACAGACAGTAAACAAATCCACAAGTAAATATATGGTACGTGTGATGGTAATAAGGGGGAAGGTGGGGGGAAGAAAGCAGGATATAAGAGAATAGGGATTGCTAGAGGTGGGTCAATATTATATACACAGAGTGAGCAGGGGAGGCCTTGCTAATTGAGGTACAAAAACCTGAAGGAACTGAGGGAGTAAGGCATGCCACTCTGGGAGAAGAGAGTTCCTGGATGAGGGAAAAAAGCACTAAGTGAAGAGCATTTATGTCAAGCTACAGGATGGCATCACCGACTCGATGGACGTGAGTCTGAGTGAACTCTGGGAGTTGGTGATGGACAGGGAGGCCTGGAGTGCTGCAATTCACGGGGTCGCAAAGAGTCAGACACAACTGAGCAACTGAACTGAACTGAACTGACACATAGTTTTCATCATATTTCTGACTTGTTAAATCCTCCTTACTAGTGACACAGTCCCAGAGGTTATTAGATGTTGATTTAAGAATAAGTTGCATTGGTTCATTCTGCCCACCAGCACAAGCGCCAAGTTCAGAGACTTTGTAATGAAAGGTAGAGACGTTCCCTTGCTCTCAAGATTGGTGAACAATCAAAAAAATTACTACTCACAAAAGTCAGACCTATGATGGTAGTTATAAAGGAGAAAGAAAGTGAAAGTGAAGTCACTCAGTTGTGTCCAACTCTTTGCAACTTCATGGACTGTAGCCCACCAGGCTCCGCTGTCCATGGAGTTCTCCAGGCAAGAATACTGGAGTGGGTTGCCATTTCCTTCTCCAAGGGATCTTCCTGACCCAGGGATCAAACCCAGGTCTTCCACATTGCAGGCAGATGTTTTACCATCTGAGCCACCAGGGAAGCTCTAGTTAAAGCAGGGAGGTAACCAAGTGAAAGTCTAAGGGGATTTCAAGCAGAAGCAGCAGCAGGACTAAAGCCACAGAGCCAAGAGAGTGGGTGGCGCACTCAGGGACCTTCAAGTTGTTTGGTGTGACTGGGAGGGGAGCTTCAGGAAATGGGAATAGAATAAGGTAGAAAGGAGACACTACTCTCCGTAATACTATTGAAATCTTTCCTGGTTGAAACCAAGAAAGCATTGTGGAGGGATGAAGAGGCTTTGAGGCGGGAGGTCCTAAAGAGGAGTATCAGAGCTACCTCAGAGTCATAAATTTTAATATTTGAAGCAGAGGAATGATATGATCAGATTTGTCTTTTATAAAGATTCCATTTATATGTGAAGAATAAAAAAGGACAGACTGTTAGCAGGAAAATCAATCAAGAGGTTGAAGATGCTGATGGGTCCAGAGGAATCCAGGTGAGAAAGGCAGGCAGCCCTCCCTAAAACACTGATGAAGACACAGTGGGATGAAATGGAATGAAATTTGTATAAATCGGTAATGAAATCAATACTGGGGCATACATAAGAAGTTTAATAGGAAAGAAAGTCATTCCCTCATAGAAGACAGAGCCAGAGGATAAAAATTATGTTTTGTAGGCTGTTCAGAATTCCTCAAATGACACCACTGTAATAAAGCAAGGCTTATTACTTTCAGAGATGATTGCATTAACATGTAGTTGTAGAATTGGCCAATTAATTTTGGGGTAGTAGATTCCAACTAGAGAATACCATAAAGTACAAGATAAAATACAAAACAATGTGGTTAACGCTTCAGAAGCCATACCAGGCTTTTGAATATGATCCCTTCCTAGGAGGCTAAATGAATAGTATCCAAATGAATAATTATCCCTTCCTTGGAAGCCAGACATTTGTTCCTACGATGTTGCCACTGCTGATGACCACTTTGGACTTCTCTGGAGGACCATCCTTCATGACCATATCCACAGAACTAGAAAATCTTCATCTTTTGGGGAAAAATTTGATATTTAGAAAAGACGAAATGTTATTTGCTACCGGCAGATCAGTGGTTGCCTGGCACAGGGTAGGCGGGGACATGGGAGGGGCAGAATGGAACACAAGAGGCACAAGGAAACATTTGGAGGCGACGGATGTGTTTATTATCTTAATTATAATAATGGTTTCATGAATGCACACATGTCAAAACTCATCAAAATGTACACGTAAATATATGCAGTTTTCCATATGTCAACTATATCCCAAAGCTGCTTTTTAAAAGTTCTTTGTTACAAAGAATAATAACTAAGTCTCATCATCCTGCTAAGAAATCCCCCTTTATTTATTTTTTTTAATGAAGAGATAAAAGAATTTTTTCTTGTGTGTCTTCCAGACTGACTTGAAAGCAATTCTTAACTGCATGCTCTTCTTTGTTTTAAAAAGTAAAATTAGGGTAGAATCACGGAGACGAGTGATCTGCCCTCTTTATAAGACCCCCATGTGGATGCGTAAGCTATGAACACATGTTTTTAAGCTTTGCAGGCATACCCTGTAATCCAAATTGGAACCCAACAACTTGGCATCTCCTGCTTCTTCTCCCTCTCCACAAGGGACAGCTCTCAGATTTCCCCATCCACAAGTGTATTTTTTCCTTTGCTTAGCTTATCTGGATAAAGGGTTGGGGAGGAACTTGTATCATTGATTCCACTACCTGGGGTTTGGGTTTCAGATACTGAAGACCAGCCTTACAGAGCTGGAATCTCAGAAAGGTTTTCTTGCCCCACTACCACCCCAAACTCTCTTCTGATCAGTCTTGTCATTGAATAAAGGTTTCCCATTAGAGGATTCCTTCCTTTTGGATTAACCATCTTATCTCCCATAATCCCATCTGAAAACAGGATCCTGGAGGGCAGGCCTGGATGGTGTGCTAAAGGCTAGAGGTAGCCAGGGGCACCTTGCATATGAGGTGGTACCCAAGGGTGGAGGGAAAGAGAGTCCAGAGAGGGGAGACAAGGCACCCCAGGGGACCTAAACTAAAGCTACTTCTTCATTTCCTTAGTTTTTATTTCTTCATTCAAAATGTGTTTATTAAGCTCCAATATCCCCACCTTAATTCTACTTCGGGACTTAGTAGTGAGCATAGCTATATAAAACAGAAATTTAGGCAAGTTAATCAGCAAGCCAAAACTGCACTCAGATGTACATCAACAGCAAGAGAGCGGATCTATGAATCAGCAGTTGGTCCCACAACTACTCAGGAGGCAGGTGCTCATATCACACCTTTAGCAGCAGTTTGGAATTAAGTGAGACAGAATATTGACAAATGGAAGTTTTAGTGAAGTATAAAAATATGAATACAAAGCAGGTGGGGAGAATACTAAAATAGTTCATCTAAAAATAGTCTAATCCCATCCAGTGGCCAAACCCTATTAGGTTTCCTGTTCTTTTGAGTTCACAGTTTGTTTGTAGCCAATGTTGGAAGAGAAGAGGGTCTTCTTTGCGATCTTGATACTCAACCGCACCCTGGCCCATCCTCCAAAGCTGAGCCCAAGAACTTATTCTTATTTATTAATTTTGGCTGTGCTGGGTCTTTGTTGCTGCAGGGGCTTTTCTCTAGTTGCAGAGAGTAGGGGGCTACTCTAGTTGCAGCGTGCAGGCTTCATATTGTGGTGGCTTTTCTCGTTGCAGAGCCCAGGCTCCAGGGTGCTCGAGCTTCAGTAGTTGCGGCACCTGGGCTCCGTAGTAGTCTCGGCTCCCGGGCTCTAGGGCACAGGCTCAATAGTTGTGGCACACAGACTTAGCTGATCCAAGGTATGTGGCATCTTCCTGATCAGAGATCAAACACGTGTCTCCAACATTGGCAGGCGGATTCTTTACCAATGAGCCACCAAAGAAGCCCCCAAGAATTTATTTTTAGAGACCGGGAAGAAAACGTTGAACATGGAGCTTTCAGGAGCTGGAAAGGTTTGGAGTGATTTAGAAGGAAAGTTAGTTAAGTCTTTTAAATCCTCCTTTTGATTCGTCTGCCTTCAAACAAAGTTAAAACTGCAGTGAACCATCCATAAAATTCCCTAACATTTGGCATCTCCTGTGTGCCAGGCCTGCACACAGCTGGATGCAGAAAATGCAAAGAAGCACGAAGCAAGGTCCAGAGTAGAGAAGATCATATCACACTCAGCAGTAACGCAGGGTCCTGAGAAGCAAAATCCATCCTCAGAGCTCATTCAAGAGTCTGGCAAAGGTGCAGCTGTGTGGAGCCACTCCTACCAAACCTTCTCACACCAGAGTGTGTCCAGCCAACACATGAGCCACAGTTTTGCAAAAGGCCCACGGCCTCTGCTGAGCATAAAAAGCCAAAAAGCCTGATGTGGTCTTCAGAACACCAATGAGGTCTCCCTATGAAGAAGGAAGTCTCAACCTCATAGGGCCCTTTGCTCTTTGGGAAAAAAGAGGGTGAACCCACAGCCTCTGTTTCCCTGTTAGGTACTTAATTTCTTTCTTTCTTTTTTTTTTAATAACAGTCAGGTTTTTGAGGCAGCAATATGGTGTCATAGGAAGAAAACCAGGGCAAGGGATCACCAAATCTGTACCTAATTAACTCTGTGTGATTGGCCAGGCAATTTTAAGTCTATGTCCTAGTTTTTTCATCAGAAATACAGGACAAATAATATCTGCCCTACCACCTTGAAGATTTTTTATGAGGAGCACATAAAAATAGGCAGAAGCAGCCTTGGAAAAGCATGTGTAAGAGCTGCACTATTCATGAAATGTAAATGAGGATGGGAGGCATGAGGGTGGCACCACCCATGTCAACCAGCAGTGAAGTCATTACCACCTCCCCTCTGCCAAGCTTGATGTACTCAGCAATAAAGAAGCCGCAAGATTAGTGTCTGAATCCCCCCCTAAATGAAGACTGTGGCTTCCTGCCTACACCCACAGGTGCTATTAATTCCACAAGAATTGGAATTTATCCCCCTCTACCCCTCCATCTCCATTCTCCCTAGATGGATAAATGACAGATGATACACAGATGATAAATAGATAATATGTTCAGTCGCTTAGTCATGTCCAACTCTGCGACCCCATGGACCGTAGCCCTCCAGGCTCCTGTCCGTGGAACTCTACAGGCAAGAATGCTGGAGTGGGTTGCCATTCCCTTCTCCATGGGATCTTCCCAACCTAGGGACTGAACCCGGGTCTCCCACATTGCAGGCAGATTCTTTACCATCTGAGCCACCAGGGAAGCCCCAGAGAGACAGATAACAGATAGATAGACAGGGAGATGAACAGAGAGATATAGGACACTTCCAGCTGCAGGTAACCAGATAACCCATCTAGAAGTGGCTTAACCAATAGAAAATTTAGAAAATTCTCATACAATTCCCTGTTCCAAGACTCCTTAATTTAGCGGGACAAGGGCTGGCTTATGTCCTCAGACTTATTGCCATAGGGCTGCACAAGGGTCTCTTCAGCATCACACAGCACTTTCTCTCCCAACTACATCCAGAAGCAGGAGGGAAGAGTTTTCTTAAATGCCTCTTTTGATTAGGGCAGAAAATATCCCAAATGCTCCCCTCTTCACACACAACATGCCCAACATAGAACCAGCTGCAAAAGAGGCTGGAAAGATTTTCAACTTCTCTAGCGGGAGTGGGGACTGGCAGCAAGGAAGACGTGGGAGGCAAGGGTGAAGGGAGCGGTGCAGAAGAGACAGCTTTAAGAGGCAAGAGCGTGCAGAGGAGGAAGCTCATTCTCACTAAATAAAGCAGAAGGAATTTGTTTCAGGGTATTAATTGGCCAACAAAATCGGGCTGAAGAAGCGGATTCTGGGCTGAGTATTCAGAAAAGAGGCCTAAAGTCACCTGCAGAACTGAGCAGCCAAGTAAACCTGGTCAGTGCTCAGAAAGCCAAAGGTTCTGGAACCACACTCTGCCATGGCCAGGTCAGGAAGCCATGGGGACTGCTGCCAGCTCCTTGACTACCTGGTGTCTGCTATGGACCACACCAGCTCAACAAATGGCCCACTCCACCTCTTGACACCCACAAGGCCAAGAACTGGGTGCTGACATCTCCATTAGAGATACTACAGGAAAACCAAGCACCTTTCCAACTGAATTTGCTGGCAGAATCTTGGCCCTATCTCAACTCAGTGGTCCCAACTTTATAATAGAGCGTAGGAGGTACTCCCAGTCTTACTGAGAGTAGTCCCCCACGTCCTTAAGGGTTAACTACTCACACTGAAGTGAGAAAGTCCAGAGACGTGGAGAGATGTGAGCAGCTGGAGCAAGGGAGGCAGCATGGACAGCTGCAGGCTTTGATTTTTTTTTTCCCCTCCACTGACATAAAACCACTCCTGTTGTGAATCTCCGACAGGCTGGGGATTTGTTCATTTTGTTTGGAAAGGTTACAGGGTCTTAACATTTTCCTTGGGGGTTCCATTTAAAAGTTATAATAATGTCAGAATATAATTTTACATTTTAAATATAAACATTTAACCTTTTGCATTCTGGACAAATATACATTTTTTAATCAATCAAATAAACTAATTAATAAGAACTTATACACTTGTCTTCCTGTCTCGTATTGAAGACGCTGCACATATGAAGAGCTCAACAGATTCAAGCTGCTTCTTTTTAAACCATCGCCTGGATGAGGAGAGACAAGCAACCCAAGGAGTCTGACTGTTCTCAGCCTGCACTGCATGACAGGACAAGGGGACCCTCGCTTGGAGCATCAGCTCATGAGGACCCTGTGATGTGTCACCAGATCCCACTTTGGGACAGGAAAGCTGATTCCCCAGATGCTGGGAAGATGGTCAGCTGTCAGGTCTCAGCTGTCAACCCTCCTTGGGGATTATCTTGGTCGAAGTTTACCGCCTCACCAAGGTCACACCACTTTCCCCAAAGACAGCTCATATCCAGTGATGGGTCAATCTAGGAAAGAAAGGCCAGGCTCCCTGGGCCTGCCTGGGATAACCAAAGGGCCCACCCAGCTCGAGCTTGCTGTGGGTGAGTGAAGGCCTTCACTGGGCAGACGCCACAGTCCAGCTTCGCCTCTGCCCACTCCTGCTCTCTTCTATCCCCTCCCCATCCCTTCCACAGGGGATGTTGCTGCCGTTCACTCGCTCAGTCACGTCTGCCTCTTTGCGACGCCATGGACTGCAGCATGCCAGACCTCCCTGTTCTTCACCTTCTCCCGAAGCTCGCTCAAACTTCTGTCCATTGAGTCAGTGATGCCATCCAACTATCTAGTCCTCTGTCGTCCCCTTCTCCTCCTGCCTTCAATCTTTCCCTGCATCAGGGTCTTTTCTAATGAGCTGGCTCTTCACATCAGGTGACCAAAGTATTGGAGCTTCAGCTTCCGCATCACTCCTTCCAATGAATAGTCAGGATTGATTTCCTTTAGGATTGGCTGGTTTGATCTCCTTGCAGTCCAAGGGACCCTCAAGAGTCTTCTCCAACACCACAGTTCAAAAGCACAATTCTTTGGTGCCCAGCACGGGGGTGGACGCATCCAATGGCACTGTCCAGTAAACAACCTGCCCTCTAATCTCCATCCAAGTCGGCTTCCCAGTAGCCCCACCCAGCCCCTGCAGCACCGCAGTCTGGGGCTGAGTTTTTAGACTGTGGGATTTAACCAGATGTAATAGGAAAAGAGGGCTTCTCTGGTTGCTCAGACAGTAAAGAATCTGCCTGCAATGCAGGAGACCTGGATTCATTTCCTGGGTTGGGAAGATCCCCTGGAGGAATGCACGGCAACCCACTCCAGTATTCTTGTCTGAAGAATCCCCATGGACAGAGGAGCTTGGCAGGCTCTAGTCTATGGGGTGACAAAGAGTCGGAGACGACTGAGGCACGAAGCACAGCACAGCACAACAGGAAAAGATGCCAAACCAATCTCCAGACCGCTCTACAGCACCTAGTCCTCCTGTCCCCTCTTTGCCCCATCTTCTTGTGGAAGTAAAATTATCCTTCATGGTCCAGCTTCATAGCCCCCCTTCTCCATGCAAACTCTCCGAACCCCAGAAGCCGAGGTCTCTCCCTTCCACCCCTTTCAGCAGACATCATCTGCTTGCATTTCCTAGTTGGTGTGTGCTCAGCTTCTGCCACTGAGCCAGTTTCCTGATCTAGAAAATGGGAACAGTGATACTCCAGAGGATTAAATAAGCAAACAGATGTATGACACCTGCACCAGCACCTGCTGCTGCTGCTAAGTCGCTTCAGTCATGTCCCACTCTGTGTGACCCCATAGACAGCAGCTCACCAGGCTCCCCCGTCCCTGGGATTCTCCAGGCAAGAACACTGGAGTGGCTTGCCATTTCCTTCTCCAATGCATGAAAGTAAAAAAGTGAAAGTGAAGTCGCTCAGTCATGTCCGACTCTTGGCGCCCCATGGACTGCAGGCCACCAGGCTCCTCTGTCCATTGGATTTTCCAGGCAAGGGGTGCCATTGCCTTCTCCTATGCCAGCACCTGGTCCCCCCAAAAAGCTCAACATGCCAATTCCCTCTCTGTTCCTCCTGAATGGCCACTCTCCTCACAAAAGGATACTTGTTCTTTCTCTGCTCTTTCAGGGTGGAGGGGAGCAGCAGGAGCCCCCTTGAGGGTGACTGACTCCCCACACACTGCCTTCCATGGGGGCTTGGCTATTTGCAAACAGAGGGTTGATCTCGCTTGTGGCTTTGAAGATGCAAAGGACTCACACAGCTACCCCTAAGTGGTCACACTACAGTCCGCATGCCCTAGAACATCTAAATCTCTGTCTATTTTTAGGATCAGAATTAATTTTCTGGCTTGGTATGAGTTGCCAAAATGGCGGTGGAAGTCTATAGTGGATGGTGCTTCACTCCTAGTTACTGGGCTGGCCATAAGTTCATTGGGTTTTGTTAGGGGAAACACACTGACTGAAACCGCCCTCCCTGGCCAGGTACCATAATAACCATCTGCATGAGTTATTTTATGACAGGAGGTCCTGCTAAGGAACACAAAACTAATAAGCCACCACTAAGGTATTCACTGGAAGGACTGATGTTGAAGCTGAAACTCCAATATTCTGGCCACCTGATGCGAAGAGCTGACTCATTTGAAAAGACTCTGATGCTGGGAAAGATTGAGGGCAGGAGGAGAAGGGGACGACAGAGGATGAGATGGCTGGATGGCATCACTGACCCGATGGACGTGAGTCTGAGTGAACTCCGGGAGTTGGTGATGGACAGGGAGGCCTGGCGTGCTGCGGTTCATGGGGTCACAAAGAGTTGGACACAACTGAGCAACTGAACTGAACTGAACTGACTGAAGCAGAAGAGTTCGGGAAAAAAAGGAGATGCCACATGTCCTTCCACCTCCCAGAATCCTTGCTGGCCTCCATCTTGGCTGAGTGATGCATGCACTCCAGGAAGGACCGTGAGTCCGAATGATTGGCCAAAGACAACCCAGAAACTAATCCCATCACCATAAAACCCAAGACTTTGAGCCACGTGGTAGACCAGTTCTCTTGGGTTTCCTTACCCTACTGGTAAAATCTCTTGCTTTATCAGCACATATGTATCCTCAGAACATTCATTTCCAACTCTTGGACAAGAGCCCATTCCTGGGCCCTGGAAGGGGTCCCCCTTCTTGCAACAGTTTTTTTGGTAAGATGTTTGGATATACATCCAAAGGAATTGAAGGCAGAAACTCGAGCAGATACTTGTGTACCAGTGTTCTCAGCGGTAATAATCATAAGAGCCAAAATGTGGGGGAAAAAAAACCCAGGGCCCATCAATAGATGATCAGATAAACAGAATGGGGCATATACACACAATGAAATAACATTCAGCCATAAAAGGGAATGAAGTTCTGACACACGCTACAACGTGAATAAATCTTTTCTATATGGAATAGGCCAGACACAAAAGGACAAACATTGAGTGATTCCACTTATATGAAATATCTTTATAAGGCAAATTCACAGAGACAGAAAGTAGATTAGAGGTTACCATGGGCTGGGGAGGAAGAGGGAATGTGGAGTTATTGTTTAAAGGTCACAGAATTTCAGTTTGGGATGATGAAAATGTTTTGGAAATAGTGGTGATGGTTCCACAGCTTGTGAATTATATCAGTCCCACTGAACTGTACACTTAAAAATAGTTAAAATGATTTTATGCTCTATGTTTTACTGAAGCAAGAGGGAAGGGGGAAGGGCACACTTTTTGAGAGAATGACATAGCCCAAGGACACAACATAAATTGATCAGAACCAAATGGGTCAAAGATGACAGACAGGTCAACTTTGACTAGACCTTGATCCTCAGTATACGAAACATGGCGGTTCAGACAGTAAAGAATCTTCCTGCAATGCAGGAGATCTGGGTTCAATTCCTCAGTCAGGAAGATCCCCTGGAGAAGAGAATGGCTACCCACTCCAGTATCCCTACCTCGAGAATTCCTTGGACTGAGAGGACTAATAGACTACAGTCGATGGGGCCGCAAAGGGTCGGACACAGCTAAGCAACTTTCACTTTCAAGCTAAATGACACACCCGGAGGCTCTGTGACAGCTCCAAGGCCAACCATCAAAGACCAAAAAGTAGGTGGTGGCCCAGTTCCTAGAATTCTCCACCCCTTCCCCAAAACAGTTGAAATAATCCTGCCACCCATTAACCTATAAAATTCAGTCAGTTCACTTCAGTCGCTCAGTCATGTCCGACTCTTCGCGACCCCATGGACTGCAGCATGCCAGGCTTCCTTGTCCATCACCAACTCCCAGAGCTTGCTCAAACTCATGTCTATCAAGTCAGTGATGCCATACAATCATCTCATTCTCTGTCGGCCCCTTCTCCTCCAGCCTTCAGTCTTTCCCAGCATCAGGGTCTTCCCCAAGGAGTCAGTTCTTCACATCAGGTGGCCAAAGTACTGGAGTTTCAGCTTCAGCATCAGTCCTTCCAATGAATATTCAGGACTGATTTCCTTTAGGATGGACTGGTTGGATCTCCTTGCAGTCCAAGGGACTCTCAAGAGACTTTTCTAACACCACAGTTCAAAAGAATCAATTCTTCGGTGCTCAGCTTTCTTTACAGTCCAACTCTCATATCCATACATGATTACTGGGAAAACCACAGGTTTGACTAGACAGACCTTTGTCGGCAAAGTATTGTCTCTGCTTTTTGGTATGCTGTCTAGGTTGGTCATAGCTTTTATTCCAAGGAGCAAGTGTCTTTTAATTTCATAGCTGCAGTCACCATCTGCAGTGATTTTGGAGCCCCCGAAAATAAAATCCACCACTGTTTCCATTGTTTCCCCATCCTTTTGCCATGAAGTGATGAGACAGGATGCCATGATCTTCGTTTTCTGAATGTTGAGCTTTAAGCCAGCTTTTTCACTCTCCTCTTTCACTTTCAAGAGGCTCTTTAGTTCCTTTTTGCTTTCTGCCATAAGGGTGGTGTCATCTACATATCTGAGGTTATTGATATTTCTCCCGGCAACCTTGATTCCAGCTTATGCTTCATCCAGCCCAGCATTTTGCATGCTGTACTCTGCATATAAGTTAAATAAGCAGGCTGACAATGAAATTACCAGCCCATAAAAAGCTAACCATGCCACCTTTTGAGGTCCCACTCACCCTCTCTGATGGCCCACACTCTGTCTGTGGAGCGTGCTTCTCTTTGAATATATCCACTTCTAACCTATCATTTTGTCTTTCACTGAATTCTGAGATGAAACATCAAGAATCTGAGATGAAACATCAAGAACCTGAGCTTCACCAAGTCCTAAAACCAGGTCTACAGTCTCAGTTGGAAGAGCATAGGTTCGAGTCCCAGCCACAAGGGTTCAGGTCCCAGCACATGGGCTCAAGTTCCTATCTGAGGTAAACAGTTTCATTAACACAATTTTTAAAAATATTGTAATATATCAGAAACCATTGGGTTGCATTTGAAAAGGGTGAATTGTATAATGTATGAATTACATCTCAATAAAACTTTTTGGAAAATAGATATTTACTATAATTTATTCTGAGGCAAATTCAAAGAGCTGTATACAGTAAAACAAATAAACAAAAAACCAATCCATAACTGGACAAGAAATATGAATTTTCCGGTACAGCTCCCCTCGACTTTCCTCCCCCTGTAACCCAGAGCCACTCTGCCACTTCAGGAATCTGAATTTGTTGCCGACAATGTTCTCCCAGGATCTCAGTCATTCCATCTGGCAGCTGAAGACCCTACCCCAGAGTAGGGCAGGCCAGGAACAGTTGCTATTGGTGTTAATCTTGCTCGTGCCTTTGGAACAGAGAAGGGCTAATCCTTGGAGAGGCTGGCTTCTGGGTATGGTTGGGGCTGGGGGCTGGGACCAGGAGAGTTAGGAAGCAGTCACTCCCATCAGGATTTAGAGTCTGCTGGGCTGGCTGTGGAGCATTTTTGCACTGGGATGTAAGAACATTTATGTTTTATCTGTCCACATCCCTGCTCTCAATTAACATCAGGATCCACATCATCACCACCATCGTACTCAACCACAGACCTCAGGTCTTGGGGCGCACACTTCTCTCATAGTCTTCATACCATTAATGTGATCTAATGTAAATAATCAGGGACCTTGATCTGCAGCATACAGGAGTCATGAACTCAGATGCCTGGAAGGTGCAGGTAGGAAACCCAGGTGAATGAAGCACGCTCCGGGGGAATGTGGCAAACAGGCCAGGGACTGGGACAGCTGTGGGGTTAGCTCCCAGTTCCAGCCGGTTGCTGCTATGGAGAAAGTGGGTCTTGGGTTATGAGCTCTTCTGAATTTTCAAGAAAAGTCAGAATAAGGTTTTTAGGCAAAATTTCTTGATATTTTTTTCATTGTTGATAACTATCTCAATTTAAAAAAAAAAAAAAAAAAGAAACTTAAAGTCAACTTCCAGGTCTAATAATACACATCTGCAGCCTGGATACAGCCTATGCTAATTTTCAACATTAGTTTATGGAATGATCATGGTGACCAGGAAATGGCACTGTGCTTGTAGTAAGAAAACCAGTATCTGCACATGGGCCAAAGGAGAGCCCAGTACTGACAGGCTGCCTGCTTTACTTTACCACTAGTAGGTAAACATTGTGCTGCAATTTGTTTTGATTTTGTGGATATTTTTAACTATCTTGCTTCAACTTCATATTGATTATCCCAACAATGGTTATAATGAGGATAGTCAAAGGAACCACTGATTTGGGTTTGAGACCACATGAGGATTCTCAGGAAAGCAGCATTCCCTAAGCACTGAGCAGAACGTGCAGCCCTTGGAAATCACACCGTAGACCACTGACAGCCTTGCCTATCCCAGGAATGCATTTTGGGGGCAGATCCAGAGCTTCAGGTAGATGTGGTCACTTGTCAGAGCCACAGTTCCCCAGATTATGAAAGGGGAACACGAATGCCCACAGAGTATTGGGAGGATTAAATGAGATGTTTACAGATATGTAAAGCATTTGGCCTCTTCCCTGATAGCTCAGTTGGTAAAGAATCTGCCTGCAATGCAGGAGACCTGGGTTTGATTCCTGGGTTGGGAAGATCCCCTGGAGAAGGGAAAGGCTACCCACACCAGTCTTCTGGCCTGGAGAATCCCATGGACTGTATAGTCCACAGGGTTGCAAAGAGTCAGACACGACTGAGCGACTTACACTTCCAGCAAAGACTAAAGCTGTCCCACCCCTCCCTACACGGCTTCAGATGCTTCGTACTTGCTTACCAGGTGTAACCTAAATACACAGCTCTCTGCTGCATCTACTGTGAGAATGGAGACCATTCCCAACAATTAGACTGCCAACAGTCCAGAAAACATCAAGATCACTCTGAAGAGAAGCACAATTACTGTGAAGGACACCAGAGGGACCCTGCAGAGGGAGTTCAATGACATCAGTGTAGAACTCAGTCTCTTTGTGAAGAAAAAGAAGCAGCTCCAGCCTGACAAATGGTGGGGAGCATTCAACAGAAACGGACTGGCTGTTGTCTGCACTCTCTGTAGCTATGGACAGAACTCAATCAAGGGTGCTACACTGGGCTTTTGTTACCAGGTGACGTCTGTGTATACTCACTTCTCCATCCATATCATTTCCAAAATTTCTTGGACACAAAATAAATACACAGGGTTTAGATGAGGCCAGGTGTTGCTTGTTAAGTATCTCAAGACCATAAACAAGAGTTAATTCTGGAAGGAACCAACATTGAACTTACATCAAATTCAGCTGCTTTGATTCAGCAAGCCATGGCTGTTTAAAAGCAAAGACACTAGAAAAATTCTGGACGGCTTCTATGTGTCTGAGAAAGGAGCTGTTTCACAGGGTGATTAATAAGATCTAAGTAGCTGAGATCAAACCAGTCAATCCCAAAGGAAATCAACCCTGAATATTCACTGAAAGGACTGATGCTGAAGCTGAAGCTCCAATACTTTGGCCACCTGAGACAAAGAGCTGACTCACTGGAAAAGGCCCTGAAGCTGGGAAAGATTGAGGGCAGGAGGAGAAGGGGCAGCAGAGAATGAGATGGTTGGATGGCATCACTGACTCAGTGGACATGAGTTTGAAAAGACTCTAGGAGATAGTGAAGGCCAGGGAAGCCTGGCGTGCTGCAAAAACTGTCGAAACATTCGGACAAGACTTAGTGACTGAACAACAACAAAGCTGTCCAACTACAGGCACAACAAAATGCCAGATGATTCCTCAGACCCATCTGTGACATTGAATAGTTTAAAGATGGAAGAAAAGCCCTGGATTGAAAAATACTGGATGGACAGATGTGCGGCGCCTGCCAAACCTGAGCTCCATATTAAATGGTTGATCCTCTTTTTCTCCATCATGCCACACAGCGTGGGGGATTCCCCAACCAGGGACTGAACCTGTGCCCACAGCGGTAGAAGTGCAGAGTCCTAACCACTGGACCGCCAGGGAAGTCCAGACCCTCATAGCGTGACAGCAGATTCTCTGCTGAGACAAACTGTATAAGGTCTCAACACAGTCATGATCATTGGTATTCTTTGTCTTTAAACAGGGAGAGAGGGGATGTGTGTTGGGGCCTGACATGGACAAGTGTGCGCAAGTGGGCAAACAGACCCACCGAGCTAGATGAAAAGGCTCAGGGGGCATTCTAATGCTTGAGAACCAAGGCTTCCACCTTGGTCTCTCAAAACCAGCCAGTCAGCCCTCTCCCCAGGGAGGATCTCCTGGCTCTCAGGTACCTCTATCCCCTAGAAGGAAAGAAGGGAAGAAACATGATACCTGTTGAGCATCATTGGCTTTTCCTCTTCAACTCCTTCCTCAAATACATCCCACCCCAACACTGATGGCCAGTGAATCCTGGTCATTATTCTTTTGAAAGACCTCTTCTCTCCATTCCCACCTTCACAGCTCCACCTGGGCCTCATCAGAGATTGCCTTCGCCCCTAACAACCACTCCCCACTCCTCCAGGCCACTCATGCTGCCTGACCTCAAGTATTTTCCGAGGGACCAGACATTGGGAGAAGGAGACTAACCCTGTCATTCCCAAGCTTAGACACCTTTACAATTCCTCTCCTTCAACTCCTTCCTCAATACAATTCAATTCCTCTCAAGGAAAAGAAACATTTCCTTAGCCCCATATCCCTCTGGAGCTTCATCTCTCTTGTCTTATCCCCACCCCACCAGGCATTCCACACTAAAGCCACACTGCATTTATCATTTCCTGTGCAGGCCAACCCTAGGCACCGCTTCATGCCTTTATTCAGGCTATTTGCTGCTGGGCCTGGCTTTTCAAGTGAATTTTTACCCCCCCGTCTCTTAAGGCGAAATGTCATTAACCCTATCTCTGCAAACAAAGTGGCATGTAAGAGGGGATCCTCTTGCTAGTATCCAAGACAAATTCCACAACATCACAGGCATGGACTAAGCAATATGCTATAAGGGGGGAAGGCAAGCGAATCAAGCAAGGATTGACAAAATAAGTGGAAGCTAAGGTCCCTTGGATCCTTCCGTCCTCCCACAGAGAGACACGCAGGGGCCAGGAAGCTTCGGGGCCCACAGAGCGGGTCTGTGTGGCAATGAAGGCCCCTACCCCAACCGTCACTCCTTCTTCACACAGTCCAAGTGCCAGGACAAAGTCGACAGCGGTGCCAGGCAGTCTGTATTTGCCTGCTGTTTACAGGAGTTGTCTGAAAGTGCCAAATGCCCAGATCTTAGGATATGAGACACCAGTGTGGACACTAGAGACCCTCCTGTCAGGGAAAGAACCCCTGGGCCCCCAGGCTTACCTGAGATGCAGCAGCTCCCAAGGGAGAAGGCAGGAAAGCCCATCCAGTCCCAGATGGCTCAGTGTCCCTGCAACCCAGAGTAAGCACCCACTTTAGACAATTCCATTCCCGGAATGTCACTTTAGACAATTCTGATCATTGCATCACACGAGGAAACTGAAGCCCAGAACTCAGAGCACATGGGGAAGATCACACAGCTGGTAGATGGGGGAGCCCAGATTCTAAACCAGGTCTTGTCTATGATACTGTATCTCAGGAGCATCCTTGTTATCCAACCTGTGGTCCTCAGTGGCTGTGTGAGGACCCCATTCTCTCCTGGAGCAGCCCATGGGGCCAGCCCATCCATAAGCACCTCTATGGGAGGGAGAATCTGCTCCCCTGAGATCTTCAGGATGACTGGAGCCAACAGGAGGCCTTGAAGATAACAATAAACCAAGTTCACTTTGTGTGGCCTATCTCCCGAGATTTCTAGATGGCAGGGTAATTTGGTTTTCTCTTTCAAGTTGATTTTCCACTTTCCAGCGCCAGAGGCAAACCCTGAAAAAAAAAAAAAAAAAAGCCCTATACCAACTCAGGTAAATACAAACACCATTAACAACTTCCCTCCTTCCTTTTCCTAGGAGAGCAGAAACATCAGCTCAACACAGATAATAGTGAAGTCCTGCTGTGTGTGAGTATGTGTGCACACACGCGTGTCTACATGCATATGTGTGTAGATCCCTCCATGGGATTCTGGAAGAGTTCAATAAATATGTCTTTACCTCTTATGAATTCTGCACCATCTGGTAGCCAACTTACAGGGGCCAAAGACTATCACAAATTGTACAACTCTAGTTGAAGGGAAACAGAACCAGAGCAACTTAGACCCTACACTTGCTATCCTTTCAAAGTCTCAGAGAATTTAGTATTTGGGGAATCCCAAAAGTAACTTAAAGATGCACGCACACAGCTAGCTAGGGCGAAGCTGCTGCCTAGCACAGGCAGCTCAGCTCTGTTCTCTGTGATGACCTAGAGGGGTGAGATGGGAGGTGGGACGGAGGCTCAAGAGGGAGGGGCTACATGTAATATATATCTGACTCACAGCAGAGACTAACACAACATGGTAAAGCTGTTGTCCTCCGGTTAAAAAGATAAAGATGCACACACGCACACACACAACATCACAAGCTGCTGTTTAATCTGTCTTTCTCTGGCCCAGTCCAAGGCATTTCAGGATTTACCTGTATCCCCCACTTTTCCTCCTCCCAGGCCTGTTGTTATGTTGCGCTTAGTCGCCCAAGTCATATCCAACTCTTTGAGACCCTATGGACTGTAGCCCACCAGGTTCCTCTGTCCATGCAGATTCTCCAGGCAAGAACACTGGAGTGGGCTGACATGCCCTCCTCCAGGGAATCTTCCCAACCCAGGGATCGAACCCAGGTCTCTCACGTTGCAGGCGGATTCTTTACCATCTAAGCCAAAGGCTCAGGCCTAGGCACAGTCTTTTCCTGCCCTGTGACCACAGTATTGGCCTTGACCCTGCAGGAATCTTTGAGCCCTGCCTCTAAGGATTCACGTGTTCCCCTGACCAGCCCCCATAAAGGAGGCATTCTTTGGGTTCTGTTGTTGCTGGAATAATTTTGCCACATCTGGGAAACTGCTGAAGTGACAGTATCACCTGTCCACGGCTGGCTCTCTTCTCAGCACTCTGGCAACGTGAGCGCATGACGTGGATGCAGTCAAGGCCACGGGAGAGATCCCTGGATGCAGAGAACAAGCCGTGAGATGACGATGACATTCCAAACAGTGTGGAAGGCATCTGGAGATCCAGCCTGAGAAATTCTGGAGGACGTGCAATTGGCCACCAGCTGCTGAAGATACAGGGACCTGTGGACAGATGGTCTGAGAGAGGGCAGATGATTTTGGAGTCGTTTCAGGCATGTACTCTGACCCATCCAGACAGCAGTCGGCCAAAGGACTCCACGGGTGTCCTCAACCCTGTGGTCCTCAACCTTACTGCCTTAATAATGGGTGGATGACAGTCAAAATATTTACAAAGGGCCAACGTTTTGCCTTTATAAATGTGTGTTTGCTTGCTGAATTCCCAAGTCCAGCGACAAGGCTTGGCTGTCTGAGATGACAGAGAGCTGAGATGACAGAGAGCTAATATTCCATTCTCTAATCATCCTTAGTTTTAGTCGTGGGAATAAGGGAGTTGAATTACTATGCTATCGTCCCCTGAGGATGAAACCCATCTGTTCCTAAGAATCTTAATGGAAAGGTTAGGCCTGTTTTTTTCCTTCCATACCCTCTACTCTGGGGAGAATAGATATTCTTCAAAACCCATTTTCTAAAAATCCAGATTTTCTGATCTGTTTATAATCTCGGTGTGCTTTTTTCCCCCCTATTTTATCTTTATCTTCTTCCTCATTGTCATGACTCCCCAGATCACTTAAGTTCCCCCAACCTGAACACCTACCACACAGGGAATGTTGTTTCGAAAAGTCATCTTTCCTTTAATAGATAACTGCACAGAACAGCAAGGAGGCCCTCGGGGGAGGTGGAGTTATCGAGCTCGTCATGGAATTTGGAGAGCAAGCTTGCATTTGGGAATCCGACAGTCAGCAAAGGTGCCAATCCTTTTTCTGGAGACCAGTCAGTCTTGGGTTGAATGTAAGAGTACACTCCCGATCTGCCTGAAGCTTCCATTTGCTGATTTTGACCTTTCCAACAGGGTGTGTTACCACAGCAAGCTTCCCATTGGTTCAAAGAGCCTCATTTGGAATCAGATGAGTAATTATGTGTTTTCTGGCTTTCCACCCCATTCTAATTAGTGTATTTTACCTAACCAGCACCAGCAGGGGCTGCCGCACCCTCTCTGCATCCCTTTCTACTGAGTCTATGAATCTTGTGTGACTAGACAGTACATGCTAATCGCTAAAAGTAGCCCTGGGAGTGTTTACAGGCTCCGGATCGCTCCTCCCCCTCCCTTCCTGCCCTCTCTGCCATCCCCTCCTGTCTTTCCTCTTCCTTGTCAATTTATGTCATAATAACACCTTGACCTTGAGTCTTTCTTTTTAAACAAAAAAACCTTTTCAGTTAGTGTCACACTTCTGATCCCAACTAAGAAAGACTTTGATCACACCATCCAGTCCCATCACTTCATGGCAAATACATGGGGATACAATGGAAACAGTAAGAGACTTTATTTTGGGGGGGGGCTCCAAAATCACTGCAGATGGTAACTACAGTCATGAAATTAAAAGATGCTTGCTCCTTGGAAGAAAAGCTATGACAAACCTAGACAGCTTATTAAAAGCAGAGACATTACTTTGTCAACAAAGGTCCATCTAGTCAAACCTATGGTTTTCCCAGTAGGCATGTATGGATGTGAGAGTTGGACTATAAAGAAAGTTGATGCTTTTGAACTGTGATGTTGGAGAAGACTCTTGAGAGTCCCTTGGACTGCAAGGAGATCCAACCAGTCCATCCTAAAGGAAATCAATGCTGAATATTCATTGGAAGGATTGATGTTGAAGCTGAAACTCCAATACTTCGACCACCTGATGTGAAGAACTGACTCCTTGGAAAAGACCCTGATGCTGGGAAATATTGAAGGCAGGAGGAGAAGGGGACGACAGAGAATGAGATGGTTGGATGGCATCCCTGACTTGATGGACATGAGTTTGAGCAATCTCTGGGAGTTGGTGATACACAGTCCAAGGGGCTGCAAAGAGTCGGACATGACTTAGCGATTGAACTGAACTGAAGAAAGACTTTAGGGATGCGATGGCAGGTGGGTTGGGGAGCCTTGGGGCTGGCCCGAGAGCACAGGTGGAAGGCTGAGAAAGGTTTCAAGAAAGATAGCCTGCCCAGACCGTGACCTTGACCCCGTGCTCATGAAGGAAGAGAGGACACAGCCCAGGTGAGACTTCTTCCAAGTGGAAAAACGACCAAGGTCTGACCAAGGGATGAGCAGCCTTGATGAAGGTCACTTCAAAGCCAACGGCAGATATTTGCCTAAAATCGTCCTCTCTCCCTTCCTACATCTTCTCACTAGATTAGTGCGTCTCAAAATATTTTAGCAACAGGATCTTCACCTGAAACAGAATCGACTGTTCAAAGCAGTCAGAAGTTCAGAATGTTGTTGTTCAGTTGTTAAATCGTGCCCAACTCTTTGCAACCCCATGGATTGCAACACACCAGGCCTCCCTGTCCTTCACCATCTCCCAGAGTTTGCTCATACTCATGATGTCCATTGAGTCCGTGACGCCATCCAACAGCATGGCTACTGTTGCTGACCAAAATCTTGGCTTTCTCTGCCCACCAAAGCCAAACAAAAAATACGGAGACAGAGTCTGGAGGAAATAGAAAGGTGGGTTTTATACTCAGATGCAGAAAGGGGAACACAGTAGGCTCATGCCTCAAGAACTGTACCCCGACTCTATGAGGAGTCTGGGGCTTACATAAGGCAAGGGCTCAAAGTCAGGAGTTGGTGATGAGGAACAAAGGTGATAGGATCCTGATTTCTTCCTCTTGTGTTGTTTCAAAGACAGTCAGAAACTGCAGTCAGTAACCCAGTAATTGAACCTGGCAGTTTGGTGGCTCTCACCCTCTTTCTGATATGGAACTACAAGGGGAAGGGTGTTGTAAGGGCAAACACCAGATACAGGATGTACTTAGCATAGAGTCAAAGGAAAACTGTGAATTGTAGCTCCTGCAGAGTTAGGGAGCAGAAAAGCAAAGTTAGTTACAGATATACTGAGTTAGGAGCGGTTAAAGTAAAAACACTGGGAATGTGCAGGCCTGCTCACTGTTCTCTTCATCATCTTTGTTCTCAGGAAAGGGAAAGAGAAAAACTCATTCCTCTTTCTTCCTTCTCACTGCAAGACTATCATCAAAAGCCCACAAATGAAAACTGCTGACGAGGATGCGGAGAAAAGGAAACTCTCATGCACTGTTGGTGGGAATGTAAACTAGAGCAGCCACTTTGGGGAACAGTATGGAGGTTCCTCAAAAAGGTAAAAACAGAACTACTATATGACCCAGCAATTCCACTCCGGGGTATATGTCCAGGAAAACCAAAAATACTAATTTGAAAAAATACATGTAGCAATGTAAGCGGCAATATTTACAACAGCCAAGACGTGGAAGCCATCCACGAGCCCTTCAGTATATGAATGAATGGAGAAGATGCAGCACATAAATCCACAGCTTCTTAATCTATAAATCAAGGACTCAACCATGAGATGAATAGAATTCGGCCATTTGCAGCAATATGGATGGACCTAGAGAATACTATGCTTAATGAAATGTCAGACAAAGACAAATCTAAAAAGTATACAAATGGATGTATATGCACAATAGAAACAGACTCACAGATAAAAAAAGAAATTTGTGGCTCCCGAAGGGAAGAGGGAAGGGGAGAGGGACAACTCTGGGGTATGGGGTTAACAGATACAGACTACTGTGCATAAGACAGCACAAAGATATGCTGTATAGCACAAGGAATCATAGCCATTATCTTTTATTTATCTATTTTTTATTGAAGGACAATTGCTTTACAGAATTTTGTTGTTTTCTGTCAAACCTCAACGTGAATCAGCCGTAGGTATACATATATCCCCTCCCTTTTGAATCTCCTTCCCATCTCCCTCCCCATCCCACCCCTCTAGGTTGATACAGAGCCCCTGTTTGAGTTTCCTGAGCCATACGCCATTATCTTTTAATAACCTATAATGGAGTATGTTGTTGTGTGTGTGTGTGAAAGTCTCTCAGTTGTGTCTGACTCTTTGTGACCCCATGGACTGTAGCCTGCCAGGCTCCTCTGTCCATGGAATTCTCCAGGACAGAATACTGGAGTGGGTAGCCACTCCCTTCTCCAGGGAATCTTCCCAATCCAGGATTGAACCCAGGTCTCTCGCATTGCAGATGGATTCTTTACTGTTTGAGCCACCAGGGAAGCCCAAGAATATTGGAGTGAGTAGCCTATCCCTTCTCCAGGGAATTTTCCTGACCCAGGGATCAAACCAGGGTCTCCTGCATTGCAGGCGGATTCTTTACCAGCTGAGTTACCAGGGAGTATAATCTGTCAAAAATACTGAATCCATATGCTATATGTCTGAAAGTAATATTGTGTAAATGTTATTGTAATATATTATAGTATTGTATACATATTATTGTTACAATATAATATCTTATATCAACTATAATTTTGAAAAGCAGAAGTCGAGCGCCTGGGGGCAGGGGGCCCTTTCCATGCCTCCAGCAAATACAATGGGAAGTGTTAGGAACCATTGCCCTCTGGACCAGTAGCCTCTTCTGGGCAGAAGGACACTGTAATCCTAGCCTTCCCACCCTACTCTCCCTTCCCCCAACCAGAGGGGAGGACAGATGCTCCCAAGTAAATGAGCTGAAATTCAAGTAAGAGAAATTCCTCGGGGCTGTTTACTTGGTGTTCCATGCCTGACAGGTTCTCCTGTGGCCTCTGGCTGCATCATCCCCGGGGGTGTAGGGAGAGAGAGCAGGGGGGCGGGCGGCCGATGGTGCCAGAAGCCTGGGCAGCATTGGGTAGCAGTGCCGCTGGCCCGAGGAGACGAGGCATCTGATACCTGCCCACCTGCTTGATCCTTCCCACATCTCTCCCTCCTGCAGACAGATTCCTGGCTCCATCGTGTGGGGTTTCCTCATGCCTTCTCACCCATTCTATACCAAGTCTCCATCCAATCAGACAGCAGGGGACTTCCATGGTTTGATTAAGAATCCGCCTGCCAAAGCAGGAGACATAGGTTCGATCCCTGGTCCAGGAAGATCTTACATGCCGAGGGGCAACTAAACCCAAGTGCTGAAACAACTGAGCTTGTGCTCAGGAGCCCTGGAGCTGCAGCTACTACAGCCTGCGCACCTGAGAGCCTATGTTCTGCAGCTAGAGAAGCCGTCGCAATGAGAAGCCCGGGCACTGCAAGAGACCCAGCACAGCCAAAAACAAACAAACAAATAAACATCTTTTTAAAAAAATAAATAGGTAAATTTTTTTTAAATCAGACAGCAGGGACTTACAGGGGAAGAGCAGATATGGAAATGTTAGTACAAAGACAGTCTTACTCTTCTTTTTAACTGTTGAGCAGCCATTAGCAAGCATCAGGCAAAGCCAATGGAAGTCTCCTCCCCGGTCTCTCCTGGGGGGAAGCAAGAGGAGTGCTGAACCTGGAGTCAGGAGCCCGGCTCTGCTTCCAGCTCTGCTGCAAACCCTCCCAGCGGTCCTGAGCAAATGTCTCAACTCACTCAACTGGGCTTTCAATAAAAAGGCAGTTTCTAAGGGCTCTTCTAGCTCTACCCTCATGTTTAGAGGGTCACCAATGGTTACTGCCTGGCGAGCGCTTAGCCCTGCTCTGAGCAAAGGCGTCCAGGAGGCTCTTTTGGAGAAGTTACTTGGGTAATGTCCTGCCCAGGGCCAGCTGAAAGAGAGAAGATGCCCAGAACAAAAGCAATTCACACACTGGGCCAAGTGAGGCTGCTACCAGGGAGGCTGTCTGTCCCAAAGGGGCCCTCCTTACTGATGGGAGCCAGATCCTTAGGTGCTCCTGTGTCAGGGGATGAACACCAGGGTCTCGGAGAGCATGTCAGAGTGACCACAGGATACAGGGCACTCTAGACAAGGACTGGACACTGTCCGCTCCTCCAAGGCACTCCCACAGACAGCGCTGGCAGCACTCGGACAAGGCACAGCTGTGCCACTGTTGAGACACCTTCCAGGGCTCTTCCTCCTGTGGCGTGGCCGCCAACACCCATCACCTGAGGACAGCCAGGCCTCCTTGTCTTGTCCTTGCAACCCTAAGCACCTTGAGCAACTAATCTATTCTATTCAGTAAGTGGGTCATGATAGGTAAGGCCTGGGTCACAAATCACCCAACACCTTGAGTCCCATGTAGGGCAGGATCTGCTCCTAATCCAACATGTGGATTAATTCCTTGTGGGTCAACCAGACCAAATACTCCTTTAGTCAGGAGCCCTGGGGACTCCTCTGGTGGTCTGGTAGCTAAGACTCAACACTCCCAGTGCAGGGGGCCTGGGTTTGATCCCTCGTCAGGGAACTAGATCCTACATGCTGCAACTAAAAACATCTCACATGTCGAAAGGAAGAGCAAAGATCCCAAGCGCTGCAACTAAACCCAGTGTTACCAGATACTTTTTTTTTTTTTTAATCAGGAGCCCTGCGTAGTTTACTATTAACTAGCAAGGTGATGTTGCCAAATGTGCTTGACCTCTGTCTTGTCTCCTCAGCACCTAATGGGGACAATATCATTCAATCCACTCACCTCCTTAGGGCTGTTGTAGAAAGAAATCAAACGTGATCATGTATGTGACCCTTCTTAGGCATAAACAACGTGTGAGATCAATAGTTGTCTTCATGCCCAAACAGCGAAGGGCGTGACACAGCAGGATGTGGACATTAAGACCACTGGCTCTGGAGTCAGACTTGATTTGGGTCAGATCAGGGCTCTGGCACTTCCTGCACAGGTGACCTCAAACAAATGGCTTTAGCCTCCCTATGTCTCAGTTTTCTCATCTGTACAAGGGAGTGATAATAATAGCCTCTGCTTCAGAGAGTTGATAATGAAGCTGATGCATGTCAAGGGCTTAGAACAGAGCTTACCACAGAGTGAACGCTCAATACATGTTCATTATATTAAGAGGAACACGTTCCTCTGGCCAGAAGCACATTGTGTAGGCTCCACAGCCTTCCTGTGCGCTTGGGAATGAAGCCCTGACTGGGCGGATCCTCCTCCCACAGAGGTGGGCCGGGCCCCCATTCTGCTGCACCTGTGCTGTGGGGCCTCAGCAGCCGCCTCCCACCTGAGAGCCTCAGTCTCCCCCCAGCAGAGAAAGACCATCGTACCGGCCAGCGGCACAATCATCTGGGTGGTTTATTAGTGGCGTCTCAGAGGAACCCCTTCCCCCGAGACTTCCGGGGTGTGCCCTGAGTGTGGGGGCAGGGGGAGCATGAACATGTATCACTAAGTCGGGGCAAAAGACAAGTCCAGGGCTGAGGAGTGACTTCCTGGAAAAAGTACAGAGAACTGTTTTTGCCTTAAACACCTTTAAAGAAAAGGACTGCCCAGTTCAAGAAGGAGGGGACACACAGCTGATTCATGTTGATATTTGGCAGAAACCAATAAAATTCTGTAGAGCAATTATGTTTCAATTTAAAAATAAATAAAATAAATAAAGTTGGTCCACTTTTAACTAAAAAAAAAAAAAAGGATAGCCCAGCCTTTCCTTGGGCCTTCGTATTCCTGGTTAGGGACACAGAAATCCCCCACCTTGAGTTTGAAATGAGGTGGACCTTTTAAAACGACTTGAATTTCCAGAATGCAGCCTGCTCCTCTCTGCCAAGCCCTTTACTAGGAGCAGCGGTCCTTGGCCCCCTGGGTGGGCGGGAAGCAGGAAGGGTGGGCACCCAGCACTGCTGTTTGCTCTGCCGTTGCCAAGCCTGTGGCGTGAACAAAGGAGCCTCAAAGTCTGGGGGCCTGGCCCAGGCTGAGCGCTCTGCGTGGCCCAGGGTGGGAGTCTCCACCACGCACCACTCTGTTCCTGCAGCAAAACTGCTCAGTGACCCCAAGAAGGGTCTCCTCTGGAGCCGAAGGACGGGCAAGGGCAGCCCCACCGCACCGTGAGCGTCCCCTGTGAGCGCCTCGGTCGCCGGCTGGGTTGCCACACTGGCTACAGCGCCTGTCAGTGGCCTCCTTCTCTTCAATCTCTTTTTATTAAAATCTGGCTCAGGTGCCATATTATGTAAGTCACAGTTGTACAATGTAGTGATCAGTGCCTGCCTTCTTGTGCAGCCAGAATGACATCTCTGGCCCCGAGTCTGGATTTCCTAACCCCCAGATGCGAGCTGCGAATGGTACCGCAGCAGTGACCAGTTCTTGGTATTTGCTCAGGTGGCACGAAGACCTTTGTCCTTGAGTCAGACCTGAACCAAACTGTGAACTCTGCCGGCCCGGCTTGCACAGTCACCTCCTGAGTGAGTCCTAACAACTGACACGTGTGATCTGAGGTAAGGCGCATTAGAGCTCCATCAACACACAACCCCCGCAAAGCTCTGGGTTAGCAAAGAAGGGCGGAGAGCTCCTGCCTTGTCAGCCTGCGGCACAGGCCCTGACCTTTGACGGACGTCATTTTCCTTCAAGGAGGACCATTAGCCCAATAAGAGGATATCGACACTGAGGTTTTCTCTGTGGAGGTCAAAATACATTCTGCAGATTTTGCCTTTTCCAATGTCAAAAAACATTTTTTAAATTTCAGTATTTTCTGAGGCAAAGTCTATATGAGGTATGATATTGTTTTTACAAATCCCACTATACAACTAACCAAAGGCCCAGGGAATCAGAGGAGCATAATTCATTCTTTCCTTCAACAAATATCTGACCAGCATAAGATTGAAACAGGGCTTCCCAGTGCTCAAGATTCTGCCTGCCAGCGCAGGAGGCGCGGGTTCGATCCCTAGATTGGGAAAATGCCCTGGAGGAGGAAATGGCAACATGCTCCAGTATTCTTGCCTGGAAAATCGCATGGACAGAGGAGCCTAGCAGGCTATAGTCCATGGGATCACAAATAGTCAGACATAGCTGAGTGACTGAGAGCACACGCAGCACAAGATTAAAACAGCCTGCAAAGCACTGTGTCAAGTTCCTCTCAGTTCCTCTCACTAAAACACAGCCTGTAGTCACAAGATTTGCTGGTTCAGCAGTAGTGGTCAGAGTCCAAGCAAGACCTTTGGAGACCATAAATACAAAACCAATTAAGAAATCTCACCCTAAATACTAAAAAAAAAAAAAAAATACTAAATCACATTTTTTTAAGTACAAAGGGATGAAAACAAGGATCTGATTTTTCCTGTGAGGAATATTTCACTAGCAAAAGATCTCCACCCCTCTAACCCTCCTCCCTCCACCAAATTCCTAATCTGGCCTAAAGGGTGGGGGTAGAGAGGGGTTGCATTTAAGGAACTTATTGCTTAGAAAGAGATCCTTCTCAGTGGGGAAACAGAGAGAGAGAGACTTCCTTATACTGCAAAGTGGTCTAAAGTAGGCCATGACCATTGTAAGGCCACTCACTGGCGGAGGGACGAGAATTCTCTGGAGGAGCTGAGCCTGATGCTGTAATCTTGGGGTAGGGGAGAGACAGCAGAATCCAACACAGGAAGTCTCTGGAAGGAACTAAGGCTGTTGCAGCCTCTGGCAGAATGATCAAAGGGAAGACATGGAGCCCAAGCAGAAAATTATCTTGATTCATCCAGGAAATGAAGGACAAAAGCAATAACTCAGTTTCCACAGAGAAGTATGTGTGAATTCTTGGAAAAACAAGGAGAAACACTGGCTTTTAAGGTCAGCTTTAGAAGATACTGAAACATGGGTTCCATCCCTGGCTCAGGAAGATCTCCTGGAGAAGGAAATGGCAATCCACTCCAGCACTCTTTCCTGGAGAATCTCATGGACAGAGGAACCTGACAGGCTACAGTCTATGGGGTCTCAGAGAGCTGGACACGACTTAGCCACTGAGCCCGTGCACATGCACTTAGAAGACACTGGATTCACAAGTCAGGGCTAGGTGAGCAGGGGAGCGAAGATCAGAAAGCTTTGGAAATAACAGTAATAGTTTTGGTTAACACAAGCTGAGCCTTCTGACCTCCAAATCCTGCGGTCTTGGACGTACCATCCCCTGAGATTCATCCTCCCTTGGTTGTGCACCAGGATGCTGGGTACATCGACGATGTGTGGGAGGGACACCACGGGAGCCCAAAGGGGGAAAGGTTGTGAATCCCAGGGTACCGCTTTACAAAAGCCATTTCTCCTCGACCTTGGATAGTTCTAGAAGAGCATGGCCTACCATACAAGGGGCAGAGAGAAGTGTCCAAAGACATTCAATTTGCAACTGCCTTGAGGTTTTTACCCAGTACTTTTTGTCTGATTAAACCCATGTCTCCTGCATTGGCAGGCAGGTTCTTTACCACTGAGCTGTGAGTAAAGCCCAGTATCTTCTAGAGAGGACCTTAAAAGCCAATGTTACTC
Source organism: Ovis aries (assembly GCF_016772045.2). Lineage (NCBI taxonomy): Eukaryota > Metazoa > Chordata > Mammalia > Artiodactyla > Bovidae > Ovis > Ovis aries. Next base: position 85,663,104 of record NC_056056.1, on the reverse strand, counting down.
CCTCTTGCTTTTCTAAGAACATACACACACACCTCTCTAAGGAAACTGAGTTACTGCTTTTGTCCTTTTGTTTCAGTTTCTCTCTAAACAAGTTTCTCCAGTTCACTGAGTCGTGAAGTCGGGTCCAACTCTTTGTGACTCCATTTCTTAAGCTGTTAGGAAACTAGCGGTTCTGAAAGCAGGGGTCCCTGGACCAGCAGCACCAACATCTCCCGGGGGAACTTGTTTTAAATACAGACACTCGACCTGACCCCAGACGGAGAGCAGCAGAAACTTCAGGGGCGGGGCCAGCAACCTGTTCAGTTGATGCTGATACCAGCTCCTTTGAGAACTGCTCCTGAGCAGAATGCAGGCCCACTGAGCTGTAAGAGACTTAAATAGTTCACCTCTTCCCTACCTATCGATCTCTGTTTGGCTTTGTATTTAAACTTTCAGTGGCACGTAGCTCAAGGTTTCTGGCGTTATTATGCATATTGTTGAGTCGACCATTCTAACTTAGGGGGTGAGGAGGAGGTGCCTAGGTCAAGTTTGTAATTGGATCCCCTGGATCTTTCTGTTTTAGGCTGGGGAAGTGCAGCAAATTAAAAAAAAAGAGCTGTGGCTGCATTTGGCTCCGTCTGAGCTGCCTGGACTGGCCGGGCAACCGAGATGTGTCCTTAAGACCTGCTGCAGTCCTTTCCTTCCCTTTGGAAACCAGAACTCAGAGGACGGCCCGAGACAGGCCGCAACAGTTCAGACGGCTCACAGGCTGCCCTGGTTCCTTTTCAGTTTTCAGGTTCATTTATCCTAGCATTTCTCCACATCGACCTCCCCTTCCCCCGCCAATCAATCCCCAGGGAAAATGGAATTTTATCACCCTGGACACTCGGTTCTACCCTCACGCTTTAGCTCCCCTCTCTACCCCCGCCACACATTCCATCTGGCTCTGTGTGTGTGTGTTCTGGGCGTGCCAGGACATTCCAAGACAGAAGTAATTGCTTCCTGCCTGGCTCACGTTGTCAAGCAAGATATGTGAGGCCAGAAACAGGTATCTGTCAGGGAGGCCAGATGTATGATGCTGGCAACCTGGCACAAGGAGAAGAGGAGGCCACAGGGGTTTCTGTGTTACCCTTGGAGCTAGCTAACCAGGAAGGCTGTTACATAAGGAAGCATGTGGGTTTGAGCACAGCTGTTCACCTGTTGCTGATCAGTGCGCTGCCTATCAGCTGTGCAGGCTCACTGAGCCGTCAGATGCGGACAGACGCAATCGAGAAGGGTCAGTTCTGTTTAGCAAAAGCTTTTATTGAACCCTGGACTCTGTTAGGTGCTCGGAAACCTGAACTAAGTAAACCAGAATCCATGCTCATAAGGAGCTCACGGTCAAGAAGAGGAACATGGGCCAGTAAACAGTCATTTACAGTCCACATGAGAAGACAGGAAACTATCTCCACTGGACAAAACTCCTGCAGAAATGTTCTGAAAGTTGAGTCAGGCAGATGTGGTGGTATTTTCCAGAAGGGTGTTCCAGGCAGAGAGAACAGTATGTACAAAAGCAACGTGCCCTAACTCTGAAACAGTCACATTAAAGCTCAGGTTCAAATGCCAGGAGCAGCGTTAGGAACGTGGCCTCCTTCTCACGGGGCCAAAATCCAAGCCGGACAACCGGAGAGAGGAGGCAGGCCTGCTGCTGCCAGGCAGACTCTGCAGACCCTGATAGCCCCAAGTAGGAAGAGCGGGGCCGCTCTGCAAGAAGAAAGTGTGGGAGCTGGAGTGCAGGGACGTCTTAAACCCCTTATGTATCTGGGAGGTTGTGAACCAGGATAAAAGGGAGAATCTAGGTGTGCAGAACTGAAATCTGCCCATCTGAATGGATAGGAGGTTTAATAAGAGCCCTGGGGGTGGGGAGAACAGGGGACGTGAGAACAAGAATGTTCACAGAACAAAAAAGAATTCGCTTGCTGGAGGTGTGTTCTGTGTCTCTACCAAAAAGAGATTTTCCTTCCAAGATCAGGTCCGCAGCTCCCCCCACAGTGTCACTCTCTGTGGGTTATCTCATGGGGCCCAGGACTTCAGCCACCATGGACAACCCCCGCCTCCAGGCCAGTCTGTCTCCTGGCAGACAACTGCTCACTGGACATCTTCACCTTGACACTCGTGTACACTCCAACTTAACGCCATTACGTGTCCCAAACTGAGTATCTCATCACTATCCCAGGATTCCTCCCTCCAGCCCTCCCCAGTGGACTCTAGCTCAAGGGACAGGACTTCAATTCACCTTAATGCCTCACCCAGCAATTCCCAGCAGATCTTGCTCTCCCCTCCTCTCTCTAATCAAATTATTTACTAAATCATTTGTGGTTTTTTTTGGCCCTGCATGTGGGATCTTAGTTCCCCACCCAAAGATCAGACCCTTGCCCTGAGCCTTAGAAGTACAGAGTCTTAAAACTACTGGACCACTAGGGAAGTCCCTACTAAATCATTCTTGAACCTATTCATCTTATATTAGTATCCTATGGTTGTGTTTGTGCGTCCAAGTCCCTTCAATCGTGTCCAACTCTCTGTGGCCCTTTGGACTGTAGCCCACAAGGCTCCTCTGTTCATGGGATTCTCCACAAAAGAATACTGGATTGGGTTGCTATGCCCTCCTCCAGGGGGTCGTCCCAACCCAAGGAACAAACCCACATCGCTTATGTCTCCTGCATTGGCAGGCGGGTTCTTAACCACTAGCGCCACCTGGAAAGCCCTTCCTATGGCTACTGTAACAAATCATTACAAACTCAGTGCCTTCAAACAACATGAATTAATTATCTTGCAGTTCTGGCGGTGAGAAGTGGAAAATGGGTCTCACTGAGCTAAAATCAGCGTGTCAGAAGGGCTGTGGTTCCTTCCAGAGGTTTTAGGGGGGGAATCGATTCCCTTGATACTTTCCAGCTGCGTCCCTTGGCTCCTGGCCCCTTCCTCCATCCTGAAAGACAGGAGCACAGCATCTTCAACTGTTTTTTATTTTGATGAAATGCCTTCTTCCATCTTTCAAGAATTCTTGTGATTATCCTGATCTCATCCAGATAATCCAGGATAATCTTCCCTTTTCAAAATCCTGAAAGTAATCACACCTGGAAAGTCCCTTTTGCCTTATAAGGTGTCACAGGTTCTGAAGATTAGGAAATGGACCTCTGTGGGCTGTGACTGTGCCTCCCACACACGTCCTCCTATCCCAGCACCGCTGCCCCAGCACCTCTCATCCAGCTCCAGTGGGCACCAGCACCCTGCTCTTATTCAAGCCACCCCTTATGTCATGCTTTTATAACTGCCTGATCACAGGCCTGTCTCCGGTGAGCTTTACCTGCTGTGAGGACAGGGTGTGGATCTTGTGACGTGTATGTTGGTGCAGCCACTATGGGAAAAAGTATGGAGGTTTCTCATAAAACTAAAAATAGAATTCCCAAAAGATCCAGCAATCCCACTCCTGGTCAAATATGCAGATAAAACTATAATTCAAAACTATAATTCAAGATGCATGCACTCCTGCGTGTTCACAGCAGCACTACTCACAACAGCCAGGACACGGAAACAACCTACATGTCCACCGACAGATGAGTGGACAAAGAAGATGTGGTGCATACATACCACGGAAGCTTACCCCGTCATTAAAGAAGAATGAAATAATGCCATTTGCAGCAACGTGGATGGAACTAGAGACTTTCATACTAAGTGAAGGAAGTCAGAAGGAGAAAGAAAAGTGCCATACAATGTCACTTATGTGTGGAATCTAAAATACGACACAATGAACTTACCTACAAAACAGAAACAGACTCACAGACACAGGGAACACACCTGTGGTTGCCAAGGAGGAGGAGGAGTAGAGGAGGGACGGACTGGGAGCCTAGGACTAGCAGATGCAAACTATTACACATAGAATGGATAAACAATAAGGTCCTACTATATAGCCCAGGGAGCTCTATTCAACAGAAGCAGAAGATATTAAGAAGAGGTGGCAAGAATACACAGAAGAACTATGCAAAAAAGATCGTCACGACCCAGATATCCACGATGGTATGACCACTCATCTAGAGCCCGACATCCTGGAATGCGAAGTCAAGTGGGCCTTAGGAAGCATCACTACAAACAAGGCTAGTGGAGGTGATGGAATTCCAGTTGAATATTTCAAATCCTGAAAGATGATGCTGTGAAAGTGCTGCACTCAATATGCCAGCAAATTTGGAAAACTCAGCAGTGGCCACAGGACTGGAAAAGGTCAGTTTTCATTCCAATCCCAAAGAAAGGCAATGCCAAAGAATGCTCAAACTACCACACAATTGCACTCATCTCACATGCTAGTAAAGTATTGCTCAAAATTCTCCAAGCCAGACTTCAACAGTACATGAACTGTGAGCTTCCGGAAGTTCAAGCTGGATTTAGAAAAGGCAGAGGAACCAGAGATCAAGTTGCCAACACCTGTTGGATCATCAAAAAAGCAAGAGTTCCAGAAAAACATCTATTTCTGCTTTCTTGACTATGCAAAAGCCTTTGACACAATAAACTGTGGAAAATTCTGAAAGAGATGGGAATACCAGACCACCTGACCTGCCTCTTGAGAAATCTGTATGCAGGTCAGGAAGCAACAGTTAGAAACGGACATGGAACAACACACTGGTTCCATATAGGAAAGAGTATGTCAAGGCTGTATATTGTCACCCTGTTTATTTAACTTATATGCAGAGTACATCAATAGAAATGCTGGGCTGGATGAAGCACAAGCTGGAATCAAGATTGCCAGGAGAAATATCAATAACCTCAGATATGTAGATGACACCACCCTTATGGCAGAAAGTGAAGAAGAACTAAAAAGCCTCTTGATGAAAGTGAAAGAGGAGAGTGAAAAAGTTGGCTTAAAGCTCAACATTCAGAAAACAAAGATCATGGCATCTGGTCCCATCACTTCATGGGAAATAGATGGGGAAACTGTGGAAACAGTGACAGACTTTATTTTTTTTTATTCCAAAATAACTGCAGATGGTGACTGCGGCCATGAAATTAAAAGACACTTACTCTTGGAAGAAAAGCTATGACCAACCTAGACAGCAAATTAAAAAGCAGAGACGTTACTTTGCCAGCAAAGGTCTGTCTAGTCAAAGCTATGGTTTTTCCATTAGTCAAGTATGGATGTGAGAGTTGGACTATAAAGAACGCTGAGTGCCAAAGAATTGATGCTTTTGAGCTGTGGTGTTGGAAAAGACTCTTGAGAGTCCCTTGGACTGCAAGGAGATCCAACCAGTCCATCCTAAAGGAAATCAGTCTTGAGTATTCATTGGAAGGACTGATGTTGAAGCTGAAACTCCAATACTTTGGCCACCTGATGCGAAGAACTGACTCACTGGAAAAGAGTCTGATGCTGGGGAAGATTGAGGGCAGGAGAAGAAAGAGCCGACAGAGGATGAAATGGTTAGATGGCATCACCGACTCAATGAACATGAGTCTGGGTAAACTCCAGGTGTTGGTGATGGACAGGGAGGCCTGGCGTGCTGCAGTCCGTGGGGTCGCAGAGTGTCGGACACGACTGAGCAACAGAACTGAACGATGATAAACAATAATAGAAAAGAGTATTTAAAAAAGAATCAATTTGCTGTTCGGTAGAAATTAACATATTATAAATCAACTATAATTCAATTATTTTTTAATATTTATTTTGAAAGGATTTTTTTAATCCTTTATTTAAAAGGATCTTCTTTTGTGTTGTCCCCAAGTACCTTAAAAGGTTCAAAGAACATTTTCTGAATTGGATTTTTAAAAATAAAACTCCTTTGATTAGAAACTCTCTGGGCCTCAGACCTGCTCTGCTTTGCTTTCTTAGTGCTGACTAGCTATTGTGGACACAGGCCGTGGAGGGACACTTTCCTAGGGGAAGGGAAGGGCCAGTAAACAGCCCAGGGCTTGTCAGTCAGTCCCAGATCAGGAAGGCAACTGGGGACAAGGCCCTGGCAGAAAGGCCTGGGAGGTTTACCAAAGCAGGCATCCAGAAGAGAGGTTTCCCCTCCCAGGTCACATCGGTGAGGCTGGACACCGCAGTCTGTAATTTCATCACAGGCCAGAACCAGATTCCTGAGACATAATAAGAATTCCAGGACAGCACATGGAGGCAGCAGCTGGGCTATCAGCCTCGGGCTAGAGGAAAGTAGGGCCTGGTTCGGGGTCGGGGGTGGGGGGGAGGGTGGGGCAACTCCCCAGCCCTCCCACTCGTCCCCCCTCCCCCCGCCAAAGCCCCGCCCCCCTTCCTTCCCTTTGTACTCATGAATGCCAGGCCCACTCAAGGCAGACATTTGAGAGACTACTGGCAACTTCAAGCAACTTCAACATCTGCTGGGATTGATGAGAAAAAATATTGCTAACAAATGACCCTTTTCTGTGTCTGCTTTTAATAGATGAAAGATTGACAAAATCATAATTAGTCTCCTTCAGCAGTTAGTGCGGCCAAGATAAACGGCATCAAATTATTTGCCAACTTAGTTCCTGTAGACTACACGATAAACAAGTCCCTTTTTCTCTACCCCCTTCTCTGTTCTTTAAGCTTTTAAAAATAAATAAAGTATACGTTGTCAGGACTTTTCACAGCAAAAGTCAGTTTGCCACTTCCATTCCATGCAGAAATTTTTGCTGTAGTTTATTTATTTTTATGGCTGTATGATATTTCTTAACAATGTCCATTTCACAATATTTCCATCGGTTTTTCTTTCGCTGGACATTTAGGTTGTTTTGGGTTTTTTCCTCTTTCAAATAATTCTGCAAAGTATTCTTCTGTGTGTCTCCTATGCACATGTGGGGAAGTCTAAAGATGGGTAAGCACTTCCTCATCATTTCTAAATGAGTAATTACTATAGTGTCCAAAATGGTCACATGAATTTACCCTCCCACCAACAGCACACATGTTCTTGTTGCTCCACATCTTCCCCAATACTTCAGCAAATGTTTTTGGTTTTTACCAATCTTATAAGTATTAAAAGTTTCTTCTGTGGCTCAGTGGTAAAGAATCCATCTGCCAAGCTGGAGAGGCAGGTTCAATCCCTGGAAGAGCCTCTGGAGAAGGAAATGGCAATCCACTCCAGTATTTTTGCCTGGAAAATCCCACTGACAGAAGAGCCAGGCAGGCTTAGTATTAAATAGTACTGGTTTCCTGTAACTTACATTTTCCTGACTAGTAGTGAGGTTGGGCATCTTTTCATGTATGTATTGACTTTTTTAGATTTCTTCAGTGGATTGCCTGTTTTCATCTTTTGCCTACATTTCTATGGCGTTGTTTCTTTTTACCTCATCAATCTGTAGTTTACTTGTTTTTACATATACGTTCTGAATACCAATCTTGTTTTTCTTAATTTTTTTAATGTGGACCATTTTTAAAGTCTTTACTGAATTTACTACAATCTTGCTTATTTCATGTTTTGGTTTTTTTGGCTGTGAGACATGTGGGATCTTAGCTCCCCAACCAAGGACTGAACCTCCACCACTGCCTTGGAAAGTGGCGTCTTAACCACTGGACCACCAGGAGAGCCACACTCCTCTATGACTTTATAGGTTATGTCTGTTCAGGCCCTCCGAGAAGCAGACACCAAGAAGGAATTAGAAGTGAAGACAATTATTGGGATCGCAAAGAGTTGGACATGACTTAGCAACTAACACGTTAACTTTTTTTACTTTCAATGCTTCTGAAAGGTAATGGAAAAAAGAGCAGGAGTGGCTGGGAAGAGCCTTCAGATCCCGATGCAGATCTTGCTACCTGTGATGGGAGAGAGAAGAAAGGAGGATTGGGTAGGAAGACAGTTCGTCCGCAGGGAGTTCTGAGGTCTCCGTCCAGCTAATGGAGAGCCTCAGAAGACAGTTTGCCTTTTAAAGGAAACCAATGCTGGGCAAGGAGTTCTGAGGTCTCCGCCCAGCTAATGGAGAGCCTCAGAAGACAGTTTGCCTTTTAAAGGAAACCAATGCTGGGCAAGAATGGCTCAGCTTGAGTCCCCCTACCACGCGCAGTTGGGCCAGGGAGAGCATGGTCTCGGCCTGAACACTGGTGGATCTAGACGGTGCGGCAGCCGCAGGCTGTCAGCCAATCACACACCTGCAGGCGCCTCTCTCCTACAGGGAGACCAAGCACCGCTTATAGCTGCCCCCTTGCCAGCATCTTCTCCCAGGTCATACTTGTCTATTTTTTTATTTTTGCATCTTTTGATGAGAAGGGGCTTTACACTTGAACGCTGATAAATTGATCACTATTCTTTATAGTCTGTCCTTCTGCGTTTTCAGGTATTACTGTTTACTCTCTGGTCCTGACAGTTTTCTATATTTTCTCCTAGATGTCCTAAAATTCTGCTTTTCAAATTTTTCACCTCTGATTAAACCTCTGGTTGTGTTTGGGTTTGCTTCTCCACATGGGTTACTGAATTCCCAGTGTCATTTTTTGAATAATTCATCCTTTCTCTACAGATTTGCATGTTGTCTCTCATATATCAAGCCTTCACACACACGGGACTCTGCCTGCGGGCCCTCTATTCTGTTCCACAGGCCTATCTGTCTCCTTCTGGGCTAATACCACACCACTTTAATAAGTCTGATAAGGCAACTCACTCATCTTGGTTTTTTTCAAAATTTCATAGGTATTTTGGCCCTTTGCTTTTTTGAAGCAGGGTTAGAATCATCTTACCAAGTTACATAGAATATCCTGTCTGGAATTTTATAATTTCTAGATTAATTTAGGGAGAATTAAAATCTTTTAACAGTGAATCTTCATATCACGAACACGCCTCATCTCTCTAGCAAAGAATACCTAAGTAAGTGAAGTTTTGTAATTTTCTTCATAGAGATCATACATATATCTCATTGGATTTATTCCTGACCCCTCATAGCTTTTGTTTCTCTTATAAATGTTCACTTTAAAAGTTTTTGTTTCTTAACTGACTGGTCATAAAAATCAATTTCAATTTTGATAAAAATTTTGGATAAAATCCAAATTGATTTTTATATCACGAGCTTCTATATAGCAACTTTGATGTCTTCTCTGATAAACTGAGGCTCTTTTTCACACGTCTCTGGGAAATCAGGATCCTTCTGTACTCAAAGGAAACCCATCAGCAGATTATCTAAGCAGGCCAAGCTGGGGGAAAGGCCATTTGCTGACTCCCCTGGCTAAACAGCACCGCTTCCTTCTGGAGACCTGCCAGCAAGACAGAACTCCCAGGGAGAGTTGCTTTAGATCAAGCAAGGTTCTGGACAGAGTGGCCTAGCTTGAGGTCAGCGTTACTGTGACAAAACAAAATGATCCCCGAGCAAAAACCTCAGCGCCAACTGGGTTAGACAGGGGGCTGCCGGGGTGACCTGATTAGAGGACGGCATCTCTTGATTGGCCACGTCCGCTCTGTCCTTCCACTCTCCCTACTTGGAGAGGCCTTAGGGATATCAGAAAGCAGGCCAGGAGGAGGAGGCGGCCTGTACCATGAAAGGGAGTTAGAGCAAAGCCTGCCACTGCCGACCCTTCACCCCCACTCAGCTTCCAAGCTGTTCCTCAATCAGGTTCCATTCCACCTGGCCCGACTGCTGGAGGGCAGTTAGGCAGCTGTGAGAGCCCAGTGTGGGGCAGGAAAATGTATTCTGTGGATCCTTGGCTTTGGGGTCATCCTAAATAGATACTGGAGTCCATGGCCATACCACCCTGAACACGCCCGATCTTGTCCAAATAGATACTGGAGAAGGAAAGAGAGAGAGAAAGAAGTGACACCCACTGGGTGGACACAGGCCTCTCACTGGCCCTCAGCTGTCTCCACAAAACAGTCCTGAGGTGGGTGTCTTCTAGAGGTCCCACTGTCTCTTCTCCCATTTCTCCATGGCCTACTTGAGTGTACAGGCTCCTGATGACTTCATGAGAAGCCTAGGTTTTATTTCTGTATCCATTTGTATCCAAAGTGTGAGCCAGTGTGGCACAGTGAGAAATGGGTAAATGCTGAGTCAGACAAACCTAAGTTCTAGTCTCTGAGGGATCCCAGGTATGGTGCAGTCAACTCCCCTAAGCTCTGATTTTTCCCTCTGTTTAGGGAAGAAAGTATCTTCTTTATAAGGTAGCTGAGATCATTAGACTGAATCACATACATCGCTACAGAGCAGATGCTGTATAAAGCTGTATGCTTCCTTGCAAGGTCCTTTGGGAAATTGCTGAATCACTTCTCAAGTTTAAGAGGGTGTAAGGTATGTGCCAATTCTCCAGGGAACCAAGAAACATGAGTTCTACTGAAATGAGCATTTTCAGCCTCACAACAATTGCCTTAGGTAGAGTGCGTGTTACAGCCACATTGTAAATGAAGAAACCGAGGTTCAGAGAAGCAGTGTGACTCCCGAAATCAGAGGCAGGACGCGGCAGAGCAGAGATAAGAAGCCGAGTCCTTCCGGGAGCCTTTGCTGCCCAGGCCCCACCCGGTTATTTCCCTTCCTGGCTCCTGGCCACCGGGTCCCAGACCTCAGGTAACCCCTGGCTTTTAGCTGAGCTCCAGGGCAGACCTGACCTCTGTTTTTCAGATGACAAGGATTTCAATTGCCAGGAGCAAGAGTTCCCTGACTCACATGACCCTTCCAGTCTCTGGTATTTTCCTGCAAACAAGAATCCACTGAAAGGCTATTGTTCTTCTTGCTTCTGCTTTTCCTAGGAACTGCCATTCTGTGCAAGGCCCAGGAGCTGGAAAGCACAATCAGATAAAAGTAGAAAGAGAGATTAATGGGACTAAAAGAGGGGTGAGAGAGGCTACTGACAGGAATCAGCAAATCATTATTTAAACAGAAAATGATTATTCTTACTACCTGTTGCCTTTATTATAATGACCTATGCATTTGTAAGGCTTCCTCCATTTATAAGGTTCTAAATCGGAAAGTCTGTGTATGTGTGTGTGTGTGTATACACGTGGGTATATGCATGCCTCTCGATCTGTCTGTGTCTGTATTTAATCCTCTGCAGCACTGGGCCTGGAATCGAACACATAAACAACGACCTTATAGAAGGAGGGAAGGTGTGACCCATTTTCCCAGAAATGCCTTCTCCTCAGGCTCTCATTAGGTCTGACAGTCTCATCATAAGAGTCTCTACTTCTTGGAGACCTGTTCCTTTTACCAGGTTAACCATTAACAGGTCCTTCTCACTGTCTAAACAGCAGAGCAGACTGGAATACCATGGGAAGGGCCCTTTGATTAATTAAATGGGGGAGAAAGCTGACCCACGGAATGCGGTTATTTGTATGATGGGAACTTGCTCCTAGGATGTAAACCGTGACTCTGGCCCCTGTAGGAAGATGAAGAATCACCCCAAGGGAGGATCTCTGAGAAGGCAAGTATGTTGCTCACACCATCCTCTATCAAGACCGGTTTGACCTGGGTCTGATTTCACAATGCAGCTTAGGCCACCGGGCAGAGCAAAACTAAGACGGAGGAGCCTGGTGGGCTACACTCCACGGGGTCGCAAAGAGTCGGACACGACTGAGCGACTTCACTTTCACTTTTCACTTTCACTTTTCATGAGTCAAGCTGATGACCCTGGTCTCATTCCTCTAGTCTCCATCGAAATTGGGCTAAACTACTAGGGACCTATGTGGAACCCAAAACAGACCAGCCAAGAGGATACTGGTGTATTTTTTTTGCCCATATGTCTCTTTCTTACCTGGAAAATGCCATGGACAGAGGAGCCTAGAAGGCCACAGTCCAAGGGGTCACAAAAGAGACACAACTGAGTGACTAAGCAGCAACAGCTGTTTATCTGTCACCTGAGCCTTGTTTTATTCAGTCACTCAATATTAAAATATTTATCCCTGAAGCCGATTATACAGAGTGAATCACGCCAGAAAGAAAAACACCAATACAGTATACTAACACATATAGATGGAATTTAGAAAGATGGTAACGATAACCCTGTATGCGAGACAGCAAAAGAGACACAGACGTACAGAACAGGCTTTTGGACTCTGTGGGAGAGGGCGAGGTGGGATGATTTGGGAGAATGGCATTGAAACATGTATAATGTCTTATATGAAACGAATCGCCAGTCCAGGTTCGATGCATGATACTGGATGCTTGGGGCTGGTGCACTGGGACGACCCAGAGGGATGGTACGGGGAGGGAGGTGGGAGGGGGGTTCAGGATGGGGAACACATGTACACCCATGGCAGATTCATGTTGATGTATGGCAAAACCAATACAATATTGTAAAGTAATTAATCTCCAATTAAAATAAATAAATTTATATTTAAAAAAAAACATAGTGTCTTCCCCCAAAATAAAGTGAAATGAAAATCTCCCCCCCCAAAAAAAAATATTTATCCCTGCCTTGTTATAAAAGAGGGTGAAGGTAAAACTGATTTATACAAAAGGTGACATTTTTAAGCTAATTCACATCTATCATCCATGGCATTCTATAATTTAATTCAACAAGTAATTATTAAATGCCAACTCTAATAGTAGCGAGACAACATCAGTGAAAATATAAAGATGGGCCCATCCAAATGTACCTTGTAATCTAAGTGCAACTGTGGACACGTAAACAGAAAATTACAACTGCATGTCAACTCTTTCGTAATTCTAGTGATCATGGCTAAATAGTCTCTCTTGCTATCAGTCAGTCCTTAACTATTACAAAAATTAACGTTCATGGCTGTTTATGGACTTCTCTGGCAGCTCAGTGGTAAAGAATCCGCCTGCCAATGCAGGAGAGATCTATGGGCCAGGAAGATCCCCTGGAGAAGGAAACGATGACCCACTCCAGTATTATTGCCTGGGAAATCCCATGGACAGAGGAGCCTGGAGGGCTATAGTTCATGGGGTCATAAAAGTCAGACACAACTGAGCAACAAGAACAACAGCTGTTTATATTTTATGTACTCTAATGACACCTGATGCGAAGAACTGACTTATTTAAAAAGACCCTGAAGCTGGGAAAGATTGAAGGCAGGAGGAGAAGGGGCCGACAGAGGATGAGATGATTGGATGGCATCACTGACTCAATGGACGTGAGTTTGAGCAACCTCTAGGAGTTGGTGATGGACAGGGAAGGCTGGCGTGCTGCAGTCCATGGGGTTGCAAAGAGTCAGATATGACTGAGTGACTGAACTGAACCAAACTCTGACCCCGTCTCCCACTTTTAGCCTTTGCTGCCTAACAGCCTACTGGTCACACCCAGGCAGGAGCCATTGGCACAGAGCTCTCCCCTTATAAACGGAAGAACTTACCAAAAAAATAGCAATGGGAATGAATGTTACAGACAGTTTTAATGCAACTTGCAAGCTACAAGTAAGCACTAAAGCAGCTAAATTTGCAGAGGCTCCACTCAGGATCTAGTTCTATTTAGCTCAGATGAAGAAATAGCAGCTGGACCACCGACTGCCACAAGTAAGTAAAAAACCAAGACACGGCAGCCAGTCTTCACCTTCCCAGTCAATGGTTCAGGATCGTGGCCAGTATTTGTACCTTGAGCTTTAAATATTTCCTGAATGTGTTTTACTTGGTTCTCTCATTTTATCTCCTAAAGATGTCACAGTCTGCAGATGGGGAGAGAACAAGCCAAAGAAAGGTAGAACAAGCCAAAGAAAGGAAGATGACTTCCCTCTGGTCTGGTCGTTGACAACGTTGTTGTCTGGGATGTAAATGAAATCCTAGGACCCAGGTTTCCCAGCACCTGGTTTTGACAGCAAAGAGAGCACTTGCTGCACCTTTTGAGAACAGAGGTACTTAAGGAGTCTGGTAATTTATAAGAAAGCTCTGGCTGGTCAAGAGTTACTATTGTTATACATTTTAGCTTGAAGTGAAGAAAGGTCTCTGATCTAGGCTGAGGGTCAATCTACTTTTTAATGTGGTGGAATGACCTAGCACAGTAGTTCTCAAAGTGTGGTCCCAGGACCCCCAGCATCAGTGTGACCTGGGGATTTGTTAGAAGTGTAAATCCCCCAGCCTCATCCAAACCCAACTGAGTCAGATACTCTGGGAAAGGAGCCCACAATCTCTGTTTCAACAAGCTCTGGGGAGGATTCTGATGCATGCTCGAATTTAGGGACACATGCTCTAGAGCAGTGTTCCCAGATTTGGTCCTGGAAACCTTGGCCTCAGGATCTGCAAAAGGAAATTCTGGAATAGATAATCTGGAGGTACAAGAAAATGAGAGAACCAAGGTTTACTCCTTCAGTCTAGCATTTCCCAAAAAGCCTGATCATAAGTATTACTGGGGACCTCTAAATAACAGCCAATGTCCTGACCCCTATCCAAGGAATTCAGAATCAGAGTGGGAGAGAAGAGTTGAAATAGCCAGGCTCAGATTCAGACATCCCTTGGATAAGTGTGGCTCACTTATCCAACCTCAAGAGGATTACTGCTCTGGGCTCCAGGAACCATTGGTTTAGTCATAGTATCCACCTCAGCCCCAAACTGTCAACATCTAAAGAGGGATCTAATGCCAGTCCTCCATTCAGAAAATAAATACTATTCAAAACCTATTGGTTTTTTTTAGCCTGAGAAAGTACCAAAAAAAAAAATTAAATATAAATTTCTGGGTTACTTATCGATGGATCAGGCAAAAAGCAGCACAGAGACCCCTGAAGACAAAGCATTCAGCCAGGATAGAGAAAAGACTGTCAACAAACGAGAGAAAAAAAGAGGGAGACTAAATGGGAGAGAGGGGCAGGAAGGCAAAGGAGGAGGGGCAGAGAAGCTGAGATTTCATGGAAAACGAATAAAAGATGATTCTGGTCCTTTAAACCCCTGGTGGCTCAGAGGTTAAGCATCTGTCTGCAATGTGGGAGACCTGGGTTTGATCTCTAAGTCGGGAAGATTCCCTGGAGAAGGAAATGGCAACCCACTCTGGTACTCTTGCCTGGAAAATCCCATGGACAGAGAAGCCTGGTAGGCTACAGTCCATGGGGTCGCAAAGAGTCGGACACGACAAATGACTTCACTTTCCCTTTCAAACTCCAACTGCCGGGATCTAATGCCTGATGGCGTGAAGAGGAGCTAATGTAATAATAATAGAAATAAAGTGCACAACAAATGTAATGTGCTTGAATCACCCCGAAACCATCCCCATTTGCCCCACCTCGGTCCATGGGAAAATTGTCTTCCTTGAAACCAGTCCCTAGTGCTAAAAAGGATGGGAATCACTGCTTTAGATTCATGGTAGGGAGCCCAGCTTGGTGCTTAAACACCTGGGCTTTTGAGGCTGTTTAGTTTAAGCACCAGTTCTGTCTCTTTACAACAAGCAGTTGACAATCTTTTTGAGCCTCAGTTTCCCCATTGATAAGCAGACTAATAATAGTGTCTCCCTTGAAGACACTCATCCTGAGTAGCAAATGCAATGAGGTGGTTGGTATTTATCAAGCTTCATCAACTGGTGTGGCCACCCTGTAGTAAGAAGCACTCAGCCAATGTGAACTGTTACGATTCTAACACCTCCAATTGTTTCTGGCCAAAATCTTGGCATTCTCTGCCTACCAAAGCCGAACAAAAAATATGGAGACAGCATTTGGAGAAAACAGAAAGGTGACTTTCATTCTGTCGGCGGAGAGGGGACCATAGTAGGCTCATGCCTTAAGAACTGTGCCCCCCTCCATGAGGAGTCTGCTGCTGCTGCTGCTAAGTCGCTTCAGAGTCGTGTCCGACTCTGTGGGACCCCATAGACGGCAGCCCACCAGGCTCCCCCGTCCCTGGGATTCTCCAGGCAAGAACACTGGAGTGGCTTGCCATTTCCTTCTCCAATGCATGAAAGTGAAGAGTGAAAGTGAAGTCGCTCAGTCTTAGTGACCCCATGGACTGCAGCCTACCAGGCTCCTGCATCCATGGGATTTTCCCAGGCAAGAGTACTGGAGTGGGGTGCCACTGAGGAGTCTAGGGGCTTATATAAGGCAAGGGCTCAAAGTCAGGAGTCGGAGATGAGGAATAAAGGTGATAGGATCTTGGTTTCTTCCTCTTGTGTTGTTTCAAAGACAGTCATAGACTGGCGTCAGTAACCCAGTAATTGAGCCTGGCAGTTGGGTGGCTCTGCCGCCTTCTTTCTGATATGTAACTATCAGGGGAAAGGTGTTGTAAGGGTAAACACCAGACACGGGATGGATTTAGCATAGAGTCAAAGGAAAACTGTGAATTGTAGCTCCTGCAGAGTTAGGGGGCAGAAAAGCAAACTTGGTTACAGACGTAAAGAGTCAGGAGCAGTTAAAGTAGGAAAGCTAGGAATACTCAGGCCTGCTCACTGTTTATTCTCTTTATCTTCTGTGTTCTCAGGAAAGGGAAAGAGAAAAATTCATTCCTCTTTTTTCCTTTTACTGCAACACTTTGGAGAAATCATCTCCACTCTAAAATCTAATTTATCACGTCTGCGTCAAGAAAAAGGCTGGACCCTTGTAGACCATCCCTGTGATAAATTCTGTTCCTGACTTACTTTAAACCTTGACCACACAGCAATAAAAGATGTTTATCCCACTGAAGAATGGTCAGACAAGGAACCTACCACTGGGGAGGGGGTGTCTGGGCACCCAGACACCCTCTGGGCAAAGGGTGTGTCTGAGCCTCCCATTTTGCTTAATTTATTTAATCCCAGGTGTACCGCCTGCTTGCATCTCAGTCAGACTAAGCAGGTACTTCTGCTGTTCCAAAGACTAGGTCCCTCCTCCTCACCTCAATTCACTCCTCCAGACAAAACAAGGCAACTTGATTAGAAAAGAGACAAAGTTGACAAGAATTGTATTTTCTCTGGAAGATTTCCTACAAAGGGGTGGGCCGGTGCTCCAGGCTAGGGCAGGTTAATACATTATCGATTGGTTAATGGGTTACTCTTCCTCCACTGGATCTCAAACTTGAATCTAAGATTGAGAATTTTAGATAACTAGTTTATCTAAGAATTCCCTGGTGGTCCAGTGGATTCAATCCCTGGTTGGAGTACTGAGGTCCCACAAGCTTAGCAGCCAAAAATTTTAAAAACTTATCAGAAAATATACACTGTCATTAAAAAGCCAAATTAAAAGATATTCTTCCTCAAGGGCTAATTGAGGGCTGGACGGAAGCAAAAAATAATATCACTAAATATGCATCAGATTATCAGATGGTCTTTGTATGGCATACTTAATTATAGGGCTGGTTCCAATCACCAAACACAGTATTCAGAAACTGATTGCTTATGAGCATCATGATTATCTCACAATTTTTTCAATTTATGAAGAACTTGGTATCCAGCATCTAATGAAATCGCCCGAATGACTCACTGGTCCAAAAGTATCTCCCACTTCATGAGAAAGTTCCAACATCAGAATCATCAAGTCAGGGATGGTGTGTCTGGATCTAAATAGGAAACTCAACAGGGAACCTGGAGTACTTCCTGGTCTTCTCTCATTCCGCTTGGAAACATTCATTGAATTAGTTAACACTCTGGTGCTGAGATAGTGAGATGCAATGAAGTTCTATGTGTAGGACCACAGCTAAAACCAGCCCCAGGGAACAATGAGATGGGAGGAGGAGGCAGCCTGAAGATGTGGGTATAAGGGTGGCTTCTCAAGAGCAAAGGAGGAAAGGAGACACAGAAATAAGGTTACAGGGAGCCATTGGGTACCTGTTTGTACGTACCTCCATCTTGATTATCAAACAGTTGCACGATGCAAACGAGGGGAAGAAAGGTGAGAGGAAAAAGTCCCTGACTACTCCAGAGGGAAATCAAAGAAACATTAATGACTTGGCTCCTGACCAGCTATGTGTGCCCTCTTTAATTCACAACAGCCTCACCTCCCCCTCGGCACTGTCCCAGTTCTCGTCCGGTGCCCAGGAAGGCATGCTTTCTGTATAGGCCATTCCACAAGGAGGCTGGGTCACTTAATTCTGGAAGGATGTGGTACAGGCCCATGGAGGGAGAAGACAGGTCAACCTCAGACAGAAATATGTGCCCTGACATTTGAGATGTCTTTGGCTAATTCCCCTGGAGACTGGTGTTAGGTAACTGAGGACAAGATTGTACACAGGCGCTTGTGTTCACTCCTGTTCTGGGAACCGTGTCCAGCATGCTCTCTCCCAGGGGCAGCCTCTTCAGGCCTAGAAACCATTCTTGGTATAGAAACCTTGCCAGGAAACAAATATTTCTGTTGTTTGCAGGCTCAAAGGAGGCTGCTGGGTGAGCCAGTGCCTCAGGGACAGCAATGTACTCAAAGGGCAGGGGGCTGATTGAAGTTTCAGAAAACAGGATGGATTTGATTAGGGAACTCAAAACACAGAAGGCTGAGGGCTTCTGAACACATCAAAGAAAATTTTTTGTAGCATCTGCCCATGAGTTTTGCCTGGTTATTTAGTCATCATCACAACCAGGTGAGGTTGAGGTGGCTCAGATGGTTGAGAATCTGCCTTCAACGCAGGAGACCCGCGGTCAATCCTTGGGTGGGGAAGATCCCCTAGAAAAGAGAACAGCAACCCACTCAAGTATTCTTGCCTGAGAAATCCCATAAACAAAGGAGCCTGGCAGGCTACAGGCCAAAGGGTCGCAGAGTCAGACACGAGCGACTAACGCACACATAGAACCAAGAGCTGCAAAGAGAGGCTCAGAGCTAGATCGCTTGCCTGAGGTCATTCAGCTAGCAGTGACAGAGCCAGGGGTCATCTGACTTGAGATCCAGGCTCTGCCCATCCCATCATGCGGCTCTCTAGGAAGAAAACATTAGGGTCTGCAATTAAGGGAATAAAGGTGGCACTCAGGGATTCTGTTTCTTCAGCATGAGAGCGTTAGGTAACACATAAGTAGGATTGGTTACAACGGAAATGGATTATCTCAGGAAGTTAAAGAAATCCCTTTGGAATTATTGCCCTGTCCTCAATTAGGAAAACAGATGCTGAAGGGCACCGATCGCAATTGAGAGGGAGTACAGAGGAAAAGGAATGCATGTGTGGTCTGAAAGTGGTTCTGGAGAGTCATAAAGGACGGTGAACCACAGAAACCTCCCACCCCTACCCAACAGACACACACACACAATCAAAAAGATTAACTGAAAATCTGAGGGCCTTTTTTCACACTAAGTCTCAAAGGACTGAGGCTGGGATGTCCAACAAGTGGTGAGGTGGCTATTTTAGGCTGTTAGACTTGTCCACCCCACCTGCCTGACCCCCAACTCCAACATATGCCATTGCTTATTCCGACACTTGGAAGAGGAGGAGGCAAGTTTGTGCTCAGAGTCATTCGAAGCAGAAGCCAATCTGAGCCTAGGCAGTTGCCCTACCAGGCAGCTGTTGTGTACCCATCCGTGGAGGGCCGGCTGGGTCCTCGGGTAGACCCAGGGTCCCACACCATGGGTGCCAGCAAAGAATGGAATGATAAGGAAGAAAATCAAATGCAAACTGTGAAAGCCCCCTTTCCTACAGGCTTCAGCAGCTGCAAGCAGGTTCGCCACCAGAAACGAGCTCCTTGGGGAGGGGTTCCATGTGTAACTGTATCCTCTGAAAGGCTCCCAGTCCCTGGAGACTGAAGACAGCTCACCCCCTGTCAGGAGCAGAGAGCTGTGCGCCCAGTCACAGCGCGGTGTCAGATGGTCAGGGCAGACCCTGACCAGCCCTGCCTACCTGGTGCTCCAAATGTGCTGAAAGGCTCCCATTCCCCTCTACTCACGAGTAATCTTTGCCTGCACGTGCCTGTTTTTATCCCTGTCTGAACTGTATTCATCCTTCAAGAACTAACTAAAAGACACGTCCTCTTTGAAGCCTCCAGGGCCAGCCCTGCCTATGGAGACCTCTCCCTCCGTTTTCACTGTCTGTCTAAACCACTCATTCAACTTTTTCCACGGCTCCTACTCACATACATTGAGGTTCACTGACTCGACTTTAAATACGTCTGTCTAGATGACTTGGCTTCTAAAATTTCCCCCAGCACATAGCATAGTTCAGAGTGCACAGTAAACATTCAAATACTTGTCTGGTTCCTAAGTATTAATATACATTAACCATGGACAAACTTCTTCCAAAAAAATTATTGGGCTTGTACTATATCCATTCAGAAATAAATATCCTAGCCTTATGAGGTATATAACATAGAAAGAAGTTTCTGAAATATAGGAGAATAGAATAGGGCATATCTATTCATATAAAGAAAAAAATAGAGAATACTTTGAATCTTACCACCCAGAATCAACCACTATTAAAGCATAGGATGTATTGTTCCAAATATATATATATATATTTATAATAGCCTCATTAAGATATAATTCACATACAAGTGGACACCCATAAGGAAAAAGATAAAATTGGATCTATTTCTTACACTAAACACCAGGATAATTCTAAATGGGTCAAAGGGCTAATGTAAAAATGAAACCATACAAATAACAGAGAAAAATGGGATATTTTATATCCTAGGAGAGGCAAAATCCAAAACTAATAAGAGAAAACAGTAATAAATTTGGCTGCATGGCAATCTTTTTAAAGTCCTAAGTAATATCAAAAGGCAAATGAAAATCTGGGAGCGGTAACTGCAAATTCTATGATAGACAAAAGGCTAATATCCTTAATAATTAAAGACTTTGAAGAAGAAAAAGCCCAATAACTTGATTTTTTAAATGAGATATAAACAGGCATTGCACAGAAAAAGAAAAGCAAACAAAACCAATGAACTGTTGCTCATCACAAGAGAACTGCAAATTTAAGCTACCCTGAGATATCACTTCTTATATTTCAGATAAACAAAAATCCAAAAGTGTGACCGTACACTGTATTGGTAAGGTTCCAAGGAAACACTGCTACATTGCTGATGGGAACTGAAAATAGAACAATATTTACAGAGAAGAATTTTGTCCTGTCTAGCAACACTGCACGTGCCTTTTCCCTTTGACCCAACAATCACAGTTCCAGAAGTCTACCCCAAACATAACGACCAAAACTGCAAAATGACATACACTCTGCAGCATTATCTGCAGTAGCCAAGCCTGGGAACAACTCAGATGTCCATCAGTATGGGACTGGTTGGAAAACTCCGGAACCCACACACAGTGGAATGTTATGCTGCTATAAAAAAAGGAATAAGGATGGCCTCCTTATACAAGGTCAGAAGAAGCTAGGAGGAGTACAAACGTGCCCACATATAAACTACTTTTAAAAAACCAAAAGCATCTCCAGGGCAAGGAACAGACTGACTCTTGGATGGAGAAGACAGCAGTCATGGGAGCTATACTTCTCTGTTCATAGCTTTTTATAATTTTGACTTTTAACCATGTAGATATCTTGCAGCATTGTAAAATGAAATCATATTTAGAAAAGGCAACTCCCATCAATCAAAAAAAAACTGGAACAAATGAAACTAACAGTGTATCAAACTGATTTCATAATCACATAGGGAAGAATTATCTCAAGTGACTTTAAAACATGGTATTTTGACTGAACACCCCTAGTGGAATAGCACCTAGGGACACAGGGAGCCACAAAAACATCTTAAACTGATTTTCTCAGTCTTCCGTGTTATTGCACAAGATAAATGACCCAATTTCACCAACAAATAATATGCTTAAAAACTAAAAGGAAGGCATTATTTTATAGGTTAGAAAAGACTTAAGAGACCTAAAACTAAACACACCCATGAAAGGAGAGTTTTGATAATCAAAGAAAACAGAAATAGTCTGAGAAAACTGGACTCTAATATTAGATGACATTAAGGGATTATTTTTTAACTTTATTGAATGTGATAATGGTATTATGGTAACTTTTTAAAATCCTTTCTTATTAGGAGTTTTCCCCCCTTATGTCTATGTCTTTTTGC
This sequence comes from Ovis aries, assembly GCF_016772045.2. Classification (NCBI taxonomy): domain Eukaryota; kingdom Metazoa; phylum Chordata; class Mammalia; order Artiodactyla; family Bovidae; genus Ovis; species Ovis aries. The sequence continues at coordinate 85,641,368 of NC_056056.1, read as the reverse complement.
TTGTGTGTTTGTGTGTTTTAATTTATTCTGAATTTTTTTTCAGGTTAGGCTATAAGTGAGGTTCCCAGGCATCTGAACAACAGAGCTAAGAGGTGATTTTGGGAGCCCCTGGGTGATGTTCCAGGGCTCTGTGACACCAAGTCCTACATCAAACACTTAAGTCAATGGTGAATTTTTCGGAAGGTACAAGTGAGAAAATGGAATCTTAAAAGGAATGACTTTGTAACACATATCCTATTGGATCAAGTTGGTTGAAGTGGAAAAACTTTCTCCACAGGTAAGAACCAAACTATCCATCAAAAAGATACAAGCACCCCCATGTTCCTAGCAGCTCAATTTACAATAGCCAAGATATGGATGCAACCCAAGTGCCCATCAACAGGCGATGGGTAGAGAAACTGTGGTACACACACACACACACACACCCCGGAATATTAGTAGCAACATGAGCCTAGAGAATATTATGCTTAGTGAAATAAGTCAAAGGCAAATACTATATGATATCACTTATATGTGGAATCTAAAAAATAATACAAATGAATGTATATGCAAAATGGCAACAGACTCACAGATACAGAAAACAACTAATGGTTACCAAGAAGGAGAAGGAAGGGCGGAGGAGGAACAAATTAGGGCTATGGGACTGCTGCTGCTGCTGCTAAGTCGCTTCAGTCGTGTCCGACTCCGTGCGACCCCATAGACGGCAGCCCACCAGGCTCCCCCGTCCCTGGGATTCTCCAGGCAAGAACACTGGAGTGGCTTGCCATTTCCTTCTCCAATGCATGAGAGTGAAAAGTGAAAGTGAAGTCGCTCAGTCGTGTCCGACTCTTATCGACCCCGTGGACTGTAGCCTACCAGGCTCCTCCGTCCATGGGATTTTCCAGGCAAGAGTACTGGAGTGGGGTGCCATAGGGCTATGGGATTAAGAGGGATGAACTATTATATATAAAACAGATAAGTGACAAGGCTATATATTATATAGCACAGGGAGTTATAGCCATTATCTTCTAAAAACTTTTCATGGCATATAATCTGTGAAAATACTGAATCAGAATGCTGAATATCTGAAACTAATATAATACTGTACATTAACTATATTTCTTTTAAAATTTTAAAAATCAAACCATCCAAGGCCATAAGCACAGGCTCCAGAGCCAGACTGCCAGTTCAAATTTCAGCTCTGCCACTTCCTAACTGTGGGGTCTTGGACCAGTTCCTCAGCCTCCCTTGCCTCAGTTTCCTTATCTTCAAAGGAGAGTGATAATAATACCTACTTGCCAGGGCTTTTGTAAGTTAAATACAGGCAAAGTACTAAGACAGGGACTGGCACCTATGAAGCACAGTATGTCAGTAAATCATTTTTATTTGTTTATTTGTAATAAAATTATTTTTATTTGTTTAGCTTTATTACTTATTATTATTATTATGGCCACACCTCGTGGCTACACCAGCTTGTGGGACTTTAGTTCCTCAACCAAGAATCAAACCAGGGCCCTCAGAACTGAGAGTGTTAGAATCCTAGCCACTGAACCACTAGGGAATTTCCTTAAGCATTTAATGTTTTAAGTGCATTTATCAGTCATATATATTGCTCCTTTTTGTTTTCAAAGGAAATAAAGTTTATTGAAACTCTTCAATAAACTGTCTATAATTTTTGCTGCACCTTTAGATAGAGAACTTATTAGTGGGGATATATAACCCAGTAGATCCTGACATCCTCCCCCAGCTCTGCTCTTGCAATGATGCGCCCTCTTCCGGCTGATTCAGGGATGGCGACCCCTGGGGTCTGAGGAGTTGAAACAGACAGTGAAAAAGCGGTGAAAAGGCAACCGGTGGAACAGAAGAACATATTCGCGAATCATATACTTGGTATATATCATATACTTGGGGCTTCCCTGGTGGCTCGGCTGGTAAAGAACTCACCTGCCAATGCAGAAGACACCAGAGACGCGGGTTCGATCCCTGGGTCTGGAAGATCCTCTGAAGAAGGAAATGGCAACCTACTCCAGTACTCTTGCCTGGAAAATTCCATGGGAAGAGAAGCTTGGTGGGCTACAGTCCGTGGGCTCACAAAGAGCTGGACTCGACCGCGCGTGCATGCACATCATACTTCGTAAGGGGTCACTCTCTAGAACATATAAGGAACTTCTACAGCTCAATAACCATAGCAACAACCACCACCTACTTTTAAAGTGGGCAATGGATTTGACTAGACATTTCTCCGAAGAAGATATACAAATGACCAACGAGCATATGAAAAAATGCTCACCATCATTATTTATCAGGAAAATGCAAGTCAGAATCACAGTAAGATAATACCTTACACCCACGAGGATGGCTACTGCCAAAAAAACCCCTAGAAAATAACAATTGTTGGCCAGGATATGGAAAAATAAGAACTCTTATGCATTGCTGGTGGGAAAGTAAAATAGTAGCGTAGCCACTGTGTAAAACAGTATGGTGGCTACACAAAAAATTAAAAATTGAATTACCATATGATCCAGGTAAGGGGCTGAATGTTTGTTTCCCTCTAATTTTCATATGTTGAAATCCTAACCCCTGCTGTGATGGCATTTGGAGCCAGGGTCCCTGAGAAGTGAGGTGGTTAGGTCATGAAGGCAGGGCCCTTAAGATCAGATTAGTGCCCTTATAAAGAAGACCCCACAGAGCTCCCTCACCCATTTCACCATGTGAGAACACAGCAAAAAGACTGCCATCTATGAACCAAAAACAGATCCCAGCAGACAGTTAATTTGTCCTGATCTTGCACTTTCCAGCCTCCAGAACCCTGAGAAATAAATTTCCCTTGTTTGTAAGCCACTCAGTATAAGGTCTTCTATTATAACAGCCCAAACAAACTTAGACAAGCCAGCAATCCCGTGTCTGGGAATACAGCCAAAAGAATCCAAGCGGGATCTTGAAGAGATTATTTGCATCCTTGTGTTCATAACAGCACTATTCACAACAGCCAAGAAGTGGAAGCTACCCAAGTCTCCATCAACAGGTGACTGGATAATTAAAATGTATATATACGTACAGTGGAATATTATTTAGCCTCAAAAAGAAGTAAACACTGGCTCATGCTGCAACATAAAGGAACAGGGAGGACATTATGCTAAGTGCCATAACCCAGTCACAAAAAGTCGAATGCACTTATGTGAGGCTTCTAGAGAAGTCAAATTCACAGAAACAGAAAGTACAACGATAGTGCCGAGGGGGCTGGGGAAGTTGTCTGACGGGCACAGAGTTTGAGTTTTTCAACATTAAAAAGTTCTGGAGAGTGGTTGCACAACAGTATGAATACACTTAGTGCTGTACACTTAGAAATGTTTAAGATAATAGATCTTGTGTCTTTTCCCACAACTTTTAAAAAGAGAGACAAACCAGGTACAAAAATAATTCTAAAGAGTTTACCGAATAATGTCAACTAGTTGGAAAATAAAAACACAATTTTTGGTCCTATAATTACTCTCTAACTAGTCCGAATTGGTCCATCCCTCTTTTCCTAAATAGTGGGTCCCTTAATCACTTTTTTGCCATATTCTATAACTTTCCGGTCACCTTTGATCATTTCAGATTTAAGACTGAGTCTGTAACTAGCAGGACCCTATGGGGCCTGTCCTCCTGGTCTAAGTATGTGATTCGCTGCAGCAGTTCAAAAATACTTTTTCTGAGGAACAGAGCAGGAGGAATCAGGCTCCCTGACTTCAGACTATACTACAAAGCTTGATTACTGCAGTAATCAAAACAATATGGTACGGACACAAAAATAAAAACACAGATCAGTGGAACAGGAGAGAAAGCTCAGAGATAAACCCATGCACCTACGGCCACCTGATCTATGACAAAGGAGGCGAGAATACACAATGAAGAAAATCCAGTCTCTTCAATAAGTGGTGCCGGGGAAACTGGACAACTACATGCAGAAGAACAAAAGTAGAACATTCCCTAACACCATACACAGCAAAAAACCCAAAATGGATTAAAGACCCAAAAGTAAGGGCAGACACTATAAAACTCATAGAGGAAAATATAGGTAGAACACTCTTGGACATAAATCACAGCAAGATCTTTTCCAATCCACTGCCTAATAAATGAAAATAAAAACAAACAAAGGGGGCCTAATTAAACTTAAAAGCTTTTGTACAGCAAAGGAAACCATAAACAAGACAAAAAGACAACCCTCAGAATGAGAGAAAATATTTGCAAATGAAGCAACAGACAAGGAATTAATTTCCAATATACAAATAGCTCATGCAGCTCAATAACCAAAAAACACACAACCCAATTTTTAAAAAATGGGCAGAAGACCTTTCTAAATAGATATTTCTTCAAAGAAGACATACAGATGGCCAACAAATGAGAAAAGATGCTCAACATCACTATCAGAAATGCAAATCAAAACTACAATGAGTTATCACCTCACACAGGTTAGAATGGCTATCATCAAAAATTCTACAAACAATAAATGTGGAGAAAAGGGAACCCTCCTACACTGTTGGTGGGAATGCAAATTGGTACAGCCATATGGATAACAATATGGAGGTTTCTCACAAATCTTAAAATAGAGCTACCAACATAGACAGCATATTAAAAAGCAAAGATATCACTTTGCCAACAAAGGTCGGTATAGTCAAAGCTATGGCTTTCCCAATAGTCACGTATGGATGTAAGAGATGGACTATAAAGAAGGCTGAGCACTGAAGAATAGATGCTTTCCGATTGTGGTCTTGGAGAAGACTCTTGAGAGTCCCTTGGATGGCAAGGAGATCAAACCAGTCAATCCTAAAGGAAATCAACCCTGAATATTCATTGAAAGGATTGATGCTGAAGCTCTAATACTTTGGCCACTGATGCAAAGAGCTTACTCATTGGAAAAGACAATGATGCTGGGAAAGATTGAGGGGAGGAGGAGCGGGTGACAGAGGATGAGATGGTTGGACAGCAACACCAACGGACATGAGTTTGCGCAACTCAGGGAGATAGTGAAGACAGGGAAGCCTGGCTTGCTGCAGTCCATGGGGTTGCAAAGGGCCAGACACAACTTAGTGACTAGCAACAACTACAAATGTGACCCAGCAAACCCACTCCTGGGTATATATCTGGGAAAAGCAAAGCAAAATTTCCTAATTTGGAAAGATAAATGCAGCCCAATGTTCACAGCAGCACTATTTACAACAGCCAAGACATGGGAGAAAGATCTTTGATTTCGTTTCCATTCAAACTGTAAGGAATATTTAGACATTTCTCTGCCAGGACTTCCAAGCCTCCAGAATTATATCGTCACTAAGTTTCAACTTTCAAAGTTTATTTAAGTTGGGCAGCCAGGCCAATGAACTTAGTTCCACATTAGCCATACTTAGAAACTCTAGTTTTTTAAAAAAGTGTCATTCAGGCCCTCAGTTTCCCAATTGTTCTTTCACACAGTAGATATTACCAGAAACAGACAAAGCAGAACTAGATAAACCAGTGCTCAATGGCTTCCCAGAGCTACAGTTCCCTAGCACAAGAATGGAAGATTTCCTACCTATTGTTTCAGACAAGGGTACAGACCAGCCTCCGCCTTAAGGGGATTTTTCCAAACACAACTCAGGCGGTGCCAGGTGGCCAAAGGACTCCTCATCCCAGAAGGGAAAATCCAATTACAGCAGGCACTCCACTCAAAACCAGGTGACCAAATCAGACCTCTTTCCCCCTCAAAAGGAAAATCTCCAATGAATGCACCCCAGTACAGAAATACACCCCAGTGTCCTTACACTCTGGGTTTTGCCACTTACCAGAGGTATCTCAGATCAGACCAAACTAGACAGATACCAGAGTCCTGGTTCATCTTGATCCTCATCCTCTTCTTCCTCTTCTTCATATCCTTGGGGCAGACCAGCTTCGTCGTCATCATCTTCATCCCCACCCTCATCATCCTCTTTCTCTTAGTCCAGGGCTTCACCAAGATGGCGGCACCCTTATTGCAGTGCATTTCATGGTGATTTGGTACCGCAGGCGGGTTAGGAGTCTTGCCCCCGGGACGTCGTGAGGCCTACATGGACACTCGGAGGTTGATGGTGGTGCAGAAGGCTCGAGGTCTGTTCAAGTTCTTCCCCAAGACATATACAAAGACAGAGCTCCCAGAGCTCTTCCATCGCGACTTGGCGGAAAACGTTCCCCAGGACCATCTATGGCGGCCTGGACCCCAGGCCGACTCATTTCATGGTGAACACCTCCTGGCGCTGTTGGACCTCTTCTCTTCCAGCCAGCGGGCCACAGTGTGACGTCACTAGTGGGAGGCGCTGAGCGCCCCTGGGAGATGGGAGTGGTGGTTCCGATGAGCACCAGGCGATGGTCGCTGAGTGCATGCCTTTGCCCAGGGCTTGAGGCCCTGGCGGCTCATCACCTGCAGCTCTTCACTAATAGGAGGACCTGGGGCAACTTCGTGGTGCTGGACACCTCGCATGGTAGCAGCAGTATCTCCTGGTGGACTTCCTAAAGGCAGTAGGCGGCCCTTACATGGGGTGGTGGGGTGGGGCACCGCGGGGCAAGCTGCTGAGTTGGCTGAGCCCTTATACTGGGCTCAAGAGCCTAAAAGGCAATAGTCTGGCAAAGCTCATATACCAGGTACTCCAGGCCTATGATTTCTTTTCCTTTCTTTCTTTTTTTTCTTTTTTTGAGAACAATTTCTTTACAATATTGCGTTAGTTTCTACTGTACAAGGAAGTAAATTAACTATATGTATACACATATCGGGCTCAGACCATAAAGAACCTGCCTGCAATGCAGGAAGCCAGGTTTGATCCCTGGGTTGGGAAGATCCCCTGGAGAAGGGAATGATTACCCACTCCAGTATTCTTGCCTGGAGAATTCCATGGACAGAGGAGACTGGTGGGCTACAGTTCATGAGGGTCACAAAGAGTTGGACACGACTGAATGACTCACACTTGCACATATATCCCCCGCTCTTGGGCCGCCCTCACACCACCCCCACATCCCACCCTTCTAGGCCATCACAGAGCACCCAGCTAAGCTCCCTGAGCTGTGCCGCAGGTTCCTATTAGCTATCTGTTTTACACGTGGCAGTGTGTATATATCAGTGCCACTCTCCCAATCCCCCCACACTCTCCTTCCACTTCTGTGTCCCCCATCCGTTCTCTATGTCTGCATCTCTATTCCTGCCCTGTGAATAGGTTCATCAGTACCATTTTTCTAGATTCCACATATATGTTAATATATGATATTTGTTTCTCTCTGACTTACTTCACTCTGTATGACAGACTCTAGGTCCATCCATATCTATATATGGCCCAGTTCTGCTCCTTTTGATGGCTGAGTAATATTCCATTGTATATGTATACCACATCTTCTTTATCCATTTTTCTGTCAGTTAGGGTGCTTCCCTGTCCTGGCTATTGTATCTTGGCTTGTGATTTCTACTACCTGTTCTAGCCTTATGGTCTAACTAGCTGGATCTGATCAGCTGGGTAGTATCATATCTGGATATGAGTTCATCCATAAGTTGGCTGGAGAAGACATATTTGGAATCTATTCTTCTAATTACAACTGGAGCAAAACTGAGGAAGTCCACTGGCAATGCTGTTTGGCTAAACAGAGATAAGACATCACCATTTGGGTTGTATCAGTTCTTCACAGATGGCAAGATGATTTGATAGAAAAGTTCCTGAAACTCTCCATGTTTCTGCCCCTTCCAGAGATTGACCACACACATAAATAACGCAGCTGCATGTCAAAGAGTCAGTGAAGTGGGGTCTTCAGAAACAACTTGTTGCAGAAGTAGCAAAGCTTGTCCACCAACAAGAAGGGCTGGACTCTGCTAAAAGATGCACACAAGCCCTGTGTCATAGTAGCACAGATGTACTAGTCAAGTCTGATCAAACTCTTTTACAATTTTTAAAGGAAACTTCGTTTTCTGAGTTAGTTCTTGACCCTAGGTTCTAGCTACCTGCTGCAAAGCAGATGCCATTCCAGAGGCTCTTGGATGATAACAGAAGGCAGAATCAGTATAAATAAGAAACAAATCCTGGCAGTGTTCTAGTTGTCGGACAATGAATTCTTGAGAATGGACTTTGGTTACTTAAAATAGAAAAAGGAATTTCTACATTAAAAAATACTTTCAGCCATGATGAACTCCATATAGTAGAGTTTCAAACACACTTATCCACCACTCATTCTCAAGACACATGAACTTATTCTGTTGCTTACGCAAATCATAGAAGAGGCAGAAGGACAGGGGAATCTGTCCCAGGAAAGCCCCATAGGGGGCTGCTTAGTAACATGAGGACAAGAAGGGGCAGGATTTGTAGGCAGCACCGTTCAACTACATCAGACATGCACAAAGCAGGGTCCTGGATATGAGGCTGGAACATGCCCAGCCACTATGCCCAGGACTATTTCCTGTTGCCTTTGGCTCAGTCTGCTTTGAGGAGGGACAGAGACAGCTGTGTGGTCTTTCTCAGGACCAGAGGGTTAACACAGGCAGATCAAGTTGGAAGCACTTAAGTTTTCTCATGCTGGTGAAGAAGCATCGGCCTTGAAAACAGGATCCACTTATGGTTTACCTTTTTCTTTGTCTCAGGGCATAAAATGAGCAAAATTTCTCCTGCAGCCAATCGCAGCTTTCTGTGGGCTTCATACAGAAGTGCCAGCTGTCTCTCCATGATTCACTGTACCCAGCTCCTTCTAACCTGAATGACACAGGCCAAAATGCACTGGTCATCTGTCCTGCCTGCTTTGAATTCCCATCACTGTACAGCCCGATCTTAGCAGAGGCAGGCCCGCTCAAGGAAACAGAGCTGGAGGTTAGCCCTAACCCCTCACCTGCCATGTGATGTTAGACGAGTTAGTCTGAGCCTCAAATTCATCAGAAAAATAGGAGTGAATACTATTAATATCTGCCCGCAGTTAGCATCAAACGAGGGAAGTAATGTGCGTGAATGTGCACTGAAAAGTGACAAGTGATGCAGGCAGGATGTAGTGATGGTGCCGTGTACCTTTAACACTGAATGCAGCGTCTCTCCTCCTCTGGAGACCCAGAGAATGTAAGTGCGTAAGGAAGCTACAGCATCTACGTTCCCAAGGCAGAGGCTGTGCACAAAGACATGATAAATAATCCCGCTGGCTCAAAATACACACTGGTGTCCCGAAAGCACTGCTTCCAGCCCTCTGGTGTTTCGGGCCCTCCCTTTCTGTGTTCCACCTCCCTGCTCTTTCTATTTCTGTGGCACCTGTCACCATGGTTTCTAGGTGCTCAAATGAACACATTAAGTTGAAAAGAGCCGTATGTGGGAAGACACACTCCTTATTTCCCAAAGCTGAGCTTGGAAGAGGAGTGGCCCGGTAGAACTGAGTTCCCAAGTGGTGGAATCTTAAGATTTCATGTGGGAGAAGAGAAGCAAATAGCAAATAGCTATCAAATGCCCACAGGGTGTAATACTTTATTAGCTGCCTGAAGATTCAGAGTAATGATTCCATGTTCCTTACCCTCAAGGACTTACAGCCTCTAAGCCAATAGCAGACTCTCCAAATATACTGCTAATGTAGGGACACTGGGTTATACCAGGGCTTGTCCTTGCCAAGGGTAGATGGATATATTACAGGGGAGAGCTCACCTGCAGAAACACAGTTCAGTCCAGAAGTGAACTCTGTCTCGTCTCATACTGTGCCAGGCACATGCGAGCTAACAGGTGAAAGCCATCATTATGGAGATGTGTTAAGAGGGAAGAAGGGGGATGAGTAAAGACCTGCAGGATGGAGCAGGCAGAGCTTGCTCCAAACCAAGAGATGGTTCTTGCATCTCATTTAGGAGAGCTGACTTCTCTTGAGCCATGTTTGTAAAAGTCTCAATTAACATCCAGAGAGAAGTCAGATCCTTGGTTCTAGCCCCTCTTCTGCCGCTGTGTCATTAGATAATCGAGTGATTACTTAATCTTGTCTGGTAAATGTGGGGTTACAGACCTTCAGAGTTGGATAAAACCCTAAAATCTTGCCCATATTTTAAGAACCATAAGTCAGAATATATTTGACCAAACATCTTTATTCTGTTTCCAAAATCAAGAGGCTTTCAAAGGATTATGGAGTTTCCGGGACATGTGATGGCTTATAGTCACATCACAGGGAGAATATTGAAAACAGGACTGTTCCAAAAACCTGAGACAAGGGATGGGAGGATTGGATGACTTTCCAGAAGGATGTTCCTTCCCAGAGCGACACCACGTGGTCAGAAGCATCTCCTGGAATATCTCCGTGGGGGCTAGTTTTACCATTGAAACAAACAAACAAAAATTCCATTTCCTGGTAATTTAATTCTTGGTCCCAATTTTGCCCTCAAAGCCTACACAGGAAAAAAAAAAAAAATCTCTTCCAAGAACATTCTAAATATTTAAAAGAGAGACTGGTCTTTGCATATCTTCTTTATCCTAAACCTAAACATCCTTAGTTACAGCAACTGTTTCTTGGTTCCCAGGCCTGTCATCTAGGATGACCTTTTAGCTAGCTGTATACTAATGGACCACGCATCTTTTTAGATAGATGCTTTGACCAGAGTTGTGCCACATGTTAGCCACAAGGGGACAGTCAAGGCCCCCTTAGTCTGGAAAGAAAGCATCTGGAACCTGGTTGAGGGTACCGAGTTGGGCATTCTGCTGACCTCTTCCACTCTCCTCTTTAGGATCTCCATCCCACAGAAGCACATGCCTCTAGTCAAAAGGACCAGGACTTGCCCCCTGTGTGGGGATGGAACCTGCCCTGGCCAGCAGGACCAAGGTGAACCCAGGTAGAGGAGATAGGGAGAGATGACCTAGAGCTCTACTCTAGACCAAGAGCAATGCTGCGGTCCCTCTGCCAGGCCTACTCATCAACCAAGTAAAAAAGTTCAGGTAAGGGGCCCAAAGAGGTTTTTCACTTAGTTTGAGGGAAAAAGAGTGCTTGAAGCTCACCCAGTCCCAAGGGCTCTCCATCTCCTTCCAGCAGAGTAACAGCTGGCAACCAAGAAAGAATAAGCACGCTACAGTGAGGTCATTACATCCCTTGGCCCAGATGCTGTGCTGCTATTAATGCAAACAAACCTGGTATTTACCTTTTCAACCAGCTTCTCTATTGGCTCATATCAAAGCCACCGGTTACAGGGAAAAATGTTTTCCTAAATAAAAACTAAGCTTAGGTCTTGCAAGGTTTAGCATCAGAAGAAGGCAAAGAGGAAAGGCTGGTTATCTAAGGACCCCTGACTCCATCACTAAGCTCTGGGTGCTCTCGCTTCAGGTACCAGGTCAACCCTGCACTGGTACCTGGGGCTACAGCCTTCTGTCCCAGCTCTAGGCTAAGAGCAGAGCCACGCCTTCCCTCGTCTGGTGGTTTTCTCTCCACTCTGCTAAGAACAAGTGGCACTGCCAGTATGGAAGTTGCCTCCAACATAGCTAATTTGTCCGCAGAGTTCACAGGTTCTAACCCAATTCACTCAGTATCTGAGAGACCTATATTCTTGCCCAAAGGGTCTGAAACAAGTCTTCACGAATCTCCCTTGGGTCTCTCATTTCTACACCATCCTCCAGCCCTGCCCCACAAGAGGCCCCTCATTGGCAATCTTGACATCCTCCCTCTATAGGCAAAGTGAGATCACTGGCTCTGCAGCCCACCAGAATATTCTCTGCTCAGACAGCAGGATCAGATTTGAGAACTATTCCTCGGCTTTAATGGAGTGACATAATAAATGACCTCACCCTTCAGTTAGGAACCTGCCTTTTCATGGAGAGCGGTGCCCTTAAGCACAGTAACACAGTGTTCACGAGGTAAAGTAGATGGCCAGTACAGTCTTGGGCCAGGAAAGGCGCCATAGACTTCTGCAGTCACTGAAGTATCTCTAGCAGGTCTCGGTGAGGGGCCACCTTTGGGGGGTACCCCCCACCTCTGTGGCAGCCAGGACCTGCTTCACATAGTAGGAGGTGGGGAACAGCACATGGCCTGTGACCTGTGAGCTGAAGAGGGCACAGGAAGGAGCTTCCTTCAGGATGTGCCTAGCCCCACGGCAGTGTCGACCATAGGAACGGGAGCATGTGCCCCAGAGGGTTGCCTTCGGGTTCAGGAAGCCAGTGAAGTCCTGAGAATTCACCCTGTACAGGCAGGCTAATGGGAGAGGGAGAATTGGTACCCAGACCCCTGCCCTGATGGGGGCTGCACCGTCTGGAGCACTGTGCCCTCTGCCAGGGCCCCAAAGCACTGTTCTGCCTCTCCAGTTGTGTCATTTTCCTCCGGCGCCAGGGGGAAGGGCCGATCTGCCAGTCAAGGGGTCTCAGAATCCGTGCAGGAGGTCCTCAAGACCGCCGCCAGATGCTGACTCCATCATAGGTCAGGGCTCTGAGGGGTCATCATACTTGCTCTTCACAAGACTAAGATGACTGTGGTGAGGGGAGACAATTATATGTCATAATTCCAGCTTAAATATCCCTTTCTGGAAAGAGGTGAGGTGATAAAGAAATTTGCATGTGTCTACATGGATAAATACATGAATTTTAAGTACTAGGAAATGTTTAAGGGCTCATTTCAAGAGTCCTTAGGCAAAACCACCCCCTCTTAAATGAATTCTCTTTTCGAAGGTGGAGCACATTCTTAAGGGAAGCCTGCCTCGAGCTGGGAAGGCGGCCTGGAAGGAGCAGAGTGCTCCCTCAGTGTCCGTGGCCGGAGACGAGATTGCCCTCCCGAGGCCCGCGCGGTTCAGACGAGAGTTAAAGACCGGCCCACGCGCGTGGGTTTAGAGGTCTTGGACCTCCTCCGCTTCAAGCCCGCCCCGTGGAGGCGCCGCTGTGGGGCTTCTGGCCACCAGATGGCGCCACTAGGCAGCCAGCGCGCCGCTCCAGGTGCGCGTCCCGGGACCGGGCGGGGATCCGGGGTAACCGGCCTTCTGAGCCAACCTTCCCCCAACCCCTGAATGCACCCGGATCTCGGTCCCAACCCCGCGCCTGGGGCCAAGGAGGACAGAATGCTTCAGCAAAGTTGCTGAACAGTCTTGTAAAAAAATTTTCCAACCACCCACTCCTCCCAAATCAATTAAAAAAAAAAAAAAAAGAAAGAAACTGATAAAGGAAGTTGGCGCCAACGCACAGCACAGCCTGAACACAGGCAACAGCAGAGGTGCTGTTTAAGAAAGAGGGGACACGTGTGTGCCTGTGGCCAATTCGTATCGATGTATGGCAAAAGCCATTACAATATTGTAATCATTCTCCAATTAAAATAAATAAATTTAAACATAAACAGAGAAAAAGGGGGCGTGGGTGATGGAGTTAGCGTTCAAATCTGGTTAACAACCTTGCGTATGGTATTTAACCTGCATATCACCTACTAGTTTACATTGAGCTTACCTCATAGGATTGTTGACAAGAATTAAATGAATTGATACACTGCCTAGACGTGTGTTAAATTATATGATATTAAATACATATGAATATCTATACATTACATAAAACACATTATATTAATATATGTACATAATATAAAGTTATATGCCAAGCACAGAATAAGCACCAATAATGTTCAGTCGCTCAGTCGTGTCCGACTCTTTGCAACCCCATGAACTGCAGCACGCCAGGCCTCCCTGTCCATCACCAACTCCCAGAGTTCACTCCAACTCATGTCCATCGCATCAGTGATGCCATCCAGCCATCTCATCCTTTGTCGTCCCTTTCTCCTCCTGCCCCCAATACCTTCCAGCATCAGAGTCTTTTCCAATGAGTCAACTCTTCGAATGAGGTGGCAAAAGTACTGGAGTTTCAGCTTTAGCATCATTCCTTCCAAAGAACACCCAGGACTGATCTCCTTTAGAATGAACTGGTTGGATCTCCTTGCAGTCCAAGGGACTCTCAAGAGTCTTCAACACCACAGTTCAGAAGCATCAATTCTTCAGCGCTCAGCTTTCTTCACAGTCCAACTCTCGCATCCATACATGACCACTGGAAAAACCATAGCCTTGACTAGACGGACCTTTGTTGACGAAGTAATGTCTCTGCTTTTCAATATGCTATCTAGGTTGGTCATAACTTTGCCTTCCAAGGAGTACGCGTCTTTTAATTTCATGGCTGCAATCACCATCTGCACTGATTTTGGAGCCCCCCCAAAATAAAGTCTGACACTGTTTCCACTGTTTCCCCATCTATTTCCCATGAAGTGATGGGACCAGATGCCATGATCTTAGTTTTCTGAATGTTGAGCTTTAAGCCAACTTTTTCACTCTCCTCTTTCACTTTCATCAATGTTAGTTATATTTTATATTTTAGTATGCAACTTCTATGAATTATTTGTTTTAAAAAAAGCTCTTTCATTCAAACAAGTCATACCTTTGGGGTTTTTTGTTAACTTTTTATATGAAAATCTTCAAACGTTTACAACAGTAGAGAAAATAGTATAATGAACCCCCGAGGACCTATCACCTGCTTTCAGTAATTATCAACACATGGCTAGTTCTGTTTCATCTGTACCCCACATCCTCTACCCCCAGTCAGTTGCAAATCCCAAATCTCATCTCATATCATTTCATCTGTGAATACTTGACTATTACACAGTATTTTTTAAAGTTCAGCGTTACTTAATATTGTCTCTGTGCAATCTGTTATAGTCATCAGTCCCGAGATTTCCCACAACACAAGAATCTTTTCCACATCAGCATCTGACATAGAAGCTGGAACTGAATGTTGAATCAGTAGCAGTTTCTTTGCTGGAAAAGTACTTCCATTTCTCAAGAGACATTTTCGAATCCAAAGGCAGCTCTGGGATCCATGGTGACCCACCCCAGGCTGAATTCTCACCACTGGGGAAAGAGATGTCTCCTAGTGAGTTTCCTGCACACAGAGCAGGATAGGATCCATTTTAAGAAGGAAACCACTCTTCCAGACACTTGAAGATTTTAGGATATACACCCAGTATTTCTGGGTGGAACAGGGTCGCACCACTGGAAGCACTGTCTCCTAGCATGTTCTTTTTACAATGTCAGTGTCACTTTCACACTGAAATTGTGGCCAAACTTTCCCCTCAAGGCATCTTGGAACTGTGTCAACATTTTAAATTATTGACTTAAGACATAAACATACACACACATCCTGCCCAATATTCCTTACATTACAGATCAAGAACTGCCTAATATTCCTTACATTAAGACCCCTTTGAGACAAGAAGATGGGAACTAAACAAATAATAGGGTTCTCATTCAACTGTTTGAAATTCGCACGACTGCTGGCCATGTCACTACATACTGCCTGACCGACGACGCTGACACGATGGGAGGCGGGATCAGGCAGCACTTGGGGATGTTTTTGAGCTTCTTTGGAAAGGGTTAGCTTATTTTCTGTGTAATAATGCCAGTAGCCAGCATCAAGGTGTCTGAGACCTTCTGATATTCATATTACAAGACACTTTCAAAAAGACTATATTTAGTTCTCACAGCCCTGTGAAGTTGGTGTTATGCCCATTTTGCAGAGGAGGACACTGTACAAAAAATGCAAGGGAGTCCACACACACACACACACACACACACACACTTTAATTTGTGGCTTGAATAAGCTAAGTGGATTCCCTCCCTGAATCAACAGTGCTCTACAAATCTTAGTGTTGTTTTTCTTATATTTATAAAGTAGGCATCTGTCTTCCTCTCATTCTCAAAACAGAAAAAAATCGTGACCACATTAAATCTAGCAGAGAGGCTGCTTAGACCGAGGGACATAATTCCCAGTCCCTCCAGTCTTTCAGCAAGCTGCATGAGTTATCACAACTACACTTTCGACACTTGCAACATCTTTTCTGATCATCATTCTCTGGTGTCTGGATTAGGATGCTGAGTGTGTGATGATGATACATCTCCAATTCCTATGGCCTCGGTACCTTGGGGATGAGATTCCTTTGGGATCAAGAGAGCTGAGCAGTGGTTGGCTCTTTTTTGAGTCCATCCTTCTATCAGGCTACCAAGAGGAAAAGCAGAGACACGAAGGGCCAGAAAAGATGTCTTTTAGGGACCAGGACCCTCACACACTTCCAGGAGAGGGACATGGAGGTGACCTTTATGTCCCTGGCTGTTAGCCAATGTACTGAAGCCTAGATTAAGAACTCCTCAAGATCCTTTTCTTCTTTTAAAATCCAAACTTTACAAGCTTGATCATTCTGATAGATGTAATCATTTCCTTCTTCTCATCACCATGGTGATCTGGGTACATTTCCTATGACTTTGCATTAGATTTGTTGATATACTTTCAGCTTCCCCACTAAATAACGAAGATCAGCTATTTATCTTTTAATTCCTCAGTGCCCAGCCTCATAGAAAGTAGGTCCCCAATAAATGTTGGTTGATTCGATTATTCTAATCATGGAGGCAACTTGCTGTTGACTTAACTTTGCTCTCTTGTACACCACCTGCAGTATGGTACACGTTGAAATTTTTTGTGTGTGTCATTCACAACTCACCATGAATTTTGTTTGCTTTGAAATATAAATGCTCCAGATACAAGAGTTAAGTGTGAGTCGCTCAGTTATGTCCCACTCTTTGTGACCCCATAGACTGTGGCCTGCCGTGCTCCACTGTCCATGGAATTCTCCAGGCAAGAATACTGGAGTGGATAGCCATTCCCTTCTCCAGGGGATCTTCCTGACCCAGAAATCAAACCAGTCTCCTGCATGCAGGCAGTTTCTTTACCATATGAACCACCAGGGAAGACCCTCCAGATCCAAAACCTCCTTGCTAGGCGAGAGATTCACTAGCTTGAAGGTCTGCTGGGTACTATTAACTGTAAAATTCAGCAACCACTAGAGATAGAGCTGGTGAGGAAAGAGTGGTTGCAAAATGTAGCTCTAGACACCTACCATCTGTTTTCTCCTCCTTGGGGTCAGTTGCCCTTGGGCTCAAGTGAAACGGTCCACCTTGGTCACTCACCTACTAAGATGTGGAAGAAGCCAGGACTGACCTTCAGAGCTCAGCATTGTCCTTCCCGTTGGAAGGAGCCTTTCTCTGTGTGATTGATGGCAAAGCCCTGACAACAACACACAAGTGGAGGGGGTTATGGTCCATGGCCTTCAGGCTTAGAAGTGGGCATCCCTCTGCTGACGACTGCACTCTGAGGGGACCTGTTTCTCTTGCTGTCTCCATCAGCCCAAGGTGCGGCTGCCTTTCACAAAGCGCCCCTCTGTACGGCATTTCTTCCTTCCACCCTATCCCACGGAGGCTTGCTGTATCGGACATCACCACCCCCATCATTCATTCTCTCCCATGTCCAGCTGGGACAATGGCATTTCTTTTGACTAAGACAGTGTTAAAAGGGACTGAGGATAGGGTTGGGGGGCTTGTGTTTGGTGATTCTGGGGAGGGTTCAAGGAAGCGGGGCTCTGCTCTGGGTTGGATGTTATCAGGAAGCAGGGATGATTCTAGGATTGGTACCTTATTACTATTTTTTAAATTTATTAGTTTAACTGGAGGATAATTTCTTTACAATATTGTGGGTTTTGCCATACATCGACATGAATCACCCACGGTGCACATGTGTCTCCCCATCCTGAACCTTCCTCCCAACTCCCTCCCCACTCCATCCCTCTAGGTTGTCACAAAGCACTTGGTACCTTATTCTTTATCTAAAAGGCAGAAGGAGCAAAGCAAGCCCACAGCTGTAATTGGTAGGAAGCCAAAGTCACTGACATTACCCAGGATAGAGCTTGGTGGCCATTTTTGTGGTCTAGATGATTTCTTGATTTTATGGTCAGACATGATTTCAGAGGAGTCTTGTTTTTGTCTTCATCCATCAGGGTCACAAAGCGGTCTTGTCTGACATGGACCCTTCAATGAGATGGTGTTTAAGGAGAATGTGCCCCACACTGACCAACAGTGCTGGCCTGGCCGCTCATCCCTTTCTTACTCTCCTTCCACCCTGTTTATGTTGCTGGCATTACTGTACACAATTTGATGTCCCCTGTCTCCGTCCCTCCTTCGAGCCCCATCTGGACCCTAGATCTTGCCCTTTACCGAGTTTCTGCTTCCCCCTCACAATTGAGCCTTCATTGTGTGTGGACATGCCCACGGAGGCTGGACCCACGTCGAGGGCCCAGGCATTTCTGAAGAGTGGGACCAGACTGGAGGGGCTGATTGCTCGAGGAGTCCAAGTGGGCCCTCCACCGGTGACCACCCAGCAAAGGGTGACGGGGAAGCGAGAGGAAAGGCATTTTCTCCTTCCCTAACAAAGATACTTCGGGAATCCCAAAGGGAAAGAGCTCTGGCAGAGCGCTGAGCACCGCCAGCGCCCCCTCGCGGCAGGCATCTGCCTTGAACGTAAAAGTATAGTTGCTCAGTTGTGTCTCTTTCCGACTCCATGGTCTCTGATCATGGAATTCTCCAAGCAAGAATACTGGAGTGGGTTGCCATGCCCTTCTCCAGGGGATCTTCCCGACCCAGTAACTGAAGCCAGCCCTCCTGCTTTGCAGATAAATTCTTTGCCATCTGAGCCGCCTGGGGTGTTAAATCCTTTCGTTGTTGCTTGGTCGCTCAGTTAATGTCGGGCTTTTCTGGGAACCCATGAACTGTAGCTTGCCAGTCTCCTCTGTCCATGGGATCTCCTAGGCAAGAATATTAGAGTGGTTGCCATTTCCTTCTCCAGGGTCGTGTTAAAATCTCTCCCGTGCTAAACAGAAGAGTCTGACTTTGAAACCACCAGGTGGGTTTCAGCACAGGGCTGGGGATGCTGCAGAGTAAGAGATGGAGCCATGTGAACCAGCATACACCCACACACTAGCGAGGCCTGAGGAAGCGAGGCGATGCTTTTTGTTTGCTTGCTTTACAAGAACACTTGTAAAAAGTATAATACTTATTGTAACAATTTAAATATTTCAGATTACAGAAAGATTAGGAAAAAACATAAGGTGGCTCAGTAGTAGAGCCTGTCTGCTAATGCAAGAGACATGGGTTCGATCCCTGGGTCAGGAAGATCCCTTAGAGAAAGAAATAGCAACCCACTCCAGTATTCTTGCCTGGGAAATCCCACGGACAGAAGGAGCCAGCAGGCTTCAGTCCATGGGGCGGCAAAAGACTCAGATATGTGACTTAGAGATGAAACAACAATTCTCTCTTCCTCTTCTGGACAACCCCACCCTCTTAAAGTAACGGGTGGTAGGATGCTGGTGTGTATCCCCCCATGCTTCTTTTACACTTATACAAACAGAGAATTGTCTATGTGGAGTCTCAGTTTTGCTTTTTATAAAAATATGATCATCCCCTTCATATTGTTCAACACTTGCTTATGTTCACTTGACAATATGTCTTCTACACCTTTCCAAGTCAATACATATAAACGTGATTCATTCTGTTTGATAATTAGATAGTTTTCCACAGAATGGTTGTACCATGATTTACTAAATCAGCTAATCATCAATGTTGGCTCATGGTTATATCTGATCAGCTTTGTTTGCTGATTGTTTCATCTGGGATAGTCTTATTTTAGCTGTAGTCTCCCAAATAACCCAGAACACATCTTAAATACAAATTTCCTTCCTAGAACCTAACACATCACTGCCTACACTCATCTCACATTTGACATGACATGAATATTTTTTTTTAATTTTGGAAATGCTCATAATGTCTTCTCACTTGCTAAAAGAAAGACAGTTCTTAGGATGAGAGGCTCATATTTGGCACATTTACTTGGCAGGAGGAGAAAATTTTTAATTTCCTAATCCCATATGCTCCAATTTTTCTCCATATGCCCATCCCCCTCCCAACATGTGCATCGTATTTCCCAGTGGAAGTATCCTCGTATCACTATAGAAATCCTCTAAATTCTACTTGCATACCATAATATTATTCAAGTTTCAGGAGAAGGCTCCCTAATCCTACACCTCATATTAAAGATAAACAAAATGGGAACTCCCTGGTGATCCAGCGATTAGGGTTCCAAGCTTTCACTGCTGAGGGCCCAGGTTCAATCCCCAGTCAAGGAACTAAGATCGCCACAAGCTCTGCAGTGGAGACCAAAAATAAAAATAAATAAGGATGAACGAAGTAAGGCTTGGAGGAGATTAATAATTCGGCCAAAATCACAGGCTTAGCAAAGTAGCTGGGGTTAGGAGCAGCCACTAGGGGTTCTCTCCACTACAGGAGAGGAACCCTCAAGGCCTTTGGGTGCTACACAGCAGGTAGGCAATGGCATTTTAAAGTTGTTGTTATTCAGTCGCTAAGTCAAGTCCAATTCTTTGCGACCCCATGGACTGCAGCATGCCAGACATTTTAATATGAAAAGGATTAAAATGTAGATCATTAGTTTTTCTCAAAGACTTTTACACAAGTAAATGACTAGCCACCCATTCCTCTGAAGAAAGAACCCTGCGCCCCAGACCAGAGTCTCTTAACTTCTCCTCCCTCTAGAGGTGTGCTCTTGCTTCAGCTTGTGGCTTGACCAGCATCCACAGCTGCTGCTGCTGCTGCTAAGTCGCTTCAGTCGTGTCCGACTCTGTGCGACCCCATAGACGGCAGCCCACCAGGCTCCCCTGTCCCTGGGATTCTCCAGCCAAGAACACTGGAGTGGGTTGCCATTTCCTTCTCCAACATCCAGCAGCTAATACCTTTTAAATAATTTACTTATTTGGCTGCATTGGGTCTCAGTTGTGGCACAGGGGATCTTGGCTGCCCCATGGCATGTGGGATGTTATGTGCCCAACCAGAGATCAGACTCACATCCCTTGCATGGCAAAGTGGATTCTTAACACTGGTCTGCCAGGGTGGTCCTCCAGTAGCTAATGGAGTGATGAATATTGCTCTGTTCTTGCATTTGCACTTGAACTGAAATTGAGGTTGCTAGAGATCTCTTCAAGAAAATTAGAGATACCAAGGAAACATTTCATGCAAAGATGGGCTTGATAAAGAACAGAAATGGTATGGACCTAACAGAAGCAGAAGATATTAAGACAAGGTGGCAAGAATACACAGAAGAACTGTACAAAAAAGATCTTCACGACCAAGATAATCACGATGGTGTGATCACTCACCTAGAGTCAGACATCCTGGAATGTGAAGTCAAGTGGGCCTTAGAAAGCATCACTACAAACAAAGCTAGTGGAGGTGATGGAATTCCAGTTGAGCTATTTCAAATCCTGAAAGATGATGCTGTGAAAGTGCTGCACTCAATATGCCAGCACATTTGGAAAACTCAGCAGTGGCCACAGGACTGGAAAAGGTCAGTTTTCATTCCAATTCCAAGGAAAGGCAATGCCAAAGAATGCTCAAACTACCACACAACTGCACTCATCTCACACACTAGCAAAGTAATGCTCAAAATTCTCCAAGCCAGGCTTCAACAGTACATGAACCATGAACTTCCAGATGTTCAAGTTGGATTTAGAAAAGGCAGAGGAACCAGAGATCAAATTGCCAACATCCTCTGGATCATCGAAAAAGCAAGAGAGTTCCAGAAAAACATCTATTTCTGCTTTCTTGACTATGCCAAAGCCTTTGATTATGTGGATCACAATAAACTGTGGAAAATTCTGAAAGAGATGGGAATACAGACCACCTGACCTGCCTCTTGAGAAACCTATATGCAGGTCAGGAAGCAACAGTTAGAACTAGACATGGAACAACAGACTGGTTCCAAATAGGAAAATTAGTACGTCAAGGCTGTATATTGTCACCCTGCTTATTTAACTTCTATGCATAGTACATCATGAGAAACACTGGGCTGGAAGAAACACAAGCTGGAATCAAGATTGCCGGGAGAAACAGCAATAACCTCAGATATGCAGATGACACCACCCTTATGGCAGAAAGTGAAGAGGAACTAAAAAGCCTCTTGATGAAAGTGAAAGAGGTGAGTGAAAAAGTTGGCTTAAAGCTCAACATTCAGAAAACAAAGATCATGGCATCTGGTCCCATCACTTCATGGGAAATAGATGGGGAAACAGTGGAAACAGTGTCAGACTTTATTACTTTGGGCTCCAAAATCACTGCAGATGGTGACTGCAGCCATGAAATTAAAAGACACTTACTCCTTGGAAGAAAAGTTATGACCAACCTAGACAGCATATTCAAAAGCAGAGACATTACTTTGTCAACAAAGGTCTGTCTAGTCAAGGTTATGGTTTTTCCAGTGGTCATGTATGGATGCGAGAGTTGGACTGTGAAGAAAGCTGAGCGCTGAAGAATTGATGCTTCTGAACTGTGGTGTTAGAGAAGACTCTTGAGAGTCCCTTGGACTGCAAGGAGATCCAACCAGTCCATTCTAAAGGAGATCAGTCCTGGGTGTTCTTTGGAAGGAATGATGCTAAAGCTAAAACTCCAGTACTCTGGTCACTTCATGCGAAGAGTTGACTCATTGATGCTGAGAGGGATTGAGGGCAGGAGGAGAAGGGGATGACAGAGGATGAGATGGCTGGATGGCATCACCAACTCGATGGACATGAGTTTGAGTGAACTCCGGGTGATGGTGATGGACAGGGAGGCCTGGCATGCTGCAGTTCATGGGGTCGCAAAGAGTCGGACACAATTGAGCAACTGAACTGAAATGAACGGAACTGAAGGAAAACCTGGTCAGGAGTGGATGCAGATTTGTCCAGCCTAAAGCTTAAAAAATGTTTGAGATCATCTTTAAATGAAAACAATACAAAATGTCTTATTTTTACTATTTATATAAAAACATATCAACATATCACTAGGTCCCCTTCAAGTGCCTTAGAAAGAACCAGACCCTGGCAAGTGATGGGTACAGAAGCTTAATTTCCTAACACTTAAGGATAAAACTGCCCCCAGGCCTTATGTGAAATGAAGTAGGACACACCAAGGGCACCCTTGCGAATTCCTCACAAGTGTTTGCACAGAGCTGTCCTCTAGGAGGAAGAGCTCACAGCAGCCAGAAGCCCCAGAGTTTTCAAGACAGTTCCTATTTCAAATATTTTATCAGGCCATGTGTCAAATGATGTGATAATGTTACAGAATGGAAATACAAAAGACAAAGCAAAACGAAAACAAAAAGCAACCCCCACCCCCAACAGGTACAAATAGGGACAGACTACCAATTGTTTCCTCTGGATGTTTTGTTTCCTGTCTCAAGAACAGAAAGAACAAACCCAGAAAGGACAATGACTGCACACAGCCTCTGTAGCAAACACTAGTTTCCACCTACTAAGAAAACAGCAGGAATCTTTTAGGAAATCATCTTCCCTTACCGGCTAGCCATCATGTTGCCACAAAAATCTCACCTTCTTAGACTTTCGTTGGATAAGAAATAAAACACACCCAGAAAGGACAAGCTGAGTTCAGAAGGCTGGCAAATTTCCCTCTGGTTCCTGTGCTCAGCTTTTTATTCTGCAGCAACCAGAACCAAGATTTCAAAGCACAGCAGTGAAGCAACTGTGCCGTGTAGGACTCCCATGCTAGGCTCCCATGCCAAAGACGCTGAAAACTGTTCCACAGACTTCTCAGAGGCTGTCAGGGAGCAGATAAAGCTGTTCACCAAGCACTGATGAATCATCTACATGGGTCAGGAGAGAGGAGCCCGTTTTGCTTTCCAGGAGACACCCTGTATTTGAGAGGGAGTGATACACATTGCACACTCCCAGGGTCAGCCCAGTGCAATCCCTGCTGGTTCAGTAAGAGTAATGATGATCACAAAAATAGTCATAAGTAGTGTTTACTGAGACTTACTATACGCTTTAAATGTCTTATCTCATTTAATTCTCATAACCTTATCAATATTCTTATTTTACCTAAAAGATAACAAACCTAAGATGTTAAGAAACATACCATCTCCTACAATTAATACGTGCTAAAGCTGGTGCTCAAACCTGTTCTATCAGACTGTAGAGGCCATTCATTTAACCACTGTGATTTCTGTCTCTTTTAATAGACAACAGATGCATTGCTGAGCCATTAATTCAAGAAGGAAAAAAACCAGCAGAATTCAGTTAAATATGTCTACAAAGGTAAGCCAATCCCTGTTTACCGTCATCAGAAAAATTGCTTTAGGACAAGTGCCATTCCCAGCATCAAAATCACCTGGGCTCTAGGGAAAAAGGTCAATTCTTGTGCCCACCCTAGGGCTACTGAGTCAGAATCTCTGAGAATGGGGCTAGGAAACTTTATTTTACACACCCCACCACCTACCCACCCCAGTCAATTCTGCAGCCCAGTAAGATTTGAGAACAGCTGCTTCTAGGATGGCCAGTCTCCTGGCTCCCCTGGAAGAACCAATCTGTATCTATTGTCCTAGCATAACTACCAATAGTGCTCTCCTTTATTTTCTCAAGTGTTCCAGTTTAGATAATCAATTTGGATATACCGTTGGCCCTCTTCATCCATGGGTTCCACATACATGGGCTTTCCTAGGGGCTCAGCTGGTAAAGTATCTGCCTGCAATGCGGGAGACCTGGGTTTGATCCCTGGGTTGGGAAGATACCCTGGAGAAGGGAATGGCTACCCACTCCAGTATTCTGGCCTGGAAAATGCCACGGACTCTATCGTCCATGGGGTCACAAAGAGTTGGACATGACTGAGGGACTTTCACTTTCCACATTCATGGATTTAACCAACCACAGACTGAAAAATATTAGGGGAAAAATTCCAAAAAACAAGACTTGAATTTGCTCTGCTGGTAACAATATACATAGCATTTACAGCTACTTACATAGCACTTACATTGTATTACATATTACAAATAGTCTAGAGATGATTTAAAATATACAGAAGGATATGCATAGGTTGTATGCAAACACTACATCATTTTATACAAGGGACTTGAGCATCCTTGGATTTTGTTATGCATGAGGGCATCCTGAAACCAATCCCTCTGGGATACTGAGAGACAACTATGTATTTCTGTTTATTTTGTACCAGAAGTAAAGGAGGAAAGGAAAGACATAAGCATCTGAATGCAGCGTTCCAAAGAATAGCAAGAAGAGATAAGAAAGCCTTCTTCAGTGATCAATGCAAAGAAATAGAGGGAAAGAACAGAAGGGGAAAGACTAGAGATCTCTTTAAGAAAATTAGAGATACCAAGGGAACATTTCATGCAAAGATGGGCTCAATAAAGGACAGAAATGGTATGGACCTAACAGAAGCAGAAGATATTAAGAAGAGGTGGCAAGAATACACAGAAGAACTGTACAAAAAAGATCTTCACAACCTGGATAATCATGATGGTGTGATCACTCATCTAGAGCCAGACATCCCAGAATGCGAAGTCAAGTGGGCCTTAGAAAGCATCACTACGAACAAAGCTAGTGGAGGTGATGGAATTTCAGTTGAGCTATTCCAAATCCTGAAAGATGATGCTGTGAAAGTGCTGCACTCAATATGTCAGCACATTTGGAGAACTCAGCAGTGGCCACAGGACTGGAAAAGGTCAGTTTTCATTCCAATCCCAAGGAAAGGCAACGCCAAAGAATGCTCAAACTACCGCACAATTGCACTCATCTCACATGCTAGTAAAGTAATGCTCAAAATTCTCCAAGCCAGTCTTCAGCAATACGTGAACCGTGAACTTCCTGATGTTCAAGCTGGTTTTAGAAAAGGCAGAGGAACCAGAGATCAAATTGCCAACATCCGCTGGATCATCGAAAAAGCAAGAGAGTTCCAGAAAAACATCTATTTCTGCTTTCTTGACTATGCCAAAGCCTTTGACTGTGTGGATCACAATAAACTGGAAAATTCTGAAAGAGATGGGAATACCAGACCACCTGACCTGCCTCTTGAGAAATCTGTATGCAGGTCAGGAAGCAACAGTTAGAACTGGACATGGAACAACAAACTGGTTCCAAACAGGAAAAGGAGTACGTCAAGGATGTATACTGTCACCCTGCTTATTTGACTTATATGCAGAGTACATCATGAGAAACGCTGGACTGGAAGAAACACAAGCTGGAATCAAGATTGCCAGGAGAAATATCAATAACCTCAGATATGCAGATGACACCACCCTTATGGCAGAAAGTGAAGAGGAACTAAAAAGCCTCTTGATGAAAGTGAAAGAGGAGAGTGAAAAAGTTGGCTTAAAGCTCAACATTCAGAAAACAAAGATCATGGCATCTGGTCCCATCACTTCATGGGAAATAGATGGGGAAACAGTGGAAACAGTGTCAGACTTTATTTTGGGGGTCTCCAAAATCACTGCAGATGGTGATTATGCCATGAAATTAAAAGACGCTTACTCCTTGGAAGATAAGTTATGACCAACCTAGATAGCATATTCAAAAGCAGAGACATTACTTTGCCAACAAAGGTTTGTCTAGTCAAGGCTATGGTTTTTCCTGTGGTCATGTATGGATGAGAGAGTTGGACTGTGAAGAAGGCTGAGTGCCGAAGAATTGATGCTTCTGAACTGTGGTGTTAGAGAAGACTCTTGAGAGTCCCTTGGACTGCAAGGAGATCCAACCAGTCCAGTCTGAAAACCAGCCCTGGGATTTCTTTGGAAGGAATGATGCTAAAGCTGAAGCTCTAGTACTTTGGCCACCTCATGCGAAGAGTTGATTCATTGGAAAAGACTCTGATGCTGGGAGGGATTGGGGGCAGGAGGAGAAGGGGACGACTGAGGATGAGATGGCTGGATGGCATCACTGACTCGATGGACATGAATCTGAGTGAACTCCAGGAGTTGGTGATGGACAGGGAGGCCTGTCATGCTGCGATTCATGGGGTCACAGAGAGGTGGACACGACTGAGTGACTGAACTGTACCAAAATCAGACCTTATTATATAACCTGGATTTTTAACGATTACTACTGTTTCATATAAAATTTTATCTTTTCTAATACCAATCCATATTCAGATTTCCTCAGTCATCCCTAAAATATCCTATGCATCTGGTTTAAACAATCCACTGCAGTCTGTCAGGCTCCTCTGTCCATGGGAATTTTCCAGGCAAGAATACTGGAGTGGGTTGCCATTCCCTTCTCCAGGGGATCTTCCCAACCCAAGGATTAAACCCGGGTCTCCTGCATTGCAGGCAGATTCTTAACCATCTGAACCACCAGGGAAGTCCAACACAGTAAGTACTGACCCAAGCTAATCACAGTTTTCATACCTGACCCTCAAGCCACAATCCTATACTTCATTTCTTTGAGCTCAGACAGTTCTTGAAGAGCACTTAGTTTATGATAGCACATACTCTGTTGCCTCTCAGAAAAGAGCTTTCATTAAGCAGAGGCAGAGCTGTTCTAGTTAATGGGCTTTCAACAAACAAAAGCCCTGTACCATGCTATGGGACAATGGTTCTTTGTGTTCTGAGCTTGACATATGATGTAGGGCTTTAAAAAGTGTTAGTATTTCTAAGGACACCATGCCATATTCAGCAGTAGCTCATGTCCCACATGCTCTTACATGGTGACTTACCCTCCTGCTGGAGAGAAGTGGGGTCTGTGAACCCTTCCCTTGAACTTGCTTAGGCTTGTGGTGTGGCAGAAGTGACACTATGCCTGGACATACCACCAGTTGTTTATTCATTCACTTGTTGACGGACATTTGGGGCTGTTTCCAATTTGGAGCTACTATACATGTTGCTTACTATAGCTGTATCATAAAATTTGAAACAAGGTAGTTGTTCTCCAACTTTGTACTTCTTCCAAGTTGTTTTGACTCTTTTGGGTCCTTCGCAGTTCATGTGTGAGAGAATATCATGGGGCATGTTGATAGCCTGGGAAAAGATCAAAGTCTGAAGTACAGTTTCTACTGAATGAGTTTTCCTTTTGCACTACCATAATGTTGAAAAATCATAAGTCAAAACATCATCAGCTGGGGACCATCTGAGGTTGAACTTCGTAAGAAAATAAACTTCCTTTCTCCTTCTGGGGTAAGGGAGAGGTAGTCATCTTTCAGGGTAAGGGGTGGAAGGGCCCTGTCCCTTATAAAGTCTTTCAACAAATCATCACATGATGAGCTCCTCTCCCCTCCGGCTATCTGAGGTACGTGGAGCCTCCAACTCCCGAACCTTTCAGAGTTCTGCTGTGCAGTCTGGTATGACTGTTGACATTTTCCTCTATAGGCTAGGTCAGTTACCATTTATCTGTATGCTTCCCATTTCCTAATGTTTGCTAGAGTCTCTAATTCACTGACTTCTGTCCTATGTGGATTTAAGCATGCTTATCCTTTGCACGGAGAAGGAAATGGCAACCCACTCCAGTATCCTTGCCTGGAGTATCCCATGGATGGAGGAGCCTGGTGGGCTACAGTCCACGGGGTCGCAAAGAGTAGGACACGACTGAGCGACTTCACTTTCACGTTCACTATCCTTTGCACAAATATGCAATTCACATCATTTAGAAAAATGATCAAACAGTTCTGAATTACCAACCAAAAACTCCTTAAGTGGCAGCACTGACCCTTCATCCCATCCAAGAAGGCTGGGGGGTTAAGTCTAAGGGAAGGAGTGATGCTGAAAGATGGGGTCTGGGTCACTCAATTAGTAACTTAAAAGGAATATTTGGGGGCTTCCCTGGTGCAGTGGTTAAGAATCCGCCTTGCAATGCAGGGGACACCAGTTCGATCCCTGGTCTGGGAAGATCCCACATGCCACAGGGCAACTAAGCTCATGTGCCAAAACTACTGAAGCCTGCATGGCCTAGAGCCCGCACGCCAAATCTACTGAACCGGCGTGCTGCAACTATTGAAGCCCATGCACCTAGAGCCTGTGCTTTGCAACAAGAGAAGCCACCACAAGAAGCCGGTCCACTGAACGCAACTAGAGGGCAGAGCCAGCTCGCTGCAACCATGCACAGTAATGAAGACCCAGTTCAGTCAAAATTTTTAAGTTAATAATTTTTAAAAAATAAATAAGTAAAAAGATATTTGATAGTTTGTGAAAATACATAAGAAAATATAAGTCACTATTTCTATAATCCTTCTATAATGACAAACAGGTAAAAAAAAATTGTAACATGTTTGTAAACCAGAATTCCCCTAATATAAAAAGAATGAAAGAACTCTTATAAATCAATAAAAAGATGAACAGCCAATAGAAAAAGAAATAAAGGTGGTTAAAATATCTGAAAATATATTGCAATCAAATTTAAATAATATTAACCTAATTTTTACCTATCAAATTAACAAAGTTTAACAGGTCAACCTTTCTTGGGGTGACAGGTACAATTTGGTAACTCTGTAAAACTGAAATGTTAATACTTTTTGACCAAGAAATGCCAGCTCAGAGTATCATGAGCAAATAAATGGATGCCTGAAAAGCTATATGAAAAGCCAAGTAATAAGATGTTACCATTCTATCCCATAGATTACTCTGCAGTAATCAAAAATGACAGTGAACTAGACATGAGTTTTCCTTTTGTCTGTGCCTTTTACTTTGACTGAACCTTCTGTAATAATCACGTCTTACTTTTATAATCAGAAAAGTCAAGAAATCCACTTTTTTTAAGGAATCCACTTTTTAAAAATCATTTAGAAGCAATTTAAGAGTATGCCCTTGGGAACCAGTAGGATCAAATTCTAGCACACCTCCTTGTTCAACCTTCAATTAGTTGCTTGATGTCTCTGTTCCTCAATTTGCCCAACATCGAACCAAATGTAATAATATCCACACTGTAAGGCTGTTGTTAGAATTAAATACATAAATATAAGTAAAATGCTTAGAACCTACCTGGCATGCAGTAAGCATCAGCTATCACTATTTCATTTTGGAAAAATAAAGATTACTCAGTGATTTGTGTTAAGGTTATGTTAAAATGTCTTGGATGTCAAAACAGCTGATTCAAAATGTCAGTAGTCAGTAGTACAATTCAAGAACAAAATTATAAGTTTAAATGTTGGTGAGAGAGAAAATGTAATTATTTTCAGATGATATAACTGCCTACCTAAAAAAAAAAAAAAAATCCAAGAGCCTCAACTGAAAAATGATTAGGCCTGAAATTCCCTGGTGGTCCAGTGGTTGGGATCTGGCACTCACACTGCCAAGGACCTGTGTTCAATCCCTGTTGAGGGAACTAAGATCCCACAAGCTGCACAGCAAGGCCGAAAAAAAAAAAAAAAAATCAGGATTAATAAGAGAGTTCAGTAGAATGGAAAAATAAAAAATAAATATTTTGAATTCAATAGCATAACACTATAGGAGCAATAAGTAGTTAGAAAACAGAAGAAAATAGATTCAACTTATAAAAACAAAAATATTACATTTAGGTATAAATTTCACAAGAAATGTATAAGCTCCACATAAAGAATATCATTAAAATACTCTGAAAGACTAAAAAGGAGACCTGAATATCCTGGACAGAACAATGTAAAAAATAATATAAATATATAATACATTTTTATATTATTACATTTATATAATAAATGTAAATATATTATAATAATGTTAAAAATGTTGATTCCTCTCAAATTAATATATAAATCTAATACAATTCTAATGAAAATTCCAGCAGGACTTTTTTTTCGGCCCCAACAAGCAGCTTGTGGGATTTTAGTTAGCTGAAAAGGGACTGAACCTGGGCCCTCCTCAATGAAAGCTTGAAGTCCTAACCGCTGGACCTCCAGGGAATTCCCCCAACAGGACTTTTTTTTAAATTTATTTTTTAAAAATTTTTTTAAAATTGAAGGATAATTGCTTTACAGAATGGACTTTTTTTTTTTTAACTTGACAGGTTAATCCTTAAATTAATCTGGAAGAATACTTGAGACTAACACAGAAGAAATAGGACTGAAAGAAAAGTGTGAGAAATAAGATGGATGAGGATGGTGTACTCTGCCAGATATCAGAACAAAAGCACAGCACTGGCTTAGGAACAGCTGACCAATGGAACAAATTAGAGAATACAAAACCAGACACAAACACTATAGGGATTTCAGGTATAGTAAATGTCGCCACCTGGATTATTCATAAAATTATATTAAAACAATTAGTTATGCCTACAGAAAAAAACTGAAGTAGATCGTTATATTACACAGTACACAAAAATAAATTCTCAGACCAAAAAATCTAAATTAAAAAAAGGCCATTAAACTACAAACGATATCTGTAGAATCTTGGAATAAATTTTGTCTTTCAAGATTCATAATCTATAAACCTTGTGGTATTGTTCACTCAAAAATATATGAGTAGATAGGTTAATATACATATAAACAAAAAGAGTAAGATCCTGCTAGGCTATGAGAGTGGTGAGGAGCAGGGATTACAATGGACTTTATATTTTATCTGATTATCTTTGAAGTCAGGAGAAAAAAAACAGCAAAAAAACTATATTATATACCCTGATGAGATATATCAATACACTCAGAAGACACTGGAATAGGACAAAGCTAGATGTTATAAAATGCTTCCATGTCCCAAAGTGTTAAAATTTTGTGACTCCTAGGCTCATCACTCTTATGCTTGATGCACTTTTAACTTGCCAATGACTTTCAAAACACAGCTTTCAGAATTTACCAATATTCCAGAAATAGTCTGGCCAATATAGAAAATAAGAAGACATGATCTGAAAACTAATGCTCCTCTACCCTTATTTTAACTAGTTTTATTTGAGCTTCATTACAGTGTGGTTTCATATTTAGACTGTGGTTTCTGCTGGAAAATGAATGCAACAGTACTAGTTTCCTACTCCTGTCATAACAAATTACCACAAGTGTTATGGCTTAAACACAAGTGTATTGTCATAAAGTTCAATAGATCAGATGTCTGCCCTTGGTCTCACATGGGTAAAATCAAAGCATTGGCAAGGTTACATTCCCTTCTACACGTTCTTGCTCATTCAGGTCGTTGGCAGAATTCAGCCCATTGCAGCTCTAGCCCTGAGGTCCCCCTCCTGCTGGCTGTCAGCTGATGGGCGCTCCCACCTTCTAGG
Organism: Ovis aries; assembly: GCF_016772045.2. Taxonomy (NCBI): domain Eukaryota; kingdom Metazoa; phylum Chordata; class Mammalia; order Artiodactyla; family Bovidae; genus Ovis; species Ovis aries. The sequence continues at coordinate 85,609,592 of NC_056056.1, read as the reverse complement.
GGCCACTCACGGTCTTGGCTTGTGGCCTCCTTCCTCCATTATCAATGTCAACAACAGACAAGAGTTCATATGTTCCAAATCTTTCCTTCTCCCGTCCCCTCTCTCACTGCAGACAGGAAAATTTCTCACTTTCAAACACGTATGTGATTGAGCCCACCTGTATAATCCACCTGGGTAATCTCCCCTTCTAAATGTCAGTAAGTTTATTCATATCTACAAAGTTCCTTTGCCATGAAAATTTTATACTTACAGGTTCTGGGGATTATGACATGGACATCTTGGGACAGGCCCAAGAGATTCTGAGGGCCACAGCAGTTAATTGCACTCATTTCACATGTTATCAAAGTAATGCTCAAAATTCTCCTAGCTAGGCTTCAATAGTACGTGAACTGAGAACTTCCAGCTGTTCAAGCTGGATTTAGAAAAGACAGAGGAACCAGAGACCAAATTGCCAACATCCGCTGGATCACAGAAAAAGCAAGAGAATTCCAGAGAAACATCTACTTCAGCTTCGCTGACTACGCTAAGCCTTTGACTGTGTGGATCACAACAAACTGTAGAAAATTCTTCGAGATGGGAATACCAGACCACCTTACCTGCCTCCTACAAAACCTGTATGCAGGTCAAGAAGCAACATTTACAACAGACTGGTTCAAAATTGGGAAAGGGGTACATTAAGGCTGTATATTGTCACCCTGCTTATTCAGCTTGTATGCAGATGCAGAGTACATCATGCGAAATACTGGGCTGGATGAAGAACAAGCTGGATGAAGCACAAGCTGGAATCAAGATCACCAGGAGAAATATCAATAACCTCAGATAGGCAGATGACACCATCTTTATGGCAGAAAGAGAAGAGGAACTAAAGAGCCTCTTGATGAAGTGAAAGAGGAGAGTGAAAAAGCTGACTTAAAACTCAACATTCAAATAGCTAAGATCATAGCATCCGGTCCCATCACTTCATGGCAAATAGATGGGGAAACAATGGAAACAGAAACAGACTTGATTTTCTTGGGCTCCAAAATCACTGCAGATGGTGACTGCAGCCATGAAATTAAAAGACGCTTGCTCCTTCGAAGAAAAGCTAGGACAAACCTAGGCAAGCATAATAGAAAGCAGACATTACTTTGCCAACAAAGGTCTGTCTAGTCTGCTCAGTTCAGTTCATTTACTCAGTCGTGTCCGACTCTTTGAGACCCCATGGACTGCAGCACGCCAGGCTTCCCTGTCAATCAACTCCCAGAGCTTGCTCAAACTCATGTCCATTGAGTCGGTGATGCCATCCAACCATGTCATCCTCTGTTGTCCCCTTCTCTTCCTGCCCTCAATCTTTCCCAGCATCAGGGTCTTTTCCAGTGAGTCAGTTCTTCACATGAGGTGGCCAAAGTATTGGAGCTTCAGTTTCAGCATCAATCCTTCCAATGAATATTCAGGACTGATTTTCTTTAGGATGGACTGGTTGGATCTCCTTGCAGTCCAAGGGACTCTCAAGAGTCTTCTCAACACTACAGTTCAAAAACATCAATTCTTCAGCGGTCAGCTTTTTGTATAGTCCAACTCTCACATCCATACATAACTACTGGAAAAACCACAGCTTTCACTAGATGGACGTTTGTTGGCAAAGTAATGTCTCTGCTTTTAATATGCTGCCTAGGTTGCTCATAGCTTTTCTTCCAGGAGCAAGTGTATTTTAATTTCAGGTCTGCAGTTACCATTTGCAGTGGTTTTGAAGCCCAAGAAAAAAGTCTGTTACTGTTTCCATTGTTTCCCCATCTATTTGTCATGAAGTGATGGGACTGGATGCCATGCTCTTCATTTTTTGAATGTTGAATTTTAAGCCAGCCTTTTCACTCTCCTCTTTCACTTTCATCAAGAGGTTTTTTAGTTCCTCTTCACTTTCTGCTGTAAGGGTGCTATCATCTGCATATCTGAGGTTACTGATATTTCTCCCAGCAATCTTGACTCCAGCTTGTGCTTTGCCCAGTCTGGCATTTCACATGATGTACTCTGCATATAAGTTAAATAAGCAGGGTGACAATATATAGCCTTGACATATTCCTTTCCCTATTTGGAACTAGTCCGTTGCTTCTTGACCTGCATACAGAGTTCTCAGGAGGCAGGTCAGGTGGTCTGGTATTCCCATCTCTTGAAGAATTTTCCAGTTTGTCATGATCTATTGTTTTTTTCCAATAGTCATGTATGGATGTGAGTGCTGGACCATTAAAAAAAGCTGAGCACCAAAGAACTGATGCTTTCCAACTGTGGTGTTGTAGAAGACTCTTGAGAGTCCTTTGGACTGCAAGGTCAAACCAGTCAATCCTACAAGAAATCAATCCTGAGTATTCATTGAAACCTGATGCTGAAACTGAAGCTCCAATATTTTGGCCACTTGATGTAAACAGCTGACTCATTAGAAAAGACCCTGATGCTGGGAAAGATTGAAGGCAGAAGGGGACAACAGAGGATGAGATTGTTGGATGGCATCACCGACTCTACGGACATGAGTTTGAGCAAGCTTCTCAGGAGTTGGTGATGGACAGGGAAGCCTGGCATGCTGCAGTCCACAGGGTCACAAAGAGCTGGACACGACTGAGCAAATGAACAATAGCAGTTAAGGATTTGTTCTTTGGAACTCTCATAGGTTGGAATCCTTGTTCAACCACTTAATGATTGAGCAACCTTGGACAAGCTACACTGAATTTCCCTGTCTTTATTATATCTACCTTACCTAAGAATTATATAACTTGTACTTAACAGGGGTCCTAGCATACATAAATGCTCAATTAAAAGTTAGCTGCTGTTGTTGTTCAGTCACCCAGTCATTTCCAACTCTTTGCAACTCCATGGGCTGCAGCATGCCAGCCTCCCTGTCCCTCACCATCTCTTGAAGTTTGCCTAAGTTCATATCCATTTCATCGGTGAAGCCATCCAGCCATCTCATCCTCTGATGCCCTCTTCTCCCTCTGCTCTCAGTCTTTTCCAGCATCAGGGACTTTTCCAATGAGTCATCTGTTCACATCAGAGGATCAAAAAGCTGGAACTTCAGCATCAGTCCTTCCGAGTATTCAGGGTTGATTTCCCTTAAGATTGACTGGTTTGATCTCTTTGCAGTCCAAATGTTAGCCACTTAAAGTTAAATGAGGAACTTTTTTCTGTTTAACTTCACCTTATTGTTTCCAACCCAGGGCCACAGCCTGGGTTGGAAAGTTTTTCATCTTATGTGGTCTTTAGTATTATAATTTCCTTTTAGATTTCCATTATCTTCCCCTTGATAAGCATGTTTGCTCCTTCCTCCCAGTCACAAAGTTAGGCAAGGTCAAGCTGGGGCTTAGGCACCAGTGGAGACAACCCTCTGTAAAGATAACTGCATGTGGGAGATTGACTCTGCTGGATGAGGTACTGAGAGGAAGGGGACAGAAAATACAGATTCCTGTCCTTGTGGAGTTCAGAGTCTAATAATCTCTTCACAAATGAAAAAAAAAAAAAAGGCAGGATCACCACAAAGTGCCCCCCCAACTCTATGACAATTTAGTTCTAAATGGATAAATGATACATAGAAGAGATGTTAACTGCTCCATTTTATAGAATAAACAAACAAGGACCAGGCCATTAAAAATTTTTTTGGCCACACTGTGTGACTCGAGGGACCTTAGTTTCCCAACCAGGATCGAACCTACACCCCCTGCAATGGAAGTGCAGAGTCTTAACCCCTGGACCGTCAGTAAAACCCCTCAGGCCATTGTTAAAGGACTTACTCGGGCTTCTATAGCTAATGAAGGACAGAGTGAGGCCATGAACCTAAGATGTCTGACTCCAATCCTCCACTCCTACCCCCTCAGCACTTTTCCATCTAAGGGTATGGAAACCAAAATGGAAAAGAGCTTTCTATGAACTGGAGTGGTTACACAACTGGCATACAGCTCTGCTAACCACATCTCAGAATGTGAAATGTCTAAGAAAAAAGGACAGCTAAAGGATGGAAAAAATTTGGGGACTTTGGTGAAAGAAAAGCCATTTCATTAGAATAAACTAAAAAACAAGAAAGGGAACTCTTCAACCTAGAAATAGTCCATCTGCTAAAAAAAAAAAAAAAAAAAAAAATTCTATCAAATCCAGACAGACAGAACTAAGATTGCAAGGCACTGTTTTCTATGATCTAGTTGACATCTTTCAAAGTCCTATAAAAGTACTTTACAGAGTAGAAATGTATCAACCTCTATACTTTCATGAAGTAGTCAGAAATAGGCAGGCAGTCTTCATACTAGTGAGTTTCTTGAAAACATAGTCATTAGGAACTAAACTGTTTTCCGACCTTTGCCATTTCCCAACAGAATGATGAGGGGTCTTGACCAAGATAATATTTGTTATTCAGTCACTGTCATGTCCAACTCTGCCACCCCATGGACTGCAGGACGCCAGGTTTCCCTGTCCTTCACCATCTCCCGGAGCTTGTTCAAACTCATGTTCATTGAGTCAGTGATGCCATCCAACCATCTCACCCTCTGTCATCCCCATCTCCTCCCATCCTCAATCTTGGCTAGCATCAGGGTCTTTTCCAATGAGTTAGCTTTTCACATCAGATATAAATAAACCAGATATAGTATTAAAATCCGTATTACAGCTTCCAAACTCTCTATTCACTAAAAAGGGTCTATATGTACCACATCCTGGGTGCCTATGAGATCTGAATTTATTATGATAGGTATACAAATATACATAATTTATATATATCCAATATTAAAAGTAAAGTTCTATCATATGCTTCTTTTAAACTAATAGTTAAATTTAACTTTGCCTGCTTCTAGAACTTGTAAAGGCTTTTATCAATGTATAGTGAGCCAAGTCTTTAAAAAACTGTCCAGACAGGTTGAAATAATTTGAATCACCAACTTGCTGGATCTTCTATTACCTGAGCTATAAAACTTTTTATCTGTATAAAATTCACTTGTATTGCTGAAAGATTCTCCAAGGAGCAGCTAAATATGGATTTGAAACAGCAATGACTGAGTCGTGGTGGCCTATGTGTCCTTTCCAAGAGTCAATGCCATGACGATGCCGAGGCATTCTCAAAGGCAAGTGCCCCACCTTTCCTCAAGATTTATGAGCATCACTGAGTACATATGTATTTTTTCATTTGCTAAGTAGGTCAGATGATTGTTCTCATTTTATACACAAGAAAACTTAAGTTCCTTAAAATGACCTGCTCATGGTCACACAGTTCATTAGGGACACAGTTTTCCTAGTAAAGTCTCTCTCATTTAATGGAGCTGTTCTTCAAAATGCCTATGCTCAATCCTTTTCACCTCTAGACAGCGAGATTTTTTGTGTGACCACAAAGTCTAGATTTTTCCCAAAGCCACATAGCTTCAGGGAAAAGAAAACAAAAAAGTTCTAACTCCTGAGCTTTTTTGCAAGTCTCAAAAGTTAGGATCTGGTATGGTATGTCCTCAAACTCAAGAAAGGTTGATCCCTGGAAGTGCAGTTTTTAAGATATCCAAACCTAATACTGAGATGTACTAACACCATTATCCCCTCCCCTGCACCACAGCAACCCAACCCATATCCAGGGCCCATCCTCCCAACCTAAACAGGTGATTGGTGACATTTGGGAATCCCATGGAATGGAACCCCTATTGCTTAACCACCGCCTCTTCAGCTAGCTTTAGGTTGGGAGGAAAAATTCACCTAATCCAATTTACCTAATAAGGTCTGTCACATGTGGAGGGGGATGAGGGAAGAGGAAATGGATTAAGGCAGTCAAAACATAAAGGAAGTCAAATTTCCAGCTATAAGATAAATAAGCATAGCACAATAAATATAGCACTGCTGTACACTATACAGTAGTTGAGTAAAACATAAGAGTTCCCATCACTAGGAAAATGTTTTTCCTAATTTTACTTTCTATGATATAATGTATATTCACCAACTTACTGTGGTATTCACTTCATGATGTAAGGCAAATCTAACACTATGGTGGTGATAATCATACTGGAATTTACAAACAACTCATGGTGTACCTTGTACAATATTATGTCAATTATAATTAAAAACTTTCCTTAAAAAAAGGATTATCACCTGAGAATTCATAATGCAAAATAAAATGTTGGGTGGCCTAATCCTCTCCTTTATTCACTTAAGACAGCTACAGAAGCAAAATTACTAGGGAATAACCTGATCAATTTAAGAAACCTATCTGGATAACTCAGGCAAGAATAAAACTGTTACTCAGCAACAATTTTACTTTTTTTTGAGGATAGGAATGGGAAGTACCCTGAGAACAGCTGGGTAGAACTGCTCACTTAGTTCCCAAGTGCGGCTGTAGGTTGGGCCTCACCTGTTGCCTGGATTTTCTGGTCAGGCTCAAGAGATGGTTGGGACTGGATACCTTATTTGGTACTACATGGCGCTAGAGTTAGCTTCCCTGCCCTTGCAGAACAGCAGGACAGCAGCCAGGACCCACATGGGTTGTTTGGGAAGCTGAATCAGGCAAGTGTGCACTGAGATCCCTGAAGCCACCAGTTTTGCTCTGCAGACGGGAAAGGCATGGGCTATGCTCTCGGTTCAAGTCCCACTGTAGGCAGAGCTACTGGATGGGCTACATAGCATCCTATGTACTCTGGTGAGGTTCCCAGGTCAAGCAGGGTGAAGACTATACTGAGCAATCAGCAGGGCTGTTAGTTTCTCTACCTGTGTGCAATGGGAGAAGCAGCTCTAAAGCTAGTACAGCTCTTTTGTTTGTTATCTTTCCTTTTTTTTTAAACTGAAGTATATTTGATGTTATCCCCTTACTGATTACAACAGCCCCTTTCCAAAAGTGGTAACTGCTGGGTCAAAAAAGAAACAGAAAAAATACCACAAATAAATAAAACTATTTTTTTTAATGCCTTTTTGTTTTTATTTTTGGCTATACTGTGTCTCTGTTGCTGCACGCAGGCTTTCTCTACTTGTGGCGAGCAGTGGCTACTCTTCGTGGCAGTGTGCAGGCTTCTCATTGCAGTGGCTTCTCTTGCGGTGGAGCACAGGCTCTAGGTATGTGAGCTCAGGAGCTGGGGTACACAGGCTTAGTTGCTCCATGGCATGTGAAATCGTCCCGGACCAGGGATCCAACCTGTGTCCCCTGTGTTGGCAGATGGATTCCTATCCACTGCACCACCAGGGAAGTCCTAAAATAGTATTCTTTAGCAAATCATGTCATCTAGCCTAAACTCTACATTGTATCAATGTGGAGTCAGGTCTCTCCTACCTCAGTCTCTGCCCTTTCCTTTATACACAATCACATGCTCACCTGCTTCTCACTGGAAGAACATCATGGCCCGTGACCCGGTTCCAGGTTACAGATCAATCCTCCGATGTGTCACACCTGGTGGCAAGTATGTTGAGGCTGGGGCTCCAAAATGCTATCTCTGTACATTTTCTAGAATTTATAAACCATGTGGTCTTCATTCGCACATAATGGAAACATTACCCCAGAGCAGTTCTGCCTTCCTCAGAAATACAAACTAAGGAAAATAACAAGTTTTACTGATACTGACACTAAAATGTTTTGAACAGAAACTGTAGGAAGCAAAGGGTGATTACACAGCAGGAGTAAGTACAACAGGCGACAGAACTATTTAGTCTTTCTGGTCAAGTGGTAATTTCAGCACAAATATAAGCAGTTTACTGAAAGATACAGCATTAAATAAACAACCATATGAGAGGCTTTTGTAGGACAAGTCTGATTTTGTGTTGGCAACAGTACTATAGATATTACTTATTCTTATAAAAGTCTAGCAAGAACAGCTCTACCATGATTGAGGTCACTGACATTTGCATCAGTCCTACTATACTGTATTAGGCAGAAATAGCTCAGGCTTTATTACTGTATCACACAAGTGCCTAAAACAAAATGCATTTGCATTCTCATCCTGTAACCCAGCTGGGCTTCTCTGGTGGCTTCAGTGGTAAACAATCTGCCTGCAATGGGTTCACTCCCCGGGTTGGAAAGATCCTCTGGAGAAGGAAATGGAACCTACCCCAGTATTCTTGTCTGAAGAATTTATAAACCATGGACAGAGGACCCTGGAGGGCTACAGGCCATGGGGTCATAAAGAGTCGTATATGACTTAGCAACTAAACAACAAACTAGACCTTTCTGGGACAGACCCCCCTGCCTGTCTTCTGAATGCCTCTTATTTGCAGAATAACTTGAGCGTCCTAGGCCTTCCTTCCCCAAGTTCCAAACAATAAATTTAATCAGAGAAGTGAGAAAACACAGAAACAAAGGAAAACGGTCAGGCAAGACAAAATAATGACAGCTCAGCCATTAAATGATGTCAAGGACCTTTAGCTTCCCCTCAAGAGCTATAGGTAATATTCTGAGCGATATCCTTTGAACTGTTCTGCAGATAATGAAACCCTCACTAGGCGGAAAAACTGTAGGCTATCCACCAGCATGTAATTCCCAGGTGGGCTGGAACCACAAGGTTGCTGATGCTGACTCTTGATTACCTCACCGGCAACCAATTAGAAGAATGCCCATAAATTGAACATATACCCTGCAACCCTCTCCCTCACCCTGTCTTTCAAAATCTTTCCCTGAAAAGTCATTAGGGAGTTTGGGCTCTGTGAGCATTAGCTGCCTGGACTCTCTGCTTTGTGCCCTGGAATAAACTATGTACCTTCTCTCAGCACAGGCCAGTGTCAGTAGATTGGTTTTAATGTGCGTTTGAGTGGATCCAAATTTGATTTGGTAACAATATTAAATAAAAGGCCCTCTGAAGAATTTATATACTACATAAAATTTTTTGCTTTTGCTTCTATTATTGTTTTCTATAAATATCAATCTCACTGAATTCCTCTTCAAGACTTTGAAACAGCTATAGTTAGTATACAGGTGAAAATCTAAATAAAACTGAGTCAATTGAGTAAAATCACCTCAAGGAAACTTGACTACATTCACTAATATGTCTTCCTGAAGGCTGAGACTCATTAAGTCAGGGTAGCTCGAAACATAGTAGAGTCCCAGCAGAACCAGAACTGAGCAGCCAGTGCATCATTTTGGTTTAGGAACACAAAGAAATTCTAGTTTCTGTTCATGGAATCATCCTTTCCCCATCTCAAATCCTTCCCTAACTGCTCATGGTGCTCAAGACCCGTCTCTTCTCTGGCCCGTGACCCACCCTGACCCACAGCCCAGGGTGACTGGAGAACAGTAGCTGACAGCCACCACAGCAATAAAACCGTAAGCCAGATCTGGAATTACATCTGCTGGTGGGGTGAAACCAACCCACATTATCCCCACCCTTTTCTCAACATACCTAACTAGCTGCGTTAAAGTGAAGTACTGCATAGGCCCTTGTTTAAACTAAACAATTGCTGGGCCAGACTCTCTTTTTCACTGTAGTAAAATACACATAATTTAAAACTACCATTTTAACAATTTAAAAATGTACAATTCTGTGGCACTTAGTACATTTACAATGTAGTTAACTAGTACCACTATCTAGTTCCAGAACATTTTCATTATCTCAAAGGAAATCCTATACACATTAGCAGTTAATCTCTGTTCTCCCCATTCCCAGTCTCTGGTAACCACTACTTTTAACCATTTACCAGAACAATTAATAGTTTGGGCTAATACAGCTAATACTGTATAATCAAAGCAGCCTATGCTCATAGCAGTTTCCTTATGCTGTTTAAATTAGGGTGACTTTAGTTCACCTGAACTTTTTAAATGAAGCAAATCTATGCTTTAGATTACTATGGAACAATGTTCTACACTCAAAATTTTCTTCTAGAAAGGGAATATCACTGATTACTAAGAAGCAGTTACCCAGCAACCTATCCCTGCAGAGAACAATGTAAAAACATGAAATATAGTTATTGACCCCATTTAGTCATTCTTACCCTCATCTCTCAGTTCAGTCCTAGAAAACATACTGTTTAGATAATCAACTCACTAAGATGCTGCTAAGTCTCATGCCAGCTACAACTGCAAATAGTTTTTATTTGGTAGGGTAATCCCTCAGCAGGAAGGTAGGGATTTTAAAAGGCAGCTTATATTCTGTAACCCACTTCTACAGATTTATTATCAAATGTTTCATGGGATTTGGCTATGGAATGGAATTTCAGTATTAAAAAAAATAAACTCAAAGCTACCATTTCTTTTTAAAAATATTTACTTATTTGGCTGTGTCAGGTCTTAGTTGCAGCATGTGGGATCTAGTATCCTGACCAGGGATTGAACCCAGGCATTGGGAGCATTGAGTCTTAGCCAGTGGACTACCACTACCAGGGAAGTCCCCAAGCTACTATTTCTTAAAAGAGCAGCTGTAGAACCTGCTCTTTCATGTTCTCTTAAAAGTTGAAATATCACAAAGGCAAGACTGTTGTTAAGGCTCAGGAAAGAGGGTGTGTCACCAAAGCGTACACAGTGGTGAAACCCAACTAAACTGTCAGAATCATTCCTGACAGCAACAGAAGAGGACTGACATACCAGGGCAAGAATCAGCAAGGTCCAGCCTACCACCCCACTTATACCTGAAGAGTCTACTTGTTACTTTGGTGGGGAGAAAGCACTAAAAAGAATTCATAGGTAAAGTCAATACTACTTAAAGCACATGTAAATTAAATAAGCCCTGTCAACCATCCACAGGTTTGTCTCCTAAAATCTTAGGCACAAAATAATCTGTAACACTGACATCCATCTTAATTTTCAGAGGGCAAGGGAAGGAGACAACTATTACCCAGACTCACAAGTTACCTTTTAAAATTAAGACATCTCAATTTTACAACAAATGTAGAAAAGTATTTATAGAAGAGGGGGAAAAAAAGCTTCATTTATTGTAAAGTCAGGTAAACTTATGTATACAGCACAGTACCATACATTTACAGAAGTTCATTCACAGGTTACCTTCAACATAACTTACTGGGTTCCATAAGGATCTAAAATACTTCTAGACTGAATTTAAAATTTCTAGATCTAGAGGGCTAAAGGGACATTAGTCCACTGTTGTCAAAATGCAATGAGAAATGTTAATGTATGCTTAGTTTCCATCAAAACTTTCTATTCAACAGCTCTTAAAACTTTTTTAAACCCCTGCATCATTTCTAAAAGGATTAAGGCAAACTGCTTTTTTGTTAAAATTCAAAATAAAGCTTTTTCAAAAGATCTAAATGGAACTTCTATATACAAATTTGTTTAAAACTCTCAGAAGCAAGAGATTGGCTATTGCCAACTATAGATTTCATAGTTACTCAAGATAGATAAAACATATTCTCCCTTCTATTAAGGATGAAAATAAAATGCCTGCATCAGTTTTCTATTATTAAAAAACTATGAACCTGGTAACAGATGTGTTATAGTATAGTCTCTCAATACCATGCTTAGTCCTTACATCTTACTTGCCTATGTAAAAGATACGTTTTGTTTCTTAAAAAAAAAAAAAAACAAAACAAAAAGATCCAGTGGGAGAAAGAATGTTTAATAAATGGTATTGAAACAAATAGCTATCTGTTTGGAATAAAAATAAAATTAGATCCTTATACCTTGTACCATGTAGAAAAATACATATATTACTGATGGATTTCAGAGTAAAAAATAAAAATGCAAGTACCCAAAATTCTACATACAAATTTAGGGAGTTCACAGACTCCCTAAAGCCCATCCATGGATCTCAGATTATCTAGAAGAGGAATTGTTAATTATAACTTCTATCAATGCCAAATACTAGATGTGTTTTCAAGATCAAGTCACATGCAACAAATGAAGATGAACACATTAACTCATTGTTGTAACTTTATAAAATTGCCAAACTGGAACTAGAAACAGAGGCATGTCAATACAAATGGACAATGACTTAAGAAAAAAAAAATACACCAATTTAAATAAGTTTGAGTGCATACTGTACAAGTGTATCCATGTCTGTTAGCCTTTCAGAAATATAAAATCAGCTAAATCTGTAGTACTTAAAATTTAACATATGCAATGTTATTCTCAAACTTGATTAAAATACTTAATAAATACATGTTTAATATGAATAACTGCAACATACTTCAACATCTAAACATATAATAGGAATTCTATAATATTAAAATGCAATACTTTCACCTGCATTAATCTCATACACAATGGAAAAATACTTGCAGATAATTAGCATTAAGAATGCAAATATATTTTCACTGTGGAAGAAAAATAAGATTAGAAATCATATATTTGTATAATCTACAAGAAAGCTGTAGATAGTCCACATTATGATATTCTATGTTAAAATGAAAGCAATATTTAAGTTTACAACAAATTTACTCAAGGCAAAATATTTATTACAGAACAAAATCTTAAATCAAAGCAAGGCAACATTAGATTAACCATTTTACTTTCTTTTTTAAATGAAGTATAGCTTTAAAATTGTAATAAAGGTAAAACATAAATTCTAACATGCTCGTCTCTTCTTATAAATGGGATGATGTAGAAAAGCAAAGCTTCAATGTATAGGGATTGGAACCATCTGTAAAATTAAAAAACAAAGTTAACAGTTTCCTTCATCAAACTTTCATGATAAAATTGAATTAGCAGAGTAAATTATTTCACTTTTTTATAGTATTTGAAGAAGGAAAATTTCTATGTAAGGTAAGGAGAAGATTACTTTCATTCATACCTACTAGCAGGTGAGCTAAATGAAGGCTGGAATATTGTCCATTTTACATTCCTATTGTTCTAAACATCATTTGACACATAGGATGCACTCATAAATGTTTAAGTGAATTAATCATTAATTAATGATTAATTAACAGTATAATCCAGATAAACAGTATCAGGATAAGGCTTATCTAAGTCCATTTGCAAAACTCACGTTGCAGAAAATATCACCAATGGTAATCACTCTATAAAAGTTAATTCAAATATAGTTTGGGAAATGGAATAAGATTGGAATATAAAAGAAATGAGCTGAAAAAGTTCTAAGAGAGTTAAGTACTAAATCTGATCAACAGGGCATATAAATTTTTAAACTGCTAAAGAAAAGAAGGGGTGGTATAATCTACAAAAATACTTTCATTTTATACATTCTTCTTTAACTTTTCAGAACAAGCAGAGATAGTTCTTCATCAACTGATTATACAAAGAAATAATTATGTTATCTTAATGTACCAGAATTTTAGTGTTTAAAAAATTCCTATAAAAGTACATACATCAGCAAGCATTAGCAAGACACTGCAGAAGATTTAAAAAAAAAAAAACTGTACCTGTCTTCAAGGAGTTTACTATTAATATACTATATTTTGAATATATCTCAAATATGCATATAAAGTCTTACTTTTTAATTAATACTTACTAATTATTTACTAAGAAAATTTTCAATCATGAAAAAATATATGGATCAGTATAATGAACACCTACAAAGCTTCATTAACCATCAGCATCTGGCAGGCTTACTTCATCTACCTACTCTCCATATGCTTTTGGGGTGCTGGAATATTTTAAAGCAAATCCTAGATATGTTACTCCATCCATAAATGGATGGATGTAACTACCATCTTCCCCCCACTACCATTCATCATCACTCCTAATAAAATTGGTATTAATTATTATTTACTTAGAAAGATAACATTTCAACACCCTATAGAGCCAGGAGCTCAGTAAATTATGCAGCATAAAGCTTCAAAAGTTAAATACTTGTGTATTCTTTGCACTGTAAAAAAAGAGGCCATTTACCATCATAAAGAGAGTGACACTTCATTTGAAACAAATTAAAATAATGTGGGATACCATTTTTCATCTATTATACTGGTAAAAATCGAAAGTCTGACAACACTCAGCATTGGTAAGAGTGTTGGGCAGCAGGCATACACCACAGGTAGTAAACTTGTGTAACCTTTTCCAAGGACAATCTAGCAACATTTACCAAAACATAAACCTTTATGCTCTCTATGAGGAAACTGCCCTACAAATATAAAACATGCAACTATTAGGATGTTTATTGTAGTAGTAGAAAAAACACAATTAGAAACAAGCAGTATTCATGACAGGGGAAATGGATAAATCAAACTGTGGTACATCACTACTAAAAACAGCTACTCTGTGGTGGAAAAAAAAAGGGGGGGAGGTATTTTTACACATGCTGATACAGAAACAGTTCCAAGACATATTAAGTGAAAACAGCAAGGCACATAATAGTATGTATAGAAGAAGCATTTTGTGTAAGTTTTAGAAAGGTAGATATACATACTGGAGAGGAAGAATAAAAGGAAAAGACAGAAAGGTTAGGGGTTATAGAAAGCTTTATCTTTCATTTTGTACCAGTATGTACCATTTGAGTTCTTTAACTATATATATTTACTGCTTTCTTCTAAAAAGGTCAACAGGATATATGGAAGTCAGTCTCCCAGCGGGCCCCAATGCTCTGTACCTCCTTGCATTCACAGCCCTGCATAGCCTCCGCCTACACTGTATCACAGTCGGTTGGTGTGACCACCAGATCACAGCGTAAGTGCTATCATGGGACTCCCAGTAATAGGTTACGAAAGGCACTGTGCCTTCTGTTTTGTTGGTCTTTCGCTTTCATCTCTCTCTCACTCATTCAAAAAAGGCAAAAGAGCTACCACGAAATGGCCAATATGGTTTGACTGTCCCTACAAAGAAACACACGAGTGAGCACGGAACTGGATTATCCAGTCCCCAGTCATAAGACTTAAAATGATTGCAGCCTTATGAGACCAGAGCCAGACCCACCCAGCTAAACTGTACACAGATTATCAATTCTCAGAAACAGTAAGATAAATAAAGGCTTGCTGTTTTAAGCTGCTAAATGTTGTGATAATCTGTTACATAGCAAAAGGTCACTAATATAAGACTTATGAGGGGTTGTGGAATTTATATGCCTTTATAAAATTTGAACTTCTATATTATACATACTATATTAAAAAAATAAGAAATGATCCCTTTAAATTATCGTCAATGTTTGGACAGTGACTCCCACTGAATGACTATGACACGATTTTACTTACTTGGGACTCTTATCTGATAGTGGTTTAGTGCTGTGAGGGCTTCTACTGCATCAGTTTTGCACTCCCATTCTAAAAGCCCAGAAAGTGTTTTGGCAGAAGCTAAAACAATACAAAGAAACACAAATCCACTTGTTATTTGCTTATCATCAAATTAACCGGGAAACTTAAAAAAAGGGAACGTGCACTTACGTTTTGCATCAAACACTTTATATTTGATGAATGTAAGAACTTCATGGTCATTACACAACTGTCAAAGAAATGTAAAACTCCATTAAAAAAGGCCAAAATAATATTCCTACCTTTTTTGCCCCCTCCCACAGAAAGTAAACTTTATGGTAGCATTTAAACTTTTGAGTATGGCATGAATGAATTAAACCAAATTTTTTAGATTAATAAGCTACATGAGAAAATCAATTAAAATGGTGATATCCTATAAACTATGTATATAATTTTAGTGCTATACAATAAAGCCAAGACTTGTAACTGAAATACATATTCTCACAGCTAACCAGGGTTTAATTGAGTACCTAAGGTGGGGAGTGGTGTTCTGGAAAAATAAATTCTTTTCTGTAGCATTTCCTGCAGTTGGGAGAAAATGCAGGGATATATGAAGTTCTGTTATCGGTGAGATTTAAGGACATGATAAAAGAACTTTATAAATGCAGGACTACGCATACCTCATTCTAATCCCAATTCTCAAAAATATTGAGCCACAAAACAACAGAAGACCAATGAAGGATGGAGGCCATAAAAGTAAAATGGTCAAAGAATGAACTGTATTAAGTACCAAATTGAACCCGAGTCTCCTGCATTGGAGGCAGACGCTTTAACCTCTGAGCCACCAGGGAAACAAGTTAAGAAAAATACCAATAATATCAAAAGCAGAAGATGAACAGTGAGAGACTTTAAAATGATGTTAAAACATCACATATTTTAAAATAAGAAACAGGAACATTTTACACAATTTACATTTCAGTGCCTACCTTTGTGAAGGTCTCTTCTGTGACACACAATGGAACATTATAGTAGTGCAGCACACAGGAGGGTGGTTGGATGATATTCTTAGATGCTTGGCCAGCACTTGTAAAGCGATTATTTTTGCTCATTGCAAAATCCTTGTAGCTACTTGTACCATCCTCCAGCTCAAATATTTGACTTGGAACAACTGAATGTTGTTTAGACACACTAAAGATTAGAAATCAAAGAGGTACAGAACATACCTTTGTTAGATAAAAGCAGCAAGTTGGCAGTCTCAAACTGTTAACATATATGCCTGCATCAATCCTAATAAAAAAGGCATATGCAGCTATTTAAATACAATTTAAATATTTACTATTCGCTATTTTTAACATTTATTTAATATTTAAATTTAGTTTGAGTTATAATCAATCGCTCTTACACGTAGAAAAACCTACTGAATATATTTTCATATTAGAAAACAAATAAAAAATTGCTCATTTTAACATTTTGCTTTGATTATAAAACTGTATAAGTAATACACAAAATCTAAATTATGTGATCTGAAGTGTCTAAAATGACACCATTTTATAGCTGCTAGTTTCAAATGTGCCCTCAGTTACATTAAAATATTCTGAAATGGAAATTAATATCTCCAATAAAAAGGATAAATGTTTTTTAAATTTACCACTTAAGATAAATAATTACCAAACATTAAGTCTTTTTCCAAACAATTTGACATTGTTAAGATGTGTGACAGCTCTTTCTACAGCATACTCATCGCCCATTTCTACCAGTGCTGTACCAGGAATGGTCTTCATAAATTTCACCTGTAAGTACAAAATTCCCAAAAGGTGAACATTTAATTATCTTTAACAGTAGCAGAATTTCTAAAAGACATTATAAGTGGTTGATGTCAAGAAAGAAGAACACCTGGAATCTTAACTTTTTTCTGCTCTTCTATCAGACACTCTTAACTCTTACCAAAATGCAATAGTTTAAAACAGAAGACTGCAATTCTACTGTATATCACCCTGAAGAAGAGCACAAGCTTACCCTGACTCTTATTTATTAACTGTGTGATGTAGGGCAATTCACTTCTCTGAGCCACAGATTTCCTTCTAAAATGGAGATAATGATAACATTTGGCAGAACTCATCAATATTTATTAATCCAATAAATATTTATTAAGTACCTAATATGTTTTAATAATTATGCACTGTACTATGTACTGGGGATTTAATGGCAAACATAATAGACATGGTCTTTTTTTTTAAAGACATGTTCTTCTTAAAGCTTATGTTCAAGTAGGAAGGTCAGAAATGTTCAAGTAAATAATAATTACCAACTATTCAGCATGCTATTTATGGCCTTAGTAACAAACAAGTAACAAACAAGATACTATATGAGAAATAATACAAAATGACCTTGAGATAGCATTTCCAGTAGGAAGGCTCAGGCAAGGTAGGGGCAGTTTAAAAAATAGGAAATACACGTTTTCATGACATCTTTGAGAGAAGCTACATTTATCCTCTTAAATTATTCCAGTTTCAGTATATAATGCTTTAAGGGTTAGATGGGATAAAGTATGACTATCTTTCAGCATAGTGCCTATGCCTTGGAAAGTCCCTAAATATCTATTAAGTATTACTAATGTTAATAACGTATTAAACACAGTTCTAACCTGTTAACCTCAAGGAATAGTGACAGTACTTACACAACAAATTGCAACGTAGCACTTCTATCTATCACTGCAACTGTCAATTTTAATAGGCTATCCTACTATTTTTATACTACACCTGTACTTGGACAAAACTCAGTTGTAGTGGGACTTTTCAGTTTTATTTGAAATCAATTGTCTTCCTGAGGGCAAAATTTCTCTCCCTTGATTTAATCCAATAACATTTCAACAAATGTAACAGTGACCAAATATGTATGTGAAGTATGTAGTTCAATTGGTAAATCTCAAAAAAAAAAGAAGAAACTAACCATAAATAGATCTTTAAAGGACTATGATGGCTTAAAACATATCATTTAAAAGTTTTAAATTTTTTGAGATGTGGAGAGAGACCAGAATTGTTCAAATAACATACAGAAAATTTTTATTAGAAAGTGATTTGGATTTCTAAATGAGACAATAGTTCACAATACAAAAAACAATGCTCTAAAAATGTTGATTAAATTGCCTGATTCCAGTTGTCTACAAATGTGAAAAGCACAAACAGAAAAGTAACACTATGTAAAGACGGTTAACATACACATTAAAGCATATCAGTTGTTATAAATTATGCAGTTTCTGGACCTTAACAGAATACCCAGATGATGTATAAGATAAATGTGTATATGAAAAACTCTAAACTACTTTTCTCAATGCTGCTAAATCTGTTCCATGTATTCTTGGCTAGTTATACAAGGAGAAATATTCCTATGTTACCCCCTAAACCAAATATGGGCTTTCTTTTTTCTTTTTCTCTTTCACGTGGTCAAATAGGTAGTGGAAACTCTTTTTTTCAGAGATGTTCCAAGTTGCTGTCTCAGATCAAGGAGGCTTTAGAATTAATGAACTAAGAACTCAAGAGTAGCAATTCCATGCCCCTGCCCTCCCACCCACACTTATGACTCACACACTGTACTTTCTTTTATTGCTGTGAAAACAATACTAAAATCACTTAAAACAACAGGAAAAAACATACTACAGTATTGAAATTCAAATTAGCAAATGTATCAAACAAGTGGTAAGAAGACTACCAATCATTTCCCCAGTTAAATTTTCCATGATTCTTTCAAAAATAGTTTAGAACATACTTTGTGACAGGGACTCTTCTAAGTGTTTGTGAGATATCAATAAAACATCACGGATCTGGGGAAAGCACAGAGTTATCTGGTGAAAATAAAGTTCAATGAAGTTTTAAAGATCTTCAAAATATGTGAAATTTAAATGTTTCACTACTTTTTGAGTGTAAAGCCTCCAGACAGAAAGTTTTGGACACAGTCTATCAAAGTGAGTCAGTTTCAAATACTGATTGAGGTAAAAGCATGTTGTCCTACAGAAGATACTAGAACTCTAGCATTTGGGAGGCAGATATATCAATTTAGAACTCTCCTAAAATTCATTCATAGACAGCCAAGTCCTGAGACTTGTTTATGTAGACTAAGCTCCAAGAAAGTAACTGCTCTTTCAAAATTCCACAGTTCAATATGTTAAATACCAGAATATATCTAAAGTAATTTTAAAAGTATAGGCTTTATGCCTATAATATGCTAGTAATTGATTAAACTACTTACCATTTTAGACTTCTATTCATATTAATAGTTTACCCTGCTATTCAGCAGAAACTAACACAACATTGTAAAGCAACTATACTTCTATAAAAATAGAAGAATATTTTTAGTACCAACAATCTACTCTGATCACTAACCAACAGAAAACAGTTTCTAAATTTCTACCTAATGAATTTTTAACGTATGTGGATCACTACTGAAAGAACCTGCATGTTCTCAAATACGAGAAAACACATATATCTGCAGCCTTTTCAGATTTTCCTATTATATATCCTAGCAAAAGAAGTTAATATACAATGAAACTTTTAAAAATAATTTCTTAAAAAATTAAACTTACCTTTTCAATATTTCCATATAAGCAGAATAGGTTGAAGACTCTTGAACAATTCATTTTTAGTTGATGTAATCCACTAACCATTACAACTGAACCAGAGGGATTTCCTCCATGCATGTAAGAGGAAGAGGCCTGTGGTAATGGATAGGCAACAAGCTCAGGTGTATCTCGAGAGCCCATTCTGTAACGACTCGGTAAAGGTAATAATGGACCATGGGATCCTATTAAAAACAAAACAAAATAAAACTTTAGCAGACACACTTCACCACATACAAAAACAAACTCTTATTAGCTAGGTTGATGCATATCCAAGGAAAACTCAAAAAATGTATGAATATTCAAATATAACCTGTGGGAATTAACAAAAATCTGTATTTATTTGCACCAGATCCAATATACACTGACCTGCACACACCTGCATACACCAGGATTTAAGTTCTTATTTTTAAAAAGTGATTTTAACAAAAATCAGGCTATGGATGGATGAAAAAGATCAGGTTATGGATGGATGAAAAGGAATCAGTGTAAAACTTTGGGCCACTATATATAAATCATACATCAAACTCAAAAAAACCTGCCAACATCTTTTGGAGGATGGAATAATACAATAAAATCTTCAGTGAAATCTATATACAGATAACACCTTTAGTTCCACTAAGAAGTTGTCCCCTTGAATATATTTTACTATTAATGTACTTTCAGGCTAGAATCGTATTTTCCTGATTATAATTTAGGAAATAAAAAGCCTAGATTTAGTTAATAACCCCCTACAAACACACTCAGAGGTTATCATTATTCAGCAACTTCCATTTTTTGAAACATCAAGAATCCAAAAGAAGATAATACTTGAATATCTGAATCTGCTGTCACAGAAACACACAAAACTATGTCTCTCATTCTGAGAATCTTTACTAAGAATCAACTAGCTAACTCTAGAGTAGCTCTAAGTAACTCAATCTACTCAGTTTTCCCATCCATAAAAGATTAGAAGCAACAGGAAAAACAAAGCTAGAGTGAATGGAATAGATGGGAATGAAGGAGTCCAGAGAAACTGATACTAAAAGTTGGCAGAGGGCACATTTACAGAAGGAAGAAGAGAGGCGTAAGAACTAAGAACAAGCAACTAAGATGGAGCAATGTAACTTAAAAATGTAAACCCACACATCGTAGTGCTCCTGAAGTGAAGTGAAGTGAAGTGTTAGTCACTCGGTCGTGCCCAACTCTTTGCAACCCCATGGACTGCAGCCCACCCTGTCCATGGGATTTTCCAGGCAAGATACTGGAGTGGGTAGCCATTTCCTTCTCCAGGGGATCTTCCCAACCCAGGGATTGATCTCCTGCACTGCAGGCAGATTCTTTACCGACTGGGCTGAGTCAGTCATTATAGAAGCATACTCTGGGGTGCATATAAAGATTTTCCTACTGTGCAAGAAACCAATCCAAAAACCCAAGTCCTTCCCTCATTTTTCAAGAAATAAAGAATATGTAATGCTACTAGCTTTCACTTTTATGTAAGACTAAGGAACACTTGTCATGTAGAGTGAGTTACTAAAAACTACTATATTTTGGTATCATAGCACATTATTATAGCTTATGTGGATTCAACATTCAATATTCTAAATATAGCTGCCATTCATAACAACACAGAAATACTATCACTGAGCACATGTAAATATAGTGTAAATTCCTACAATTTTATGGAGGCATACTTTATCAATATATCATCATCAGTGTTGCCTTAAATTGGTCAAGGTTTTCAACTGCTCTTATTGTCGATAATCTAGTTTATCAAAACAATCAATATAGCTCATGGTGAGTTACTTGTTAAGTAATTATCTGTATTTCAGCCTCTAATTTAGACTATTATATATAAGGTGGTGTTAAATATCAATTATTCTTACCCCTACTGCAAAAATGCACATATAGATTATACTCCACCCAGCCCTTCCCCTAATACTACCATTTGCTTGTACAGTAATGACACTATACTATTATGACTAAATTTTTTCACAGACAGTGGGAAAATGTACGTTAGATGGGTAATGGAAACTTCCACTCTGCTGAAGTTGACCAAGGTCCAAAAACTCCAGATCTAACGTCATAGGTAACAAATTCAGTACAAAAGATTATCTAATGTTTGTAATGACACTGAGCGAGCAGGATTAAATTATGCTATATACACTATTTAAATCATTACCTATATCAAGAAGATTAAAAACAAGTCTCTTAAAAGCTTTCTAAATAATTCATGCAAAAAGTATTGCTGCTTCTGTTTTAAAAAAATTCATTTATATGGGAAAATGCTACATAAATGGCATTTTGAACACTTTGAAGGCCTTCCCCATCTTCAGCACTTTAAAATCTGTACATTATTTTTTGCCACTTTTCAAGTACTATCAGTTCATCTCACAGGGCTGGACTTTCAAATAAAGATAAAGAATTCTTAAAGCACAGATTTATACTGCTATAATAAACCAGTGAACAAGTTAAATCTGTTAAATAAACCTTTTCCTTTATTTTTTCACATACTATTATAAAGGAAAAGTCACCTATGGTATGACACCAAAATGCAAATGAACCTGCTTTGCTGAACTGCTGATCTGAAGGGACACAGCTATGATTTGAAGCATTTGTAAAAAAGGCTCAACATCACGAGCACTGACTCCCATCTTTGCTTTTACCCCAGTTTCTTCATGCTACTTCTCTCTTCAGTCAGTCTTGATTCGTCATTATCTCCTATCCCCTCTCCTGCTTACTTCCCTAGGAAAATAGAGCAAACTCTCCTCTGAGACAAATGTTTCAATAAACATAGCTCAGAGCAGGTGCCCCTACACAAACCCACCACAACCATCCTTCTTCAGCAGGACTCTTCAGAACCGGAATGACCCCTGTCTAACAAACGTCATTCCAAAGAGTTTCGCATCTCTCTTTAAGCTTACATCTTAAAATTTATACACACACACTCTTAGGGCATGAAACCAACAGAGAATTTCACAACAGGCTTTCAGAAAATATAAAGTTCTTCTAGGGCATATAACATGCTCTTACTAATGTAATTTTCGTGCATTCTATTAAGTGAAGACAAGCCTGAAAAGTCACACTGAGAAGGTGGTCTGTGTCATCGTTACTGCAGTACTTTGTCCTTCATCTGTATGCTCTCAGGTTTTTTTCTAACTCCCTCTGGCAGAATATTTAACCAATTTTTGGCCTTAAGCTGACTGCCACGACACATTTATATAATCTGCAACTATACTACAAACTTTGATGAGCCATTCTTTTGAAACCCTCCATTATATAATGCACAGTAAATTCCTAATAGGGGTTTCTTTACTGAAGGATCAGAACTACTTGTATGACCATGTTAATATTTACTGTTAAAGAAACTAAGAAAAATGATCAAGGAACACACTATAATGACTGTAGTAAGATTTTCACTTTATACTACACTTACTGTTTTGATATAACATATTGTTTCAAAATCTATTCTGTAATACAGGCTATCATAGAAACTTGAACAATTAGACACATACACATACACGTAATTAATTCCTGGAGTTCAAAAAAAGATACTAGGGATTAAGCTAAAACTCACAGCAAAGAATGGTCATCAAATATGTACACTATTTGAAAACATTTCAAACAACAGGAAACACTGGTGGCTTTTCAATAATAAATCCCAAGAGCACAACATAACAATTTCTGTTTTCTACCACTTCTAATAGTAATGCTAATTGTACTTCAACTTTAAACCACAGAATAGGTGGGGTCAATAACTACTGCTAAAAACTAAAAAAATATTTAAAAACACAGAACTTAGAACCAGTTTAAATTTTTATCAACAATTCTTAACATCTGCTTATAAAGACAACAGCCAGATACCTAACTTTTTCCTGGGGAAGATTATCAATCTAGGTTTCATAATCTTAATTTATCAACATAGCAAACATTAAAACTAAGAAGTTAAAAAAAAAAAAAGAACTAAATACAAATTTAACCAAAGGTGAAGTACCAAGTGTAGAACTAAAAGAATTAAGAGATCTAACCAAAATCATGTTTCCTTTTCAACAAATACCCCATTCGCTCTGCCTTTTATTACTCTAAATTCCTCTTTGCTCATCAACTGCTGGAATGGAAGAAAATACACTGAACTATACTTCTTTTTGGTCTTCTAACAGTCTGGAGCTCATAACTAATCAAAACCAAAATAAAACAAAATGTAACAGTGAAAAAGCTTTCAATCCCAAACAAGAGCTCTCATTTATCCCAAAGATTATGTGATATAACAACAGCCTAAGAAAACAAAGGACTTTGGACAACTCCTTTGGAGTATATTAATAAGGGACTGATCCCATAAACCAAGTCAAGGGAGCAGAAAAAAAGAGAGACAAGAATTGTGCCATTCTTCATCAGAAATGCAAAAATTCTAAGAGTTTGTCTATACTACCTTCCTTCTGCCTTGACAAACTTACCATAGCCATCATGTCTAAACGAAGAAGGGTGTTCTCCCAGAATGGCTTGTCTCTGGCGACCCTTTCCTCTATCTGACACAAAAGTAGAAACATGGTTTTAACAATTTTGACTCAAGTACTTAACAGAGTTCTCACATGGGAAACACCCATTCAAAACATCCATTACAATTCATGAGAAATGTGATTCCTGGTTAATGTTAAACATCCATTCATATCCAATTTAAATACAAACACCAGAAGTTTAAGAAAATAATTCTATCTAACAAATGCCACTTAACTTGAAAATATCTTTTTGGCAAACGCCAAATACAATCACACTTTCGAATTTAAGGAAAGAATGGATACTTTTCAGAAAGTGAGGTACACAATGCTAAAGCTTGACACTGTACAGAAGTTTTTTACCAATACATGTCTTTAAAACAAGCTTTAAGTGCAGTACTTTTGAAAGACAGTACCTGATGCATACTATTAGCTTCAACAGCAACACATTTTCAAAGTGGGCTTCTTTCAAGAAGTTCAGCATAAGCCAACAACAACCTGTATTACATGGTTTCACAATCAGTAAACACAGAGTATTTTGTATGTATATACACATATTTACAAACACCTACTGACTTGAGAGCTGGAAATTTTCACATCACTGGCCCATACTGTGTATCATGGATTGGCCATTGTCTATAGACCTTAACACCAGGCAGAACTAGGAACACCCTCAAAGCTTAAATACGCCAAGTTAAAGCTAACCAAGGGGGCTACATTATTGGACGAGAGTACTACAATACTCCTAAAGGATAATTTTTAGGCTAACTACATATTTAGGGGAGGCATGCCAATTTCCTCAAATCTAAGAAAACAATAAAAAAATTATTCTAAGTTTCTAAAATAGTACTTCCTATGTTAGTAAACTTTAAAAATCATTGTGTAATATTTTGAGAAAGTCTGCTGATCAAATTATGGTGTTCAGTAAGATTTTCTTTTTTTTTTTTTTTTTAATGAATCTTAAGAGTCTGGTCATTCTTTAAAAATTCAAAGAGAAAGGCTTTCTACATATCCTTAGTCACCTAAACAAATGAGGTTAATGGGAGATGAGAAATAATTTAATTTTCACTTCACGCTACAGAAGTATTGTTTTAATTACCTATTTCAAGTTATCACAGCATTGAAAGGGACCTAGGAGGTCATCTAGTTCAACTTTTATTCAGTGTATAAATTCTCTTTTTATCATCCCTCAGACTATCAACTGGGACCACCTAGCCTCTGCTGACCCAACTCTGGTAACAAGGTACTCATTACTTTCCCTTACATTTTCAGTTAGTCTTAAATCATGAAAAAATTAATTTCTATATTATATAGAAATTTGTCCTCTAAATATATTCTACTCCATTGAGGGCCTCACTGCCTTACTCAATACTTAGTCTTTATCCAAAAACTCTTTCAAACGCTTAGACGTTATTATGGTCCTCTCCATATTCACAAAGTCATTTATTTCTCCTCCAATCTAAACACTCACAGTTCCTTCTTCCCAGTATTATCATTTAAGTCTCACTCTATCAATCCAATCTGCTATTCTACTCTGCTAACATTCCTCTGCTCAAGAATGCAACCAAATGCTAAATGTAAGTGCTTATCTGATCTAAGAATCTTAAACCAAAACCATCACAAAGTCTTCATGGCTTAGTTTTACTGACAGTTAACTGTGTGCTATGAAAGAAAGAGCACTGAATTGGGAATCAATTAAGATTTCAACGTAACCACTAATTTGCTATATAATCATAGAAACAATCTTTATGTATAAAATGAAGAAGTTAAGAGTAGATGATCTCTAAGGTATCTTTCAGCCAAACATTGTCATTATTTCTCTTTAATAATTTCTCTTCAATAACTGGAAGAATGCACTAACATAAGGTCATATAAAGAAGTATGAGGAAGAGTCAAACACTGAATTTATCAATGTATAAACAGTGGTTTGTAAACTTTCATGGATTCAGTCTGAAATCTGATGGAAGCTGTGGACCTTTTCTCCCCTAAAAGATGCACACACACACACAAGTTTTGCTGAACATTTCTGGAGGGATTCTCCGGAGTCTAGGCTAAGAATTCTTTGCACTAAAATGTAAATTGACCTGAAAAGAACTTTTTGAAATGAAGTTATATTTATAAAGTCACTCTTGTTTTTGGTAGAAAAAGTTACAATTCAATATCAACTTGAATGGAAGCTGAAGTCACTACAAAAACAAAAATGAACTGCTATACGATATTTTGCTGTATAGACAAATATCTATCTGTAAGGAATCAGAAAACAAGGATTTTTTCCCTTTGAAAGTATAAACAGCTAACTGTTCTACCTCCTTTAATTATATTTCCCTATTTAAATTTCTATCTTACATTTCTAAACTTTCCTGACTATAATTCTTGTATAAAAATCTAATCTAAGCTGGCTTTTGTAAAACTCAGTTCTTTTAAAAAGAATAGAAATAAACACTGTTAAAATAAGAAGGATGTCCATAAATATTTTAAGAAACATTAAGAGAAAAATAACCAAACTTACTATTTCAAATGAGTTTAGAAAAAAACAAAACTGAATGTTCAGTAACTGTAACCTGACAGAAGTGAGAGATTTCTCATCAACCACTTGTTCTGTTGTTTGAGTACTAAGGCTTTGTTTTTCAATACTGTATTCAACTGTACCAAGCCCAGGCCAAGCAGATTTCTGTAAGTAGTAAAAAAATGTGGGGTCCAGCCTAAGCTGCATTATGAAACAAACTTGTTTGCAACCCCATGCATAAGGCAAGATGATTTCCTGAGAACTAAAAATTAAAGGGGTCAATCACCCGAAAGTCCTAAATAATTGAACATGCAAAGGATCACATTGTCTCTTTTTTTTTTTTGGCAACAGTACATGCACTATGGAGTTCCTACTGACCAAGATATTTCAGATGTATAAAAATTTTTCCTAGTTTATTGACTTTTACAGATATACTCATCTTGGTAAGGTTTCCCAACACATGGTTCAAACACTGATATTGTAGTTGAGATGTAGCCAATACTGCAGCCCCCTTGTTTTTACAAGATCCACATTTGATTTGTATATTCCAGAATTGCCACACAGTCAGTTGAACAATTTTATCATTCAAATCTATGCTCATGAAATCTAGCATTTATAAGTTATAGGTGAAAATGCATCTCAGATGAAATGCTCCTATTTTCAGATTTATAAAGTTTAAATATATTCTACCTTGAACAGACATGGTACTTTCACCTACATTTGAAAGGTCAAAATTTCTAGTTACACAAATTAACATGAATGATAATCTTAAACTGTTACAAAAAGTGACAACTTATAAACAGCCACTTTACAAAAATCAAACCACACAGAAAATCTTCTTTTACATATAATTCATCTTTTCATTATTATATTATTCAATGTCCACAATTGAGGAAAACAAAAACAAAAAAAGTAATCTTAGGTGCAGCAAGTATGTATCTATTTCTTTTATCTTTAATATCTGTGTGGATTGGTTGAGCATTATAATTCCCAAGACCTGTAGATAACTCTATTAAGGATTATATCCTCTATTAAGGATTCAATTAACAATTTGAATCTAAGCTGCTAACAGTTACAGCAATGGGCATTAAGATTTACAACATTGTAGATAAAATGTAGTATCCGTCAGTGAAAAGTTTTAAATTCTACAACTGAAACCTTAAGGGAAATCAAACCAATATATACATACAACTTGAATAAATGGGCACAGTCTATCATGGTATTCATCCCATGCAAGTCTGAAGTACTGTTAAGTGTCCTCCTTTAAAAACGTGGGGTGATGGTGCATGCAGTATGCAGTCAAGGTGAATTGCAAGTCTGAGTTTTCAGAGGGCTTTTTGCTGATGCCGATGTTGTGCATGATGAAGTGTAGAGTCAGCCTGCTGGAGTCCTCTATCCTTCTTAATGCCTCGTCCAGCTTGGGGGGAAAGTCCTTTCCATAGAGAAGCAGTGTGCAAGTTTGAAGTTTGTAAGGAATATTCTGAATCAGTTTCCTCTCCTCCAAAGAGAGAGAGCTGCTTGGAGAAATGCAAGTCCTTGAACTGCGGGCGTGCCTGTATGTGTGGGCTCCTTGTTGAACTAAATATACGTTAACTCAGTACATACCAGAAGGGGGCACTAATGTTCAAGGTTCTTTTCCAGCATTACAAGGCCTTTTGCAACAAAAGCTTCACCAACAAAGGTTTTCATTTGAATGAACTAGCTCATGTCAGGAAAAAGGAATCTAACTGCATGTAAAAATTTGACAGCAGATGTCAAGTACATCTAAAATGCATAAAATACTTACCTCGTCTTCCCAAATATGGTTTAGTGTAGTCCCAACTGTCATTGTCATTCCTGATAACATTTAGACGAGTTGGCTGTTAAGATTAAAAAGAAAGGACGTTCAAAATGTGTATCCAAAGCATAAATAACTTCTTTGGCAAAGTGTTGAAAAAAAAATATTTACCCTTGCATATTCAATTTTTAGTGTGCAACATCCAGCATATATATCTGCTCCATTGAGAGCTGCTTTAGCTTTCTGGGCACACAGGACTGATTCAAACATAAGCTCTATTAAGGAAATTTGGTTTAAAGTGTCCAAAATTTATCATTATTCACTCCCTAAGAAGTGGACTAAAAAAAGTCAGAAATAACTTACTTCTGAAAATGCTTTATGAAACAAAATTTCTAACAATTTTTAGTACGAGAATTTAAGATCAAGGGTACCAAAGAAAACATAATGCAACCAAAGTATCTACATTAACCCTTCTAGGTCATCAGAAATACTTTATAAATTGGGGAGTGGGAGGGGGAAAATGGAGCATTCCCTATCAAAGGCCAGCTTGCTCTTTTTGTTTCGATTTTTGAAGCTTTTAAACTTTTGTTTTATATACAAAGAGCTAGTATTATTTCTGCCTAAGTTAGATATCTGACTCATTGGAAAGACCCTGATGTTGGGAAAGACAGAAGGCAGGAGGAGAAGGGGATGACTGAGGATGAGATGGTTGGTTGGATGGCATCATCAACTTGATGGATGTGAGTTTGAGCAAGCTCCGGGAACTGGTGATGGACAGGGAAGCCTTGCATGCTGCAGTCCATGGGGTTGCAAAGAATCAGACACAACTGAACTGAAGTTAGATGTGCTGGATGATCCACTGAAGGAAGTTCACTCAGTCGACTTAATGAAGCCAGCGTCTTTCACATACTGGTGGAAACACTGACAGCACATATAGAGGCTGTATTTCCGGATCAGACCGTGCTGCTGCTGCTGCTAAGTCTGTGTGACCCTATGGACAGCAGCCCTCCAGCCTCCTCTGTCCACAGGATTCTCCAGGCAAGAATACTGGAGTGGGGTGCCATTTCCTTCTCTGTGCTGGATTGAGCCAACTGGGCAGGAGCAAGAACCCTTCTTTCTCTATTTTTACAGCTCGCTATCTTGAAATAGGAAATACTGTACTCTCAAAGTAAGAAGAACAGATAATTTCCTGTTAGGCAGTCCAGTGATTAGGAATCCACACTTCTACTGCCAAGGGCGAAAGTTCAATTCCTGGTTCAAGAACTAAGATCCTGCAAGCCACACAGCAAGGCCAAAAAAATTAAGTAGGAAGAATATTACGAAGAATCAATATAATAACGAAAGATTTTTATGTATTTCTGAGATGGTTGAGTTTATAATCTTTATCCTCATTTTACTGGCCTTTAAAAATTTACTTTAAGTTTCTTTAAAAAAAAAAAATCAAACCACAAAAGTGGTAATAAAAAAAAAGCAAAAATACCTTGCCAGAGTAATATATATATTACCATTATATATCCCTACCTTTTTCTATGTATATACATGTACACATAGGTTAGGGTTTTATTTTTTATTTTTTAATGGGATTGTACTATATGTACAGCTTGCTCGTTTTACTCAATGTATATAACAATTTAACATAGAAAAGTAGGTCTTACATAAACCATGATCATTTAAAAGATTCAGTGAAAAAAGGAAAGAAATATTCTACTGATTCCAAAGTTTTGATACTTCCAAACTATTTTAAAGAGATTCAGAAAAGTCCATTTGAGACAAATTTCAAAAAGGTACAAGTATACATATAATCAAACTGTTATTTTTTTTTTTCCCATTAAAAAGGCAAAGCAAACTGTAAGATGGAGCACTAGATTACTTTACAGTAGAAGTTATCAAAAATGGTAAAATTCTCTGTGGGTACTGCAGTTTTATTTTTAAACCTAAGACAACTAGATGGTGGGGGATAATAAATACTACTTGTTCTCAAAATTATTAAGCAGGAAAAAGTAACATCTATATTACACAGCATTCATACACATCAATAAAAAATTTACAAATAAAGGATATTCAACCATTGCTTGTATCCCATTTCTCTTGAATATTACAATACGCTGCACTTTTCCAACAGGATTGCATACAGTATATAAAACATCCTAGGAAGGAAAGAAAATAAGACTTCATCACATCTTATATTCAGAAATATAATAAAGCCAAACTCTGTTTTGTTTAACAACAAAAAAACCTGTTATGATGTCATTTCTATTAAGCACTAATTAAACTTCTAAAAACTGTTATACTTTAATAAATCTACATCTATTTTTTCACCTACACAATATACTCACATTAGAGAACTTCCAATGAAACATTTGAAAAGCATTATTACTTATAATCTCCTAAATGAATCCTCAAATTTTTAAGTACCTAAAAGAATCTCTGATAATACAATTAATAAACCAAAGCTGTAACCAATTACATTTTTTCCCAAATATGACTCTGAAATGTTTAATATTATAATCACTTAAATTACAATAAAAAATATTTATTAAAGAGGAGTAGTACAACTCAGTATTTATTTTTCAAGGACAATGGCTATAGAAAAAAGACCCAGGGAGGATCATTTCTAAAGAGTTAAATTTCACCAAACAAGATGCCTGAATCTAACAAAGAACCCTAAATACCCACTTAGGAACAATTCTTCAACTTTCAAATTTTTTGAGTACCTACATTACAGAGCCACACCATTAGGTAACTAAGGATATAATAAACAAATCAGAGTACTTGTACTAGTTATATTCTTTTTCACAAAACACCAAATACTGTAAATATATTAATGGTGTTTATTAATAAGTCTATATAGATCACAAAAATAAATAGATACATAGTATCTATCTAAATTTGAATAGTATCTAATGCTTTAAAAGTTTATATTCAAATATCATATACTCTTACTAGAAATGGTACTAAATGAAGCGCCTCTTATTATGACATTTTATTCATTACAAAAATCAAGTGTCCTTATCACTAGTTTATTACTAAACAGCATGCTATTACTATAAAGTAGAAAACTCAACTGGTTCAGGACATGAATCCTTTCAAAATTCTAACATTATTTTTTTAAAGAGTGAAGAAGAGAAGTTTTTAACAAGCTAACTCTAAACAGTTTATAATGATAAATACATCTTACTATACCACGGGATTCTGTCACTACCTAGCAGATGCTCTTAGTGTTATGTGCTGGCAAATGAGTGACAGATTTCTTGGATCATTTCCAATAAGCCTGTCTATAGTTTATCGTCAGAAAGAGAGTTAACAGTGAGAGTAGTAAATAAAAGTAATGTGCCTATTTAATTATGACAACTGTGTTTCTGACCTCTTTACAACTTCAGTGCTTACCATGTCTTTGTTCATTAAACATGATAGTCAAAACTAAGATTACTTTTAATAATTCTTTTTTTTTAACCCAATATTTTCAAACATCTATATGGCAGTGAAGAAAACTACAGGTTAGTCACCCAAGGCAAATTCCAAAATCACTTTTAATTTAGTCTGTCTTACTAAAATACATACCACTGTAATTGGATAAAGAGGATTCTGAATCGAGAGCAGAAGAACTTTGTTGCCTCCTGATGGATCATCAGTATTTCCTGGCCGAGTGATCCTTTTGCTTGTAGAATAGTTGAAAAAAGCCTGCTGACCAGCTATGTACACAGGTTCATCTGCAGCAAACGTCACACATTCTTTGGCACTATCTATGTTCTCAAATTCCACCAGAGCCTGCCGTTTAAACGGCATCATCATCACATAGCTGAAGGAAGACAGGGAAAGAATACTTTACTATAGCAAGTTTAATTAACATTTTTCTCAAGTAAAAGCAGACTTCAATTAAAAATGTCTCAAATCATACAGGCTAGTAGTCTTCACTACCTACACCCAATGTTAGCAAACTCTTAAATTATCCAAATAAACTGTGGTATACCGGGTAGATGGTATATGTTTGAAAGGTCCTCTTGTGATTAAAAGCTTTTATGTACCTCATGCCCTCCTCAAGCACAATTCTGTTATCAGTTACTAATAATCCCATCCAGTTTATTCCTCAGGCTGCCACTTATAAGCAGCATTAAAAAATATCTGGAAGTCACAACTGTTGAAGCCCGTGGACCTAGAGCCTGTACTCCATAACAAGAGAAGCCACTGCAATGAGAAGCCCATGTACTGCAACTAGAGAACAGCCCCCACTCACTGCAACTAGAGAAAGCCTGCGCAGCAATGAAGATCCAACGCAGTCAAAAATAAATAAAGCAGTGTATACATGTCAAAAAAAACTAGAAATGAAGGGAGGTTAGCAAGAAATCAGAACACGTGGATAGGAACAGGGAACCATGTCCTCTATTCACAGAAACAAGGGCGTTAAAAATATTTTTAAACACAGTCAATGTGCTTTTTATAAGAGCAGGAGGCCAGAGAAATAACATGAGGTCAGGTACTCAGTGACAGCACTGCTTCTCAATCAGGCATCCAGGAACTAACTACACTTCAAAAACTGGCAAGCCATTTCTTAGTAAGAAACAGACCACTTTGTAGCCTGGCAAATTATGTAATTTCTTAAGAATTTCAGCTTCCTTGTTTATACAACTGGGAGCACGGCTGTCAAGATTACAGTTCCTGCATATAAACTGTTTACCTTGCCTCACTCATCCTTACATCCTTAGCATCTAGAAACAAAGAGCCTGGCACATGACAGGTATTCAATCAATACTTTGGTCTAGGAGGTTTATTAGCTTTCAGCCCACACCATTCAAAACTGAAGAATAAAACACAGAAACAGTAACGCCTAGGATTAGTTTTCCCAACTATAAATGCAAGATATAAATTTCAGGAGAGAAACATTCCTTTTAGAAACTCAAACTCCTAGTTGAGGTTCTAAAGTTTTGTATACAAAAAAACAGAAAACACCAGAATTAGGTCTATGCTAAAGAAATTTAAGAATAATAAATATTCTCCCTCTCACAAATCTAAGTTGGTTTAAAGCTAAGTGGTATCACCAAGTAAATATGTTAATAATGTCCTTTGGGTCTTTGGAAACACAGAAAAATCATAAAGGTTCAAAAAAATAAATTCTTTATTGGCCTATTATAATAGACTTAGCTGTTTGTAGTAAAAAAAAAAAAATGCTTTCTATAAATACAATAAAAAGTAAGTTAGAAGCACAGAGTTAAATGCTACACAGGTTACCCAGGAAAAGTAGCATCATATAAAGATAGGGAATGGAAAATCAGAATGTCACAGGCATTTTATAATTCACTTAAATTCTAGGGTACATAATTTAAAAAAAAAAGTTCAAAGTACTAATACAAGAAAGACTGGAAGACCAAAGACAGAAAAAATAAAAAGTCCAAAAATATGGTAGAATAGGTATGTTCAGCTTATAGCTTAAAACATACTTACTAATTTTTAAATAAAAACAAAAGGAAGCAAGAGATTTACTACATAAATCAGGTCTCCAAAGTTTTGTTTTAAAATTCAAACTGGTATAGCTAATCACTACCTAGTATCTTTTCCTTTAATGAAAGAGAGAAGGGAGGAAAAGAGACTTATAAGGATATATTTTTAAATATTCTTTTGATTAAAGACAAAAAATAGCAATTATCCTGACTTATTTTTAACATCTTACAGTTTCTTCTGAACTTCTTTCCTATACATCTAGTTTTTAAGTATAAACTTACTATATATTGAACTTGGTGACTCATCTTTTTAATACAAGTAGTTTCTGTAAAATCTTTATATTTGCCCTCACATATACCACCAAATAAATCAACAAACAAAAAAATATGGAAAGTTTCTATAAGTGTGACATTTTGAAGCAAACACCTACTCCTCATAGGAAGCTATTCAAACTTCTTTCAGCTTTGGTAGCAGATACCTCTTATTCAAGATCATTTCACACCAACTGAAACTCCTATTGTACGTATTTATGCCAATTAAGCTCTTAATTATACACTAATTTGTTCCAATTACTTCACCATTTTCTATCCACATAACTATGAATCTTGAGGGTAGAATGAGGTACTATGCAAAGTAACCAAACAAAATTCATATATGGAACACATTACCACAGACTAAATATCAAACAGTATAGAGTCTAAAAATTGACGAGCCACTCAAAGTGATTCAAATTAGTCACAGCCTTAAACAAACAGTTCTATTTCTTTAATCCCCAACATCTAGTTCATGGTCATAATTGACATCAAAATATCAATATAGTTATTATTTCCCTAAAGTTTCCAACTTCATTTGCTCACCAACTTGTTTTCTGACAATATTCAGTATTTCTTGGCTGTAAAAAAAATAACTTAAAAAGCCCTAAATATATAAGAACAGAAGAAAATAAAAATCCAGAGATAACCTCATTGTCTCATGGAGTCTCTTTATAACTCCATAAGACTACACACCACCTGGAAGTGGTGACTGGGTGAATCAATGTCAACATGCAAGTCTAAGTATCATGTAAGGAGTCTGCTTCAATACTATGTAATTCTCCAGACAAACTTAACTTCCAATATCCACTCCAAATGACTAAGAAGTGATATAGTCATCCTAGTGATACTTCAAGAAATGGACTTCTACTTATGCCCATGAGGTTTTCCAATTTGTACCTCCAACCATAAACAAAATGTTAACAGTGGTTTCTGAGGTCCATAAGTTAAGGGTAATAAGTTTGCTAAGTCATCCACCTCTCATTGAGGTCACCAAGAAATTAAGAAGATGCCATGATGGAAGGTATCACCTAACACTACTAATACTCCTTTGAAGAAACAATTCCTCTCTGTTGGAATCTCTGATCTCTCCCTCACCATCTTCTTTCAATACTCAAAACTCCACATACATTTTTATAAAATTGAAGCAGTCAAATGATCTCAGCAAATATATTGAAATTTCTCTCCTGTTTATATATTATGACTTAGTCTGTATAGTCTCTGTTGCCTATAACAAAAACCCCAAATAGAAAAAAAGTAATAAATTCTATATTATCCATAGTAAGAAAGAACAGCCAAGCATATTTCAATTTAGAAAGCACTTTTTTAAGTGTCTATTTTGGGCAGCAGATTCATTTTTCAAATCACGTTTTTCATGTAAGTCAGTCTTCTTAAGTATACACAGCTGCAAAGAGCATGACTGACTACAAAACACAAAAGGAAGGTAAGCTAGGATAAAACACTGACCACTCATGATATCACAGCAACTCACACTAAGCAAGTCACGCCTACCTTTTAGTCTACTCCCTTTTCACTGCCAATTAATAAACAGTTCAAAACAAACTACAATAAACAAACAAAAAAAACCCCAGTATTTAAGTACTACTATTTGAAACTCTGAAGATAAAGGGCATGATTAATTAACTCAATGGCTTAAAACAGTATTTAAGAAGGAATCATGGATTCATTTGAAAATCAGATGAAAGATGCAATAATTAGTGTTACACACAATCTGGTTGAGGAGTGAGATGGGATCATGATCCACAAAAATTCACCTCAGAAAAATTAAAAATTAATCTCAGAAAGACTAAGAAGGTTTCAAAGAAATACAGTTATAGGCAAAGAATATATTCTATGGCTAAGCATCAAGGCTTGCAGCAAGAAAACAAAGCCTGCTCTACTGCACTGTTTCCACATCTATATCGAGTCCCTGTTGGCCTTACCATATTGTCCCAAATTTTTCCAGGGCCTCCACAAGGTCTGCTTCCACCACAGATTCACAGAGTCCTCGAACATGGACAACGGGTGAAACAGAAACTTTATGATGACTTCCACCAGCCTCCTAGCAAGATAAAATAATTTATAGTTAGAAGTCTAAATTGCATCTTTTAGTAAATCCAACTCTGCATTAAAAAGCAAACACTTATATAAAAATCCCAAATCAAACTGCAATCACAAAAACTGAACAGAAAGTCCCAATTAATATAAGGGTATACACTCCATTTTTCCTGCAATATAGATTAATTATCATCTTTTGACCTTGTTTAACTGATTTTCTAGTTCCACCATAATTTGAAGTTACTCTATACACTTGACAACTTAAATTTATACAAGGTACCATCTTTGCTGAAGTACCAGTATGGATGTGAGAACCGGACCATAAAGAAGGCTGAGCGCCCAGGAATTGCTGCTTTTGAGAGACTCTTGAGAGTTCCTTTGACTGCAAGGAGATCCAACCAGTCCATCCTAAAGGAAATCGACCCTGAATATTCATTGGAAGGACTGATGCTGAAGTTGAAATGTCAATACTTTGGCTACCTGATACAAAGAGCCTACACATAACAAAATACCCTGATGCTAGGAAAGATTGAAGGCAGGAGGAGGAGACAACAATGGATGAGATGGTTGGATGGCATCACCGACTCAATGGACATGAGTTTGAGCAAGCTCCGGAAGATGGTAAAGGACAGGGAAGCCTGGTGGGCTTTAGTCCACGGAGTCGCAAACAGTTGGATACGACTCAGCAGCTGAACGACAACAACCATCTCCTGCTGAACAAGGAGTACTCAAAAATACAAGCCTTGGAAATTCCCTGTTGGTCCAATAGTTAGAACTGGGTGTTTTCACTGCCAGGGCCTGGTCAGGGAATTAAGATCCCACAAGCTGCACAGGCACAGCCAAAAACAAATAAAAAACACAAGCCTCTCTGGGCTTCTGTGAAATACTGTGTATCTTTGAGTATGCCCAGCAAGAAGCTTTAAAATATACAGTCTTATACTTAATTTTAAAAGGGACCATGTAGGAGAATTAGCTTGAAAATGAAAATAGCTCTCATTTACTTATTGAAGTCCTATAAATCAAAGATTTATATATACAAATAGCCACTGGGCACCACTCTTACATCACTTCAAAAATGAAGCAACGTAAGTGTCCATCAGCAGATGAATGGATAAAGAATATTATTCAGCCATAAAAATGAACTTTGGGGACTTCCCTGCCAATCCAGTGGTTAAGACTCAATGATTCCACTGCAAGGGGTGCAGGTTGGATCCCTGGTCAGGGAACTAAGATTCCACATGCCCCAAGGCTCAGCAAAAAAAAAAATATCTTGCTATTTGAGACAACATGAATGGAGCTCAAGGGTATTATGTGGAATCTAAAAAAACAATACAAACCTACAAGCAAAACAAAAACACAGACTCACAGTTACAGAGAACAAATGGATGTTGGGAGGGGAGGAATGTGAAATAGGTGAAGGGGCTTAAAAGGTACAAACCTCCAGGTATAAAATAAATAAGCCATGGGACATAATATACAGCACAAAAAACATAGTCAGTAATATTACAATAACTTTGTAAGGGGCTGATGGTTACTAGATTTATTACGGTGATCACTTCACAATGTATGCAAAGTCAATTCACTACGAAGTAGACCTGAAGCTAACACAATGCTATACATAAACTATCTTCCAATTAACAGTTTTTAAAATGAAAGGAATGAAACCCATGTGCAATTCATATCTAGAACCAAAAAATCTATTAAAGGAAAAGGTTTTTCTCCCACAAAAGGCAAGAAAGGTTTTTCCTTCTAATCTATAAGAGCACGTTTTACCATTAAAACTTAAGAATCATTTTAAGAAAATTAAATCCCTTTATGGCTATTTTTAAAGACCTACCAACTTTGCTTTATTATAAAGGCTGTTAGAAAATATTGTAACAGTCTTGTGCCCAACTAATTATCTAAAGATCTAATTTAAGTATATAAGTAACCATGAGATTACTCTGACACTCTTGTCAAAATTGAGTCCTTTGAAAATATTAATTCAGTCCTTGGAATTTCATTTGAATTGCTTATGCTGAGTCTTTTCTAAGGTAAAACCGATATTCATTACATGCCACTAAGTCTGAAACGAATCATTTTAACTGCACCCTATGTATACCTACATTCTATTAGCAGCCTAAAGAAACGAGACTGTTTCGGTGAAACTCAACAACCAAATGGACATTATCATCATTAAGCTCTTAAATACTACTGGATGACAATAATTCAGGAAGAAAGCTCTAAATAATACCTAAAAATCTAATTTAAAGACAACACAAAATACAAATAACAAGATTTACTCTAAAAATAATTAAACAACAAGAAATAAGATAGCTATCTCCTTTGATCCTTAGAAATGAGCTGGCAAAAGTGAAAGTGTAAAATAAAACTCTACTGGTCTGGGCTCTTCAAAAAGTATCAAAAATTAGTGGAAGGAAGACTTCAGATTGAAGAGTAAAGACAGACAACCAAACGCAATATGTGAGGTTTCATTTTATAAGATAAAAATTGCTATAAAAGTCATCTTAGGGAAAACTGAAGAAACTGAATTATAGACAGGATATTAAATAATAGAAGTACTGACCATCTGAAAAGTAAAAGCGGAACTTGCTCAGTCGTGTCCGACTCTCTGACCCCATGGACTATACAGTCCATGGAATTCTCCAGGCCAGAATACTGGAGTGGGTAGCCTTTCCATTCTCCATGGGATCATCCCAACCCAGGGATCGAACCCAGGTCTCCTGCATTGCAGGATTCTTTACCAGCTGACCTCATGGGAAGCCCAAGAATACTGGAGTGGGTAGCCTATCCCTTCTCCAGCGGATTTTCCCAACCCAAGAATCAAACAGGGGTCTCCTGCATTGCAGAAGGAATCTTTACCAACTGAGCTATCAGGGAAGCCACTGACTGTCTAAGGTACCATTATGATGGTAATAGCTATATGAAAAGCATATCCTTATTCTTAGGAAAGCTGTGGTTTTTAAGGATGAACTATCATAAAATTCTCCAAGCCAGGCTTCAGCAATATGTGAACCATAAAATTCCAGATGTTCAAGCTGGTTTTAGAAAAGGCAGAGGAACCAGAGATCAAATTGCCAACATCCTCTGGATCATCGAAAAAGCAAGAGAGTTCCAGAAAAACATCTATTTCTGCTTAATTGACTATACCAAAGCCTTTGACTCTGTGGATCACAATAAACTGTGGAAATTCTGAAAGAGATGGGAATACCAGACCACCTGACCTGCCTCTTGAGAAACCTGTATGCAGGTCAGGAGGCACCAGTTAGAACTAGACATGGAACAACAGACTGGTTCCAAATAGGAAAAGGAGTACATCAAGGCT
The DNA here is from genome assembly GCF_016772045.2 of Ovis aries. Taxonomy (NCBI): domain Eukaryota; kingdom Metazoa; phylum Chordata; class Mammalia; order Artiodactyla; family Bovidae; genus Ovis; species Ovis aries. Next base: position 85,570,113 of record NC_056056.1, on the reverse strand, counting down.
GTATATTGTCACCCTGCTTATTTAATTTATATGCAGAGTACATCATGAGAAATGCTGGGCTGGAGGAAGCACAAGCTGGAATCAAGACAGCCGGGAGAAATATCAATAACCTCAGATATGCAGATGACACCACCCTTATAAGCCTCTTGTTGAAAGTGAAAGAGAGTGAAAAAGCTGGCTTAAAGCTGAACATTCAGAAAACGAAGATTATGGCATCTGGTCCCATCACCTCATGGCAAATAGATGGGGAAACAGTGGCTGACTTTATTTTTCTGGGCTCCAAAATCACTGCAGATGGTGATTGCAGCCATGAACTTAAAAGACGCTTACTCCTTGGAAGCAAAGTTATGACCAACCTAGATAGCATATTGAAAAGCAGAGACATTACTTTGTCAACAAAGGTCCAAGTCTAGTCAAGGCTATGGTTTTTCCAGTGGTCACGTATGGATGTGAGAGTTGGACTATAAAGAAAGCTGAGCGCCGAAGAATTGATGCTTTTGAACTGTGGTGTTGGAGAAGACTCTTGAGAGTCCCTTGGACTGCAAGGAGATTCAACCAGTCCATCCTAAAGGAGATCAGTCCTGGGTGTTCATTGGAAAGGCTGATGCTGAAGCTGAAACTCCAATACTTTGGCCACCTGATGTGAAGAGCTGACTCATTGGAAAAGACCCTGATGCTGGGGAAGATTGAGGGCAGGAGAAGGGGACAACAGAGGATAAGATGGTTGGATGGCATCACCGACTGAATGGACATGGGTTTGGGTGGACTCTGGGAGTTGGTGATGGACAGGGAGGCCTGGTGTGCTGCAGTTCATAGGGTCGCAAAGTCAGACAAGACTGAGCGACTGAACTGATCATGATATCTGCGATTTACTTTTAAATAGTATAGGGGAAAAAAGTATGTATATAGAAATAAAATCTCAAAGGGTAAAATGTTAAAAACTACTGAATCTAGAGGAAGGACATTGTAATTAAACATTTTACACTTTTTTAAAAGTTGGGAAATTCTTATATTCCCAGGTGGCTCAGTGGTAAAGAATTCACCTGCTATTGCAGGAGACATGGGTTCGATTCCTAGGTGGGAAAGATCCCCTGGACAAAGAAATTGCAGCCCACTCCAATATTATTGCCTAGGAAATCCCACGGACAGAGGAGCCTGCTAGGCTCCAGTCCAAGGGGTTGAAAAAGAGTCGTACATGACTGAGTGACTGAACAATATTTAAGCCCTACAAAATAGTATGAAGAACAATATAAAAAATGTTCATTAACTCAACACCTACTTTAATAATACTGCCAAATCAGTTGAACACATCTCTTCTTCCTACCTCCCTTCCCAACATAGATAACAAGTATCTGGAAAATAAACTCATAAAAAATGAGTATTTTTCAAACTGGTCTTCTTACAAAGAAATGAACTATAGGACCACTTTTTAAATCTCTCAGAAGATCTGATTTTACATTTCCTAAGTGAAACAGAGAAACGCTGGACTGGAGGAAAGACAAGCTGGAATCAAGATTGCCAGGAGAAATATCAATAACCTCAGATATGCAAATGACACCACCCTTATGGCAGAAAGTGAAGAGGAACTAAAAAGCCTCTTGATGAAAGTGAAAGAGGAGAGTGAAAAGGTTGGTTTAAAGCTCAACATTCAGAAAATGAAGATCATGGCATCTGGTCCCATCACTTCATGGGAAATAGATGGGGAAACAGTGGAAACAGTGAGAGACTTTATTTTTCTGGGCTCCAAAATCACTGCAGATGGTGACTGTAGCCATGAAATTAAAAGACGCTTACTCCTTGGAAGAAAAGTTATGACCAACCTAGATAACATATTCAAAAGCAGAGACATTACTTTGCCAACTAAGGTCCGTCTAGTTAAGGCTATGGTTTTTCCTGTGGTCATGTATGGATGTGAGAGTTGGACTGTGAAGAAGGCTGAGCGCCGAAGAATTGATGCTTTTGAACTGTGGCGTTGGAGAAGACTCTTGAGAGTCCCTTGGACTGCAAGGAGATCCAACCAGTCCATTCTGAAAGAGATCAACCCTGGGATTTCTTTGGAAGGAATGATGCTAAAGCTGAAACTCCAGTACTTTGGCCACCTCATGCGAAGAGCTGACTCACTGGAAAAGACTCTGATGCTGGGAGGGATTGGTGGCAGGAGAAGGGGACGACAGAGGATGAGATGGTTGGATGGCATCACTGACTCGATGGACGTGAATCTGAGTGAACTTTAGGAGTTGGTGATAGACAGGGAGGCCTGGCGTGCTGCGATTCATGGGGTCACAAAGAGTCGGACACGACTGAGCGACTGAACTGAACTGAACTGAAGTTAAACAGATCAAAATTTTAGTCATTCTTTAAAATATGAATGATGTTAAATGCAATCAGTATGATACTTAGAGGCAGATATGATAATCATCTCTAAGATATCTGATATGATATGATCATATCATATGATCTCAGATATGATCATATCTGAGATATCTCACCTCAAGGCTGAGAACATATCCCATAACCCCTATATATGTCCCTTATTCCCACTCAATGACTCTGCCTTTCATGAGTTTACCTACCTTGACATTTCTCTAAATTAGTACCCTTTTCTTGAACTTAAAATTTTCTCATCCTTTCTGTTATTTAAAAAAGAAAAAAAAAAAAAAAAAAAAACCTAGGGTTGTTTCCAAAAGTAAAACTGATGTATTAAAGATATCTTTTCAAACTATATTTTCACTATACCCCTCATTTCCCCCCCAAATACTAACATTTTTCTTAAATCAATACTTTATACTATATACTGGTGATAAGAAATCTGAAATCATCTTCAGACCTTCTTTTGCTACCCTAAAAATACTTCCTTTAAGCATCATACTATGCATCTGAATCTTAAATTGCTAAGTCAGTACTGTTTACCCCATCCACATATTAATATTTTAACTATGTCTTCTAAAGCTTAAAGAGTTTCTCATACAGAAGCTCATTCTGTCCACTTCAAATGTTTAGTTATCTAGGCTCTCTCCTGGTCTATTTATATCTACTATTTATCAGACTAAAAACAATATTCTGAATAAGAACCCAGCAAATGGAGGCATGCCTTCAATTTACATGTGGTTGCTTTCTTTTTTAATCACTCAACCCCTTCTTTAGGTAAACTGTGTGAACTATAATGGAGGCATTTTTTGGTCCTCACGGCAAGCTACAGACCAGTTACAAACACCCTGCCCCTCTCCAAAGGCTACCTCAAAGAACAACTCCAATAATATCAACCTTGAGTGCTAATTTTGACTATTGCTGATTGAAAACCAGGCTCGACTAAAGAGAAAGGAAGCTCTATAGAGTACAAATAAAGCTTCTACAATGAGAGAAATGAGAAGGGTCCATTAACATTTCTCGATACAGTGAAACTGTAAACTCATAAAGGCAATGCTCAATGTCTTCAGGCTTTTTTTGCTTTCCCAACATTTCCATGCATAACATACGTGCAACACCAAACAACATTCTCTGTCCTCCTATATAGGATTAAAAATGAACAACCTCAAATTGAGTAATTCATCCTCCAAAACCAAATGTGCACAGAACCACTGCAACTGATGATTATAAGCCTCTCCTTAAACACCCTCAATGACAGGGAAAAACCTTGTGGGACTATTACATTTTTAGAAAGTTCTTCATAATCTGCATCTAAATCTGTCTCCCTGTAGCTTCCTATACAAAATGGCCTGTGAAGTCAGACCAGTGTTTGAGTCTTTGGACATTTATAGGCTTTGTGATCTTACACTACTTACTTAACCCTTCTGAACCTTAGTTTCACTTGTGAAAAAATAAGAAAACGAAATCCTCTTCACTTAAAATTACAACAAATAAAAAGGACAAGTACAAAATGCTGAGCACGGTGCCAGATGCAGTTACTGAACAAAAGTTCGATACATATTAATCACTGCCACCTCATCCTTATCTTCATGTCCCTCTTTTACATAACCTTTCTATTTGAAATGATTTCTGAAATCACACTGAAGTTTACTTTCAGGCTAAATATTCCCCAGATTCTTGTCATTCCTCTTATGATTATGATCTTGAGTATCTTCTCTATTCTGGTAATTGTTTTCTGGATACATTAGAATTTATCAAAGTAGTACCAAGAAATGAGTGCAGATGTCTAGATATTTAAGATTATTCCCCCCCTTTACTCTGGATACTTCACATAGGTGAAGGACCAACTAGTTTCAAGTATTTTTTTTTGGAAGTATTTTTTTTTTAACTTACGTTATGCTTAGAGTTAATTAGTACATGGTCTTCAAGTCAAACAATCACATCGCTTGGTCTTTTCTTTCCTTCAATAAAGCAGATCCCAAATACAGGAAGTCTTTCAATTTTCCTATTCAGTTTTAAGGTACATTTGATCATATAACAAAGATTAAAAATCAAGAGTCATATGATTCAAATAACTTTTTAAAAAATTATCTATCTTTTTGCTCATATGGTAGAAATTCTATGGTTTTGTCTACCCAAAACTCTTTTTCCTTTTGGTTAAACACAAAAACAAGCAAATAAAAACACCCCGGTCCGACATTATTCCACTGGTATTCTCACTCACACAGTCGTAACTTCCCAACTTTAGAAGTAGTCCAGTGACTCGTCAGGAGTAGAGAGATATTTTTTTAAAAAATGGCTTATCAGAGGGGATAGTTACAGACATTGAGGGACAGGCAGTGTTCTCTTTATTTGCTAGCGAAAACAATGTAGGTCTAATTTTATCATTACATAGAGGAAATAGGGGCTTCCCTGGTGGCTCAGAGGGTAAAAGTGTCTGCCTGCAATGGGAGACCTGGGTTTGATTCCCGGGTCGGGAAGATCCCCTAGAGAAGGAAATGGCAACCCACTCCAGTACACTTGCCTGGAAAATGCCACTGATGGAGGAGCCCTGGTAGACTATAGTCTATGGGATCGCAGAGTCACAGAGCTGAAACATGGAAAGACACAGAATCTAGTCCCTATGACTTCATCTAAATCCCTAGATCACAAAATGCCTAAAACTATGCCACAATTTGGCATTCATAGTTATATAGACCAATAAACTCCCTATACCCCTTTTTGTTTTGTTTAAGCTCACCTGAGTTGGTGCTATGGCTGCAACTGCAAGCTTTCAAAGTTGTATTCAATTTCACAGAGGGAAAATAAAGTGCTAAATGATGCAGAATCATACATTTTTTAATATGGAATTTTTTTAACTATTATATCCCCAAGAACAGCGGCTAGCACATGATAGGGCTCAAGTATTATTTTTTTAATTAGCTAAGAGATCACAGTGATCATCATCTGGTTGGATTTCTAATCCAACCATCTCATGTGATAGGTAGCAAGTTGAGTTCCAAAGAGATTAAGTCACAAAGCATGCTGGTAGCAGAGCCAAGACACCTGCTTTGGTTGGGCTTACAGCTCTCTTCCCAACACTTTTCACTTTTATGTACTAACACGAAAAAACAGTCACTTGTTAAAACCAAAAGGCAGTAAAACCTACCAATTTTTTTTTTTTTTGGCTCTGCTGCCTGACACATGGGATTTTAGTTCCCTGACCAAGGATTGAACCCCAGCTCCCTACAGTGGAAGCACAAGCCACTGGACCGCCAGGGAAGTCCCAGAACCTACTACTTTTCATTTACTTCCCAAAACTAAACCTAAAATTCTCACTGTACTGCAGCAGCTTAGCTAAATAAGACACAGGACATTACTGCTACAGAAGCCTCAAGGCTCTGGCACTTACCTCTGAGGTACACATCCGTGAACTTTTTTATTCTCCAGAGTGTAATTACTATGCTCACTGTCACAGTCTAAACTCTTCCTGTGGGAGCTAACGAAGTGACTTCATCCCATCTCCCATTCTATATTCATCCCAATAAGCCATCACAGCATCATCACTGTAATTCAGATCATTAAAGCTTAAGATAATAGTGCATCTAAAATTCAAATGAGATTCTTTATGTAAGGCAGACAGAATATTCTGTTTGGAAATCCTGGATCCTTATTTTTACCTTGGCATTTTGCCATCTTACAGGTGTATTTATTAAAGTTGAGAAACTTTAACTTTCACCTCATCACCAATCACTTTTAACAATTTTTGATTTGTCTTTTTAGTCACTAGCAGAATGGAGTAAAAGAAAAATTTTAAAGTCTCTAAAGTGAATTAGTACTCCATAAATTTTTGATACCAATCTTTATAAAAGCAGAATTATTTCTAAGTAACCTCCCAATTCTTCAATTGGTTTTGTCAAGTGAAGAGTTAACATTCTGAAATCTAGCTGCTTTCTGAAAAGTTTTTTGGGGGGCTCCCAAATCACTAGAGATGGTGACTGCAGCCATGAAATTAACTATTTTTCTTGGAAGAAAAGTTACGACCAACCTAGACAGCTTAAAAAGCAGAGACATTGCTTTGCCAACAAGGGTCCGTCTGGTCAAAGCTATGGTTTTTCCAGCAGTCATGTATGGATGTGAGAGTTGGACTATAAAGAAAGCTGAGCGCCAAAGAACTGATGCTTTTGAACTGTGGTGTTGGACAAGACTCTTGAGAGTCCCTTGGACTGCAAAGGGATCCAACCAGTCCATCCTAAAGGAGATCAGTCCTGAATATTCATTGGAAGGGCTGACGCTAAAGCTGAAACTCCAATACTTTGGCCACCAGATGCAAAGAACTGACTCATTTGAAAAGACTCTGATGCTGGGAAAGACTGAGGGCGGGAAGAGAAGGGACAACAGAGGATTAGATGGTTGGATGGCATCACCGGCTCAATGGACATGAGCTTGAGTAAACTCCAGGGGTTGGTGATGGACAGGGAGGCCTGGCGTGCTGCAGTTCATGGGGTCGCAAAGAGTTGGACCTGACTGAGCAACTGAACTGAACTGAAGCAGATAAAGATATTTACTATTAATATGATCTTGAAGGTCATACCTGCTAAATTTAAGAACACAATTTATTCTACAAGGATAAAGTAATTGTATAATATACAGCATGAACCTCCATAAGCTTTATTCAAAATGTAGCCCAAAGAATGCAAAACACTCTGGGAGTTTTTGCTCTTCAGAGCAACAAAAGACACAAATTTGAAGTGTCTTAATTTCCCATATCCAAACTACAAACTTATTTCTCTTTACACCTTAAAAACATCATTTACAGTGACTAATTCATCTTTAAATCAGGAGCATTTATATAAACTTTTTCTTAAATACATCCTCATAAAACCTAGTTATTATTAAAGAATCAAGAAAACCCACGAAAAGCCAAACAATGTAAATCTCTGAAGTCTTACTGCACACTTTTACAATCTTCCAGCTAGTGTTGAAGAGGTTACCCATCATCTACCTAATCTGCATTTATCTAAACAGTTTGATCACGAAGTCTTCTGGGGCTAGGCTGAGGTGGAGTCAAACCCTTCTCAGTTAGATGAATTACCATATTTCTGAATGATGATGCACTAGACCATAAATTTCTATTCAGGGCATTCCTGTCCTAGTAAAGTTTTATTATGTACAGGTTTCCACAACTGCAATGATTTCAAAATAGTTTCCAAAATTACATGAAGAAAAATGTTTAAAAACAGGAAAAATAATCCTTCATTAGATTCAACAGTGCAGTATTGGCTCTATTATTAAATAAAAGCAATTCACGTTCTCCTAAGGAAAAAAAAAGCAGATAAAATGTGAATTTATAACTCAATCTACATACATTAGTTCCTGCCTGCATTAGATCAACGACTGAATTACAACTTCAGGTATGGAAAGCACAAAGTTCAACTTTCACATTTTACAAAGAGAACTCGGAATAGTAGTTAACTGACTTTACCAAGGTCACACATTGTATACTAAGATTTCTGACTCCCCAAGCCCTGCCCAGAGCTACTTCCACTACTAAATACAACTCACTTTGAATGTATTAATTATACATTATTTTCTTCCCAACATCTAAAATAATAGTATTGGCTTAATATTTAATCTGTTTTCAAAAACAATTTTTCGTAAACTGGTTAAAGTATCTTGAAGACTCTCAATGGAAGACATTTCATGCCGCTGCACAAAAACTCAACCAAGCCTTTTGGCAAAAGAAATATGCTGATTCAATGCATCTAAATATCAGTTATAATATTCCAACATTTCTGTTTTCAGTTTCCACGATGGAGTTGATTTTGAACTGAAACTTCCTAAGAAGAAATGCACTTTTATTCACACTTTCAAGTTACACTCTGAATATTCCAAATAGCTAGGTACAGAAGTTGAAAGCAGTATCTAGCCATACTAAAACTATTTAGAGGAAGACAAAGTTCCTTTTTAAATGTCTTGCAACATTATCCTCTTTGTAAACTCTACATTCTACTGACCAGAATTTTTTACGTTAAAATGCAAACAAGAGCTGAAAGACTTCTGACTTCCAATCTGCCTCTTATAAAAGGTGAAAAACATTTTAATCTGATATTAGAACATATGTGCACAATTTCGAAAATTTCAGGTATAGTTTTTTTTTTTAATCAGAATGTGTTACAAGTTTAAAGAACACCTAAGTCATAAGGACAGCTTACGTGCCACCAAAAATGGCAAAAGAAACTTTTGCTTTGCTTCGCGTCCTTAAAGTTTCCATTCAACTGAAGTTGAGTTACCACTTGCTCCGGATGAAACGATTTTCACATTCCTTCTGCCTCTATTTAAGCTTTTTGATGCGAAAAACAAGAATCTCGGAACGTGTGTCTGATGCAGTTCTGACTTCAGTTTTATGGAACAAATTGGGAACAAACTGCCCAGGAAAAACTGAGATTTAAGATTCCTTTTACTTTAAAGTAGCGGTGTGCGAACACCTGCCAACACATTTTATTTTTAATCGAAGAGCCGAAAACTGTACTGAGCAATAACCATGAAACTGGGGAGCAAAGCATGCGCGCCAGGCCTAGCAGGAATAAAAAAATTTTAATTAAACCTTGAGGGGAACTGGGTTGTGAGCCCCACAGCGTGATCTGTCACTGAGCCGAGGCTCTCCTCAGCATCTAGGCTTAGAGATCCCTGGGCGGAACCGACGCCACCATCCTGCGATCTAGACCAGCGCGCGGATGCTGCAGGCTGGGGGCTAGGGGCTGAAGGGAACCGGTTGTCCGACGCCCGTCAACCGCCTGAGGAGTTAAACTAACAAAGGGCTACTCGCGCATCAGAGCCCCCCAGAGCGGAAGCAACGCCTCGCGCCGCCCCCCGCTCGCGACCCTCCCTAAGTTCAGGGCCGGCAGTGGACTCGCAGCGGGGCCTGCGGCCAGGCCGGGGCCGGACTCGCGTTCGGGATGCTGGAAACAGGTAGGACGAAGAATAAAAGCCCGAAAGAGAAGAGTCGGCGCTTCCCGACCCGGTCAGCGCCGCAAAACGGGAAAACGAGGAGGGAGAGAGGCCCCGAGGCCGAGTCCCAGCCGCGGAGCCCTGCTTCCCAGGGAGCCGCCAGACTCAGCTGACGGGGCGCCACGCTTTGTTACCGGCTGTGAGAAGCTCCGGCCGCCGCCGCCGCCATCGCCCCCGCCCCGGGACGTCGCTTCCCGGCGGTTTTCGCCTTCCTCGGCCGAGTAATCGATCTCCCCCTCCTCGGTCTTGAGGCGCTTGGCCTGGCTCTCGTAATCCCGGTCCTCCTCGTACGTCTCCCTGGGGGAGGATGAGGAGGAGGACATGGCGGCGGCCAGAGGGACCGGCCGGCAGGCCGGTGGGGGTAGCGGCGGGGCGCGGGCCTCGGACGCCGCCGGCCAGTACCCGTCACCGGCAGCGCCTCTCCAGCAAAGATCTGCGCGGACGAATCGTCCGCGGGGGCCCCGGGCCCAGGAGCCGGGTGGCTGCGGAGGGCTGGCGGGATGAGGAGGCGCCCCGGGAAAAGGCTCCGGAGCAGCCGCTCCCCTTTATCACGGGGCCGACATCCAGCCTCTCCCTCCTCCTGCGTCTCCGCTCCCAGCCCGGAGGAGCGAATCTAAGGATGGGGACGCGACCGTGGCTTCCGGTCTTCCCTCCTCCCCTAATCCGCTCCTCGCAGCCCAGGCCGAGCCTCCGCCCCCGCCTTCAAGGCAGCAGCCCGGGATCGAATCCAGCCGCAGCCCTCGGGAAGCGCCCCCCTCCCCAGTCCGGGCCTCGCTCCCTATTGGCAGAAGGAAAAGTCGACCAGGCTTCCAATTGGCTGTAAGGACTGTTCGTCAAAAGCTGCCCACGGACCGGCCTCGTCCCCCTACCCCCTCCCAAGCCCTTCTGAACTCGCGGCTGGCCTGCAAGTCCTGACCGCGTAACGCCCGCCGCGCGCTGCGCGGGAACCGTTGCTACTCCGCGGCCGTTAGCGCTATTGCGCCAGCCCTCGGGGAGGTGCGGAGTGAACCCCAGCGGACGAGGAGGCGTGCTGTGGGGCCAGAGCTGCGGGTGTTAACCACCCTCCCGCTAATTTAAATGCTTTTATTACTTCTCTTCAAAAGAGAACATTCCTGCCGATACACCTCACACAGCACTGAAACTACAGGGGGTGAAGAGAGAAAAGAGCTTAGAATCGTGAAAGTAGCCTTCTCCCCATGTTATGTTCAAATCTGATACAAGTGGGTGGACTCTCTCACCTCCCCTAATTAGATATTCCAGAACAGTCAACATTTCCTGAGGTGCAAGCCTGAGGAAGACGCTCCACTGGGGAGACTGTCCTTTTGATCAGTTAGCACTCCTGGGTCTTCTAGACCCTTCTTTCCTGAAGATACTGAGGACTTATTTCAAACTTCCATATAAAGTTTCATCCCAATCCTTTCCTTTCTGGGCGATCTATTTGTTTCATATTTCACATGATCATTTATTCTTTTGGGGAGATAAGAAAGCCTATCAAGAGTTGCCTGCCTTTTGGACCACACAGAGCTCATTTCCTCTGTGGAAACCTGAGGCATCCGCAAGCTTCTCATCTTGTAATAGGGCCCTTTATACCTACCTATTAGGATGTTCTGTTTTAAGGCCGAGAAGCGCTTGGAGACAGGCACTTGGCTCTTTTCATCTTTGCAAAGCCAGTTCCTGAACAGGCCCCTGTACAGAAGTTATGCTCTCAGCAAAACAGAATGAGCGGGCTTTGGGAAATAAAAGTCCAATGTCTTTCAGGAGAGGAAATGGCAAAGCTCAGGCAACCTAACTGCCTCTGTGACTTGAACCCTTGGAGGAGTGCCTAAGACCAAAATTCACTTGTTTCAGATGTCCTTGTCCCTCAGATGCTTTCCTAAATATGGCTCTTCCTTTCCTAATGGTGTGGATCATTTCCTGCCCCAGCCTATTCTCTCTCTTTCCAGTTATTTCCTCCCAAAGAAAGCCATTTTTATTTATTGCTGACAGTGCTTTCACCACAGTGTTTTGTACTTTATAATTTACACTGCTGTCATTTTAGGATCCAATTGCAAGTTTTTCACAACACAGTACAGCTAGACTCAAATTCGTGTGCGCCTGCAGGTGTACGCTGATCAAAAAACAATTGGAATTTATTTTTTTAATTACTACAATAAAATGAAAATAGACGTATCAAAGAGGAACCTCAGATAAAGAAACATTGACGAAGCACTGAGAACAATGAGCAGAGCCCAATGGCCTTGTACAAACTTTCCAAATATCTTGTGTGATAGTGAACATATTTAAGTTCTCTAAGCCTACATCCAACCTATGGATTCAGTTGACATTAGTCGCTCAGTCTTGTCTGACTCAACTCCTGGAGTTTACTCAAACTCATGTCCATTAGGTCGGTAATGCCATCCAACCATCTCATCCTCTGTTGTCCCCTTCTCCTCCTGCCTTCAATCTTTTCCAGCATCAGGGTCTTTTCAAAGTAGTCAGCTCTTCACATGAAGTGGCCAAAGTATTGGAGTTTCAGCTTCAACATCAGTCCTTCCCTATTCAGGACTGATTTCCTTTAGGATGGACTGGTTGAATCCCTTTGCAGTCCAAGGGACTCTCAAGTCTTCTCCAACACCACAGTTCAAAAGCATCAATTCTTTGGCACTCAGCTTTCGTTACAGTCCAACTCTCATATGCATACACGACTTCTGGAAAAACCATAGCCTTAACTAGATGGATCTTTGTTGGCAAAGTAATGTCTCTGCTTGGTTGGTCATAACTTTTCTTGCAAGGAGTAAGCGTCTTTTCATTTCATGGCTGCAGTCACCATCTCTAGTGATTTTGGATCCTACTGTTTCTCCATCTGCTTGCCATGAAATGATAGAACTGGATGCCATGATCTTTGTTTTCTAAATGTTGAGTTTTAAGCCAGCTTCTTCACTCTCCTCTTTCACTTTCATCAAGAGGCTCTTTAGTTCTTCACTTTCTGCCCTAAGGGTGGTGTTATCTGCATATCTGCTGCTACTGCTGCTAAGTCACTTCAGTTCTGTCTGACTCTGTGCAACCCCATAGATGGAAGCCAACCAGGCTCCCCCGTCCCTGGGATTCTCGAAGCAAGAACACTGGAGTGGGTTGCCATTTCCTTCTCCAGTGCATGAAAGTAAAAAGTGAAAATGAAGTCGATCAGCCGTGTCTGACTCTTAGCAACCCCATGGACTGCAGCCTACCAGGCTCCGCTATCCATGGGATTTTCCAGGCAAGAGTACTGGAGTGTGGTGCCATTGCCTTCTCCGATGCATGTCTGAGGTTATTGATATTTCTCCCGGAAATCTTGATTCCAGCTTGTGCTTCATCCAGCCCAGTGTTTCTCGTGATGTAATCTGCATATAAGTTAAATAAGCACAGTGACAATATAGAGCCTTGACATACTCCTTTTCCTATTTGGAACCAGTCTGTTCCATGTCCAGTTCTAACTGTTGCTTCCTGACCTGCATACAGATTTTCTCGGGAGGCAGGTCAGGTGGTCTGGTATTCCCATCTCTTTCAGAATTTTCCACAGTTTATTGTGATCCACACAATCAAAGGCTTTGGCATAGTCACTAAAGCAGAAATAGATGTATTTCTGGAACTCTCTTGCTTTTTTAATGATCCAGCAGATGTTGGCAATTTGATCTCTGGTTCCTCTGCCTTCTCTAAAACCAGCTTGAACATCTGGAAGTTCACAGTTCACGTATTGTTGAAGCCTAGCTTGGAGAATTTTGAGCATTACTTTGCTAGTGTGTGAGATGCAATCGTGTGGTAGTTTGAGCATTCTTTGGCATTGCCTTTCTTTGGGATTGGAATGAAAACTGACCTTTTCCATCCTGTGGCCACTGCTGAGTTTTCCAAATTTGCTGGCATATTGAGTGTGGCATTTTCACAACATCATCTTTTAGGATTTGAAAAAGCTCAACTCGAATTCCATCACCTCATCTAGCTTTGTTTGTAGTGATGCTTTCTAAGGCCCACTTGACTTCACATTCCAGGATGTCTGGCCCTAGGTGAGTGATCACACCATTGTGATTATCTGGGTCATGAAGATCTTTTTGTACAATTCTTCTGTGTATTCTTGCCACCTCTTCTTAATATCTTCTACTTCTGTTAGGTCCATACCATTTCTGTCCTTTATCAAGCCCATCTTTGCATGAAATGTTCCCTTGGTATCTCTAATTTTCTTGAAGAGATCTCTAGTCTTCCCTATTCTATTGTTTTCCTCTATTTCTTTGCATTGATCGCTGAGGAAGGCTTTCTTATCTCTGCTATTCTTCGGAACTCTGCATTCAAATGAATATCTTTCCTTTTCTCCTTTGCTTTGGGTTTCTCTTCTTTTCACAGCTATTTGTAAGGCCTCCTCAGACAGCCATTTTGCTTTTTTGCATGTCTTTTTCTTGGGGATGGTCTTGCTCCCTGTCTCCTGTATAATGTCGCGAACCTCCATCCATAGTTCGTCAGGCACTCTGTCAGATCTAGTCCCTTAAATCTGTTTCTCCCTTGCACTGTATAATTGTAAGGGATTTGATTTAGGTCATACCTGAATGGTCTAGTGGTTTTCCCTACTTTCTTCAATTTAAGTCTGAATTTGGCAATAAGGAATTCATGATCTGAGCCACAGTCAGCTCCCGGTCTTGTTTTTGCTGACTGTATAGAGCTTCTCCATCTTTGGCTGCAAAGAATATAGTTAGTCTGATTTCGGTGTTGACCATCTGGTGATGTCCATGTATAGAGTCTTCTCTTGTATTGTTGGAAGAGGGTGTTTGCTATGACCAGTGCATTCTCTTGGCAGATTTCTATGAGCCTCTGCCCTGCTTCATTCTGTACTCCAAGGCCAAATTTGCCTGTTACTGCAAATGTTTCTTAACTTCCTACTTTTGCATTCCAGTCCCCTATAATGAAAAGGACATCTTTTGGGGTATTAATTCTAGAAGGTCTCGTAGATCTTCATAGAACCGTTTAACTTCAGCTTCTTCAGCATTACTGGTCGGGGCATAGACTTGGGTTACTGTGATATTGAATGGTTTGCCTTGGAGACAAACAGAGATCATTCTGTCATTTTTGAGATTACATCCAAATACTGCATTTCGGACTCTTTTGTTGACTATGATGGCTACTCCATTTCTTCTAAGGGATTCTTGCCCACATTAGTAGATACAATGGTCATCTGAGTTACATTCACCCATTTCAGTCCATTTTAGTTTGCTGATTCCTAAAATGTCAACATTCACTCTTGCCATCTTCTGTTTGATCAGTTTCAATTTGCCTTGATTCATGGACCTAACATTCCAGGTTCCTATGCAATATTACTCTTTACAGCATCAGACCTTGCTTCTATCACCAGTCACATCCACAGCTAGGTGTTGTTTTTGCTTTGGCTCCATGTCTTCATTCTTTCTGGAGTTATTTCTCCACTGACCTCCAGTAGCATATTGGGCATCTACCGACCTGGGGAGTTCATCTTTCTGTGTCCTATCTTTGTGCCTTTTCATACTGTTCATGGGGTTCTCAAGCCAGGAATACTGAAGTGGTTTGCCATTCCCTTCTCCAGTGGACCACATTTTGTCAGAACTGTCCACCGTGACCCATCCATCTTGGGTGGCCCTACATGGCATGGCTCATAGTTTCATTGAGGTAGACAAGGCTGTGGTCCATGTGATTAGATTGGTTAGTTTTCTGAGATGTGACCCCATGGACTGTAGCCTACCAGGTTCCTCCGTCCATGGGATTTTCCAGGCAAGAATACTGGAGTGGGTTGCCATTTCCTTCTCCAGGAGATCTTCCCAACTCAGGGACTGAACCTGAGTCTTCTGCATTGTAGGTAGACGTTTTACCATCTGAGCCACCAGGAAGTCCACCTATGAATTATACCAGGTTAAAATGCAGTTCTCACACCCCTCAGTTGGTAAGGAAACCCAGCCTTGCTGAACGTTGCTATTATACTCAGGGTTTACTTAACTTATAGTAGGGTTAGAGTCAATATGTACTAGTATTAAACTTAATTTTCTTTGGACAGCTCAAATCAAACTGTTAATTTAAATGACTTAAGAGGTAGGGATTTCCCTGGTGGTCCAATGACTGAGACTCAGTGCTCCCAATGTAGGGGTCCTGGATTCGCTATCTGGTCAGGGAACTAGATCCCACGTGTCGTAAGTGTAAGATCCCACATATGACAACGAAGATTGAAGATCCCATGTGCTACAACCAAGATCTGGTGCAGCCAAATAAATATTTTTAAAAGGATTGAGAAGTAAAACTCAGGGAGCATGTTTAAAAAGAAGTAGGTTTTTAAGGTCACTGTGAGTGACCTTTGAGCTTATTGCAGATGAGTTGTTCAGCAACAGTAAGTTCTTAGATACAGAAAATGCTAACTAGCTTGTCACTAAAACATGAGAAGAGCTAAAGAAGGAAGGCATAAATTATATCCTGCATAATTTAACTTAGGTGAGATAAAGAAATTACACACTTCCCGGTTAGCCGGAAATGCCTTTAAAACTCAGAAACAGTTTGTAATTCATGCAAATAATCAGTTATTTAACTCAATTAGAATCTCTTTTGCACTACTTTGTCCGTACAGCCTTAGGCCCTTGACAAATTGCTTGATTGGATTGACTGTTGGTGATTGGTGTAGGCGGCAGCCATGAACTCCCATTGACACAACTCACAGGGAACTACAGGGTTGTCCTAGAGTGGGAGAGAGGTTCATGGACAGTCTCAGGAAACTGATAGGCAAGGCCCTTTAGCCCCAAATTGCCTTTTTTAGTTTTAAATCTCATTGCTGACCTATATAATATAATTTATAAGATATTTTGCCGGATGATGAAGGGGCTAGAAAACTATATGAGCTGGTTTCTGTTTTCTCAAAGCTTGCAGTTAAGTTGAGGAAACAAGGCACATACCCAGGAGAGACTCCAAGGCACATCTAAAGCGTTACTCACTCAATTGTGTCTAACTCTTTGTGGCCTCGTGGCCTGTAGCCCTCCAGCTCCTCTGTCTGTGAAATTCTCTGGGCAAAAACCCACTGGAGTGGGTTGCCATTCGATTCTCCAGGGGATTTTCCTGACCCAGGGATCAAACCTGGGTCTCCAGCATGGCGGGCAGATTCTTTACCATCTGAGTCACCAGGGAAGCCCCACAGTGCACATCTAACATATATGTAATAACAGCAGCCACTTAAATAACAGGCCGTATACTGTGCTAACCACTACAAGGGTCATGTCAGTAAATTCTGACAGAAACCCCCTAACAGAGGCATTATTATTACTGTGGCCATGGTACACTTAAAGAAAGTCTAGGAGAAGTTAAGAGACCTGCCCTAGAGCCACAATTAGTAAACTGGACAGCCAGGACTGGAACCCAAGAATCTGATTCCAAAGCCAGTACTTTTCATCAAGAAGAATGATGATTTAAGTGTTATTTACTGCCGAAGACATACGGATCAAATTTAGAGTCACTTATGATATTCATTCACTAATTTCTAACAGGCTTATACCTGTAACTCTGGGAAGGCATAAATAATCACTTTTTTCGCTGGTATAAGGAAATTCAATTCGCTTCCATAGGAAATTACAAATATACTGTTTTAGTGTTCATTTAAAAATGTAATTTCTATAGACAAGGCCCAGAAATCATAAAGTCTCACCATTTTCAGATGGATGCATCGTTTTGAACAACTAGAGATGCAAATGATAAGATTTTAT
The DNA here is from genome assembly GCF_016772045.2 of Ovis aries. Lineage (NCBI taxonomy): Eukaryota > Metazoa > Chordata > Mammalia > Artiodactyla > Bovidae > Ovis > Ovis aries. Next base: position 85,553,047 of record NC_056056.1, on the reverse strand, counting down.
GCCCAAACTCAATTTCCAAAATTGCTGTTTTGCTGAATACACAAAATTTTGTTTCCTGCCTTAGCTTCTGCAACAGTCAAAGCCTTCCTCTTACCTGTGAACAATATTTCCAAAGGATTGGAACCCTAGAGATGTGTTTTAAATAAGGCACATTTAACATGAAGAGATTCTCTGGTAGCTCAGCTGGTAAAGAATCTGCCTGCAATGCAGGGGACCCCGGTTCAGTTCCTGGGTTAGGAAGATCCCCTGGAGAAGGGAACAGCTACCCACTCCAGTATTCTGGCCTGGAGAATTCAGTGGACTGCATAGTGCATGGGGTTCCAAAGAGTCAGACACAACTGAGCGACTTTCACTTTAACGTGAAATCCAGCTTCAAACAAAGTCCATTCAGAGATATTTCAGTTATTAATAGTTCCTATGAAAGTTTGTCAAATCCAGAGTATACTGTTTGTGATACCATTTTCCTTGTAAGAGATCACCAAGAATGAGCACTATGGTGCTATTACCAAAATTAACCCCTTTAATTCAGTCCACATTTGGTTAGTTTTGGTGAAAAGAAACCACTGTTCCAGGAGTATGCACCGTGCAGGAAGTGCATCAAAGCACTATTACCTAACTGTGCAGTCAAGTGTAACCACAATGGTATTCTATTTCAGATGCTGTCACCTGGCACATCTGCTTTGGGCTGGAGTTGCCACTGTGTTTGGTCTCTTAAAAAAAGAAAAAAAACACAGTAATTTGTGACAAATCTGCAAAATGAATACATTGACCCTAGAAGGATATGTGGTATATGACCAGTGACAGGTCATATTCTTGTTATCAGTTATAGCCACTTACCCCTAGTCTTAGCAACAATATTGACATTATTTTTACCTTCCTGTCTGACTCATGTGAGCTGATAGTGTTTAGGTATCTTTAAAAATAACTGTAATAAATAGAGTAAAATCATAGCATCTGTTCACTGTTTAGAATAAGTAGAATTTATCAAAATAAATTCATCTTGCATATGAAAATAGAGGTAAAGCAAAATTAACCATGTGATCACTTCGGCAGCTGCTGCTGCTAAGTCGCTTCAGTCGTGTCCGACTCTGTGTGACCCCATGGATGGCAGCCCACCAGGCTCCTCCGTCCCTGGGATTCTCCAGGCAAGAGTACTGGAGTGGGTTGCCATTGCCTTCTCCACCCTTCGGCAGCACATACACTAAAATTGGAACCATACAGAGAAGATTAACATAGCCCTGTGCAAGGATAACATGCAAATTCATGAAGCATTCCATATTTTTGAGAGAGTGGACATATGTATACCAATGACTGATTCATGTTGATGTATGGCAGAAAGCCACACAATATGGTAAAGCAATTATTCTTCAATTTAAATGAATTTTTAAAAATTTAACCAGTAGCTGTTAACATTTAACAAAATGGTATTAAGTGCTACAGATCACCCCAATAATTAGTGATCCGTAGCATGCAATACCTTTTTGTTAAATATGAGCTCTCAGTTCTTTTTAAATTTGAGTGAACAAATATCCTGGATATGGCCCACCCCACCCCATCAAGGAAGTTTTTCATAAGGAATTTACTAATAACCTCATCCTTTTCTGATCTTTGATGGCCAATAAAAAATGACAAGGAATGCTAACAATAACACATAAACTAAGTATAGTTTTTTGTGTTTTTTTGTTTTTGTTTTTGACCTCACCGTGTGGCATGTGGGACTTTAGCTCCCCAACCAGGGATTGAATCCATGCACCCTGCAATGGTAGCTCAAAGTCTTAAGCATGGGACCACCAGGGATGTCCCTAAACTAGACTTTTTAGACCTCAGTTTTTTGACCTTTGCTGTCTAGCTTTCTTGGCCTGGCAATGTCTTTCATTCTAAACGTTGTTCAGTCGCTAAGTAGTGTCCGACTCTTATGTGACCCTGATTGACTGCAGCATGCCAGGCTTTTCTGTCCTTCACTATCTTCTGGAATTTGCTCAAAGTCATGTCCATTGAGTCAGTGATACCACCCAACCATCTCATCCTCTGTTGCCCCCTTCTCTTGCCGTCAGTCTTGCCCAGCATCAGGATCTTTTCCAATGAATCAGCTCTTTACATCAGGTGGCCAAAGTATTGGAGCTTCAGCATCAGCACTTCCAGTGAATATTCAGGGTTGATTTCTTTTTAGAATCGACTGCTTTGATCTCCTTGCTGTCCAAGGGACTCTCAGGAGTCTTCTCCAGCACCACAATTCGAAAGCATCAATTCTTCAGCACTCAGCCTTCTTTAATGTCCAGCTCTTACATCCAAACATGACTGCTGGAAAAACCATAGCTTTGACTATACAGACCTTTGTCAGCAAAGTGATGTTTCTGCTTTTTAATATGCCATCTAGGTTTGTCATAGCTTTTTTCCCAAGGACTAAGCGTCTTTTAATTTCATGGCTGCAGTCACATGTTAGGGGACATTTTAATCAAAAACAACAGATTTTAAACAGAATTGTATAACTGTTTCTCTTGTTGCTGTTTATTTTTCCAAACCATTGCACCGCTTTCCCCACCGCCACCTATAAGACCAGAAAATTAATAGGCCACCTTTATTTTAAGACAAAAGAAAGGGGTCTTGCCCATACATCATCCTCCCAGCACTGCATCCTCAGGAACCACAGGTCAGCTGCTGGGTTTGGCCTAGACCTGTGCTGTCCAATACAGTGGTCACTAGTGACGAACGGCTATTTAATTTAAATAGATAAAAATGTAAAGTTCAGTTTCTGAGTCATACCAGCCATACTTAAATGATCAGTGCCCCAAGTACAATTGGCTGCAGCTTTGGATAGTACTGGACTGAAGTGTAACATAGAAGATGACTGTGTCTTTTTCATCTTTGTGTCTTTAAAACCTAAAACATTGCCTGGTATGTAGGAGGCACTAACTAGACATTTCTTGATCTAAATCAAGCTTCTCTTTCACATAGCTCTTGAAAAAAATCACAAAAAATCATGTGAACTTTGCAAATTATGACTATGCAGGTGTCTCAAAGACTGATTTATAATTTGATGTGCTCCTTACCAGTATTTGAAATAAGATCATTTGTAAGATATAATTATTTTTCAAACAACTAAATAATTAGCTCATTTTGTGCACTGAATGTACCAAGATGTGTATTATTTAAATATGTAAAGCAACAATTTTATTAAATGTAAGAGAGGCATATTTAGTAAAAGGTTTCCTATTGTGGATATTTTTCAAAAGTATAAAATTCCTCTCCCAAAATGAGTAGTCACTCTGATTTATCTTTCAGAATACCTTTATATGAAAATCAAGATTTGTACTGAATTGAGAATTAGGCAAACAAAAAAAGTTTTCTTTAAAGTTGCTATCATAAGCATCTAATGTTGAAAACTTTGTAGGATAAAATTATTATAACTAATTATAAATAACCAGCACTGTGTAGCACTTTACTGTGTATAAAGCAATTTCACATACTTGGCATCATTTGATTCTCACAGAAACCTTATGAGGTAGCACAGGTCCTTACTGCCTCCATTTGTCAGATGAAGTTCAGAAAGACTAATCTTTTGTCTCTAAATTCCCATAATCTTTTCATTATACCAATGAGGACAAATGAACTATCTGTGGTGATTAGATTGGAAATGGAACTTTTAATTTTTCTGCTCTATTTAGATGGACTTACTTTGCTGGAAATATAATTTTTAAAACAACATACAATTTCTGTGATCTAAAACTATTATTTGACACATCTGAAAAATATATATATTATATATGAAAGTGAAAGTGAAGTTGCTCAGTCGTGTCCGACTCTTTGCAACCCCGTGGACTGTAGCCCACCAGGCTTCTCCGTCCATGGGATTCTCCAGGCAAGAATACTGGAGTGGGTTGCCATTTCCTTCTCCAGGGGATCTTCCCAACCCAGGGATCGATCACAGGTCTCTCGCATTACAGGCAGACGCTTTAACCTCTGAGCCACCAGGGAAGCCCATATATTATATATATGTATATATAATATATATATATGTCTCAACACTTGTTTCAGAGAAGGCGTTCAATAAATATTTGCTAAGTCAATGAAAAATTTGTGGTCCTAAAAACAAATTGAGCAGATCATATCAGTCAAAGTTAGGATGCAGAGAACAGAATACACTCCAGTTAGTAATACACTTGAAAAGAATAATTGAGAATATTAAGGGAGCAATTCTCAAAACCACACCTCAGAGCTAACACCAAAAGAGCTATGCTCCTCTTTTTTGAGAAGCTTGACATCTTCAGAACTACGGGATTGCAGCCATTGTCTGGAAGCTACCAGAATCAAGAAGCTGCCGCTTCCTCAGCGAGCTCCAGAATCACACTATACCACCTGAATTAGCAATCTGAACTAGCAAAATGGACGCACCACCCATGCTTCCTAACGTTCACAAAACTAATGACTGAACAATGACACCTCTGGTAACTCTGCTACAGAAGAAAGAATTGCCTCCACATCTGTACCTATCAGAGAAACAGCTTTCCAAATCTTACATAGAAGCGTTTGTTGAAACCTACATACTTCCATAATATAAGAGCTGAAACAGAGTCTAGAGAATGTCTGCCATCCAGGAAGCATACCTGAAGCTTGAAGGAGATGACTGTTGGGTGCGAGCCTGTTTATCTTCCATACTCAAATGAATGTTTGGTTTAAGTAGACCATGCATTTTGTGCACATTTCACAGAATACTGAATATATATATATATATATATAAAATACTCTCTATATATATACTTTCTATATAGAGAGAGCTCCATGCTGCCAGAAAAGTTACAAGATCAAATCTCAGATCCCAGTCAGGCCATTTTAGCACAACTTCTTGAAAGGTAAAAAGCATGTTAATGATTATCTATTTTGCCTCCCAGCTGTCTAGTAATATTATCCACTGTTTTCTAGATCAGTGCTCTCAAAGTTTAATGTGTACATAAATCACCTGGGAATCTTATAATAATGCAGATTCTGATTCAGTAAATTGTGATAGAGCTGTGATTCGGCATTTCTAACAAGCTCCCAGGTGATGCTGCTGCTGATGATGTGAAGACTACATTTTGAATAGCATTTTATCAGCCCTCTCCAACCAGGTTGCGCACTGAATGGAGTGCGCTGAGATGATTGCCTTCAATCCTTGGGGCAGTTAGGTTAAGCTATGTGCAGGCAGAGCCTCCAGGTTAGATGGCTGTACCTTACATCATTGTGCAATAGACATATTAATATTTTCTACCTATAATGCTCAAAATTCTCCAAGCCAGGCTTCAGCAGTACATGAACCGTGAAATTCCAGATGTTCAAGCTGGTTTTAGAAAAGGCAGAGGAACCAGAGATCAAATTGCCAACATCCACTGGATCATGGAAAAGCAAGAGAGTTCCAGAAAAACATCTATTTCTGCTTTATTGACTATGCCAAAGCCTTTGGCTGTGTGGATCACAATAAACTGTGGAATATTCTGAAAGAGATGGGAATACCAGACCACCTGACCTGCCTCTTGAGAAACCTATATGCAGGTCAGGAAGCAACAGTTAAAACTGGACATGGAACAACAGACTGGTTCCAAATAGGAAAAGGAGTACGTCAAGGCTGTATATTGTCACCCTGCTTATTTAACTTATATGCAGAGTACATCATGAGAAATGCTGGGCTGGAAGAAGCACAAGCTGGAATCAAGATTGCTGGGAGAAATATCAATAACCTCAGATATGCAGATAACACTGCCCTTATGGCAGAAAGTGAAGAGGAACTAAAAAGCCTCTTGATGAAAGTGAAAGAGGAGAGTGAAAAGTTGGCTTAAAGCTCAACATTCAGAAAACAAAGATCATGGCATCTGGTCCCATCACTTCATGGGAAATAGATGGGGAAACAGTGGAAACAGTGTCAGACTTTATTTTGGGGGTCTCCAAAATCACTGCAGATGGTGACTGCAGCTATGAAATTAAAAGACGCTTACTCCTTGGAAGGAAAGTTATAACCAACCTAGACAGCATATTAAAAAGCGGAGACATTACTTTGCCAACAAAGGTCCGTCTAGTCAAAGCTGTGGTTTTTCCAGTGGTCATGTATGGATGTGAGAGTTGGACTGTGAAGAAAGCTGAGCGCTGAAGAATTGATGCTTTTGAACTGTGGTGTTAGAGAAGACTCTTGAGAGTCCCTTGGACTGCAAGGAGATCCAACCAGTCCATAAAGGAGATCAGTCCTGGGTGTTCATTGCAAGGACTGATGCTGAAGCTGAAACTCCAATACTTTGGCCACCTGATGCAAAGAGTTGACCCACTAGAAAAGATCCTGATGCTGGGAGGGATTGGGGGCAGGAGGAGAAGGGGACGACAGAGGATGAGATGGCTGGATGGCATCACTGACTCGATGGACATGAGTTTGAGTGAACTCCAGGAGTTGGTGATAGACAGGGAGGCCTGGGGTACTGCAATTCATGGGGTCGCAAAGAGTCGGATACGACTGAGCGACTGAACTGAACTGATACTGTGATGTGGGAAAAATACTTGAATAAACATTTCCATTATTGAATCTTGGTCAAGTATTGACCAATATATATGCTCATTTTGGAACCTGAGTCATAGGTAGTTTTTAAAATATTAAATATTCTTTCAACAAACTAATAAAACTAAAAATAGCAATAATCAACTTATGTATCACTAGATCAACTCTTGTAATAAAGATTTTTTATTGAAGTATAGTTGATTTACATTTTGTAATGTTTACAGTGAGAAAAGAATATATTAATATAGCAAGTTATCTTTGTCCAAAAGCAGTTTTAAGTTGGTCTCAGCTGTTCTGCCAATGACACCAAAATGACCATAGGAAGGGAGAAGAAAGTCAATCCGCTTGACTGTTTCCATAGTACTATGCTTTTTGCAGAAAAGAAGTGAAAATTTGCAAAAATGGTTTCTCTGCAAATTCCAATGTGTAATCTATAATTAAGACATTTTATGTTTATATGTTTGGGGATATTGTTTTTGTGGTTTTGGGGGGAGGTTGTTTGAGGTTTTTGTTTTGTTTTGGTTTTTGGTTTTGTCCTGCAAACAGTAAGACAAACTCTAGTCATTTTAAACTAGGTAAGGCAACCATTCTACCTAATCAGATTGAGTTCTTTTCACAAGTGGTAACATTTCAACTACTCCTTAAACAACCCTTTTATACTCCGTTTCTCAAACCTATCAACCAGCTAGATGTGGAGTAATAAAGGGGTAATTTCTGGGTGAGCAAAGAAGGGAATTTTATAATCACAACCTTACATGGAAAGCTGTCTTATATGTACCATGGTGTGGGGTTCTGAATGGTCAGGGCACCTTGGGTATTGTATGCCCAGGGAAGAAGGGCAAAGAAAGCTAAGACTACCAAAGACAAATTTCCCTTACTTCACAACTTTAAAAGATTAACTCTGCCAGGTGTTGTAGTGGAGAAGGAATGTTGGCTTGCCAGTGACCTCTAGATGATCACGCCCCTGAAGCTCTAATGCTTCAGCCACCTGATGTGAAGAGCTGACTCATTGGAAAAGCCCCTGATGCTAGGAAAGACTGAAAGCAGGAGGAGAAGGGGACAACAGAGGATGAGATGATTGGATGGCATACGGACTCAATGGACATGAGTTTGAGCAAACTCCAGGAAATAGTGAAGGACAGGGAAGCCCGGCGTGCTGCAGTGCATGGGGTTGTAAAAAGTCGGACCTGACTGAGCAACTGAGCAACAACAGTCTTAGAGATTCAAATAAGAAAGAGAAGAATGGGTTAAAGAAAACATTCTACAAATGAAATGGATCGAATCATCAAGTATGTATTGATTGCTGTTTATCTCCTGGTATTTTAGAGGGATCAAGTTCTGACATGCCAGACTTCATAGTTCACTAGTGGGACAGATTCAGTGATTCATAATCCAGTTAATATCATTGCCACATTTGGAAAGAATGCTTATTTATAGACACTCATAAGTACAAATTCAGTTATCTTCTGCATTTTCAGCTAGGCATACAACCACCCAGCTAAAGACTTCATTTCCCAGCCTCCCTTTGTAGCTAAACATGGCCACATGAGAAAATTCTTACCAGTGGAATATAAGTAGAAATGATGGTGCAACTTCTGCACCATTGGTTTAAAAAGAAACTGTTTGACTTTCATGACCTTTCTTTCTTTTTCCTATATGGCTGGAGTATAGATGTGCTGCCAAGCTAGCTTTAACCATGCACAACACTAAAAGAGCAGAATAGCAAATTAAAGGTACCTTGTCCTGGAATAGGGGGAGCAGCGCCACCCCCATGTACTTACAGACTGTTACAGGACAGAGGCAAACTCCTATTTTGCTTGTGTGCTTTATTTGGTGACCTGTTGTTTATGTCAGTTTCTAGACTAAACCTAGTGTATCCATGTTAGACCCTCAGGGAGGGAAACTGGATTGCTGGAAATCCCAGTTTGAAAAAATATTTTATATATTCTTTTATAATTTTCAGCTTCTGTGCTGTGTATATGTATTCCCTAGTTATTAAAAATTCATCAATCAGTTAATTAATTTTTAATGCCTTTGTGTCCCTGCTAAACAAAAACCAATGTTATCTTGCTGCTGCTGCTGCTGCTGCTGCTGCTGCTGCTGCTGCGTCACTTCAGTCGTGTCCGACTCTGTGCGACCCCTTAGACGGCAGCCTACCAGGCTCCCCTATCCCTGGGATTCTCCAGGGAATAACACTGGAGTGGGTTGCCATTTCCTTCTCCAACGCATGAAAGTGAGAAGTGAAAGTGAAGTCGCTCAGTCATGTCTGACTCTTTGCGACTCCATGGACTGCAGCCCACCAGGCTCCTCTGCCCATGGGATTTTCCAGGCAAGAGTACTGGAGTGGGGTGCCATTGCCTTCAGTTATCTTGCTAGAGAGTGCTTTTTCATCCTGGCCAAGAGGAAGAGGAATGTATTTGTTCCCAGATCTTTAATATGTTGGCTTCTACCACCAACCTTAGCAGATATTTCTAGCAGAGTCTGATAGCAAGGGCAACAATTCTTAAATCATAGTATAATGATAACTATAAGAACTAATCATAACATGAATGCTAATGGTTTTATGAGATCATCAACCTTTCTATGCTATCATCAGCCCCAATAAAGTCAGACACATTCAGTTAATTACTTCATGTGTTACTACTCTTACCCCTCTTTGTCCATTCAACAAATGTTTATAATAATGTACATTTTCAACCTGATGTTATGGTGGGCACTAAAGATACGAAGATGAATAAGACCCCATCACAGCTGTCTCTGGATCCATGTATATATACAGGTGTGTGTTTCTTTTTTTTGGCCAACATGTGGCATGTGGGATCTTAGTTCCCTGACCAAGGATTGAAACCCTGCAGTGGAAGCATGGAGTATTAACCACTGAACCGTGAGAGAAGTCCCAGTACTTATATTTTAGAGAAGGCTAAGGCACATGGTTATCTTTTCCTCCCATGGGCTTAAGTGATATTTCATAAAACAGTGAGGAAGATAACATGGGGAAAGAGAAATCCTCTGCTCCTGAAATCACATTGCCTATTCAAAAGCTAAAACTGTCAGATAAAATCCTCACCCAGCACCATTACATCCCACTTACAAAATCAGAGCATTAGAAACTGTAATTAAAGGCAAACTTTAATTCTTTAATAAGCTATTAATAATGAATGTGTTTTGCTAAGTTAATGTTTATAAGGTCCCTATACCAAGTTTGAGCCATAAAATAATACCATTTATCAAAGTAATTTTACTCATAATAATATAAGTTTCATCCAAACAAATTTAAAAGCTATGTCCATGAAGATGCTCACATTATCTATATCTGAGAGTGGGGAATCATTTACATAAATTATGATTGTCAAATAGATAAAATGAGGAATAACTCTAAGAATCTTGTTACAAAAAAGGATGTATTATTTAACAGTTTTGAAAAGCATAATACAAATGTGTGTGTATGTATGAGGGTTTCTTAATCTTGGGACTGTTGACGTTTTGGACTGGATCATTCATTTTTTTGAGAGGGGCCTGTACTTTGTAGCATGTTTACCAGCATCCCTGTCTTCTACCCATGAGATGCCAGTAGTGCACTCCTGTCCCTAGTAAAGACAATCCAATGTCTCCAGACATTTCCAACTGTCTCCCAGGGGGAGTGGGAATCACCTCTTGTTGAGAATCCTTATTAGATGAACTGCATATATAGTATATATTTCTGTGATCACAGTTATGTAAAATATATGCACAGAGAGACAAAGCTAGAATGAAATTTGGGAGATTTTTAAAGGCATTTTTAATAGGATGATGAAGTTTTTGAAGCTTTTAAACATTCTCTTTAATATTTTTGAAATGAAAATATTAAGTGTTAAAATTAAGGACTGTTATGATTCATAAAATCTAAGGAATTTAAATCATTAAAGATTATTATATTGATACATTTCACTATTAGAAATAATGTTTATCTCCCCACTATAAGCATATCATCAAAAGAAACTTTATTTAGATGGTTACAAAATCATTTTTTAAAACCTCGTAAAGCCAAATTGATATGTGATTCAGATGAAGAAGGACAGAATGACTCATTAATACTGGATGTGATTCTGATTCTGCAGAATGCTTCTTGACTTAGTCCACATTCAGAGTTGCCATAATTTCAAAGGAAAGGAACTTCATACAAGAAAAAAGTGAATTCAGAATTATTCCATCACCAATCTCCATCACTGGATTTGAGTAAGAACTTAATGTATGTTTGACTTCAATGAGAAAGTTACTGAAAACATTTTGACGATGCCCAATTTTGAAAAAAAAAAAAGTATTAGGAGTTATAGCATATAACAGTTGCAGAATAAATGGGGAAACAATGGAAATAATGACAGACTTTATTTTCTTGGGCTCCAAAATCATTGCAGATGGTGACTGCAGGTATGAAAATAAAAGATGCTTGCTCCTTGGAAGAAAATCTATGACAAACCTAGACAACATATTAAAAAGCAGAGACGTCACTCTGCTGCCAAAGATCTGTATAGTCAAAGCTATGGTTTTTCAAGTAGTCACATATGGATGTGAGAGTTGGACCATAAAGAAGGCTGAGTGCCCAACAATTCGTGCTTTTGAACTGTGGTGTTGGAGAAGACTCTTGAGAGTCCCTTGGACTGCAAGGAGATCCAACCATTCAATCCTAAAGGAAATCAGTCCTGAATATTCATTGGAAGGACAGATGCTAAAGCTGAAACTCCAGTACTTTGGCCACCTGATGTGAAGTACTGACTCATTTGAAAGACCCTGATGCTGGGAAAGATTGAAGGCAGGAGGAGAAGGGGACGACAGAGGATGAGATGGGTGGCATCACTGACTCACCATCGATGATAGATGGCATCACCGACTCAATTGTCATGAGTTTGATGGACATGAGTTTGAGCAAGTTCTGGTAGTTGGTGATGGACAGAGAAGCCTGCCATGATGCAGTCCATGAGATTGCAAAGAGTTGGACACGACTGAGCACCTGAAATGAACCGAACTTACAGCGTTCATTCTATCATTTAATGGAAATGAGCACAAGAAATAGAACTTCCGTTTATGAATGTGTGCTGAGCAGCACGGCCAGTATAGAACACAGAACAAAGAGCGTAGGCTATTCAGCCACTGTAGGATTAGGAAAGAATAAAACCATTGTCATCATGTACATAGCCATTCTGTTCCCTGCTCCATTAGTACGGGATGATTAAAAGCTAATTTTGGAAGTCTCAATGACATTATTCTGAAAAGCGCTCTATCTGAAAAGCAGGTGATCCAGTGGACCTCCACTTTGGCAAAGAGAATGATGGTTCTGGGGCATATATTTGAATCTGTAAACAAACATAGGTGTTGACTGGCGGTTTGGGTGATTTGAAAACTGAGGAAGAAAGGAAAAGAGAGCAGATTGTGAACAAGAATCTGTCAGACCCAAGTAACAAAGAACAGAGTGGGCTGGGGATATTGTCTTCATTTCTGAATGAGTGGAGCAAAGCAAGTACAGTAAGTGCTGTGTGGAATTCAGCAGACAAAAAGCAGAATTTATCTGGTGAGTCCCAGCAACAGGGTTGGTGACTCCTTCAAACAGATTTTGAACAAGGGACTTCCACCAGGAGATTAGAGCAAGACAGGAACATGAGCAGGTTTGTTCCTAAGTGCATGCAAAATACCCAGTCACAACTCCCAAATTAACTGGTGAAGATTTTGTGAGAGGAAGTTACTGAAGTCTTTTGGGTACGCGTTTATTATTGATGTGACTCTTTTGGTTCCCATAGGCTAATAGGTGTGAGAACACTCAGACTATACCTAGTTAACAAAAAATATCTTGCAGTTCCAGTTTTATATTTGTTAGGTATTCCTCACTTTATAAAATAAATATTTCAGAAAAGTTGACTATTTTCTCATAGGTAAAATTCTTTTTTTCTTGTAGGTAGCCATTTTTAGGTATAATTTACATACATGGAACCATTATATTCTTTTTCAGGCAGGAAAAAATTGGATTAAAAACTTGATAAGAAGAGCACTGAGACGAAGACTAGGTTGGAGAAGTCTGGGTGTTGAGAAGTCAATAGGGGCATATCATCTACTCTACAATTATTCCTCCTCTGTTAACCACTGCCATGGTCTCCATGTTCACAGCTACCAATTTTTTAAGCTCATATTTATGAAGCCTAAAAATGAGGCTGTAATAGCAACCTTTCTACAGGTGCTATGGTCATCACACTAAATTAAACTTTACGTAATTATTTCTTCAGTTCAGTTCAGTTGCTCAGTCGTGTCTGACTCTTAGCAACCCCATGAACCGCAGCACGCCAGGCCTCCCCGTCCATCCAACTCCCAGAGTCCACCAAAACCCATGTCCATCGAGTCGATGATGCCATCCAACCATCTCATCTCTGTGTCCCCTTCTCCTCCTGCCCTCAAACTTTCCCAGCATCAAGGTCTTTTCAAATGAGTCAGCTCTTCTCATCAGGTGGCCAAAGTATTGGAGTTTCAGCTTTAGCATCAGTCCTTCCAATGAATATTCAGGACTGATTTCCTTTAGGATGGACTGGTTGGATCTCCTTGCAGTCCAAGGGACTCTCAAGAGTCTTCTCCAACACCACAGTTCAAAACATCAATTCTTCGGCACTCAGCTTTCCTTATAGTCCAACTCTCACATCCATACATGACTACTAGAAAAACCATAGCCTTGACTAGATGGACCTTAGTCAGCAAAATAATGTCTCTGCTTTTTAATATGCTGTCTAGGTTGGTCATAACTTTGCTTCCAAGGAGTAAGTGTCTTTTAATTTCATGGCTGCAATCATCATCTGTAGTGATTTTGGAGCCCAGAAAAATAAAGTCAGCCGCTATGTCCACTGTTTCCCCATCTATTTCCCATGAAGTGATAGGACCAGATGCCATGATCTTCGTTTTCTGAATGTTGAGCTTTAAGCCAACTTTTTCACTCTCCTCTTTCACTTTCATCAAGAGGCTCTTTAGTTCTTCTTCACTTTCTGCCATAAGGGTGGTGTCATCTGCATATCTGAGGTTATTATTTCTCCCGGCAATCTTGATTCCAGCTTGTGCTTCCTCCAGCCAAGCATTTCTCATGATGTACTCTGCATATAAGTTAAATAAGCAGGGTGACAATATACAGCCTTGATATACTCCTTTCCCGATTTGGAACCAGTCTGTTGTTCCATGTCCAGTTCTAACTGTTGCTTCCCGACCTGCATACAGGTTTCTCAAGAGGCAGGTCAGGTGGTCTGGTACTCCTATCTCTTTCAGAATATTCCACAGTTTATTGTGATCCACACAGTCAAAGGCTTTGGCATAGTCAATAAAGCAAAAATAGATGCTTTCTTGGAACTCTTGCTGTTTCGATGATCCAGCAGATGTTGGCAATTTGAACTCTGGTTCCTCTGCCTTTTCTAAAACCAGCTTGAACATCTGGAAGTTCACAGTTCACGTACTGCTGAAGCCTGGCTTGGAGAATTTTAAGCATTGCTTTACAAGTCAATTCCGTCTTTATTCTAAAAGCCTGGAATGTTTTATATCAAATGATATAATCTCTGTTGGGGACCATGCTTGCTAGCACACAGGGTAAGATTCTACTCCATAGGTACTGAATGAGTCTGTAATGGATGTCGTTCATTTTAATAGTCTGCTTCCTTCCCTTTAGACTGGAGCTCTTCTTTCCTGTTAGGAGCTCAATCCAGGTATCTTAGCTGGGGCTGAATTTTCAGGGCCACGTGACCATCATCACAAGAGAGCACACGTGGCCAGATGAGGCCAACCAGAGTTCCCCACTTCCTGAGTGTCATTTCTTGTTTCAGCGATGTACATACAGGTAACCCAGCGGGACATCAGAATCACCTTCGTGATTTTTCGTCAGAGCTATTGGGAAAGGCTTCTCTCTTTTCTGGATTTGCTAAGCTGGAAGCATAAACATCTGGGACTTGAGAAATCCAGAATGAAACTGCAAGATATAAGCAGAACTAAGAGGTAGGAAAACAGCCTTGATGACATCATTTGAGCCCCTGGATCCAGTAATATCTAAAGCCCACTCCATGTTAACTCCTTTTTTCTCCTACCATCTGCTCTGAAGCAGTAGGCTCAATTGCTCCAGTCCCAGACTTATTTACCTGGGTCTCCTGCATTGCAGGCAGATTCTTTACTGTCTGAGCTACCAGGGACGCCCTTGCCCAGCTCACCGGGAGTAAAAAGTCTCACTATTTCCCAATCCTGGATTCCTTGAATTTCCTTCAAGCTTATTTGTGCGAATGAAACAATTAGAACATGCGAGCACATGATTTATTGTCTTCATTAACTTTGAACAAAGTCAGGGAGAAAGATACCAGGTTGGAAGTACCTAGAAGCTCTCTCAAGTCTAGATAATCCTTTTCACAAGCAAATTATTTTCTTCATGATACTACTCTTGTATCTGTGGTCAAACACTTCCAAAACTTCTCTCCAAATCATTTCCAAAACTCCTCTCTAGATAGTTCCCCAAGGTTCAGCTAGCGAGACTACCTATGACTTTGCCCTACAGTTAGTTATTTAACGTGCAAGTGGTCTTTGTCATTATGATAAAGAGGATGTTCTATTGCTAGAACTACTGTGGGGAAAGAGCATACATATCACAACTTGAGTGAAGCTTGAAACACACCAGACTTATTTCCACTGTGTTCTTCTCTGCCCTTGCTTTGTGTTCACAAAAATATAGACATTCTGCAGTTCCTACTTGTTTCCCCTTTTGTTTGTCTCCTTCCAAAACTGCTAGCTGGCAAGTTCACTTTGTCTTGAATTTATTAACTTATTTTACTTATACTAATTGATATAGAGAGCTTATATTCCTTCTATATAATAAATTATTTCTCTGAATTCCTCTTTTAGACCAAAATTGTTCTTTCAGCCCCCTGAATCTCCCAACTGGCATGAACCAATTAGTTCTTTTGCTTGAGCCTGTTTGCACAGGGTTTCTTTCACTAAAAACTGACTGAAGAAAAAAAGTGACTCAAGGACTTCCCTGGTGGTCAGTGTCTATACTCCGTGCTCCCGGTGCAGGAGTTCTGGGTTCAGTCCCTGGTTAGGGAAATAGAGTTCACATGCCACAACTAAGGATCTCACAGGCAGCGGTGAAGGTTGAAGATCTCACGTGCCACAACTAAGAGTTGGCACAGCCAAATAAATGAATATTTAAAACAATTGAAAAATGACTCAAGCTCCTTCAACAACCTGCTCAACTGTTAAAACTTTCTTGGGAGTTTTTATTCCTACAGCCAGTTATTGGGATGCTAACTGTCATAAAGCCTGGGATTAAAGATCAAGTCAACTAGATAAAGGAAGAAAGACATGGCAGAGTGACCACACATCTATTCCTCCTCTCAAACACCAATAAAATAACAGTAAGAAATACAATAAGTTGGAGGGGAAATAGAAACCAAAAATATTCAACAAACTTACAGAAGATGGAAAGTGAATGTAGTAATAACTGACTTAATAGAGCAGAGGGAGTTGAAATCTGAGCATTTCAGAGGGGAATTCCAATGAATGAGCTAAAAATGGAAAGTCTCAGTGTTTGGAGGTAGCAAGTACCACAAAAGGTGAAGTGAAGATGTGACTTTAAAATTATTGGGATTGGTAGACAAGTGTGGAAAATGGTTGGATCCCTAGTCCCAGGTCCCCTTCCAACTCTAAGCAGCCAGATAGATATTCCCCTCTCTACTTAACACTGCACAGGAGAATGGAAATTCATACTCTGGAGAAATTAACCCAAAAGGCTCTGAGCTTGGAGACCAAGCCACACACAGGGCAAGGACAAGTCATTGAGTTGAAAACTGGTGTACTGTATAAGAAGCTATCTGCTGAACTACAGAGGCCCTAGCCATGTCCCTTTCTTGCTCCCAGAATGCCAGCAACCAAACACATACCTAAGGAATCTGCCTACCAATGCAGGAGACATGGGTTCCATCCCTGGTCCAGAAAGATCCCACACGCGGCAGAGCAACTAAGCCCATGCACTGCAACTATTGAGCCTGTGGCCTGGGAGCCACAACTACTGACCTGGTACTCTGCAACAAGAGAAGCCACCACCATGAGAAGCCCGCACACCTCGACTAGAGAGTGCACACCTCAACTAGAGAAAAGCCTGAAAAGCAACAAAGACCCAGCATACCCCAAAATAAATAATTTTCACATAACATCACAACTGCTATAAGAATTCTCATTGGTGGGTGCATGTAATTAATATCTACAGTAAGTTCCAAACATGGCTATGAAAAGCATATAGTAGGCTTAAATGTGAGCCTGTCATTGTGCATCAATAGCTCTCAGACTCATGTGCAACATACTCTGTGATAAAACTTTATTCATTTCTATCTCATTAGAACTCAAGCTGAAAGCAGGATCTTTGCAAGGATCCTGGCTTTTTGTTTCTATCAACAGTGCCTAGAACAACAGTTGGAATATAGTAGGGCTAAATATTAATTGAATGAATGACTCTCCTGACTTCCCTCTTTTCTTCTTGCTTTCCTACTCTGCCACCTACTACTTTCGCAGAAGAAAACCACCACATGTCAGGCATATGAGGAACTTGACTGCAAAAGACAGAACTGCTGCCTAGTTCCTATTCTTTGCTATAGTATTTTCACATTGTGCAGCTGGCAAAAGGGTATTTTCAACCATAAAGAGGTAGAATTTTTTTTACCATACCCCCAAAAATATGATGAAGGAAAAGAATTTGCATAAACTTTATTCACCTTTACTCCTACTACCTGTATAAAGCATGTGGCCATTGGTTGTTTGTGAATGAAGACATTAGTGACCACTGTCACTGGCAAAGCTCCTGTCTTTATGCTGAAGTTTTAAGGAGGAGGGAGTAGAATGGTGAAAATAGAAGGTCATTTAGGACACAGGTCTGAAGCACTACGTTTTAAAGTCACTTTGATGTAACCAGGTCAGAATTGCCCTATATAAATGTGAAATCACTATTTTAAAAAACTCCAAGTATGGATGCAATAGACAGACTTAACTCTGGCCCACCCCTATTAGAACTATTACTAAGATACCATTTCCAAATTTAATGATGACTTTTTTGGAACTGAGGATAACATCCTGCTTATTTATTTTTTGTTAATTTGTTTATTTATATAATCCCATGTCAATCAGAGTCTAATATATGCCAGATCAAGATCAAGAATAGTATAATCATGAGGTGTACAGAAAATAGAAGTATCTATACTCTACTGTAGAACAGTGTTTCTCACCATTTTTAAAAAACTTTCCTTTTTCGGTACTGATACAAAAATACAACAAACTAATTTTCCTGGAATTTCTCTAACCATCTGATGGTTAAGACTCAGCACTTTTGCTACATGGGGACATGGGTTCAATCTCTGGTAGAGGAATTAAGATACCCCTCCCCTTTCTTCCCCACATGCCCTGCAGCTAGGCCTAAATAAATAAACTAATTCATTTCCCTACTTTCCAAGGAGATTTTGTCAACCTCTATGTTTTTTAGTTATAGTATGAAAAATACTGAATTAAATGATCAAAGGTCTCTCCGTCTTGGCTTTTAAAGTCTCTCGAATGACTCAGTAATGAGGGTAGGTAGATACTCAGTGACTTTCGGAGGATAGTGGCTCAGTGATAGGCATTGTAGAATGCTGGGGCAGTATGGGGGAGAGCCTGAAATCTAGGGGGCATCCAGGATCCTTCTTCGTCACTGTTCTGGAAGGACTAGTTTGGGCTTATTCCTTGATGATGAACTTTTAGCTTGTATGTTTCCTTCCTCTCTGGCCATTTAAGGTCTTGTACTGTAACCACTGATGGAGTTGATGGTTTTGTCCATTTGCTTTCAGTCATGAAGTCTCCACAGAGCTCTTTGTCCCAGCACAGGCCTCTATTCAGTGGTGTGCTGCTAAATATTTAACAACTGGCTGTCTCCAAATTACCTCATGTCCTCAGACCCCTAACTGCACAGGGTGCTCCCTAGGGTACCTCTTGTGGACCTGCCTATTACTCTGATCTGCTAGAGACCTTGAATCTCTGGCTACTGTGAAAGAATAGGGCTTCCCAAAACTCTCACAGTGTTTTTCCTTCTGGTCTCTAGATAAGTGGAGATGAGAACCTTAGGTGGCCAGAAGTGGACAAGGACTCCAGAGAGTTACACTGAGTAAATTCATAGTGGTGTCCTATACCTACTCCTTTATACCCCTTCTCATGCAAGACTGTCACTAGTCAAGTCAGAGAGAAGTTTGGAGAATAGCTAACTTTCCTTTCTCTCTTGGTTTCAGTCTCCAGTAGTCAGACACCCATCTTTATCAATCTCACTTTTCCAACAGAGATTGTCCTTTATGTACAGGGTATACAGTAGTGAACAAACCATGATCTTCATTTGTTCTCTGAGACTGTAATCTCCAACAGGAGATGTGTACACAGATTACATTTCTTTTAATAAGCACATTTTAAAAATTATTTATTCATTTTAGCTGTGGGTCTTCATTGCTCTTCAGGCTTTTCTCTAGTTGCGGGCAACAGGACCTATACTCTAGTTGACGTGCACAGACTTCTCATTGGAGTGGCTTTTCATGTAGCAGAGAATGGCTCTAGGGTGTGTGGCCTCAGTAGTTGAGGCATGTAGGCTCAGTAGTTGTAGCTCCCAGGCTCTAGAGCACAGGCTCAATAATTGTGGCACACGGGATTATTTGCCCCACAGCATGTGGAATCTTCCCGGACCAAGGATGGAACCTGGGTTTTCTGCATTGGCAGGTGGAGTCTTTACTACTGAGCCACCAGGGAAGCTCCAGATTATGATTTTTGTAATGTTTTTATAAGCGTCAGAAAAGTTTTTAAAGACAATGAAACCGCTTGTGTGGTGTTACCCCTCAAATGCTATGCAAGCATCTCTCATAGCTCAAAAGCAATCTGTATTTGTGTTGCCAATTTGTAATTTCAAGGGTATGTGTCAAACCATTAAAAGATATATGGACTAAACATGTAAAAATGAATATGGTTCATTTGTTGAGTGAGTGAGTGAAGTCACTCAGTCGTGTCTGACTCTTTGCGACCCCATGGACTCTAACCTATCATGCTCCTCCATCCATGGGGTTTTCCAGGCAAGAGTACTGGAGTGGGTTGCCAGTTCGTTTGTTAGGATGATGAAATGATGAGTGACTTTTCCCCAACCGTTTTGACTTGCATTACCATGAGGTTTATGAATTTTTTATGTTTAAAGCAGTGGTCCCCAACCTTTTTGGCACCAGGGACCTGTTTCATGGAAGACAATTTTTCCACATAAGGAGGGTGGAAGAGATGGTTTGGGGATGATTCAAGTGTGTTATATTTATTTCATACTTTATTTCTAGTCTAATGCCACTGCTTATCTGACAGGAGGTATCAGTCCATGGCCTGGAGGTTGAGAACCCCTGGTTTAAAGGAAAAAGGCTAAAAATTGTTATCAACAACCTAGCTCCAGAGACTGATTCCCAAGTTAGCCCAGTTCATCTCTGAATTCAGTTCAGTTCAGTTCAGTTCAGTCGCTCAGTCATGTCCAATTCTTTGCGACCTCATGAATTGCAGCACCCCAGGCCTCCCTATCCGTCACCAACTCCCGGAGTTCACTCAAACTCACGTCCATCGAGTCGGTGATGCCATCCAGCCATCTTATCCTCTGTTGTCCCCTTCTCCTCCTGCACCCAATCCCTCCCAGCATCAGGGTATTTTCCAATGAGTCAACTCTTCGCATGAGGTGGCCAAAGTATTGGAGTTTCAGCTTTAGCATCATTCCTTCCAAAGAACACCCAGGGCTGATCTCCTTTAGAATGGACTGGTTGGATCTCCTTGCAGTCCAAGGGACTCTCAAGAGTCTTCTCCAACACCACAGTTCAAAAGCATTAATGCTTCATCGCTCAGCTTTCTTCACAGTCTAACTCTCATACGTGACCACTGGAAAAACCATAGCCTTGACTAGATGGACCTTTGTTGGCAAAGTAATGTCTCTGACTTTTAATATGCTGTCCAGGTTGGTCATAACTTTGCTTCCAAGGAGTAAGCGTCTTTTAATTTCATGGCTGCAATCACCATCTGCACTGATTTTGGAGCCCCCCAAAATAAAGTCTGACACTGTTTCCCCATCTATTTGCCATGAAGTGATGGGACCAGATGCCATGATCTTCATTTTCTGAATGCTGAGCTTCAAGCCAACTTTTTCACTCTCCATTTTCACTTTCATCAAGAGGCTTTTTAGTTCCTCTTTACTTTCTGCCATAAGGGTGGTGTCATCTGCATATCTGAGGTTATTGATATTTCTCCTGGCAATCTTGATTCCAGCTTGTGCTTCCTCCAGCCCAGCGTTTCTCATGATGTACTCTGCATAGAAGTTAAATAAGCACAGTGACAATACACAGCCTTGACGTACTCCTTTCCCGATTTGGAACCAGTCTGTTGTTCCATGTCCAGTTCTAATTGTTGCTTCCTGACCTGCATACAGATTTCTCAAGAGGCAGGTCAGGTGGTCTGGTATGCCCATCTCTTTCAGAATTTTCCACAGTTTATTGTGATCCACACAGTCAATTAATCTCTGAATTAATCTCCTGAGAATCTGAGAATTCTATAAGGTCCCACAGAACACTGCCAGCTTTACATGGTCATAGCAACTTTTTTTTTTTTCAAACAATTTGAGAGTGTTTTATGTATTGTATATAACATGAAATACCGTTTAAAATGATGATTGTTACACTTTTGGAAAAATGATGTGTTCAGGTTACAAAATTATACAAAAATCAGTTGCCTTTCTATATGCCAACAACAGAATATCTGAAAAAGAAATGAAAAAAAATATATCATTTCTAAAAGCATTAAAAAGAATAAAATAGTTAGTAATACATTTAACCAAAGAGGTGAAAGATCTGTACACAGAAAACTATAAGACTTTGATGAAAGAAATTGAAAGACACAATTAAATGGAAAGATATCCTATGTTCATGGATCAAAAAATTAATATTATTAAAATGTCCATACTACCCAAAGCCATCTATAGCTTCAGTGCAATCTCCATCAAAATTTCACTGACATTTTTCATAGAAATAGAACAAATAATTGAAAATTTGTATGAACCACAAAATATCTTCAAAGCCAAAGCAATCCTGGAAAGAAGAACAAAGGTGGAGAAATCACACATTCTGATTTCAAAGTTATAGTAATCATAAGAGTATGGTACTACCATAAAAATGGACAATGGAACAAAATCAAGAATCCCCTTCCCCCCAAAATCATATATATATGGTCAACTAATGGGCTTCCCATGTGGCGCTAGTGGTAAAGAACCTGCCTGCCAATGGGGGAGAAATAAGAGATGCTGGTTTGATCCCTGAGTTGGGAAGATTCCCTGGAGGGGGACATGGCAACCCACTCCAGTATTCTTGCCTGGAGGATCCCATGGACAGAGTAGCCTGGCAGGCTGCAGTTAATGAGGTCACAAAGAGTCAGACATGACTGAAATGACTTAGCACACAATATCCACCAGCAACTAATAATTTACAAGGGAGCCAAGAATACTCAATGGGGAAAGGATGCTGCTGCTGCTAAGTTGCTTCAGTCGTGTCCAACTCTGTGCAATCCCATAGACGGCAGCCCACCAGGCTCCCCCGCCCCTGGGATTCTCCAGGCAAGAACACTGGAGTGGGTTGCCATTTCCTTCTCCAGTGCATGAAAGTGAAAAGTGAAAGTGAAGTCGCTCAGTTGTGTCCGACCCTCAGCGACCCCATGGCCTGCAGCCTACCAGGCTCCTCCATCCATGGGATTTTCCAGGCAAGAGTACTGGAGTGGGGTGCCATTGCCTTCTCTGGGGAAAGGATAGTCTCTTCAATAAATGGTACTGGAAAACTGGATGTATGTGTGCTAAGTAACTTCAGTTGTGTCTGACTCTGTAACCCTATGGTCTGCCAGGCTCCTCTGTCCACGGGATTCTCCAGACAAGAATACTGGAGTGGGTTGCCATGCCCTCCTCCAGGGGATCTTCCAAACCCAGGGATCAAACATGCATCTCTATCTCTCCTGATTTGGCAGGCCAGTTCTTTACCACTACTGCTACCTGGGAAGCCCAGAAAACTGGATAATCTTCATGAAAAAGAATGAAGTTGGATTTGTATCTTCCACCAGTCACAAAATTAACTTGAAATAAATTAAAGACTTCCTGGAGAAAGGAATGGCTATGCAGATTAAAGACTTAAAGACCTGAAACCATAAAACTTCTAGAAGAAAACATAAGGACAAAGCTCTTTAACGTTGGTCTTGGCAACGAGGTATGATACCAAAAGCCATGCAACAGAAGCAAAAATAAACAAGTGGTACTACATCAAACTAAAAAGGTTTTGCACAGCAAAAGAAGCAATCAACAAAATGAAAAGATAATTTATAGAGAAAATATTTGCAAACCATCTATCTAATAAGGGGTTAATATCCAAAAAATAAAAGGAACTAACACAACTCAATAGCCTATCAAAAGATTCTTTTAAATGGGCAGGAGATCTGAATAGACATTAAAAAAAAAACAACATGCAAATAACTAGCAGATACGTGAAAAGATGCTGAACATCATCAGAGAAATGCAAATCAAAACCACAGTGAGATACCACACCTATTAGAATGGTTATCAAAATGACAAGAGATTACAAGTAGGGACAAGGATATGGAGACGAGAATCCTTGTGCACTGTTGGTAGGAATGTAAACCAAAAAAGAAAGAAAGAAATAAAAAAGCCACTATGGAAACCAGTAAGATTTGAGCTAAATAAAATTCCCCCTCCTACACAAAAAGGAAATTTAAGAACAGAGGGTTGTTACCAGGGACCCAAGAGTCAGGAAATAACATCAGGCACCAAGATGGACTTGAATCAAGAAATGGAAATCTGTTAGCGGCAGTACAAATGCCCAGAATTCATATGAGGGTACTTTTGTGGTTAGTTCATCCGCACCTCTCTTTCTTCCTTAGTATCATCTTCCTTCCTCACGGTTTCTCGCTTCTTTCTCTGCACATCTTCTTCCTCTGTCTCATTCTTTTGTATGCCCCAGGCATTTGCTCTGCTTCTCCACGTGTGCATGGCCAAGTATAGTTGCCCCCCAGCCTGCAAGTTTACTTGTTCTAAATTCAAGTCATCATAATTCTAAACATTAGAAGAGGAAATCCAATTAACCTTGTTTTCTTCTCCTCTGATCCAATCGAATATGTCCAGCCGGGCAGTCACATAATACAAACATGAGTATAGGGCACACTCCTAGGGGAAGTTCTCAGAGAAGGAGGCTTGTGGTCTGGGCAGACTTGCCAAAAGGTATATTCTCCAGCCCTTGAGGTTAGATTAGAACCATGAGCTTTCTGACTCCAGAGCCAGAATTCTTAACTACCATGTTAATCTGAAAGAAGGAAACAATATCTACTAGATTTCTACATTGTTAAAGTCACAGCAGGGGCTTCCCTTGTGGCTCACTGGTAAAGAATCCACCTGCCAATGCAGGAAACACAGGTTTGATCCTTGATCCAGGAGGATCCCATGTGCCACAACGATTAAGCCTGTGCTCTAGAGCCCAGGAGCCGCAACTGCTGGGCCCATGTGCCACAACTACTGAAGCCCTTGAACCCTGTAGACTGTGCTCTGCAACAGAAGCCACTGCAGTGAGAAGCCTGTGCACCATAATGAGAGGGTGGCCCCCACTCTCCACAGTCAGAGAAAGCCTACCAGCAGCAACAGAGACATGGCTTCCCTGGTGGCTCAGATGGTAACGTGTCTGCCCTCAATGCAGGAGACCTGGGTTCGATCCCTGGGTTGGAAAGATCTCCTGCAGGAAGAAATGACCCAGAACAGCCAGAAATAAAATAGATAAGTAGAAGTTTAAAAAAAAGATTTATTGTAAGGTTTTGTGGTGTTAACTCAGAAACAAATAGACCAAAAGAATAGATTAGGTAACACAGAAATAGATTTACACATGGAAATCTAATATAAAATAGAACTGGCATTGTAACAAGTTATAGAAACATGAATACAGTATGACTACATTGATAAAAAGAAGTTGAAAATAGACAAAATCAGGCAGTACATTATTTAGGGATTACCTGGTAAAACAATTTTAGAATGTAAGAACCAAGATTCAAACTTTGACAACCCCAGGGCTTAGGAAGGATAAGATTGGAAAATTTCACACAGGTGTTATCAAAAATATTGTTTCTCAAATTGAATGGGAATACAGAGGTGTTCAATTTATTACAAAGTTTTATATTGTAAAAATGTGCTACATATATTCTTTTGTTTGAGTATCTTTATATTTTTAATTTAGAAGGTCATCTGATCCTTTTTTTCTGAGTTCATTTAAAAAAATCATTAGGTTAAAATTTGAAAATACATAAATAATAAGGTTAAAGCATCAGTGTTATATAAAATTCATATAAATTAATCAGATAAATATTGTGTTGGAAAAGGACAAGTCAAGAATAGACAAATTCAAACAAGAAGAGATATAAATAGCAGTTAAACACATGGAGTTAAGAAAAGAAAACAACTTCCATCAAATAAGTAGTAAAAAAAAAAACCCTAAAATTGAATATTTAAACACTATCATCTCTCAAATTAAAAAAACAAATAAGTTTTAAAATGTTTATACTTTTTGGTTAAATAATACCATTTACAGGAAGCTGTTCTATAGAAGTAATTCTTATATGTCCACAAATATCTTCATTACAAAATGAATAGTATTTACTGAATATTTATTCCATGTGCTAAGTATGGTGCTAAACCATATGAAACAGGTAGTGTTATAATCCCCATCACAAACAGCTGAGTTGGGCTAAATCACTACTCAGATTACTCAGCCTGGAGGTACATGGGCCAGGAGCCAAACCCAGGCAGTGTGCTTTTAGGCCCCATATTTTTAAGTGCCATATTATACTATAGTATTGTTTCTAATCGTCAAAACAAAATATTTTTAATGATTCAATAACAGAGTGAGACAATTATTCATGGGGAAAAAAGTGAAAGAAAAAACTGAAAGCAACCTAAATGTCTAGTGAAAATTAAATAGCAAAAAAAAAAAAAAAAATCCAGTGAAAGTCAAATAGCAAAGTAAAGTTTGGTATATTTATATGCAATAGGAGAAGGGAATTACTCATTTCAGAAATTTTCATGCATGGAAAAAATGCATCTTAGAATGGAAGAAATGTGGTATCATGATTCAGGCTACCTGTATCACTGTTAAACTAAAATAGAATTCATACTAATGGTGAATCAATAATGTATAAACAAACAAAAATAGCACATTCTTATTTCTATTTTAATGATAATAATATATTCACATTGTCCAAACATCAAACAAGTATAAAAATGTACACAGTAGAAATTCTCACTCCCACTCAGTCCCAGATCTTTTGTTCCCAGCCCTAACCATAGCACAAGTCATTGATTTTAGAAGTTTCCTGTTTAGACATACAAAGAATTGTTTCGGGTAGAAGACAATGTGTATTCTTTGTCCTCTTACATTGTTTACATGAATAATAAAATACTATACACATTTTCCCAGCAGCTTGATTTTTTCATTTAATGTATCTTGAAGATCTTTCTAAATCAATACAAAAAGCATGTACTCATTCTTTTTAATAACTGTGTAATATTCCAAAGTGTGATTATCTATTATTTAACAAGGCTTATACTAATTGACACTTATGCTGTTTCCAATTTTTCACTATTGCCCGAAAAGAATGTTGCATTGAATACTATTTCTTAGACACTATTTCTAGGATCATTATTAAAAGTAGAATGCTGGATCCAAATGTATACCCACTTACAACTTTAAGGATACTGCCAGTCCCTAATGGGCTAACATCATCATGCCTTTAAGTCTTTCTACCCAAGAACACAGTCTACCTTTCCATTTGTCCCAGGCCTCTTTTGTGAAGGACAAAAAATCTCAAACCCTTTACCTCTCAAGAAGCAGTATATACACAAGACTGTATACATTTCAGTTATCAAAAAAAAAAAGAAGAAGCAGCTTATGTCAACATTGATTAACCTATCAATGCAGGTGAGATTATGGTTTATATGGGTTACCACTATATTCTTCTTAATCCTTTTCTGCATTTTTCAGTTATTTTTTTTGTTACAATGAGCGCGACTCTTTTTTTTTTTTCTGGCTGTACCCTGAAGCTTGTGGGATCTTAGTTTCACAACCAGGGATTAAACCTGGACCCTGGGAGTGAAAGTGCCAAGTCCTAACTACTGGGCCACCAGGGAATTCCCATGCTTACTTTTTTTGTTTGTTTGTTTTAATCTTTTGGTGGAGTCACACAGCATGTTGGATCTTAATTCTCCATTCCGGGATCAAACATCCGGCCTCTGCATTAGCAGTTCAGAGTCTTAACCACTGGACCACCAGGAAAGTCCACTCATGATTACTTTTAAAATAGAAGTTTTATTAACAGTCATCTGGCCCAGCTTTTGACCTTAAGTCTGCCAAGATAAGACAACTCAGGCAAAGAGTTTAAATGACAAGTCTGGGGTCACATGAAAGTATTCATCTTTGCTGGATGAAAGTTCAAATATCCTGCTTCCTAGTATGGGGTTTTTTTTTCTGCCTCCACTTTCCATATCTTGCTGCTTCATTTGGCAACAATGAAGGTTTTAGTTACTTGCTAAAGTTTGGGAAAGGGCTTCCCTGGTGGCTCAGTGGTAAAAGAATCCGCCTGACAATACAAAGACAGCAATTTGATCTCTGGGTCAGGAAGATTTCTCCTGGAGAAGGAAATGGCAACCCATTCCAGTATTCTTGTCTGGGAAATCCCATGAGCAAAGGAGCCTGGCGGGCTACCGTGGGTCCCAAAGAGTTGGAACTTAGCAACTGAACACAAGCAAGCTTGGGAAAGTGAGTTTCATACATTTAATTCAGCCATTATGGACTATTTTTAAGCCTGACTTAGTGCTGAATTTCTATACAACTTCAGGCACTATTTTAAACAGGCGGTCACCACATCCCAAAGACAAATGTCTCCCAAGAAGCCCCATTCATTATCACCATATTCCTAAACATTAAGCTGAATGCAGTTTAATCTGGCCAACTCCCACTCTTCTATCCTCCATCTTCACTGCCCAAACATCTACTTGGATTTTTAAAATTAGTATCTAATCTGCACTATCAAAAGAAATCATTTTTAAGGCTTTTGCTTGGTGAAATCTGGCTCAATTTTGTGACCAATAAATACATCAGACACTGTTTTATAGAAAAGGTGAGGCATAGTAGGAGATACATAGTTTTCCAGAGGCCTAAAAAGAAACACAAATTTTTAGTTATTTTAAATGTTTTTAATTAAAAAAATCTGAGTAGTCAATAACATCAAAATAATAAGATTTAGCATCAATCTTCAGAAAAAAGCATGATAAATCCAAGAATAATTGGCCCAGAACATTAGGCACTTGGAGATGAAATTCTAAAGTGTCTAGATTAAGCAAATTTCCCCTTTGTCCTTACTATATAATAAATAGGTGACAAGTTCATGAAAGATAAGTAAGGAAGAAGCTATACCCTTGCTCTGAACTTGACCTTTCTCAAAGCAGAATGTGGTTTTGTTCAAATAAGAGCAGAATCTATCAAGGTCATGCTATACCTGGTTGTTATCTTACAAAATGTGGCAGAAGCTTAGCCCTAAAGCTATCAGCAGTGCTGACAATTCCACAGAAGAATTTGTTGAAGCAGGTGCCATCACTACTGATGCATAATCTCATTTTAGGAAGCCTTATGGTCTTGGGAAACTACAGTTTAGATATGTAAATTTTAATTTTCTATGGAACAGTTTACAGAACTTATGAAGAGAAAAATTCTAATATAGAGACTCACTGAAGGAAAAATTTGCTGAAAATTTCCTTTATGGGAAATTTCCTGTGTGGTATAAGTGATTTTACCCTCTTTGGTCTATTCTTACAAGATCTCTGTTTTTTTTTTTTTTAAACCAAAACCTTTTGAACTTTATATTTGGGGAAGAAGGAAAGGAAGAGAAGTCTTAAAATTTTAGCCGAAATAAGAAATGACTATTCTCAATTTTGCTAGGGGCTCATCCTAGGGAGAATTAAAAGCAGTTTTCTCTCCTGCTTTATAACTCTCTGTGTCCTCTCCAAACTTATCGGTTTTATACTTGTTCATATTGTTCTTCCCAGCCAAATTTCAAACATGGAAGCTTATAAATTCATAAGATGGTTTTCTTTTCCAAGGGATATTCACATTTCAAAAAACTTTCTAAAGACCAAAAGGAACATAACTCTTAATGCTGGTGATTTAGAGACTGTAAGAGGCTGGTGTGGAAACAGGAGAGGCCCATAGCATTATTGACCATACATGCAGATTGGTTACATATACCACCTACTTAAGGTTGTTAGTTCCAAATCCCCAAAATGCCCTAGGAAAAGAATCTTCATTACTTCTACCTCAAAATAGAGAGAGAAGGAAAATATTGAAGTGGATAGCATAAAGGTTTTACTTTTGGTCTTCAAAGAAAACGATATTTTCAAACCATGGCTCCAAATCATGTTTCATTTAGAATTTCATTTAATACATTCAACATCTAACTATTAAAGGAAATGTATAAATTATTCATAAAAGTAAAAAAGGGCATCTACCACACCTCAGTACAAGAAATAATTAATCTTCCTAAATATAGATTTTCTTTTGAGGTGACCTGTCAGATCACTCAGTTTCCCTGGATCAGAAATAATGAAAACTCCTGCCTGCTACAACAGACTGTTAGAGTTTTATTCTCCCGATTTAAAACAAGGAGGTGCATCTTGGACAGTTTTGTAAACTCCACAGGGTAAAAAATGTACAAATAAAGAACATTAAGACAAAAGGTGGGACTTTCCTGCTTGAGTCCCGTGGTTAAGACTTCACCTTCCAAAGCAGCAGGTACAGGTTTGATTCCTGATTGGGAACTAAGATCCCACATGTCTTGTAGTCAAAAATCAAAACATGAAACATAAACAATATTGTAACAAATTCAATAATAAAGAATTGAATTTGAATTATTTAATAAATAATTATTTTTAAATGGTCCACAATAAACTCTTGAATAAGTAAATAGGATATTTTTAGAAAAAGACAGAAGATAAATGAAGGTTAGAAAAAGCCATAATGTGGTTAACACATAAAAGCCATGCCACAAAGCCAACTTTCCTGTTAATATGGGTGTACGGTATGTTGGTTTTGAGCTTCTGGCAGCCAAACAAGAGGAAAACTAGATCAGTTAGAAAATCAAAAGCCTAGTTAAAATTCTAGTCACAGAGCCCAAGACAGGGCACAAATGTGGTCAGGTACAACATTATATGTTTATTTGAGCTCTTCTTCTATGAATCTGTTATCAAGGACCAAGATGAAGAATTGTAGCAGGGAGAAGTCAAGACATACCTAGGAGAGAGCATGCCCTCAGCTAAATCTGGTGGCTGGAGGAGATTCACAGACCATCGTCAGCAAGGGCTGGCCTCTGGGAGATACAATTGCCTCCTGGTTCATCCCCATCTAGCAGGGAAAGCTGGATGTTCTAAGATCAAGGGCAGTACCAGGAGTTCCTTACAAAAAAAAAAAAAAAGAATGAAAACATTTATGATACAGAATAAAGAAGACAGTGGAAAATATGAAAAGTGAACTTACAGGATTCATAGCAAGTTTATGGTTGATAAGCACAGAGGGTGAGGCAGAGATGGAATGTGATGATGGGTGGGGATTCAAGGTACTTAATGTATTGGGGAATATTTTATTATTTACACAAAAATATACTCAAAGACTAAAAACAAATTTGTAAAAATTGCCAACCACTCTCAATTCTGGGAGGTGATAAAACTTTATATTTATCTGTATTTTTAACTCAGCTTTGTGTTTTTCTTCTTCTTTTTTTAATAGAAGAGATTGCAGTAGAGTGGTACATTGGTAAAGAATTTTTGGATAAAATGCTTTGAGGCAAACTGTAAAAAATTGACTCTAGAAGGCCTCAAGGGAGAATTGTCAGAGTCAAAGACTGAGGAGCTTTCTGTTTGGAAATAGTTCCTGTTCTTCAGAAGCTAGTTAGGGAGATGTTTGGAGTTTTTTTTTTTTTTTGGTGAAAGTCACTCAGTCACGTCCGACTCTTCGGGACCCCATGGACTATGCAGTCCATGGAATTTTCCAGGCCAGAGTACTGGAGTGGGTAGCCTTTCCCTTCTACAGGGGATCTTCCCAACCCAGAGATCGAACCCAGGTCTCCCACATTGCAGGTGGATTCTTTACCAGCTGAGCCACAAAGGAAGCCCAAGAATACTGGAGTCGGTAGCCTATGCCTTCTCCAGGGGATCTTCCCAACCCAGGAATTGAACTGGGGTCTCCTGCATTGCAGGCAGATTCTTTACCAACTGAGCTATGAGGGAAGCCCAATCAGGGGCATAAGAATTATCTGTGTGAAACACCCAGACACCAATACAGAGTCACACAGACTTAGAGTTACATCACTTATTACTAATAAAAGAGAAAGCAAGAAGAAGGAAAGAAGGTGGGAGAACGTGAGGATGGAAGAGAAAGAAAGAAAAGAAGAGAGGAAAGAGGAAGGAAGGAGGAAAGAAGAAAGGAAGGAAGAGAGGGGGGAGAAGGAGGAAGGGAGAGAGGCAGACTGAAGAGAGAGCAGAGAAAAGGGAGGTCAACATCTGTCCAGGTGACTCACTACTGGGCAGGATTACTATTCATCCTAGAACAGAAAGGGAAAAAGAACAAGTCCGCAACAGGTGTCCCACATATCATCTTTCCAATATCATCTTTGAAAATAAGGTTTGTATTTTGAGAGACTTCTGCCCCGTAACAGTTACCCTAGAAGGATACATGGCAAGTCTCTCACCCTGTGATTAAAATATACCTGAACACTGTTGGCTCTTTGGAGTTGTCTATTTTTACCAGTACCTAGTACTCTTGCCTGAGGAGAATCCCATGGACGGAGGAGCCTGGTAGGTTGCAGATCATGGGTCACGAAGAGTCGGAAACGACTGAGCGACCTCACTTTCACTTTTCACTTTCATGCCTTGGAGAAGGAAATGGCAGCCCACTCCAGTGTTCTTGCCGGGAGAGTCCCAGGGACAGGGGAGCCTGGTGGGCTGCCGTCTGTGGGGCCGCACAGAGTCGGACACGACTGAAGCGACTTAGCAGCAGCAGCTGCAGTTACAACAAAGGGGCCCCCCCAGTGGCTCAGTGGGTAAAGAATCTGCCTGCAATGCAGGAGACACGGGAGAGGGAGGTTCAATCCTTGGGTCAGGAAGACCCAAGATCCTAGAGAGGGAAATGGCAACCCACTCTCATATTTGTGCCTGGAAAA
Source organism: Ovis aries (assembly GCF_016772045.2). Lineage (NCBI taxonomy): Eukaryota > Metazoa > Chordata > Mammalia > Artiodactyla > Bovidae > Ovis > Ovis aries. The sequence continues at coordinate 85,521,198 of NC_056056.1, read as the reverse complement.
TCCCATGGACAGAGGAACATGGTGGGCTGCGATCAGGCCAAAGGGTCTCAAAGAGTTGGTACACAACTTAGCGAATAAGGAACAGTTGTAACAAAAGTTCTCCCCATCATGTTCCTTAATCTCGTTTGTATCAGCTCAAGTTCTTGATGTCATTTTTGTGTTGAGTCCTTTGCTTTTTAAGGATACTTTGTTATCTTGATATCTTTGGGAACCATGTTATCGATTAGCAGCATGACACAGACATCTGGCAATAAATTCTGTTACCACAGCTGCAGAACTCATCTATGCTATAAAATTGCATTTAAAATTTTGTCTTTTCAAGTTTGAATGAACTATGATTCCATTATGATGGTAAAAAGCAAATCTATAAGGTAAGCATTCCCAAACACTCCCTCTACGATAAAATGGCCGCTTTCCCCCTCTGAACTGTTGAGGACTGAGATCTGTTACCTGGTTTAAAACAACCTTAATGTGAGGTTAGAGTCAAATGCTCTAAGTCCTGCAGATCAAAAAGCATAAAATCAAGCTGACCATATTCTTTGGCTGGGGGGGGGTGGGTGGGAAAATGTGCATATTTTCACTATAATTACTGTGTCTTAGTCCTTAATGAGATATGTCTTTTGCAGAGAAAATTTAAAAAGAAATTCTGATGCAGACAAAATGTTTACAAGAAGAGGGAACGTGAGAATATTTAAATCACTCTGAAACTAAGTAATGGTAAATTGTAACAGCTTCCAACAATTACTTAGTTCTTACGGAAAGTATTTACCATGGCAACCACGGCATCAGATTGTTCTTAAATAGTCCTGAGCTGTACGCAATAAAAAAAGAAGCAGGAAAAAATTTGCCTACTAGACCTGTTTGTTCAGTTTAGAGGCAGGTAGCCTACAGTAACCTGATAATACAAGCATATTATTTGTGCACCATGCGTTCCTTTTTGGAAACAACACCTTATATATACCATTTTGTAGATGTGCTTACGATGGTGCAATCAGTTTAATTATCTTGATCTCCTTTCTGACATTTCAGAAAGGACTCCCTGACTATTCAATTGTGAAATAATAGGTCTTTGAGTGAGTGAGTGAAAGTCGCTCAGTCGTGTCCGACTCTCTGCGACCCTGTAGACTATACAGTCCATGGAACGATAATAATAGGTCCCTCCTCTCATGGGATTACTAAAAACGTTAAATTCTTGAAGCCCCTTCCATAACCACATGGCTTCTTCCAAATTTGATTTCATATTGTAAATGAAAATATACATATTCTTAAGGAAATAATTTGATGTATGGACAAAGATATCAGAACAAAGATATACAGTGCAGCACTAAAATAACCTGGATATTAGAGCAGACCCTGGCTCTTTTATTCTTATTAGGGCAAGATAAGAATAAAGGAGTAAGAACATGGACTCTGGAGCCAAATTGCCTGGTTTTAAATCCAGGCTATACCTCTTCAAACTACCGCACAATTGCGCTCATCTCATGCTAGCAAAGCAATGCTCAAAATTCTCCAAGCCAGGCTTCAACAGTACATGAACTGTGAACTTCCAGATGTTCAGGTTGGGTTGAGAAAAGGCAGAGGAACCAGAGATCAAATTGCCAACATCCACTGGATCATTGAAAAAGCAAAAGGGTTCTAGAAAAACATCTACTTTATTGACTATGCCAAAGCCTTTGACTGTGTGGATCACAGCAAGCTGTGGAAAAGTCTTAAAGAAATAGGAATACCAGACCATCTGACCTGCCTCCTGAGAAATCTATGCAGGTCAAGCAGTAACAGTTAGAACTGGACATGGAACAACAGAATGGTTCCAAATAGGAAAAGGAGTACGTCAAGGCTGTATACTGTCACCCTGCTTATTTAACTTATATGCAGAGTACATGATGCGAAATGCCGGGCTGGATGAAGCATAGGCTGGAATCAAGATTGCCGGGAGAAATATCAATAACCTCAGACATGCAGATGACACCACCCTTAAGGCAGAAAGCGAAGAAGAACTAAAGAGCCTCTTGATGAAAGTGAAAGAGGAGAGTGAAAAAGTTGGCTTAAAACTCAACATTCAGAAAACTAAGATCATGGCATCCGGTCCCATCACTTAGTGGCAAACAGATGGGGACACAATGGAAACACTGAGAGACTTTTTTTGGGGAGGGGGCTCAAAATCACTGCAGATGGTGATTGCAGCCATGAAATTAAAAGACGCTTGCTCCTTGAAAGAAAAGCTGTGACCAACCTAGATAGCATATTCAAAAGCAGAGACATTACTTTACCAACAAAGGTCTGTCTAGTCAAAGCTATGGTTTTCCCAGTAGTCATGTATGGATGTGAGAGCTGTACTATAAAGAAAGCTGAGTGCTGAAGAATTGATGCTTTTGAACTGTGGTGTTGGAGAAGACTCTTGAGAGTCCCTTGGACTGCAAGGAGATCCAACCAGTCCATCCTAAAGGAAATCAGTCCTGAATATTCATTGGAAGGACTATGCTGAAGCTGAAACTCCAATACTTTGGCCACCTGATGAGAAAAACTGACTCATTTGAAAAGGCCCTGATGTTGGGAAAGATTGGAGGCGGGAGGAGAAGGGGACGACAGAGGACAAGATGGTTGGATGGTATCACCAATGCAATGGGCATGAGTTTGAGTAGGCTCCAGGAGTTGGTTATGGACAGGGAGGCCTGGCATGCTGTAGTCCATGGGGTCGCAAAGAGTCGGACACGACTGAGCGACTGAACTGAAATGAACTGATACCACTTCCAGATGCTATTTTGCTCCTGTAGTCACTGATCTACCTTTGTGTAAGACTAAGGTCTTTTTAGCTAAGATCAGTAGAAAAACAAGGTATTTGGGGATTATCTAATTTTTCTCTAATACTCTTTTCTTTTCTTCATATACTTTATATTTTTACTATGTCTTAACCAAAAATGACTTACTATAGATGCTGTACATGATTTTGGAGTTTTCCCCTTTTGGTGAAATTTTGAGTTGGCAAAATTGACATTCCACTTTAAATTTATCTTCACAAAAAGAAGAAATTTCCCAAATGACACTTTCTTGAATAATTCATGATACAAACAGAATTTTAAATAGTTCTTAAAGATTATTCTCTTTAATCCATTTAATAATTAATTTATTTATTTGTTTTATTTATTTAATAATTGCACAATTATTAAAATTATAATGTAATCTCTCTTATTCTGACTTTTATTATTTTCATAAGGATTTACATTTATTCACTCAACAAAAAACTATTGTTCTTCCTACAACTATCTAGCAAATGCACCCTTAATAGTTGTATTGACTGTCTATCTGTTTCCCTATTTATTTAACTACTGAAAAGTTCTTAATAATTTTCATGGAACATTAATATCTTTTATAATCATCATGAATTATTCTGGCATATTCCTCTTGCAATAATAAATACATATTTTTACTTCAAAGACTGATAAAATTCCAATGTATAAAAGCATGCAAAGAGGTTTTTCACCTCAACTTATATCCACAAAGCTAAGTTATATTTGAAAAGGAATTTCCAGATATTAAGAATAAATCCAAATTGCATGTCTTGTTCAGATAATTGGAATAGCTGCTGCTGCTGCTGCTGCTGCTGCTGCTGCTAAGTCGCTTCAGTCGTGTCCGACTCTGTGCAACCCCACAGACGGTAGCCCACCAGGCTCCCCCATCCCTAGGATTCTCCAGGCAAGAACACTGGAGTGGGTTGCCATTTCCTTCTCCAATGCATGAAAGTGAGAAGTGAAAGTGAAGTCGCTCAGTCGTGTCCGACCCTCAGCGACCCCATGGACTGCAGCCCACCAGGCTCCTCCACCCATGGGATTTTCCAGGCAAGAGTACTGGAGGGGGATGCCATTGCCTTCTCTGGAATAGCTGCGCTGATTAGTTATAAAGTTAGCTACAAGAGCATATGATCATTGATCACTCTTTGACCCCTGAACTGGGTGCCAGGAATGATCTGGAAGCAGGATTCAGCTCTTTGGCCTTCCCCAAAACAAAGCTTATGCCAGTATTGTAGCGCTTCTTTCACTTTGAAAAGTTTAAAATATGCAGAAAACCTGATTTTGTTTAGGAATATTTGAGAACAAAATTCAACTGAATACATTTTAAAGATATTATTGGCTGTATTCAATAATTCACGAATCAGGCAGTATCCAAGCTAGCAGATAGAAAGGAGCTCCAAGATGCTTCACAAAATGATTTTTATAGGCAGAAGGGAGTAGGAACAAGAAAGTTGTACTTGGCAAAAAGGCAGATTGGTTATTGCAAGGTTACTTTTCCTTTCAGAGATGACAGGGGTCTCAGATTACCTAACTAGTGCTGATCAGGGGATTCTTAATTGACTGATTTAAGATTTCATTTCTAGGGGAACCAAGTCTCATTTCAGAGACTGAGGACTTGGCTTAGTGACTCCACTTTGCGCCTGTTGTCTTGTTTTTAACAGGAATCACATGAATATGTATCTCAATTACAAAGGCATGTCTGAGAGTAAAAACCAAGTTCAAGTATGAATTTGGTTCTTTTGTGGGAAAAGTGAGGAAAGCATTAGGTGAAAGATACACAGAAGCACCAATCATATTTGTAATATTTCATTTCTTAAACAAGATTTGAAACTTGGCTTTTTATTATATTTTTCTCTACTTTTGGCATGTCTCAAAATTTTAATATTAATAAACAAAAGAAAAAAGTAGAGAATTAAAACGTGTGCTTATCAAGAAGCCCATGTACAATTCTAGAAAGTGGCTCAGATGTCAAGAATCTGCCTGCCACGTGGGAGTTTCAATCACTGGGTTGAAGGTCCCCTGGAGAAGGGAACGGCTACCCACTTCAGTATTCTTGCCTGGCAGATTCCATGGATAGAGGAGCCTGGCAGCATTTAGTATATGGGATCACAAAGAGTCGGACACAACTGAATGACTAACACTTTCACTTTTTCATGTACAGTTCTAGAAACCGGAAATACTACTTTCCCACTTATGAACTTTTTTTCTGGCTTTGCCGTGTGGCATGCAGGCCCCCCATGCTTAGCTCCCCCATCAGGGATCTGAACCCTTGCCCCTGCAGTGGAAGTACAGAAGCTTAACAAGTGGACCACAGAGAAGTCCTATGAACTTTTCAAACTGGAAAAAGGGTTTTAAATTGGGATTTATCTTTCCTTCAGAGATGAAATTATACGTTATTAAAGCAGCCACTTAGCTGTTAATTTATTTAAATCTCAAAAAAATGAGACAAAAATAAACAGAAAGCTTAGTTTTTAAACAGCAAACTGGTACAAAATGTCTTTCTGCTATAATGATGGTAATGAAAGGGAAAAAGTAGCTAAGAGGAAAAGAAACTTGATAGTTTGAGTGTGTCAGGGGTAAGATCTCTACTTTAAGTGTAACGTAACCCAGTATCAAAAGCTGTCTCATCGAAATGTTTCCTCACTTTTGTTTGGGCACGGTTTTTCATTTCTCAGTACTAACTGTCGCAAATTTTCTGTTTCTCTCCACGGTTCCTCAAACCTCTGATCAGAAAGCCTTGGCCTAGAACATTTAAGTGATAGTTGTTTGCTCAGTACCTGCTTCATTTCCTGTTTTTTCTCTCATCTAGATATACCAGGTACTAAGCAGAGCAGGATATGACAGTTAGAGGGAATGCTACAAACAATAATGAAAGCAGTTACTCCGAGTCTTAGGCCCATTTGCTCATTTTCATTTCAGTAGGTAAATGATATTATCTCTTACAAATAACAAAAAACAGGGACATGGGTTGTACCATGCCCATGTACCAAGAAGAGGCACCTGGCTCAGTTAGTACTTCAGCCAGCAAATGTTTGGCCCCCAAAGCCTTAGGGTTTGGTTTGGTTTTGTTTTCCTAATTAAACTCTTCCCACTAATGAGATTTTGCATTTGCATTGTGAGTTTTGTAACTTTATATCTAATTTATATCTTTCTAAATCTCATCTTTATTTTTTTAAAAAAGGCTGAAATATAAGAAAGACAAGATTTAGCAAACAGTATGATTCTTTAGGACAAAATGAGAAAAGAGATGAGGTACTTAAAAGTCCTGCTTTCACTGAGTGCAATACTGCATCAGTTCACACACACACACACACACACACACGCACACACACAACTCTACTCTAGCAGATGAATTGCCTTCTGTGACATATTTAAATCAAATTACCTACCCCAAAGTTCATTTTTACAGTGTTCCTACTGACTTTCCAACAGAAAATCCCTCTTTAAAAATTTTTTGGTTGCCTAGGCCCGGGGGTCTGGGGGTGGAAATAAGAGTAACTGCTGCTGGGTAGGGGGTATTTTCTATGATAGTAAATATGTTCTGAGCTTAGATTTGGGTGGTGGTTGCACAGCTCTGTGAATATACAACACCATTGAATTGTACACTTTACATGGATGAACTTTATGGTTTGTAAATTATCTCAATAAAGATTTTTTTAATCTATTCTTGAGGAAGAATCTGGAAGAGAGAAGGGTGCTATAAGAATAAGTCACTTGGATGTGAGTAATCTTTTTGCTAAAGCTTTAAGGCCAGGAAACAAAGGCCAGACCTGAGGTTTTTGATCCAATATATCCTAATATTTCACCATTTTCTTTCCTTGTTTTTCAGCAAGATCCTTCCTCATAATTTATCATATCAATAATCTAACCCAGTGGAGCCCTGTGATAGACTTTGGGGACTGACAGCCCATCAGCCAGTCAGAATGTCCTCTTCTCCTGCCCTTTTCCAATACAGGGGCTAGACAGCAAAATAAAATTGGCTTTCTGTATTATGGGTTCTGTATCTGTGGATTCAGCATCCATGGATTCAACCAACATTAGATTGGAAATATTCAAAACTGAAAAAGATTCTAGAAAGTCCCAAAAAGCAAAACTTGAATTTGGCACATGTTGGCAACTACTTACATAGCATTTACGTTGTATGGACAACTGTTAACATAGCATTTACATGTATTAGGTTTTATGAGTCATCTAGAGATGATTTAAAGTATCAGGGAAGATGTGGGTAGATTACGTGCCAGTACTACACCGTTTTGTATAAGGGATTCAAGTACTACACCATTTTGTATCAGGGATTCAAGCATCCACAGATTTTGGTATCCAAAGAGGTCCTGGAACTAATCCCCCAATGACTGTATTTCTTTTTCCATTTTTGCTGCTAGAAGCAACTATATGACTTTGATCCAGTCAATACAGTGTAAGCAGAACTCTCTCCTTTGAGTTTTCCAGGGAAGTTTTAGTTCCACATGAAAAGGGATAATTACAACTGGCAGAGCCCTTTTGTCTCTTCCTTCCTCTTCCTACCTAGAAAGCAGACATGAGACCTGGAGATGCAACAGCCAGTTGGGGACATGAGGGGACAAGCATGAGAAAAAAAACCCATAAGCTAAGGAAGGTAGAGCAGAAATGTTTGGTCCTTGTCAGCATTTCTCAGCAGCTGTACCAGTGCTGGACTGCCCAGCTCTGGATTTCTCATTATGTAAGAAAAACAAAACTGCTTTTTGTTCACTTACTATTACTTGATGTTGCAAACAAGTAGTTTGCTGCTGTCATTGTTCAGGCACTAAGTTACTTGTAACCAAAGGCACTTTTTAAAATGCAGTTTTTATTTATTTATTTTTGGCTGTGCTGGGTCTTCGCCGCTGTGTGGGCTCTTCTGTAACTGTCATAAGCAGGAGCTGTCTAGTTGCAGTGCATGAGCTTCTTGTTGAGGTGGCTTCTCTTGTTGCAGAGCATGGGCTCTAGGGCACACAAGCTTCAGTAGTTGTGGCACACGAGCCTTGGTTGCCCCAGGGCATGTGGGATCTTCTTGGACCAGGGATCAAATCCATGTCCCCTGCATTGGCAGGTGGATTCGTATCCACTGTACCATCAGAGAAGTCCCCAAATCACTTTTAACAAGTCAATTATTAGGCTTTTCATATTTAAAAATTATCTAAATATTTCAGTCTCAAAGTGGGTTTATTTTAATGTCCAGGGGCGGCTGCATGTACACAAAGAAGTCCATTTATAGTTAATCTGGGTTTAAATTCTTATATACTTGAATGAATTATACAAATTGGTATAAGCTTTATTGAATTACACAAAATTGCACAATTTTCCTTAAGCTTTTAAGTTTAATTTAAAATATTTTATCTTCCTTAAAAAGCTATTACGTGCCATACTACAGATCTATGCAAAAATACAGAAAAAGAAAAAGTTGTTTTACAGAGACACATTTCAGCTAGGTCTTAAAGAAAGAAGAGAAAGTAAAATTCTATACAGAAGAATACATAAACTCAGAGGCATGAAAGGGTATAATGTGTTAGATGGGCGTGGGAAGCCAGAGCAAAGATGAGGCTAAAAAGCTAATTGAAGTCAAATTGTTCACTTTTATGTATCAGACTAAGCACACTAAAGTTTAAACTTTATCCTGCAGCAAACTGGAAGCTCTTAGAAGTTTTGAAGGGAGTGATGTGATTATATGTGTATTTCAGAAAGAGAAAAAGCTTGGAGAAGGCCATAGACGCTAGTTGAAGACTATTGAACTATAACAAATGAGAGATGATAAAGGTGATTAAAAAACAATAACAACAACAACAACAACAAAAAACCCCTGTGCAGATGCTGCAGGAGATCCCAGGGCAGGAGGCCAATGGAAGATGAAGCAGAGGCTCAGTCGGGAGGAACTGAGAGGAGGCCAGGTCTGCAAGGGAGAGGGTCAGTGTTCCTAGGGAGCATTGCCCAGTCTGTTACGAGCCACATCTTAGCTAGCAGGCTGCAGCTTTGGAAACCAGTGAGGCCCAGAACCAACCAGTGAATGGGGGAGCAGAGGAGGCAAGGGACCCCCAGCCAAGCGCCCTGGCTTTTCCTTCTGTGACAAATACTCGTAAGACATACCTCTCTCTTTTCTCAATACCTACTCAACACGTTAGGAAAGAAAGTAGGGAGAAGGGAGTTTATCTGAGAGTTTTTTGGGTTTTTTTTTTTTGTTTGTTTGGTTTCTTTTAATGAAGAGAAACTGAACATAGCTGTAAATTCAATGAGGCCATTACACTGAGGTAGCTCTAATGCCATGGGGCCCTATGTAAGCAAACTGAAATCTAAGCCTGTCAATGCCTCAAAGTTAGGAAATTGAAACCTAAAGGCAACCAATCACAAATAGCCAACTAGGTTTTGAGATATAGCTTATCAGGACCCTGGTGGACTGGTGGTTAAGGTTCCACACTTTCACTTGGGTTTGATCCCAGGTCAGGGAACCAAGGCCTCAAAAGCTTCATGACAAAGCCAAAATACATGTGTGTGCATGTGTATGTATATATCCAATCAATAATTCCCTTACTTTGCTTCCACTTTTTTCTATAAAAGTATCTCTTCTGGTTCCTATTGGTGGAGTGTTCCTGACTATTTCTGATTTGGTGCTGCCCAATGGCAATCCATTTTTGCTCTAACAAACTCTTAAAAAGCTTTAAATGCTTCAGTTTCTATTTTAACATACCTGAAAGGTTTATTAAATTATTGGCATTGTTGTGTTTTAAACGAGATGGGATATTTAACTTATCATCGCCACTACTAATAACTAACCAGTAGGTGGGAGCTCTAGAGAAGACCGCATCAGTTATGGACAAAATAGTAGGAAAAATCCATCTTATCTGCACGACAAAGTTGAATTATACAACTCTGAATCAGAAGCCCACAAAAAAAGTCAAGTCAAAACTACAAACATTCACTGTTTACGTGCTGCACCACCCAGAATCTGTGGGACATCAGCAATTCAGTCATCAGAGGAAACTCTCACTTACGAAGCAAGTACATTTTGGGAGGCCTAGCCCTGGCCCAAACTCTCCAGCTTTCTGCTCCAATCCATGCTTATCAAATGGTCCTCGATTATTAATCCATCATAAAGTTAGTCCATTCTAGAGACTGTAAGAGGAAAAGCATAACCTCCTTTTGAGGAAATAGAATGGGCTTTTGTTTTACACATCCGTTTCTTAACACTGTAGCTGACTACCCTAAGCAGGATTCATCCTGGAGCTCTCAGTTCAGTTCAGTTCATTTCAGTTCAGTCTCTCAGTCATGTCCGACTCTCTGTGACTCCATGAACCACAGCACGCCAGGCCTCCCTGTCCATCACCAACTCCTGGAGTCTGCACAAACCCATGTCCATTGAGTCGGTGATGCCATCCAACCATCTCATCCTCTGTCGTCCCCTTCTCCTCCTGCCCTCAATCTTTCCCAGCATCAGGGTCTTTTCAAATGAGTCAACTCTTCACATCAGGTGGCCAAAGTATTGGAGTTTCAGCATCAATATCAGTCCTTCCAATGAACACCCAGGACTGATCTCCTTTAGGATGGGCTGGTTGGATTTCCTTGCAGTCCAAGGGACTCTCAAGAGTCTTCTCCAACACCACAGTTCAAAAACATCAATTCTTCGGCACTCAGCTTTCTTTATAGTCCAACTCTCACATCCATACATGACCACTGGAAAAACCATAGCCTTGACTAGACAGACCTCTGTTGGCAAAGTAATGTCTCTGCTTTTTAATATGCTTTCTAGGTTGGTCATGACTTTCCTTCCAAGAAGTAAGCGTCTTTTCATGGCTACAATCACCATCTGCAGTGATTTTGGAGCCCCCCCCAAAATAAAGTCAGCTACTGTTTCCCCATCCATTTGCCATGAAGTGATGGGACCAAATGCCATGATCTTAGTTTTCTGAATGTTGAGCTTTAAGCCAACTTTTTCACTCTCCTCTTTCACTTTCATCAAGAGGCTCTTTAGTTCTTCTTCATTTTCTTCCATAAGGGTGGTGTCATCCGCATATTTGAGGTTATTGATATTTCTCCCAGCAATCTTGATTCCAGCTTGTGCTTCCTCTGGCCCAGCATTTCTCATGATGTTCTCTGCTGCTGCTGCTGCTAAGTCACTTCAGTCGTGTCTGACTCTGTGCAACCCCATAGACAGCAGCCCACCAGGCTCCCCCATCCCTAGGATTCTCTAGGCAAGAACACTGGAGTAGGTTGCCATTTCCTTCTCCAATGCATGAAAGTGAAAAGTGAAAGTGAAGTCGCTCAGTCGTATCCAACTCTTAGAGACCCCATGGACTGCAGCCTACCAGGCTCCTCTGTCCATGGGATTCTCCAGGCAAGAGTACTGGAGTGGGGTGCCATTGCCTTCTCCCAAGTTAAATAAGCAGGATGACAATATACAGCCTTGACATACTCCTTTTCCTATTTGGAACCAGTCTGTTGTTCCATGACCAGTTCTAACTGTTGCTTCCTGACCTGCATACAGGTTTCTCAAGAGGCAGGTCAGGTAGTCTGGTATTCCCATCTCCTTCAGAATTTTCCACAGTTTATTGTGATCCACACTTTCCCAGCATCATCTTTCAGGATTTGTGTGGGGCTCTAATGAGATGGATTTCCCTTACACAGCATTGTAATTCAACTGTCCTTCAATAGAGAGTTCCCTGGTGGCCTAGTGGTTAGGATTCAGGGCTTTCAACTGCCAACGCCAGGTTCAATCCCTGGTCAGGAAACTGAGATCCCACAAGCTGTGTGGCAAAGTAAAAAACAAACAAACAAACCAAAAAAAACTATACTTTAATTAGGGAAAAAAAGACTGAGGCTCTTGCCTGGAAGGGTGAGGACCAAACCTTGGACTCAGGGGTGAATCCACACTCTGGTAATCACTTGTCCAGTTTCTCCTGGTGACACCACTGTTTCCCTGCCTTGCCCCTTCAGTCAATGTCATGTCACGGTGGGGACTCCCACTTGAGACAGAGAAGGACCTACATGGAAGTAGAGCAGAGTCTGGCCAGATGTACACATTTCCTCTAAGGCCCTGCACTGTCCCACAACACACTCCAGGAGTGGTGGCCAAGCTGGCCACTCAGTCTCTCATCCCTGGTCTACTTCCTTCTGACCAACTCTTAAAAGTTCTGGCTGCTGGCATTTAAACTCCTTTTCCTGCTTCTGTCCCCAACTGCTCCCCTTGGATTTGACCTTGGCTGACTCGAAAAGCCTTGGGCGACTCCCGCTACCTCAACCATGAACTGAAGGGCTACTCTCCCACCAGGCCTACCCTGGCCTTGCTGACAGGACTTAGATGCACAGAACTCTCCAGGACACACTCCTGGAACAACCTGGACTCAACCACGCTAGATGCAGCACGGGGTGTAACAATCCCAGCAATTTCCAGAACCCTTGGCTGGGCTCTTTTACCTCAGGGATTTGAGTTCAGCAAAAAGACAGGGAAACACTCATCAGGACTGGTGATTTCCCAGAGAGGTTCTGAGAAGGTAGCTATTCAGTTAGCAACATTTGAAGGCAAAAGCTTTTCCTACCTGGCAGTCCAGGGCTGCCATGTCAGCGCTGCCACTTCCATAGCAATGATTACGGAGTGACTGACACTCGGGACTGTGGTGGCAACTCCAGCTCACAATTAAGTCACACCGGCTCAGCATGTTCCCTTTTAATTACTTACCATTCTGAGGTAGGACTTCCTTGGTGGCTCAGCTGGTAAAATCAATCCTAAAGGAAATCAACCCTGAATATTTATTGGAAGGACTGATGCTGAAGCTGAAGCTCAATGCTTTGGCCGACTGTTGCAAAGAGCTGACTCACTGGGAAAGACCCTGATGCTGAGAAAGGTTGAAGGCAGGAGGAGAAGGGGACAACAGAAGATGAGATGGTTGGATGGCATCACCGACTCGATGGACATGAGTCTGTGCAAACTCTGGGAGATGGTGAAGGACAGGGAAGCCTCGTATGCTGCAGTCCATGGGGTCTCAAAGAGACACAACTTAGCAACTGAACAACAACAAAGTCTGAGGTAGATAGTGGGGCCAGGCAGGGCTGAGTCTGAATACTAGCCATACCTACTTGGCTGCATCTTCTCAAGTCTTGGTTTTCTCAGCCCTGAAATTATATCATTACACTTCCCTCACAGATAAACCCGCTGAGAACACCTGAAGGGGAAGTCGCTCAGTCATGTCTGACTCTGCGACCCTACAGACTGTAGCCTACCAGGCTTCTCAGTCCATGGGATTTTCCAGGCAAGAGTACTGGAGTGGGTTGCCATTTCCTTCTCCAGGGGATCTTCCCAACCCAGGGATCGAACCCAGGTCTCCCACATTGGAGGCAGATGCTTTACCCACTGAGCCACCAGGGCACATACCTGGCACAGCAGACACTGACCGATGGTAATTCTGATTCCTTTTTCTGAGATTCTGATTCCAGTCTGAGGCAGAATCTCCAGGATCCTAAAGATCAGCTTCACCTGAGAGTCCTTTGTACTCAGTTGTAATTCTTCCTTGTCTTGAAGTCAGGGAAAGGTGGTAACCTACAGTCAGACTTGGGGCTCTGACTGGACAGGCTTCTAGAAAGGAGTAGTGTTGGGGCTGGGGGTAAGACTAAAGGAAATGCTTACTCTCTGGCTTTCAAACTTCAGTGAGTGTGGGAATCATTTAGGGAGTTTATTAAAATACAGGGACTTCCCTGGTAGGTCAGTGGCTAAGACTCTGAGCCTCCACCTCAGGGGGCACAAGTTTGACCCCTGATTGGGGAACTAAGATCCTGCATGCACCAAAAAAAAAAAAAAAAAAAAAAAGAATAAATAAAAATACAGATACTCTGGTCCCTCCCTCAGTGACTGAGAATCACTGAGAGTCAGATCCAGGAATCTACATTTTTAATAAGTTTCCCAGAATAGTCTAACATGCACCAAAGTATGAGAATCGCTGCCCTGTCTGGAAGTTTCTCTTGTCTCCTTCTTGACCTAGTTATTCTGATAGACAGAGTGGGTGCTAGGGTCCTGTTGAGGGCCATGGTAATTAAAAAAAAAAAAAAAAATTGGTCTTTATCTCCAGTTCCTGGCACAAAGCTCCCAAATCCTTGGAATTTGAGTGATGAGTTTCTTGAGTAAGGAGTGTCTTGAGTGATAAAGGCCTTATGCTAATAGTGATTAGTCTTATGCTAATAAGATAACCCTTGGAGGGGTTTGGTGGGGGACAGGCTAGATAGCTTCAGGATGGAAACTGGTCACAAGAAAAATAAACCAAGTGATTAAAAGGGCTAGACTTTCAACCCCAGCCCCTGACTTCCTCAGGGAGGCAAAAGGGGTGGAGACTGAGTTCAATCACCAATGGCCAGTAATCATGCCTAGCTAATATAACCTTGATTAAAAACCCAAAAAATAAGTTCCGTGAGCTTCCAGGTTGGTGAACACACTCATGTGGTGGGAAGACAGCATAACAGGAGAGAGCATGAAAGCTCTGCACTAATCCCCACTCCTCACCCCTATCCCCTATAACTTGCCCTGTGCATCTGTAGGGGAACCCAATTATCTCTTTGGGATGCAGAGTATCTTGAACTGAAAACTATCAAGGTCCAAGAGACTCAGGAAGAACTTTTGATCTTCCCCCTAACTGCCTAAGAACGTACATAGAGGACTTGTTCCAGGAAGGGCACTATCACCATAGATACCTATAGTATAAACTAGGTATGATTGACAGACAGGAAGGTAGCAAAGTCTGTCAAAACTCCTCCCTGTGTCCTATTGCCTCTGCCTGGCCCAGCAAACATTTGTTTACTAACAAACATTGCTTGTCCACCTCCTGTCAATTATCTTCCTCCCTTCTGAAGTCCCAAACCACTAACCCCAATGTCCTCTTTTGTCTTGAACTGAAGATGGTGTGTAAGGTGAGGACTCTGGCCATTTTGGTGAGTTAGCTTTCCTGGGTCTCTTCCAGGTATACATGTTATTACTTTTTGTTTCATTTTCTTCTGTTAACCTGTCTCATGTCAATTTAATTCTTAGACTAATCAGAAGAACCTAGAAGGGTAAAGGAAATTTTTTTCCTTCTCTGATGTATCTCTTCCATTTGACTGTCCCTCATTTACATTCTTTGTAAGGAACTGGTAGACATAACTTATCTTATTTTAACTGGTAGACATAACTTATGTCTACCAGTTATAAGTTTTTCAGGAGTTTTATGTCATTCTAGAATATTAACAACGCTGAGGGGAGCCCATGGGGATTCCCAAATTTGTAGTTAGCCAGCCAGAAGAGTGGGTTGCCCAGGTATCCCGTTTGCAGCTGGTTTGAAGTATTAGACTGAATCCCTTAACTCATGGGATCTGACCCTAATTCTTGGTAGATAGGGTGGGAATTAAATCGCTGAGGATCCAATTAGTGTCATAGAATTGGTTGGCATGTGGAAAAACAACATACACTTAGTGTCAAAAGGGGTGTCAGAAAAAACCACTACATTCATTCTGTCTCCTGACTTCACCTGGCCCTTGTGTAACCATACTTCTTTATAGAATGTGGTTGAGCCCAAAAGAAACAGTCAATTCCGCTGCAATTCTCTGACCTAAATTCAGTGTTAACCTTTTGAAGAGGAAAGGAAGTGGGGCTAAAAGCTTCTCTGTTCAAGCCTACCCAAAAGGAGGGCAGAATTTGCCTATCGGCTTCTGACGTAGACTGTAATCAGTAGCACACCCAGAAGACAGTCTCCAACAAGCCAGGGAGCAAAGGGCCTGCTCTACAACAGGGTACAAGCTCATTTACTGGAATCATCTATGGACTAAACTGACTGCCTTAACTCTGGCTGGACCCCGCCTGAGCTGCTTCAAAACCTTTTGAACCTGGTCATTTGTGTCTACCAGACCCCTTCCCTCTAACTAGATTCTCTGCCTCTGTTCCTCCTGGCTGTTTTTCAGTGGTCAAGCCTTTCCTCGGGCATCAAAGTTGCTGCAATAAACTTACTCAGCTATGTCCACTAGAATGTGCCCCAGGAGACCAGGTAAAGTCTTTTCTGATAAGCCTTCCTACCTTGGCCTCACTTCTGAAAGGCCGCCTGTGCTCCCAGAGTTTGATGTTAGAATGCTGTCCCTTCATTTCCTTGCCTTCTTTTCTCTCTTCCTCTTCCTGGAGAATTCACATAGTTTTATCAATCAATGCCACACCTCTTGGTACACCTGGTGGCATATCTGAAATCATTCAAAGAGGTCTCATTCCTAGTTTGTTTTTTTTTTTTTTTTAATATGTGATAATTTTTGAGAAGGATTTCTTCTGCTATAACCCTGTTCAGGACAAAATTAACCTGGTCAATAATTGTCTTACCCACCTGTAAGGAGAGAGACACAGTCAATTTGGTAAGGGAGATGACTGAGGCCTAATGTGCTGAGTCCAAGTAGTACGAACTGGCCAAGTGCTTCTACTTTGAGCAGAGGCTCAAGTCTTCCATGAAGGAGAAGCTTCCCTGGGACTAGAAGATTATACTCCAGGGTCATCATTATCTAGAGAAAAACACCTGCCAAACACACGGTCATCCCAGGGACCTCAACTGAGTATTACTAAGGAGAGTGCCAGGCAACTCCTAGTCAGCCTTAGGAAATTCCTTACTGTAACTGTATTGGGTCAACATTGACTCTTGGAAATCTTTCCCTCCAACTGGGTTCTGTCTCCTCTTCCATGACAGAAATCGCCCTTGTCTGGGCCAACTGACTTGGAGTTTTCAATGTCTTTTATGGGAGACACTTATATGAGGGTTGGGGGGAAATTCTGTGTGGCTTGGGCTCTTCCTCAATCAATGAACCCATCACCATCAAGATGGTTCCCTAACCTGTACCACCCACCTCTGGGCATAATAAACTTCTCCAGCTAGAGCTCCTTTAGACCTTGCCACACCTTGCCACACTGATCCTATCCTTGGAGTCTCCAGAACCTTAATCACAAATATACCATCATCTAGAGTAAATTCTCTATCATCTTCCAGACCCCTGAAAGTCATATGATTCCTTTGTCTTCTCATTTTGGGCATTGCCTTCAAAGTATGGGACTTGTAGTTCCATCCCAGCTGTGTACTCATAAATTTCTGGCTGTGACCAGTACACACCCAAGCCACAGGCTCACGTTATTATTATGTACAAACAGTGGGAGGACTTCCCAGGTATCTTAGTGGTAAAGAATTGGCCATGCAGGAGATCTGGGTTCCATCTCTGGGTTCACTCCAGTGTTCTCGCCTAAGAAATTCCATAGACAGAGGAGCCTGGCAGGCTACAGTCCATGGAGTCGCAAAGAGTCAGATACAACTTAGGGGCTAAACCACATACACCACAATAGAATACCTAGAATAAAGACTATACATTTCCTAGCATATCCTAAAGTTTGATATGATTATATGAATGCATGCTGGCCAATGGGAGATGAAGGGAAGCGAAGTACAGAATGTTCAGTATATGTCCTTAAAGGGAGGTGGCTGCCCTTTCTCCAGCAGTCCCTGTCTCTTCACTACCCCAGTCCTCTATATGGCGACATGGCAGCACACCTCATTAGCCAAGTGGACGTTAGGCCACACCCTACAGATGATGAAGCAACAGGATAGAGGGAACCTACGTCCCAGATGACCACATCAAGCAGAACTGCTATGCTAACCTTGGACGACCTGTTGAGACAAGCAATTGTGAGCTTGAGCATCCCTGAACACCCCTTTGGGGTATGCCAGCAGTGCAAGACTTGACCGCTCTTCAGCCAACCGTTTTCTGAGTTGAGTTTGCAATGAGCATGCTCAAGAGATAAGGTAATATCTTCTCTCAAACAAAAAGCAGGCTTGTTCTCCCTCACTGTAAAAGTGGTAGATTCCAGTTGACTCTCAAACCCACTATATGAAGGAACCATACTGGTCCCTTCATGCTGCCTCCATGGGTTTTGAAGGGCATGAGGAACCAATACCAACATGATGCCCATTCTGCTTGAATGCAGTGAGTAGCTAAATCTTTTGTCTCAGACCTAGGAATCTTGTTTCTTCAGCCAGCATCTGTGAAACAGTAATTTATTAACTTGAATCTCCTAGAATCATCCTAGAGTCTCACTAACCTCCCTCGGGACTGTTTTTAGGAAAGAAGTCAATTTGTATCTCTTTTAAGCCACTATTGTTACATCTTATCAGAAATTTATCATTCAAGCTGAGCCAAACATGATCTATCCAAAAGCAAGAAATTGTAAAAGTGTTGGGACCTCTTGAACAAGTGGTATAGCAGATAGGAATTAAGAAAATGACACTATGTTTCCCATGATGAGCAGCTATGAAAGGGACTGAATCCAAGCTTATTGAATCAGCCTGGCGAAATCATGAGAGTGGATTCTCCACATTTTTTGAGTATGATAATCTTTAAAAAAAAATTTTTTTTTTGGGGGGGGGCTGTGCCATGCAGTATCTTAGTCCGCTCCCCACCATCAAGAATCAAGCCTGCATCTCCTGCAGTGGGAGGGTGGAGTCTTAACCACGGGACCACCAGAGAAATCCCTTAAAATGTTTTTTGAATGCTATTTTATGCCAAGAATTATATACACCTGTGAGTTTTGATATAAGATTCCATGTCATGAGAAATGGAGTTCAGATAAACTTGGAGAGCAATTCCCTGATCTGCGTTGTACTCTGATAAGGCAAGGTTTAATATCCATCAGGCTAGACTGAATCTGAGCTAGCATTCTCTCTAGAATGTTCAAGGATTCTCAACCTGTTACGAACCAGGCCATACAGCAGGAGGTCAGTAGCAAGCTAAGTTTTGTCTGTATTTACAGTCGCTCCCCATCGCCCCCAGATGGGACCATCTAGTTGCAGGAAAAGAAATTCAGGGCTCCCACTGATTCTGCGATATGGTGAGTTGTATAATTATTTCATTACATAGTACAACATAATAATAAAAGAAATAAAGAGCACAATAAATGTAAAGCTCTCAAATAATCTGTAAACCATTTTCCACCACACCCCGTTGGTCTGTGAAATAAACTGTCTTCCAGAAAACCAGTCCCTGGTGCTTTGAAATGTTGATAACTCTTGTCCTTGACAAGCAGCAGAGTAATTGACACTGTTGAGAAAGGTTCAAGCAGGGTTGCATCAATACCACATTAGTCAAGAGAAAAGGCAAAGATAAAACAAGAATAGATGTGAGGATGTGGCAACACCTGCTACCGAAACCACTGACAAAATGTTGAAAGTTCTTCATGAGACACATGTATTCTGATGTGTCAAAATATTCTAAATGCTTATATTCTAAAAGCTTGAACTCTCTACAAAGGCTCCCTATGTAGCTATTTTTTATTTCCAACTTCTAATACTCTAATGACATTACTTTTTTTGGTGAGAATATGTTGTTTTTGCCTGATCAGTATCCATTTTCTCTTTGGAAATAACATCCAGATTTTCCCTTGGAGAATCACCCCTCCCCACTCTCACAGTCCATATCCTTGGGTGAGCCTGACTCCACCTACCAGCTACCAGTTAATCGGTTCAGAAGAGCATGTGACCAAGTGAGATTCAATAGTGGGACTTTTGTTGATATTATTGGGAATGTGAAGTTTGCTTTATTTTAAGATTGCTGTATGGGCTTCCCAGGTCACACTAGTGGTAAAGAACCCGTCTGCCAATGCAGAAGATGCAAGAGATGCGGGTTCGATCCCTGGGTCAGGAAGATCCCCTGGGGCAGGGCCTGGCAACCCACTCCAGTATTCTTGCTTGGAGAATCCCACAGACAGAGGAGTTTGGTGGGCTACAGCCTATAGGGTCGAAAAGAGTCAGACATGACTGAATCAACTTCGCACACATGCAAGATTGCTATATAGGATGATATAGGCCTGGGGATACTAGAAGTCATAGATAGAAAAGGAATGCTGAGAAAAGGGCCAACACTGAGAAAAACAGAAACAAGAGGAAGAGAAATACCAGGTCCTAATGGCATAGTTTTAGTCCAGATCCAGCCATGCCTGAACATGCCTGAACATCTTTAGACTTTTCGCTGTTAATCAATAAATTCCCTTTTTTGCCTAAGCCAGGCTTGAGTTGGTTTACACTTTTCAGAAATAAAAAACATTCTGACTTTTGAGAGTATTGCTATCACAAAAGATTCCTAGAAGTAGCTATCTAGTCTATATAAAAGAAAATAATGTGCTCAGGCTAGCTGTGGCTCCAGAATTTATATAAATAGGTGTTATAGTTAAATCAGAGGGAATGGATGAGGGACTTGTTTTAAAGCTGCTTTACATAATTTACTTAAACATCTATTATTCATATCAAAGAATGGGAGGAAGAAAAGACCCAACCAGCCCTCCAGGCCAGGCCCTTGGCACCACCACTGACTCAACCTAAAGTGAAAGTGAAGTTGCTCAGTTGTGTCCAACTCTTTGCCACCCCATGGACTGTAGCTTAACAGGCTCCTCCATCCATGGGATTTTCCAAGTAAAGATCAATCACCTAAGTTTACAGAGCACTATAGGGTTTAATCCATATCTGACTATCAGTGTTTACCAGAGGCATTTTGATAGAGTGCTCTGGATTCAAATCTTAGCGTACAATTTACCAAGCTAAATGACCCTAGACTAATGTCTTGAATGCTGGGATATCTAATGTGTTTTACAAAATTTTGCATTTGACAGAAATGATATGGGTTTCCTTGGTAGCTCAGTGGTAAAGAATTCACCTACCAATGCAGTAGAAGTCAGTTCAATCCCTGGATCAGAAAGATCCCCTAGAGAAGGAAATGGCAACCCACTCCCGTGTTCTTGCCTGGGAAATCCCATGGACAGAGGAACCTGGCAGGCTACAATCCACGGGACTGCAAAGAGTCAGACATGATTTAGCAACTAAATAACAACAATAAATGATGTATCATATCCTTCTGCCACTGATCTTTTTCTCCCTTAAGTATCATAATTATGAAATACATGCTTGAGGTCCTGCAGAGCCTGTTATGCTTCATTTTCGATCTACCGCAATATTTTTATTCCTTTTTCAATTGACAGACCATACGTTGTTTCCAAATTCTCATTCTTTTGGGACTTCCCTGGTGGTATAGTGGTTAAGACTTTGCCTTTCAATGCAGTGGGTGCAGGTTCTATTCCTGGTCTGGGAGCTAAGATCCCACATACTGAATGGCCAAAAAAACACTAAAACATATAACAGAAGCAATATTGTAACAAATTCAATACAGACTTTATAAATTATCCAATTAAAAAATCTTAAAAACAACCAACACAAATAAATTTTCATTTTTTTTTAGCAAATTTTCACTCTCATGCATACTACGGCCATAAATATTCTTGTATCTATACGCAAAAGATCATCTATGGTATATTACAAGGAATATAATTGTTGGGTTATGGACCATTGCTGAGTTACATGCAATTTGACTTTACTAGATATTGATGAGTTATCCTCCAGAGTGGTTATATGAATTGAGACTTTCACCAGCTTTGTTGAATATAGGAGATGCTTCTCATCCTTTCTAGCTCTCAAACATTCACTCAGCAAATATTTTTTAGTTATCTACTAATCTGTCCTAGGTACTGGGATTTCCTGCTCTCTTGGAGCTTCATTTTCTTGGCAGGAGACATAATAACAAATAAAAAATGAATATATAAAGGGTCCGGAAGTGATGAGTGTCTTGTTTCCAAGGTCTTTGGGTGCCAAGGACTAGTTCTTCTCCTTGGGCCCTTCTCTAACTATAGTAAGTGAATACAATGCCATCTTGAACCTACTTTCAAAAACTGATTTTTTTAAACTTGTAATTACCATAAAATTAGAAGATGACTAGTTTACATTGATGTAATGTTTTAGAATTTAGTTAGTGCTTTGGAACCCATGTTATCAGTTGACTATAATACTAGCAACATATAAGGAAGTGGCCAAATGCCTCTATCTCTGCAGTCAAGCTGCCCAGGATCAAATCTTGGTTTCCTGGCTTATAATCACATGATCTTGAACTAGTTACTTTATCTCTCTAAGCCTCAATTTCTGTGTGAGATAATAGTGTTGACTCATAGGGGTGCTTAATGTGGTGCTCAGTAAGTTTTTAACACTTTATTTACTAGTGATCGATTAATAACTGGATGGGTCAACCATGTGATATTCCCATTTTATAGATGAGAAAACTGAGGCCCAGAGTGGCTGAATAAACTGCCCAGACAGTAAGTGCTTGTGCCTCATGAACTCAGGTTTTCTGGCACTAGAATGATAAAGAATCCACCTGCAATGCGGGAGACCTGGGTTGGATCCCTGGGTTGGATCCCTGGGTTGGGAAGATCCCCTGGAGGAGGGCATGGCAACCCACTCCAGTATTCTTGCCTGGAGAATCCCCATGGACAGAGGAGCCTGGGAGGCTACAGTCCGTGTGGTCGCAAAGAGTCAGAGGTGACTGAGTGACAAAGCATAGCATATAAGTATGTATATCACGTATTCATTCAATAGTCATTTATTGAGCAGCTAAAATTGCCTGTCATTGCGCTTGGAGCTAGGGAATCCTAAAATATTCCAAATATGGTGGATCATGTTTGGGCAGGCCTGAAATTACAGCCATCCTGAGGCCAGTCTCAGTACTTTGTTTCATCTGGCATTGACTAAATTCATGAATTGAATTTTGAAGATTTTACTTACGTTTTTATGGAGGATAGAGATGAACATTACCTCACTTTAGATTGTAAATATCTTGAAAGCAAGGGTCATATTTTACCTACTAATGTACAATCAGCACTTAGCACAGTGCCCGGTATATATTCATTGACTATTTTATAAATGAACATGTCATACAGTAAAGTTTAATCTATCTTCCTCAACAACTTCTTACCAGTCTCCATAATACCTTCCCCAGTAGCTATTTCAAAATCGTTGATGAAATAGAGATGAATTGAACTGTGAAGAAGCCTACCTCTCTTGAGCTTGATGCCATTCTCCCAGGTATGCGTGGCTTCCAGATTCAAGTAGTTTTCATCTGAAACCAAATATAGTGTTGTTTGGGTTACAAATATATATATATATATATATATATATAAGTCAAAAATTGAAAAGAAAGAAAGTGAAGCTGCTCAGTCGTGTCCAACTCTTTGCAACCCAATGGACTGTAGCCTACCAGGTTCCTCTGTCCATGGGATTTTCTAGGAAAGAGTACTGGAGTGGGTTGACCTATTTCCTTCTCCAGGAAATCTTCCTGATCTGGGAATCAAACCTGTGTCTCCCGCATTTTAGGCAGACGCTTTACCATCTGAGCCACCAGGGAAGTCCTAAAAAATTGACTCAGGGAGCTAATAGTTGAGTAAAAAGTAACAACAACAAAATGTATTCCTGGAGAGATAAAGAATGATCGAAGATAGCACATACTGAGTGTCTGATGAAAAGAAATGATAAACATTATTGGAATTCTGAGCAAGGAGAAAAGAAATAGGAGGGTGGTTGTGTATCAGTCTGACTGAAAAGCTATTCTAGGTCTCCTTACTGACAAACTGTGAGGTATTGTGAGTTGGTTTTATTACTATATCTCAGAGTTTACTATCTTTTTTTTTTTTCCTTTTTGGCCATGCTGCCCAACTTGTGGGATCTTGGCTCCTTGCCAGGGATCGAACCCAGGCTGCGTGAATGAAAGTGCAGAATCTTGAGCACTGGATCACCAGGAAATCTGGAGAGTTTGCTACTATTATCGGAGAAGGCAACGGCACCCCACTCCAATACTCTTGCCTGGAAAATGCCATAGACGGAGGAGCCTGGAAGGCTGCAGTCCATGGGGTCTCTAAGAGTCGGACACGACTGAGCGACTTCACTTTCACTTCTCACTTTCATGCATTGGAGAAGGAAATGGCAACCCACTCCAGTGCTCTTGCCTGGAGAATCCCAGGGATGGGGGAGCCTGGTGGGCTGCTGTCTACGGGGTCGCACAGAGTTGGACACAACTGAAGTGACTTAGCAGCATCAGCAGCAGCAGCAGCTATTATTATGTCTCAGAGAGTTTAGTATTATTGTATCTCAGAGAGTTTCCTGTGAGTAGCAGCCTGTCAACAGCTTAAGGTTTTGGAGCCTTGATCTTCATGGGCTTAGGGTCTGATTGGCCCACCTCAGTTTCTGTGTGGAAGGAGGAGGTGGGGCCCAGAGACCAAGATTCCTCATTCCTGACTTTCCTAGCACTCAGCTTTGGGGAATAACCTCCATCAGTGAAGAAAAACAGACCTTATTCTTGACCTCTTCTCCCTATACCTCACTCTCTGGTGGAAGGAAAACGTATTCTCTGTAAGTAACTCCTCTTTGACATAACTATCACAATTCTTACACTCTTTGTCTCATAACCAAACCCTTAGCCTCTACCCTCCAAGTAAAAATAAATATCCCCTAAAATATGACAGTGCTTCACTCTCAAAATCACTACTTTGTTTTTAACTCAATCCAACATTTGGGATGGAGAATATTTCTTTAGATTTAAATGGCTTCTTCTTTTTTTTAAGTTCACAGATATTCCTATAAAGTATTACTGTAGGACTAGGAAAATAAGACATTTTGGTAAGAAAAATCAAGATTTGTGCCTGACAGCTGACTTAGCACAAAGTGGGACGCTATGTTAAACCGTTCAAACCTAAAGGAAAATTTAGGTTGTTAGAGAGGCATCATGGTATGTTTCATTTTCTACCAAGCCAAGTTGCAAGACACCCACGGTGATACTTGGCTTTGGCCATCCAAATGCATTTGTTTATTTCTGTGACAACATGAGCTTGGCAGAACATTGAGAACCGGTGGCTGAGAAAAGAAAATTTGGTCTTTCTGCTCACAGAAGAGATTCTAAGTCATCCTTGCTAATACAGCATTGCCAGAGGGCTTATGTATGAATCAGACATAAATGTTAAGTGGGCAGATGGGGGTGGCAGAGTTTATGAGAATTTCTGATGAAGCAGCACTAACAGTGCCTAGCCATTATTGTGTAAGTGCAGTACAGTCTATAATTTGACTTGTTTGGGTCTTTTTGTTATTATATGTTATGCTTCACTGAAGCTTGTTACAAGTTCTCTTTTTCCCTTTTCTATCAGAACTCCCTTGATTCATGAATGAGAATTGAGGCTTTGTGACAAGAATGTTAAATATTCCTTCAAACTACACAGACATGACTGAGAGACAGTTTTGTTTTATTAGCACTTGATTCCCAGAGCGTGATCCCAATTCTCCCAATTCTCTAGACATAGGTGTATTTTGGCTTTCACCATAGTCTAGCTGGCCTCCTAGGTTACTCAGTAGTAAAGAATCTGCCTGCCAAGCAGGAGACCCAGTTTCAATCAGTAAGTCGGGAAGATACCCGGGAGAAGGAAATGGCAACCCGCTCCAGTATTCTTGCCTGAAGAATCCCATGGACAGAGGAGCCTGGCAGGCTACAGTCCATGGGGCCACAAAGAACTGGACCCGATTGAACAACTGATCACACATTGTCTAGTTGGATCCCCTCTGAAGTATCTAGAAACCAAAACAAAAGCAGTATCAAGCAAAGATGAGATGAGTATACAGACAGTCGAGTAAAACATGTTGTTAGGATTCCAGAATCCTTCCCCTTCCTAGGCCCAGTACTGTCTGGACAGATTTAGGAAAGAAATACCAGGCCCCTATATTTTATCTGACAGCCTAATAAGGCCTTTCATATCTCTGTCTTAGTCCTCTGCCATTAGTAGGGGAAGAAAAACCAAAACCATCTGAGATTAGTCATCAAAACCTGGAGCAATATTTCTCAAGGTCTGGTTCCAGATAAACTGCATTAAAATACCATGAGGAATCTGTGAGAAAAGGAGATTCCTGAGTTTCACCCTAGACTCACAGAATCAGAAATTCCAGATATGGGCCTGGGGATATGTATTTTTTTAAATCTTTATAGATAAGTCTGAGGCACATCAAAGCATAACAATTATCTATGACCTCTGTGTCTTTTCTAGCAGCATATACTTAAAACATTTTTCTGCTTATGGAAAGGAGATAATAAAAGTACTGCATGTTCACTCACTCAATTGTGTCTGACTCTTTTCAACCCTATGGACTGTAGTCCACCAGGCTCCTCTGTTCATGGAATTTCCCAGGCAACAATACTGGAGTAGGGTGCCATTTCCTTTTCCAAGGCATCTTCCTGATCCAAGGAACCTGCCTCTCCTACATTGGCAGGCAGATTCTTTACCGCTGAGTCACCTGGGAAGCAAAGTACAGTATCGGACATTTATTAGGACCTTAACAAATATTTATCCTTAATCCCTTTTTAAAGGAACTTTGGATTTTAGGAATAAGAGTGGGTATATATACCCAAGGTCCTTTCCCAGTTCCCTGAGGAAAAGAAAGTCAGAGACTGCCTCTATGTAAACTATGTCCTAATCTCTACATGGGAACCTGTGCAGGCTGCTACTCCAGGCTGGTAGTCTGGAGAGCCTCTCCGCAGTGGCTCCAGCAGAAACACCTTCAGAGTTGTTTGTGTGGGACAAACAGAATGGATCCTCAGTCAGTGTCCAGAGAAACCTGCAGTTATTTACCCCTTTTCTAAATAAGCTTTGTACTTCTTTCCCACTGGGTCAAAGAGTTAAAAATCAAAATTTCCCCCCAAAATCTCCTCCCCTCGCTATTCCTAATTCTCATCTCTTCATTTTTCAGCGGCTTATCTGAAAGTCGCTGGCTCAGAGGGTAAAGCGGCTGCCTACAATGCGGGAGACCCGGATTCGAACCCTGGGTGGGGAAGATCCCCTGGAGAAGGAAATGGCAAACCACTCCAGTACTCTTGCCTGGAAAATCCCATGGACTGAGAAGCCTGCTAGGCTACAGTCCACCGGGTCACAACGAGTCGGACACGACTGAGCGACTTTACTTTCACTATCTGAAAGTCAGCCACCATTAACGGATGAATCTTTGCTCGTTGAGAACCTCGTGCCCGAAAAACGGTAGAACACAGCCGATTCAGGATTTCGGTTTAGAAAGACTACAGGCCCCAAAATGCAATTTCACATTCCAAAAACTACCATTCCCAACATGCAATGCAGTCAGGGTTCCAAAAGAAAAGAACTGACTGGAAATTGCCAGCCTAGCTGGAAACTTTGCCTTCCCTCAGGCAGAGGAATGATTTAGAGAAGTCCCAGAGGATATTTTTTGCAGGAGTGGTCACTCCCTAAAATCCAATCAAGAAAGGGGAGGAGTGTGAGCCGCTTCCCGCCCCTTCTCCAGTAAATTTCTGCGGCTCCAGGTTTAGCGGCGGGAGTTCGAAGGACTTGGAGCAGCTGCACACCCTGAGCTCAGCATGGTTTCGGTGACCAGAGCCGTGTTTGGAGACCTGCCCCTGGGAGCAGGGACAGTGGAGAAGTTCCAGCTGCAGTCAGACCAGCTGAGAGTGGACATCATCTCCTGGGGCTGCACCATCACAGCCCTGGAGGTCAAAGACAGGCAGGGCAGAGCCTCAGATGTGGTGCTCGGCTTTGACGAGTTGGAAGGTGGGTTGAATTCCGTCCCGGGCTGCAGACGGGGCCCAGGCCCGCCGCGCACACTGCCCCACACCAGCAGCAGCCAGGGATTGCGGGGACCGAGGGGAAGTGCCGAGCTTGTGACCGCTTGGATCCAGCTGACTCAGTGTGTTGCGATCCAGTGTTTGGGAAAAGACAAAGTGAACAGAAACTGCCGTAGGAGTTAGCTTCCGGTTATACATTCAGGCTTTTCCTTAATTAAAAAGTCAGTTGAGGGAAAGATAAAACTTCAGCAACCCTGGAGCGATCTTTGAACTGCCTGATCCCAGAGGGCGGGAGAGGAGACGTACAGGCTGGAGTGGGTGTGGCTCCCAGCTCTTGCCATTTCTGAAGAAGGGGGGTAAAAAATCAAAGACGTGCGTCTTCTACTTCCTTTCTGCTTGATCAGATTCGCTTTGAGGTCTGGTTGTTTCAGAAATGCTCGGTAAGGTAAGCTCAGCGGGTGCAGAAGCTTATCTGCTTTGTTCTGTGGAGTTCGGTGTCCCACACCCCCTGGCTAATCAATAACCATGTACTGAAAGAACATGGAAGACCAACTTACTGTCTCCTTATAAATGAGTCTCCTTATAACTGGGATAGATTTTATTCTGCAGAAATACATTATAGCTAAGAACGTGTATTAATTCATGCATTCAATCATTGTTGATTCAATTATCTCATTCCAGGAGACAGGTCTCCACCCTCATGCAGCTTACAGTTTAGATGTGGAGATAGACCTTAGCCAAATAATGGCATAAACAAATAATTAAAACTGCAATTTCACTGGAGCAAAGGAAAATGTACATAGTGCTTGCTGTCTCTTGGCACACTGAATAGCTAGAGAGAAAAAGAGCTCAAAATAAAGTTAGCAAAGGGCAACTGCTTGAGAATTAATTCTCTGCTCAGTGGTAAGCGTGTGGATAAAATCTGTTAGAGAGGAGGTTTGAGGTTTTCCTTTAGGTGTGTGTCTTTCTGTCTGTTTGCTTCTTTAGCAACATAGCCCAGGATGGGAGGTCAACAGAAAACAGAATTGGTTTTCCCTTAGCAGACTGAAATTGGCTCTTCATTTCCTTAACAAAAATGTGTTCTAAATATTCCTGAGGAGTCTATTCCTTGCCCTCTGGTTGGTTGTCTTTAACTACCTTGGAGCCTCCACAGCTTGGCTTGGAGAAGGTGTAGGTAACATTGAGCAGAATTTCTTGGGTAATTTCAGCAAGCCTATTATAGGAGACTCAGTGGTAGGAAGGTGCAGGGGCTGGGAAAATCAGCTCCACTTTCCTTTTAACTCTCTACATCCCTTTCAGTTTCTGGGGTGGATGTTTCTATCTCCTGTCTTCAGAGTCAGAAGGCAAGAGAGTTGGCAAGTGACAAAAGAGAATGCTTTAGAATCACTTTTGCTGAGTCATCTCTCTGTTAGCATAACCATTTGCTCCGTGGAAACAGAATCACAGAGATTACTTAACTGGTGCAAAATTGCCCATGGAGTCCAAGAAGAATTGGATAGATGACCTAGAATTTCTGAGCCTATAAAGCACTGGAGATGATAAGCGGTATCTGTGTTTACCACCTCATTTCCATCTCTGCCTTATCACCATTCAGAAGGTATCTACCCTCCCCTCCCCTCCTTCCACTTGCACACACACTCATTTCTTACTAGTTTTAATTATTTTTTTATTAATAATGTTTATTTGCTTGTTTTATTGGGTCCTGGTTGTGGCACTCAGGATCTCCGATCTCTGTTGCAGCATGCAGACTCTTAGCTGTATCACGTGGGGTATATTTCCTGACCAGGGATCAAACCTGGGCCCCCTGTATTGGGATCGTGTCGTCTTAGCCACTGGACCACCAGGAAAGTTCTTAATTTTAGTTCTGATATAAGAGTCACATGGGTCTTAAAACAAAAGGCATCTTTGCACAATTCGTATGAAAACTGTGCCATGATGATGATGTGGCACCTGGGAAGCACCAGGTTCTTAGTAGGCATAGAAGTGCCAATTTTGTGAGTGCAGTAATGTTGAATACATTATCTCTGTGAGTCTCTGAGTTTTGTGGGAGTCTAGGTGAAAGAAACCCACTCCAGTACTCTTGCCTGGAAAATCCCGTGTATGGCGGACCTGGTAGGCTGCAGTCCATGGGGTCGCTAGGAGTCGGACACGACAGAGTGACTTCACTTTGATTTTCCCTTTCATGCATTGGAGAAGGAAATGGCAACCCACTCCAGTGTTCTTGCCTGGAGAATCCCAAGGATGGGGGAGCCTGGTGGGCTGCCATCTGTGGGGTCGCATAGAGTCGAACACAACTGAAGCGACTTAGCAGCAGCAGCAGCAGGAGGTGAAGTAAAGTATTATTCCCAAATGTTCTTAAAAGGGAGAAAAAAAAATAGATCCCCTTGGATTACAGTGATCTAGCTTTTATCGACGGTATTGCCCCCCACCCCATGTTATTAACATATCTTGAGAAAGTTAAATGGCATTCTTTTGTCAGCATCCATGACTGGTGCCACAAAATGCCAGGTCGAATCAAAGCATCTAAAGTATATTCTAGATACTGGGAATTCCCTGGTGGTCTAGTAGTCAGGACTCCGAGCTTCCATTCCTCTGGAAGGGGCACAGTTTCCATCCCTAGTCGGGGAACTAAGATCCTGCAGGCTGTGTGGCACATCAAAAAAAAAAAGTGAAGTATTCCAGGTGCTGGATTGAGAGACATTTTCAACCTTATGCTATAATTTAGATAATTTAATGGTTTATTTAAAAAGGAAAGCAAGCTATTTTCAAAAGACAAATAAGTGTTTAGAATATCAAGTAAGACATTCTGATATGTTAAGCCATCTTCAGGGATGAACTTCATATATGTCATTATGAGAGTTCAGTTCAGTTCAGTCACTCAGTCGTGTCCAACTCTATGCGGCCCCAGGGACTGCAGCACACCAGGTTTCCCTGTCCATCACCAACTCCCAGAGCCTACTCAAATTCATGTCCATCGCATCAGTGATGCCATCCAACCAATTCATCCTCTGTCATCCCCTCCTCTCGCCTTCAGTCTTTCCCAGCATCACAGTCTTTTCCAGTGGGTCGGTTCTTCTCATCAGGTGGCCAAAGTATTGGAGTTTCAGTTCCAGCATCAGTCCTTCCAATGAATATTCAGGACTGATCTCCTTTAGGATGTACTGGTTGGATCTCCTTGCTGTCCAAGGGACTCTAAAGAGTCTTCCCCAATGCCACAGTTTAAAAGCATTAATTCTTTGGCGATCAGCTTTCTTTATGGTCCAACTCTCACATCCATACATGACTACTGGAAAAACCATTGCTTTGACAAGACGGACTTTTGTTGGAAAAGTAATGTCTCTGCTTTTTAATATGCTGTTCAGGTTGGTCATAGCTTTTCTTCCAAGGAGCAAGCGTCTTTTAATTTCATGGCTGCAGTCACCATCTGCAGTGATTTTGGAGCCCCCCCCCCCCAAAAAAAGTCTCTCACTGTTTCCATGAAGTGATGGGACCGAATGCCATGATCTTAGTTTCCTGAATCTTGAGTTTTAAGCCAACTTTTTCATGCTCCTCTTTAATTTTCATCAAGAGGCTCTTTAGTTCTTCACTTTCTGCCATAAGGGTGGTGTCATCTGCATATCTGAGGTTATTGATATTTCTCCCGGCAATCTTGATTCCAGCCTGTGCTTCATCCAGCCTGGCATTTCTCATGATGTACTCTGCATATAAGTTAAATAAGCAGGGTGACAATATACAGCCTTGACGTATTCCTTCCCGATTTGGAACAAGTGTGTTGTTCCATGTCCAGTTCTAACTGTTGCTTCTTGACCTGCATGCAGATTTCTAAGAGGGCAGGTCAGGTGGTCTGGTATTCCCATCTCTGTAAGAATTTTCCACGGTTTGTGGTGATCCACACAGTCAAAGGGTTTGGTGTAGTCAATAAAGCAAAAGTAGATGTTTTTCTGGAACATCCTTTTTTGATGATCCAGGGGATGTTGGCAATTTGATCTCTGGTTCCTCTGCCTTTTCTCAATCCAGCTTGAACATCTGGAAGTTCACAGTTCATGTGTTGTTGAAGCCTGGCTTGGAGAATTTTGAGCATTACTTTGCTAGTGTGTGAGATGAGTGCAATTGTGCGGTAGTTTGAGCATTCTTTGGCATTACCTTTTTTGGGGATTGGAATGAAAACTGATCTTTTCCAGTCCTGTGGCCACTGCTGAGTTTTCCAGATTTGCTGGCATATTGAGTGCAGTACTTTCACAGCATCATCTTTCAGGATTTGAAATAGCTCAACTGGAATTCCATCACCTCCACTAGCTTTTTTCATAGTGATGCTTCCTAAGGCCTAGTTGACTTGAAATTCCAGGATGTTGGGCTCTAGGTGAGTGATCACACCATCATGGTTATCTGGGTCATGAAGATCTTTTTTGTATAGTTCTTCTGTGTATTCTTGCCACCTCTTCTTAATATCTTCTGCTTCTTTTAGGTCCATACTATTTCTGTCTTTATTGTGCTCATCTTTGCATGAAGTGTTCCCTTGGTATCTCTAATTTTCTTGAAGAGATCTCTAGTCTTTCTCATTCTTTTGTTTCCTGTATTTCTTTGCACTGATCACTGAGGAAGGCTTTCTTATCTCTCCTTGCTATTCTTTGGAACTCTGTATTCAAATGGGTATATCTTTCCTTTTCTCTTTTGCCTTTAGCTTCTCTTTTTTCCTTATTATGGGAAGACTTTCTGATATGTTCAGCCATCTTCAGGGTCGAGCTTCATATATGTCATTATAGGAAGCATAATTGTCTCAGTCATAATAGTGTGAATGGCAGTATATTACTATTTTGATCAATTCTAGGGTATTAAAACCCGTGTTAAGAAATTGGCAACAGAGGTTGTGTTTCAGAAGGAACTCTGGGTAGCTGTGGTACAGGGATAGGAAGAAGGCTGGATTTTCACTGTATAGCCTTCGAATGTCTGAGTAAGTATTATATAAACAAACTGGGGCAAATAATTTAAAGCAATAAGATGTGACTGAGTCAGGGTTTATCGTCACATTACTATGTCCCCAAAATGTTTTGAGCCACAGGGAAGAGCTGAGCATGGATAATTCCATGAGACATGGTCCTTTTGTAATTGCCAGGTTAGATGTGAACTTTCTGATTTCCCAGATAGATTATATAAACTACGTGGATGATGGCCATGAATGGAGATCAGAATAGTTCACATACTCCCTAGGAAATGAGATCTTTGTTCTGTAGAATTCTAAAGAGGTAAATCGTATGATCTTTTAGTTATAGGCTAGAAAAATCAGTAATTCCTCCTGTGAGGTTTTTTTCTGCCATTTTTTTATATTGAAAAAATTTTTTTCTTCTTCTTTGACTTGTTGGGTCTTCATTGTAGTGTGCAGGCTTTTCTAGTTGTGACATGCAAGCTTAGTTGCCCCTAGGCATACGGGACCTTAGTTCCCTGACCAGGGATCAAACCTATGTTCCCTGGATTGGAAGGCTGATTCTTTACCACTGGACCACCAGGAAAGTCCCTTGAAAATATTTTTCAATGTTTTTTCATCTGCGTGTCCCACTTGCTGTCATTATGACTTCTTTCAAAACCTTGGTGAGAATATTTGCTTATGAGCTACAGGTAGAAATAATCTACCCAGATAATCAGCACGATTCCTTTCCTTTCATCTTCACCCCACTTGCCACCAACACCCAGCTATTACTGCCATGAGAGGTATTATGAAAAGATTAGAAAAAAAATCAACTTAATGCTTTTAGAAAACCTGAGTTTATAAGAGGTGGTGGTGGGAAAAGGGACCAGTTTAGAGGCTACAGTTTCATATTACAGATGCCCTAGAGTGTCCTTTTAGAAGCATTAAGGATTCCTAGTTTAAAATCTCTGCTTGTCCCTTATAGCTCTGTGACCTTGGGCAAATTATTTAACCTCTCTAGAACTATTTCCTCACCTGAAACAAATAGATAATGGTTAAACGTGCTATTGGCTGTGATTGTGTCTGACTATATTGAACAAATAATAATTTTAATCATCCTTACTTCCTTTGCCCCCAAATGTCTTCCTTCACACTCCTCAAACGTCCTATTTCACTTTGTTAACACTGCACAGAATGGCATGGAGATTCATTTGGGACAACCAGCAGCGATTGTAAAACATATAAAAGATCTGGGATGTTTAAAGTGCTTGTCAGTTAAACTAGTGTTGATTTTCCTCAGAAGGCCAAAAGAAAGTCATTAAGGGTGTGAAGGGTTTGTCCGAGAATCCTGTGCAATTTTATTTGAGATTTTAGGGCACTCTTGTTAAGTTTTGGGCTGTCTGAGGTAGATGTCATAGCTGGAATCCTTGGGATGTTTGAGGAGTGGAGAAGACCATACCCCATTTATTAACATATTCTGCCCAGTCCCTTGCCAGAAAAGAGGGACAAACTTTTTCTTTACCCTTTACCCTATATCAGTTCAGTTCAGTCGTTAATCGTGTCCGACTCTGTGACCCCATGGATTGTAGCATGCCAGGGCTCCCTGTCCATCACCAACTCCTGGAGTTTACTCAAACTCATGCCCACTGAGTGGGTAATGGCATCCAACCATCTCATCTTCTGTCATCCCCTTCTCCTCCTGCCTTCAACCTTTCCCAGCATCAGGGTCTTTTCAAATAAATCAGCTCTATGTGTCAGGTGGCCAAAGTACTGGAGTTTCAGCTTCAACATCGGTCCTTCCAATGAAGACTCAGGACTGATCTCCTTTAGGATGGACTGATTGGATCTCCTTGCAGCCCAAGGGACTCTCAAGTGTCTTCTCCAACACCACAGTTCAAAAACATCAATTCTTCACGCTCAGCTTTCTTTATAGTCCAGCTCTTACATCCATACATGACCACTGGAAAACCATAGCCTTGACTAGACGGACCTTTGTTGGCGAAGTAATATCTCTGCTTTTGAATATGCTATCTAGGTTGGTCATAACTTTCCTTCCAAGGAGTAAGCATCTTTTAATTTCATGGCTGCAGTCACCATCTGCAGTGATTTGACACTGTTTTCACTGTCCCCATGTATTTGCCATGAAGTGATGGGACTGAATGCCACAATCTTATTTTTCTGAATGTTGAGCTTTAAGCCAACTTTTTCATTCTCCTCTTTCACTTTCATCAAGAGGCTTTTTAGTTCCTCTTCACTTTCTGTCATAAGTGTGGTGTCATCTGCATATCTGAGGTTATTGATATTTCTCCCGGCAATCTTGATTCCAGCTTGTGGTTCTTCCAGCCCAGTGTTTCTCATGATGTACTCTGCATAGAAGTTAAATAAGCAGGGTGACAATATACAGACTTGACGTACTCCTTTTCCTATTTGGAACCAGTCTGTTGTTCCCTGTCCAGTTCTAACTGTTGCTTCCTGACCTGCATATAGTTTTCTCAGGACACGGGTCAGGTGGTCTGGTATTCCCATCTCTTGAAGAATTTTCCACGGTTTATTGTGATCCACACAGTCAAAGGCTTTGGCATAGTCAATAAAGCAGAAATAGATGTTTTTCTGGGACTCTCTTGCTTTTTCCATGATCTAGTGGATGTTGGCAATTTGATCTCTGGTATTCTGCCTTTTCTAAAACCAACTTGAACATCTGGAAGTTCACAGTTCATGTATTGCTGAAGCCTGGCTTGGAGAATTTTGAGCATGACTTTACTAGCGTGTGAGATGAGTACAATTGTGCGGTAGTTTGAATATTCTTTGGCATTGCCTTTCTTTGGGATTGGAATGAAAACTGACCTTTTCCAGTCCTGTGGCCATTGCTGAGGTTTCCAAATTTGCTGGCATATTGAGTGCAGTACTTTCACAGCATCATCTTTCAGGATTTGAAATAGCTCAACCAGAATTCCATCATCTCCACTAGCTTTGTTCGTAGTGATGCTTTCTAAGGCCCACTTGACTTCACATTTCAGGATATCTTGCTCTAGGTGAGTGATCACACCATCATGCTCTTTACCTGGGGCCAAACTACATCAGTTACTGACTAGATTAAACCAGCATTCTTGGCTTGACCTAGAAACTACCCTCTTTACCCTACTACTATTTTTTGGAAAATAGTATTTTCTGCATTTCAAAAACAAGGTTCTTAGCCCTATTCAGACTTTGGGGGACTGTCACTTTTTATAATTTTGATTTTATTTAAAAGCTTAGTAATAGGGACTTACGTGGTGGTCCAGTGGTTAAGAATCCACCTTCCAATGCATGAGACTCAAGTTCTATACCTGGTCAGGGAGGTAAGAGCCCACATGCCGAGGGGCAACTAAGCCCGAGCACCTCGAGGAGAGGCTGTTGTGCCGCAACTAGAGAAAGCCTGTGTGCTGCAACAGACAGCTGCCATGCCACAACAAAGACCCAATGCAGCCAAAAAAAAAAAAAAAAACACTTAGTAACATAAGAAAATAATATAAAATCCATTTGTTCTAAAGAGTTACTCAGAGACAGTTAGGAGCAGTCATTTCTGCTATCCTCACCGTTTAATCCTTAAAAAACTTCATCTAAACCAAGGGTTGAAAAGTGCTTCTTACTGATGGGCTTATTAATTGTTGCCAGAAAGTGGTCCCTCCTGAGAGAATTCTTGCAAGTCCATGATGCAGTTTGCTGTTGAATTTATCCTTCTTTCCGATGCCAAGTATGTAGCTGGCAACGAGTAGGGGCTTGGTGTACACCAGTTGAATGAATCAAGGTAGGAGTCAAAAGGAGATGTAGTTAAATGATTTTTGAACAGAAGTCCTGCTTTTCACATTTTCGAGCTCCTGGAAAGCAAATGAAATTTGTTCCACATTATATATAATCAGGGAAAGGGAAATTAAAATGACATTGAGACCTATTAGAATGGCCAAAGTCCACAACACTGACAACACCAAATGCTGGCAAGCACATGGAGCAAAAGGAACTCTCATTCATTGCTGGGGATACAAAATGGTATAGCTACTTTGGGAGATAGTTGTCATTTCTTGCAAGATTAAACATACTCTTATCATATGATTCAGCAGTCACATTCCTTGGTATTTTACTCAAGGGAGTTAAAAATATATGTCCATATAAAAACCTGCATATGAATATTTATAGTAGCTTTATCCATAATTGCCAAAACTTGGAAGCAACCAAGATGCCCTTCAGTAGGTGAATGGATAAGTAAACTGTGGTACATCCAGACAACAGAGTATTATGCTGTGCTCGAAAGAAATCAGTCCACAAAAATATATGGAGCAACCTTAAATGCATGTTACTAAGTGAAAGATGCCCATTTGAAAAGCATATGCACACGTATGCTCAAATATTAAAGGGAATATGCAGACCTACATAGGAGGGAATTCCCTGGCATTCCAGTGGTTAGGGCTGTGAGTTTCCGCTGCAGGAGGCGCTCAGTTGATCCGAGATCAGGGAACTGGTGGGGCTTCCCTTGTAGTTCAGTTGGTAAAGAATCTGCCTGCAATGCAAGAGACCCGAGTTCAATTCCTCGGTTGGGAAAAATCCCCTGGAGAAGAAAATGGCAACCCACTCCAGTATTCTTGCCTGGAGAATCCCATGGATAGAGGAGCTTGGCAGGCTACAGTTCACAAGAGTCGGACACAGCTTAGTGACTAAACCACCACCACCAACACCACCACCACCACCACCACCACCACCAGGGAACTGGGATCCTGCAAGCCATGTTACATGGCCAAAACAACAAGCAAAATAAATAAACAATATAGATATACATAAGAATATAAATGGTGCACTTCCCTGGTGGTCCAGTGGTTAAGAATCTGCCTGCCAGTGAAGGGGACATAGGTTCAGTTCCTCACCTGGGAAGGTTCCACATGCTGTGGGACAACTAACTCAGAGCACCATAACTGCTGAAGCCTGTGTGCCCTAGAGCCCAGCACCCATGCTCCTCAACAGGAGGAGCTGGTGCACTGCAACTAGAGAGTAGCTCATGTGCAGCAACAAAGATCCAGCGCAGCCAAAAAAAACCTGAATATTAACAGTCAGTGGTTCTCTAGTGATAAGTTCAGGATGCTTCAAGTTTCTTCTTTGTGCTTTAGTCTTTTAAAATGTTTGTTAAAAATATGAATTGCTTTTGGAAAAGAGAAGGGTCGTGTGTAAAGAACACCAATTTTCCCTGCTTCCATGCACACGTGGTATGCCCATGTTGTTAATACTTACAGCTGCCCTTAAAAGGAATGGTGAGCAGCAGTGTGAACCTCATCTTTGGTTTGAAAGTTTTAAAATTGTTGTCA
Organism: Ovis aries; assembly: GCF_016772045.2. Taxonomy (NCBI): domain Eukaryota; kingdom Metazoa; phylum Chordata; class Mammalia; order Artiodactyla; family Bovidae; genus Ovis; species Ovis aries. Next base: position 85,483,705 of record NC_056056.1, on the reverse strand, counting down.
TCCCATATCCTTGCAGGGTACCTCCAAAAGCAGCCCTACTTTGGAGCTGTGGTTGGCAGGGTGGCCAACCGAATTGCCAAAGGAACGTTCACGTTGGATGGGAAGGAGTATAAACTGGCCGTTAACAACGGGCCCAACAGCCTGCATGGAGGAGTCAAAGGGTTTGACAAGGTGAGTTGAAGTCATTGCACAGTGTCCTCACCTGGCACACCTCACTAAGTACCTTCCAGCATGCCTTGCCTTTCCCAGGCACAGCCCTAGGCCCTAGAGTCAATGCGTGGTAAGGTGATCCAGGAAAGAGGCTGCTCCATGGTTTGGGCCTGAGGGGAAGGAGATTGCTGGCTGTGTTCCACAGCCCACCTTTCTCTAGCTCATCTGACTATAGTAGGCAGGGGAGCCCCTGAGTGAAAAGATGACCGCCTTTGACTTAGAAAAGACAGGGACTGAACGCCCGTCTCACAGTTTTGGGATCAGAGAGTTGATTTTAGGCAGAACAGAAAAGTGGATTAAAGACAACATGCACCACTTCCTGCACAAAGCATTTGCATATATTATCTCCCACCGTTATTAGAACCCCGTATTATCACCAGATGAGAAATGTGAGGCCCTGAAAGGCCACACAGCTCCTAAGTTGGGCTGCCTGACCCAAAGCCCTCATTTCTATACTACAGTTGTCTGCCACAGCCACCTGCATACCCCCAACCCAACACCCCGCTAGTATTGGTCTATAAGCTCTTCCCCCCCGACCCCGACTGGCATGTACTGTGTTGCCCCATCCAGGCTACCCTTCCAGTGAAGGGTCTCACACCTCAAAATGACGTCAGATTCTCCCCAGTTCCCCCTTTCCACATTAACTCCCATCCCGTAAGCGAATCCCTGGAAAACCAGGTTAGGAAAACAAATTGATCAGACAGCTTCTCCCTGAGGTGGGAATGCCTGGCTTCCTGTTCTTTCCTAGCTGTGTGGGAGTCTGCAGGTTAATCGCAGCGATTCTCTTACTACTAGTCTAATCTCAGAGAGGTAATTTTGGTAGTTAACTTTCCTTTAAATTATACCACCCAGGTGACTTCCTAGAGAAAAGCCAGAGGAGACAGGAACATTTATGGCATGTTAAGAATCACAATTTCTTCTTTTCTACCTCTCAATCGCCACCTATCCTGCCAAAGGAAGTTGGTTACTCTCTGTTTCCCCTGTTCCATCAGCTGTCTGCGGCTTAGAGCCAGACAGCCCCATTACTTCCCCTTTCCTCCATGATGAAACTCCTCATGCCAGAGACGGCTGAAGGCAGAGGATGGCTTCTGTCCTGGCAATACTGGGGCAGAGGGTCTCTGGAATATGCCAGGTCCATGGGCAAACCCCAACCAGAGGAAGTTAGGTTCAGCTCTATTTGGCCAGGGGTCTTCAGAAGAGCCTCAGCCCCTTGTCTTAGCTTCTTCCTGCTGCCTCTGTTCCACATGGAGTTTTCTGTGGTGTTACTTACAGGGCACACCCTGTAGGAACAAACACATAAAGATAGTGAGTGTTTATATCCTTCTCTGCCATGTGTTTACTGAGCCTCTTCTGTGAACCAGGCGGCATAATAGGATGGGGATTCCTGATCCTCCAGTACAGTGAGTATCATGTAGTAAGTTACATGAATAACAGTTACGTGAATAATGAGCCCCAAAATATAGATGCCAGAGGTGTGCTACAGGAGCTGTATTAATGGCAGCTAGGGAGGTTGGAGTTGAACTGTTCTTCAAGAAAATATAGCATGTCATTTAAAAAGTGGATATTTGAGAGAGTGGCTGTGGAACAGCCCGCAGAGGGTGGGGAAAGACTCCGGAATATAATCATGAAGCCATTGAAAGTTTTGGGACACGAGGTTTTCATGGAGCAATATGAGCAGCATCACATGAACTTTGCTTTCAGTTGTGTTTGATCTCAACAATTACTGCATAATTGTCGGTTTGCAGGTAATTGTTTTCTTATTTATACCAACGCATTTTTTTTAAGATGAAATTTGAATAACCTGACAGGATTAGAAATGGTGTAAGTAGGCCTAGAGAAACAAATTTGGAAGTTTCAGGAAAATTTGGAAACTACTGAATCAGGGAAATTCTCCTGTGAACAGGAATTGTACTTTCCACTTTATCTGATGATACTGACTTACACGAAAATCTTTCCATTGTGTCCTTTCTCTAAAGGAGAAAAACTAGGTAGCAAGTTAAGACCATTTTATTTCACATATTTTATTTATAAAATTTCCCATTTGGGGGATTCCCTTTTCTTTCAGTTCAGTTCAGTTCAGTTCAGTCCCTCAGTCGTATCTGACTCTTTGCAACCCCATAGACTGCAGCACGCCAGGCTTTCCTGTCATCACCAACTCCCAGAGCTTGCTCAAACTCATGTCCATCGAGTTGGTGATGCCATCCAACCATCTCATCCTCTATTGTCCCCTTCTCCTGCCTTCAATCTTTCCCAGCATCAAGGTCTTTTCCAATGTGTCAGTTCTTCGCATCAGGTGCCCGAAGTATTGGAGTTTCAGTTTCAGCATCAGTCCTTGCAATGAATATTCAGGACTGAGTTCCTTTAGGATTGACTTCAATTGACCTTCTTCTTTAATCACACATATACCAGGTTTTATATTTTAAGTGTCTCAAAAGTTCACCATTTCCAGAAGATAACTAGGGTGTAAAATTAATTTTTTCCTGAGGTCACTGAATTTGTTTCAGATACCAGCTGCTTTCACTGTAGGTGAAGGCAGAGACCTCTCTTCCTACCGGGCTCCACTTCCTGGCAGATGTAGTGTCAGTGAGAGACGCAGGCCGTGTCAGGAGTGGGTAGTCAGAGCCTGGGCTCATGGGCCACTGTTATGGCCCACACAAGTTACTGTCTTCCAAGTCTATTTCGAATGACAGTGTCTGGTCTCAACTCCACTGCTGAAAATGAAGATTGGATTAAACATTCACTGAAAGTAAGGCTGTGGAATAGTGTAGACTGTCAGGCTAAGTTTGAAACCTAGCTCTGTCTCTCATTGCATGTGTGACTTTAAACAAGATTTTTTTTTCCCTTTAAATAACTGCATGAAGTGTGAAAGGGTTCTACTCCATCCTCTAGAATGTGGGAGGTAGAGTTAACACCTCCCACATTAAGGGCAAGTTAACACCACTGAACTCAGTTTGTTTATCTGTAAAATGCAGGTAATAATATTAGTTGTACCCATATGAAACTGCCAGTGCACAACTGCTTTGACCTACAAAAATGGTAATTTTAGTGGGTTCAGCCAAATCCTTATCAAATGGTTTATGTAAAGCACCAGGTCAGTGGCTAATGAGCACCCAACAAATGAAGGTCTCATGTCAGCAAAGGTCCCCTTTACTAGTGATCCCAGGCTCCCCAAAGGGACTGGAGGTCTCTGGCTACCTCGTCCTCTGGCTCTAGGATTAGACCACTTGATTCAAATCCAGCGTTTTACTAGCTGTGTGGCCTGGAACAAGCAGTTTATCCTTTCTGAGCCTCTGCTCTCTCATCTTTAAATGAGGATAATGGTACCCACTTTAAGTCAGTCCTGAGACAGAAAAGATAGTGTGTGTGACACTTCTAGCAAGTCCCTGGGCTCATAATGGGCATTTGATAAGGCATAGAAGATTATGTACAAATTTCAGGTGTATAACATCGTGATTTCATGATTTTTAAAGATTATATTCAATTTAAAGTTATTATAGGGTCTTCCCTGATGGTTCAGTAGTAAAGGGGACCCAGGTTCAATCCCTGGTGCTGAAATATCCCACATGCTGCAGAGCTGCTAAGCCCGTGTGCCACAACTACTGAGCTTGTGCCCTGGAGCCTGGGAACCACAGCTACTGAAGCTCGCATGCCTAGAGCCCATGCTCTGCCACAAGAGAAGCCACCGCAATGAGAAGCCTGCACATCGCAACTAGAGAATAGCCCCTGCTTGCTGCAAATATAGAAAAGCCCATGAAACAACAAAGACCCAGTGCAGCAAAAAAAAAAATTAACCTCTTCTCTAAATAAATAAAGTTACTACAAGTGAAAGTGAAAGTCTCTCAGTCATGTCCAACTCTTTGTGACCCCATGGACTATACAGTCCATGGAATTCTCCAGGCCAGAATACTGGAATGGGTAGCCTTTCCCTTCTTCAGGGGATCTTCCCAAGCCAGGGATCAAACCCAAGTCTCCCACGTTGCAGGTGGATTCTTTACCAGCTGAGCCACAAGGGAAGCTATCGGCTATATTCCCCATGCTGTTCAATATATCCTTGTAGGTTATTTATTTTATACATAGACGTTTGTACGTTTAATCCTCTATCCTTATGGTAACCCCGTTGGTAACACTAGTTTGTTCTATTTGTGAGTCAGCTTCTGTTTTGTTATCCTCACTAGTTTTATTTTTTAGGTTCCAAGCTGTCCTTAAATATTGCAATGTGGCATTTAGCTCGGCACTGGAGTGACTTAAATAGCTTTGAAAACACTTTCTTCCAGGTCCTCTGGACCCCTCGGGTGCTGTCAAATGGTGTCGAGTTCTCACGGGTCAGTCCAGACGGTGAGGAAGGCTACCCTGGAGAATTAAAAGTCTGGGTGACGTACACGCTGGATGGTGGCGAGCTTGTGGTCAACTACCGAGCACAGGCCAGTCAGACCACCCCGGTCAATCTGACCAATCATTCTTACTTCAACCTGGCAGGCCAGGTAAGTGAACTTGCCTCTGCTCACCTGCTGTAGTGTGGAGTGTCACTTGCCTCTTCTCTCTTGCAGTGAGCTTTGTGGAATGACCTGGGGGTGGTGGGGCTGTGACTAAAGAGACGAACCCATTAGGGAATTACTCTGGAGATGGGGTCACCCTTTGAGTGAGGAAGAGCACCCAGCAAAGCATCTGACTCACAGTAGCTGCTCAACAAATGGAAATTATAGGGAAGGGAATACATTGTGTAGCTTGTGCTGCCCACATGCTCAGACAGGTAAAACTAGCTATTTCAATAACTCCCTCTCATCTGGGACTTCCCAGGGGGTCCGGTGGCTAAAACTCTGAGCTCCCAAAGCAGGGGTCCCAGGTTCGATCCCTGGTCAGGGAACTAGATCCCACATGCCAAAACTAAGAGTTCACGTGCTGTGACTAAGAGTTTGCATGCCAAATAAATAAATTAAAATATTAAAAGAAAAAAAAAAGAACTTCCTCTCCTCTAACTGTGACAAGGGCTTACATTTGCTTCCCCTATTCCACTCCCTCCCCCTCCCCTAAAAATTACTTCTAAGTAAGGCATTTTCCACATTGGATCCTTGGAAACGTACTTAGCCCAGCTCCTTTTAGGAAATACTGCCAGTATTGGGGTGCTCCCACTGTACAAGCCCACCTAAAGAGTGGTGTGAAGACACTGAAAGCCCCTCTTAGGTAATTCCTTCTAAACTACCTCATTCCCCCCTAATGGCAATATTTTAGCTTATTGAGGAAGCTATTACATGACACAGAATAAAAGGCTTAGCTAAACTCTAGATTCTGTCTATGACTTTCTCTTCACCTGAGAAGCTCATCATTGTTCACTATACTTGAATCACTTTGGCAGGATTTCCTACCACAAGATGATGTTCACAGGCAGTTAGTAATACCTTGCATTTTTATACTTTTTAGGAGTTTGCTGATGATCTGCTGATTTTTTTCTGGAATCTTTTCAAATAGCATGAGCTAATTTGTCCTTACAGAATTTCCAAAGCTCTTCCTTTGAAGATAAGAAAGATGGTTCTTCACTTGCTCATTCCTTATGTTCAAGAACCATTCTTCTTGAGATCATAAAGACAAACCAAAAAAAAAAAAAAGACAAATATGCACAGGCCATAAGAGACTGCAGTCATAAGCATAAAACCCCACTTTAAAAAATAAGTTCAGAAAGAAACTTCACAGAAATAACACGGAATATTAATGGTATTATGTGGGTAGCAGATAATGGTGATGTTTCACTATTTTCCACATTTTTGTAACCAAGGGGTTGGTCTAAAGGAATAGATTCAGAAATAGAGAAATTAGATGTGAAGTATTACATCTGCTTCTGTGTTCCAATGAAGGACCCAACATGGGGAAGTAAGGCTCACTAAGGCTCTTTCTGTTTACCCGAGAGGAGGACCCTCCTGACCAGAACTTTCCACCCTTCCAATCCTACAAGGACTTGGAGGGACAGGTATTTCTAAATTTTTTTCCCCAGAGGCTGGATAGTTTCCCAGATCACAGACCCCACAGAGAAAAGTGGTCAGGGAAAACTCCCTTGTGTGTGCTGTATTAGTAAGTACAGCTCAGATCCACAGCCATTAGCTTCAGGGGTGGAGGTGGGTGAGGGCCACTAGCCTTTGGAGCAGACACGTAAGAGCTGATGGGCAGTTAATCAGCCTGGGGTCAAGGGGTCTGTCTGTATTTTCAGAACATCTCTTGTCCCACCGGAAAAGCATTATTGTGTGTTTTAAACCCTCCCCAGGAAAAATAGCTCAAAACTTAATATTTAAAGTAGTCAACTCATCATATATATTTTCTTTTTGTCTTTTAAATTTAATAAGCAAACTTTTGTCCTACTTGGGGGGTCAAGCTTTGACTCATCACTTCTAAGTTTCAGTGTTGAAGGCCTAGAGACAGGAAAGCATGGTGTTTTTCAAAGAATGGAAAAGGTATGTAGATTGTAGATTAGTTGAGGTTTTTTTTTTTCCTTTCTTATCTAATGTAAAAGTAAGTGAACTTAAAAAAAAAAACAAACTGAAACTTTGTCTTAAGAGCTATGAAAGCAGGCCTGGGGAAATTTGAGATGAAAAGTAATAGTTATGGTTCTGGTATGTCTGTGTAGGTATGTTATCAGGGACTCAAATTCTTCCATCATTCCATTCTGCTTTTTCAGTGTTTTTGTCTTCAGGCTTATCCCCTCATAATTACAAAATGGTTGCCACAGCTCCATGAGTCTCCTTTTCATATAGTCACATCCAGAGATTTTAAATAAAGGACCTACTCTTTTTTTTTTTTTCATATCTCTAATGTTCCATTTTTAAGAAGAAACAAAACTTTTTCCAGAAGCTCCTCAACAGACTTTCCTCACATTTTGTTGGCCAGAGTGTGTCCTACGCTCTGCTTAACCCAATCACCAGCGAGGGAATTAGACAAAGTTTGCTCTCTGGGGCCCAGCTGGGGGTCCTATCCCTGAATATATCCTCATATAGGATGAATCAACTAGTCAGTGTTCTGCCAGGGGAAAAGGAGGGTGTTTGCTAATAATGGAGATGGCTTTTGGGTAGGAACCAACAGTGTCTATCTTGCTAGAGGTGATTAGAGCTGAATTAAGGTGGTGGTCATGGCGATGCACAAAAAGGTCTTTAATGCCCCATCTTAGCCATAGTCAGCTCTAAATGGTTAACATTATTAATACAAACAGTAGCAACCAAAGTTAACGAAAGCAAACACTGAACTCAGAGATGGGCCTCAGTTCTGTTTGTGAATCAGCATTCCTTGCCAAGTTTTCATCAGCCTGGAAAAGAAAATAATCCAACAGTAATATTCCACTGGAGGAGACATTGCATTATTCCAAGTAAGAAAGGCATAAACTGAAAAGCATGCTTTCTTTACTGAAGGAATGTTACTGCTGTTTAGTGACTCAACAATTAAGAGAGTGGGTGCCTAGTTAGTGTCCCCTTCTTTCTCTTCCCAGACTTCTTCTCAACATCTTGGACTCAGTTTATTGGTCTGTGACTTTCATATGGAATCATTTTCTTCCTGCCCTATTGTTAAAAAAAAAAAGTGAAAGGAAATTCCTGACACTCTATTCATAATAGTAAAAAAAAAAATTTTTTTTTAAGCAACCCAAAAGTCTGTTAATAGGAGAACAGATAAACAAGTGATATATTCATACAGTGGAATGCTACTCAACCTGGAGGTGAGCATCGAAAAAATAATTAAAGCCAAAGAGTCCCAAATTCTCTTCCTCAGTCCCAGGCGCCTCTTCGGTGCTCTCAGTAGCCGAGGCATGAGATGGTGACACAGGGAAGTCACAGGAGAGAGACCCTTCTAGGCTGTAACAGCTACAGGCAGTGATGCAGGCCGCTACCGTCTTGGACCTGCCTTCCCAGGTCAGATCAGAAGTGGCTAAGAAGGTGTGGGCAGAGGCCTCTGCTCCAGCCTTGTTTCCCACCCACTCCTACCCCTGACCACTGGGACAATCGAGAGGATCCTAGTTCCTCAGAAACAGCCTCTTGGTGGTGTAAATAAGCTAGTCTCTGTCATGGTTAGACGTCGATTCTCAGGGCCTCTAAAATCTTGGCCTTTCTCCTCAGGATGATTCCATTTGATTGTGCGACTGAGGCCATCTCACCATAGAGTCTGTTTCCAGTTTATACCCAGAGCGCACTGCCTCCTTCTGCCTGCTTCTCAGAAACTGCAGAGCCTTCAGTTTACCTCAGCTCAGGGTTTCTCAGCCTCAACACTGTTGACATTTCGGGCCAGATAATTCCTCATTGTGTGGGTGGGGAGGCTGTCCTGGGCGTGGTCGGCTGTTTGACAGAATCCACGGCCTCTTCCAAGAACGGCTTCCCCAGGAGCATGACTGTCCCTGGTCATGACAATCGAACATGGCTCAGGACAGCTGTGGGGCAAAATCATCCCCAGTTGGAAACTACCGGTGTAGTTTATTTATGAGCATTCACCCAGAAAAGCCCTCAGCTGCTTTCCATCCCACATCTTTCACTGGGAAGCTCTAAAACACTGCTACTAGGGTTTCCCTGGTGCTCAGTGGTCAAGAATCCACCTGCCAGTGCGTCAGACACAGGTTAGATCCCTGATCCGGGGAGATCCCACATGGCGCAGAGGAACAGCCTGTGCACCACAGCTATCGAGCTTGTCCTTTAGAGCCTCAGAACCACGGTACTGAGCTTGTTGCGCCACAGATGCTGAAGCCCGTGCACCCTAGAGCCTGCGCTCTGCGACAAGGGCAGCCACAGCAGTGAGAAGCCCTCGCTCCGCAGCTAAAGAGTGGCCCCAACTCTCTGAAACTAGAGAAAAGCTCGTGCAGCAGTAAAGACCCAGCACCGCCATAAATAAATAAATAAAAAATTTAAAAATTAACTAAAAAATACTGCTGTTAAAATATGACCCTTCTTGTTGGAAGCATATATGTGTATTTTCCAGGTTGCAAGCCCATTTGACCAAACTGTTCCCCATGAGAGCCCTGAGAATGGGTGCATCAGCCCAGTCTTATGCTGAAGGAAGTGAGATTCCAGGAGGTTTAGTGGCTTTCCTGGGCCACTCACTGGGAGCCAGGATTAGACCCCAGGCTTTTCTGACCACCAGCTAACACTTAATGTACCAGCCTTGGACTCTGCCAGGAGGGCAGGCTGTCTTTATGGAGGAGCTGGGACCCCACTTCTGACTCTCAGTCTTCTGCTCTGTGGCAGGGAGTGGGGGACTTCTGGGTGGAAACTAGGCCAGAGAAGTGGAGACATGGCCCACCTCGGGTGAGCCTGCCGGCAGTGCTTTGAACACCCAGCACCTGTGTGTTACAGGTCACTGATCCTTGCTCTTCTCTTTGCCTGGCATGTGAAGAGAGTAGAAGAAACCCCTCTGCTAATAAGTGAAAACCCTAAAGGCCTTCACACCACCATTGTCTCTCTGACTTTTCACTTTCATCATTCCATTCAGAAAAGTCATGCTGGGATCACTCTTGGAATCTTCTTTCAGATGTATCGGCTACTATTCTGAGCCCCTGCCTACCTAACTTAAATGAACATATTAGTCATCCTCATCAGTCAAATGAGATTTCTGAAGTTTTCATCAATACTTGAAATCATTTGTGCAAGAGAAATTGTAAAGCAAATATATAAGACTGAGCATTAAATCTTCATTTCTTTCTCTACTTTTTCTTTCCCAGGGTTCCCCAAACATATATGACCACGAAGTCACTATAGAAGCTGATGCTTTTTTGCCTGTGGATGAAGTCCTGATTCCTACAGGTTGGTGAATTTAAACCTTTTATAGGAATGCAGAGCTAGGGTGCAATGTGAGAAACATTAAAACTTCATTTCCCTAAATAAATATATTTCCCCTGTTGGCCTGACACAATGCTCATAGTTACCATGATTAGTCATTTATTTTCGGTAAGGTTGGGAGACCATGTAGTTAGACGCTCAAACCATGACAATTTTAAGAGGGAAAGGGAATGCTGTTAATAATTAAGCCAAGCAACAGGTATACGCTGAGATAGTCCCAAACAAACTGGGTCAGATGGTCATCCCAGCTGAGCCTTAGACTTCAGAAGGTCTCCACTAAACTGTTAATCTGTTATTTCTTAGCACCTTAGCAGAGGGGAACTTACCTAAGCATTACCCTACAAATGCAGGACCCTGATAGAACATGTCATGGTTTTTTTGACAGAAGAGGAAAAGGCTGGGATGGCTTGCATCTTGAGTAGGATAAATGCAGGTATATCACCTCTGAAATACAGGGGAATGGCATGGAAGAAGGAGTCCTACATATTAGAAGGGAAGGTGAGGTGTTGCCAGAAAGGAATTTCATGGGTGTGTGTGTGTGTGTATCTGTGTGTTTGTGTGTCTCCTGGGTTAACTGAATTGAGGTCACTTTGGTTATTATTATTATTTGGGATCAAAAGTACCTTCGTTCAGTAGGAAATCCATAGAGATAGAGAGTCGATTAGTGGTTTCCCAGGGGCTGGAGACAGAGGAGAATGGGGAGTGATAATGAGTATGAGGATTTTTTTGGAGATGAAAGATTCTGGAATTGGATAGTGGTGATGGTTGCACAACTTTGTAAATACACTAATCATTGCTGAATTGTGCACTTTGAAATGGTGTGCGAGTTATCTCTGTTTAAAAAAAGAAAGAAGAAACCTTGGTTCATGTGTTACCTCCAGGATTGATGAGTGTAATTTTGTACTAGATCATATGTGTACCCCCATCTGGCTCCAGGGGACAGATGGATGGCAACAAGATGACCTGCAGGGGTACTATTATTTGTGGCAGGTTATAGAAATTAACTTGGAGTAATTACCCCCAAAGCAATAGGTACATATTTTTATTGCGATTTTGTTAAAATCAGAGATAAGCTGAATGTTAAAAGCATCATCAAAGAAAGCTAAAATAAACAAAAATAGAGGATGAAGGGAAGGCAGAGCAGAAGTCTAGAAAGACAAATGCTTTCTTCATCAGCTCCCCTGATTACGATTTTTGGCATCACAGAGTTGAATGTTTTCCTGGCTCCAGGTTTTTTTTATATTTACCTTGGTCTGATAACATGTGTTATCTGATAAGGACATGGCTCAATAGGTAGGCTTGAGTAAGCTGGCTCATCTTGTCCTAGATGCAGAATTATTGCACTGGAACTCTTATATTGTGAGCTGCAAGGGAAAAATAGTGGCAGCTACTGTTTTGTGACTGATAAGTAAGAAAATGAGCTAAGTAGCTTACGAGCGAGGTGATGAAATAAAGGCATATTTCTTTCTGTATATTTATAAAATTTTATGTTATCCTACTGAGTTTTGATCAGATGAAAATCACACACAAAAATGCACAATTCATGCCAGGTGAAGATTATTTGTCATGATTGTAAGAGATAACTGTGGCAAAGCACAATACAACTTAACATGTAATCTAATCGACCACGTAAAACTCATGTTCATCACAGTTCTGCACTGTAAGTAGCTTTAGGTCAAATTCTCCCCTCTGTACTAATCCTGGACACCTGTGAAGCTGTAAGAGCAGTAAGAGCTGTAAGAGCTCTGAACTTTCAGGAGGCAAGAGCCCAGGTTCCAGTCTTGGCTTGGCTATTGACTGGCTATGGGACCTTCAGTGCATGTATAATGCTTTAGTGTTTAACCTCTCTAGACTCCATTTTTTTTTTGCAAATAGGATGTTGAACTCAATCAGGGTTCATAAGTTTTTATAAATCATACCCATAAATTTTATTTTAAAAAATTAGGGAAATTTTTCATTTTGCCAAGCTAGAAAGCTATTACAAATACAGAGCTATTAAAATTAATTGGGAATATATGCATGTTTTATTTTGATTTAAAAATTTTAACTGATTGGGATAATCAGTTAAATAGGTTACATTTAAAAAAAAAACTACCATTCATAGTCACCATTTTTCATAAAAGAAAAAATATATTAACACCATAAAAATGGGAAAAATTTAATCTTGGAATAAAGAAGGACCTTTTAAATTGAATTTGTCTTACTTTGTAAAAGAATGTGATAACTGATTATCCAAATCTATCTAAGTTTTCTGTGGACCAGTGAAAATTCTATCATGTATTTGTGATGTATTTGTGATTGTGATGTATTTGTGAAGCAACTGTGTACTCAGTTGCTTCAGTGTGTCTAATTCTTTGTGACCCCATGGACTGTAGTCCACCAGATTCCTCTGTCCATGGGAATTCCCTAGCAAGAATACTGGAGAGGGTTGCCATGCCTTCCTCCAGGGGATCTTCCCTACCCAGGGATCAAACTTGTATCTCCTGCATTGGCAGGCAGATTCTTTACCGCTGAGCCACCAAGGAAGCCCCATACTCGTGATTAAGAACGAACAATTAGTCTATAAAGTCACTTATAACTCTTACAGTCCGTAATTCTGTAAGGCTCTTAGTATATCATTTTACTACCATCTTCACCATCCTTCAAATTCATTAGAACTCTGTTATGTAAATAAGTTGCAACAACTTCAGAGCTCATGAAAAATTTATAATTTTCTTTTGCATAATCATACTTTAAGCCGGTCCCTCATAGATTATATCTGTTTGCCCAGTGGCACTTAAACTGAAATTAAGGGATATTTTCTTCCTTCTTTCTCAGAAATGCTTAAGAAACAACTATTGTTACTTTGGAACTTCCTCCAAAAAGGGCGGTAACTTCTATTCTCCCCTTCAGTGATATAAGATTTTACATGTCTGGCCCACTGTCAGCCAAGAAGAAATCTGTAGGAGCTCAGATTACATTTCTTTTTCAAACTGTTTATTTTATACTAGAGTAGAGCCAATTAACAATGTTGTGATAGTTTCAGGTGGACAGCAAAGTACCTTGGAATACATATAAATGTATTCATTCTCCCTCATCTGACTCTTAACATTGACCAAAAGCCCACAGGCAAGTGGCTTAACTGAGGCCAGTCCAAAGTCATTTGGTCATTCCGAAATGCCGCCCCAATTTTGGTAATGATGGTGGGTTTTGAGGCTCTGTTTACCTGGCTCTGAAGATGATGGACTTCTAAGGATGAAGATTAAAAATTTCATGATAGTTTTTGTTTCTGTTCTGGGAGTGTTATATGGTTTAAATATTCACTGAAATATGCTTCTTCTTTGAAATAAATTTTTCTTGCCCAATATGTGCTTTTATTGCAACATGAAAAAAAAAAAAAAAAAAGCCTCCCCAGTGTAGCTGGGCTCACCAGAAATTGACTGGTGGAGGAGTCAAGCCAGAATATTATCCACTAACCTGGAAAATAATGTCAAGATAGATGTAATTCCTAGAAAGAAGAGATGAGAATGAAATAAATCTTGGAAGGGCAAGTAGAATTTTGCCAGGTAATGAGAAGGAGAAAGATGTTTTGGATGGAGATGGACAAGAATGGGCAGTGCAGGAAACAGCAAGGCTGTCCCCAGGGAAGTGCTGAGCTTCTGAAGCATTCAGGGCATGCTTTTGGTGGCAGAAAATTATGGATGAATCAGTAGAGGTTTGTGGGGGCCAGGTCAGATCTGCACCAGGCTCTGGTATGGCTGCAATCCTGGGTTGACCATGGATGACCCTAAGCTTGCCTGGGGTTCAAGCGCAATTCACCTAGGACAGAGTCACAGGTGTACCAGGTATTCAGCCAGAACTGGGCTGCACTGAACCCCAAGCCCACTTCCTTGAGACATGCTACAAGAAACCTGTTAGACCAGCTGCACTCATTAAGAGCTCTGGGAACTGATATACAGTAAATGGCACCCCACTCCAGTACTCTTGCCTGGAAAATCCCATGGATGGAGGAGCCTGGTAGGCTGCAGTCCATGGGGTCGAGAAAAGTCAGACATGACTGAACAACTTCACTTTCACTTTTCACTTTCATGCATTGGAGAAGGAAATGGCAACCCACTCCAGTGTTCTTGCCTGGAGAATCCCAGGGACGGGGAGCCTGGTGGGCTGCCGTCTATGGGGTAGCACAGAGTCGGACACAACTGAAGCGACTTAGCAGCAGCAGCAGAGACCGCAGTCGTGTTGAAGCAAAGGAAGATACTGTTCCCCTGAGAGATGAGGTGAGGGTTTATAATAATCATGGCTGGCATTTCAGAGAGCACTTTATAAATAAAGAATCCATACCACAACCCTATAACCAGGTTCTGCTCATTTTTCTTATTTAATGGAAGTGAGAACCGTAACAAGGAGTCTGAGTCATGTACTGAGGAGCACTCAGTTAAAGAGCAGTGGAAAGCTGGGGCTCGAACCCAGGCAGTCTGGTATTAAACCTGAGGCTCTTAACTCGACCTGTATCCTACGAATGGTTAGATGTCAAAAAACGTTCTGGGAGACGGGAAAGGAAGAAAAGAGAGGGAAAAAAAGAAAAGTCAATTAGTTTCTTGACTATATAGATAGCCAGGATCACCATATAGCCAAGAAACAGAAAGCTAGGAACTAAATAAACAAAGCTTTGGATGGTTGTCAGTTCTCATTCTTCTGCCACCTTTCATACAGGTGGCCTCCCCACTTCTCTCACCATTTTCCTTCCTGTTTCTCCTTTTTGTCAGTTTATATCTGCTTTTTTGCAAAGAAAAGAGAAGACAAGTTTGTTCAAAATATTTACAAAGAAAAAAAAGAGAGAGATAAAGGTAGAGGCCAAGTCTCCATCTTTTGTGGCTGTTAATTTATATTTGTTTTTCAACTCCTTCATAAAAGCTGTAAGCTGAGCTCTTAAGGGACATGCTTATGCAGATTTAAACTTTGGGGGTGTTTGACCTTGGTTATAGACCCTCAGTGAGTAACTTTTCAGGTAATAGGAAAACCCATTGTATGAGAAAGTAACACCTCTTACTGTACAGTAGTTGTAATACTATGGCTGAGCTACTCAGTAAAAAGGAACCTTCCTCTCAAGTATGTTTGGGGTAGAAGTAAAGTCCTGTCCTCCATTTTGTTCTTCTCAGTCTTACTGATTGGGTGCTATTTCAGAGGGAGGAAAGGAATACCCTGACAGAGAGTTTCAGGGAACCAAAGCAAGCATAATATGATGAGATCCCCTCATCTTAAACTTATAGCCACGTTTATTGTTTTTTTTCTAATTTTATTTTTGGCTCCACTGGGCTTTCGTTGCTGCGTGAGGGCTTTATTCCCGCTGCAGCGTGTGTGCTTCTCCTTGCAATGGCTTCTCTTGTTGCAGAGCAAGAGCTCTAGGGCACGAGGGCTTCAGTAGCTGTGGTGCACAGGCTTAGTTGCCCCACGGCATGTGGACTCTTCCTAGACCAGAGATCAAACCCGTGTCGCTTGCGTTGGCAGGCGGATTCTTAACCACTGGACCACCAGGGAAGTCCTATAGCTGCCTTTAGACCTCTACTACAGGCAGGGCGCAAGGACCTCCAGCAGCCTTGGGCACCTGTTTTCCTCCTGCCTTTCTTCCTGTTGACAGTTTTGGGAGGACATATAAAATGTCTTCAGCCCTTTCTGTCAATAAAGCGTGGAAGACAAGAGCCTGCACTATGTGGCCTCTTCATTCTTCCCCTTTCTCTGCTCTGGTAGAAGGCTGTCCTTTTCCTCAAA
The DNA here is from genome assembly GCF_016772045.2 of Ovis aries. NCBI lineage: Eukaryota > Metazoa > Chordata > Mammalia > Artiodactyla > Bovidae > Ovis > Ovis aries. The sequence continues at coordinate 85,467,953 of NC_056056.1, read as the reverse complement.
GCCCACCAGAAATGCCCCAGCAAGTGTGAGGCCTGGTCCTTGCTCACAGGCACCTCTCTCCTGCACCAATAGGTCTCTGCAAGGCTGAGAGCTCATTTCACCTGTAGACCAGGAGCAGAGCTGCAGCTCAGCTCTCAAAGCTGGGTTTGCATGTCAGCAGTTAGTGGAGCTTAGCTTCTTCTGAGCAGCTGTTTTTCTCCACTTTAAAAAAAAAAAAAAAAAGTGCAGCCCATATAGCATTTGCTACTGCTTAGGATGGGCGCATACTCTGTTACCTGAGGCATCTTCAGCTATTCTTGAGAATGTTTTTGATGTTGTTGTCAGGGTTGTCCCTGCAGTTTCCCAGAGGTGAAACTCCTAGAAGCTATTTACCAGGAAGAACAGGTGGAAGTCCACAAAGACCCAGCTCTGACAGGTCAGATATTTAGCTTCAAGGCTTGAATCTGGTGTCCTGCCCTGTGGCAACAGGAAGAAACCGGTCGTTGGTGCCCTGCTTAGGTTCTGAGCCAGCTGAATGTGAGCAGGTGAGAAAATTCAGCCCTTCTTTTCTCCAGGGATTAATTCATTCCCAGGGTTGTAAATATTATATTTCATCCTTTTGCCTTACAGAACTGTGAGACTTGGAGGCGATCTGGGCCGCCTGCCCAGCAAGACTTCATGGTGCACACAGCACAGCGCAGAACTAAGCATGTGTCTTTATAGGCATTTAGAGCACACAGCTTTTTTTTCCCTTCTTCTTCTAGTTTTGCTATTCTTTACTCGTAGTTGTAGATAAGGAATTAAGTTAACAAAGTGAATGATTTGATTTGCCTCTTAAAGTAACATTAGTAAAGTCTCATCTTATTCTCTTCCTTGAGATGGATACTTTTCATTTTTATAAAATGAAATCCACCCTGTCCCCCAGCCCATCTGTGTTCACTTGCAGTTCTCACTGCTCTCCATTTTTGAAAGCTCCTTCTAAAATTACATGAAAGCAACCCCATTTTGACAAAATTAGAACTGGTAGGAAAGGCTTACCACTAGGCTGCGGAGAGAAGCTCAGCAAGACGTTTGTATTTTATTTCAACCTCTCTGGGTTCAACCTACGATTCAGTTGATTTTATAATTACTTCCCTAGGGCAGGTCTAAGTCTCTGACCTGGAGAAATAACAAATCCCAAAGTAGTCTCCTGGTTCAAAGATAGTGCAAATGAAGACTGTTTTGATCTACGTGTTTTAATCTTTGCACAGCTTCTTACCGAAAACTCCTTTGGACTTTGTATAATTCTAAAGTAATGGGTATAGTATTAGTTTCATCCCTCCATCAATAGGTTTCCTCTTACCTTTTCATCCCACCTCCCCACCCCACTCAATATTGTCGTCAGGTCCTACTGATTTTTTTTTTAATAAGGCTTAATCTTTTTTAAAGAAGTTTTATGTTCACAGCAAAATTGAACAGAAAGTACAGATATTTTCCATACCCTCTACTCCCACATATGCATGTTGCTGTTGTTTAGTTGCTAAGTTGTGTCCATCTTATTCAGTCCTAAATATTCACTGGAAGGATTGATGCTGAAGCAGAAACTCCAATACTTTGGCCACCTGATGCAAAGAACTGACTCCTTGGAAAAGACCCTGATGCTGGGAAAGATTGAAGGCAGGAGGAGAAGGGGATGACAGAGGATGAGATGGTTGGATGGCATCACTGACTCGATGGACATGAGTTTGAGCAGGCTCTGGGAGTTGGTGATGAACAGGGAAACCTGGTGTGCTGCAGTCCATGGGGTCACAAAGAGTCAGACACGACTGAGCAACTGAACTATGTAAAACTCTCTTGCGGCCCCATGGACTGTAATCTGCCAGGTTCCCCTGTCCATGGGATTTCCCAGGCAAGAATACTAGAGCGGGTTGCCATTTCCTTCTCCAGGGAGTCTTCCTGACCCAGGGATCAAACCTGTGTCTCCTGCATTGGCAGGTGGATTCTTTACCCCTGAGTCACCAGAGAAGCCCCACATAGGCATAGCCTCCCCGTTATCAACACCCTCCACCAGGACGGTGCCTTTATTATAACTGACAAACCTACACTGACACATCTTTATCACCCAACGGTCACAATTTACATTACGGTTTGCTTTTTTGTTTTTGGCTGTGCCATGCGTCTTGCAGGACCTTAGTTCCTGCAGTGGAAGCAGAGTCCTAACCACTGAACCACCAGGGAATTCCCCAAGGTTCACTCTTCATGTGGTGTATTCAGTGGGTTTGGACAAAGGTATAATGACATGTATCCATCATGATGGTGTCATACACAGTATTCTCTAAAAATCCTCTGGACATAGTATTAGTTCCAACCATCCATCAGTATGCTTCCTCTTTCCTTTTCAGTCCCTCCTCCCACCTATCCCCATATTGTTAGTCACTAGGTCCTGATTGGTTTTTAAAAATGTTATTCATGTATGGTTGTGCTGAGTCTTCACTGCTCCACACAGGCTTTCTCTAGCTGCCGAGAGGGGGCTACTCTCTCGTCGCAGTGCGCAGGCTTCTCATTACAGTGGCTCCTCTTGCTGTGGAGCATGAGTTCTCGGGCATGAGGGCTGTGATAGCTGTGGCTCATGGGCTCAGTATTTGCAGGACACGGGCTTAGTCGCCTTGCTGCATGTGGGGTCTTCCTGGACCAGGGATCGAACCCATTTCTCCTGCATTGGCCCACCAGGGAAGTTCCAAGGTCTTGATGATTTTCAACAACAAAGTATTTCTTGAATCCATCTCCTCAATATGTATTATTGAGTCCTGGTGTAGGCTATCTTTTCTTCTCTAGATCAGTGCCTGGCTTGTATTACCAACTTCATAAATTGGGATCAGCGAAAGAGCAGATGAATGCAGGCAACAGTTCTCTAACTGGGGGTGAAAAATCTCTCTAGATTTGTCCTCCATCTAGTTGCTAAAGTTATCTAACCAAAATGCAAATCTTACTTTCTAATACTTTTCAGTTAAAAAAAAAAAAAGTTTTACATGGCTCCCAGGCCAGACACCAGCTGCTTCCCTGGGGCATCACCCACTGTGCCTCACTCATGCCTCACCCTGTTGGAGAACCTCCCTCCCAACCACAGGGACCACCTTATAACCCTTCCTGGCTGCGCAGACCCCCGCTCTCTCCAAGCCCCACACTTCCTCCTTAGAAATATTTCCCCTACTTCCTGGAAACAGTGGCTTCTTTGTTGCTCTGGGGGGTTTGTAGTGACATAATCTGTTTCAGAGTTTATGTGCCCAGGCTCCCTTATCTTCCTCTCCATTAAGCCTACGTCTACCTCAGATGCTCTTTAGTAGTTATAGATCCAAAGTAGGGAGCTAGAAGGGAGTTTCAGGCTGGGTTTCTTTGGCTTGAAGCTAGAAAACTTATCTATGCTAAACAGAAAAGTGAAACCAAGAAGTAGCCTCCCTGCACATGCTATCAATTACTCCTTCCTTTCCCCATCCCTGTGGCTCAGATGGTAAAGAATCTGCCTGCAGTGCGGTAGAGCTGGGTTCGATCCCTGGGTCAGAAAGATCGCCTAGAGAAGGGATAGACTATCCACCCCATTATTCTTGGGCCTCCCTGTTAGCAGAAAGCCAGAGCATGGTGTTCTGTTTGTTACCCTCAGCTATGTAATTCTGGAGACTATCCCCTCCAGGTCCAAGTCTGGCCCCTGAGTTTCTCCTCCCATGCTCTGTCACTAGATGATATCACGTACTAGGTGCCAGGTACAATACAGCCCTGGGGAAGGTAGAAGGCTGAGCAAATTAGGTATACCCAGGCTGTATGGAGAACATAGCACATAGCACAGGCGCATAGCACATAGTACAGGGTGCATCCCCACAGAAATAAAGTGAAAGTGAAGTCGCTCAGTCATGGTCAGTTCTTTGTGACCCCATGGACTGTAGCCCACCAGTCTCCTCTGTCCATGGAATTTTCCAGGCAAGAGTACTGGAGTGGGTTGCCATTTCTTCCTCCAGGGTATCTTCCCGACCCAGGGATCGAACCCGGGTCTCCTGCATTTCAGGCAGACGCTTTACTGTCAGAGTCACCAGGGAAGCCCCTAAATAAGGCTACAGTTTTATTTACCCTAGAGCTGTTTTGTCTATGACAGATCCCTCCTAGATGACACGCAAGGAAGTTCAACAACAGAAACTCCAAGGACCTCTCCTGGCAGCAACAATACCCCCCAGGGGATGCATTACTGAAACCCACTCTATAAAATGGCCTCGGGAACAACTTTATGAGATCCAGAATAACTCCCAAAGTTACTGGTGTTCCCTGCTAGAAAATATCACTGCTACAAGATTGTCAAGCATGAGCCAGCATGGTGAAAATTTGGCAGGAAGAAAGCTCAGAAATAGCGCTTGGCCAGACATTGTATAACTCCTCTGGAAAGTTCAGACCAACATCAAGTTAATTTGTCAGAAGGGGAGTTGTTTGCTAGAACTCTGACTACCACCCTTTAAGCTGATGGTTAAGCTGATGGTTTAACAGCCACCCCTCTGCCCTCGGAGGTCTGGCTCAAGTTTATACCTGGCGCATAGCAGTCCTTAGAGATCATTCTGAAGGGGATGAGAGGTAGCTGTGAGTCTGAGGCTAACTCAAGCGAGTTCTCAGAGCAGGCTTGTATTCAGTTCAGCTAACACTGGTAGAACACCTGCTGATTGCTACATGCTGCCTGGGGTGCTAGCCAGAGAAACACTATCTGTGCTCTTGAGAAGCTCACAGGGAGTGGAGACTGATGTAGTCAGGGCAGTGGTAGCGGTGATGCCCATGGAACTAAGGGATCGTAGAGGTAGGATTGGAAGAGGCGTTCTTGATATCACTCTGAGCTTTGAGAAGTGTGTCTGTGAGGGTCTAGCAGCAAGGAGAGTAAGAGTACTCAGCACAAAAGGTGGGAGTAGGGGGTGGACTGTTAAGTGAAAAGCTACAGAGACAGTTGGGCAGGGTGGAGGCTAGGGTGAGGCAATTTTATGGTGCAAAATGTAAGGCAGCACTCATTTGCAGGGCCATGAAGGTGCAGGGTCAGAACCTAAGAATGAGTGTCTCCTTAAGCTTTGAACCCTGGGTCCTTGATTGCCTGACCCTGGTTGCAGCCTGGTAGTTGAATATAGTCACCATGGGTATTCTGTGCCGTCCTAAGGAGCTAGGATTTTATCTTTCAATCCTGGAAGACTTTGAAGCATTTAAGTCAGGGGATGGACCTAGCAAGACTGGCATTTTACAAATATCGCCCCAGCCACTGTCGGGGGTGGGGCTTGACTAGAGACAGAGTCTGATGAAGAGTCTCCTTCAGTAGACCAAGCAAGAAATCAGGTTGACCAGAACAAGAAGTCAGATGGAAGAAGTGTAGTCTTGCAATATTTAAGACGTAAAAGTTAGGAAGCCTGAATGACATGTAGTAAATGAGGGAGCAGGAAGGCTATAGGATGGTGTCTGGGTTTCTAGGACAGCTCCCGGGCAGCAGAAGTGGAGATATTAAGAGCCATTAAGTAGCGCAGGATAGAGGAGGAGGAGCTGGCACAGGGCTGGAATGAAGAAGGGGAGGGGCTGGGGGAACTGTGGATTTGGTCTCAGGGATATTTGAGGTTAAGATGCCTGGGGGGCAGCCAGGTGGGGATGTCCAGCAAGGAGCTGGATGAATGGATACGTCAGGGGAGAAGTGGGAGCAGGAGTGCAATTCAGCACGTGTTTTGTAGGTTAAGCCATATGGATTTCCCAGGGAGGAACCATAGACTGAGATGATCAAGGGGTCTGAGGGCTGAACCCAGGGGAACTGGAGGCCACCGCCAAACTTATTTCAAGTGCAAGAAAGACTCACACTAATGACACTGAGGAAGATGGTCAGAGGAAGAAGGCGAAAAAAAAAGAGAAAAGGTATCCAGCTGTCTTGGAGTGACCAGCCACGTCAGTTCCCAGAGAGGTCCTGGGAAACCTGGGCAGCATGCCTGGGCCGTAGTGGCTGTCACTGCTGCCCCTTTCTCAGCGTGTGAGGAGAGAAGCCAGACTGACAACTGGTGAGTAACTGGAAGTGAGGCGAGAGGGTCAGGGAATGTAGCCCAACGAGTGGTTTCCAGCTAAGGCAATGTCTAGATGCGGCATCTCGGGACTGCCCTAGAGATTCTCATTCATTTGCTCGAATGTAGAGCCAGGGAATCTGAACTTGTAAAAGCTGCCTAAGTGAGCTCAGGAAGCCCCTGGTGTTGAATCTGCATTCAAACAACTTGAAAAGAGGGAAGCGGGTGCCTCCCTAAGATGGAAATGCAGGATCAAGGAAGAGGAAGGTTTTGGTGGGAGAGGAGCAGAGCTGACTGAAGAGGAGTGAAATGTTTGCAAGTGCTGCTGAGAATCCAGGGGAGGACAGAGACTGTGAAATTGTGGTGGCCGCAGTTGGTTCGGGGTTCTCTCCATTTCTCTCAGTAGCTGGAGTCAGAAGCAGAGAAGGTGGATTGTGGGATGATCCCTCGTTGCATTTTGTCAGGAAGGAGGAGCAGCAGGAGGGGACAGGACGTAAGGCTGGATGGCAAAGGTGTTACTGACCAAGTGGGCCCGGGCAGGTGACAAAGGATGTGAGTGCCCTGACGGACACCTTGTAGACCAGGGGAACACGGCGATGCTCAGGAGGAGAGCGGGTCTAGCAGGAGCGCAGTGGGTGAACTTCAGCTCAAATCCCCGATACCATCCGGATGGAAGTCTGGGGTGGAAAAATCCTCTGCATGAACAGGCCTCACACGGGCCCATCTGTGAAGTGTAAAAGTGCCTTCTCACCTGAAAAACGTCATGTGATGGTGTTCGGCGTTTTCTGCTTCAGATGGCATGGAATATCCAGAAGCAGTGCCCTCCCCCACTGTAAGTCAAGATCAAAAAGTTCTCAGTGGGGAAAAAAGACAAAAAACAGCAGTAGAATAAAGCTGCAAACTCAAAGCAATGGCAAAGGAAAGAGAAAAAAACCTGCAGCAGAAACAAGCTTTGAGGTTGTGTGATCTATGAAAATTTATAGAAATGTTACCTTAAAAAAAAAAACCCAAGGTGCTTGACTTGCCAACCACTGGAATGAAGTCCAAATTCACTCCAAGGCAGTTACTTTTAATTATCATTCTCTTTATGTCATTTCCTAGAATAATAACGGGCATTCTAGAGATGATTTGTCAAGATGGCTTAATTAGGTGTCAGATGAGTAGCTGTGCCCACAGGCCCCATTACCTCTGGCTTCCTTATGCAGATTTGGCTGACTGTTCTGAATCCGACTGAAGACGCAGACATCACTGGAGCAGCTTGGGCTGGAAGGCACAGCTGGGCCATCCCCATGGAGACCAGACTCCAGGTCTTCCTCCGGCCCCACCTTGTTTTTCTTTTTCTTTTGGAGACGAAAGCACAGCGCACGTGAGGCCGGGTCTGTCTTAGATGTTTCCACATCACTGTCTTCCACCTTTAAAGTGCACACGAGTCACCTGATGGACTTGTCAATGACTCTGACTTGGTGTGGATGGAGCCTGTTTCTAACTGGCACCAGGTGATGCCTGCGCTGATGCTCCCTGGTTTGAGTAGCTGTTGAAAAGGCTCTGCACCACTCTGTGTAACCTCCTGTAACTTTGATTGCTTTCCCCACTTTGGGCACCTATTTCTGCCCATTGACTCCTCTTCTTAAGAATCCTGAGTCCTCCTGCTACCCCTTAGCTACCTCTATACTCCACTCTGCTCTAGCACTTCACACGTCAATGCTTTTTTTTTTTTTAGTTTATTTTTGGCTGCGCTGGGTCTTCATTGCTGCCTGCAGGCTCTCTCCAGTTGTGGTGAGCGGGGGCTACTGTCTAGTTGCGATGCGCGGTGCCTTCTTCTGTTGTGGGGCATGGGCTCTAGAGCACTCAGGCTTCAGTAGTTGCGGTGTATGGGCTTTGCTGCCCTGCAGCTTGTGCAATCTCCCTGGACCAGGGATCCTGCATTGCAGGGTGAATTCTCAGCCACTGGACCACCCTGGAAGACCCTGGGCCTCTCTTACAAAAATCTTTTCTTTGTAGCTCATTCTGGAAAGAACTGCTCTCCGTCAGTGGCTTCCTTAGGTAAGACAAGCTGAGATTTTTATTTAAAAAAGAGGAAAGAGTTAACCAGACCCGAAGGGAACAACTTTCTGCACTGTGTTTGTCACATGGGCCATTGTACCTATAGCCCTGGAATGTCCCAGCTGGACAGGACCCTGTCTTCTCCAACCACTGCTCACCTGTCGAGTATTTGAATCTCAGAACCATAGGCTTTGCTGACACTGGACAGGATGCTCACTGCCCAGCTTGGGCCAGCATGTCAGAAAGGCCTTCCTGATATTGAGCTGAAATCTGTCTACCTAGCGCTGACCCCCACCTGGCTTAGTTCTGGGCCTTGGGTCCCTAAAGAGCAGGCTCATAACTTTAGCAGGCAGCTGTCCTGTCACCTCAAAGTCATTTCTTCTTGAGGTGGAACATCCTCAGGTCATCCTGTGATGCCTCTGCTGCAAACAGTAACAAGAACTGTCAACACCCCATTACAGTCTTTACATAACTTCCATCGAACTGACTGCCAACCACATCCTTAAAGTCGTTTTCACACCTACTGTGGCTTAGCTATATCTCTTCTTGGTTAGTGGTTCAGTCGCCAAGTCTTGTCCGACTCTTTGCAACCCCATGGACTGTAGCCCACCAGGCTCCGCTGTCCATGGGATTCCCCAGGCAAGAATAATGGAGTGGGTTGCTATTTCCTTCTCTAGGGGATCTTCCCGACCCAGGGATCAAACCCATGTCTGCTGCATCACAAGCAGATTCTTTACTGCTGAGCCAGCAGGGAAGCCCACATCTCTCCCTTAGTTGGTAATAATTGTACTAACTAGATTTAACCTTTGTGAGAGTTAGTATAATATGATGGTTAAGAACCACCTGCTCTGGAACCATACTGCCTGGGTATGAAGCACTGTACAAAGAACCGTCTACATGTTACCTGTCACCATCACGACCATCATTACATCACTGTGCTGAGCACTTTCCCTGTATTAACTGGTCTTAATCCTCATGACAACTTCATGAGGGAGGGGCTACAGTGTCCCATTTTCACTACTGAGGAAATAGAACTTCAGACTGTTTTGTACCTAGGATTAAGAGTTATAATCTAAACCTAGGTGGTATCCTTTGGTTTGGGTTTTTATTTTTCAGACACATGCAGGACTCTATCTGTTCTTGTTGTCCATAAATTTCATCTTGTCATCAGTGCTTTACCACCACCCCCCCCGACTTTATACTTTCTTTTGGATTCCTGGTTCTGTTATCCCAAGCATATCTGCCTTCCAGCTTCATGCTCTCTGTCATCACTTGAGAAAAATACCTCCTGTAACTTCATCTAGATTAGCCACAGATCAGAGGCCGTTTGATGACTCCCTGCAGACTCTGCTCACTGATGCCCGGATGCTTCATCCCTCCAAGCTCCCTGAGCCACAGGCCATGTGACCCAATCTGAGAAGCCAGTGGTTTATATTTGAATGCAACTGTGTTTGGTTCCCGGGGAGTGTGCTTCCTCTTTCCTTTTATGTCTCCCATTCCAGAATTCTTCCCAGGACAGAGAACTGCGCCCAGATTTGTAGCATGTGAGGTTATCCTTGTGGGCAGGGACAGGTGCAAAGACAAAATAGAACTCTGGGTATGTAGAGCACACTGTCACAGAGAAGATAATGACCACCTCTTACAGGTAGTGAGACCGGAGCGGCTGGCCCTGTGTTTCAAGGCTGCCTGCCTCCAACTCCACTAGTACAAACACAGAAGTTCTGTGTTCAGACTAAGCCAAAGAAGGCTGCGCAGCTATAATGGAACCAGCATTTCTGTCAGAGGAGCTTGGGGCAGCAGATTCAGGATGAGGGAGACAGGCGTGTGCCTTGAGGCTTAGCTGGTATGTTTGTGTGGGGTGATTTGTGAGAAGGTGAAGCACTGATGGAGATCAGAGGGGCTAAATCCCCCACATAAAGCCATTTCCTGTCACAGCCACTGGGTCACCTGACCAGAAAGACTGGACTGGTTCCTCCCCTCTCCTTCACAGGTTCCGTTCTCTGACCTAGGCTGTTAACATAAGTTGGCTCTCAGTATTCAGTGACTGTGTTTTCCATGGTGTAAGGACGTCAGCCCGCCTCTCCCTGCCACTCTTTGTGGCTTCCTGTGAACCATGACCGTGGAAGCCTTGTGACTCTTGGGGGAGAGCAGAAGGCCAGGGTTTTCCTGTGAGCCTGGGCTTCCTGGTCCCGCTTTGTAGTTGGAGCCTCTGAAGCAGCAAAACAAGCATGCGGGAAAATGCTTCTGCCCCAGTGTGTTCACCTTTTGAAATCCTCAAGCAAACCCCAAACGCTGTATCTCTGTGTGGTCAGGTAGAAGGGCTGTCCCTCTCACGCCAGAGCAGTTAAGGGCTGAAGTCCAGTGGATGCAGGAGGGTTTGGGAAGGTAAGTCCTTTCAAGACCACCTTCCCAGACCCTCCTGGATCAATGTCCTCTGACCCTGGAAATGCATCTGCTCCTGGGCAGTAGGTCCCCCACCATGGGGCTGAAACTTACGGGGCAGGCAAGGGAGCCAGAGAAATAGACTCAATTCACTGGTCTTAGTGAATTGGGTTCTTGGTACGACCATGAATGGCTATTTAAAAGGGCTGATTTTGACTCGTCATGATCAGAAAAACACAGTAGTTAACACAGACTCAAACCTTGACTAGTAGTTAACACAAACACAAACCTTGACTGCTTAGGCTTCAGTTCTCACCAGCTCTGTGATGCTGAACAATGTATTTTACCTCTGCGGGCCTTATGTGTAAAGCAGAGGTAATAACTGGACCTACCTCACTGGTTGTGAAGATATAATGAGGTAATACATGTAAAGTGCATAGAACAGTTCCTGAAATTTAGTTAAGAGCTTATTAAGTATTAGCTATTATTATGACCACCATCCGGAGAAGGCAATGGCACCCCACTCCAGTACTCTTGCCTGGGAAAACCCATGGATGGAGGAGCCTGGTAGGCTACAGTCCATGGGGTCGTGAAGAGTCGGACATGACTGAGCAACTTCACTTTCACTTTTCACTTTCATGCACTGGAGAAGGAAATGGCAACCCACTCCAGTATTCTTGCTGGAGAATCCCAGGGACAGAGGAGCCTGGTGGGCTGCCGTCCATGGGGTTGCACAGAGTCGGACATGACTGACATGACTTAGCAGGAGCAGCAGCATGACCACCACCATCATCATCATTGTCACCATTTACTGTGTGTTTAATACGTACCAGACACTGAGCTAAGCATATATACATGCCTTAGCTCACTGAATTACCCTTTGAAATAGGCGTTATGCTTCAATTAAGCCTCGTTTGGAAAAAATGGGCGTTTGGAGAGGTCAGGTAACCTGCACAAAGTTAAACAGGTAAGTCATTGGTGGAGTCAACATTTCTAGCCAAGTGTCCCTAACTCCAAAGTCTGTGCTGTTATTACCCTTGGCTACGGTCCCTAATAGCAACTGTATTACTACTCCACCATTTTTTTATAGCAAAGAAAGCCGGGATTTAAATCCAGGCCTTTCTGACTCTAAAATTCATTCTAACATCTATTGAGTTTTCCCAACAAGTGAACAGGATGCTCCTGAAACCAGTAATAATAATTGGTGATGAAGACTTCTGATATATCCTGTGACCATGAGGACAATTTGCTTAATCAGCTGTCATGGGGGCAATTTCCACTTTCTCAGATACATTATTTTCCTGCAGTTTCTTTGGGCTGTTGACTCGCTAAGATTAAGACTAGCTTCTGTGTCCTTTCACATACTAGTTGTCCATGCTGCAAGAATATGGAGGAGTCATAAACAGTCTGGAAGGAGGCCCTGATGTATTGCACAAGGCCTTTACGACATTGCTACAGGAGGAATCTGCCAGGAGACACTCAGTCTGCGTTTCTTGACTAAACACCTCAGGTTATGGGGCTGCAACATTCCAAAGGTGCATTTTAGCGTCAGAGGGCAGCTTGTTTTGTGACCGGTAGTAGGATAGGCAGAAAATACTCACCAGGGTATACAGATCAGAAACTCTTAACCAGGCATGTATCACTGGACTATCACTGGACTTTGGAGGTTCTAAGAACATTGTGTGTGTGTGTGTGTGTGTGTGTGTGTGCATTTTCTTGCAGAGAGAGCCTGTAACTTTTAGAATATTTTCAAAGGAGCACATGATTCAGAGACACTTTAAAAAACCTTTGTTTTAGATTAAAAAATCACTAAGAGAGAAAGTTTTAAAAAAGAGAAATCTTTTTAAATGAAAATATCAGTGCTCTCTGGAGAAAGTAGTATACTTTCCTTTAGTATTAATAACTTAAAGATCATAATGAATAATTGTTCTGTTCTCTGAGTTTCTGGAGTGTGTGTGTGTGACAGACAGAGGGAGCACCAACTATATGCCAGGTGCTAGCCAAGAGATACAACCCCCTTCATAGCATTCTCTCACTTAAACATCACAGTGCCTGGGGACTTCCCTGCCAGTCCAGTGTTAGGTCTCTGTGCGCTCATTGCCGAGGCCTTGGGTTTGATCCCTGATTGGGGAACTAAGATCCTGCAATCTGCATGGTTCAGACAAAAACAAACAAACAAAAAAAGAACAAAAAAATCATAGTATCTGTATTTGGTAGATAACACTATTAGCTCCATTTTATAAGTGGGAAAATTGAATTTTACAGAGGCAAAGAAATTTATGAAGGTCAGTTGGTAAGTCTGTCTAAATCCTAAGTTATCTTACATAGATTCATAAGTCAATGTATAGGACAAATCATAGAAAATAATTTTTGAATAACATACTTAATTATTTTTTATTTTTCAAGGGAGAAAAAAATCATTAGAGAAAATTTCTTCCCACCTACCCTCCCCCTCAAAAATTTTCTAGAATGTCTATGCCAGATTTTCTTTTCTTTTCTGTTTTCTCAAAATGGTTTTTAATTGTTATCATAAACAGGAGTTACTTGTGCTGAGGACTGTCTGGAGGGATTCTGGTTTTCTTTCTGCACTTATGTTACTGGGTTGTGTGAGATAAGCTAGAAAGGGGACCTGCCAAAAAGGAGAGGGCTAAAAAATGAATAAACATGAAGAGCCAGTGACTCCTGCAGTGACCATCTGTTTATCTTCTCAGAGTCACGCACTAGGGCCACCAGGTAGCAAAAAGAGTTATTTCAGATGATGGGAAATTAAAAGCATTGAATTAAAATTCACCCCAGGTGAATTTTCTCAGTCAGTTACTGAGAACAGTGTTCATGTCCAGATGTTACACAGAATATCATTTCGGTAGTCAGTGTTTAGTCAGGAGTTCATAAGGACTAATTTACCTTCCGCTCTTTTTCTTAAGTCTTTTGCCCAAAAAATTGTCAGAGCTAGGAGCCCATAGGATATGTGTAACATAACTGTCTCGCCTTCACCCCAAATATGGACAAGAGTCCATTCCTGTGACAGATTTAATGCCTTGTGACAGAGATCTGCAATGGTAAAAGAATCTTGTTTTCAGCAATCAGATATACATCATCTTCGCAAGAATGAGGAGCTGTAGTTGCCGGAGTGACACTCACGTGACCACTCTTGTCATTCACAGGTGATGGTAGTCCTGCACCTTTGTCAAGTTAGCTAGTTCTGACTTGCCTTTCAAGGTTAGCCCTGTGACACACCTTTGGAAAACCTTTCCCGACCTCACTGGCTGCACTAGGTGCTGCCGCTCCCTGCTCCATCAGGGTCCTCTGAACACCATACTCACTGCCTCTGTCAGACTCTCCTGTAAGTTTTCATTTTTTCGTCTGTCTCTTTCATCAGAGTCTAAGTCCCATGAGGTCAGTTGTGGTTTTGTTTCAGTTTAATTAATCCATTAATTTGGCTGCGTTGGGTCTTAGTTGAAGCACTCGAGATCTTCAGTGGGTCATGCAAGATCTTCTCTTGTGGTTCTCAGACTCTCTAGCTGGGGCACGTGGGCTCAGTGGTTTCAGCGTCCAGGCTTAGTTGCTCCACAGCATCTGGGATCTTAGCTCCCTGACCAGGGATCGAACCCACACGTTACAAGGTAGATTCTTAACCACTGGACCACCAGGGAAGACCCCCTGAGGTCAGATTAATGCCTGGTACATAAAAGATACTCAGAAAAGAGTGAGCTAACAAATTTATATTTGTTTCTTCCCTATCCAAAAGTAACTGCAAGGGTTAGTGTTCTTAAGGCAGAATCATCTAAAGGGACTTCTGACTATGTAAAAATAGCAGGGAGGGATAAATTCACCTCCTGTCAGGACTTGTCAAGTGCCAAGAGGTGAAAACATCCCGAGGCAGTATACTAGTTATCTATTGCTATATAACACTTTATTATCTCTACTGTGGTCAGGAATTTAGACAGGGCATATCTTGTCTCTGCATATTGATGTCTAGGACCTCTGTTGGAAAATGAGAGTCAGGATGGGGATCATCAGAAAGCTCATTCACTGGCCTGTCTGGCAGTTGATGCTGACTGTTGGTTGGAGGTTGTCAGCCAAAATACCCCTTTTGACATGGCTTTTTGATGCAACTTGAGTTTCCTTAAAACTTGGCAGCCAGGCTCAAGAGCAGATGTTCTGAGGCAGAGAGGACCAAGCCAAAGCCACTCTGTATTTGTAACCTGGCCTCAGAAATCACACAGCATCACTTGTGCCACGTTCTATTGGTTAAGGCAGTTACAAAGGTCCATCCAGGCTTAAGGGAGGAAACAAGACTCCACCTCTCGATGAAGGAGTGTCAGCATCACATTGTAAGTAGAGCCTGTGGGATGGCTCTGTCCTGGAGTGGCCATCTTTGAAAAATGCAGTATGCCACAAGCAGTCATGGGGAAAAGGCCAAGTTCCTATAAGAATCCCTCATTTGAGAGAAGAGGTATGAATCAAGACAGATGAGTTTCATAAAGGGTGACTTTTTCCTTTACTTCCAGAGAGCAGGCAATTATAGCTCTATCAGGAATGCAGATAGAGGAAGATTTCAGGCCTTGTGACAGAGATCTGGAATGTTAGAGAGTCCTGTTTCCACTGCTCAGGTCCACATTCTCTTGCAAGAATGAGGCAGCTGTAGCTGCTACAGTGACACCCCCATGAGCTCTCTTTGTTGAGCTGCTCTATAGACTCGACCTTATTCCTGGCTCACTGTCACTCCAACAACACTCTTGTCATAATTCTTAATTATTTTATTATCCGTATTGATGATACCATGACCTTTCAGCTTCTTGACATCCTCTTGCAATGATCTTGTCCTCCAAGCTTTGCAGCTACTCACTCCTATGGTCTGTGAGTCATATCCCCGACTTTGTCACTACCTCTTATCGCTGCCTTCTATTATCATAATGTGAGATGTCTGTTTCAGCTTCAATAATTCTTCAGTGCTACAAGAGCCTGTAGTCACTTGATCCTACCACCCTTTCACTGTTCCTCACCTCCTTCCCTACTGAGATCAAAAGTCCATTATTAGGGTCAGCCTTTTTCCTATGCTCTCAATGCCCATCCCCTCTCTTTGTGCACTTGTGTCCTCCTAACAAAGCCCAGCCCTGACTAGTCCTACCCCTCCATACTCTCTGTAGCTGCCACCATAAAGCTATTGTCTCACTCAGAATTCATGACAGCAACCTCAAGTGGGTCCTTAGTTGGGCTTGCAATCAGACTTTCCCTGAAATGGGGAAACAGAAGTACTGCCTCAGGCCACTCCCCTGTCCCAGAGCTATAATGCCATATCTTTGGGTCAGGGCCCAGCAGCTGCCAGGCATTGCTGCTCAGACCTTAGCACACATCCAACCTTATTCAGGATAGTAAGAAATCCTCATCAGAAAACAGCTTCTTGGGGACTTTCCTGGTGGTCCAGTGGTTAAGATTTCATGCTTCAAATGCAGGGGATGCAGGTTCAATCCCTGGTTGGGGCACTAAGATCCCATATGCCTTTGGAGTGTGGCCCAAAGAAAAAGAAAACAGCTTCTCTCTGCTGACACCATAGCCTTCTGGTGGCTTCAAAACCGAAGTCTGGTGATGTGACATCCTCTCTGAAGGCACCCTTTTCATTTCCGCTTCATTTTCTGTACACTCAGCGTTGCTGAGAGAGCTATTTTGACATCTCCTTCTACTCTTAGCACCAGAGCAGGAACTCACATATGCGGATAAACACAAATTGAAAGAACTGCACATTCATTTTCCAAATTCTTAGAAAAAGCAAGAGTATTTAGGGTTAAGGGTGGGGGGTGCTGCAGCCAAGTCCATCCAAGGGGAGGTGAAAAGTGCCTGTGTAGGGGGCCTGGAGACTCTGACACAATGGAGACGCGTCACCTCGGGCAAGTCCCTTTAGCTGTCTGGGTCCCAACCTCATCTGCAAAGCGAGGGGACTAGATGAGGTAATTCCTAAGGCTCTTTCTAAACCTTTCATTCTGACTTTGTCACAGGATGCTACAACATTCACAGTTGCCCCTGTGTTTTTGTCTGTTTACTTGATCCATTCATCAGGTTTTCAATCAAGTAAAGGCTCTGCTTAATGCTCAGAAGACACAAAAATCAGTAGGACACATACAGTCCCTGCTCTTTAGGGGCTCACATTCCCTATAGATATATAGCTTGGTATAATCCTAGAGTTATGCCGTAATGTGATGAATGTTTGGGGGAAAGTATGTTCAAAGGAGGATGAACAAAGTGAAAAAGCGGGTCATTTCTAGCTGTGGATGATATACGCCCTCACAGAGGAAACAGCATTGGAGAGCAAGCATGCTTAAATACCCTAGAGGACTTTGCCAGAATGGTGTGGGGGGCCAGAAAGCTCATTCCAGTTATAAGACAGAGTCCAAAGACATAGCGAATCTGGGAGACAAATACTAAAGTTTTCATATGCCTTACCACTAAGCACATGAGGGAGTGTGTCAGGGCATAACGCTGCGAAAGATTCTATTGGAACCTTCTCTTTTTCTTCCCATTTAGCAAAAATCTCACTTTAGGATTATCCCCATTGTCTAATTTTTGAGTCAGGACTTCTCTGCTGTTCTTGATTTCTTACCCCCTCTATGCTCTGCTTGTGTTATATATATGTATGTATTTCCTGAAATTTGGCCCATTTATTTATGCCATCTTCCTGAAAATGTTCAGGGATATCATTTATCAAATATTTCCATGTAACGTGGAGGGCAACAAATAACAGCAGCTTTGTTTTACAGAGAGAAAAGCTAAAGTGAACGCTGATTTGTAGACAGCACAATATCAGGTTAATAGACATGAAAGGTGACCTGGGGTGCTTCCTTCATGAAAATTCCATGACTTTCTTTTTTCTTTAAACTCAAGAACAGTAAATAATCTTGACTGACTCAGGCAATCACATTAGGACTATCTTAAAAGGGTTAGATTTTGAGTCAAATATGGCTTTAAGAAAGCACTAAATATTGTGAGCACCATTTAAAGTTAGGAAAGAAAGCAAAACATAAATGATCACTTGGAATATGTGTTGGTAAGATTGAAATCTTGTTGAACCCATGAAAACAGCTGCTTTTCCCCATTCTAACGGTTGTCTTTTTTAAAATTGGTACAGGAGGTGGTTGGTCACCCAGACTTCAGAGGACAGTAGTTACACCCCGTTGGGGTCACTACCACCCAGGATTTGACATTAGAGATCCGATAAGTTCAGCCCTTAGAACTGCTCAGGGTTTAGAGGACTTGACTGAACTCAGTGTGGATATTTGTAAAGTAAGCTCTTTACATTGTATCTCTAGCACCATCTACTGGGAAAAGAAGTGCCATTATTAGATTTACATTAGAAAGTGTCAGAAACCCGACTCAGGAAGCAGAGAAAAGGGGAGGAAGGAGTTCAGAAGATTCTAAGAAACAGAGATTTGAGTATATTATATTGAAGTTTCTTGTATATAGATGTAACCACTAAAACAAAAATAAAAGTTTCTAAATTATTCAGTTCAGTTCAGTTCAGTCGCTCAGTCGTGTCCGACTCTTTGCGACCCCATGAATTGCAGCACGCCAGGCCTCCCTGTCCATCACCAACTCCCGGAGTTCACTCAGATTCGTATCCATCGAGTCAGTGATGCCATCCAGCCATCTCATCCTCAGTCGCCCCCTTCTTCTCCTGCCCCCAGTCCCTCCCAGCATCAGTCTTTTCCAATGAGTCAACTCTTCGCATGAGGTGGCCAAAGTACTGGAGTTTCAGCTTTAGCATCATTCCTTCCAAAGAAATCCCAGGGTTGATCTCCTTCAGAATGGACTGGTTGGATCTCCTTGCAGTCCAAGGGACTCTCAAGAGTCTTCTCCAACACCACAGTTCAAAAGCATCAATTCTTCAGCGCTCAGCCTTCTTCACAGTCCAACTCTCACATCCATACATGACCACTGGAAAAACCATAGCCTTGACTAGACGGACCTTAGATGGCAAAGTAATGTCTCTGCTTTTGAATATGCTATCTAGGTTGCTCATAACTTTTCTTCCAAGGAGTAAGCATCTTTTAATCTCACAAACACAGACCATATTGTAAAAGTTTTTTTT
This sequence comes from Ovis aries, assembly GCF_016772045.2. NCBI lineage: Eukaryota > Metazoa > Chordata > Mammalia > Artiodactyla > Bovidae > Ovis > Ovis aries. The sequence continues at coordinate 85,449,437 of NC_056056.1, read as the reverse complement.
TTTTTTTAAAGCAACTAGAGTTCATAAACACAGTGACAAAGAACACTTAGAATATACGTATGTCTTCTTAATGCATGCGTGCTAAGTTGCTTCAGTCATGTCCAACTCTTTGTGACTCTATGGACTGTAGCCCTACCAGGCTCCTCAGTCCACAGAATTCTCCAGGCAAGGATATTGGAGTGAGTTGCCATGCCCTCCTCCAGGGGATCTTATGTCCAATCCAAGTCGCTTATGTCTCTTACGTCTCCTGCATTGTCAGACAGGTTCTCTACCACCAGTGCCATCCGGGAAGTCCATGTCATCTTAATAAGCCGCTATTAAACAGTCTCACACAAAAAACCCCAACAGAATGCCATGTACAAACCAAGTGATTAACTTGGTTTGAAAGGTTAAAAATATGAGCACTCGAAAGCAAACCAAGCGAGTGAAAGCCCAAGGAGCAGAGGGTCTCAATCTGAATATCAGAAAAGACTGATTTCAGGACAGAAAGCCTTCGGTTACACAAAGGAAGACACTTGGAAATGATAAAGGGTGCAGTTCACGATGAAAGTTCACCCCAAAATGGCTGTATCTAAGACCATGAAGAAAACCTCTAGCACTTTCACAAAATACAATGCAGCCAATATTGACTTAGAAATGTTTGAACTCTTAATAATTCTTGGATCAAAAGAGAAGTCAAGGGACTTCACTCTTGGCCCAGTGGTTAGAGGACTCCACCCTTCCAATTCAAGAGCTGCGGGTTAGATCCCTGGTTAGGTAACTAAGATCCCACATGCTGAGTGGTATGGCCAAAAAAAAAAAACAAAAGGAAGTTAAAAAAAAAAAACCAAAAAACTTTTTTTAAAGGAAGCCAAACCCCAGAATTAGGGATATCAGAAAAATAATTATGTATAATGGAAATGTATACATAATATATAGGACTATATAGTAAATAAATAGTATAATATTATAATTATTGGTAATGAAACTGCCTACATGTGCTATAATTAAAGTAATACTCAGAAAATTTTAGCACTACTTATATGTTAATTACAACTTGTGAAATTAAATGAGTTAGGCATCTAATACAAGATATTTGAAAAAGAATTAAAAAATAAATCCAAGAGAACAAAAGAAAAATTAACAAAAATAAAAGAAACTATAATTTTGAAAAGAATCAGAAAAGGTAGTGCCTAAATCCAAGGGCCACTTCACTGAGGGGGAAAATAACCCAATAAAATAAATATAACAGTAGATAACCTATTCAGTCCACAGAATTACATATGAGCAGAAGCAAATAACCACAGACAGATGGAACTGAAAGGATCATAAATTATTTCTTTTCTCAACTCTCTGCAAATAAACATGAGAGTAATATAGATGAAATGGATAATTTTCTAGGAAAATATATAAATTTTCAATTGTGAGCCCCAAAAGAAATTTTAAATAGATTATCAGAGAAAAATGGAGAAAAATACGAGTGCAGTGGAGTTGTCCAATGAAATACGGGCATACATTTAGCAACAATCTCCGAGATAAATTGAGTGAAAAGGTCAAGGTGGAAACAGGCTGTGTTTTGTGGATATGCACCTAGATGCTTGGGTATTCTCGTAACATCTCTGGAAGTTGCGTGAGAAACAAGTGGCAGTGGTTGCTTCTGTTGAAAGAAGCTGGGTCTGTGGGGAACGAAAAGAGAGAACTTCTTTACACTACAGAGCATTACTTTGTACCTTTCACGTTTGCCATCTTTTAAACTGATTACATGTGTAAATATTACCTACTCAAGAATTTTTTTTTTGGAAAAGTAGAACCAAGACAAAGGAAATAAATGCTTTTAAAGGATGTTTTCAAGAATACTACTTAACTCTTCCTAAAGCTGACTCTGGTAAGAGAAAGATTCTCTTGGTTGAACATGGACACGAGACTCTGGAATGGTCTTGGCCAGGCCTCCCTGTCTCTCTCAGGTGCTTTGGACTCCAGGCCCCCTTGCAGCTCTGTGTGAACTCAAAGACCCCATTCCTCATTCACCAGGAAGAATACACTTCTGAGCAGAAGCTCTGAGTTAAAAAAAGAATACCCTCTTTTCACCCAAAGGCAGGACATCCCTGTTACATAGTATTTAGGAACTCACAGAAACAGAACCAAATGCTTTAAATGGCTAAAAGTCAGTTCTCTTTTTACCTATTTAATTTTTTTTGAATGGTAAGATACAAGTTCCTAATTTTTCTTAGCCTCTAAGATTCTAGCTCCACTGTTTCTCAAAAAACAGATGAAACCAAGTTCCTAAAACATCTCCATCTGACCACATGAAAGGAAAAATGACTCACATCCTAAAAGAATATGTTAAAGATCTAATGTCTGTACTTGCCTCTAAAATATAAAGTTCTGGGACAATACAACACTTTTAAAAGGACTAAACTGTATCGTGTGTGAGGCTCTATCCCTTTCCGCTTTCCCTCTCAAGATTGGCCAGATTGGTGGGCCTGCTGCAGAGGAACCTAGGATTCCTTGTATTTGGGGAAAGAGCCTAGGACCAGGGGCTTCTCACTGCTGAGTCATACTTCTAGGGTAAGATGGCAAAGACCTCTACTATTATCTGTTCCTGGGGTTTTCTAGCTGAGCTGCTCAGAGCCTGTACTGGCTTCACTCTAGCTTATATATATTTGTATTTGTAAATCTTTATTTCCATATTTTTGGTTGTGCTGGGTCTTCGTTGCTGCACACAGGCTTTCTCTAGTTGTGGCCCTGCATTGGCAGGTAGGTTCTTAACCACTGGACCACCAGGGAAGTCCCTATATATATATATGTATTTTATGTTGTGTACAGTTGACCTTTGAACAATGCAGAGGGTAGGGGCACTAACCCTCCATGCAGTCGAAAATCCACCTATAACTTGACAGTTGGCCTTCCAAATCCAAGTATTCGACCAGTCAAGGACAGTGTGGTACTGTAATATTATTGAAAAAAATCCACACATAAGTGGACCACACATTTCAAACCCATGTTTTTCAGGGGTCAACTATATATGTATATTTATTTTATGTGTGTGTGTGTTTATTGAGCTCCCCTCTGAATATTAACAATAAATTCTGCAGGAATGGGGTAGGGGTTGAAAGTCAGTGATTTAGTCCAATTTATTCATTGCACTGATGAAAAACCCCAGGCCCAGAGAAGTGATTTCATCTAATTTAGCTTAACCTCTTTCCTTCTCTGAGGCAGGTTCTACCCGACTACTGTTACTATTACTACTACTGCCTTTGCTGCTATTACTGATATGATAAACACACACAAATCACCTTGTACTTAAGCCATTTTTCTCCGTATCAATTATTCTTCAAACTTCTTCACCCATTCAGCCTACTATGACCTCACCTCAAGTCTCAGCTCAACTGCTAAACTTTTATCCATGAAAAAAGCCAACCCATTCACACTGCCTGTCTTCCTCCGATAGCTGTGTCTCTGCTGGAGCACTCTACACACTGTGGTTATGAATTGCTTGTATGTCCATTTCCTCCTCAAGGCTGCAAGCAGCTTAAAAAGATATGTTCCATGTCTCATCTATGTGGCATCTCTGCCCATCAGAGTGCCTGGCATACAGTAGGTGTTGAATAAGTGTTGATCAGTCAAAAGAGTGACTGAGTGAATGGCACCGAGTCCATTGCTTTGGCTTTTACACACTCCAGGAACATGCCTATGGGGGGAAGCGTCCCCCACATTCCTTGAGCTTTCTTAATGGAGCTCAATTCAAAATATTTGTGTACCTTGTTTGATGCTCGGCCTAACATCTAAAGAACAGACCTGAAGGTTGGGAAAAGAATGAAAGGTAATAAAGCAAAGTGGCACAAGATTCAGAAGAACGTAAAATCCATGTTACAGTCTTTTGGCAAACCCTGTCTAGAGGATTGTCTATTGAGAAATTCACTCTTTCCCTTGTATCTCTAGAAAATTCACTCACAAGATAATTCTGATTCCTCTTTTCCACCCTTGAAGGCCAGACTTCTCCTTAGTGGTTTTAGCAGAGCAGAAGATGTGGTAAACTATTTTCACATATTTTATCGACTCTAAAATGTCACTGATTGTAAACTTCACCATTATTTTACATGATTGTTGTTATTTAGTTCCTCAGTTGTGTCCGACTCTTTTGCAGCCCCATGGACTGTAGCCAGGCTCCCCTGTCCATGGGATTTCCCAGACAAGAATATTGGAGTGGGTTGCTGTTTCTGTCTCCAGGGGATCATTGCGGGTGGATTCTTTACTGCTGAACCACTGGGGAAGCCCTTATTTTACATACCATGAAATAAACAAACAAAATCTCTGCCAGTTAAAACATGATATGATGTGATTTCAGAGATTTTAAATTATGAAAGTATCTTATAATAAATTGATGAAATGTGTATATTAACATCACAGGTTGTTTTTTTGACAATATCAAAAGTTTTGTGGGTCTTAGTCTCATCTGTTACATGAGTAGTTTGGAAACGACGAGCTCTGAAAACCCTTCTGGTCCCAACATCCTTGAGTTCTGTGATGTCACGAAGGGATGTTCTTGACTGGGCATCATTTGTTGTGTAATAACCACCAAGATGGGGCTTCCATCCAGATTCCTTCTGTACTTTTCTCTTGAAAGGTTGAGGGTCTTCATACTGCAGTGTCCTCCCCAGGACTGGTCCCTCCCATCCACATCATCGTAAAGAGGCTTCAGAATGTCTCACCTTGATAAGAACAAATGTACCTATTAGAGGTTGAGGAATCTGGCTTACACTTTGGAAGGGAGCAGTGCTTGCCAACTATAACACCTTCAAGAATCACTGCTAGAGACACAAAGCTTTGACTCTAAAACTGGCTAATAGTGGAGCGACCATACATCCTGGTTTGCCTCAGACTGTCCTGGTTAACTCATTTGTCCCAGGGTTGTTATTAACAGTTCCCCCTACAGTTCAAGTATAAAGACCACTCAGGGAAGTGACTGAGGAAGAGTGGTTACCAGTGTCACTTTGGCAATAATGGCACCGAATGGTTTGAAAATCACTAATCTCAGGGCCACTGTTAGCATCTAGTTAGCCAGTACCAGATGCTGATGCTTGGATATGAGCCCTGGGGTATCTCAGAATTAAAGCAAGAAATGTCAACAAGGTAACTGACTCAACAGTTAGGACAACCCTTATCCACCTTATCCTTTAATGAAAATTAAGTGCTTCCTTGATTTTTGTACTTCTTTCCACACTTGAGTGATTCTGAACTTTATCATCTTGCTGTCAGTAACACCTTACAATTAAGGAAATCTAATAATTTATTCTTCTTAAGATCTGACTCCCACCTCCTTTACAAATTGAAATTAAGGCTGGGAGGGTAGAACCAGTAGGGTCCTTAGGGTATAAAGATTTTATTCAGGCATTTATCACTCTTTTTTTCTGCTTCTTCCCACCAGGAGAAATTGCTTCAGTGCAAGGAACGGCATTTGACCTGAGGAAGCCAGTGGAGCTTGGAAAACACCTGCAGGAGTTCCATGTGAATGGCTTTGACCACAATTTCTGTCTGAAGGGATCTAAAGAAAAGCGTTTCTGTGCACGGTAGGTACTTTTCATTTGCTGTCTCTGTTGGGAAGAGATCCCAACTCCTATTCGAGGAGCTTTTCCTCTGGCCCTATTAATGCCAGTCACTATGCTGCAGGGGACTGTCTCCCCCAACTCAAGTGTCTTTTCAAAGCTCCTGTTCCACGGGTGACTTCATCCCTGCCCCCCATCTGCCTTTATCCCTGCCTGGCACTCTGTCTCTTTGTCTCCTCTCTCCCCATCTCTGCCCCATCTCTCAGGCCTTTTTTTCTTCCACTAGAAGTGCCAGTTCCTCCTGACTAAAGTCACCTCTGCTTTCCTTGAACTTCCGGAGTCCTTCGTCCTTTCAGGTTACGTTTCCCCTATAGTGCTCCCCACCTCCAGCCTGTCTGATAAGCATCTGTGTCCACACTCTCCTCACTAAAGTCCGAGTACTTCACATCATCTCATCTTTGTGAATCCCTTGACACCTAACACCATGCTTGGCATTAGCACATAATCAATACATGTTTGTAGAATGGATGGACCTTAAATAAAGCAGAGAAAATGACTGAAGCTCTAACAGAAACAGAAAGAACTTCAGAAGCCTTCTCCCCCTCACAGCCCCAGCACCAACCCCAGTCGTGTTCCTCTAGCTCCAGCCCACTCTCCTCTGTGCCTCCTATTCACATCCCTCCCCAGACGACCTCCACCTGAGGAGACCTCTTGCCACTCCTGCCTTCTCTGGCTGTTCAATCCCTGGCCTTTCTCTTTCTAAACATCTTTCCCTGAACCTCACTGTGGAATGTTTTACCTTGATAAGGCTGTGAGAGACCTAGCCTTATGTATATCCCTTTGACCCCAAATATAAGACCAAGTGGGTACTCTCTCCTCTGTAGAGGCTTTTCTTTTTTTAGAAAAAGGGAAGTCGAGCAGCCTATTCTGGGGGGATAGCTGAAAGGAGCCCCCTGCCTGCTCTAGCCCCAGGGCGGCAGGTAGTTTAACTTAGAAAAGCATTGCTTCTCTTTCAAACGACATAATTGGTGGTCTTGTCAGACCAAGCAGAGAGCTCCAACTCCTTATGAGAAATTATTCCAGTCTCCCCCCAGAGCCCTAAAACTGCCTCTGTCCAACCTGGCTCCCCTGACACACACAAACATATCTGACTAGGGTGAGTCGCTTTTGCCTTCCCCAGGGAAGCCGAGCTCAGAGTGGGAAGGTGCTACTGCGAATCCTCAAAACCCCCTACTTTAAAAACAAAAAAAAAGAAAGCAAACCACCTACTTACACCTCCCCTGAGAGGCTGCGAGAATCTCCTACCATGCTCTTCTCATCTTTGTCTCTTCCATAGCCTGTCTCGCTGCGTGGCTGGGTCTGACTCCTATCTCAAAGCTGCTTCCCAGCTTCTCCCTGTCTGCTTTTTCACCCTGGATCTACGTATATGTGGTCTGGCTTTATCTCTAGGGTCCATCATGCTGGAAGCGGGCGGGTACTGGAAGTGTACACCACCCAACCTGGGGTCCAGTTTTACACGGGCAACTTCCTGGATGGCACGCTGAAGGGCAAGAGTGGAGCAGTCTACCCCAAGCACTCCGGATTCTGCCTTGAGACTCAGAGCTGGCCTGATGCAGTCAATCAGGTAAGTCCACAAGCCAGCTTGTTAGAGTGGTGGTATGTCCAAGGTCATACCAGATGACGGAGATCACAACACTCAAGTCAGATCTGTATGATTCAAAAGTCTATGTGTGTTCTCTTCTCGAAGTCAAGATAAACATAGGAAATTCTTAGCCATGTTACTAACATGGCATTTACATATTAAAAAAAAACAAAAACTTTATTTTGTACCTTCAAAGCCTTCACTCAGTTTAACCTTTCTCCTTATGAATATTTACTTATTTTATACAACTACGCTGTTAAGATGCTCCTCCAAATCTTTTCATCCTTTTGCTTCCTCCTTTCTTTCCCAGCTATTGCCTAGAGTAATGCTCCTCAAAGTTCAAGCCCATAATAAGACACTTGCAGCCTGCACCGGAATGTAAATCAACCCCTCTTCTTTCATTAAGAAAGTCTTGCTGTGACAAAGTGTGTTTAGTGATGTGGTTGATTTCATTAAGAAAGTCTTGCTGTGACAAAGTGTGTTTAGTGATGTGGTTGATTTTCATCCTGGTTCAAGTTTATCTCATTGCAAACCAATAATAAATAGTTCTTACCCTGGCAACTGGTTCACATTAGAACTGGTCTAGAGACCAGTCCAGAAGCCATCCTGAATGGTTAACGGTGCAACCTGGGTTGGCAAGGTGTAACCTGTATTGTTTTCCTCTTCACAGCCCCACTTTCCTCCTGTGTTGCTGAAGCCTGGTGAGGAGTATGACCATACCACTTGGTTCAAGTTTTCTGTGGCTTAAGGAAATGTAAAGATATGTCCTGCTCCAAGGCCAGGCTGAGAGCCCCTTTAGCAGCCTGACTCTCCTATGAAGAGATGAGTTGAAGATTTAGAAGCTTTCAAAGTGATCCTGTGATTTAAAATCATACAAATGGTAGCAGTCAGGGTAGTCAGGTCTGAATATTGATTTCCTTCCCCAAGACTGGCTCCAGGCCAGGTCTAATGACCGGCTCTCCTCTCTGTGAAGTGAAGGGTACCCAACCACCCATGTCACCCATCATTCAGCCTTGATCCTAGCCCAGAAGTGGCACCTGGGCCCCATGCATTGGCTCCATCTGTCCATTCTGCCTCTTTCTTGTCTACTTTCCACCCTTTCTTTCTTTGATCCTACTCAATCCTTTTTTTCCCCCCTCTTTCTCTAGCTCACATCACCTTGCCCTATGCATCCTATGGCATTTTCAGGTCACTTAGCTCATTCAGCCTGGTGGCAGAGGGACCCTGTCTGTCTCAATAAGGCACCAGATGATGGAGACAAGAGTCAGCTAAGGCTTAGAGGGGATAAATGACTCACCTAAAGACACTGAACTAGGGAAAATTTTAACCAAGACTCTAAATCGGGTTATTTGCATGAAAAATGTGCAAATTCAAGTCCCCTTCTTTGCCTCCACTCCAGTCTTCAGGAGCATCCCTAGCATCAACTGATGGGCACAGAGGAGTCTAATCCTGTTAGCCAGGCTTTCTTCCCAAATTCACTTTTATAAAAAGAAGTGTGAGTCTGATTGAGCTTTATAGATGATGTGATTTAAGATGCAAGATCAAAATGTCCAGAAAGAATCTGTAAATTTGATTCTCTGCCTTCACAGTTAACTGAGAAGGCCAGTTCAGCCAAGGCATAGGAAGGAAGTCACTGGAGACAGGAGCTGTGTTAGTGTGAGGAGAGGGCCTTAACTGAGAGGACTACAACTGCACTGGAGAGCACATGCTGTGTTATACAGATCAGCCTGGGCTTCCCACCTTTCCTAATTGAATCATCTAGTGGTGGGTTTGGGTTGGTGGCTTTTAAAGAAATGTATTTTATACTATTATACACTAATAATCAGTTTAAATAAAATCAAAATCTGCACCTTCAAAAAATTCCCAGTTTCTTCATTCTGTCAGGCGTGACCCTTTGGGAAATGGATCAGATATAAACCGTGTGTTCTGGATTCTACTATGCTCTCCAGTCCCAGCCCTAGCTGGGAATACTATCTAACTAGCAGCCTGTGGAGCTTCCTATACACTTCCCTTTCTCTTTGTTGTTGTTCAGTTGCTAAGCCGAGTTTGACTCTCTGGGCCCATGGACTGTAGCACACCAGGCTACAGTATCCTCTATAAGAGTACAGTATCCTCCATTATCTCCTGGAGTCTGCTCAAATTTATGTCCATTGAGTCGGTGATGCTATCTAATCATCTCATCCTCTGCCATCCCTTGAAGATACTGTTTATTTTTTAATTCACTTTGACATGAATTTTCTAAGCACTTAACCGTGCTCTCCAGGGTCTTTTAAGCAGTTCAAGAGCTGATGTCCAAGATGCAGTATGTTCCTTAGGAACATCACAAATCTCTTTGGGGAAAACAAGACTAACAGGAACAACTAGATGATGTCGAATTGCATCATGACAGAGCTGGGAGCCCTGACCACTGACTTTGCTCCTGGCTTTTACTACATGCGCAAACAGTCTAATTTCACTTGGCCTGTTTTCTCACCTCTGAGGCAAAGGGAATAGACTGTAATTATGTGGAGGATGAGTATAAGTCTGCAGGCAGAAACTAAAGCAGCCAAGAGTACAACTAATGTCATGAAAACCAACCATGGTATTATTTGGTATGGAAAACACCATATATTATAGAATTATTAAAGACTTGTTGTAAATATCTACTCAAATGCAACCCCCACCAAGAGTAAGTCTCCAGGTCCCCAGAAGTCCATGCCTTCTTTACCATACATCCCCCCACCCACGACCAAACTAGTGCTGTATTATTCTGAGTTCTGGTCTTTCACAGGTGAGCATATTGTTGACTTCAGTTCAATGATCTATGGATTCCTTTGTTTCAAATTCATGACACAAGTTCTTATCGCTGACTGAGATTTTCATTTTTCCAGTTCCCACCCATTTTGCTTAACAAGGTAAGATTTAACATAAATAATCTGCACAATCATTGCTATAAAGTCTAAGATGCATGCTACGGGCGTTGAACTGTTGTGACTGTTAGGTGACCAATGACAAGTTCAATCTCTGAAGACTAAAGGAAACTAGCTAGCATCAATGAATAAATGGATCATTTGCAAAAAGTAGAACATGAAAAACTACCAGCAGAAAACAGAAAGCACAGCATATACCCTGCTCCCTAGCCAGTCCCATCACCAGTTATAACCGATAGCTGTTTAAAATGAAACAATGGAATCAGAAGTTTGCAATGGGCTTTTTTTTTTTTTTTAATGTTTATTTGGCTGCTCCAGGTCTTAGTTGCATGCAGCATGTGGGATCTTTGATCTTTGTTGTGGCATGTGAACTCCTAGTTGTGGCATGTGGGATCTAGTTCCCTGGGCTATTTGGAGAGTTTGCTCAGGACTGCAATCCTTTTCCAATCAAGGAATTTTTATCTTCTCCTTTTTAAGTTCCAGCTTCTCGAATTCAATTACTCAAATCATAATGAATGTCTCAGATGATCTGGGTAGCACTGCCAGCTGTGGCTAAGTGAGGTCAGCAAACTCTCTCCTCAAAAAAGCAACTATAATGTAGAAAAAAACTGAGACAAAACAGGTTTGTCACTCTGGCAACTAACCCAAAACATACAAGACATGTTTGTTTGAAAAACTGCTGAATTTTGAGTAGAAACTGTAAGATTGTGGCATCCTTGCCTGGGGCTGCTCCCATTCCCTTTACTTCCCTAGCTCACTTGCAGTGGAGCTTCTGCCAGGGCGAAACAGAGCATGAAGACCAGGAGACCGCTACTGCTATGGTTTCGGGCATGGGAGGGTTCTCTCAGTTTGGAGTGGTAGGTGATATCCATACCCAACTGCTTTGTTAATAAAAATAGTGATCTTGGTGCTCTATAAGCAGGGAGACTGATGGCTCTACTAGCCTGAGGTGTCAACTGTGTGTGGTTAGAACAAGCACACTTCTGGGTGATCAGAGGCTACACATGCACAGCAAAGACCAGAGGGGGTCAAGCTATTCACACACACACTCCTGGCCAACTCTGATGCAGCAGGCACACGCAAAGGAAATTAAAAGGACTTAGCAAAAAGCAAAAACAAAAACAGATTTGAAAAAATGTCTAAACACCGAATCCACTCCCTACCTTCACACAGATCCATCAGCAGAGGACAGTAATCTGGGTTGAAATGTGTGAGCACTACTATCCAGTTGCTGACCACTGAGCCAGCTTTGCAGATGCAGGGCAACCCCTACAAAGCTGAGCTTCAAAATAAACACAAGAATGTTCTTTTAGAAATAGCCAAAATACTGAACAGAGATTATTAAAAAAAGAACCAAGCAAAATTCTGAGGTTGAAAGGTACAATAACCAATGACAGTTCCAACTACAGAGGCTCAGAAGCAGATTTAAAATGGCAGGGGAAAAAAAATAAATGAACCTGAAGACAGAAAAAATTTGAAAGCAAGAGGGAAAAAGTCTTGTCACTACAGGAGACCACCAACACAATTAACATCTGACTTTTTGCCTTCAACAGAGGGCAGGAGGCAGTAAAAGGCACAATCAATGTGCTTAAACCCCCAAATTACCCTTCAAATGCAAAAGTGGGACAAAAACATTTCCAGATAAAGAATCAGAAAACTCACTGCTAGCAGAACTACTTACAAGAAATACTAGAGAAGTCTTCCTTTAATGCTGCAAGGGAAATTAAGACAGTAACTCAAACCCATGGAAAGAAAGGAAAAATACCAGAAACGGTAAATTTTCTCATCTTTTCTTTGAAAGACAGAAGGTTGTATGAGGCAATAATTAAACACCATGTCATCGAGTTTGTAACACGTAATATAGCACAGGGAGGGAAGTTTGGGAAAATATACTGGAGCGAAATTTCTGGATTTTACCAGACCATTAATCTGAAGGAGGCTGTAATAAATTAAAGTCCAGCTGTAAAGTCAAAGCAATGGTTTTTCCAGTAATCATGTATGGATGTGAGTCGGACCATAAAGAAAGCTGAGCGTCGAAGAATTGATGCTTTTGAACTATGGTGTTGGAGAAGACTCTTGAGAGTCCCTTGGACTGCAAGGAGATCCAACCAGTCCATCCTAAAGGAAATCAGTCCTGAATATTCATTGGAAGGACTATGCTGAAGCTGACACTCCAATACTTTGACCACCTGATTTGAATGAAAAGGGAACAACAGAGGATGAGATGGTTGATGCCATCATTAACTCGATGTACCTGCTTGTTTAAAAGTTTTTAAACTTTTAAAAACTTTTAAAGTTTGAGCAAGATCCTGGAGATGGTGAAGGACAGGGAAGCCTGGTGTGCTGCAGTTCATGGGGTCACAAAGAGTCGGACACAACTGTGACTGAACAGTAACAAGATACAACCACTCAGGAGATAACTAAAAAATACAGTTTTTAAAAAATCAAGAGGAATTTGAATAGTACACTAAAAAAATATTTAATACAAAATGGTAAAAAGACAGGAAACATACAGAAAACATTAAACCTCAAATATAAACCCAACCATACTAATAATTCTATATGTAGATGGCTTAAACAAACCAAAAGGCAGTCTGTAAGACTGAATTAAAAGTCAAGATCTAGCAACTAATTCCAGTTGACTTGAAGTACCCCACCACCATGACCACCCAGTCAGAAACCCAGATGCAACTACAGCCATCTGCACCGGTGGTTCTACCTCTGCCAATCATGTAGGTATACAGCATCTACTGAAAAACATCTGTCTGTAAGTAGGCCATGCTGGTCAAGTGTTAGTCACTCAGTTGTGTCCGACTCTTTGTAACTTCATGCACTGTAGGCCCACCAGGCTCCTCCGTCCATGGAATTCTCCAGGCAAAAATACTGGAGTGGGTTGCCATTTCCGTCTCCGGGATCTTCCTGACCTGGGGATTGAACTTGGGCCTCCCACACTGCAGGCAGACTCTTTACCGGCTGAGCCACCAGGGAAGACCATGCTGGTCAAACCTGTGCTATTTAAGGGTCAACTGTATATGCACCGATAAGCTGAAAGTAAATAGATGAAAAAGATATACCATAAAAACAGTAACCATAAAATTGGTAGAGTGGCTATATTAATATTAGAAAATCTGACTTTTAAACAAGCAGTAATACTAGAGATATTTGACAATAAAACAATTAACACATCGCGAAGCTATAACAATTATAAATGTATTTGCATTAGAGCCTTAGATGCTTTGAAGCAATTATTGTGACCAGGGGCCATGTTTGGAGTTCACTTAGTGTTGGACAAAACCCAAACAGTTCTGATAAATAGCCCTTCAAATTTCTTGAACAGAATGTTACCTTTTTAAAAAATGAGTATTTCTCTTGAGCACAGTGACCTCTAGTGGTACTAATATAAACTCCTTTTTCATTGAAAGGTTCCATTCCATAGGGTCAGTTGGTTAAAGGATCCTAGAGGATGTATTGTAGAATCCTCCTCAGAATCACGTGAGTGCTGCTATGATAACAGCAGTAAGCCAGGCCAGTCTGTCTAATGATGTTATAGTGAAGTAGGAGCTGGCTAGAACTAACCCCTTCAGCAGTAGTTTTCAATTGTGGCATACAAGGGAGATTTTTTAGAAGATTAATGCTCAAGCTACCCTCAGCTATTTTGATTTCATTACATTGTTTTTAAAGCTCCCTGGGTGATCCTGATTTGTAACTAGGGATGAGAACCACTGGCCCTGGCATAAAGTAAAAGCTTTCCTCATAGTAATGAGTCTCCACATTCACTAGTATTTTAAGTGCATTAGTGTGTTTAGCTAGAATTTACTCTCAGGAAGCACTTCAAGACTGAGTCAGAGAAACAATCTTCCCAGACCAAAAGTATGTCTTGTTAAGACCCCAGCAACCAGACTGACAATCCTGGCACCATTATGTTGAAGACTAAATAGTTAGAGAAATGTCAGGGAAGATCTCGCAGGCCTTGCATCATGGCAAAAAAAAAAAAAAAGAGGTAAGTGTAAATCAGGGATTTGCAAACATTTTCTGTAAAGGGCAAGAGATGAAATGTTTTAAGCTTTGTGGCACTTAATCTGTTGCAATTACTCAGCTCAGCCATTGTAACACAAAATGTCACAGGGTACCCATTCTTTGGCAAAGAATTCATAACTTGTTACAGGGGCCCAGGTACTCTGGTGATGGTCCTCCGGACAGTGACCAAGATAAACAGACCTATCTCCCTTTACCTCTGCCACATTGATCATATTTCTTTAGAGCTAGACTTTTTGATCCTTGGCAGTGAAAAGGATTCATTTTCTAGAACTCAGATTTCTTGAAGGTATGTTATTAACCAAGATAAAGTCTTTTAATAGGATCACATCCAGCTTTCTTCAAGCTTCAGTCACTTAGATCCCAGGGAATCTAGAGGTGGATAAGACATAAACTTAGGCATCTGACTGTCATAAGAAATGGATGATTTGACCTTCCTTATGTAGGCTAGGCTGACTCACCTGGGCTCACCAGTTCTTGAAGAGGAGAGGAAGTAAGTTTGAACCTTTCCTAGCAGAGAATTTTCTGCACAGAAATTTTCTACTCTTTCTGAGCAGAGAACTCTCAGCCTCTCAGTGTTAACCCAGATGAGGCACAAACCTTGTATTAGAATTGTAGAGTAGAGCTGGGCATTGTAAACAGCAGCCTAAGAATCTACATCCCCTGCAAGCAGATGCAAACAGAAGTCTGATAGGCTACTAAACTGAAAATGTGGGCTTTTAATTGAAATGGTGATTAATTATAGACAGTTCTAATTTCGTTTAACAGATTAGAATTCATTCGCTCATCCATGAAGTCATTCATCAGATATGTAAGTGTTAATAAGCACTAGGCAGTGAGGAAACAGAACAAGGTACCTGCTATCACAATGTGCCTTGCAGTAGCACACCTGCAGAGAAGTAAACAGCCAAGTCCAGTGTTCTACTATAGAGGTCGGTGTGTTGAGAGCAAGGGAACCTAAACAAGGCTTGAACGCATGACAATTTACAGACCTTGGGGGAAAAACATGTATTTTACCACAGAATTAAACTATGTTGAGATACCATGTTTCAACACAAGATTGGTAAAAATCAACATTGACAGCCCATCATGTTGCTACACCATGTGTACCAAATGGGCAATGCTAGAGAGAAATAGGCTTTCCTATACATTTCCACCAGGACAAACAGTACTAGCAAAAATATAAATGCACAGACCCTCTGACCCAGCAATTCAACTTCTAGGAATTATCCTGGATACATACACAAGGTTACACATGTGACATACTGAATAAGGTTATTCACTGCAGCACTATAATAGTAATTAGAAACAACTCTCACATCCATGAATAAAAAACTGATTAAACTGCTATTACTTGTAGCTCAGAAACTCTCCAAGGAAAACAGGGAGTCCCTTCCAAGGCATACAAAGTTCAACACAATCTATAATCCTACATCCTCCTTCCTAAACCATCTCTTCCCTCTACTCACTGCCTCTTGGCCTCCTAGCCTCCAACTCAAACTACTTTAGGCCTTTGCTGTACTGTGCCTCAGAAGTTGGTGTGGCTCTCACTTGCTCCAATGTCACCATCAGAGGCCTCCTTGGACTAGTCCTTACACAAAAACAACCAATCTCCTATCCCTCCGTATCATTATTCTCTGTATCATTACCCACCTGGTGTTTGCTCCTTTCCTTTCCAGAACTTTTGCTCAATGAAGACAAAGACTGTTCACTTCTATATTCCAAAGCTAACAGTACCTGGCACACTGTAGGAGCACTAAAGTTTAATGCATAAATTATGCAACATCCGAGCAACTTAATAGTAAGCAACTTTTAAAAAGTGCCATTTTTACTTATGTAAAAGATCTCTAAGATATTTAATGAGAAAAACAAGGCTTATGTATTTGTGTTAAGAGAAAAAAGGAGGGTCTCCTTGATGGCTCATTAGTAAAGAACCCGCCTGCCAATGCAGGGAACATGGGTTCGATCCCTGGTCCAGGAAGATCCCAAATGTAGCGGGGCAACTAAGCCCACTGCTACAACTATTAAGCCTGCACTCTTGAGGCACCACAATGAGAAGCTCATGTACCGCAACTAGAGGAGCCCCGACTTCCCGCAACCAGAGAAGGCCGGACTGCAGCAACCAAGACCTAGCACAGCCATAAATAATCTTTTTTAAAAAGAAAAACAGGAGAGTGGGACTTCCCTGGCGGTCCAGTGGTTAGGACTCAGAGCTTTCATGGCTAGGTACCAGGTTCAATCCGTGATTGGGCAAAAAAGATTCCACAAGCCACACAGTGCAGCCAGAAAAAGAAAAAAGTATCTATGTACAAACGACAACAACGGTTGCTTTTGGGGATCTAACTAGGTGGCTCAGAGTCAGAGGTAGAGCCTTCTTGCTATATCCACCAAATCAAAAAGTGAAATGAAATGGAAAATAGGTTGGGCTAGCAGCCTGTGGCAAATGGGAAAAGCCATTAACTTTGGCGACTGGCCTTGAGGGCTGAAGAGTTATTTGGCTACTACATTCTGTGTTCTAGAATTACCCTTCTATCCAGCATCTTTTCCCCATTAAGTCTGGAAAGAAAATAACCAAGTTATTAACACCAACACCAGCCAAGCCCCCAGTATTTCTACTTTAACCATGCCTTCATCATCTTCCCAGCTATACAATTACATAAACATCTTCTAGGCTATACAACCCTCCCCTGTAAAGGTCTCCAAGCAATTAATTGCTCAGAGCCACATCTAGTGAATTCATTGCTACTGTCCTTCATTGAAAACTCACTGCCAACATGTCAGCTTTACAGCTTTCAATTCCTACTTAGCTTACTATATCCTGGAAAACACTCGACTTCAAGATAGGCTACACAATGATGAAAATCACACACACAATCATTCATTTGACCTAGCCACAAATCAGTAATATTTTAAGAACCCCTCAAATGTTCTTCTCAATGGAGGAGACATGGCAAAACACAGCGTTGCACTTTGCCTTGATACTTAGCTTAGTTCAAAGCCTGAAGGAGAACTACAAAAGTGAAGTCCTAAGTCATGCTTTACTTACTTTTACACCTAGGAGAGAGTGCCAAGTAAGGTGCTATGTCCAAAGCAAAGACATCTTTAATCAGCTCCCAGGTTAATGCCAGGTTATTAATTTAGGAGTTAAATATGAACCAGCATTTTTCAAATCGATCACACAATCCATTTAGTAGTCCCAACCTTGAAATTTTTTTTTTTAAAAAGGTACACCACGCCAGCCAGTTCATCATTAAGATGAATAACAAATGTGGGTACCGAGTTGTCATGGCTACAAAAAAGGTCTTGACCTAAATACCCTGTACTCCCTTTCCTGTAAGGGTAAATAGAATTTTCTGTGCTTTTAAAATTCATTTTTTGCCCCTAACCTCTCTTCCATATTTTTATCCTCTCATAACTAATCTCTAGGATGCTGCTAGTAATCCATCCCAAAGCTACAGAATTAATGATTCCTACTCTTGGCTCAGAACCCCCACTTCCACAAATTGAGTATCAGGACTGTTTATCCTCTGCAGATTTATTGTTGAGTAAACTTATCTTTATATAATACAGAACAAGTAAAGCTGACCAAGTGCAATAAGCAAGCCTGATGATTACACATAGCTTTACAGCAACCATGTAACGCAGCCAGTTGTCAAAATTCCAAAAACAAAAGCATCCAAACTTTGAACATACTAATGATCATTCAAACCAGTAAATATGAGGCAGATCAGTATTCCCAACTGTAATGCTATCCAGTAAGTTTGAGTGTCAGAAACAAGGACAGATAGCTGTGCCATCAGCACTAAAAAAATTTTTTTGCACCAAGGCTAGAGAACACCCAGTAAAAGCTTGACCAGAAAATTCAAAATTAACTGTCACTGCCCTATGATGCTTAAAGTCCAAATAAACAATCTACTGGTGCTAATATTCTAAAGTCTATCAGATGCTGCCAAAAAGTAACTACAGTGAGGTGTTGCTAAATATAGGTTGAATTAACATAACTGCTTTAGTCTCATTAACATTTCTGACATCTTTAATTACTTTGCACCAGCCTGGCAAAATAAGATGAATTATGTTGGTTTTCAGGAACTGAAGAAACCTAACCTGGGAATTAATATCTCTGCTCAGAATAAGGCAATTCATTTGAAGAAACAGAAGAGAATATCTAGGCTGGAAAATTTTGCAAAGCTGGTTTACATAAAGGTGTTTTGTTCCAAACTCAAAGACAATTCTCTAACATGCACAAGTTCGGATATAAAACTGGTTAATGTTTGAAAACAAAAGAACCCTGAGTATAACTTTCTAGAATGGAGAGCTCTAATTTGATACCACCCCATCTAACAGCCTGATAACCTCTAGTAGGCTCTTGTAAAATCCAGCTTCTCCAGCATCAAGTCCAACTACTTTTTACTTAGTTCCTGGTGTGCTCACTTATAGCAAGTCAGTGGTCCCTACAGCCTGACATAAGAAATTAGCCTTATTGATAACATCTGATACCAACTCTAACAGAACTTAGGGACTTGTCATGATGCATCATCCATGCTGTTTAGGGAGACCCAACTCGAGTTCTTACCATCTGACCCAAAGTTCTAAGTGTAAAAAGGAATTTTCCAAGTATGTGTGTGTGTATATATATATATATACGTTAATTATGTTTAAGACTTAATATCATTAATTTTAAATGTAGGTCTGTATGAATACAGTTAATACCAAGGTTGACTCCTGAAGCATACCAAATTAAGGAGTATTAATATTGAACACAAATCAAGAATCTAATTAGAAACATTTTATTTTAAATGTGCCAAATAAAAATCCACATTTTCAGACCATAGGATGTTAATACATTCAACAAAAATTTGTATTATATTACTGCTGTAAATTTACAGAGTAATAGTCCAGATCCATTTTGATTAGATGGTTGAAATACCCTCCCTAAGTTACACTTTACAGACATCACGAATCCCTTATAATAATGTAAACAAAATAACTTTTCCCTAAAAGGTGAACTTGAGCACTTCAGTCCACTCTTTCAGGACTTGCACTTCTTCTCGGACTTCCTGATGGGGAACGACTAAAAAGAAAAAAATATTTAAGTTTGGAACCAATTAGTGTCTAACAAAACTCTTCTCGCATATATGTCAGGGTGAAACGAAGAAATGCTAAGGTGGCCAAAGGGTAGTTAAGTTCCTATAGCAGAAGTCTTAAAAAACTCTGTAAGGTTTAACAGCCTCTTCACTAATTAATCTTACAAAACTTAGGTAAAGATAACTATTTGCTTTTTGGAGATTTGGGGGGGAGGTCATCTAAGAAATTCTAATATTTTAACATATAGCACCAATTCTCCAGGAAATACGCAGTAAGCAAAATTCTGCAGAGGCCACACTTGACAGTTAAGATATGGCAACAAATTATTTAGCTTACCTTCTTTTTGGAGATGGAGATCTGGACTTTGATCGGCTGTCAAAACATGAAAAGGCTGTGTTTTACTTTTGTGTGAAAAGTTCTATCCAACCCCTTCAGTTACAATAAAATGAAATGAACCCCCAAAATGTCCTGAGCTTAAACTACACTGCAGTTAAACTGGAAACAAAAACCCTACCAGTTTTTTGGCTAAAAGTCAATCTTCTAACACTTGTTCTTCATAAAATAATCTTTCATACTCTAAGCAAAATGATCTCAGAATGCTTCTCCATACATGTATCAAATCCAACACAGGCCTCTTAATATAACCCCACATTCACCAACTTTTCACTATAGCTTGATATGCCGTTGCCTAGAAAGTCAGCTAGAACAGGCCACGTATAAAGCAAGTTATAAAGTTTGGTTTACTAATAAGAAAACTGTGCTCCTCCTCAACTTACTTCTAAGCTCACAGCTAACAAATTTCAACAATTCAAAAATACTTTGAACTCTGGATATTGGTGCCATATAACTAAGAGCATCAATGAGATTTTTACTCTACCTGCTTCTAGGCCGTGAAAGAGACCTGGATCTTGATCTCGACCTGGACCGGGATCTTAATAAAAGCAAACACATTTATACCAATTAGTCCACAAGAATAATTTCCTTAAATACCTTCTGAGTACCTTTTAAGGTAGGATAGGAAGGGGCTAAAACTGTCCAAGATGCCCTATCAGTCTAAGACTGGACAAAGACTTGGAACTACCATTTCAAAAATCTATCGTGAGTTTCTGTACAGACGTACAATACTCTTAAACAGAATGTAGCATCCAAGAGAGATTTGTGGTATTTGAGAAAACTGGTGTTAAAAGAATCGTATCAACCTCCTGAATGGAAACTCCTGTGACTGGGTAAAGCTGTGTTCATGGATCAACAAACTATCATGGATGGTTCAGGACCATCAATCTGTAAATACAAACCAAATAAGGCTGACACAGACATCTTGAGGTCCTGCAACCAAGTTAAATGCATTTATCTGGAGTCCAGGTTTTTCAAATGGACAAGTTTCTGAATCATGGCATTTATAAAGACTGTGCTGCTGCTGAGTACCAATAATTCTCAGTAGCATTCCCTACCGCTGACACGAGTAGCATTGTCAATTCCTTTCATTATCTAGAATGTTATCCATTTCCATAACCTTTGAAAACAAAAAAATGCTGAGGGGTCTAATTTGATTTTTAACTTCTCAAATTTCAGTGTCTAACAACAAGCCACATTCAATCTATGTGTATATTACCCTAAATTTTCCATGGTCTCAACCCTCAAAAAAAGAAAAACTTTAACTTGCTTCTAAATCTCTTTCTGGTTCTAATGGGCCTTCTTATCAGGAAACAAGTAACTATCATCTTTTAGTGCTATTATCATTTGTCTATAAACTGACTTATAGGTAAATGAGAGTAGATCTAAACAGATACAAGATGACTCCAGAAATTTTCAACATGTTTACCCAGAGTGCTCCCTGGAATGATTTGAGGATTTATGCCTTAGACCCTCCTCTATGACCTCTGTAACACCCTTAAAATCTTTAGTTGGGCTTTTCTTCATTTGGACATGTTCATAGCCAACTTTTTTTTCAAATATCTTCTGAAGCATTCCATTTCAATTAGGTCCGTACTCCACCGCTGTCATTAAGACGGGACAATCCAAATACAAATAAGGGGGAAAAAAGGTGCTACATACTGGAAATACCTCGATCCTTTTATAGAACCAGACCTAGATCGTCTGAGTGAAGCTGATCTTGATCTACGAAGAGACACAGATCTTGATCGCCGAGGAGATGCTGATCTTGACCTAAACATTAAATCAAAGTAATTTCAATTTGATTCCAATTAAACTTCACCACTACTTACAAGTTGAAATTTAAACAAGATCTCTCACCTCCTTCCCCTGCTCCTGCTGCGTGAGCGAGAGTATCGTCTACCTCTGGATCTCGAATGTGATCTAGACCGTGACCTATTTTTCAAGTCAGAAAAAAACATAATATTAGATGGCAACTCCTCTTAGAGTCTGTGTGCCTCTGCTGAAACCAAATCTCAAAACTATTTAAATTTAGTGTCTCATTTGGAAATAAACTCTGGGCCTATTAGTTGTCGTTTTTTTTTTTTTTAAACTACCTAAAAAAAGATTTGTTAAAAGCTCAATTACATTTTAGATTAACATAATATAAAACACTGTAATGTGTATTTAAAATAAACCTTGCAAGTTTGCAGGTCGACCCTCTTTGGCCCATGGTCTAGTAGATCTAGACGATCTAGAAGTATCTATAGCCGATCGCTGCATCTAGATGTTTTCTTCAATCTACACGACGATCAAACTGACAGCCAAATGAGCCAGGTGAGGCTTGATTGACGCAAGAAGATTTTTCTAGTTGGGAATGTGGTCAATCTGGTGTTCCTCTTTCTAAACCGGAGGGGCCCCCAATTGTAAGCCAAATTTACTGTTACGGCGATCACCGTCTCAAATTTTCTGCCCTTTAAAGAATAAGGTGAAGCTAGGTGTAGATGACTCGAGGGGATCTGGCCTCTTATGCTGATCACCTCAAGGTCTAGGAGGATCTTAATTGTCGGATTTGCAAGGCGCCTCAGCATGATATCATAAGGCTCGTGACATTCTGAATCAAGGCGACTGACTCAAACGAAGAAACCTGAAAGGTTTTGACCAGGTTGATTATTAATACATTAACATTTCTTTAATTAAACAAAAATTGTAAAATACACCTGTAACAATTAACATTCAAGTTTACAGAAAAATACGTTTGTGCCTTGCTAATAAAAAAATTACTTGATTAACTAGTACACTAACCATTCCTTTATTAAAATAAATACCTGCTTCTTCTTCGGCGGCTATAGCGATGACAATCATAAGCATAATGTCCCTTTTCGCCACACTCATAGCATCTATCATTGGGATCAAAGGGACGTCGGGCAGGTGGTCTATCAAATCGAGATCTCCGAGGCATGCCTGTTGATAGTTCAACTCTCACTCGGGAACCACAAATAACTCTACAAAAAACAACAACAAAACTGTAACGCCAAAAAAAAAAAAGGTGAGCTCTATATTTAGCACTTTCCAACCACTCTCTTTGCCCTCAGAAGCTCCAACTATATAAGTCCTTCAAACTTCACTTTTGCTTTCATTTCCTGTCTTCATAAAGTGATCAGCTAATTATTTAAAAACTCCTCCAGACTACAAAATTCAAGCCTGACACAGGAACATTCTCACCAAGATCTCACTTACTTTCCATCCAGGCCTCGAACTGCATCTTCTGCATCTCTAGGGTCTTCAAATTCCACAAAAGCAAATCCTGGAGGATTTCTGGCAATCCACACAGTTCTCAAAGGCCCATAATAACTGAAAGCCCTTTCTAACTCTCCTTTGCCAGCACCAGTTCCCAGGTTACCAACATACACCTTGGTTTCTGTTTAAAAAACGCAAAGGAAAGAGTGCACATTATGCAAATAATCTGGCCCAAGTTTGAATTTTTTACATATATTCTTTTTTACAGTGCAAAACATTTAATACTCTATCAAGGGCTAATGTTAGTCTTTAAACCAGCGAAGTTCGTAACATTTCTGAAAAGCTAAGCGTACGACCAAGTTCTTAACATTCAATGGAGGGGGGAGCCCCGCGGGAAACCTCCAAATACGAGCACCGCAGCGTGGTAGGATACTCCGAGGCGTGGAGCGGACTCCGCCCCGGTCCCGCCCCTGAGTCCCGGCAGCCCCAGGCACACCGAGAACGCGCGGGCCGGCGGCGGCAGCGGCGTTCTCGGTGAGCGGGCCCCAGCGGAAGGCGGAACGGGAGCGGGGCTGCGCCGACTCCAGTACTCTGCAGCAGGCGCCCCAGGCGCAGGCTCGCCCGTGACTCCAGCTCCCCGCCTCAGAAGCCATAAACCATGCTCGAAAAAGCCAAGAGAGAAAAACCAGCCGCCAGACTTAAAAATCACGCTTCCATGCCCACTCAGCAATCAGACCGTTTGACGAGAATGCGTAGCTCGAAGCTGCCAGTTTTCTAAGTCTTAAATTCATCCTTTCTTTTACGGCTGCGACCACATCTGTCAGCTAAAGTGGCGGGAAAGCGCCAAAGAAATGCGCCACCATGGTCGTCAATGTGCGCAAAATGGCAGCCGAGGGCGGGGGGGGAGGGTGGGGGACGGGCGGGCAGGCGGGCAGCTCGAAGAAGGGCAACAACAAACAGTGATCGAGGGGCTGGCTCGGGCTGGGCGGGAGACTAAGATGCCCAAGAACTGAAAGATACCCGCCGGAAACCTACCCCAGCCACCCGCCGTCCTCCTGCGAAACCCCGCGGCCGCCGCCTCCAGCTTCGTATGGTGTGCGCCGAAGCCGCCATTACGCACGCGGAATAACCGTCTCCCAACCGCCGCGCCAACCTCACGACCTCTAAATACTCACTACACCCACAGCAACCTCCCTTCCTGGCCTCCAGCCTCTTACCTCCTCCGTACCGCCCGTAGCGCGACATGATGACTGGCCTGCGAGCTGGGCTCTTTCAGCTCGCAGCGCCCAGAGAACGATCAATACAAAACCAACCAAACCGCCTCACACGCCAACGGTCCCGGCGGCACTACGAGGAAGCGCCTGGGTTCGCGCTTATATATGCGGCGGCTGGGTTCCGTTGCGCATGCGTCATCTCGACGTTCTGCGCGGCACAAAGGAGCTGGGCGGAAACAGCAGAGAAGCGGTGCGTAGGTAACTGATGGGGTTGAAACGCGAATCCTGGGCGGAGGGATACGTTTCCGTGGCAACGCGGAGATCCTGTCTGTAAACCCTTGGCCCTTCCCCGCGTTGTCCCGCCCTCCCCCCGCCTTTTCCCTGTGTTCCCCTCATGTTCCTTCCCTCATTCTCCTCCCCCCCCCCCGCCTTCATTTACCCTCCCTCGCATCTAGGGACCCTTAGCTGTGGTAATCTTCTTTCAGGCCTCATGAAAGGTGTAAGATTTAACCGCTGATGTTGCTGCTGCCGCCGCCTTTCTGCTAGGGGACCTGACCTCGACTGCTACTCATTGATCTTTGGGGCTCGTCAGAGGTAATCGGGAGCTTGGGACAGAGTGAGAACCACCTACACCCCGACTGTCTGAGTAGTGGTCCTCAAAACCACCATGGGCCTCAAAAGGGGTGACGCCCCCAAGGGACCGGCAGCCCTGAACCGACCCTTCTGCCCCTTCCGAACCGGCCACCAGTTTTCCCCAACACGGTCCGAGTTCTCGGAGTCAGGAGGACAAAGAAGTAGAGGGTCCCCCCACCCACCTCTTTTTATTGAAATCGTGACATAATCCTAAATCTTTAAATCATTTGTGGTAGTGGCAATTCTGAAACCATTTGCATTTGACGCACAAAGTGTTATCTGTGCCCCCTTTCTAGTGCTTTCTGCTTTGCACTGTAGTACCACATCTCATCCACTAATATTGTATCCTGAGGATGGGGAGTTTCTTAAGTTGTCTCTGAGTAAGCAGCCTTGCTGCTCAGTCATTCTGTATATCAAATAAATGAAAATCTTTTCTTTGTTAGAATCGCTTAAAAGTGCAGTTTCAATTTTATACAGTGTATTTGCCAGACACCAGCTCTATAAATACAGATTTCACTTTTTTACCATCCAGTTAAAAAAAAGCATTGCACTGTAAATACTTGGAATACATGAGTTGCAAATGTCCCACAAAACAAGAGGAAATTCTTAGGTATTTCTATTTTTTTTTCCTTTTTCATCTGCTGTATGTAACTTCACTTGGTATGTATAGATGTGGGATACGCAGTACAGGAGAAAGGGGACTTAGTTAAATTAGCATGTCTTCAGGTAAATAAAAAATGAATTATCTGAGAGTAATGCTAAGGTTTTACATTATTGCCATAACTTTTCAAATTATGGAAGGAATTGGTCTACCTCAAGAAAATCTCTAGTGAGAAAATAGAAGTTTCATCGTTTGTTATGTTTGTTCTCCCTTATTTTTTTTTTTTTGTTATCTACTTAACAGAGTTCTTCCTAAAAGTATTAAGCAATACCGATCCTTTACATACTCATTTATATATACTTTAAATAGAAAGAGCATAGGTACAAAGCATAGGTAAAAAAAAGATAGTGCTTATTATACTGCATAGTTTCTCATAGACTTCAATAAATATTTTTGGGGCTTTGAATACAAAGTGTACTGTACAAAAGAATTTTTGAGCAAATAACAGTGTAAACAGTATGAAAAGAAGCAGCTGTCCAACTTACAACAAACTGGTTTCAAGCACATTAAAGGGAAAGTGGTAAACCTGGACTGGCTTGTCTGATTCTGTAACTATCTCTCTCATTAAAGGAGGGACGATTCCTAGGCTGGGCTTTGCTAACCTCATTGCCATGAAAAAATAACAGTACTGTGTACTACTTTTGCACCCTGTTATATTGAAAACTTTCTCTTTAAGAACAGTTCTTTTCAACTAAATGTCAGTCCAATCAGGGAGATTTTTTTGTACAGTTCTTTTATTTCTACTGATTGTTTTTAAATCATTTTCACATAAATTTCTTGCCCCTAGAATTCTGAATTAATTTAAGGTCAAATTCCCAGTTTCAATTTGAATGTGAAAGTTAATTCAACAAGTATTCTAATATTTCCTATATGACTTTTTAAAATCTTAAGTTTCTGTTGTTAAATAGTAATATTATTAGTTTATGAAGGGAGGGGTAATTCTTTTGAAAGCTGCAGCTTTCAATGTATCTACATTCCCTAGATTCAGTGTTTCCAGAGAAACAGAGAAATATTCACCTTTTCTAATGGAAGGAAATACTAAAAGAGGATTTAATGTTGACTGCCTATAATAAAATGAAACAAAACAAAGGAATTAACCAAAAAGAAAAAAAAAGAAGTATTCACCTTTTATCTAGCTTTATTTTGAGTTTCACTTTTAAGTCATTGTCATCATTTTACTTGGATGTGAAAACTTTAAAACAAGAAAAACAATTTTAGACTTTGTGCTATGTGTATTACTTTTTAGTAAGAGATAATCTTTATTTTAGAATAGTATTACCAACAGTGGTTCCCCTCCCCTGCCCAAGGCTTTCAGGATGTTAGTTCCCCCACGAGGGATTGAACCTGGGCCCTCAACAGTGAAAATGCAAAGTCCTAACCGCTGGACCTCCAGGGAATTTCCCCAACACGAGTCATTTAATATATATTTATGTATGTTCTGTGTATGTTTGTCCTGAGATGAATCCAAACAACTGTGTTCAACCACAACTTCCTTTTCTTAACATTTCATACTCTGCTATTCCCTATGGAATATCTTTAAATTCTGGGAAGAAACAATTATTAGAGGCAGGTTTATGAGTCTTTCATACTGTATAAAGAAATTAACTTCTCATTAGCTAAGTACTGGACTGCAGTTAGTACTGAAGTATATAGGAGGGAGAGGAGAACAACAGAACAGCCAGGCTTCAGCAATATGTGAACCGTGAACTTCCAGATGTTCAAGATGGTTTTAGAAAAGGCAGAGGAACCAGAGATCAAATTGTCAACATCCACTGAATCATGGAAAAAGGAAGAGAGTTCCAGAAAAACATCTTTTTCTGCTTTATTGACTATGCCAAAGCCTTTGTGTGGATCACAATAAACTATGGAAAATTCTGAAAGAGAAGGGAATACCAGACCACCTGACCTGCCTCTTGAGAAACCTATATGCAGGTCAGGAAGCAACAGTTAGAACTGGACATGGAACAACAGACTGGTTCCAAATAGGAAGAGAAGTACGTCAAAGCTGTATATTGTCACCCTATTTATTTAACTTCTATGCAGAGTACATCATGAGAAACGCTGGGCTGGAAGACACACAAGCTGGAATCAAGATTGCCGGGAGAATATCAGTATCAATATCAATAACCTCAGATATGCAGATGACACCACCCTTATGGCAGAAAGTGAAGAGGAACTAAAAGCCTCTTGATGAAAGTGAAAGTGGAGAGCGAAAAAGTTGGCTTAAAACTCAACATTCAGAAAACTAAGATCATGGCATCTGGTCCCATCACTTCACGGGAAATAGATGGGGAAACAGTGGAAACAGTATCAGACTTTATTTTTTTGGGCTCCAAAATCACTGCAGATGGTGATTGCCCTCATGAAATTAAAAGACGCTTACTCCTTGGAAGGAAAGTTATGACCAACCTAGATAGCATATTCAAAAGCAGAGACGTTACTTTGCCAACAAAGGTCCGTCTAGTCAAGGCTATGGTTTTTCCAGTAGTCACGTATGGATGTGAGAGTTGGACTGTGAAGAAAACTGAGCGCCAAAGAATTGATGCTTTGAACTGTGGTGTTGGAGAAGACTCTTGAGAGTCCCTTGGACTGCAAGGAGATCCAACCAGTCCATCCTAAAGGAAATCAGTCTTGAATATTCATTGGAAGGACTGATGCTAAAGCTGAAACTCCAATACTTTGGCTACCTCATGCAAAGAGTTGACTCATTGGAAAAGAATCTGATGCTGGGAGGAACTGGGGGCAGGAGGAGAAGGGGATGACAAGAGGATGAGATGGCTGGATGGTATCACCGACTTGATGGATGTGAGTTTGAGTGAACTCCGGGAGATGGTGATGGACAGGGAGGCCTGGCGTGCTGCGATTCATGGGGTCACAAAGAGTCAGACACAACTGAGTGACTGAACTGAACTGAAGGAGTAAACTCGGAAGAGGGAAGTTGTGATTCAAGAGTGCCCCACTGATAGAAATACTACCTAAATTGATGATTTAGGCATTTGGAGCAATCCAGGAATAGTGAGGCTTTCTGAGGAATGCCTCTTGTGTTAAAAAGCATGAAACTATTAACTGTCATCAAGCCCTAAACCAATCACTTGTGTTGTTCCTTCTTTAAGGAAGACTATTAATGAAAGTGACTTGATCAGCTTAATGTCATAATTAGAGCTAGACTAGCTTAGAGTTTAGCACTTAGCACTATCTAAAAATTTGATATGATCTGGGCACTTGGACAAAATTGAAATTTCTGCAAAGCTGGGGACAAAACTCTGAAACATGGTGATGACCATCCTTCAGTGGCCACTCCTAAGATGTCTTTCTTCACTCAATGACTGCAGGAGGAACAGTTGTCACTTCTTTGACTAAATGCACATAGAGAAAAATCATCTGACGCATATAACATGAAAAAACTCAAAGGTTTTTCATGAAAAGTAATCCCAGGAATCCCAAAATCACACCCTGAAACCTTCTTAAAGGTTCTATACAAAGGTATTTGCCTGTGGAATGGGGAGATAGATGTTTGTGAGCAATGTAGAAATTGTCACTTTTATTACCAAATTTAGCCTTGGAGGCTAATTTCTATGAGATTAGGTATACCATAAAAAAAATCCGTATATATAGGGAATTATCTGCTGGTCCTCTGGTTAGGACTTTCTCTTCCATTGGTGGGTTCGATCTCTGATTGGGGAACCAAGATCCTGCAAGCAGCACAGTCAAAAACATAAAATGAAACATTAAAAAAAAAAGTTTTAGAGACTTCCCTGGTGTTCCAGTGGCTAAGACTCCTCACTCCCATTGCAGGGGGCCCAGTTGGATCCCTGGTCAGGGAACTATATCCCACTTGCCTCAGTTTAGTGTTCAAATGCCACAACTAAAAGATTCTGCATGCTGCATCTAGGTGCAGTGAAATAATTTTTTAAACTTTTAAAAATGGATAAAATCTATTTCAAAGCTTCTGACGAGTGGATGCATATGGTATAACTCTCAAATAGATAATTAAAGTAAGATTGTATATGAAAGGAATGCCTTGAAATTCAGAGATAAGAGGACTTCTCTACCAGATCACTAGTCTAACCACCTCATTTTTCGAATGAGACTAAACCTAGAATTGCAGCATGATGAGTGCAGTGGTTCCCAAACCCTGCTACAAAGACAGTCAGTCTGTCTGAGCTTGAATGAAAATTTCTCTAGTCTCAGAAAAATATAAACTATTGCCAACCACTCTTTCTTGGGGAAAACCATCCTTTATTTATTATGTCTTTTTTTCTGTTAAAATATCCCTCCCAAGAATGCTAAGAACTTAAAAAAAAATCTCATGTGTTTTCTTGACACAAAAAGTGTGTCCTCTCTGTCCCTCAACTTTTTCAGACCTAGCTAGTTCTCCAAATTCAAGGATCCAGAATCTAGAAAAGAACAAAGCATGACTTGACCCAATAAAAAATAGAGAAAAAATCAAAGTAGAAGCAGGAAAAATGTCTGTCCTTAATAAAAATGCAAATTAAAACAGCATGCTATTTCTAATAGGAGTGCAAGGAAATTTCCACTTACACACACTAATGGCAATGTGAAATAATACATTTGAGGAGGTCAATTTGGCGATGTGTTTTAAAATTATTAAGTTACATGTATATTTTGGACTAGTAATCTTCCTGGAATTAACCATAGATGCACATAAAGATTTATCTGGAAAAAGGTTGGTAAGATATTATCTTTTCAAAAGTTGGAAATAATTTGAAAATCAGACATAAAGCATTGGTTAAATGTTGTTGTTCAGTTGCTAAGTCTTGTCTGACTCTTTGTGACCCCCAGGACAGCAGGCTTCCCTGTCCTTCACCATCTCCCAGAGTGTGCTCAGATTCATGTTCATTGAGTTGGTGATGCTATCTAACCATCTCATCCTTTGTTGCCCGCTTCTCCTTTTGCCTTCAGTTCTTTCCCAGCATCCAGATCTTTGCCAGTGTGTCAGCTCTTTGCATCAGGTGGCCAAAATATTAGAGCTTCAGCTTTAGCATCAGTCTTTCCAGTGAATATTTAAGATTGATTTCCTTTAGGATTGACTGCTTTAATCTTGCAGTCCAAGGGACTCTCAGGGGTCTTCTCCAGTACTACAGTTTGAAAGCATCAATTCTTCAGCACTCAGCCTTCTTTATGGTCCAACTCTCACATCCGTACATGACTGCTGGAAAAACCATAACTTAGACTAGATGCACCTTTGTCGGCAAAGTGATGCCTTTGCTTTTTTAATACACTGTCTAGATTTATCGTGGCTTTTCTTCCAAGGAGCAAGTGTCTTAATTTCACGGCTGCCATCACTGTCTGCAGTGATTTTGGAGCCCAGGAAAATAAAATCTGTCACTGCTTCCACTTTCCCCCCATCTGTTTGTTATGAGGTTAATATGACCAGATTCCATGATCTTAGTTTTCTGAATGTTGAGTTTTAGGTGAGCTTTTTCACTCTCCTGTTTCATTTTCATCAAGAGATTTTTTTAGTTCTTTTTCACCTGGTGCCATTAGAGTGGTGTCATCTGTGTATCTGAGGTTGTTGACATTTCTCCTGGCAATCTTTCTGGTTTTCTGGTTTTTGTTTTGTTTTGTTTATTGGCTGTGCTAGGTCTTTGTTGCTGTGCAAGGACTTTCTCGAGTTGCCATAAGTGAGGTCTACTCTCTAGTTTCAGTGTGCAAGCTTCTTATTGCAACAGCTTCTCTGTTCAACTTGAGGTTTTTTCATCATTAGTGGTTGAGGCATAGACTTGGATTACTGTAATATTGATGGTTTGCCTTGGAAATGAACAGAGATCATTCTGTCGTTTTTGAGATTGTACCTAGGTACTGCATTTCAGACTCTTGTTGACTACGAGGGCTACTCCATTTCTTCTAAGGGATTCTTGCTCACCATAATAGATACAATGGTCATCTGTATTAAATTCTCCCATTCCCGTCCATTTTAGTTCACTGATTCCTAAGATGTCAATGTTTCACTTTTGCCATCTCCTGCTTGACCATGTCCAATATACCTTGATTCATAGACCTAACATTTCAGGTTTCTGTGCAGTATTGTTCTTGACAGCATTGTACTTTACTTTCACTACCAGACACATCCACAACTGAACATCGTATCCACTTTGGCCCAGCTGCTTCATTCTTTCTGAAGCTATTAGTAATTGCCCTCTGCTCTTCTCTAGTAGCATGTGGGACACCTTCCAATCTGGGGGCTCATCTTTTGGTGTCATATCTTTCTTCCTTATCGTACTGTTCATGGGGTTTTAGTGGCAAGAATACTGGAGTGTTTTGCCATTCCCTCCTCCAGTGGACCACGTTTTGTCAGAACTCACTACTATGACGTGTCCATCTTGGGTGGCCCTGTATGGCATGGCTCATAACTTCATTGAGTTATGCCAACCGGTTCACCACAACAAGGCTGTGATCCATGAAGGGGTAATTAAATGTTATAGCACATAAATTGGTTACGTATATTATGACCATTAAGAACCACATTGTAGAATTCTTCAATGTCAGAAAAATGTTAATGTTATGTAATTAAGAAAGCAGATTTTAGAATGATATGCATGCACAGTAATTCTGGTTTTGTAAAAACAAATTATATTAATAAAGTAAGTTTTCTTGTTTTATTTTTCTGTATTTTACAATGTCTTATAATTTTTCTTTTTAAATTGAGAGGCTTGGAGACAAAGGAGTTCCAAGTTTGAACTGAGAATCACTATTTAGTAGTTGTGTTAATTGGAACATGTGGCTCTACTTGTCATTATAGGTTCAAGATTTTGCAAAAGAAAACATGGGTTTTAATGATACTGTCTGTGGGTGAGTGGTATCATGAATGTAGTTTCCATGGTTTTGGTTATTTAAAAAATTTTTTCTGTTACGACCTGAATTGCTTCTAGTAAAAAATTGAATGTAATCTAAAAATAAATAAATATAAATATTTTAAGTGGAAGTCATAATGGAGGAATTAAATAGGATAGTTAATCTAGGGAGAAGTGGTTGCCTCTGGGAAGTGAAATTTGGTTGAAGATGAAAAGGGCCTTCATCATTTAACTGTACAATGAGGTCTTCTGTGTTGTTTGCAGGTTTTGTGTCTTTATAAACAAATATAGTACTTTTGTAATAATGCTTCAACATTATAATGTGCCCTTCTCCCGCAATCTCTACACAGTTTACTCAACTTTATCTTCCTTCATAGCTCTTCTCACCTCTAACCTCTTCATTTACTCTGTGATACAGTGTGAGATCCTCAAGGGCAGGGACTTTGTTTTACTCTCTGATGCATTCCTATTGTCTGGCATTGTGCCTGGCTTGTACAGCACTACATTCTCAATATTTGTAGAATTAATTAATTCTACTAAGAAACTATTTCACATGGTTGTTGCTCATTTAATATTTACAAAGCATTTCCCTTGTGGCTCAGCTGGTAAAGAATCCTCCTGCAATGTGGGAGACCTGGGTTTGATCCCTGGGTTGGGAAGATCCCCTGGAGAAGGGAAAAGCTTACCCATCCCAATATTCTGGCCTGGAGAATTCCATGGACTGTATATTCCATGGGGTCATGAAGAGTTGGACATGACTGAGAGACTTTCACATTGCATTATCACATTGCATAGATAGATATTTAGTTTCCAAATCTGAACCTCTGATTCTCAGTCCATAGAGATTTCTTTTGCACCACACTGCCTTCCTAGAAGTAACTTGTTTTGGCTTTTTCTCAACTCTTTGAGAGTTGTAGTGAAACATTTGTTTTACGTTATAAAAATCTGCCTGTGAAACCTGCAGGTTACTACCATTTTCCTGTGGGACACTGTTGGTATTTAAAGCAACAACAACAATAAAAATTACTATATTCTAGAATGGTTCTCTTTTTAAAATCATTTTTAAATTGAAGTATAGTTGATATACAATATTATATAGGGAAAAGGTGTACAATGTAGTGACACAATATTTAAAGGTTAAGCTTCATTTATAGTTATTATAAAACTGTATTGTATGTATATTTCCCATGTTGTACAGTACATCCTTGTAATTTATTTTATACCTTATAGTTTATACTTCTTAATCTCCTACTCCTGTAATGCCGCCCTGCCTTTTCTCTCTTCACTGGTAACTACTAGTTTGTTCTCAGTATCTATGAATCTACTTCTTGCTTGTTATATTTTTTACATTCCACATATAAGTGATAGCATACAGTATTTGTCTTGCCATGTCTGACATTTCACTTAGCATTGTGCCCTCCAAGTCCATCCATGTTGATGCAGATGCAAAATTTCATTCTTTTTATGGCTAATAGTATTCCAGTGTATATAAATATATGTATATACATATGTGTGCATGCTCAGTTGCTCATTTGTGTCCAGCTTTTTGTGACCCCATGGAGTGTAGCCCACCAGGTTTCTCTGTCCATGGAATTTTCCAGGCAAGAATACTGGAGTCGGTTTCCATTTCCTACTCCAAGGGATCTTTCCTACCCAGGGATCAAACCCAGGTCTCCTACCTTGCAGGCAGATTCTTTACCATCTGAGCCATCAAGGAAGCCTATATATACATACATATATATCACATCTTCTTTATCCATTTATCTATTGATGGACAGTTACGTTGCTTCTATATCTTGGCAATTGTAAATAATGCTGGTTTGAAAATTGGGGTGCATGTATCTTTTTGAATTAGTACTTTTGGTTTTTTCTAGTGTATACCCAGGAGTGGAATTGCTGGATCATATGGTAGTTCTATTTTTAGTTTTTTGTGGAAACCTCCAGGCTGTTTTCCATAGTGGCTGCACTAATTTACATTCCCACCAGGGTTCCCTTTTCTTTTTTTCTTAACATATATATATATTATTGAATATAGTTAACTTACAATGTTTCAGGTACACAGCAAGGTGATTCAGTTGTACATATACACATATATTATTTTTCAAATTATTTTCCATTATAGGTTATTATAAGATATTGACTATAGTTTCCTGAGCTGAACGCTAAACTTTTGTTGCTTGTTGCATATATATTTTTTAATTAGAATTTATCATTCTATTCATACTAAGTCAAACAAGTGGAATCAAGATGTCATAAATTTTTTAGGCAAAAACTCATAAGTTTTCTAAAATATATATATTATACATATTTATATATATATGTATACAAGTATTTTTCTACTGTGCTTGATAAAGGCTTGAGAAATAACATCAAAGAAAACAAGAGATGGAGAAATTGGAAACCTTAAACTAAATGAAATGGGAGCACTGAATAGGAAATAGAAAAGGTGAAGCTAGATAAAAGTAAAGGATCATCATATAGTCCAGTTATTTTTAAACATGGCTGCCCTTTAGAAATATATTTGGAGCTTTGGAGGAAAAGAAAGCAATATGTGGGCATTTGTATCTTTCAAAAAATTCAAAGAAAATTCTGATATACATCTGGATTTTAAAAAGTGATTACAGGTTTTTCTGTCAAATGGTAGTTTTGGTGATATAGAATGATGTTTACCAGCTTTCACAATCAAAAAGGATGATTATAA
This sequence comes from Ovis aries, assembly GCF_016772045.2. Lineage (NCBI taxonomy): Eukaryota > Metazoa > Chordata > Mammalia > Artiodactyla > Bovidae > Ovis > Ovis aries. Next base: position 85,414,605 of record NC_056056.1, on the reverse strand, counting down.
TTGCAAGCCATAGTGGGGGCATGGTTAACCTAACAATATAAAATAATTATATACAACTGGGGGGAGGTGTCAAGCAGAGTGATGTAGTAAGTGGAAGTGCATACATGCACATGTTTTCCTCCACCCAGCCAGTCTGTGTCTTTTGGTTGGTGCATTTAATCCATTTACATTTAAGGTAATTATTGATATGTATGATCCTATTACTCTTTTAATTGGGTTTATTTTATATAGGTCTTTTTCTTCTCTCGTGCTCCCTGCTTTAGCATTTGTTGTAAAGCCGGTTTGGTGATGCTGAATTTCTTGATTTTTGCTTGTTTGGAAAGCTTTTGATTTCTCCATCAAATCTGAATGGAGAATAGCCAGACAAAAAGAGTAGAGCCAGACTCTACCCAGCCAAGTGTTGCTGTGTAGAGTATTCTTGGTTGTAGGCTCTTCCCTTTCATCACTTTAAATAAATTGTGCCATTCCCTTCTGGTTTGTAGAGTTTGTTGAGAAATCAGCTGATAACCTGATGGGAGTTCCCTTGTATGTTATTTGTCATTTTTCCCTTGTTGCTTTTAATATTTTATCTTTATCTTTAACTTTTGTCTGTTTGATTATTATGTGTTTCAGTGTGTTCCTCCTTGGGTTTATCCTGCCTGGGACTCTCTGTGCTTCTTGGACTTAGTTGACTATTTCCTTTGCCATGTGAGGGAAGTTTTCAGCTATTATAAAAATATTTTCTCAGGTCCTTTCTCACTCTCTTCTCCTTCTAGAACTCCTATAATGCGAATGTTGGTATGCTTAATGTTGTCCCCGAAGTCTCTTAGGCTGTCTTCATTTTTTTGTTGTTGTTCTTTTCCCTATGTTTGGTTCTGTGGCAGTGATTTCCACCATTCTGTTCTCCAGGTCATTTATCCATTCTTCTGCCTCAGTTATTCTGCTATTGATTCCTTCTAGTATAGTATTCATCTCTGTTTATCTAGTCTTTAGTTCTTCTAGGTCTTTTATAAGCATTTCGTGCATCTTCTCCGTTATTTTCCCAAGATCCTGGATCATCTTCACTATCATTATTCTGAATTCTTTTTCTGGAGGGATGCCTATCTCCACTTCATTTAGTTGTTTTTCTGGGGGTTTGTCTTGTCCCTTCATGTGGGACATAACTTTCTGCTTTTTCATCTCGATTATCTTCCTGTAATGTGGTTTTTGTTCTAGCCGCTTTGGCATTGTGGTTCTTCTTGCTTTTTCTGTCTGCCCTCTGATGGAGGAGGCTAAGAGACTTGGTAAGCTTCCTGATGGTAGGGACTGATGGGAAAACTGGGTCTTGCTGTGGTGGGCAGGGCCTTGCTCAGTTCAGTTCAGTTCAGTCGCTCAATCATGGCCAACTCTTTGCAACCCTGTGACCTGCAGCATGCCAGGATTCCCTGTCCAAACCCATGTCCACCCAAACCCATGTCCATTGAGTCCGTGATGCCATCCAACCATCACATCCTCTGTCGTCCCCTTTTCCTCCTGCCCTCAATCTTTCCCAGCATCAGGGTCTTTTCCAGTGAGTCAGCTCTTCACATCAGGTGGCCAAAGTATTGGGATTTTCAGTTTCAATATCAGTCCTTCCAATGAACACCCAGGACTGATCTCCTTTAGGATGGGCTGGTTGGATCTCCTTGCAGTCCAAGGGACTCTCAAGAGTCTTCTCCAACACCACAGTTCAAAAGCATCAATTCTGCGCTCAGCTTTCTTTATCATCCAACTCTCACATCCATACATGACCACTGGAAAAACCATAGCCTTGACTAGATGGACCTTTGTTAGCAAAGTAATGTCTCTGCTTTTGAATATGCTATCTAGATTGGTCATAACTTTCCTTCCAAGGAGTAAGCAATCTTTTAATTTCATGGGTGCAAGCACCATCTGCAGTGATTTTGGAACCCCCAAAAATAAAGTCAGCCACTGTTTCCCGATGTATTTGCCAAGAAGTGATGGGATCGGATGCCGTGATCTTCATTTTCTGAATGTTGAGCTTTAAGCCAACTTTTTCACTCTCCTCTTTCACTTTCATCAAGAGGCTCTTTAGTTCTTCACTTTCTGCCATAAGGGTGGTGTCATCTGCATATCTGAGGTTATTGATATTTCTCCCGACAATCTTGATTCCAGCTTGTGCTTCCTCCAGCCCAGCGTTTCTCATGATGTACTCTGCATAGAAGTTAAATAAATAGGGTGACAATATACAGCCTTGATGTACTCCTTTTCCTATTTGAAACCAGTCTGTTGTTCCATGTCCAGTTCTAACTGTTGCTTCCTGACCTGCATACAGATTTCTCAAGAGGCAGGTCAGGTGGTCTGGTATTCCTATCTCTTTCAAAATTCTCCACAGTTTATTGTGATCCACATGGTCAAAGGCTTTGGCATAGTCAATAAAGCAGAAATAGATGTTTTTCTGGAACTCTTTTGCTTTTTTGATGATCTAGCAGATGTTGGCAATTTTATCTCTGGTTCCTCTGCCTTTTCTAAAACCAGCTTGAACGTAGCTTTAATAAAATTATCTGGTGATGGGTTAGGTTTCACTCCCTCCCTGTTAGTTGTTTGGCCTGAGGCTACCCAGCCCTGGGGTCTAGGAGCTCTATGGTTGGGTTAGTGGCCACCTCCAACAGGGCTTATGCCAAGGGGGACCTTCCCAGACTGCTGCTACCAGTGCCCCCATCCCTGTGATGAGCCCCTGCCAATTCATGCCTCCGCAGGAGACCCTCCAACACTATCAGGTAGTTTTGGTTCAGTCTCCTGTGAGGTCACTGCTCCTTTCCTCTGGGTCTTGGTGTGGGCAAGATTTTGTTTGTGGCTTCCAAGGCTGGAGTCTCTGTTTCCCCCAGTCCTGTGCAAGTCCTATAATCAAAGCCTGTTGGCCTTCAAGGTCTGATTCCTTGGGAATTCCCAGTCCCATTTTTGGATCCCTTGGCTGGGAAGGCTGATGTGGGGTTCAGAACCTTCACAACAGTGGGAGGATTTCCTTGGTACTCTTGTTTTCCAGTTTGTGGCTCACTCACCTGGTGGGTTTGAAATTTGATTTTATGGTGATTGTGTCCCTCCTATCATCTCACTGAGGCTTCTTCTTTGTCTTTGGACATGGGGTATCTTTTTTTGGTGGGTTCCAGCACCCTTCTGTCAATGGTCATTCAATAGCTAGGTGCAGTTTTGGTGCTCTTGCAGGAGAAGATGAGTGCACATCCTTCAACTCCACCAACTTGAACAGGGTTCCCTTTTCTTTACATCCTCACCAACATTTCTCATTTATGTACTTTTTGATGATAGACATTCTGACAAATCAAATGTGGTTTTGATTTGCATTTGCCTGATGGCTAATGATGTTGAGCATCTTTTCATGTGTGTGTGTGTTGGCCATCTGCATTTCCTCTCTGGAAAAATGTCTATTCATATCTTCTGTCCATTTTTAAAATTAGGTTTTTTGAGTTTGTTTGTTGTTGTTGTTGTTTTGATGTTGAGCTGTATGAACTGGTTATATATGTGGGATATTAACCCCTTATCAGTCATATCACTTGCAAATATTTTCTGCCATTCAGTAAGTTGTCTTTTAGTATTGTCAGTGATTTCCTATGCTGTGCAAAAGCTTTTACATTTAATTAGGTTCCATTTGTTTATTTTTGCTTTTATTTCTTTTGCTCTTGGAGATAGCTCAAAAAAACTACTGCTACAATTTATGTCAAAGAGTGTTCTGCCAGTGTTTTCTTCTAGGAGTTTTATAGTATCTGGACTTACATTCAGGTATTTAGGTCTTTAATCCATTTTCAATTTATTTTTATGTATGATGTAAGAGAATATTCTAATTTCATTCTTTTACATGTGGCTGTCCAGTTTTTCCAGCACCACTTATTGAACAGACTGCCTTTTCTCCTTTGTATATTCTTCCTCCTTTGTCATAGATTAATTGACAGTAAGTCTACAGGTTTATTTCTGTGTTCTCTATTCTGTTCTCCACTGATCTATGTATCTGTTTTTGAGACAGTGCCATACTATTTTCTTTTTAAATTTTATTATTTGTTTATTTATTTAGCTTTGGCTGCACTCATTGCTGCACATGGACTTTCTCTAGTTGTGGCAAGCAGGGGCTGCTCTCTAGTTTGTGGTTCATGGGCTTTTCATTGCAGTGGCTTCTCTTGTTACAGAGCATGGGCTCTAGAGTGTGGGCTTAGTAGTTGTGGTGCATGGGCTTAGTTGCCCCACAGCAGGTGGAGTCTTCCTGGACCAGGGATCAAATGCATATCCCCTGCATTGGCAGGCAGATTCTTAACCACTGGACCACAAGGGAGATACAGTACCATACTGTTTTGATGACTGTATCTTTGTAGTATAGTCTGAAGTCAGGGTGTAATTCTTCCAGCTTCGTTCTTAAGATTGTTTTGGCTATTTGGGGTCTTCTGTGTCTCCATTCAAATTTTAAAATTATTTGTTCTAAAAAATTCTTTTGTTCTATTTCTGTGAAAAATGCCATAAGTATTTTGATAGGGATAGTACTTGAATCTATAGATTGCCTTGGGTAGCGTGGTCATTTTAACAGTATTAATTCTTCCAATCCAAGAACATGGTGTATCTTTCCATCAGTTTGTGTTGTCTTCAATTTTTCCATCAGTGTCTTACAGTTTTCTGAGTATAGAGATATAAATATGTCCTTCTCAGGTAGATTTATTCCTAGGTATTTTGTTCTTTTTAATGCAATGGTAAATGGGAATGTTTTTTTTAAATTTCTCTTTCTGACAGTTCATTGTTACTATTCAGAAATGCAGCAGATTACTGTATATTAATTTTGTATCCTTCAGCTTTACTGAATTCATTGATTATCTTTGGTAATTTTCTGGTGACATCTTTGAGATTTTCTATGTCTGGTATTATGTCATCTGCAAACAGTGACAGTTTTACTTCTTCCTTTCTGATTTGAATTCCTTTTATTTTTTTTTCTTCTCTGATTGCTATGGCTAGGATTTCCAAAATTATGTTGAATAAAAGTGGTGAGACTGGGCATCCTTGTCTTGTTCCTGATCATAGAGTAAATGCTTTCAGCTTGTCACCATGGAGGATGATGTTAGCTGTAGATTTGTCATTATGGCCTTTATATGTTTATGCTATTGCCAGGTATCTGGTATTGGATTTGTTTCTTCGGAGAACTAATATAGTGTATTACACATAAACAATTTTCCAAGTCATTAAATATTCTATAATCTTACAGTATTTGCATAGATTTCAATTGTATGAGTATCTTCTGTTGTAAGAAATTTAGATTATTTTCATTTTCATATTACAAATAATGCTGAAGTGTATACAACTTGCATAGATGCACATCCCTGACTATTTCTTCTTTTTTTTCTAAATTTTTTATTCAAAAATTCTTTAATTCTAAAATTGTATTGGTTTTGCCATACATCAACATGTATCTACCACAGGTATACACGTGTTCCCCATCCTGAGATCCCCTCCTTCCTCCCTCCCTGTACCATCCCTCTGGATCGTCCCAGTGCACCAGCCCCAAGCATCCAGTATCATGCATTGAACCTGGGCTGGCGACTTGTTTCATATGTGATATTATACATGGTTCAATGCCATTCTCCCAAATCATCCCACCATCCCATATTGACTATTTCTTTAGAATAATTCCATAAATGAAATTAGAGTCAGAATATTAAAAAATATAAAAGTTTTAAAGCATGTTGCCAAATAACTCTCCAAAAGGGTTATAGCCATTTATACACCTCCTTAATTAACCTACAAGGGTATTTGATTCTCTACTTTCATTAATATTGGATGTTATCATATTTTTAACCTACCAAGTTTGTTTTTTTTATGGATTTTTTTTTCATTTGTCTTTTGTTGATTTACAGTAAAATTGAACATTATGCTCACTGGCAATTTGTTTCTGTCCTTTGCTGATTTTTCTGTTGGAGTGTTTCTTCTATCTAACTGATTCATGGCAATTCTTACTATATTAAGAACTTCAGTTATTTGTATTCACTGTTAAATTTTTCAGACTCTTATAGATTTTTTTCAGAACCATACATTTTTAATTGATATATTCTTGACATAAAACATTGTGTAAGTTTATGGTTTACAACAAGTTGATCTGATATATTTGGATATTGCAGTATGATTACCACTGTAGAGTTAGCTAACACGTCTATCATGTTACATAATTATAATTTCTATTTTGTAGTGAGAACAATTAAAATCTAGTCTCTCAGACACTTAGAAGTTTATAATACAATATTGTTGACTATAATCACTATGCTGTGCACTAGATTTCCAGGATTTATTTATCTACTAGTTACAAGTTTATACTCTTAGACAGTTCTCCAGTTTCCCTATTTCGCAGCCTCTGATAACCACCATTCTATTCTCTGTTGCTGCAAGTTTAGCTTTTTCTTTTTATAAAAAAAGTTTTTAAATGAAGTATTTACAGTGTTGTGTTAATTTCTGTTATGCACCAAAGGAATTCAGTCCATAGGGTCACGAAGAGTCAGACGCAACTGAAGCAATTTAGCATGCATGCACACAGCATATATGTGTGTGTGTGTTTATATATGTGTATATATATATGGCTTGTAGCCCATCAGTCTCCTCTGTCCATGGGATTCTCCAGGCAAGAATACTGGAGTGGATTGCTGTGCTCTCCTCCAGGGGGTCTTCCCAACCCAGGGATTGAACCCAAGTCTCTTATGTCTCCTGCATTGGCAGGTGGGTTCTTTACCACTAGTACCACTTGGGAAGTCTATACATGTGCAAACCCCAGACTTCCAGTCCATTCCCCCCACTTCCCATCTTCTCAGTCTCTTCTGTATGTCTGTGAAGACTCTTACAGTCTTAACAGCAATTGATTATTTCATTCTGAATTTATCTTAGTAAATAAAAAACTGTCATAGTCATATGATATTCATTTAGTTTAATGAGTAAGAGGCAGGCATTGTACTCTGTGATGAAGACAGACGTGAAAGATGTGCTCAGAGCCGAGCCTTTTAGATAAATGTGTAATTAACTTAGCTTTACAATGAATAGAGATGATAGTTGCTAATACTGAAGCATAACTAAACCTTAAGGTTTAAAAACAAGCAATTTAAGTAGAGTAGTATCTTTGAGGCTGTCATCTCCCTTTATTTATTTTTTAAATATATAACATATTTTCCCTCTGTTTTCTCTTCCCACTGTATAAAAATCTGTATCCCTTCTGCTTTTCTCTTTCTTTTCCTTTGATTATTCTCCTTTGTTTCATTTTCCCCTCCTGTCATTTAACATATAAAAATACAAAATTAAAGTACATTTTAATCTATGTTTCTAATTGTTGTAAAACATTGTGAAAATTACTATTGAAGCATTTTGCTTGCGGTTTCTTTTTTTTGGCCGTTTCTATTTTTAAGAATAGATTAATTGGACCTATTATTAAGTAGCTTGTTGTTTGGAATTGGTTTTCCATTGTGCCCACATCCACCCCACCTTCCGACCAAGATATTATAGTAATGTTGTGATAAAAACTGTTTCATTTGAGTTTTTTTCCTAATTGCAACAATGCAAGGAAATCTTTCTAATTTACACAGCACTTTCCATTCCAAAGTCTTCTATAACTAACCATAATATTTTATCAAGACCTAGTTTTCTGTGAAAATATATGCAAGTACAGTAGTGGTACTAAGAATAACAGGTGTTGGATTTTTAATTCTCATAATCTGTGTTCTTTGGTCTGGACAGCTTACCCTTTCCTCTAGTCTTAACTAGATACATATGCAAATATATTTCTCTTTCCAGCCAGATTCTTGCTCCCAAGGTCTTCCTACAGAGAGTTCATTATCTTTGTTCAGCAGTCATTGTACATTTCTACAACAAAAATACACAAAAGAATGATCTTATGAAAATGATAGATTGGAGGGATGGTTCACAAAGGACCTCTTTGGTTTACAAAGGATATGCTTCATAGTGTTCTAAAAGAGCATATTTTCTTTAGTATGTTCCAAATGATTTTAACTTTTCAGAAATTCATCTTCTAGGTAAATAAAATTATCTTTTTCCCCCCCTTTGTCTGACATAGATGAGAATATCTTGATACTGAACCTCACAGCTCTAAGTCTGCCTCCATTATAACAGCAAGACTTCAGGCCGTGGAAGAAGTGACCCCAGGTAGGAGATCAGGAACTACCCTCACTGAGGCCACATTTCTATACTTCAGATACTTCACATCTCTAAAGTAAAGAAACGAATATGTCGTTTACTCGGAATAAGAGAGATGATATGGAGCATGGGTTGACATCATTTAGTAAGGAAGAAAATAAGGAGGACAAGTTTGAAGATGCCTATGAAATTATCCCTGCAGCGGCAACAATGGATGTAGTATCTTCTTTGGAAGAATGCACAACAGGATTGTATTTATTTCTAAATAACAGATTCTCTGATGCCATACATCTCATTTATCCATGGTCAAAAAACAGCATATACCATGCTCTAATCTATAGCGTCCTTATGGTTATCAAGGCCTTTTTGACTTTTGATCCACAGGATATAGAGATTGGGATGACTGCCACAAAGGAAGCTTTGAGAGTCTGTAACAATTTCCGAAGGAAATCTAGGATGATAAGTTTTTCTCGTCTAGTTAGCAGGCAGGGAATAAAGGCTATTAAAGAAGAGGAATTGCATGCAGAAGTCTGTTATGCTGAGTGTTTGATCTTGAAATCCACTGTAATGTTTATACAAGATGACAGTACACTTAGTTTTCTTAAAAGTGGGATCAACATTGGGTTAAGTTACCAAATATACAAAGACTGTCAACAAATATTAACACAGATACCTGATTACCAAAGCAAAACCTACAGACACCTGGTTGGAGGCATAAAATTTGGACTTGGAGTATTCAACTTGTTATTATCACTTGTGCCACCAAGGACACTTAAACTACTCAATGTTGTTGGATATTCTGGTGATAGAGAAGTAGGCTTGACTTTGCTTCATGAGAGTGCATCTGAATCCCATATAAATAATATCTTTAGTGTTTTGATTCTACTGTTTTATTACAATTATCTCTCCATAACTTTTAGTGTTGAAAAGAACCATAGTTCTGCTGTGGAGAATCTCTTCCTAATCTACCTTCAGAAATTTCCAAACTGTGCCATACTTAAATTTTTTCATGGACGTTTTAGTATGCTGAAAGGATATTTTAAACATGCCCAGTTAACATTAGAGGAGTGCATTTTTATTCAGGATGAATGGAAGCAGCTTCATCACCTCTGTTACTGGGAGCTTATGTGGTGCCACATTTTCCTGCTGGAATGGAAACAGGCTTACCACTATGCTCATGTGCTGGTTCAAAACAGCAGGTGGTCCAAGTCAGTATATTCTTTCGCTAAAGCTTCCCTACTGGCCGTGCTTCCTCCTGATTTTGCGAAATCAGTAAGTGAGGACATGAGCTCTCTCTTCCTAAGCGTGGATAGCCTGAGAATCAGAATTTTAGGAACTTCTGTGCCGATAGAAAAGTTTGTTGCTGAGAAGGGTCAGCGCTATGCGACAACTGCAGGCTGGTTTACAGCACAGCCCATTCTGGAATTTATGTATGCCTGGAGTGGTTTCCGAGTCATAGGCAAAAAACTAGAGCTTATTTCAACCTGGCTATCAATCATTGACAAAGGAGAACAACTTTTACAAGAAACTCCAAATAAAGAGTATGTCATAGATGACATAAGTTTATTAAATTTACTGAAAGGTCTGTGTCTGAAATACTTAGGCAAATATTCAATGGCTGAGTACTGCTTTAGTCATGTCATTCAAAAGGAGAAATTGTTAAAATATGACCACTATTTGGTGCCGTATTCTTACTATGAACTGGGAATTCTATACTATCTAAAAGGAGATTATGCCAGTGCAATAAAAACCCTAGAAAACATAAAAAATTACAAAGACTATTCCATGGAAGCCCGATTACAGTTTAGGGCTCACATAGCCCTTGAACAAATAGCTAAAGAAAAAGTGATTTAAACACAAGTGTGGTTTTGTTTTTCTATGAGTGAAGTGTCTACTATCAGCTTGGTAATTAACAAGTAGAAAAATAATTTCTTTGTGGAAGGAATCCAAGAAGAGGCAACTGCTAAGAATCTGACCAGTAACAAGGAAGAAAGGAATTGGCCATTACTTTTTCCTCTTTCCTCCTCCATACCTATAAAATGGAATGTTTTAGACTGGCAAATGGAGTGATGCATATTCTTGACAAAGGAAAGGTAAATGATGTACATTTATTTTTTTTAAAATTTTAATTGGAGGCTAATTACTTTACAATATTGTAGTGGTTTTTGCCATACATTGACATGAATCAGCCATGGGTGTATATGTGTCCCCCATCCTGAAGCCCCCTCCCACCTCCGTCCCCATCCCATCCCTCAGGGTCATCCCAGTGCACCAGCCCTGAGTGTCCCGTCTCATGCATTGAATCTAGACTGGCAATCTGTTTCACATATGGTGATATACACGTTTCAATATACACTATTCTCTCAAATCATCCCTCCCTCACCTTCTCCTAGAGTCCAAAAGTCTGTTTTTTACATCTGTGTCTCTTTTGCTGTCTTGCATATAGGGTCATCGTTACCATCTTTCTAAATTCCATATATATGCGTTAGTATACTGTATTCATGTTTTTCTTTTTGACTTCACTCTGTATAGTAGGCTCCAGTTTCATCCACCTCATTAGAGCTGATCCAAATGTGTTCTCTTTAATAGCTGAGTAATATTCCATTGTGTATATGTACCACAGCTTTCTTATCCATTCATCTGCCAGAGGACATATAGGTTGCTTTCATGTTCTAGCTATTGTAAACAGTGCTGCAGTGAACATTGGGGTACATGTGTCTCTTTCAATTCTGGTTTCCTCATTGTGTATGCCCAGCAGTGGGATTGCTGGGTCATATGGCAGTTCTGTTTCCAGTTTTTAAGGAATCTCCACACTGTTCTACAGTGGCTATATTAGTTTGCATTCCCACCAACAGTGTAAGAGGGTCCCCTTTTCTCCACACCCTCTCCAGCATTTATTGCTTGTAGACTTTTTGATAGCAGTCATTCTGACAGGCATGAAATGTTACTTCTTTGTGGTTTTGATTTGCATTTCTCTGATAATGAGTGATGTTGAGCATCTTTTCATGTGTTTGTTAGCCATCTATATGTCTTCTTTGGAGAAATGTCTGTTTACTTCTTTGGCCCGTTTTTTTGATTGGGTCGATTATTTTTCTGGAATTGAGCTGCAGGAGTTGCTTGTATATTTTTGAGATTAGTTGTTTGTCAGTTGCTTCATTTGCTATTATTTTCTCCCATTCTGAAGGCTGTCTTTTCACCTTGCTTATACTTTCCTTTGTTGTGCAGAAGCTTTTAATTTTAATTAGGTCCCATTTGTTTATTTTTGCTTTTATTTCCAGTATTCTGGGAGGTGGGTCATAGAGGATCCTGTTGTGATTTATGTCGGAGAGTGTTTTGCCTATGTTCTCCTCTAGGAGTTTTATAGTTTCTGGTCTTACATTTAGATCTTTAATCCATTTTGAGTTTATTTTTGTGTATGGTGTTAGAAAGTGATCTAGTTTCATTCTTTTACAAGTGGTTGACCAGTTTTCCCAGCACCATTTGTTAAAGAGATTGTCTTTTCTCTATTATATTCTTGCCTCCTTTGTCAAACATAAGGTGTCTGTAGGTGCGTGGATTTATCTCTGAGCTTTCTATTTTGTTCCATTGATCTATATTTCTGTCTTTGTGCCAGTACCATACTGTCTTGATGACTATAGCTTTGTCGTAGAGCCTGAAGTCAGGCAGGTTGATTCCTCCAGTTCCATTCTTCTTTCTCAAGATTGCTTTGGCTATTCGAGGTTTTTTACAAATACAAATTGTGAAATTATTTGTTCTAGCTCTGTGAAAAGTACCGTTGGTAGCTTGATAGGGATTGCATTGAATCTGTAGATTGTTTTGGGTAGTATACTCATTTTCACTATATTGATTCTTCCGATCCATGAACATGGTATATTTCTCCATCCATTAGTGTCCTCTTTGATTTCTTTCACTAGTGTTTTATAGTTTTCTATATATAGGTCTTTAGTTTCTTTAGGTAGATATATTCCTAAGTATTTTATTCTTTTCATTGCAATGGTGAATGGAATTGTTTCCTTAATTTCTCTATTTTCTCATTATTAATGTGTAGGAATGCAAGGGATTTCTGTGTGTTGATTTTATATCCTGCAACTTTACTATATTCATTGATCAGCTCTAGCAGTTTTCTGATGGAGTCTTTAGGGTTTTCTATGTAGAGGATCATGCCATCTGCAAACAGTGAGAGCTTTACTTCTTCTTTTCCAATTTGGATTCCTTTTATTTCTTTTTCTGCTCTGATTGCCATGGCCAAAACTTCCAAAACTATGTTGAATAGCAGTGGTGAGAGTGGGCACCCTTGTCTTATTCCTGACTTTAGGGGAAATGCTTTCAGTTTTTCACCATTGAGGATAATGTTTGCTGTGGGTTTCTCGTATATAGCTTTTATTATGTTGAGGTATGTTCCTTCTATTCCTGCTTTCTGGAGAGTTTTTATCATAAATGGATGTTGAATTTTGTCAAAGGCTTTCTCTGCATCTATTGAGATAATCATATGGCTTTTATTTTTCAATTTGTTAATGTGGTATATTACATTGATTGATTTGCGGATATTGAAGAATCCTTGCATCCCTGGGATAAAGCCCACTTGTTCATGATGTATGATCTTTTTAACATGTTGTTGGGTTCTGTTTGCTAGAATTTTTTTTAGGGTTTTTGCATCTATGTTCATCAGTGATACTGGCCTGTAGTTTTCTTTTTGTGTGGCATCTTTGTCTGATTTTGATATTAGGGTGATGGTGGCCTCATAGAATGAGTTTGGAAGTTTACCTTCCTCTGCAATTTTCTGGAAGAGTTTGAGTAAGATAGTTAGCTCTTCTCTAAATTTTTTGGTAGAATTCAGCTGTGAAGCTGTCTGGTCCTGGGCTTTTGTTTGTTGGAAGATTTCTGATTATGGTTTCGATTTCTGTGCTTGTGATATATCTGTTAAGATTTTCTATTTCTTCCTGGTTCAGTTTTGGAAAGTTACACTTTTCTAAGAATTTGTCCATTTCTTCCAAGTTGTCCATTTTATTGGCATATAGTTGCTGATAGTAGTCTCTTATGATCCTTTGTATCTCTGTGTTGTCTGTTGTGATTTCCCCATTGTCATTTCTAATTTTGTTGATTTGATTCTTCTCCCTTTGTTTCTTGATGTGTCTGGCTAATGGTTTGTCTATTTTATTTATCTTCTCAAAGAACCAGCTTTTAGCTTTGTTGATTTTTGCTACAGTCTCCATTGTTTCTTTTGCATTTTTTTCTGCCCTAATTTTTGTGATTTCTTTCCTTCTACTAACCCTGGGGTTCTTCACTTCTTCTTTTCTAGTTGCTTTAGGTGTAGAGTTAGGTTATTTATTTGATTTCTCTCTTGTTTCTTAAGGTAGGTTTGTATTGCTATGAACCTTCCCCTTAGCACTGCTTTTACTGAATCCTATAGGTTTGGGGTTGTTGTATTTTCATTTTCATTCGTTTCTATGCATATTTTGATTTCTTCTGTGATTTGTTGGTTATTCAGAAGTATGTTGTTTAGCCTCCATATGTTTGTATTTTTAATAGTTTTTTTCGTGTAGTTGACATCTAATCTTATCACATTGTGATCAGAAAAGATGCTTGAGATGACTTCATTTTTAAAAAATATACCAAGGCTAGATTTATGGCCCAGGATGTGATCTATCTTGGAGAAGATTCCGTGTGCACTTGAGAAAAGGTGAAATTCATTGTTGTTTTAAGGTGAAATGTCCTATAGATATCAATTAGGTCTAATTGGTCCATTGTACCATTTAAAGTTTGTGTTTCCTTGCTAATTTTCTGTTTAGTCGATCTATCCATAGATGTGAGTGGGGTATTAAAGTCTCCCAGTATTATTGTGTTACTGTTAATTTCCCCTTTCATATTTGTTAGCATTTGCCTTACATATTGCAGTGCTCCTATGTTGGGTACATATATATTTATAGTTGTTATAGCTTCTTCTTAGATGGATCCTTTGATCATTATGTAGTGTCCTTCTTTGTCTTTTTTCACGGACTTTATTTCAAAGTCTATTTTATCTGATATGAGTATTGCTACGCCTGCTTTCATTTGGTCTCCATTTGAGTGAAATATCTTTTTGCAGCCCTTCACTTTCAATCTGTATATGTCCCTAGGTTTGAGGTGGGTCTCTTGTAGACAGCATATATAGGGGTCTTGTTTTTGTATCCATTCAACCAATCTTTGTCTTTTGGTTGGGGCATTCAACTCATTTACATTTTAAGGTAATTATTGATAAATATGATCCCATTGCCATTTACTTTATTGTTTTGGGTTTGATTTTATAAACCTTTTCTTTGTTTCCTGTCTAGAGAAGATCCTTTAGCATTTGTTGAAGAGCTGGTTTGGTGGTGCCGAATTCTCTCAGCTTTTGCTTGTCTGTAAAGCTTCTGATTTTTCCTTCATATTTGAATGAGATCCTTGCTGGGTACAGTAATCTGGGTTGTAGATTTTTCTTTTTCATCACTTTAAGTATGTCCTGCCATGCCTTTCTGGCTTGAAGAGTTATTATTGAAAGATAAGCTGTTATCCTTATGGAGATCCCCTTGTGGGTTATTTGTTGTTTTTCCCTTGCTGCTTTTAATATTTGTTCTTTGTGTTTGATCTTTGTTAATTTGATTAATATGTGTCTTGGGGTGTTTCACCTTGGGTTTATCCTGTTTGAGACTCTCTGGGTTTCTTGGACCTTGGTGGCTATTTCTTCCCCATTTTAGGGATGTTTTCAACTATTATCTCCTCAAGTATTTTCTCATGGCCTTTCTTTTTGTCTTCTTTTTCTGGGACTCCTATGATTCGAATGTTGGGGTGTTTACCATTGTCCCAGAGGTCTCTGAGGTTGTCTCATTTCTTTTTTCCTCTCTGCTTCATTTATTTCCACCGTTCTATCTTCCATCTCACTTATCCTATCTTCTGCCTCAGTTATTCTACTGTTGGTTCCCTCCAGAGTGCTTTTGATCTCAGTTATTGCATTATTCATTATTGATTGACTCTTTTTTATTTTTTCTAGGTCCTTGTTAAACTTTTCTTGGATATTCTCAATCCTTGCCTCCAGACTATTTATCTGTAACTCCATTTTGTTTTCAAATTTTTGGATCATTTTTACTATCATTATTCTGAATTCTTTGTCAGGTAGACTCCCTATCTCCTTCTCTTTGGTTTGGTTTGGTGTGCTTTTATCATGTTCCTTTACCTGCTGAATATTTCTCTGCCTTTTCATCTTATTTAGGTTGCTGTGTTTGGGGTGGCCTTTCTGTATGGTGGAAGTTTGTGGTTCCTCTGTGGTTCCTCTTTATTGTGCACATTCCTCCTTGTGGGTGGGGTTGGCCAAGTGGCTTTCAAGGTTTCATGGTTAGGGATGCTTGTGTCAGTGTTCTGGTGGGTGGAGCTGGATCTCTTCTCTCTGGAGTGGAATGAAGTGTCCAGTAGTGAGTTTTGAGGTGTCTATGGGTTTGGTGTGACTTTTGGCCACCTGTATTTTTGTGCTCAGGGTTATGTTCCTTTTTTGTTGGAGAACTAGCTTGGTATGTCTTGCTCTTGAACTTGTTGGTTCTTGGGTGGAGCTTGGTTTCTGTGTAGGTATGGAGGCTTTTGGATGAGCTCTTGTCAATTGTTGGTCCCTGGAGTCAGGAGTTTTCTGGTGTTCTCAAGTTTTGGATTTAGGCCTCCTGCCTCTGGCTTTCAGTCTTATTCTTGTAGTAGCCTGAAGACTTCTCCATCCATACAGCACTGATGATAAAACATCTAGGTTAATGGTGAAAAGATTCTCAGTGATGGAATCCCAGAGAGGTTCACAGAGTTACATGAAGAAGAAAAGAGGGAGGTGGGAGATAGAGGTGACCAGGAGGAGAAGAGGGGGAATCAAAAGGGGAGAGAGCAGTCTAGCCAGTAATCAATTTCCTACTTGCTCTCCACAGTCTGGAACACTCAAGAGAGGTTCACGGAGTTCCTTAGAGTAGAAAAGAGGAAGGAAGGAGATAGAGGTGACCAGGAGGAGAGGAGGAAGAGTCAAAAGGAGAGAAACCAATCTAGCTTGGGATCAGTTCCCTAAGTTTTCTCCACAGCCTAGAACACCCAAAGAGAGTCACAGAGTTAAGTAGAGAAGAAAAGGGGGAGGGAGGAGATAGAGGTGATCTGGGGAGAAAAAGGAGAGTCAAAAAGGGAGAGAGCAATCAACACAGTAATCACACTCCTAAGTAAAAATGGATACTGAAGATTGGATTCTTAAAGGTACAGAATTGATAACAAATACCAAAAAGTAAAGATTAAAAATCTAGAGTAGAGGTTAGACTCTCAAAAATACAATATTAACAAAACAAAACAATCGCAAGTTATATACAAAAATATGAAATTTGCTTTAAAAATAGGGTCTTTTTTCTCAAGGTAATCGTAGGTTTTAAAAATGAAAAAGGAGTAATAAAGAACTTAAAAATTAAAAAATTATAATAGTAAAATATATCTAGGAATTTCTCTGGAGCTGTTGAGGGCAGTGTATGGTCAGTTCAGTTTCAGCTAGTTCCTTGTTCCACCTTCTACTTCTTCTCAAGGTCTATAGGTCCCTTCCAATGTAGCCAGTGGAAGGCTACATAAAACCCAGGGTTTAATGTAGGGTTTTAGTCTGTTGCACCTGCCCCTTCCAAAACCGTTCCCTCTTTGTTTACTTTGGCTTCCTCTGTTTGCAAGTCTCTTCAGTGTCTCACTTCCGCCTGACACAAGGGGATGGAGGTGGTCATTTATTTAGGCTCACTTGTTCAGTTGTGCTGCGGGGAGGGAGGAACACTGCAAACAAATATCACTGGCATGTGTAGGGAGTGCTTGCAGTGTCTGGGCCACACTGGGTTTGCCCCCACTCACGGCGTGTGTGCTTTCCTGGTCTACACTGCTCAGGCTCCAGGTTACTCTGCAGGGGAACTGTCTAAGCGAGCCCTGGGTTGCGTGCACTTCCCAGGTCTAAGCTGCCCAGGTTCAGGTTCTCGGGTACTCCACAAAGGCACAGACTTGGTTGGGCCTTCGTTTTGTGCCCTTCCCAGGTCTGAGCAGCTCAGGCGACCAGGTGCTTGGTGAGCACACTCTCCCCAGGTAGGGCAGTGTGTCTTATCACCTTCCCAGTCCCAGTTGCTGAGTTTCCTGGGTGTGCAGCGGGAGCGCTGTCTCAGGTGTGCCGTGTGTCTCCTCTGGGGATTTGATCTCTGGCTGCAACCCTCCTGGTGGATGTCAACCGTCCAGGATCCCAGGAAGACTTAGTTAGCAACTGGGAGCCTGCTTGCAGTTTGGTAGAGGATGCCATCTCTGGGACCGACTTTGCCCCTTGCCTTCTGGCTCTGGCTGTCGCCCGCCTGCCTCCCTGCCTCCGGCGGGGGATGGGCCAGTCTGCTGCCAGCTAGCTCTCCTCTGGTATTTGCTCAGTCCTTTGTTCTATGAGCAGGGCTGACAGTGCCTTAGGTTAGAGCTTTTCATGGGAAAGTTCTCTCTCTTTTTTTTTCCCTCTCTCTCTCTGGCTATCCCACAGTTTGGGTAGCTATCTCACATTAGCTCCCTCAGATTGCCCTCAAGGCATTCAGGCCCAGTCCTAAGCAGTGCAGCCTGTGCCTCCCTGTTCAGCCCCTGCTTGCTGGTGGCGGGAAGTGAGTGTCTGGGCTATTTCTCCTCTGGGAGTTGCAGTTAGGCGTGTAATCTGTAGGTTTTATTTATTTTTTCCTCCCGGTTATGTTGCCCTCTGAGATTCCAAAACTACCCACAGACCTGCTGTTGAGAGGGTTTCCTGGTGTTTGGAAACTTCTCCCCTTTTAAGTCTCCCTCCCCAGGATGGGTATCTGTCCCTACCTCTTTTGTCTCTTTTTTTTATCTTTTATATTTTGTCCTACCTCCTTTTGAAGACAATAGGCTGCCTTTCTGGGTGCCTGGTGTCCTCCGCCAACATTCAGAAGTTGTTTTGTGGTATTTGCTCAGCGTTCAAATCATCTTTTGATGAATTTGTGGGGGAGAAAGTGGTCTCCCTGACCTATTCCTCTGCCATCTTCTAACTCCATGATGTACATTTTAAAACATACTGGCTCTCTTATAAGTAATGAATTTACCAATTAAATTAGGCAACATTTTTGAAAAGAAAAAAATATTTTTTAAACATCTCACTGAATAATGTAGATAGCTCTCAAATAAAATAGGGGAAGTAGCTATACCAGGAATCCCAGTGCCCTGTAAATGTTTTTATTTAATTATTAAAGAAAGAAGAAAGACTTTAAGATCTTACTGACATTTCAAAACAATGATGTACTGAATAGCATAGACTCTTGAATGGTTTTCCCATGTACACAATTCTTTTTGTTGGTTTTTTATACCAGAGACAATATCTTCCCCTGTGTGATCAGTGCTGTATTTTATCCTTTTTCATTAGGAAGCTCGAATATGGGCCTATAATTGCCACAAAATAGGGAAGAAAGAGGCCTCGCTTCCACACACACATAAACCTTCTGAAAATAATTGAAGGAGGACAAGAGGATAAATTCACTGGATAGAAAAAAAGAAAAGACTAGGTTGTTTGAGGAAGAGTTTGGTTACTGCATAGCCTCTCTTTAGTTGCCATCCATAAGGTATAATTCCTCTGAAAGTCAGCTTTTCCACATCATTAAGCCACTTGATTCTAAGCTGTTGTCACTGTTCATAAGCTACACTGAGAGTAAACAGCAGCTGTAGGAATGGGGCTTCTTATGGTTTTACCTGCTTTAAGGATAAAATCCTAACTTCCAAAATATTATATCTGACTGAGTATATCCTTCTTGCAGTTACCCTTGGAGACAGAATTTGCTGGGAGAGTTTAGTTTGCTAGAACACGTGGGTGAAATACATTAACTTAGTACTTTGGGTATCCAGACAACCAACTGGAGCACAATGGGAAACTGGTATTTTAGAACACTTACTTTGAAAAGCATGTTCCTCACTAACTAAAAATAGGCTTTTAAGTGACAAATTATACTTGAGTTATTCCCTATTATTTAATTAGTATGATACAGTGGTTAAGAGGGCAGGCTTCGACCTGACTGCCTGGGTTTGTATTCTAGCTCTGTCACTAACTAGCTATGTGACCTTGAGCTTTTGTGCCTCAGTTTCGTTAGCTATAAAATAAGGATAATGATTTATATGTTCATTAAAAGTGAGTTAATAGCATTTTTATTGTTACTACTGCTACTATTAGTAAGGATAGTAATATACTGTAGTCTTCAGTGCAGTGGATTTAAATTACTTTCTTGAAAAAAGCAAAGGTCCCTTTGTTAACTGCTTTGCCAATTTAAAATTTGACCTGTCAGTTTGCTTTTTCTGTTCTTAGTTATCTTAGTCCCTTATGAAGTAAGTAACTCTTTGCTTGAATTATGGTGTTCTGTTTTGTCCCAGCTTTCCCCAAAGAACAGCAAACTTATTAATTGGCTAAACAAATCTATGCTGAATGCCTGTTATATGCAGGCATTGAACAAGGTACTGAGAATATAAAGATAAAACAGGCTCTCTCTCTTGGGGATTTTATTAGATAAACTAGAAAACGATTTTGTTTAAACAGAAAGGAGTTTATTTGTCCCAAATAAAATAAATAGAAAGGTAGGTAGTTCAGGTCTGCTGTGGATCTTTTTCTTTCTTTTATCTTTCTGTGTGGCATGAGGCTCTTATGTATATCTCCTCGGTGCAAAGTGGCTACCGCATGTGCAGGCGGGCTGGAGGAGAAATGATCAAAGGATCAAAAAGGTTTTCGCCTCCTTAGGAGAATTTTCTGTTTTATTTTGGAAGGGACAGCTTTCTTAGGTACTTCCATGTATGTCTCACTGGCCAGAAGTATTCCTGTGGTCACTTTTACTGTCATGGGAAGCTGAAGATTTTTAGCTTTCAAGCCTCATTAGGAGGTTGTGGGAAAGGATTGTTAAATGAGCCAGCCTACAGTAACTGCCAAAATATAAATGTGAATAACAACAAGCTATAAAATGGTATCGGAGGACACGGTTGAAAAGGGGGCAGATGACAATGAGCTCTTGAAATCACCTGGAGAAGTCTGTATGGAGATCCAACGAGAAATCCTGCAACTGGCATTTCCTTGACATTGCTACCCACAGTCGTGGTTCTGGCCTTTAACTGGCCCAGCAGTTGACTAGACACACTGAGACTGATTCTCACCAAACTCACAAGAGATTAAGGTATAATTTACTCTGCTAATTTATTCATTTATCAGTAGGGACTATTCCAGAGTCAAAAACTCAAGTTTCCTATAGGAATTAGGCAGGAAATGTTAAACATATGAATCAGCCAAGTGTGTAAAATAGTAAAACTGGTGGAAACTAGTTATAAAGAAGAGACAAAACCTATCTGAAGGCTTTCAAATTAAAAGACAAAATTTAGGGACCTCCCTGGTGATCCAGTGGTTAAGTCTGCCACATTTCCAGTGCAGAGGGCATGGGTTTAATCCCTGGCCAAGGAAGTAAGTTCCCATGTGCCACATGGCACGGCCAAAGGAGCAGAGAATGTGAGAGAAGGGATATCAACTGGGGATGAGAGGCTCCAGGGGGAACAAGGGTAAGAGTTGACCAGGGAAAGGAAAAGCCACACCCTCTGAACTCACTGAGGACAAGATACAGGAGAGGGCCTGTTTGAGAACTTGTCTAGGTAATGGGTTGCCCCTTGGCCAGACATCCTAGAATGTGAAGTCAAGTGGGCCTTAGAAAGCATCACTATGAACAAAGCTAGTGGAGGTGATGGAATTCCAGTTGAGCTATTTCATATCCTGAAAGATGATGCTGTCAAAATGTTGCACTCAATATGCCAGCAAATTGGGAAAACTCAGCAGTGGCCATGGGACTGGAAAAGGTCAGTTTTCATTCCAATCCCAAAGAAAGGCAATGCCAAAGAATGCTCAAGTTCAGTTCAGTTCAGTCGCCCAGTCGTGTCCAACTCTGCGACCCCATGAATCGAAACACGCCAGGCCTCCCTGTCCATCACCAACTCCCAGAGTCCACTCAGACTCACGTCCATCAAGTCAGTGATGCCATCCAGCCATCTCATCCTCTGTCGTCCCCTTCTCCTCCTGCCACCAATCCCTCCCAGCATCAGAGTCTTTTCCAACGAGTCAGCTCTTCGCATGAGGTGGCCAAAGTACTGGAGTTTCAGCTTTAGCATCATTCCCTCTAAAGAAGTCCCAGGGCTGATCTCCTTCAGAATGGACTGGTTGGATCTCCTTGCAGTCCAAGGGACTCTCAAGAGTCTTCTCCAACACCACAGTTCAAAAGCATCAATTCTTCGGTGCTCAGCCTTCACAGTCCAGCTCTCACATCCATACATGACCACAGGAAAAACCATAGCCTTGACTAGATGGACCTTAGTCGGCAAAGTAATGTCTCTGCTTTTGAATATGCTTTGTAGGTTGGTCATAACTTTTCTTCCAAGGAGTAAGCGTCTTTTAATTTCATGGCTGCAATCACCATCTGCAGTGATTTTGGAGCCCCCCAAAACAAAGTCTGACACTGTTTCCATTGTTTCTCCATCTGTTTCCCATGAAGTGATGGGACTGGATGCCATGATCTTCGTTTTCTGAATGTTGAGCTTTAAGCCAACATTTTCACTCTCCTCTTTCACTTTCATCAGTAGGCTTTTTAGTTCCTCTTCACTTTCTGCCATAATGGTGGTGTCATCTGCATATCTGAGGTTATTGAAGTTCAAGTCGGTTTTAGAAAAGGCAGAGGAACCAGAGATCAAATTGCCAACATCCGCTGGATCATCAAAAAAGCAAGAGAGTTCCAGAAAACATCTTTTCTGCTTTATTGACTATGCCAAAGCCTTTGACCATGTGGATCGCAGTAAACTGTGGAAAATTCTGAAAGAGATGGGAATACCAGACCACCTGACCTGCCTCTTAAGAAATCTGTATGCAGAATGGAGTATTACTCAGCCATTAAAAAGAATTCATTTGAATCAGTTCTGTTGAGATGGATGAAACTGGAGCCGATTATACAGAGTGAAGTAAGCCAGAAAGAAAAACACCAATACAGTATACTAACACATATATATGGAATTTAGGAAGATGGCAATGACGACCCTGTATGCAAGACAGGGAAAGAGACACAGATGTGTATAACGGACTTTTGGACTCAGAGGGAGAGGGAGAGGGTGGGATGATTTGGGAGAATGCCATTCTAACATGTATACTATCATGTGAATTGAATCGCCAGTCTATGTCTGACGCAGGATGCAGCATGCTTGGGGCTGGTGCATGGGGATGACCGAGAAAGATGTTATGGGGAGGGAGGTGGGAGGGGGGTTCATGTTTGGGAATGCATGTAAGAATTAAAGATTTTAAAATTTAAAAAAAAATAAATAAATAAAATAAAATGTTAAAAAAAAAAAAAAAAAGAAATCTGTATGCAGGTCAGGAAGCAACAGTTAGAACTGGACATGGAACAACAGACTGGTTCCAGATAGGAAAAGGAGTACGTCAAGTCTGTATATTGTCACCCTGCTCATTTAACTTCTATGCAGAGTACATCATGAGAAACACTGGGCTGGAAGAAACACAAGCTGGAATCAAGATAGCCAGGAGAAATATCAGTAACCTCAGATATGCAGATGACACCACCATTATGGCAGAAAGTGAAGAGGAACTAAAAAGCCTCTTGATGAAAGTGAAAGAGGAGAGTGAAAAAGTTGGCTTAAAGCTCAACATTCAGAAAATGAAGATCATGGCATCTGGTCCCATCACTTCACGGGAAATAGATGGGGAAACAGTGGAAACAGTGTCAGACTTTATTTTTGGGGGCTCCAAAATCACTGCAGATGGTGATTGCAGC
This sequence comes from Ovis aries, assembly GCF_016772045.2. Taxonomy (NCBI): domain Eukaryota; kingdom Metazoa; phylum Chordata; class Mammalia; order Artiodactyla; family Bovidae; genus Ovis; species Ovis aries. Next base: position 85,391,656 of record NC_056056.1, on the reverse strand, counting down.
CATGAAATTAAAAGACGCTTACTCCTTGGAAGAAAAGTTATGACCAACCTAGATAGCATATTCAAAAGCAGAGACATTACTTTGCCGACTAAGGTCCATCTGGTCTAGGCTATCGTTTTTCCAGTGGTCATGTATGGATGTGAGAGTTGGACTGTGAAGAAGGCTGAGCACTGAAGAATTGATGCTTTTGAACTGTGGTGCTGGAGAAGACTCTTGAGAGTCCCTTGGACTGCAAGGAGATCCAACCAGTCCATTCTGAAGGAGATCAAGCCTGGGATTTCTTTGGAAGGACTGATGCTAAAGCTGAAACTCCAGTACTTTGGCCACCTCACGCGAAGAGTTGACTCATTGGAAAGACTCTGATGCTGGGAGGGAGTGGTGGCAGGAGGAGAAGGGGACGACAGAGGATGAGATGGCTGGATGGCATCACTGACTCGATGGACGTGAGTCTGAGTGGACTCCGGGAGTTGGTGATGGACCGGGAGGCCTGGCGTGCTGTGATTCATGGGGTCACAAAGAGTCAGACACGACTGAGTGACTGAACTGAACTGAACTGAACTGAACTGTAGGTAATGGGCTGGGTTCAGTTTGCTAGAAGTCAGTGATTTGTATCAGCAAATCTGGTAATGAGCCTTTAGTTAGGAGACTAAAGGGAGAGGGGAGAGAAGGGAGGGAAGTGGCCCTATCTCCTCATGGCTTTAAAGGGGCTAACTTGATGGCTAAGCTTGAGGCTAGCAACTACCTGTAGAATTTTATGTATATAAAATAGAGGCCAAAGTCTTTCATTCTGCAATATAGACAGTAGGCTTAAAATGCACATGACCCATTGTCACAAATATCTCTTTGGGGCTGAGTTTTTATGAATTCAAATATTCTCCTTCACATTACAATAACAATAATAATTGCTATTTATATTAGTTCTTTGTAGATTTATAGAGGACTTGGAGGTTAGATTCCTGAAGATCTCCTGAAAAAGGGATGGTAAAGCGTCTGCCTGCAATGCGGGAGACCCAGGTTCTATTCCTGGTTTGGGAAGATCCCCTGGAGAAAGAAATGACAATCCACTCCAGCACTCTTACCTAGAAAACCCCATGGACGGAGGAACCTGATAGGCTATAGTCCATGAGGTTGCAAAGAGTCGGACACAACTGAGCAACTTCACTCTCACTTTAGAGGTTAGATTAAATTTTATAGATTAGATGGCAAAATCTTATCTACAAAAGCTACCTTAATATCATAAGCCAATCATTCAATGAGTGAAGGTTGAAGTGAAGTTGCTCAGTGTGTCCGACTCTTTGCGATCCCATGGTCTACCCGGCTTCTCTGTCCATGGGATTTTCCAGGCAAGAGTACTGGAGTCGGTTGCCATTTCCTTCTCCAGGGGATCTTCCTGACCCAGGAATCGGACCCAGGACTCTTGCATTGCAGGCAGACGCTTACCGTCTGAGGCACCAGGGAAACCTGAGTGAAGGTTTGGGTAAGGATTATTTGACATGATAACATTAGAAACAATACACTTCAAGGATTATATGGAACTCAAATCCCAAGTTGTGAGGGAAAAACTGGTTAACTGTTGGTGTTTCCTGTATTGTTTTACAGTCCTCCCACTCAGTTTTTAAAAATCTGCATTTGCAGATTTGGAACTCAAAATTTACCACCTTGCACCATTTTTCAGGATCATAGTCTGGAAAAATTCTGGACCATTCCTAGAAGCCAACTAAGTACATGACCACAGATTTGTGATGGAAGCAAGTCCCTTGCTCTTTTCTATGTGGGTGTTAATTCAGTCCTATCCTAGGCTTTTCTTTCCAGCTTCTGTACCCCACTCAGTTCAGTTCAATTGCTCAGTCATGTCCAACTCTTTGTGACCCCATGAACTGCAGCATGCCAGGCCTCCCTGTCCATCAGCAACTCCTGGAGTCCACCCAAACCCATGTCCATCATCAGTGATGGAATCTAACCATCTCATCCTCTGTCATCCCCTTCTTCTCCTTCCCTCAGTCTTTCCCAGCATCAGGGTCTTTTCCAATGAGTCAGCTCTTCGCATCAGGTGAACTGAAGTGAAGTGAAGTTGCTCAGTCATGTCCGACTCTGCGACCCCATGGACTGTAGCCTACCAGGCTCCTCTGTCCCTGGGATTACCCAGGCAGGAATACTGGAGTGGGTTGCCATTTCCTTCTCCAGGAGATCTTCCCAACCCAGGGATCAAACCCCAGTCTCCCATATTGCAGGCAGACACTTTACCATCTGAGCCATCAGGAAAGCTCTTAGTTTCAGCTTCAACATCAGTCCCTCCAATGAACACCCAGGACTGATCTCCTTCAGAATGGACTGGTTGGATCTCCTTGCAGTCCAAGGGACTCTCAAGAGTCTTCTCCAACACCACGTTTGAAAAGCATCAATTCTTCGGCGCTCAGCTTTCTTTATAGTCCAACTCTCACATCCATACATGACCACAGGAAAAACCATAGCCTTGACTAGATGGACCTTTGTTGGCAAAGTAATATCTCTGCTTTTTAATATGCTGTCTAGGTTGGTCATAAATGGCAACCCACTCCAGTACTCTTGCCTAGAAGATCCCATGGATAGAGGAGCTTGGTGCAGGCTACTATCCATGGGGTCACAGAGTCAGGCATGACTGAGCGACTTCACTTTCTTTCTTCTTTCTTTCTAGGTTGGTCATACCTTTCCTTCCAAGGAGCAAGCATCTTAATTGCATGGCTGCAGTCACCATCTGCAGAGATTTTGGAGCCCCGAAAAATAAAGTCTGACACTGTTTCCACTGTTTCCCCATGAAGTGATGGGACCAGATGCCATGATCTTCATTTTCTGAATGTTGAGCTTTAAGTCAACTTTTTCACTCTCCTCTTTCACTTTCATCAAGAGGCTTTTTAGTTCCTCTTCACTTTCTGCCATAATGGTGGTGTCATCTGCATATCTGAGGTTATTGATATTTCTCCTGGCGATCTAGATTCCAGCTTGTGCTTCCTCCCGCCCAGCATTTCTCATGATGTACTCTGTATATAAGTTAAATAAGCGGTGTGACAATATACAGCCTTGACGTACTCCTTTTCCTATTTGGAACCATTCTGTTGTTCCATATCCAATTCTAACTGTTGCTTCCTGACCTGTATACAGGTTTCTCAAGAGGCAGGTCAGTTGGTTTGGTATTCCCACCTCTTGAAGAATTTTCCAGTTTATTGTGATCCACACAGCCAAAGGCTTTGGCATCAGGACAGTAGCAAAGACACATCAAAGAGTAAGCATCTTAACTGGCTTACAACAGGGCAAACAGGAAATATATTGGTTCTATATCTCTGCCCCAAGGCAATGTCACCTCACACTTCTAGAGTTGTAGGATTTACATGAAAGATTGATTCATGGCAAAATTGGAATTCCATTTCAACTCCAGAGGAGGAAGTGGCACAAGTCTTAAAATTTTTATTTTAAAATGTCCATCAGTAATGGCAGTGAATGGGGGGACCCTCGCAAACAAAGAAGCTTATTGTTATTACAGGAAAAAAAAAATCTTATCCCCCGCCCACACCCTTCACCCTACTTTTATCATCCCAGGTCTGCGGACTCAGACTTAGAGGTGTGAGAAGGCCACGGACTACAAAACAGAGAATTCTGGGGGAAGGAAGTGACGACATGGAGCAAAGCACGCTGGGCTCGGGCGGGTTCAGCCCTTAGCGATTCCTTCCTCCCAGCGTGGTTTAAGAGAATCGGGCGGTGCTAGGAGTTTTAACTGGTATTTTTCTCATTTGTCAGGATTACACGTTAAGTATTCCCTGGTTTGAGTACAGTTCTTAGTATCATGCGGCGGTGGGTCTCGGCTGCTCTCGCTTCGTTTACGCATCTCTGAACAAGTTTTTAGATGAAATTGTCACAGATCTGGGGGCCTCTCCTTGGCGGTATCCAGCGAAAACTTAGAGGGACTGGGTGGATATTAGAGTTTTCTTTTTTCAGTTTTGGTTAATAGTGGTGTGGAGTGAGCTCTTTTGGTGAAAGGAGAGCTGAGTTAAAGGGTTTGAGCATCTGCGGACTAGAGGTCGAAGCTAACGTCAAGACGGTCTGGAATTGAGATTGGGAGTTGAGATACAAGTGTGCCAGATAAATTACTCCAGACGCGTCCCCGCGGCAACTCGTGGTCCCGTGGCTTTCAGACTGAATAGTAAAATTTAACTTTTTCTGATATGGAAGATGATGCAAATCGCTAGTGTTCTCTACCTCTAGAATGGAGATTACGGGTAAGACATTTCCTTGGGGGGAACATATATCTTAATCCTAACTGGTGGTTGTTTTAGATCTAGCCAGCAGGCAGCCATGAATGAATGGATGAAGAAAGGCCCGTTAGAATGGCAAGATTACACTTACAAAGCGGTCAGCGTAACAGCCAGTGACAAGGAGTATAAAGGATGGGTTTTAACCACAGACCCAGTCTCTGCCAAGTGAGTACGAGTCCTGCTTCCCTGAAATCACCCCTTTGCACTGCCTATATGTTATATCCATACTAAAGAAAAATGAAGTCACTCAGTCATGTCTGACTCTTTGCGACCCCATGGACTGTAGCCTACCAGGCTCCTCAGTCCATGAACTTCTCTAGGCAAGAGTACTGGAGTGGGTTTCCATTTCCTTCTCCAGGGGATCTTCCCCACCCAGGGATGGAACCCAGGTCTCCCGCATTGCAGGCAGACGCTTTACCGTCTGAGCCACCAGGGAAGCCGTATGCATACAAAGCCGATAAATAAAAGAAAGACTGATTATTCTTATATAAGTGCTTAATTTCCTTTGAACCTAAATACTGTCAAACTGTAGATTTCTGTCAGACCAGCCAAGTTTGTAGAAATGGGACACTTAATTACATTTTGTTGGAGAATTTCAAATATACACAATTGTGAAGAGAGTAATATAATAAACATTAATCTTATTCCGCCTTCCAAATATTTTAAAGCCTATTACTGACTAAATTTTGTTCATAAATCCTTAAATATACCTCTTAGCAGATTCAGTTCAGTTCAGTCGCTCAGTTGTGTCCGACTGTTTGCGACCCCATGAATCGCTGCACGCCAGGCCTCCCTGTCCATCACCAACTCCCAGAGTTCACTCAGACTCCCGTCCATCGAGTCAGTGATGCCATCCAGCCATCTCATCCTCTGTCGTCCCCTTCTTCTCCTGCCCCCAATCCCTCCCAGCATCAGTCGTTTCCAGTGAGTCAACTCTTCGCATGAGGTGGCCAAAGTACTGGAGTTTCAGCTTTAGCATCATTCCTTCCAAAGAAATCCCAGGGCTGAGCTCCTTAACAGGAGCTCAGTCCTAATGGACTCTTTAATAAATGTAACCACATATCATTATAACCACCTAACAAAAGTAATAATAACTTTAATATTAGCTAATTCCTAGTTTGAGTTCAGGTTTTCCTGATTGTTTCCAAAGCATCTCTTTAATGTTGGCCTATCAACTTGTTGATATGTCTCTTAAGAATCTTAATCTGTAACTCTGTACTTTCCCTTTGGTTTTCCATGTTCTTTTTTGTTGAAGAAATGGAGTCATTTGTCTTCAAATTGAACACACTCTGAATTTAGCTCATTGCATTATCATGGTGTAGTTTAACATGTTCTTTTATCGTTTGTGTTTCTTATAAACTGTTAATCATATCTAGAGGTTTGATTAGGATCAGAATTATTTTTTGCAAGGCTACTGTAAAGGTAGTGATACACTCGCACTTTATTTTGGAATGATTTTAGATTTACAAAAAAATTGCAAGGAAAGTACAGAGAGTACCTGTGTATCTAACTTCCCCTAATATTAACAGTTTACACAACCATCAAACATTTGTCAGAACTAAAAATTTTCCCTAAGTAAACTACAATCATTTGGATTTTATCAGTTTTTCCACTGATGGCCTTTTTATGGATTCCAAGCCAAGGATTTTCTATTCTAGAATTCAGTCCAAGGTCCCACATTACATTTAATCACCGTGTCTCCTTAGTCTCCTCTGATATGTGACAGTGTCTCAGCCCTTTTTAAATTTACTTGTTTTTCATGACCCTGACACTCTTGAAGAGTTTTGGTGAGGTGTTTAATAGAATATCTCTCAGTTTGGGTTTGTATGGACTGGGATTATAGGTTTGGGGGGACAGTACCACAGAAATGAAATTCTATCATGTCACATTGCATCATGTCATATCATATATATATTGTATTTTAGTTAGGATTTTTGCATTTGTATTCATAAGTGAGATTAGCTTATAATTTTATTTTTTAATCCTGTCCTCTGCTTTTGGTATCAAGGTTATATTAACCTCATTAAATGAGTTATGGCATAATCTCCCTTTTATAGTCCTTAGGAGAATTGGATTGGTTGGATTGGAAATGTTTGATTCTTGACAGTTTTATAGAATTTTGTGGTAAAATTGTCTGGGCCTTTCCCCCTCTCAATCCCTGCCAGCCTTACCCCGCAACATGGGAAGATTTTAAACTGGTTATTTCAGGTTTCTTTTTTTAAAAGTTATAGGACTATTTACATTCTCTCTTTCTCTTTTTGAGTCAGTAGTAGAAATTCATATTTTCTAGGAAGTTTTCTAAGTGTCAAAATTACTGATTTAAATGTGTTTTTAATATTTTATACTATTAATTTTTACTGCCTTATTCCTAATACTATTTATGTGTGCCTTCTTTCTCTCTTTATTAATCTTGCCTGAGTTTTGTAAAACTTATATACCCTTTTCAAAGAACCAGCTTTTGGCTTTGATGATCCTCTTACTGACTTGACTCTTCTGCTTTCTGTTTCATTAATTTTGTGCTGTGTTATTTTCTTTGGTCTGCTCTGAAGGGGAGTTATTCAGTTGTTTCCGAACTCTAAAAGTTAAATCTGTACTCTCTTCTTTCCTAATACATATTAAAACATTCATAACTTTTAAAGTAATGCTTTAACTACATCCCACAATGATGGCAACCCACTCCAATACTCGTGCCTGGAAAATCCCATGAATGGAGGAGCCTGGTAGGCTGCAGTCCATGGGGTTGCAAAGAGTCGGACACGACTGAGCAACTTCACTTTCACTTTTCACTTTCATGGATTGGAGAAGGAAATGGCAACCTACTCCAGTGTTCTTGCCTGGAGAATCCAGGGACTGCAGAGCCTGGTGGGCTGCCATCTGTGGGGTCACATAGAGTCGGACACAACTGAAGTGACTTAGCAACAGCAGCACAATGATTAGCTGGACAAAAGGTTTAGGTGTTTAGGACCCTCAGAGAATTCATATTGAACAAGTGAAAACATTTGGTGGTGAGAATATTAATTTAAAATGGAGAGAACATTCCCTATTGTTCTAATGACCTGTTGGGGTTGATGCTCTCATTTCATTGCTTCTCTAGTTTTATGGGCCTTTACGTTTTTCTTTTGCAACTGTGGTCTGAACTTATTTTTCCTCCAAAGTATTGTCCTCGTGAACTTCCTTGAAGATGGCAGCATGTCTGTGACTGGAATTATGGGACATGCTGTACAGACTGTTGAAATTGTGAATGAAGGGGACCATAGCATGAGAGAGAAGCTGATGCATTTGTTCATGTCCGGAGACTGCAAAGCATACAGCCCTGAGGATCTGGAAAAGAGGAAGAACAGCCTGAAGAAATGGCTGGAGAAGAATCACATCCCCATCACCGAACAGAGAGATTCACAAAAGACTCTTTGTGTGGCTGGGGTCTTGACTATAGACCCACCATATGGTCCAGAAAATTGCAACAGTTCTAATGAGATTATTTTGTCCCGTGTTCAGGATCTTATTCAAGGACATCTTGAAGCTTCCCAATGAGAGGCTAAGAACTATGGATGCACTGATTGAAATAAGATTTCATATTTTTGAAAGTTCTTTGTTGTTTTAGGTAAAATCAAAGATGGGGATTATCGGTACTAATAAGTGAACTGGGCAAGGATGACATCTCAAACAAAACTAACTTGGGGACAGAATTACAAGAATCTCTTCTTTTGATCGGAATACACCTCCATTTCTATTAGGCAAGAAATGTATTTGGAAAACATGCAACATGTTAGATTCGATATAAAATGCTAAGGTAAAATCAGTCTTGTTAACACTGCTTATTCTAACTAGATGTGTCTTTTTAAATTTTTATTGAGTTATAGTTTACATACGATATAATTCACTAGCTTTCCTTGCACAGTTCAGTGACTTTTGATGTATTTAGTGTTGTGCAACTATCACCACAGGCATAGAGGTTTTGTTTTTGTTTTTGTTTTGGTGGTTGCATGACATGTGGGATCTTAGTTCCCCAACCAGGGATTGAACTCTCACCCCCTGCATTGGAAGTGTGGAATCTTAACCACTGGACCACTAGGGAAGCCCCTAGATGTCTCTTTTTTTAAAATGTCTATTAAAAAAAATTTTTTTTAGTGTAATGATGAAATAGCTTTTGAATCAGAATATATGCTTTTTTGGTTGAAACTTAAAGTTTTGGTAAAACCTTAACATATAAGCCTTATAAATCTCAAAGCCTTAAAAGTGAACACTGGCTAATATATCTGAGGAAAAAGGTAAGTGTGACAAGTATTCTGGCTGCTGAGGGGCTATAAGAGACCAGGCTAGCTGCTGGTTTCCCTGGTAACTGATGAGGCAACCTGACGTCAATTCTTGAATAAATGGTAGCCTCCTCCCTGCTGGGTAAGTGAGGGCTGCCACCAGGTTATGCCCACTACCCGCCACACATGGTGGAGGTGTTGCTCTAGGACCTTGCTTCGGACATGTAAGATCCCTGTGTCCAATAAGCTTTTAATGTCTTTGTTGCTGTCTCTGGGCTCTTTCTGGTCCCAAGGCTGGGCATCCACAAGGCTTGTAGCCCAACAATTCACAAAATAGCCAGGAGGCTAAGGGTACTCCTGTGACCATTGAGATGTAAGGACGGGGAATGAAAAGTTGTGGGGGGTTGGGAGGAATCTCAGGGTGGCCGTCCACTAGCGTGTGGAGCCCTGTGGCAGTTGAGTAGCCATGAAAGATGGTTTCTGTCTTTTATTGCATTGATGATATCCTGTTAAACTTAGTCTCTTACCAGTTTATAGAGCAGCCCCATGCCCGTGGCTCATCTGACTAACTGCAGGGGGATGGCTGGTGAACACAGACGTAACACAAGGGATCTGAACTACCTACAAATGACAAGCATACCCCTAACCCATCACCTCTAAACAATACAGGCTTTAGGGATATTAACTTAGGACATGAATTGGAATTGGACATGGCCAGTTTCCTGGAAGAGTCTGGTACAGGTCTGTGCAACGGCAAAATAATTGGAGTCCCCTTGAGCTTCTGTTCCAGCTATGGAAAGGGACAGAGCAGTGATGCAGTGTGCTGGAACAGCAATTATATGTAGTCTATAAAGTATTATAACAGATGAGAGACATTATAAAAGGCCTACTCAAGTTGTCGAGCAATGCAAAAACCACTATTTGGCATCTATTATGCCCTGTGGACATAATAGTGGCCAAGAAATCCACTTCACTGGCCATGAAGTTCAGATATGGGCCAGTGAAGATGACACACGGGCATTTCTACCCACCCACTGCTGCCAGGTTAGTTGAAAGGATGAGTGGGTTACTTCAACAACCAAGATAGGAAAATTTCTCTACCTGTGGGCCCAGGAGGCTAGCTCCAGCCTAGGAACTATAACTCAACATCCCAGGAACAGTTAGTTGTCCCAGTGCTTATGCCATGTTAACCCAGAGGCAACTAGTCAACACCATCCGAGTTCAACTGTTTACCCCCAAAGGGACCGTTGTCAACTACTGGTCAGGACAGTAACTCACTTTTGCCCTTGCCACAATTTCTGCCCTCGGGAACGTATTATAAAAGAAATGGCTCTGGAATTGGCAGGTAAGTCCCCTGTGGTTTGGGTAAGTCCCCTGTGGGGAATAGGATTAGAAAGGGACAGATTTCACCTGTCTTATACCTGCCCCGCCTGAGAACAAGGCAGGCATTTACTGGAGGGAGGCACCATCTATTATATTAACCTTACAGTCTGTTCTACCACTTTGCCTGTATTTGGCACAGTCTGTGGGGACTGAGGGTAGCTGGGCAGGATGAGGGTAGATTTGGCTAATGGTTGTGATCTCCCCTGTATCGTGCCTGCTAAACATCTTGGCATTTCACCTGTCTGAGCAGAGGAAGCTGCTCACAGATGGGGAGATATCAGTGGCCTCTGCTGGGTCTACAGCAAGATGTCCTCCTCAGGACTTCCATGAAAAATGGACCCAGTAAGTGCCTACCTCCAAATTTACCCACGTCTTACACTCGATCCTCTTCAGCTGCTGTTGTCTGTATTGCACTTGTTTTATTGGGTGGAGGTGCACCTCTACATACCTGACCCCAGGAATATCACATAAGAGGGGCAGACGTAAGGGGGTAAGGCTTGTGGAGTGTATGGTCAGGCCACTCAAGACGGCTGCTCTTGCTCTCTGTACATCCTCTGCTTGATGAGTCCCTGCCGCGCCTACACTGTGTTGGAACAAATGTGCTCGCCCTTGCCCCAGCCAGTGAGTGTTCTAATCCTTGGGCCAGAATGCCTCCACCTGCTAGTTTATTAAAGGGAAACATCTGCCCTCATGATGGTTAACCTGAGGGGCTGTAAGGGATGGGTCTCAGCTGCTGGTTTCCCTGGTAACAGCCAACGTGAGGTCAATTCCCCCTGTAAAAGATAGTCTCCAACCACCTTTTAAAAGGTAGTCTTGCCCCCTCCCCCGCAGCGAAGACCACTGCCACCACTGTGTCCTGCTCGCCACCTTGTTTGTCTGCTACATATGATGGATTGTTGCTCCAGGAGTTTTCTTCAGGTGTGTAAGCTCCTCCATCTATTAAACTATTGATAGCTGTGACGCTGTTTCCGGACTCCCTCTTATGGACTGACTCGGCAACTGCAGAGCTTGCATGCCTGTAGATGCAGCCCAACTGGGACTTTTCAGGGGAGTGTCTACAGTGACCCCAGGGTTCCCGCATCAGGTTAGAACCCGAGGATGAGTTAGCACACCTCAGGTTCTTAGCAGAATCCAGCCTGCTGCCTCTAATTTATTAAAGCTTTACTGGAACACAGCCAGACCCATTGCTTTGTGTATTGTCTGTGGCTGTTGTTGAAGTGGCAGAGTTGAGTATTGACAGAAATGATATGGATTGTATCTACAGAAAAATATGGCTGTTTACAGAAAAGCTTGCCCTAGGAGAATCCCAGGAACAAGGGAGCCTGGTGGGCTGCCGTCTATGGGGTCACATGCAGTTGGATACGACTGAAGTGACTTAGCAGCAGCAGGAGAGCCTTGAACTAGCATGGTCTGCCAGGGGTCTGCCATCCATACAAAAGGAATCTTGTGCCTTTTGGAAGAAATACTTTAAAAGACTTGGATTTTAGGGGGTCTTTGAAAGCACTTTGACAACATAGCTAAGTTACTTTCCTGCATGGTTGTCTAATATTAACAGGATGTATCCAAGTGCTTTTTGTACTTTTGCAAACATCAGAATCAGCTGGAGGGCTTGCTAACACAGTTGGGAGTAGGGCCCAGCGGTCGATTCTGACCTAGTAGGGGTCCAGGAGCTTGCATTTGTAACACTCCCAGATAATGGTAGCTACCTGTCCCAGATCAGATTACCCTTGCAAAAGCAGTTTAGAAGCCTGGGGGAACAGAAAGGCCTTCCCTCACAACTATAGAGTTCCAGAATCCTGAAAGTGAAATTTATCACGTAGCCTTTCCCCTTCAAACCCTCAGATGTCTTTGGACATCAGATAGGGGAAGGGGAATAAGAACAAATAGATGGAAAGGATTGTGACAAAATGAGGGAGGTCTTGAAAAAAGACATGTAGGAAATTATCCAGAGTGTTGGTCCGGAATGAACCTTTGCCCAGGGACGGGTGCACTAGTGTTGGTAGACTTACTTGCTGTCAGTCTAATGAGCTGGGGACAGACTTTCTTGGCAGCTGAGTCCTCTGATTTGTTTGAAAATTTGCCTTGTGAGCCAAAACCTGAGGATATATGATTTGGCACTGCCATGGAAACCTTTCCCTGCTTAGGGAGTTGGGCCAGCCAGTTCCTCAGCTCAAATTCCCCCTGAGAGTTTAACCTGTCTGTTTCTCATCCCTCTCCTGGTTCCAGATTCCCAGGGGGAGATCCTCCCCAAAGCCGGCACCAGGGCAGTCTTTGAACACAACTGGTGTCAAGAATATTTTGCAGAACAAAAGGTTTTCAGGACTTTGAGTATCTTTCGGTCTTGGAGAAAACTTTCCAACCTCTGCCCTGTATCTTGCTATCCATCGTTCACTTGATTTCCTAAATCTCTCCTCCTAAATGTTACAGCTGAAATACACCCTCCATGAATTGTTTTCAATAAAAGTAATGAAATTTAAAACATTCACAATTGTTCTGAGAACTAGAATTTTTATGATGCCTCTTGGAGTAGATTCTAGAATGCCAGAGTCAAAGCTAAGGATTACTATAAATTTTGGGAGAAATCAGAGCAGTGGACTATAATTACACATAATTAATTGCATTCACTGCCAAATACAATTGGTTTTACAAAAAACCACTTTGACGGAGTAACATACAAAAAACTACATATTTAGTGTATACAGCTTGATGATTTGAAGATAAGCATACACCTATGAAACCATCACCACAGTCTATGCCATAAACACAGCTATCACCTCCAGCTTTTCCTGCCGCCTTATACCACTGGTTTTCATTTTTCAGACATTAAAGGATTTCTTTATTAAAAATTATACTATTATCAGACATGGTTTCTTTTGCATACAATGTATATATTTTTTCTGTAGTTTTCATGATTTAAAGACAACATGGTACTGTGTTGTTGGGCTAAAACTTATTAAACATTTTTTTGACGTTTGTTCTTTTTGCTGTCAGTGTATGGTACAAAGAATGTCTTCATATGTCCTCACTGCTGTTACCAAAAGCTAGTGCCTAGAGGGAACTTCCTGGTGGTCCAGTGCTTCTCTGTTGGTCTGTGCTTCCAGTGCAGGGGGCACAGGTTCGATCCCTGGTTAGGGAACTAGATCCCATGTGCCATAACCAAGACTGGGTGCAGCCAAATGCTAAAAAAAAAACACAAAACCCTCCAAAACTAGTGCTTAGAAATGAAAGTACAATACTCTTTAAATACTTTGTGCTACTTGACATCAACAAGAACAATAAGGTGTATACAAATTTCATTACACCCTTAGAGTATAGTATTTTATTTAATTTTTATGACTGAACATAAGATGGTGTTTTACAATTGCTTTGTGTTTATTCTCCATGTGTTTCCAGTATGGGTACTGTTTGAATCATATCTTAATTTTTTAAAAAAATCTTCATTTTCAAAAAGTTATTTCCCCCATATTCTCATAACTGTTTCTTTGTGTTTATTTGTACTCACATGGCTATATATTAATATGTTAATAAGCAACTGTTAATTGTACATGCATCACTTCTAACTAATTCTGACATCATTTCAGAGTTACAGAAAATACATGAGAACAGGACAAAGAACTGTCCTGTATCCTTTATCCAGCAAATATTAGTATCTTACCACATTTGCATTTTCTGTGCATGTGTGTTCATGTTGCTTCCTGAACTGTTTGAGAATAAGCTGTGGATACAATGGAAACGTAAGAACATTTTCTTAACCATGGTACAGTGATCAAAACTAGTATTCATACAGTAGTATAATTTAATACAGACATTATCTAGATTTTGCCTATTGCTCAATGTTCACTATATCAAAAAAAGACTTTATTTGGATCATGTCTCTTTAGTTTCCTTTACTCTGGAGTAGTTCCTCAGTCTTTCTTTGACTTTCATGACATCGACATTTTTCAATATTGGCCAGTTATTTTTTGCAATATCCCTCAATTTGGGTTTCTCTGTTTCCCAGTGATCCATATCGGTGTGCATTGTTGGGAAAGGAAGACCCTGGAGGTGATAGTGTATTCTTCTCAGTGCATCAGGAGGCATACTGTGCTGATTTGGCCCATGTTTGTGATGTTAACTGTGATTACTTGGTTAAGGTGGTGTCTGTCAGATTTTTCCACTGTAAAATCACTTTTTCTCTTTTGTAATCAAAGGCATCTTCATACATATTTCTAAAAGCTTCATTATTAACATAAAATTCATCCACCTCAAGGCATAATTCAGTGATTCTTTTGGTAAGTTTAGAGTTGTGCAGCCATCATCACAATCTAATTTTTTAAACATTTCCATTGTTGCCACAAGACTCTGTCTCATTTGCAGTAGATTGCCATTTGCACTCTCCACCCCAGGCAATCACTAATCTACTTTCTGTATCTATAGATTTGATTTTGAGGGGTATATTTCCTTTAAATGGAATCATACAACATATAGTCTGTGTCCTACTGGCTCCATTTAAATTTACTCTGGTTAGAGAACTAGATCCTGCATTCCACAGCTAAGACCTGGAGTAGCCAAATAAAACATTTTTTAAAAATAACTTTACTCACTTGTATAATATTTAAGACTCTATCTATTGTGTTGATGAACCACAACTTATTAAAATATTCCCCTAAATCTTGAATCTGATCTCCATGTTGTAGCATATATCAGTGGCTTCTTTTTATTACTGAATAATATTCCATTGTGAATATACTGACATTTTGCTTGTTGGATATTTGGATTGTTTCCAGTTTGGGGCAATTATGAATACTGTTGCTGTGAACATCTGTGGCAAGTCTTTGTGTGGGCATATATTTTCATATTTCTTGGGTGAAATACCTAGGAGTGGAGTTGCTAGGTTACATGACAACTAACATCTTAGGAAAGTGTCACACTATTTTCCAACGTGGCTGCACCATTTTACATTCCATAGTACGTGATTAAAGTAAATTGGTTATATTGAAATTATGAGTATAAATGTGAGAGGAATTTCTGTAACCCCAGTATGGGTTTCAAATTAGCCATGTAGCACGTCAGTTATAAAGTAGACAATCGGCCTTCTTGTTAACTAATCAGATTGCATGCTTCGATTAATCCAGTCTTAGCCATGCTTACAGTAGAAAAGGATGGTATAAAGATTTATGGGCTAGAAGTAATGGGGACAGCTGGAGTCTAAATGGGAAAGAGCACAGGTGAATTTGAGACAGAAGAGTGGCATTAAGAGAAATGTCTCATTAGAAGCTGTTTTATGCTGGCTCTATAATTAGTGGATTAGTTCCCTCACATGGGTAGTCCCTTGGCGCCCATGGTATAGCACAGCCTCTGACGGTAAAGACATCTGTCTTTTAAAGTACACAACACGTTTTTGACATTCAGTGTGGTCACCTTACTAATAATCAAGTCCTAAAACAAAACTGATTTTTTCTTTCTGGTTCAAACTATGGGAGGTGGATGACTGAACACAGAAATTATAGTTCTGGTTAGGCTTCATGTTAGATTTAAGCATTTTACAATCATACACCTGTAGTGCTGTATACTCCCATCCCCCCTTTTATTAACCCAATTTGTGTTTTAGCTTATTGGCCAAAGTCTACTAGATTGGACTCTGTTCAAATAATAGATAAGGGTGCATGTGTTCATGTTTTAAACACCTTAATATGGACGGACCTAAGTATGAAAACTTAACTTTTGCAGTGGAGAGTGTTAGCAATGTTAGTATCACACGCAATTATGTTAACTATATTTTCAAAAAGCATGTCTTGACTTTTCACATTTTCAAAATAAATGACTTAAAAAAATTTTTCATGATAGAACATCTTTTTAAAGGAAAAATATCCCTACCTATCTGTGCATGACTTTGCCATTCTTACATACATTTACCTCAATCTCTCAAGTACTGTGTATTTTTAATAAAATGATACACTCTTAAGCTCCTAGTCACACAGTGCATGTTTATTAGAGTTGATTTGGCAGAGATTTTGCTTTCAGTTAGTCCAAGTATACTTATATTTTTAAAGACAACTATGGGCATACTTTATATCTGACTGATAACTAATAGACTTTATAAGCAGTCCCCTATCTCATTTTGTTTAGAATGGTTTTCTTTACCTTGGCACTGGCAGTTTGAATGGGTGATTTTGTTGTTGTTGTTGTTCCAGTGTCCTGTGCAGGTAGGATATTTAGCAGCATCCTTGGCTTCTAACCACTAGTTACCGAGGATACTCTTTCCCCCTTCATATGTGACATCTCCAAATATTGCCAGGTGTTCCCTCGTGAGCAAAAGTGCCCCAAGTTGAGAACCAGATTTTCAAATAAAAACTACATTTTCTCCCATGAGGAAACTTCTTTCGTTTTTGTACATATATTTGTTAAAATTAATCTCTGGACAAATAAAGTCTTACAATAGAAGTATCTTAACCTTTCATTTTTTTTTTTCCTGTTAACCTTTCAAATTACACATTTGAAACTCAAGAATGGAATGAGACAAAACTTATTAAAAGCAGAAGTAAATAAAGTAA
This sequence comes from Ovis aries, assembly GCF_016772045.2. Classification (NCBI taxonomy): domain Eukaryota; kingdom Metazoa; phylum Chordata; class Mammalia; order Artiodactyla; family Bovidae; genus Ovis; species Ovis aries. Next base: position 85,375,201 of record NC_056056.1, on the reverse strand, counting down.
ATAAGTACTCATTTACTCATGAAGTAAATGAGTCTTTTTGGTTAACTTAGCTTGTCTTTTAATTGTTGTAGAAAAAACAGGAAAGGATAGTTTCTTGATTAAAATCATTGAACATAAAAGGAAAATTAACTCCTTCAGGTCATTTTTGGTAACAGCTAGGTTGGAGGGAGGCAGCAGGAACTTCATTTTCTACATAAGGAATAATTTTTAAAAACTTCGCTGTTTTGAAATGCTTCTATTGAAATGTTAAGCAATATTTGTATTTGTAACATGTCAGGGTCATCATCCTAAATACTGCTTCACATTGTTGGTAGTTATGGGATTGGGCTGAATTTCCAAAGCCACCCCTGAGTAGTTGCTTTTCCAAACAAACCCCTCTTATGCTGGCTTTTGCTGCCATTTGTTTCTTTCCTAAAACACTGAAATAGAGGTGAAAAAACCCTCCCAGTCTATTGATTCCAAGGTGTCCTCTTCCCAGCTATCTCACTGGGGCGCTGTTTTCTGGCTTGTTTACCAAGCAGCTGGTTTAGAACTGATTTGGGAGTACAGCTGGGTGGCTCAAGTCGGGCATGGATGGGGCAAAGAGGCCAAACTGTGGGGAAAAGTTCAAATTTAGGCTGCTGTCTTGTGTTTTTATGAAACACTGATTCTATTCTTTCCTAATGGTTCATACACAGAGCTTCAGTTCCCCAAAAGAACTCTTTTTCTGCTCTTTGGTGCAACAAATTATGAAAACAGATTTTAAAGCACCTTAAGCGTCAGTGATTGGCTGCAAGTCATATTTAAGACCAGTCTTTGATATACCTTTTGAGTGGTAACTTAGAAATGGCAAGAAAAAGTTTCTCCATGTTAATGACCCATTGCGGAAGAAGCCTGTCACTCTAGAAGGATCTGAAACTATTGCAGTGATAAAAAATTGTACTCATTGTTTAAGGCACTCTGTACCATGGCACTCAAATATTGACTGACACAGATTCACAGTCAAGCTCTAATTTCTGAAAACAATATAGCTTACCTTGTACATATTAAACAAATATCCCCCTGCATTTGGGGGAAAATAAACCCTAGGAATTATGCTTAATTCTAGCATGATTTAGGAGGAAAGAGGCAGCCTCTGCCTAGGCTTGTTCAGGCATAGTAATGGCGGTGTGACCATACTCCTATCCCTGGGAACTCCCAGGAATCCATTATTTATATAGCAAGTGAGTGAAACCCACAAGATACCCTCAGAGCTTGAAGCCCAAGCTCACTAGCTGTCAGTACCAGCAACTGAGACCACAACAGAGTGCTGTCCCCTTAGAGCCAGCCTGGGCTGCATCTGAAAACCACCCCTCAGTCCCAATTTGCTTACATTTGCTGTATTTTAATTTTACAAAGTACTTTTGTTACTGACTTGGGTTCTTGGCCTCCTTAATCAGTAGAAGTTGACAAAAGGCCAAACTTGGGCAAGGCTTTTGGGGACTCCTACTGCAGCAGGAGGGAAGAGAAACAAGTAGGTTCCCTTGCTCACTCCTTGAGGAGGGGTGCGCTGGGTTCTTAAACAGGGTGAGGGCAGGGGTGGATGCAGGGGTTAGGCCAGAGGGATGGCAAAGGTGGTCTGCCCACACCCTTGGCAGTGCTGTTTGGGTTTTTGCTCTTTTTGTATCTTGTTCATAAGTTGCACCACTGCCCATTTACACAGTTATTTTTAGTCCCTTACATATATATATATATATATTTTGTTACTTTGTTGCTCCAGGAGACGTTTGCCTAGGTACAAGCACTAAGGCAAAGAGCCCCAGACCCCAGCCTATCTCACTTTCATAAGGTCTTATTTTATGACAACCTCTCAGGGAAACATTCAGACCATTGCCAAGAAATAGAAAAAATTTTCGTGCCTACGGATCCAGAGTCTGCATGCTTTGATACAGTAAACTGCTCAGATAACAGAATGGGGACAGACTAAAGTTCATTACTTGTCAGGGAGTTTGAGTTGTAACATTCAGATATGGAACTCCAGAAGGAAGAAGACCAAGCTAATGTTTTATCAACCTGACCCCCTCCCTAAGTGTTGAATTATTTTCATTTCCTGAGAACTTCCCAGTTACATGTTGGACAAAACAGCAGTGTGGGCTAATTTTGTAGCGAGCACTTAATTTAATATTGTTCCCTAACTAGATTCCTGTAAAATAAATATCTGAGAAATCATTTACAGACTTCTCCATAAAATAAACGTTAAAAGCTGACCATCTTATTAGTGCTTGGAAATCCAGTTTCACCTTGAAATACTACTGCATTCTGACTTGAATCACAAAGAAAGAATCCAATTTCATTTATTTCAAAATTGCAATGATGAGCTTTAAGAAATTTAGTTTGGGGTGAGGATTTTCTTATGAATGCCTTCAGTCAAGGCATTCCAAACTTTTTCAGTCTGGCACACCTACAGATTGATAGGATTTATGTGTTTTCTTTTTTTTTATTGATATAGTTAATTTAAAATGTTTCAAATGTACAGCAAAGTGATTCAGTTATACATATATTGAATATACTTTTTCATTCTTTTTATTAAAAGATATTGACTATAGTTCCCTGTGCCATATAGCAGTTCCTTGTTAACCTATTTTATACATAGTAGTATTTACATGTTAATCCCAAACTCCTAATTTCTTTCCCATCTCTCTACCTCCCACCCTGCTATACCCTTTGATAACCATAAGTTTTCTATGCCTGTGAGTCTATTTCTGTTTTGTAAATAAGTTTGTTTGAATCACTTATTTTTTTTTAGATTATACATGTGATATCATATATGCCAGGGCCCCTAACTGCCGGGATTTAATGCCTGATGATTTAAGGTGGGGCTGATACGCTTGAATCATCCCCAAACCATTCCCCTCTACTCGAGTCTGTGGAAAAATTGTCTTCCATCAAACTGGTCCCTAATGCCAAAAAGGTTGGGGACCACTGATATGTGTGACCATTTGAACAGTCTAGGAGGTTTCCTGGAAACTTTAATAGCTTGAAAGGTGAACATCCTTCACTGAGGTGCTTTTGTTGAGTTAGTGTGAATTCTATCTGTAGTGGGAAACTCTCTACCTGAGGGCTACACATACAAGAATACGTCTTCCACTCATTTTTCTGGAATTCTTCTTGGACACTGAAAACTATCTAGCCAAGGTAAATGTATTCATGTTTTTTCCCAAATGTGAGTGCTGCATTAACCTAAGTGGTGACTGAAAATAAGCACTCTCATAGAAGGTATTTTCATGGCTGTAAATTTGACACTAGCATGGCAGCTTTCTCCATGAACCTGAACCATGCCAACTATGTTCTGAGAATACCATTAAAATTCCCCTTCGGGTAATGTGAAATGTGGCCCTTAGATCCGGGCGAGTTCAAAAGACAGAGTAAGACTCATAAATGGAAAACCCAAAAGAGGATGAAAACACCCAGGTTGTTCTGCTTTTAAGAATAAGCGTGTTACTGATAAAACCAGCTCACATTTTAATAACAAATAAGAACTCAACTTTTTTTAAGCTGAATTTTAATGAGTAAAAATAAACCCCTCACAAATGAAGTTTACATAATGCCTATGGCTGAAAATGAAGTTTTAATTTTTCTTGCTCACATGATTTTTTTTCCTTCTCTGTTCTGATTTCTCTCAGTTGAGCTTTTATGACAGAAAAAAACAACTGGTATTTCTCCTCATGCCCCTCATCTCAATCTAATAAAAAGCAGGAAAAAAATAGAGATTAAAACCACTGTATTAAACGTTCACTTTTGTGTTATCAGATGATCTTCATTCATTCCAGGGCAGTCAGACAGGAAAAAAAAAAAAAACCGGCAGGTTGGTTTTTAAGCTGTCTCACACTGACACTTCAAACTGTGCCAGGCAGGAGTGCCCACTGCTTGGTTAGCAACACTCAGTCTGGAAAACGTCCCTAAAGGTGTGTGTGGCCGCAGCTGACGCAGCAGAGCCTGCCCTGGGCTCCTTCCCCAGGGCAGCCCCACGCGCTGCAGCTGGATGTAGAAGCGCCGCTATCGGTTCCCAGCTGAGCAAGCGGGTGAGGAGGGAGCGCTCTCCGCGACAGGTCTTCACTGTGTGGTGACAAGTTTCACAATCATGCTGATGATCCGTGACCCTCGAGGACAGGTGCACAGATCTATGCTTGGGTTTTTTATCTTATCCTGGAGGAGCTGGTCAAGTTCACAACGAAGTTCCTTTACTAATTCAGCCACCTAAAATGAAAGTTGCGATGTAAGCAGTGCTTGGACCACCAGGGGAGGAAAAGTGGTTAAAGGGAATTCTCCAGTTGTGATGCCCATTGTTCTAGGTCTCTGCTATTAATTCCATGGGGGGAGAACGAAATGCCTTTGTTTCTTCCCTCTAAAAGTGCTTCTAAAGTTTCTTGATGCAATTACAGGAACATACAGCTCTGTAGTGTACTAACTGGGACCATTATAAAAAGGCTCCTCTGTCACATTTCATTTAAAGAAAAGATTAAATCCAGAAACAGCTTTTATGCAGTGTTCTGCATGTTAAAGCTTGGCCAACTTTTACAATTAGCTCTGAGAGGAGAAGCAGGAAAATGGAGAATTAAAAATGGCAGACATTAAACCAAAAAATCTCCTTAACTCTGGAATTTTTATGCTTTGATTGGTGAGGAGATGGGGTGGGAGCACAGCACATTGCTTGTGCCGATGTGGCACTGTGGACGTCTTGCCAACATCTGTCTGGCTCTTCCTCCACTCTGTGGCAACCTTGGAGTAGCCACTCTGATCTAATCGGCTCATGCCATGCACCAGAGTGAACGGTTCAGGGGATCCAGGCCTTAGAGGCCATGACATTCTTCAGTGACAGGAACCGGTTTAGAAGACGAGGTGTGCCTTCAGGAAAGCAGCGTTCTGTCTCCACTTTGGGGCCATATGTGCTTCCTGGACATGCAGGAGCTATAGCCATCCTATACCAGGGGCCAGCCAGGCTTTTGTCATTAAGCAGTTCAATCAAACCAACCCTGCCTGGCCCTCCTGACCTGTACTGTCCCATGTGGCTAATCTCATGACACATGAAATGCGCCTGGTCTTAACTGAGATGTACTCTGACTATAAAATACACACCAGATTTTGAAGACTTAGTATGAAAAAGAATATAAAAATCTCAATTTTTTATACTGATTACATGATACAATTAAAACTTTTAAATGTTTTATGCTATATAAAATATATTAAAATTGTGCGATATAAAATACATTAAAATTAATTTCATCTATTTATTTTTTTAAAATGTGGCTACTAGAAAAATTCTTAGGTATGTGCCACGTATATTTCTCCTAGACAGTGCTGCTTTAGACTTTAAAGGGAATTCATTGGTGTATTTCACTGTAATGTTTGAACTGGTGTTTCTACCCCCTGCAATAGAAGATTAGAAGATTTCCAACAGATGCAAATGTTAAAATCTTTTCTTGAATATACTCTCCCTTAAATGTTTTCTAGAGACTCCATATACTGAATAATTTGAGACCTGAGAATAAAAACATTTAGACCCATTATCTTTATTATTTTTTTAATGGTGGCTGTAGAATCAGGGTAATTTTTACTTCTGCTCACCTATGTTTTCTCTCTATATTTCTATAACAGAAAGCTCCAATACCTCACTCACAGCTTCTGTCCTGGGCTTTCCCTCCCAGTGCACTTCTTCAGCTCTTACTACAGCTCCACCCCTGGCCTTACTTCAGCCTCAGTCTTGCTCAGTGTCCCCTGCACACGCGTCATTCACTCTAACACAGCTCTGTTGTCCTTGTTCCCTGAAGGAATGCCCTGTATTTCATATTATCAGAGCCCCTTATCCCTTACCTGATGGGAAGCAGCTGCAAAGCGGATCCAACCATCATCCAGGGAAACAACAAACTCTCCCTTTTGGAGCTGCACATTCACTTGGCCTCCTCCAAACAAGACCAGTGGGTACACAGACACCATGCTGCAGTCTCGGATGAACACACGACTAGTTTTGATCTTCTCGTGGTACACCAGGTAGGGGCTGTCAAAGTGTCTGACCTGGAACATGACAGTGATGTCACTGGCGACGTAAGCAGAATCCCACCAGTCCCAGGGATTTACCTGTCACCTGTACAGTGACTCCCCAGATGACCTTCAGCCTGTACCTTCCCCTGAGCTCTAGCCTTGTACTTGCAGCTGCCTATTGGGATGTCTGCACCTGGACAGCTAACAAGTATCTTGGACTTACGTTCAAGGGAACTTTCCATTTTCCCATGCTTGTCGGGTTCACTAGCTCAGTAAGTGAGACTCCCATTCACCTAGTTGCTCAAGCCCACATTTGGAAGCATCCTTGATTGCTTTCTCTCTCTCTCTATCATCACTAAGTCCTGATGGTTCTATTTTCAAAATACACAATGAACTGACATAGCCCCTCCACTTCTACAGCTACCACCTTGTACAAACCATCATCTCATACAGACCACTGCAGTGGCTTCCTATGTACCTGCCCCTTTGCATCCTCAGTTTCTTTTCCATACAGTGGCCACAGTGATCTTTTAAAAACCAGTTAGGGCTCAAAACCCTCCAGAGATTTCCCAAGGATAAAATCTCAGATCTTTACTGTGGATTACAAGGTCCCACACGACCTGATTCCTGCCTGCTTATCGCAACTCTTCTGTCACCGCCGCCCCTGACCTTCCCCCTCGTTTGCACTGGTTGCCTTCCTGCATTTGCCGGAACACACCAAATGTGCCCTCATCTCATGGTCTTTGCACTTATTTCCCCGGCTTAGAAGGTTTTCTTTTTAGATACTTGCATAACTTGCCCTTTACTTTATTTAGGACCTGTCCAATTTTTTCTCCTTGGAGTTCTTCCTTACCACACTATGTAAAACAGCCCCTCTTGGGAAGGGGAGGGGTAAATTAGGAATACGAGATTAATAGATACCACTGTATATAAAAGATAACAAGGATTTACTGTATAGCACAGGGAACTATAGTCAATATATGTATAACAGAAATGAATCTGAAGCTATATACCTGATTTACAACATTGTGTTAATTTCAACTATAGTTAAAAAAACCTCAAAAAACCCTCTCCTGTCACTCTCAATCTCTTATGGTTTTGTTTTCTAACATCTGTCGTTCACCTGAGATTGTTTACTTATTTCTTGCCTGTCTTCCCCTCTGGAACCTAAGCTCCCTGAGGGCAGAGACCGTGTCTCCCTAGCTCATCTGCTGTCCTCCATGGCCTACAACAGTGCCTGGCACACAGACGGTGGCAGGTACTGACTGGATGCACGGATGACTTAGATTTACTGCAGAAATGTCATGGTAAACTCAGGAGAGGAGTGGAGATAACTTGGGCGCCTGTTTGCTAAGTACACATGCAGTGGAGAGGGCAGATGATCTCCCAGTCCTCAGATTCTTCTGAGCTTAAGGAGATATTTTTCAGGCTTTGTTGACACTTCACTTAGTAGTTCTAGGGGCTGACCAGCCCTCACACTTCAAACTCTCTTCATTCTCTTTTCCTCCATCTCTTTATCGAGATGAAGCTTTGTTGAACATCTGCCTTCATGCTGGCGAGGCACTGTGCTAGACGTTGAGAATGTGGAAATGAATAAAATTCAATTCCTGTCTTCAGGAATTTCAAAAGTCTATGAATGAGACATACCATAAACCATAAGAGAATGTGGTAAATGCAGCAGCAGAAAAACGCATGCTGTACAGTGGTGGGGCAGGAGTAAGGAGCACCCTGGAGAGGAGCACTGGGCTTGAAAGCCAAGTAGGAGCCTGCTGGGGAATGAGAATGCCACTCCAGGCACAGAGAACAGTGCGTCCTGTGTCACGGCACTGGAAGATACTGCCGGTCATCTGGTGTGGCCTGGAGCGTGACAGAGAGGGAGCTGGTGCGGTGGTCTAAGAAGGGGCTAGATGTGAAAGGTTATAGGAGAGTTTACAGTAGGCTCCACATACAAAGCGACTCCACAGATGAAGAGTTTTAAATGACGGTATGACACGAACAAAGGTATGTTTTATAAAGGTGGGCTTCCCTGGTGACTCAGACAGTAAAGAATCTGCTTGCAGTGCAGGAGACCTGGGGTTCAAAAGACCCCTGGAGAAGGGAATGGCAGCCCACTCCAGTACTCTTGCCTGGAGAATCCCATGGACGGAGGGGCCTGGTGGGCTAAGAGCCTGTGGTCCAAGAGGCTGCAAAGAGGTGGACATGACTGAGTGACTAACACTCGTGACATGCTCAGAGATGTGCTTTGTAAAGGTGACTCTGGAAGCAGTAGTACAAAGGGCTAGAGAGCAAGCACCGGACGTAAGATTAGTACTTTAGGCAAGAGACAGATGTCTGGGGTCTGAACTGAGGAAATGGCAGCAGGGACAGGAGAAGTGGGCAAATCTGAGATACGTCAAAAAGGTGGAATTATTGGGACCTGGTGACCAATTAGATTAGCATCAGGAGAAAAGAAGCAGGGTTTATGTGACTCCGGGGTTCTGATTTGGTACCATTTCACCAAGAGAGGGAACAGAGAGCAGTGAATTCAGAGATAATGAGTTTGGTTTTCCAGCCTTTGAGTTTGAGGAGACAAGAAGGCACCCAGATGGTGATTTCCAGCAAGAACTCAGAGAAGAAACCAAGGATGAGAGAGATCTGGAGTCTGTGTCAAAATGTAGGTGGCAGTGAGAACTACGATGGTGTGCTCTGGTGGTTCAGGAAGACTATGTGCCCTGCGGTAAGAACATAAGGACAGGGACAGAACCATGCTTTCAGAGCAAGGGAGGAGAATCTAGTAAAGGAGCTGGAAGGCGATGATCAGAGAAACAGAAGTGATATTTCAGAAGCAAAAAACATTAAAGATAGTGTCAAGAGGTAGGGAGGTCAGCAGTGTCTTATACTACAGGAGTCAAGAATGATGAGAAGCCGGAAATTTGTTCCCAAGATTTGACAACTTGCCAGTTATTCATGACTTCTGATGAATTTAGTGGAGTGATGGGAGCAGAAGGCATCCAGCAAGAGGCTGAAGGAAGAGTGAAAGCTGAGAAGCCTGGATCAGAGTATAGGTCAAGGCCTCTTAAGGCACAGATGGAGGCAAAGGACTACATCACGACCTTTAAAGAAACAATTTTGTATCTGAAAGCAGGCTTAATAGTTCAATTTCTAGCACATCTGTGCTTATTCAACCTTCCCCAAGTCAGCACCTAAGGACAGCAAGTGACAGAACAAGGTTTGGGTGAATTAAGGGACTGTTTCTCACCCCAGGACCTGCCACATGTAAAAACAGCTGACCCTTGAACAAAAAGGCTTTGAACCATGTGGGTCCCCTTAGATTTGGATCTTTTCAGTAGCTAATGCTACAGCACTACACAATCTGTGTTGGCTGAATCTGTGGATGCGGAACCTGACTGTAAGTTTACCCAGCCATCCTGACCTGATAGTTCACCGATGAAGGGTGAATGTGTACATATCCATCGTTCTTGGTGACAAACTTCAACTCATCTGATTTTGGCTGCATTCTGACAGCTCCGGTACTGGTCTTCTGAAATTTCCCCTCTGGGCTTTTCACCTAAACAATACATAGTTATAAGAAAAAAATATGTATGTATTTCCATTGTAGGGTATATCCCGACACAAAATCTTGTTTGAATGCCTTTGCTGCGTCTTCCCTCTCTCTTAGTTTCCTTTTAAAAGCAGTAGAAGCATGCTTGCTTTCTTTTTTTAACCATGAAGAAGTGTGGATATAACTGCAGTAGTCCTGGGTGACTATACCACACACCAGCCACATGGGGGAGAAACCATGCTGATGTCTCAGGTGCGCACTGAGTATCGGGAAAAGAGATCCTGCTGGCAACACTGGCTGGGAATCCGCTGACACCTCCCATACCAGGCCAATACTTCCAAGTGACTTTTTCAAAACAGCAAAAAAAAAAACCCCTCTATGAATGAATAGACTGTTTCATTTGAAACAACTGAAAAGCTTATGTACACACACATACCCCCATATTTACTGTAAAAAGCAACAGTACTGTGCAACACAGGGAACAATATTCAATATCTTATAAGAACCTATAATGGAAAATAGTCTGAAAAAATATATAAAACTGAATCACTGCTCTACACCTAAAACTAACACAATACTGTTAATCAACTATACTTCAATAAAAATATATATATACTAGGAAAAATCTCTTGTAATCTCATGATTAAGAAATAAAAATATTTGAGAAACACTTTAGTTTTCTATTAGATCTTCATAATATAGAAATGGAGACAAACAAATGATATAAAATATATACCAAAACTAATATAGGATCACTGTAATGACATGTAATAATTTAACCAATAAATTCCCTATTATTGGAGTTTTAGACCATTCATTCTAGTGCTGTTTATAATTGCAAATATTCTCCTAGCTGTATCTTTACATAAATATGCAATTATTTTCTCATAATAAATCCTTAGAAACGAAACTGCTATCTAGAAAGGGTGGATTAAAGAAATTTTCAAATCACAATCACCTAAAGCCCACAGTTTACGTGAGGGTTCACTCTTGTTGTTGTATATTCCAAGGGTTTGGACAAGTGTGATACGTATCTATCGTTATGGTATCACGCACAGTATTTTTACTGCCCTAAAAATCTTCTGTGTTGGGCTTATTCATCCCATCCACCCCTGATTTTTCAATTGTCTCCATTGCTTTTACTTGAAAAAAAAAAAATCATTTGGAGAAGCTGCAAATGGTTTCAAAAGCATGCAAGCACGAAGCAAAACTAAGCCATAAAAGAATCAACAGATGTCAGCTGAGTATATAGCAAACAGCTACGAGAAGCGCTCAGTACGCTGACAAATTCACATTCTGAGGTTGACAGGGACGAGATGATCAAACCGCAAGTCCAATACTCCACTCAGGTACAGTTTCCAGAAGAGATCACAGATGTCCCATGGCAAAGCACTGACTTGATTCTGTTCTTATCTAATTTTAGCCCAGAGTAGAAGGCATAATGATGCTAAAGCTGAAGCTCCAGTACTTTGGCCACCTCAGGCGAAGAGCTGACTCATTGGAAAAGACTCTGATGCTGGGAGGGATTGGGGGCAGGAGGAGAAGGGGATGACAGAGGATGAGATGGCTGGATGGCATCACTGACTCGATGGGCGTGAGTCTGAGTGGACTCCGGGAGTTGGTGATGGACAGGGAGGCCTGGCGTGCTGCGATTCATGGGGTCGCAAAGAGTCGGACACGACTGAGCGACTGAGCTGAGCTGAACTGAGAGGGCATAATGGGAGCTGTAGTAGAATCAAATTTCGACCTAAGCCTAGGTTAGTTATGCACAGACTGGCTGACAGTGACATTTATGCCCATTTTGATTTCTGGAATATCATGTCAGAAGGATTAAAAAGGCACCTTATTTTATATAATGAATGTGTTCTTTAAGATTCTATATCTAAACACATTTGGAGAATTGAAGGATTGGAAATATAAACTAAGTTTAAAAGGCTGTGTGTGTGTGTGTCTTTAGATGTTTAATGTGAGTGTCTTAACTTACATCTCTTGGCTACAAATCAAACCAACAAGAAGTGGGGGGACCAGGAAAACGTTCTGTTACCTGCACTACATTTGGATACAGAGCAGCACACAGCATTGCTGATATCAGCTTGGGGTTCTCAGCATTTGAGTTTGCCTGTGAGAGAAATACAGTGTTAATCTTATAAATAATGTGACTATTTCTGTCTGTGCCTTAGAATTTACTATTATATTTCTTTTGACTTCTATCTTAAAAGCATGTGAAAAATTATTTCTAAGAAAGCAATCTACTCAACTACATTCACACAGGACCCATTCCAAGAAGCCCACAATTATTTTCAAGATCTCTGCAAAGCAGTTATAAAGCCAGTGTTCCTAAGGATCAGTGGAGAGAAAGATTCGGGTTTGTGAGATGTTCACAATTTCTAGAAAGTATTAACTGCACTGAGCGTGACATCAGGTTCATCTTGAATTGTTCTTCCTATAGTTAAATATAAAACTATCCTTGGTTTGAAAAAGGCTGGTCTGATTAAGAAGACATTACTGGAAAGTCTGTTTTATCTCTAATGGACTCACCAAAAATCTATGTAAATAAAACAAAAATAGCAAAAGCAACAAGAAACAGAAAAACCTTTGTTTTTATGAGTGTTAGTTGACATTTGTGGAAAGAAGGAAATCAAGACTGCCACTAACCTATTGCTCCCAGGGCTTAAGTGAAGAAGGCCTACAGGTATTCCTCAGGTAATAGACTAAGTATATGATCATTAAAGAGAAATAAAATAAGAGCTACCTGCACACACTTTACCTCTTCTCCTGTGGCATCCAATATACCATCTCCTCCTCCTTGGGCCCTTTTCTCAATTTCCCTTGCTCGGAGTCCCTCCTTAACAAAGCCAATGTCCGATAACAGTTCAGTGAACTGTCGTTTCAGGCTTGCCATTTCCTGAAACAAGTGGAGAAAGTCTTTAAGCAGAGACACTGACACATCAAAGGCAAAAATGACTACTAAAATGAATTAATTTAGTGGACAGTGGACTCATGGGTTTACCAGACAAGTATGAAGAATATCTTGTCTGTTCATTCCCAGAAGGGCAGTTTTCACTTATACAAACCAGCAGACAGAGTAAAACTGTTACACAGAAATTCACAAATTTCAGAAAACCCAAAGATCATTTAATTGTTCAGTTCAGCTCAGTCGCGCAGTTGTGTCCGACTCTTTGTGACCCCATGAATCGCAGCACGTCAGGCCTCCCTGTCCATCACCATCTCCTGGAGTTCACTCAAACTCATGTCCATCGAGTCAGTGATGCCATCCAGCCATCTCATCCTGGGTCGCCCCCTTCTCCTCCTGTCCCCAATCCCTCCCAGCATCAGTCTTTTCCAATGAGTCAACTCTTCGCATGAGGTGACCAAAGTACTGGCGCTTCAGCTTTAGCATCATTCCCTCCAAAGAACACCCACAGCTGATCTGCTTCAGAATGGACTGGTTGGATATCCTTGCAGTCCAAGGGACTCTCAGGAGTCTTCTCCAAGTTCAAAAGCATCAATTCTTCAGCGCTCAGCTTTCTTCACAGTCCAACTCTCACATCCATATATGACCACTGGAAAAACCATAGCCTTGACGGACCTTTGTTGGCAAAGTAACGTCTCTGCTTTTGAATATGTTATCTAGGTTGGTCATAACTTTTCTTCCAAGGAGTAAGCGTCTTTTAATTTCATGGCTACAGTCACCATCTGCAGTGATTTTGGAGCCCAAAAAAATAAAGTCTGACACTGTTTCCACTGTTTCCCCATCTATTTCCCATGACGTGATGGGACCAGATGCCATGATCTTCATTTTCTGAATGTTGAGCTTTAAGCCAACCTTTTCACTCTCCTCTTTCACTTTCATCAAGAGGCTTTTTAGTTCCTCTTCACTTTCTGCCATAAAGGTGGTGTCATCTGCATATCTGAGGTTATTGATATTTCTCCTGGCAATCTTGATTCCAGCTTGTGCTTCTTCCAGCCCAGCGTTTCTCATAATGTACTCTGCATATAAGTTAAATAAGCAGGGTAACAATATACAGCCTTGACGTACTCCTTTTCCTATTTGGAACCAGTCTGTTGTTTCATGTCCAGTTTTAACTGTTGCTTCCTGACCTGCATATAGGTTTCTCAAGAGGCAGGTCAGGTGTTTACAAAAAAATTAACTGGATTTTGCACAGGTCTGATTTTTTCTGGCAATGCTTACAGCCAGAAATGTAGTGTATTGTGATTGGAACCCTAACTCATGGTGCTGTGACCCTGTTCATTTTTCCTACTTCCTTTCTGCTGGGGTCCTTATAGTGCCTTCTCTGAGCTTAAAGCGGTTGGCGTTCTCTCTCAATGGATACAGAATACCCACCTCAGAAACATTCCCTTTCTCTTACCTTGTAGACTTGCTGGCTCATATTTTCCCCTGGGAATAGGAATACTATTAATTGGTTTATATTTACACACTCATTCTGTAGCTGAGCACCAGAATGAAAACAAACCCGTTTTTGGCTTCTGTTCAAATACTGGGTGTCTATCAGACAACACAGAAGCAGATGACGCCAATCAAAGGAATGGAAAGCCAAGCAATGGCTCTGTCTCTGATGACAATTTAAGTGTTTTCTTGGACTGTCTCAAGTACAGATGGATAACATGGCAAAAATACAACTGGGATTCAAATATCCCAGAGTTCTATTTCATGACAAGCTTTTATTGGTATCTTATTAAAACTAATTCTATGCTCTAAGCTGGAATTTAGTGAAAAGAAGTAATGGATGAACCTCAAAGATCACTGAAACATCTAAATACAGCCTAATAATCTAACGTAAATAAAGGAAAAAGATCAAATTTAGTAAATATATATATATATAATTTAAAGGTATCTTTTACACTTAAAAGTCTTAAGGACTCAAGGAAGTATTATTGTGCTTTACATATAAAATACCTTTAGACCAGTGGTTCTCAACCCTTGCAGCATATGAGAATGACTTGTTGAATTCACAACAAGGAGAATAAACAGATGCTCAGGCCCTACCCCTAGAGATCCAGATGTAACTGGCGTGGGGTGGAATTTGGGCATTTTGCATTTTTTTTAAGCTTCCTCAGGTGAATCTAATGTGTGGCCAAGATTGAAAATCACTGCTTTTCTTATACTTAGATTAAAGCCAGAGCCTCTGTCTTCTCCAAAGGTCTCTTTGTAGTACACCTAAAGGCAGAGAAGGAGGAAGGCAAATACTGGGATGGTTCTGAGGTCTCTTTTGAACTGTGGTGCTGGAGAAGACTCTTGAGAGTCCCTTGGACTGCAAGGAGATCCAACCAGTCCATTCTGAGGGATATCAGCCCTGGGATTTCTCAGTACTGAGAAACTCCAGTACTTTGGCCACCTCATGCAAAGAGTTGGCTCACTGGAAAAGACTCTGATGCTGGGAGGGATTGGGGACAGGAGGAGAAGGGGATGACAGAGGATGAGATGCCTGGATGGCATCACTGACTCGATGGACATGAGTTTGAATGAACTTTGGGAGACGGTGATGGACAGGGAGGCCTGGCATGCTGCGATTCATGGGGTCGCAAAGAGTCAGACACAACTGAGCAACTGAACTGAACTTCACTGTCAATAAACAAACTCATTCACTCATGCATTCAATGAATTTTACTGGGCATCAACTTGTTCTAAGTACTCTTCTAGGCACTGGGGATATAGAACTGAAAAAAACATAAAATCTCTGCTCTGACGGTCCTTATGGGGTAGAGAGGTAACTAGCTGTCAGGTATGAACATTAGTTTTGTGTTCTATTCCAAAACATCATCTAATATGGAAAGAAAGTCTTTCCACCTCCCTAGCTTCAAAATTTGAGTGAAATGGAGGCTCTATAAATATATACACCATTATTATTCTGGATTTTCATGCTGCTATGGAAAAGGGCCTAAAATATTGTCACAACAGAAGACAGAGCCCTGTCTATGATTATACAAAAGATAATAAACCTTTCTCGTGTACTCGTTTTTGACACAGTAGCCTCTGATGGACAGAAGAATTAATAAAGAAAATCTGAAAAAAAAAATAAAAATAAAGAAAATCTGGTTCACTATTTGTTCTTTGGTTTTAGGGAGAAGGTAAGGGATTTGGGGATGGTCATTGATACCTTTGAGACTCAATGAAAGCTTTGTTCTCTTTCTCCAGAATAGTGCACATATGTATAAGGGCGTGACTTTGGAAACAATTTCAGGGGGTTATGGATCCAGGTTAAGGATGTTTGGTATAATCACTGAAAAAAGTGATTTCTAGTAAGCAGTAATCCGCAGAATGGCTACATTCCCATAGCCTCCACGTAAGTTAAACACAGATTCACTGAGAAGAGGAAAAACCGGTGAATTGAAAGGTTCAGCACAGAAGGCCTGATGTCATAGTTCAGGAGTCTGTTTTACACAGCTGGTGAAGCCAAGCATATTCCAAAAATATTTTCAATGTCAAGGTAGGACAAGCAAGATAAAGTTGCAACACCCTCTGGTGCACTATGACAGTAAGTGAATAAAAACAAATTTCCAAAGAACTCACCTGAAGAACTCTTCCTGACAAGAAGTTTTGTCTGCAGTAATTATAACTTGCACGCATACCTTCTTTCATACTTAGCTGCCATCCCTAAATTTTTGAGAAAACCAAAATGTTATTCTGTCTTTAGTGCTAACTCTGGTAATAAACCTCAGCTATTAGCTTATATACTTACCTTATATGCTCGTAGAAGGGCCAGATAATCACTGTTTGCAAATGCAAATTCTAGCTTTTTCTGGTTAGCTTCCTCTTTTTTATCCCAGGGAGATACCTAAAGGAAGAAAGCCAAATTTGAAGGACACATTTTATCCAAGGTTTCAAGTGGCACTTTGCTACTGCTGAAGTCAGGTGCTTGGGAAGTGTGTTGTGTGGGTCAGAATACAAAGTGGGTGACTGGTTAAAAGTAATTATGGTGGTTAAGTGCCAAGCCAACAGCCTTAATTGTCTGTGTGAGTCTGTCTTCCCACTCAAAATGACCTCTATTGGGTTTTTTACTTCCTAGTGGCAAGATGTCAAAGAGCTACTCATTGTAAAAGCTACATCTAAAATCCAAGATTCTGTTAACTCTGATATCTTCATTTTATAGACTCTTTTTCACCTTTTATACTTCAGTCAGTTCAGTTCAGTCATTCAGTCGTGTCCGACTCTTTGCGACCCCATGAATCGCAGCACGCCAGGCCTCCCTGTCCATCACCATCTCCCGGCGTTCACTCAGACTCACGTCCATCGAGTCTGTGATGCCATCCAGCCATCTCATCCTCAGTCGTCCCCTTCTCCTCCTGCCCCCAATCCCTCCCAGCATCAGAGTCTTTTCCAATGAGTCAACTCTTAGCATGAGGTGGCCAAAGTACTGGAGCTTCAGCTTCAGCATCATTCCTTCCAAAGAAATCCCAGGGTTGATCTCCTTCAGAATGAACTGGTTGGATATCCTCGCAGTCCAAGGGACTCTCAAGAGTCCTCTCCAACACCACAGTTCAAAAGCATCAATTCTTCAGCACTCAGCCTTCTTCGCAGCCCAACTCTCACATCCATACATGACCAAAGGAAAAACCATAGCCTTGACTAGACGGACCTTAGTCGGCAAAGTAATGTCTCTGCTTTTGAATATACTATCTAGGTTGGTCATAACTTTTCTTCCAAGGAGTAAGCATCTTTTAATTTCATGGCTGCAGTCACCATCTGCAGTGATTTTGGAGTCCAAAAAAATTAAGTCTGACACCGTTTCCACTGTTTCCCCATCTATTTACCATGAAGTGATGGGACCAGATGCCATGATATTTGTTTTCTGAATGTTGAGCTTTAAGCCAACTTTTTCACTCTCCTCTTTCACTTTCATCAAGAGGCTTTTTAGGTCCTCTTCACTTTCTGGCATAAGGGTGGTGTCATCTTCATATCTGAGGTTATTGATATTTCTCCCGGCAATCTTGATTCCAGCTTGTGTTTCTTCCAGTCCAGCGTTTCTCATGATGTACTCTGCATAGAAGTTAAATAAGCAGGGTGACAATATACAGCTTTGATGTACTCCTTTTCCTATCTGGAACCAGTCTGTTGTTCCATGTCCAGTTCTAACTGTTGCTTCCTGACCTGCATACAGATTTCTCAAGAGGCAGGTCAGATGGTCTGGTATTCCTATCTCTTTCAGAATTTCCCACAGTTTACTGTGATTCACACAGTCAAAGGCTTCGGCATAGTCAATAAAGCAGAAATAGATGTTTTTCTGGAACTCTCTTGCTTTTTCCATGACCCAGCAGATGTTGGCAATTTGATCTCTTGTTCCTCTGCCTTTTCTAAAACCAGCTTGAACATCAGGGAGTACACGGTTCACGTATTGCTGAAGCCTGGCTTGGAGAATTTTGAGCATTACTTTACTAGCATGTGAGATGAGTGCAATTGTGCGGTAGTTTGAGCATTCTTTTGCATTGCCTTTCTTTGGAATTGGGATGAAAGTCTCCCCTATTTCTATACCCATAATTCATGCTTTTTCCTCTTAAAAATACAGGTTCTCCTTTTCCCTAGAAATTAGTGACATTAGCTGAGAACTTAATTTTCACTGCCTTCTTTCACTATAATATACACATGTATCAATACAACATACACATGTATCAATACTATAGGTACCAGCATGTTACACTCAGGCCCTAGTATCACACTGACAGTCAATCTAAACCAACTATGGTGCTTCTTTCTAAATTTGTATATCTGCACACCTTTACAGCTAACACAGTAATATTAAATTTTTATTTATTTCTACTTGAAAATAACATTTCTTCTGTTTTAGGAAGGCTAGTGGAGAAAGGATTACATTTGGGGATCATGCTTACAGAACCCAGCAAAGGACAGGTGTTCAGTTTTGGCTAAGGGTGACACCAGTATTTCTAATGAACAATTTCTATATTCCAGTAAAAGAAAACAGCCAATGAGAGGCTATTTAGATTACATGAGAATAGGCAGTGGAGGTCTTGCTCACATCAGTACTGACTGTTGCTGAGTAAGCTACATCACCCAGTCTGGTCCTTGGTTTTGTTAACTGTTATTAAATGAAGAGGCTGAACTAAGATCTTTTTGTAGATCTGTGAGTTTACAATTCCATGACGTATAACATTAAAATTGAAGAAAATTATTGCATCTCTCTATTCCCTATCTATCTGAGATAAACCCTGGTGAAAATAAAGGCAGATTGACACCCTACTCAATACCAATAACAATAATTCATTCTCAAGTCTACATGGAATACTTTCCAGAATAAAGCATATGCTTAGCCATAAAACAAAGATCGTAACAAGTTTTAAAGGACTAAAATAATACAAAGTATATTCTCTGACCACAACAGAATGAAACTAGAAGTCAATAACAGGAAAAAACTGGGAAACTCATAGATGCATGGACATTAAACACCACATGCCTAAATAACCAATGAGTCATAGAAGAACCGAAAAGGGAAATTAGAAAATACTTGAATGCAAATGAAGACGCAACATACCAAAACTTATGGGATGCAGCTGAAGCCGTCCATAGAAGAAAATTTATAGCTGTATATGTCTATATTAAAAAGGAAGAAAGATCTCAAATCAATAACCTAACCTTTCACTTTAAGACACTGGCAAATGAACTAAAACTGAAACAAATAGAAGAAAATAAATCACAGAAATTAATATAATAGAGAACAGAAAAACAGTAGGGAAAATCAATGAAATCAAAAGCCGGTTCTCTGAAAAGATCAACAAAATTGATAAACCTTTAGGCAAGCTGATCATGAGAAAAAGAGAGAAGGCTCAAATTACTAGAATCAGAAATGAAGAGTAACATTATTACCAGGCTCTCAGAAATAAAAAGGACTATAAAATACTATGAGTGTTTGTATGTTAATAAGTTAGGTAATTTAGCTGAAATGGACAAATTCCTAGAAAAATGCAAATGACTCAAAAAGAAACAGATAATCTGAATATACCTATAACAAGTAAAGAGGTTTAATTATTGAAAAAACTAACCACAAAGAAAAGCCCACGTGACTTCACCACTGAATTATACCAAGCATTTAAAGAATTAATTCCTCACAAAATCTTCAAAAAAAAAAGTTGGCAAGAACACTTCCCAAATTATTATGTGGCCAGTATTACTCTGATACCAAAGCCAGATAAAGACATCACAAGGAAGGAATACTACAGACCAGCATCGCTCATAAACGATATAAAAATCCTCAAAACACTAACAAAAAGAGCAAAATTGGAGGACTCACACTTCCTGATTTCAAAACTTACTATAAAACTATTCGAGTTTTGTATTTTGAATCAAAATAGTGTGAAACTGGCATAAGTAAACATATAATTCAATGGAATAGAATTAAGAATCCAGAAATAAAACCATATATTTATGGTTAATTGACTTTTTATAAGATGCAAAGACTATCCAATGGGGAAAGAATAGCCTTTTCAACAAATGGTGATGGGACAACTGGATAGTCACATGCAGAGGAATGAAGCTGGACTCTTACTTCACATTATATACAAAAACTAACTCAAAATGGATCGAAAACCATAATGTAAGAGCTAAAACTATAAAACTTTTAGGAAAAAATATACAGATAAATTTTCATTGCTTTGGATTTAGCAATGAATTCTTAACCATTACAGTAACAGTTTGAGCAACAAAAAACTAAATAAACTGGAATTCATAAAAATAAAAACTTGTATTTCAAAGAACAGATCAAGAAAGTGAAAAAGGCAAACCACAGTACAGGAGAAAACATTTGCACATCCCATATCTGTTAAAGAACTTATATCCAGAATGTCTAAAGAATGCTTAGAACTCAATAATAAAAGGACAAATAACCCAATTAAGAAATGGGCAAACTATCTGAAGACATTTCTTGTCAGATATACAAATGGACAAGAAGAAAATGAAAAGATGTTTAATATCATTAGCCATTAGAGAAATACAGTTCAAAGACCACAAATTCACAGCATGTAGGATAGTTAAAAGAAAACAGTCAGATAATAGCAAGTGTTAGTCAGGATGTCGAGAAATTACAATCCTGATAAAATGCTGGTCAAGTGTAAAATGTAGCTACTCTAGAAGAGTCTGGAAGTTCCTCAGAAAGTGAAATAAACAGCTAGTATTTGACCAAATTATTTCACTCCTAGGTCTTACACCTAAGACAAATGAAAACATATGTTCACATAAAAACATGTACATGGAAGTTTATAGCCAAAGGTGGAAATAATCCCAAATGTCCTTCAAGTGCTGCATGGATAAACGAAATGTGGTACACCCAAACAAAGAATATTATTTGGCCATAAGAGGAATGAAGTACTGATACATACTATAACATAGATGAATCTTAAATGCATTATGCTAAGTGAAGAAGTTGATCACAAAACACTATATATTATTTCATTAATATGAGATGTCCAGAAAAGGCAAATCTATGAACACAGAAAGCCAGCTGGTGGTTGCTTGAGGATGGAGGAGATGGGGAGATTAGAGGGAAATAGGAGAGTGATAAATAAGGTTTTTTATGAAGTGACAGAAACATTCCAGAACTGACTAGGGTGATGACTGCACAATACTAAAAACGACAGTGCACTTTAAATGGGTGAATTATATTTCAATAAAGCTGATAAAAATGTAGTCCAGCGTATTTATTGTTTTTTAAAATCATGCAGGGACACTTATTTTTTTTATTTTACTATAATGGGCAAGTAAAGGAGATATAGAAAAAGCATATTTAGATGATTTAAATAAGCTGGGTCTCTAGATCTTAATCTGCTTGGGGCATGGATATCTTTGAAGATCTGATAAAAATTTTAGACATTGTGCCTTGAAAGAGTTACATATAATACACTCAGAAGAAAAATTTTAAGGGGCTCACATAACCCTGAAGCAGCCCCATGGTCCCCTTAGACCCTTATGGACTCCAGCTGAGATGAATGCTGTTTACTTACAAAAGGAGACTTAAAAGCTAAACTGGCAGCAATGGTGAGAGCAGGATCCAAACAGCGGAAGATAGACCCAAACAGCATTAGTTTGCCGATTCTCACATCGACAGGCAAAGAGGCCAAGTGATACCCTAGAGGGGTCAGTGTTTCGTCTGGAGTTAATGCTCCCAAGTCTCGTAATCGTATTTTTGAGGCACGGAGAGAATCAGCGTGCGGGGGTTCAATGAGCCGAGAGAACACAGCCTGGAGATTGTGAGTGCTAAACATCTCTAAAATTTTAATTCTGAAAGAAGAAAACAAAACAATTGTCAATTTTATTTCTGGTGGGATGACACAAAGAAGTAAGCTTCTGCCATGAATGAATAATAATTTACAATTTCCCAAATATCTGCTTTTATAAACCAAACAATGTCAGTTTAAATAAATTAAAACAAAACAAAACAAAACCTCTTATGTCTTGTACTTCTCCTAGCAATAAATTGCAGAAACACTTTCAGATTCTGAAATTTACTGAGATTTGAAATATATTTCTCTCTATAAACTTCCAAAATACTTTTCTCTGTAACAGTGGATTCAAATCACAAAATAACATTGTAATGATCCACCTACTCTCTTTCCCACATCTGAAATTGCACAGCAATTGTTCATGAAATTAATGTGCATTGTGTCCTGCCTGTGGCAGCTCTTGAAAAGCTGTTTTTAAATTATGAATTTAGGTAATTTTCGAAAGAGAAAAATTTAATATGTAAAAAGTTTACTTTACTTACAATTCCTTTACATTTTTACTAATGTAATAGAAGGACTTCGAAATATACCAATTGGATAAAAGAAGAGCATAATATCTTTGTACAAGCAACTTTTTTCCCTTTGGGGTAACATTTTATGAGCATTCTCTCTCAAAACAATGACTTGGTCAAAGGGCATGGGTAGCTTTAGAGTTCTTATAAAATGCTATGCAAATTTTCAGAAAGGCTGAACCAAAGGTTTCCCAGCTTCAGTAACATCAAGTTTAATCATTCATTCACTATATTCTATTTTATGATATTTGTTCTTGTTTGTTCACCAGGTAAATAATGGTGTTTTAAGTTGCTCTTGTTCACTTTGTTCTAATTGATAATGAGGGTGCAGATTTTCCCCTGTGATGATTGAATATTGGTGCTGCCCTAGCAGAAATTTCTTGGTAAGTTAGATTACTTTCTTGACTTATAAGTGTTATTGTTAAGCTCTATTTTAAGGCCATCCTCTGCAATGCAAGAAATCTTGATGTGAAGCAATATGGTAAAGGCAACACTGAAGAGCTCTTTGCAAACGAATGAGTTTGTCCAAGTGCATGCTTAGCAAAACATCTTGTACTAAAAAAAAGAAAACATGGAACGTAGGGTGAGAAACACTGGGACCTTTTGGAAGCAGGACACGAGGACCAATGTGTACCTCAGACAGAGCTGTTCCAATGGCACTCTCTGTATTTCTGGTAGCTGCTGCTTTAGAAGTTGGTGATTGAAGTGATGGCTGGTGAATAAATGGAAGCAGACCCCAGACGCTACACGACCTGCTCGACCTTTTCTTTGCAGGGCATTGGCTTGAGAGACAAAAGTATCCTCTAAACTTTCCATCCCTTTGCTGGCATCATATCTATAAAGTAAAGGAAAAGGTAAAAAGGAGACACATTATAAAAATGTGGCCAAGATTTTATTTGGCATGGACAGATCAGATGAACCGCTCTACTTCTGTTGAAGGACAGTGTTCCTGCATGTTCTGGGATAGTTGAGTGCTAAGCGTTAATTTAAATGGCTTCTTTAGTATATACCACATTCAGTTTTTTCTATTCAACTTTAAAAAAATTATTTTTCATTTATTTGATATATGCACACTTCATGAAATGATTACCAATCTTCTGGTAATTAACATATCCATCACCTCCCATACCAATTCTTTTTCATTCAAGTACATGTAAAGCATATGAATGAAAAAAGAAAAATAATTATTTCTAAGGTAAAATTTTAAACTCTCACCTCTGTTTGGGAGGGAATGTAAGAAACACTTATATATCTACAGAGTTTGCATAAAGATTTTTCAAAGAATAATCTACATAGCTTAATAGCATTAGCCTTTAACAGCTGTGTTGCTCCAATTGAGGCATCTTTAGCCCCTCTTTTACATCACCAAAAGAGGATACCTCTTTTCTTTCATTTTCCCAGAATCGATGACATAGACAACATCATCGATGGTTATGGATGTCTCAGCAATGTTGGTGGAAATTATAATCTTAGTTACACCCATAGGAGGTTTTACAAACACAGCCTGCTGCTCTTCACTGGATAAAGATGAATGAAGTGGGTGAATAACACATCTAAAAAAACAAAAAAACAAAAACATATTGAGTGTTCTAGCACAAAACACTGAAGTCAGGTTATAATGGGTGGATTTCTATTAAAGCAATATGACTCCCAAAACGAGCAGCTTCTCTACAACCTGTCCTTAGAAGATCCAAGTCTTCTAAGTGAAAAGTCTTTTCCTGACCCTTACAAAGCACTTACTGAGTTCTATGAACTAAAAACCTTGCATCAACTTGGGAAAAGCTGGAGTGTAATTCAGTAGTAAATAATTAATAAGAATAAATAGTTGATATTCTACAAGTAACCCAAGCCCAGCGCACACTAACCAAATAAGAATTTTTTTCCCCTACGCTTAATGCCAGAGAGAGACAGAGACAGTCTCTCTAAGAAACTTCATTCTTCTATTTCTAGGGGGTGTTCATCTGTCAAGTAGTTGTTCCCTCAGTTATGAAGACATACCCAGTGTTTTCTGCTACTGGAAGAGGAACCACTGAAAACCGTTTTTTCTCAAAATGGTAGCATTTATTTGTTGTTATTAACACTGGCTTCTTTAATCCCTGGTATTTGGCAACTGAAATAGCAGTTGACCATTGAACAATCCAGGGATTAGGGGGAGCCAATCCTCTGTGCAGTCAAAAACTCACATATAATTTATAATCAGGCTTTTGTTACGCGGTTCCTCTGTACCTGTGGTTCCGCATCCATGGATTTAACCAACTACAGATCATGCAGTACTACAGTCTCTATCATTGACAAAAACACTTGAAACCCATATTGTTCCAGGGTTAACTGTACATGCAATTTTTCTGAGATGCTATGCTAAGTGAAGAGAAACATTTTTATATAATGGAATAGAGCTATGAATTGACTTCCTGAAACAAACATATTCTTGAGGAGTGACACTAGGATCTAAAGAGGGTGATGACAGTCAAAGAGATCTTTCTGGTAATGCGTTTTCACATATAATTGCAACAGATGATTAAGAATATAAAAAGCAATTACTTACCGATTACTACGTCTATTGTTGAAAAGAGAATTAGACTGGAGCTGTTCATATAGCATTTTGATTTCTGCTAGTCCCGGTAAAAATACGAGTATAGCACCTGGGTATATAAAAAGAGTTGGACCATAAAAAAGGCTGAGCCCTAAAGAATTGATACTTTTGAATTGTGGTGCTGGAGAAGACTCTTGAGAGTCCTTTGGAATGCAAGGAGATCAAACCAGTCAATCCTAAAGGAAATCAACCCTGAACATTCACTGGAAGGACTGATGCTAAAACTGAAACTCCAATAATCTGGCCACCTGATGAGAAAAGCCGACTCATTGGAAAAGAACCTGATGCTGGGAAATATTGAAGGCAAAAGGAGAAGGGGACAATAGAGGATGAGATGGTTAGATGGCATCACAGACTCCATTGACATGAACTTGAGCAAACTCCAGAAGATAGTGAAGGACAGGGAAGCCTGGCTAGCTGCAGTCCATGGGGTTGCAAACAGCCAGACACGACTTCGTAACTGAACAACAACAGTCAGAAAACAACAACAAAAGAATCAATCTGATAGATGCAAAAAAGAAAAAACTATTATAGATTATAAATTTAAATGAAAAATGTAATAATCTGAGACTTTTTCACCATCAATTTTCTCTTCTTTGTAAAGTGAAAGTCACTTAGTCATGTCCGACTCTTGTGACCCCAAGGACTATAGCCCGCCAGGCTCCTCTGTCTATGGAATTTTCCAGGCAAGAATAACGGAGTGGGTTGCCATTTCCTACTCCATGTCTTTGTAAAGTCACCAGGGAATTAAGTGGAAAACAAACGTTTAAAATACATTTTCTGACTTAATAACTAAAAAATGAATGAGGTATTGCATCTTTCTAAAACAGAAAAAAATATGACATGTAGAAAAATATAATGGACAGAGGAGCCTGGTAGGCTACAGTCCAAGGGGTCGCAAAGAGTTGGACACGACTGAGTGACTTCACTTTACATTACATAAGAATCATTAGCAAAGCTCGTTAAACATACTTCTTCAATGCACTGGCTCTGACATTCTCTTTCTATAGAGTTATCCTTCTAATCTTACAAGACAGGAAGACTCTTCTCTACATTACTAAGTCAAATCCATAAACATTTCACTGGAAATGAGGAAAAGGAGCTATAACTGGCCAACCAATCTGGTAATCTAAATTCAGATATGTGTTGAAGAGGCCATACAGAAACTAACCATGCCATAAACATGGCTTATGGGTTTTAAAATTTTACATTAAAGATAATAAACAGTGATAAGTGATTATAGTATATTTCTGTGTTAAGAACAGTCACTCAGCAATAGACACCTTTTGTGCTTCATTCAGAGAGGAAACTGACACTCTTCAACAGCACCTCCTTTAATCTCACAAATACTTATTGGGTACCTTTGTCAGCTCTGTGCTAGGTACAATGGAAGGTAAAACAAAGATCTGCCCACAAGGAGCTAATGACCAATTATTTATCATGCTATTTCTCCCCATAAAATAAATAAGGAAACTAAATTATTACAAAAATTGAACTCTGAAGTGAGAAGGACAAAAGACATCTTTCAGTGTTCATTCTAATACTTCATAGTTTACAAATAATGTTCATATGGATTATCTCCATTTGATCCTCATAACCACCTGTTAAGAAGAGTATTAGTACCCTTAAGGTCCGAGTCACATAGTCAGGTAACAGAGCTTAACAGGAAGGGTGTGCGAACACAAATACAGGGTGTCTGGTACCAGATCTATGCTCTTTCCATTACATACCTCATGCTTCACTCTATAAAGTAACACAAAATTTAAGAGTGGTAAAATAATCTATATGGAGTGGGAAAAACTGTATATTTCTATGTGCCTTTGATCTGTTCTGCACTCATGGCTTGGCCATCAGTATCAAGGTTATCTTTAATATTCACATATATGTTACCAACTGCCTAATCACTACATCAACTTTACTTTGAATTCAGATAACTTTCCAACATTTGACTGCTATACTTTAATTTTTTCAGTAATAGTCATTTCCTTTGGGATGAAATCAGGTATTTAATCCCGTGATAATGCATTAACCAACACTGGCTATTTGCCAAGCAGCGAGAAACAAGGCACTTCAATAATTCTACGTGTTTCACATGTTTCTTTAGAAAATACCACATAATGATTAAAATCTAGGCAGCCACTAAGCACTGGGTCATAAGCACATAATAAAATTTTCTGATCTATGATTCCACTTAATTATCACTCAACAATGCTGCAGCTATTTATGCAACAAATATTTATTCCATACCTAAATATTCCTGGTACTGTTCTGGGTCTTAGGAACATCCCTCAGACCCTAGAACAGAATTAAGAAATCCTTATTCATTCTTAAAGAGTTTATATTCTACTAAAGAGGACCATGGGAAAGACTAGAGATCTCTTCAAGAAAACTAGAGATACCAAGGGAACATTTCATACAAAGATGGGATCGATAAAGGACAGAAATGGTATGGACCTATCAGAAGTAGAAGATATTAAGAAGAGGTGGCAAGAATACACAGAAGAACTGCATAAAAAAGATCTTCAAGACCAAGATAATCACGATGGTGTGATCACTCACCTAGAGCCAGACATCCTGGAATGTGAAGTCAAGTGGGCCTTAGAAAGCATCACTATAAACAAAGCTAGTGGAGGTGATGGAATTTCAGTTGAGCTTTTTCAAATCCTGAAAGATGATGCTGTGAAAGTGCTGCACTCAATATGCCAGCAAATTTGGAAAACTCAGCAGTGGCCACAGGACTGGAAAAGGTCAGTTTTCATTCCAATCCCAAAGAAAGGCAATGCCAAAGAATGTTCAAACTACCGCACAACTGCACTCATCTCACACGCTAGTAAAGTAATGCTCAAAGTTCTCTAAGCCAGGCTTAATGAACCGTGAATTTCCAGATGATCAAGCTGGTTTTAGAAAAGGCAGAGGAACCAGAGATCAAATTGCCAACATCCGCTGGATCATCAAAAAAGCAAGAGTTCCAGAAAAACATCTATTTCTGCTTTATTGACTATGCCAAAGCCTTTGACTGTGTGGATCACAATAAACCGTGGAAAATTCTAAGAGAGATGGGAATATCAGACTACCTAACCTGCCTCTTGAGAAACCTATATGCAAGTCAGGAAGCAACAGTTAAAACTGGACATGGAACAACAGACTGGTTCCAAATAGGAAAAGGAGTACATCAAGGCTGTATATTGTCACCCTGCTTATTTAACTTATATGCAGAGTACATCATGAGAAATGCTGGGCTGGAAGAAGCACAAGCTGGAATCAAGATTGTGGGGAGAAATATAAAAAACCTCAGCTATGCAGATGACACCACCCTTATGGCAGAAAGTGAAGAGGAACTAAAAAGCCTCTTGATGAAAGCAAAAGAAGAGAGTGGAAAAGTTGGCTTAAAGCTCAACATTCAGAAAATGAAGATCATGGCATCTGGTCCCATCACTTCATGGGAAATAGATGGGAAACAGTGGAAACAGTGTCAGATTTTATTTTTTTGGACTCCAAAATCACTGCAGATGGTGACTGCAGCCATGAAATTAAAAGATGCTTACTCCTTGGAAGAAAAGTTATGACCAACCTAGACAGCATATTGAAAAGCAGAGACATTACTTTGCCAACAAAGGTCTGTCTAGTCAAGGCTATGGTTTTTCCTGTGGTCATGTATGGATGTGAGAGTTGGACTGTGAAGAAAGCTGAGCGCCGAAGAATTGATGCTTTTGAACTGTGATATTGGAGAAGACTCTTGAGAGTCCCTTGGACTGCAAGGAGATCCAACCAGTCCATTCTGAAGGGGATCAGCCCTGGGATTTCTTTGGAAGGAATGATGCTAAAGCTGAAACTCTAGTACTTTGGCCACCTCATGCGAAGAGTTGACTCATTGAAAAAGACTCTGATGCTGGGAGGGATTGGGGGCAGGAGGAGAAGGGGACGACAGAGGATGAGATGGCTGGATGGCATCACAGACTCGATGGACGTGAGTCTGAGTGAACTCCAGGAGATGGTGATGGACAACGAGGCCTGGCGTGCTGCGATTCATGGGGTCACAAAGAGTCAGACACAACTGAGCGACTGAACTGAACTGAAAGGAGACCATTAGTAAGCAGAACTTTAATTTTGGATAGTGTTAAAAGTACTATAATAAAAATGAAACCCATTTTTGGGTATTATGACAGAGTGAAGGGAGAGACAACAGACAGGGTGGTCAGAGAAGACTTCTCTGGAGAGAAGACATTTGATGGAAACCTGACTGATGTGAAAGATCCAGTTATGAGATCTGGGGATTTATTCATCCTGGGGATAAGGGGCTACATATGAGGTAAGAAGGCCATGAAGACAGTGAGCAAGGCGACAGTAGAGATTGCCCTGTGTTATTAACAGGAGGAGGAGGAGTAATAACAGTCATAATAAAAACAATGTTAAATAGACTAGCATAATTTTAACACTGTTAGGGGCAGTAGCTACTGGGCATTAATTATATACCAGGCACTGTGCTAAGTGTTTTATATATGGTTTCTTTTAATCCTCAAAATAGGATTTATTATTGTCTTTGTTTTACCACAAGGAGCCTGAGGCATAGAAAAGATAAGGGCTTTATCATCCAAGGTTACAGAGTAGACAACAGAAGTTTAACAGATTCTCCAAAGTCTATTCTCTTGACCCCATGGTCCTATGGTCTCCAACTGTCTAGTCTTCACGTGACTCAAACACTCACTACTAGATTCCCATTTAGCCAGGGACTCCCAGATGGTGCAGTGGTGAAGACTCTGCCTGCCAATGAAGGAGATGCAAGAGATGTGGGTTTGATCCCTTGGTTGGGAAGACCCCCTGGAGGACAAAATGGCAACCCACTCCAGTATTCTTGCTGGGAAAATTCCACAGACAGAGAAGCCTGGTGGGCTTCAGTTCAAGGGTTGCAAAGAGTCAGATATGACTCAGCGATTGAGCAGGCATGCACAGAGGCAAATGAGTGTTCAATAGGTAGATACCTAGGCTTCTTTTCAGCCTTCTTCCTTTTGGACTTCGTATTGTTAACATCCTTTTACTCAAGTGGGTAAAAGGTAAAATTTCCCCCTGAAAAATCTAATAAGGAACTTTACAACAACTGGGGATGGAAACTGGGGTGAGGGCTCCAGGAAGATAGGTTGTTCCCACAAACCCCACTGTGTCAGGAAGAAGGGTCCCTGCCCTTGGCCAGCTCACACTTAAGACAAGCAACAGTTACCTGGAGGGTAGGAGTGCTTTCCATCCACAATCCACTCTAACAAGGCCTCGATCAATTCAAGATTAACCTTTTCAAAATCCATAATGGACATTGTTTTGATGACTGATTTGCTAACTCCTGCAAGAAAGGTAAAAATAATAAAGATATTAATAGTTTTATACCTTATTGAAGAAAATATGCCTGGGAACTAGCTGTATCTTGATTTAATAACACAGATGTTCATACTGAATGCACTGAAATGAACTTTTTCCCTTTAGTCTCTCAGAAAGTACAAGCTCACTAGAAGCACTTTGTTACCTAAGAGCAGGCTCCTGGCTCTGCTTCAAAGGGCCAGAGAGGCAGCTTTTTACTGTCTTCCTTCCTTCCCCTTTTATCTATCATGCATCTATTGACAGTTTAAGTTCTAGAAATAAGATTCAAAGTGCAATGTATTTCAGAAAACCCTTCCAGATTTAATCAAGTTTTAAGTCATATCAGACAAAAGTCCAGCTAACAGCAACTATAAAAATCAAAGCACACAGACCACAGCTTTCAGCATCACTTTTACAACAGTGACTTTTAACTTTTAGATTCCTTTGAGAAAATCGTAAAAGTTACGAATCTTCCCTGAAAAATACATGTGATTTAATGGCTTCACCAACACCCCTGAAGTCTACCCACAGACCCTCAGGTTGAGGGTCTACAATCTC
Organism: Ovis aries; assembly: GCF_016772045.2. Lineage (NCBI taxonomy): Eukaryota > Metazoa > Chordata > Mammalia > Artiodactyla > Bovidae > Ovis > Ovis aries. Next base: position 85,344,408 of record NC_056056.1, on the reverse strand, counting down.
CTTCTAATTCACATGAGGCCTAGTAAAAGACATAGCTCCTTATGTTGCACTATAAGCCTCAGCTCCTTTTAGAAACAAACAGCAGGGGCTTCCCTTGTGGTCCAGTGGCTAAGACTCTGCACTCCCAATGCACGGAGCCTGGGTTCCATCCCTGGTCAGGGAACTACACCCCACATGCCATAACTAAGAGTTTACATGCACCAACTACAACAAAACAAAGTCCCCAAACCAAACAAACGAACAGCATAAACTGGGGGAGACTAACTCTCCAAAGATAGCTGCCCTTTCCTTTGGGTCTTCCTAATGACCCATCACCTGAAACAGAATCTAACCACAGCAAAATAACTGTAGTTGGTATCAAGGAAGGGAAGCTTCCTATATTTTGCTGAAAAGCTTGAAAAGAGGCAAAAGCCATTTTTAAACAATGCTGTCCTAACAGTGAACCATATGTCAGTAAAAAATCAAACAAAGGAAGAAACAGGCTATACAAGCAAAGACGTGGATGGTGTGGAAGGCAGAGCAGGAATCATTTTTATTTGCCAAGATTCCAAATAGCTAGACTTTTCCAAAAGGAGAACCAGTTAATGGAAAAAAAAAGGAAACAAAAAATATGTTTTTAATTTAAAAAGTTCAGCAGGGCTTACTAATCAATTATGTATTTTAAAAGACGTATTATTCTCTTTCAACTAGAAAAAGTTTTAAAAATTGAGCTAGGGAACAACATTTAATTTTCTGAAAGGTGAAAGAAAGCACTGAGATCAGCTAGATAGAAGTCATTGTTTCAGAGGGAGAGGGAGACTAAGAGAAGCTAAGAGACCTGCCCAGCATCACACAGAAAACAGCAGAAGAGCCAGGCTCCTGACCGCAAATCCTTAGAAAAGATTTCTCAGAGGCACTTTCGGAACTTCTGTGTCCCTGTGCTGGACATTAGAAGGACTGTGACTTAGATCCAGTCATAATTCTTAAAGAAAACTCTGGAATTTCAAAAGAGAAACAAAAGAGAGTCCTGTTAACTCATGTAACAGAATAAGGAGATGGGAACTGTCAGCTGGTATGAAGTACAGAAAGAACACAAACATTTGAGTCATTCTCACCAGAATCATAAATCTGCACTGACTGACTGGGCCCTATGCTGCTGATCTGTATTGTCTTATTCAATCTCCTAAATAACCACATTCTATAGACAAGGAAACCAGCAACAGAGAGGATGGAGAACTCGCATCTGACTGGGCTATGACAGCCTGGGGAGCTAAGCCCAGGTCTGTAGGATACAAGTCTATGCTCTTAACCTTGCTTCCCAGGATGCTGGGAAGATGAAGTGAAACGTTTGGGAGCTATGTGAATCTTCCTGAACAGCAGAACAAATGGCTATTGCCCTAGTTCCTTTATGATCACCATTTCCCACGCAGGACTGAGTCCCTGGTGGAAGGAGGAAAAGGAAAACTCACTTGCCTTTTCTGCTACAGAAGTAGCAAGGATCTGAGGCCCTTACACCTTGCAAGGTAAACAGTTTTTTTTTTGGAAGGACCAAGAAGAGTTGGGATGGCAATCTAGGGAAAAGAGAACAGGAAAAGCAGCTGAGACCTGTCTAGGCTTTAAAAAGAAAGCAAAAGTATTCATCTTAGGATCTCTATGGATTCAGCCCAGCTGAACATATGGAAGGCTATCTAGGAACAAAGATGGTTGGGATCTAGCATGGGAGGAGAGAGTACTTCACAACACAGGTAAAGCACTCAGCACAGGGTGGACCCTAAAAAAAGATTTTTTAGGCCTATTTTAGGTCATTTTCCATGCCCACTGAATAATGTTAAAACTAGTAGGTGAAATTTTGAGGATATTTAAATAGTTTCAAATCTCTCTCTACAACTGACTCATTAACTACCAAGGGAATAAATAACAACTACACAGAGAAGAAACACAGGCATTGTCTTAACCAGTTGGTCAAAGTTAACACTGCCAATAATGGGACAAGGCAGCATCATATGCCTCCTGATAGCATGCACTGAGAACAAGGTTCAACATTGTTTCTGTGGTTTTCTAACCAAAAACACATAACCTAAAATTAACCATTAGGCAACACTAGACAAATCCAAATGAGGGACATTCTACAAAATACTTGGCCCAAAACTCTTTAAAAATGTAAATCATAAAAGAAAAATAAAGGCTGGTAAATTTTTCTAGATCAAAAGAAACTAAAGACACATGATGACTGAATACAGTATGTAATCCTGGGTTGGATACTGTACCATTTAAAAAATAGCAATAAAGGAGATTATTGAAATGATTGACAAAATGAGAATCTGGACTACAGATTAAACAGAAGTACCGTATTGTGTTAAATGTTTTCATTTTGATCATGCCCTATTGTTGTGGGGTTTTTCTTTTGGCCGTGCCGCATGGCTTGCAGTCTTAGTTCCCTGACCAGGCGTGGAACCAGGACCAGTGATCGAATCCGGCCCTGGCGGTTCTGCTAAGTCCTAACCACTGGACTGCCAGGGAATTCCCATGTCCTATTGTTATGTAAGAGGATGCCCTTGTTCCTAGAAAATATATACTGAAATATTAGGGGTTAAGGAACATCGTATCTGCAATTTACCCTCAAAACATTCAGGAAAAATATAGATATGTGAACACAGAGCAAATGAAGCAAAATGTTAATAACTGGTGAATCAGGGTAAAGGATAAAGGAGAATTCACTGCAGTCCAGCAAACTTTTAATTCTAAATTTGAAATCACATCAAAATACAAAGTTACAAAATATCCAAGAATATAATTTATGTTTTACCATCTCATGTTTCTATAATGAACACATTTCTTTTATAATCAGAAAAAAACCCACTGGTAAATATAAATAATAAGGACTTTAATATGTATTGGAACTGTTATTTTTCTATTATTCTAATGAATTAAAGACAAGATAATTATGAAACAAGAGCTACATTTTTCTTTCTCTGGTTACCTTTGGCATAACCGTAAAATTCCCCCAGGAAGCACATTACCTTGATAGCGGGCAAGGAGCTGTTTAAAATCTAACTGTTGATCTGGTACTGCATCTTTGACAGAATCCTGATCCTGGAGGTGCAGGGAGAGACGCAGGTCCTCCTCCACCTCCTCAAATGCGGTTCTGCTGCGCCTGGCCTTGAGCTTCTCCTTTGACATCTGCTTCATGGAGCGGGCGTATGGGCTCCCATCCTGCAACACATACCTGAGCAGGACGAAAAAGAACGTGTGGATATGGATGCGGGTCTGTTGGCGAGGAATGACAACATTCACCTGTTTCACATCTCATTCAGCCAATGTTGCTCTGCTGCTGCTGCTGCTGCGTCGCTTCAGTCGTGTCCGACTCTTTGTGACCCCAGAGACGGCAGCCCACCAGGCTCCCCCATCCCTGGGATTCTCCAGGCAAGAACACTTCTGCCCAATTCACGGGTATTCTTTCACCAGTCTAGGATTCCGTCATGCCCTACTTCTGGTGGAGAACACATTGGAATGCTTTTGGATCTGTTTTAAGATAATTTTGGAGGTAGTGAGTTTAGAAAAGTGAGAGAAAAAAGACAGGGAAACTAGATGAAGGATTTCCCCAGAGGTTCACATTCAGTGGAAATGGGATACAGCCCACAACACAACTTTAATGAGCTCCCTAAGTATGATATTGCATTATGAAGTTTGAGAACCACTGATCTAGGGTTGTTAGCCTGAGAATACTACATCATTAAATAAACAAAGAAATAGGAGGAGGCTTATTAGACACAGAAAGAGCAGAGAGAAGGAAAAAAAATTTAAGGTGTCAGATGTGACAGTGTGATGTGTCATTGTGGAGTTCAGAAGTTAGGAATGAAGACGCTGATCTGGAGTTCTTGGCACAGCAGCAACAGCTGAAAACACAGCAGCAACAGCTGAAATAAGCCTGAGAAGAAACAGTGCAAGAACAAAACTCTGGGAATCTTAAGGTCATGGAATAGGAAAGAGAAAGCAAGGCTTTCCAAAAAGCAGCAATCTGCTGGCATCCAACAGACATCATCATCTTCTATACAGTACCAAACTTAAACACACATCTTAACATCCACATGTACTGCAAACTTCTTGAAGGTAGAATGATAATAACAGCTAACACAAATGTATAATTATCTAATCTTTGAGCTATTTCAAATCTTGAAAAATGATGCTATGAAGGTGCTGCACTCAATATGCCAGCAAATTGGGAAAACTCAGCAGTGGCCACAGGACTGGAAAAGGTCAGTTTTCATTCCAATCTCAAAGAAAGGCAATGCCAAAGAATACTCAAACTACCACACAGTTGCACTCATCTCACACTCTAGTAAAGGAATGCTCAAAATTCTCCAAGCCAGGCTTCAGCAATACATGAATTGTGAACTTCCTGATGTTCAAGCTGGTTTTAGAAAAGGCAGAGGAACCAGAGATCAAATTGCCAACATCCGCTGGATCATCAAAAAAGCAAGAGTTCCAGAAGAACATCTATTTCTGGTTTATTGACTATGCCTAAGCCTTTGACTGCGTGGATCACAATAAACCGTGGAAAATTCTGAGACAGATGGGAATACCAGACCACCTGACCTGCCTCTTGAGAAACCTATATGCAGGTCAGGAAGCAACAGTTAAAACTGGACATGGAACAACAGACTGGTTCCAAATAGGAAAAGGAGTACGTCAAGGCTGTATATTGTCACCCTGCTTATTTAACTTATATGCAGAGTACATCATGAGAAATGCTGGGCTGGAAGAAGCACAAGCTGGAATCAAGATTGCCGGAAGAAATATCAATAACCTCAGATATGCAAATGACACCACCCTTATGGCAGAAAGTGAAGAGGAACTAAAAAGCCTCTTGATTAAAGTGAAAGAGGAGAGCGAAAAAGTTGGCTTAAAGTTCAACGTTCAGAAAATGAAGATCATGGCATCTGGTCCCATCACTTCATGGGAAATAGATGGGGAAACAGTGGAAACAGTGTCAGACTTTATTTTGGGGGGATCCAAAATCACTGCGGATGGTGACTGCAGCCATGAAATTAAAAGACGCTTACTCCTTGGAAGAAAAGTTATGACCAACCTAGATAGCATATTGAAAAGCAGAGACATAACTTTGCCAGCAAAGGTCCGTCTAGTCAAGGCTATGTTTTTTCCAGTAGTCATGTATGGATGTGAGAGTTGGACTGTGAAGAAAGCTGAGTGCCAAAGAATTGATGCTTTTGAACTGTGGTGTTGGAGAAGACTCTTGAGAGTCCCTTGGACTGCAAGGAGATCCAACCAGTCCACTCTAAAGGAGATCAGCCCTGGGTGTTCATTGGAAGGAATGATGCTAAAGCTGAAACTCCAATACTTTGGCTACCTCATGCGAAGAGTTGACTCATTGGAAAAGACTCTGATGCTGGGAGGGATTGGGGGCAGGAGGAGAAGGGGACGACAGAGGATGAGATGGCTGGATGGCATCACCGACTCAATGGACATGAGTTTGAATGAACCCCAGGAGTTGGTGATGGACAGAGAGGCCTGGTGTGCTGCGATTCATGTGGTCGCAAGGAGTCAGACATGACTGAGCGACTGAACTGAGCTGAACATATAATATATTGCCTGTGAATTCAAACAATTTGAATAGTAAATATTTGCTGAAAGGGGAAAGCAAAATGCAAAAAATTGAAAAATTAGAAGAAAAAATAACACATTTATCAGTATCTGGGCACAATGAGGTAAAATAATTTTTTTGTTTTCAAGGACTTTCATCAAACCTTAATAAATAATATCTTCCTTACCTTGTCACAGCAATTGCATCTTCCAGAAAAAACTGATCGACAGGAAATGTACGACCTAGAAAAACAAGAAGACAGGACAAGTAAGTCTCAGACTACCCATTCAACTATCTTGAAATTGTTTGTATATGTAAAATTTTCTTAAAATGAAGCCTGGCACAATAAGGTACTATTTGCCTGTGGTCTTAAAAGTATCCAAAAAACACTTTTGATGATAAAAATTGGAAGGAGTAGATTCCCGTTAATAAATAAAACAAGTGTATAGTTGAAGAAATGATCACTTGCTAATAAGACGTTTACCTCTTTTAAAAATCTGTTATACCTTTTCACCCCCTACCTCCTTTCTCACAGGGGATCTTATAACAGTCAAAAACTGTATTCTAGATCAAGAATATAATTTCATCTTTAAATCTACTGTTGATATCCTCTATAACTAGAACAAGTAGTACTATTATCAGTGTTTCCAAACTGTTCCTTTAGCAATCAACTGCAGAAGGATAAGCCAAAAGCCCAAGGTGATAAATTAATCCCACAATGAGACTGAAAGTACCAAAAGAAGACACAGACTACCCAATTTACTCCCAGAGTGGGTCAATATCCAGAAATTTAGCAGAATTCATCAATGAACAAATATGCTATACATGGATACAACTTTCATCTTTATGACAGATTACCATTATAAATTCACATTTTGATATTAAACACAACAGAATGCTAGAAATCCAATCACCTAGACTTTTTTAAAAACACATATAAATTAAAATCTCCCAGCAAATGAATATAACATTACCTCTTCATTAATTTCATTATATGGTTATGATTTTGTTATAAACAAACCATTCTTCTCTAGAAGGAGGTATAAATACTTATTCATTTCTATCTCAAATGAACTTTAAAATAATTGTATTTGCTTATTAGGACAATACTTATTTAATGATGCATTTTAATCACCTGGTATAGTGATAACTGGGCAGGAACTAAAATATTCTGAAAAGAGCTCAGCGTTTAAGGTTGCACTCATCAAAATAACTTGAAGAGTTGGTCTCTGCACCACAATGTCTTTCAAAACTAGCAGTAAGAAGTCACTAGAGGAAATAAAAGAAACACCTGAGGATCAAACAAATTTAACATATGAAAATTAATAAACTTTGATATATTTCAAGTCAGTATGATACCTATGTGAAAAAAACTTGCAACATTCTGAGAAAGATGTATCATGTTTCTAGATGTAAAGATTTAATGCTATCAATTTCCCATCAAATAAACTAAAATACGTGTAAAGTAAAGTAGATGTCACTCAGTCACATCGGACTCTTTGCCACCCCATGGACTGCAGCCTACCAGGTTCCTCCATCCATGGGATTTTCCAGGCAAGCATACTGCAGTAGGTTGCCATTTCCTTCTCCAGGAGATCTTCCCAACCCAGGGATCGAACCCAGGTCTTCCACGTTGTAGGCAGACACTTTACTGTCTGAGCCACCGGGGAAGTCCAAATATGTGTAGTACCAATCAAAATACCAACAGGATTTATCATTACATTTGATAATTCTACCTCTTGATATCTATATGTACATAAAGAGGCATACACAATGATTTTCATTATAGCAGAGTTTGTAAATCAGTGGAAACGACTGAAATGTCTATCAATCAAAAAATGGTTAATTAAGACAGTATCATCCATTCTAAGGAAAAACATGAGGCAGATAAAAGGAATAGAGCAGAACTCTAGATGTTCAGAACTCTAGATACAGACACGAAAACATCTCTAAGCCACACTGTTAGTGGAAAAAGAACCCACGCTGTAGAACGCTATGTACCACAGAACATCAAAGGCCTAACTGGTTTCCCCAGCCCTTGACCTCTTGAAATCGATTCTCAATATGGCAGACCAATAATTCAAATGTAAACCTGACTGTTCAACTCTTCTGCTCAACATCCTTCAAATGACTTACCAAAGTTCTTACTAATGAGGCCCCAGAATCTGCAGCCCCACTGCTCATTTCCTGTCCCTCTTCCTCTTGTTCACTTGGCTTCAGCCACAATGTTCTCCTTAATATCTTTGAGACATGGACCTCAGGTCCCTTGCATGTGTTATTAATGTGCCTAGAAAGGGCTTCTCCCAGATACTCACAGAGGTACGCTCACTCAGTCACTTTTTTCAAATCTTGACTCAGAATGTGCCTTTTCAGCGAGGCCTTCCCTGGCCACCATGTTTAAAATTGCAAATGCTCTCATTCCTTGCATTTCATATTACCCTTTCTCTTCTTAGCACTTAACAAACATACCTTATATTTTACTGCTTTATCTTGCTCAGTGTTGGGCTCTCTCCCTAGAATGCAAGCTCTATGAGGACAGGGATTTTGGTTATTTTGTTCTACAAGATACTACTTTAGTACCTAGACCAATGCCTGGGATATAGTAGGTGCTCAATAAATGCTTGTCGATTTATTAAATGAATATATAATTTGTCAAAGAAAAAAAGGTCATGAAACAAAAGTACCTATTTCTGACAAAGCAAGCATATAAGTTAATATTTATCACCAATCTGACTGCTGCAGTTATCTCTGGGGAAGGGATCAAGAATGATTCGAGAGTGTTACAGGGGACTTTTGCTTTATCTATATTGTTTCAATTTTTCATAAGAGTATATCCTTATACACTTAGTTTTCTTTAATGAGATAATTTAATTACATTTATGATTTTTCTGTTTCTATTTTAGGGAATAGGAAAATAATGTAACAATAGGCAAGTGGTTAGGTACTCAGTTGGCCAAAAACTTAATTTGGGTTTTTGGCCAACCCAATAATTTATGATACATCCATATATTAGAATTTCCTCATGCAATTATTAATAATAATTTCAAAAACAGTTCATGCAATTAAATATTAGATCAAAAGCAGCACACACTATATAATCCCAATAGTGTTTATGGACACACATCTCTTTCCTAACTCCCAATATACTCCCAGAAGAAAACAGACCAAATTCTAACAGGTAATTAGCCATTCTATAAGGGAAGATTTTCTTGACATTGCCTAAATGTGTTAAAATAATGTTGTCTCTATGATCAAAAAATTTATTAAAAAATTTAAATATAATTTTTCTCCATTCAACCTTTTATCTTATTTCTTAACTGATATTAGTTCCTAGAATTTGCTATTTTCTGCCTTTTTCAGTCACTTATTCCCTACTTTTTGTTATAATTCCTCTACTTTTTCTTATAATTTCAACAGTTCCTTCCCATAGACTGGTATTTGTAAATTCTCAAATCTCCCTTCTCCAGTGTGTTATTTATCTTTATTCAGATGTGAAAATATTTTGAGTTTTTAACTGCTAATATTCTATATGTCACTGTGTGTGCTAAGTCGCTTCAGCTGTGTCCAACTCTTTGCAACCCTAAGAACTGTAGCCCCTCCAGGCTCCTTGGTCCATGGGATTCTCCAGGCAAGAATACTGGAGTGGGCTGCCATGCCCTCCTCCAGGGGATCTTCCTGACCAGGGACTGAACCCTGACTCCTGCACTGCAGGCAGATTCTTTACTGCTGAACCGTTAGGGAAGCCCCTATATGTCATTAAGTTTTTATAAGAATCTTTTTCTGAGAACACCATTGCAGCCAGGAACCAGATTCAGTGCTATCCTCCAGTTTCTTTGAGTCTGTGGAAGCATAAATGTTATAAAACCCAGAGTTATTTTTTATGTTCAAAATAACTTCCGCTAAAATTTAAAAATTGTTAGAATACGATCATTTAAATATTATTATTTTGGTAGAATGCTTTGATTTCTTCTTCAGAGCTGTTCAGTGATTCTTAGATCTTTTTTCAAATGTTCATTTTACCATTTAGCTGCAAACTGACACTATTTACCATTTACTTTTTCCCCACTGTTCTCTGAGTCTCTACAAAAAGATGATTTGCCCCTCAAACATAGATTTTCAGGGCTTTCTATACAGCTACTTAAAATTTATTATTGTTTTGTTCTAGGAATTATTTTTATTTATTATTCTTTATTTAAAACATTTGCTATTATTTTCTCCCATTCAGAAGGCTGTCTTTTCACCTGCTGTGATTTTATGTCTGAGAGTGTATTTTGAGTTCAAAGTGTATGACCGCCAGTCTATGTCTGACTCAATGTTTTGGCTACACCATGCGGCTTGCAGGATCTCAGTGCCTCGTGTGTGTGTATGTGTGTGTTCAGTCGTGTCTGACTCTGTGACCCCCATGGACTGCTGACCAGGGATCAAAACTGGGGACCCAGCAGTGAAAGTGCTGAGTACTAACCACTGGACCGCCAGGGACTTCCCTGATCTATTCTTTTTATATAAAAATCCTTTTCTTTAGTTTCAAATTTCTGTATATTTCCTATTTATAACTAGATCAGTGTTATTTATTTTTTCTAACAGTCTTCTGGTTGCATGTCTTCCCTGTTCAGTTCTTGAAAACTGTTTCTCAACAGTAGCTGGGACCTCTTTTCACATACATGTGTTTCTTCCTCCTCTTTAGTTTTACTATGATCTGTTTTGGCTTCTCTGTCAGCCCATCAACTTAACTTAGACTTTTCTTCTTCTCAAGATAATTTTAATAGTATAGTCCTTTTGGCAAAACCCTCATTATTTTCACAGGATCATCTCTTTTTCCCATTATTCTTCTGCTTTAGAGCATGATCTACATGACAAGATTGCCAGGAGAAATATCAACAACCTCAGACATGGCGATGATACCACTCTAACAACAGAAAGTGAAGAGGAACTAAAGAGCCTCTTCAGTTTAGTTCAGTTCCGTCACTCAGCTGTGTCTGATTTTTTGCAATCCCATGGACTGTAGCACTCCAGGCCTCTATGTCCATCACCAACTCCCAGAGCTTGCTCAAACTCACATCCATCAAGTTGGTGATGCCATCCAACCCTCTCATCCTTTGTTGTCCCCTTCTCCTCCTGCCTTCAATCTTTCCCAGCATCAGGGGCTTTTCCAGTGAGTCAGTTCTTCACATCAGGAAGCCAAAGTTTTGGAGTTTTAGCTTCAGCATCAGTCCTTCCAATGAATATTCAGGACTGATTTCCTTTAGGATTGACTGGTTGGATCTTGGAGTCCAAGGGACTCTCAAGCGTCTTCCCCAAAACTATAGTTCAAAAGCATCAATTCTTTGGCGCTCAGCTTTTCTTATGGTCCAACTCTCACATCCATACATGACTACTGGAAAAACCATAGCTTTGATTAGATGGACCTCTGTTGGTAAAGTAATGTCTCTGCTTTTTAATATGCTGTCTAGGTTGGTCATAGCTTTTCTTCCAAGGAGCAAGCATCTCTTAATTTCATGACTGCAGCCACCATCTGCAGTGATGTTGGAGCCCCCCAAAATAAAGTCTGTCACTGTTTCCATTGTTTCCCCATCTAATTGCCATGAAGTGATGGGACCAGGTGCCATGATCTTAGTTTTCTGAATGTTGGGCTTTAAGCCAACTTTTTCACTCTCTTTCACTTTTATCAAGAGGCTTTTTAGTTCTTTGCTTTCTGTCATAAAAGTGGTGTCACCTGCATATCTGTTATTGAAATTTCTCCCAGCAATCTATATTCCAGTTTGTGCTTAATCCTACCCAGCATTTCTCATGATGCATTTCTGCATATAAGTTAAATAAACAGGGTGACAATATACAGCCTTGATGTACTCCTTTCCCAATTTGGAACCAGTCTGATGTTCCATGTCTAGTTCTAACTGTTGCTTCTCGACCTGCATAGAGATTTCTCAGGAGGCAGGTAAGGTGGTCTGGTATTCCCATCTCTTGAAGAATTTTCCAGTTTGTTGTGATCCACACAGTCAAAGGCTTTGGCGTAGTCAATAAAGCAGATGTTTTTCTGGAATCCTCTTGCTTTTTCGATGATCCAACGGATGTTGGCAATTTGATCTCTGGTTCCTCTGCCTTTTCTAAATCCAGCTTGAACATCTGGAAGTTCATGGTTCACATATTGTTGAAGCCTGGCTTGGAGAATTTTGAGCATTACTTTGCTAGTGTGTGAGATGAGTGCAACTGTGTGGTACTTTGAACATTCTTTGGCATTTCCTTTCTTTGGGATTGGAATGAAAACTGACCTTTTCCAGTCCTGCGGCCACTGCTGAGTTTTCCAAATTTGCCTGGCATATTGAGTGCAGCATTTTCACAGCATCATCTTTTAGGATTTTAAACAGCTCAACTGGAATTCCATCACCACCTAGCTTTGTTCGTGGTGACACTTTCTAAGGTCCATTTGACTTCGCATTCCAGGATGTCTGGCTCTAGGTGAGTGATCACACCATCGTGGTTATCTGGGTCATGAAGATCTTTTTCGTATTGTTCTGTGTATTCTTGCCACCTCTTCTTAATATCTTCTGCTTCTGTTAGGTTCATACCATTTCTGTCCTTTATTGTACCCATCTTTGCATGAAATGTTCCCTTGGTATCTCAAATTTTCTTGAAAAGATCTCTAGTCTTTTCCATTCGTTGTTTTCCTCTATTTGCACTGATCACTGAGGAAGTCTTTCTTATCTCCCCTTGCTATTCTTTGGCACTCTGCACTTAAATGGGTATATCTTTCCTTTTCCCCTTTGCCTTTCGCTTCTCTACTTTTCTGAGCTATTTGTAAGGCCTCCTCAGACAACCATTTTACCTTTTTGCATTTCTTTTTCTTGGGGATGGCCTTTATCACTGCCTCCTGTACAATGTCACGAATCTCCATCCATAGTTCTTCAGGCACTCTATCAGATCTAATCCCTTGAATCTATTTGTCACTTCCACAGTATAATTATAAAGGATTTGATTTAGGTCATACCTGAATGGTCTTGTGGTTTTCCCTACTTTCTTCAATTTAAGTCTGAATGAGGTTGAAAGAAGAGAATAAAAAAGCTGGCTTAAAATTCAACATTCAAAAAACTAAGATCATGGCATCTGGTCCCATCACTTCATGGAAAATAGGTGGGGAAAAATTGGGAGCAGTGACAGATTTCCTCTTCTTGGGCTCTAAAATCACTGTGGACAGTGACTGCAACCATGAAATTAAAAGACACCTGCTCCTTGGAAGAAAAGTTATGACAAACCTGGAAAGCGTGTTAAAAAGCAAAGACATCACTTTGCCGACAAAGGTCCATATAGTCAAAGTTTTAGTTTTTCCAGAAGTCATGTATGGATTTGACCACTGGATCATAAAAAAGGCTGAGTACCAAAGAATTGATGCCTTTGAATTGTGTTGCTGGAGAAGATTCTTGAGAGTCCCTTGGACTGCAAGGAGATCAAACCAGTCAATCCTAAAGGAAATCAACCCTGAAATTCATTGGAAGGACTGATTCTGAAGCTGAAATTCCAATACTTTGGTGACCTGATGAGAACAGCTGACTCACTGGAAAAGACCCTGATGCTGGGAAAGACTGAAGGCAAAAGAAAAGGGCAGCAGAGGATGAGATGGCTGGAGAGCATCATTGACTCAATGGACACGAACCTAAGCAAACTCCAGGAGACAGTGAGGGACAGGGGAGCCTGGCATGCTGTAGTCCATGGGGTCGCGGTGAGTCAGACACAACTTAGCGACTGAAAAATAACAACTACATGACAAACTATGATTAATGCCATCTAGTTAATGGTCCTTCCTTTTAAAATATTGAGACTTTTTGTTTTATATTTCAAGCCTTTAATGACTTAATTCCATTAAAGTAAAATCCAAATGCTTTATTATTCACAGTGCATTGCTTCCTGCCTTTTTTTTTAAGCTGTCACCTTTCCTCTCATTTCACTACTGAAATGCTTTCAGCTTCACTGGCTTTCCCCTAGTTTTTAAACTCATGAAGCCCTTTGCTACTGCAGTCTTTGCAAATGCCTGTCTTGCCCTCTTATGTCTCACGAGACTCCTTTCCATACTTCTGTTTTTAATTTAAATGTAATTTCTTCAGAGACATTATCTCTACTATCTTAAGGCTCTCTCCCCGCAAACACAGCTTCCTGTTTATTCCTTTATGGTACTTATTCCAATTTGTAGTTATTTACCTGTTCATTATTTGTTTTTCCTAGCAGACCATAAGAGATGAAGGGGAACCATGAGTTTGTTCACTATAGTATCTACAGCAATTAATACACCACCTGGCACTTAATACAGGCTGAATAAATACATGAATGAATATCAGAACTGAATGGGCTTCCCACGTGGTGCTAGTGGTAAAGAATCTGGCTGTCAGTGCAGGAGATGTAAGAGACATGGATTTGATCCCTGGGTTGGGAAGTTCCTCTTGGAAAAGGGCGTGGCAACCCACTCCAGTATTCTTGCCTGGAGAATTCCATGGACAGAGGAGACTGCCAGGCTACAGTGCATGTGGTTGCAAAGGGTGGGAAATGACTGAAGCAACTTAGCACATTAGGACTGAATGACTGGCCAAATGAATAAAGAAGGAAGCATATACTGACTGATCCATCAGCTGCAACATGCATTACACATGACACTCCTGCTAAGTACAGTGCCCAGCTCAGCAAGGTGCCTCTTACTAGATGATATCCATCTAACAGGATGACTCTTCCAGCGATGAAGGTGTGCTGCCTAGCATTTTCCGTGTCACAGACCCTGGAGACCAGGAAAGCAGTTCCTCTTCTCTAACTTAGGCCTTCTCTATGGTAACTACCATTACTAGCCCTAAGGAACTGAACTGGAAGCAGAATGAAATTCTTTAAGCCTTGTCTCCATTCTATGTATGTGGTGCTCATTTGGAAAATCTTTGTTTTACCTCTCTTCTGTCCTCTCATGAACTTCATCAACAATGATATGGGTGACTCCCTGTAGAGCTGTATCTCCCTCCAGCCTTCTTAGCAGCACTCCTGTGGTGCAGTATAACAATCTGGTGGCTGAGGACTTACACATAAAAGGGCACAGAAAACGTTAATGAAATTTTTGAAAAAAGGAAACACTTTCCCAGCAAGGCCATTTTTAATGGGTAGGGATAAAGAATACTGAACACACCAGCAGTTCCATTTAATATAAACCAAGAGACTAAATGCATAGTTTCTTGCTGGCAATAACAGCAAAAGCTTTCCCACTTCAGATGAAAATTTTAGGACTCACAGAAAGCATTTAAAAATTATTATAAAACATAAAGATAACAGTGACTGATGAAACAAATTCTGAATTTATTCATTCTATATTTGATTAAATGGACTAAGTCCCAGTCTTAGGAATAAGGCAGCACTTACTAGATCACTTCTGCCAACAAAGAACAGAAGGTCTTTATAGAGGAAATTAAGTATAGCCCAGTAACAGTTTAAACTAAAATATGTCTAAAAGTACTTCAGCCCTGTTGAAGTATATATACCAACTTGCCCGTGACTATCCAGACACCAATGACTCTTTGTACCTGAAAAACTTAAACTTCTGTCATCAGGAAATAAGAAGAACATACAAACCTTGACACTTTCTAACCGGATCTGGTATCCCACGGTCAGACCCACTCTTTCTGCCCTTTCTTTAGCAACGCGCTCAGCAACAGAGATGGCAGAGATTCGTCGGGGTTGGGTACAGATGATGTTAGCCACCTTCTCAGGTGGTCCATTCAGAGAATCATCCAGAATAAACTGTGGAATCTGTGTGGTTTTCCCACATCTGTATGTCAAAAAGATGTAGGACAAATAAATCCTAAAATGAGAGTTTTTAAGTGCTACTTAACTGAAGAAGCAATCATACGCAATGAGGAAGGTTAAGAAAGCTAATCAGAGTAAAAGTTGTTCAGCTTCATCTATCTTCCAAACCTACCTACTGACTTATTACCTACAGCTGTTAACTCCTAGGAATTTGCACTGAGATTAAAAGAGCAATCAAATAAGTTTATTATTTGTAAAACTGGGACCATTGAATAAACAGTAGCTTAAGGTCTATAAATGTCTCCAGGAATGTGAACTCTACATATGAATCCCAGAGAAATAGGAGTATTATCTTGTGATTATTAAAATACTTTGTTTTTTCCCTTGGTGTGGCATTGCTTGACTATAAATAGACTGAAGTTAAAAAGACAAGAAACTGGAAGATACAAAGTTACTACTATATCTGTGAGTCTGGGCACAAATTAAATTGAAAACCCTTAAACACAGAAATGGCAACCCACCCCAGTATTCTTGCCTGGAGAATCCCATGGACAGAGGAGCCTGGCAGGTTATAGTCCATGGGGTCGCAAGAGTCGGACATGACTTAGTGACTAAACCACCAAATACAGAATTAAAATAAGCCTGCAGCTCGTCCCTGATAAATAGGTTTGGATAACACATGGAGACTGTGAAACAGAACAGTAAGATACCCTAAGCTGTTCTTAAACAAAAGTTTTAGGGAATTCAGAATAAATTTAGATGAAGAGTTTCAAGCTAAATGGTCTGGAACTATTCTTTACATTTTTAAATGGGTCTTGTTAAAAGCCTTCGGCTAGGCATTTTGCTTTAAACTGATTCAAGGCAGTGGTGCGCAAGGTCTATCAACTCCCAAACTTCTGAGTTTCGCTTTGAATTGGTTACAGTTGCCACCATGTTTGCCTCTGTGAGATATTATTTAATATTTGACAGGAAAAAGCACAAATAACACCAGCTACTATTTTTTCCCTTTTCAAAGAAGAACTAGCAGTGAGTGGTAGCCAGGGCACACACCATATTCACAGATGACAGCTGCATTACAAATAAATTACATTCTTACCCAGTCATACCACTTATAACAAGCACTTGGTGCTTGCTCAACATTTTGAGAATGTTTTCTCTTTCTTCCCAAGCAGGGAGAGACTGTCTTTCTTGTAGAACTGACTGGAACTGTCTGGAGGCCTAATAAAACAAAAATAAGACATCAGTTTGGTTACTCTGAATAACCTTTCACGAAGCTCTGAACATGGAATTCCAAAGTTAGACATACCTTTTCTGTCCTTTCTTCATCAATTTGCTTAGGGATAGAAAGTGAAGATTTGTTGGGGGTGGGATGCTGGTCAGAAGGCTGTTCAGAGAACCTGCCAGAACAAGCTGTGGAATCTGTGTGGCTTTCCTACATCTGAATAAACTGAAGGATCTTAGAAAAAAACCCTCTTGCCTAGCACCTATCCAGCTCTTTTTGTAACAATCTCTACACCAGCACTATTCAACAGAACTTTCTGGGCTGATGGTAATGTTCTATATTTGCATTGTCCAATACAGCAACCTCTGGCTACATGTGGCTATTGAGCATTTAAATAACATCAAGGAACTGAAATTTTTATTATACTTAATTTTAATTAAACTTTAAATAGCTACACATGGCTGCTGCTGCTGCTAAGTCGCTTCAGTTGTGTTTGACTCTGTGCGACCCCATAGATGGCAGCCCACCAGGCTCCCCCGTACCTGGGATTCTCCAGGCAAGAACACTGGGGTGAGTTGCCATTTCCTCCTCCAATGCATGTAAGTGAAAAGTGAAGTGAAGTCACTCAATCATGCCCGACTCTTAGCGACCCCATGGACTGCAGCCTACCAGGCTCCTCCGTCCATGGGATTTTCTAGGCAAGAGTACTGGAGTGGCCTGCCATTGCCTTCTCCTACACATGGCTAGAGGCTACCATATAGAACAGTGCAGCTCTACACAGCATCAGATTTTTATCCAAATCAACAGTTAAGACCACTCACTAAAGGGTTTTCGGTCAATCACCACATCTATATAACTCCCTTTGACATCTAATGGCCAATGCTATAAATGTTGTACTACAGGTCAAAACTGTGGATGTATTTTTGACTAATGTAAGGGATTTATATTAACACAGACACTATCTGTATATAATCATATAAATTTACCACTGTAAACACACTACTCAAACTGAATGTGTAATTTTTAATTTCTACCATTATTTACGTATGATCAATTTGACACTCTATGGGTGTTGCAGCATATATGTACTTGTGTTAATACTATGTCAAAAATCAGAATCACAGAACTTTAAAGTCGAAACAGCTCTTAGACAGCATCTAATCCAATCCCCAAACTGGTTTAAGTAACTCATCTTTATCCTACATCCAACTCTATCCTGACAGTTCACTTAATGAATTCTTTTAAAATAATCTTCATGTGAATACGGTAAAACAATATGAACTTTGGAAACAGAATTAGCTTGAAACCTTAGCAGCTATGTGACCCTGGATAAATGATTTATTCTGGGAGGCCTTGAAATAGGGTTGAGTCCCTCCTTATCCTTTTCTACACTGGTATTTCTAATGTAAATCACAGTACTAATTTTTCTTTCACTTATCAGATTTCTATCACAGTACCAAAGCCACAGGATTCTCAGAATATTTGGTATATACATGTTGCATTTTCATCAGCCATCAGATTTTCCAAAATTAGTTAGAACATGCATCCAAGTTTGTGGTGGCATGCAGAAACTTTGACTAATCAGAGTAAAAGACTGAAAGTATACTATGGAGAGTAGCCAAAGCTTCCTAATTCCTAATCCCTTCATCCATACATCAGAGAGGCAATACTAGCCATTCTCTTAGAATACCCTACCTGTTTTATTCGGAACTGCTTGCAGATTTTGACATTTTCAGCATGTACTGATTTTGCCTGCCAGTCATATCTTTTGGAAATCTTTTTCTTAAGGTTGACATAGCTTTCATTCTCCACCATAACTGGTGCTGGACCTTCATCCTCATCTGTCTCCTCCTCAGGCTCTGATTCTTTTTCAACTTGAAGGGGATAAAAGGAAATGTTTTCGATATGGAGCCCTTTCTTTAGCAAAGGGGGAAAGTTACTATCTAACAAAGTTTAACAACAACAACAAAAATCATAATAGAGAAACAGTTAAAGCTTGAACAAAACAAATTCATTCATTTCCACACTACTACTGCTAAAGAATTTAAAATGCATCTTCAAATAAACTTATCATCAAGTATAAATGGCTTTGCTTAAACCAAGTTAAGAACAAAGAAAAGAAAATCATGGCATGCCTTGTTAATTAAGGATTTAAATATCTGCAGGTGTTCCTAAATTTCCATGACACAATATATATGTGTCATTATAATCATTTAATATAATCATTAATCAAATGATTAATCAATAAATAAAATGTGATACGTCCATATAATGGAATATTATTTAGTAATTAAAAGGAATGAAGTACTGATCCATGCTACAACATGGATGAACCTGGAAAACATTGTGTATGCTAACCGAAAGACACCAATTACAAAAAGCCATGTATTTACTGTATGATTTCATTTCCATGAAATGTCCAGAACAGGCAAATCCATAGAGACAGAATGTAGACTCATGGTTGTTAGGCCTTGGGGAAAGGGAGAAATGAGGAGTGACTTGCTAACAGGTATGGTGTTTCTTTATGGGGTGATGAAAATGTCCCAGAATTAAACAGTGGTCATGGATGCGCAATTCTGTGATATACTAAAAATCACTGAATTGTACACTTCAAAAGGGTGATTTCATGGTGTAAATTATATATTAATAAAGCTGTTATTCCCCCCACCAAAATCCATGACACATACTTGTTCATTTCTTGAGGAACACATCCAAGTCCCATGTGCCAGAACTAGCTGCAAGTTGGGAGTAAGTCAAGGGGCAGGTGAGTGAACCCAGCCAGCTGTCTAGCATCCACATCTTGGTGGTTTCACTGTTCTCTACCTGTTGACGTCTATCGAGGAACTCTTGGGAAATAATAAAAACTTGTTTCTCTGAATCCAATGGTGAACTTTGAAAGGGGGTAACTTCTGTATAGCACATCTGGATCTGGAGAAAGCCACAGGCTTGTACAAACATTTCTCTATTTGAGGATTTAGGGATTCATAAAGAGAGCCCTGCCCTGATGAATTTTGGGGGTCTACCATGGTAAAAGCAGGAGGGTATGGACAGTGGTCCAGAAAGAGAAGTATCTCTAAAAACTCATTTGAAAGTAATCCTATAGACAGTATCAGAAGTAATCACATGAAACCAAATGGGTTAAATGAAGCAGATTTTCTGAAAGGATGCTTTAAGGTTCTTCCAGCCCTCACCTGCTAAAACAAGCTTACATACATCACTATAAATTTTTGATTGATTCAGTGAGCCGGAATACAGTGACACAACTGGGCCTTACAATGAAAGTCAGGCACAGTTCAGGGGATTCTCATTCCTTTTTGCCCTTAAACTGAGGAGAATGACTTGCCTAAGATCCCTGGAGATCCCAGATCAGCCCTCAAAACTTCTGATTTCTTTAATCCATCATTCCAAATGCCCCACTCCACAACACCCTCCATCTGGTCAGTGCCTTACGTACCTTCTGGAATTTGATTTGAAAAAAACGAATTACTTGGAATCACTGGTTTACGACAGACAGGATTATTTAGTCTGGTTCCAGGTGATACTGGCAGAAAGTTCACAGGAGGGACACTGTACTTGTGATGGGTATTTGTTAGTAACTTGGTTATTTCTGATTCTTCCTCTAAAAGGGTTATCAAAGAATATACAACAGGTTCTGAAGTTTCTGCAAATGTCAAGGCTTTGCCATAAAGGAACTCAGAAATATGTAAACGACAAGCCAGAGGTAGATTCTCATTGGTGGAATAAAATGCCACAAGGGGAGCTTGGTAGGGGTATTTGTGGTCTTTAGAAAATCGAATTTCAAGTTCATATAAAAATGATGCATCTTCATTAGCATTTAGATGAGAATCATCTACATTTCTTTCGACTCTTCCGACAATTTGATTTGGGGGCACTTCATGTTTAAATTTGCACTTTGATCCAAATTTACAATTTCCTTTGAGGTAAAATTTGCAGACTTCAAGTGAAGCCTCCTGTATATTTTTGGTACTTTCCTTTTGCTTGAATTTGCAGAATTTACTTGTCAAATACTCCAGTTCTAATCCAATGGTCCAGACTCTGTTTTGAATTCTTTCTATAAATTTTTCTCCACAGATTGACTTGAGAGCAAATGCCTCTTCCTGTCGCTGTTCCACACACTCATCCAAGCTCATGTGCGCAACTGCCTCAGATATCTTCATCCTCTCTCCAAATGTCTCTGAAAAGCACTGGGTGAGTAGGTGTTCCAGTGATGCCCCCACGTCTCCATCACAAATCCTCAGCGCTGCCTGGCAGTGTTCAGTGTGGAAACCATACCTGCCACGTGTGAAACATGACAAAAAAAGACTAATATCAAGAAGTAGTATCAAACCACAGAAGAGACATTCATTTAAATACATGCATGTGGGCCTTCCCTGGTGGCTCAGTGGTAAAGAATCCATCTGCCAATGCAGGAGACATGAGTTCGATCCCTGATCCAGTTAGATCCCACATGTTGTGGAGTATGTAAGCCCGTGTGCGGCAACTATCGAGCCTGAGCTCTAGAACCCAGGAGCCACAACTACTGACCCCATAAGCCCTACACCCATGCTCCACAACAAGAGAAGCCACTTCGGTGAGAAGCCCATGCAGGCAACTAGAGTAGCTTCCGCCTTGCCACACCAAGAGAAAAGCCTGCATAGCAATGAAGGCCCAGCACAGCCAAAATAAATAAATAAATAAAACCACTGAAAAAACCCACAATCAGAAAACCATCCACGTGATGATATAAGTGTAGACAGGCAGGGGCTGTATCCCGAAGAAGTCTCCCTGATAATACTAACTTCTACCTCACATACCTATCCTAAAAGACAGGACACTGAGACTATCAAGTCCTGCTATGACCCACACCACAGGGAAGCATTACTGCTAGAGCCCACACCACAGGGAAGCATTACTGCTAGAGCCCACACCACAGGGAAGCATTACTGCCAGAGCCCACACTACAGGGAAGCATTACTGCTAGAGCCCACACTACAGGGAAGCATTACTGCTAGAGCCCACACCACAGGGAAGCATTACTGCTAGAGCCCACACTACAGGGAAGTATTACTGCTGGAACCCACACTACAGGGAAGTATTACTGCTAGAGCCCACACCACAGGGAAGTATTACTGATGGAACCCACACCACAGGGAAGTATTACTGCTGGAGCCCACACCACAGGGAAGTATTACTGCTGGAGCCCACACCACAGGGAAGTATTACTGATGGAACCCACACCACAGGGAAGTATTACTGCTGGAGCCCACACTACAGGGAAGCATTACTGCTGGAGCCCACACTACAGGGAAGCATTACTGCTGGAGCCCACACTACAGGGAAGTATTACTGCTGGAGCCCACACCACAGGGAAGTATTACTGCTAGAGCCCACACCACAGGGAAGTATTACTGCTAGAGCCCACACCACAGGGAAGTATTACTGATGGAGCCCACGCTACAGGGAAGTATTACTGCTGGAGCCCACATCACAGGGAAGTATTACTGCTAGAGCCCACACTACAGGGAAGTATTACTGCTAGAGCCCACACCACAGGGAAGTATTACTGCTAGAGCCCACGCTACAGGGAAGTATTACTGCTAGAGCCCACACTACAGGGAAGTATTACTGATGGAGCCCACGCTACAGGGAAGTATTACTGCTAGAGCCCACACCACAGGGAAGTATTACTGCTAGAGCCCACACTACAGGGAAGTATTACTGATGGAGCCCACACCACAGGGAAGCATTACTGCTAGAGCCCACACCACAGGGAAGTATTACTGATGGAACCCACACCACAGGGAAGCATTACTGCTATGACCCACACCACAGGGAAGTATTACTGCTAGAGCCCACGCTACAGGGAAGTATTACTGCTAGAGCCCACACTACAGGGAAGTATTACTGATGGAGCCCACGCTACAGGGAAGTATTACTGCTAGAGCCCACACTACAGGGAAGTATTACTGATGGAGCCCACACCACAGGGAAGCATTACTGCTATGACCCACACCACAGGGAAGTATTACTGATGGAGCCCATACCACAGGGAAGTATTACTGATGGAACCCACACCACAGGGAAGCATTACTGCTAGAGACCACACTACAGGGAAGTATTACTGCTGGAGCCCACACCACAGGGAAGCATTACTGCTAGAGCCCACACCACAGGGAAGTATTACTGCTAGAGCCCACACCACAGGGAAGCATTACTGCTATGACCCACACCACAGGGAAGCATTACTGCTGGAACCCACACCACAGGGAAGCATTACTGCTGGAACCCACACCACAGGGAAGCATTACTGCTAGAGACCACACCACAGGGAAGCATTACTGCTGGAACCCACACCACAGGGAAGCATTACTGCTGGAGCCCACACCACAGGGAAGCATTACTGCTGGAACCCACACCACAGGGAAGCATTACTGCTAGAGACCACACTACAGGGAAGCATTACTGCTATGACCCACACCACAGGGAAGCATTACTGCTAGAGCCCACACCACAGGGAAGCATTACTGCTAGAGCCCACACCACAGGGAAGCATTACTGCTGGAACCCACACCACAGGGAAGCATTACTGCTAGAGACCACACCACAGGGAAGCATTACTGCTGGAACCCACACCACAGGGAAGCATTACTGCTAGAGCCCACACCACAGGGAAGCATTACTGCTGGAACCCACACCACAGGGAAGCATTACTGCTAGAGACCACACTACAGGGAAGTATTGCTGCTAGAGACCACACTACAGGGAAGTACTCAGGAAGAGGTAATTCGTTTACAACATGACTTCGTTTCCTTCGATCCTCCCATAAGTGATGAAAGCAAACCTGGAAAGTCTGTGCACTGCAAATGCTGAGACTGTAAAGTCTGGGTTATGAGGCTCCACCAGGCCTGAGCCAGCGCATTCCAAAGGATCAGAGTCAGGAACAAGGGAGGCTTCTCGTCCAGGTGACCAGTACTGCTCGTCGTCATAATCAGGCTCATCATCTTCTTCCCCAGAAACACCTCTTCTGGCAAAAGTAACATTTTCATATATCATATATTAATTTCTACTTGCTTCAAATAAAAATTTGATAAGGGTTTAAGAACTCATGGAACCACATCCTGACACTACTGAGTCACTGATTTAGTTCTTTAATGATCTAATAACTTATATATTGGGAATTAATAGCATGTATTACTTGCCAGGCACTATGTTAAATGTTTTATATGTACTAGCTCTTTGAAAATCTTCACAACAACCCAGCCAGATACTACTGGAATCTCCATTTTTTTCTTTCTCAGATGATCAACTAAAACTTAAAGAGACAATTTAATAACTAAAGGTTACACTGTAAAGGACAAGAAGTTGCTGAATAACTATTCTTGTATTTCTCTTGGCTCACTTTCAACTAGTTACACAGCCACAACACAATTAGTATTGATACAGTATTCCAAAGACACACAGGACCCTCACATTTTATCTTCCTCAATATAATAATTTATTCAAATATAATAATTTACTCAGATCCAGCATCCGCATCTTGTTCCTGCAGGTCTCGGAGAAGAGCTTTCACTTTCTCCTGATTCTCAGAAGTCATATGTAGAGTCTGCAGGGGCACTTTGGCTTCAGGCTTCCACTTGGGGCGTGCATCCCCTTTTCTCACGCTACTGTTACTAGGTCTGCAAAGGACACAAGAACAAAATTACACACTTATTTGTTATCAGAATTTTTACACTCTCTTCAGGGTCTCCATACACCCACAATATGACTGGACTGTCACGTATCTTATGAAAGGGGACATCAATGAGGAGATAGTCTCCATGTCTATGGTATTTATTCAACTTCATTATATTCTAAATGCTGGGGAAAAACCTGATCAGATTCTTCACCATTAAATCCTGCTTCACTAACTCAAGAATCTTCTGGGGAAAACAATGCTATGATGACTCCTGCACTAGTGGAGGAGTCATATTTCTTTCACAAGAAACACGCTTTGTACAAAGAGTACATATTTCACTCTATTTGAGGTATTTAATCCAAAAACAACTAAGAGTCGTATCTTGTGACTATTAGGCCCTATTTTTTGAAATATTTATTTAACTTTTTAACTCCCTGATTACAAATATAATAATACATGTTTACTGTAGAAAAATAGAGAACATAGAAAACATCTTAACTAATATCATTCCTTTTCACATACATTTTTTATAAAATTATGCGGCATATGTAATTTTTTATAATTTGCTTTATTTCCTTATTAAAATCAAACTGGCATTTCCCCCAAATTAAACATTTTCCTACAACTTAACTTTTAAATTTTAAACACAGAGAGACTAGAATTTATTTCACTATTCACTATTTCACTAATCTCATTTTTGGAATTTAGACTTTTTAGAGACACTTTTCAATATTTAAAAAAACAATGAATTCTACAGTTTACCTTTACTCACAAAGTTTCTTTTCTTTTTTTCACTTGGCATGTTTCATTATAAATTTTCACAAATCTAGGGAAATGGTAGAAACTTCTCTATACTGAAAATCCAACATATTACTGAGACTTTGAAAAGAACCACACACTTACACTCTCTCAACTGGGTAGCAAAGGAGAAAATAGAAGAGACTGGGGTTTTTAACCACATAATTCCAACTTCTGAAAGAAACGTTATCCAAAATTCATCATTTCCCCTTTTTGTTTCAAAAATTTTTTAATATATATAGCATTTATTAAGATTCACCAATAACTGTTAACACCTGCCATACTTCTATGCACACACACATTTATGCCCTTCTCTTATTTCCTCTCTATATGCACACATATATGCATATATATATATATGCTTCCCCATGTATACACATGCATGTTCTAAACCATCTGAATGTAAGCTGCTGACATCATATTCACTCGTAAATACTTCTGCATGTTATTTCCTAAGAACAGAGACAAACTTTTATATAACCATAATACTATTATCACTCACAAGATATTAATATTTTATATTGATCTCATCTAATATATCATTTAACTATATATTGATATCATCACATCATGGCAAACAAATGGAAAAACAAAGGAAACAGTTACAGATTTTATTTTCTTGGGCTCCCAAATCACTGCAAATGGTGACTGTAGCCATGAAATTGAAAGACGCTTGCTCCTTGGAAGAAAAGCTATGACCAACCTAGACAGCGTACTAAAAAGCAGAGATGTTACTTTGCCAACAAAGGTCCATCTAGTTAAAGCTATGGTTTTTCCAGTAGTCATGTATGGATGTGAGAGTTGGACCATAAAGAAAGTTGAGCGCTGAAGAATTGATGCTTTTGAACTGTGGTGTTAGGGAAGACTCTTGAAAGTCCCTTGGACTGCAAGGAGATCCAACCAGTCCACCCTAAAGGAAATCAGTCCTGAGTATTCATTGGAAGGACTGATGCTGAAGCTGAAACTCCAATACTTTGGCCATCTGATGTGAAGAACTGACTCATTGGAAAAGACCTTGATGCTGGGAAAGACTGAAGGCAGGAGAAGGGGATGACAGAGGATGAGATGGTTGGATGGCATCAGTGACTCAATGGACATGAGTTTAAGCAAGCTCTGGGAGTTGGTGATGGACAGGGAAGCCTGGTGTGCTGTAGTCCATGGGGTCACAAAGAGTCAGACATGACTGAGCAACTGAACTGAACTGATATTCAAAGTTCCTAATTGCCTCAGTCACATCTTCTACAGATTTTCTGATTATCTAGTTAAAAATGACATTAAGTTATCTGTTTTTCAAACTCCTTTAATTTAGAATAGTTCCTTATCTATTTCCTGATATTGACTTTTTTTTAGGTACTCAGGCCAGTATTTCTGTAGAATACTCATAATTTGGATTTATCTGTTTCTTCACGATTAGTGCAAAAAATAAAGGGGAGTGGGAGAGACCTTACATATGCTATTTCATCTACCACTTAGTTGTAAACCTCGATACTTTGCCTTCCTTCCTGTTACTAAGGATGAACCATTCTTGATCCTAAAAGTCAGTCCCTCTTTGTATATTGTATCTCAATTTCTTCAGTCTCCTCAAGGAAATCATTCTAGCACTTATCCCCCTCTCTACAACATCAGTTCTTCATTCTCCTTTGGATTATTTCCACCAGCATATATACATGCTATGTAACATCTACCGTATTAATAAAAAAAATTCCTCCCTTTGACTTTACATCCCCCTCAAGGTATTGTCCTATCCATCTTCCCACCCTTGCCCTTTACAGTAAAACTCCCCCAAAGGGGTCTCTAAATCATGTCTTTGTCGCCACTGTTTTTCCTCTTCTCTCTGAAACACACTCTATACCAACTATACTATACCAAACAACTCGTCAAGGTTACGCATGCTACCCACATTGCCAAATCCAGTGGACAACAGTCAGAACACATTTTCCTTTTCTTTTGGCCATGCTGCACAGCTGGTAGGGTCTTAGCTTCCAACCAGGGATTAAACCTGGGGCCCCAGCAATGAAAGTGCCAAGTCCTAACCACCAAGGGAACTCCCAGAACACATTTTTCTTGACCTGCTAGAAGCACTTTTTTATACAAGTTGCATATCCCTTTTAAGTATCCAAGCCAATCTGACTGGATAACCCCCTTTAAAACATCTTCATTCCTTGACTTCCAGAAAATCAGCTTTTAGTTTTCCTCCTACTTCACTGGCAACTTCTCAATCTACTTTGTCTGATTCTCCTAACCTCTTTCAACCCTAAATCCTAGCGTGCCCAAGGGCTCAAAATTCAGACCTCTTCTCTACAACCTATCTCATTTGGTCTCATAGCTTTAAATAGTATTTACTCATAAAGAACTCATACATTTACTTCTCTAGGCGAGATCTTGTTCTTGAACTCCAGACATATTATTAAATTGTCTAGGACACTGCCACCGGGACAGTATCTTCTAACTGGTCTTCCTGCTTTCACTCATGTCCCCTTGTAGTCAATTCTCCATACAGTACACTGAGGCAGGGCTGCTGAGTATGGATGCACAGACTGTATACTATGCAAAGGGTCCTGAAGCAGAGGAGGGGACAGTGAGAGCTAAAATCCAATGTGTTCTCTGCTTGCCAAGACATGTATTCTGGAGCTATAAGTGACCAGAGAAGGGGGCATTTTCTAATTCACATTCACCATTTTCTAATTCATATAAAAGGATATAATTAATGGCAGTAACTCTGGCCAGAGTGATTGATGACATATACTCTCGCCTCAAACCCTTCAATGGCTTCCCATCTTACTCAAACCAAAAGGCAAAGTCCTTATAATAGCTTTTCAGCCATGGTACACAATTTGGCTCAATCTACTTCAACATGCTGACAAATCTCAAGGCTGGTACTTGAAAGAAGCTTTTCAGGTAGATAAGGTGCATCTGCAGAGTATATTATGCAAAATGCTGCGCTGGATGAATCACAAGCTGGAATCAAGATTGCTGGGAAAAATACCAACAACCTCACATATGCATATAATAACACTCTAATGCAGAAAGTGAGGAGGAACTAAAGAGTCTTTTGATGAGGGTGAAAGAGGAGAGTGAGAAAGCAAGCTTAAACCCAACATTCAAAAACTAAGATCATGCCATCTGGTCCTATCACTTCATAGCAAATAGATGGGGAAAAAGTGGAAATAGTGACATTTTATTTTCTTGGGCTGCAAAATCACTGCAGATGGTAACTACAGCCATGAAATTAAAAGAGCTTGCTCCTTGGAAGGAAAGCTATAACAAACCTAGACAGTGTATTAAAAAGCAAAGACATCACTCTGCTGACAAACATCTATATAGTCAAAGCTATGATTTTTCCAGTAGTGAAGTACGGACGTGAGAATTGGACCATAAAGAAGTCTGGGCACCAAAGAATTGATGCTTTCAAACTATGGTGCTGGAGAAGACTCTTGAGAGTCCCTTGAACAGCAAGGAGACTACATCAGTCAATCCGAAAGGAAATTAACCCTGAATATTCATTGGAAGGACCAATGCTGAAGCTGAAGCTCCAATACTCTGGCTACCTGATGCAAACAGCAACTCACTGGAAAAGATCCTATGCTGGGCAAGACTGAAGGCAGGAGAAGGGGATGACAGAGGATGAGTTGGTTGGATGGCATCACTGACTCAATGGACATGAAGTGAAGTGAAGTGAAATCGCTCAGTCGTGTCTGACTCTTTGCAACCCCATGCACTGTAGCTTACCAGGCTCCTCCGTCCATGGGATTTTCCAGGCAAGAGTGCTGGAGTGGATTGCCATTTCCTTCTCTAGGGGATCTTCCCGACCCAGGAATTGAACCCGGGTCTCCCACATTGCAGGCAGACGCTTATCGTCTGAGCCACCAGGGAAGCCATGAATTTGAGCAAATTCCTGGAGATAGTGAAGGACAGGGCAGTCTGGCATGCTGCAGTCCACGTGGCACACAAAACTGAACACGCTTAGCAACTGGACAGCAAGGTCTATCTGAACATGAGATGACTGATATAAACAGAACAGATGTTTCTGCTTTCCTTGTTCCCTTGCACGGCGGCAGCAGGGGTGATCTTTTGAGAAGGTGTCAGGTATCTGTGAGAATATACATCTGCCCCATCGAGAATTTCTGTATAATTCAATTCCATTATCTAAAATAGTTTTGTACCAAACAGCCCCAGGCTGAAGACTGACACAGTAACTAGACTAGCTATTCTGCAACTATCTTAAGACAACTTTGTCAACAACTGTGCTTTAATTTTCAAAGCTTTTGTTAAAAATCCCAATTCTTTTGATTACTCTAAAGAGTATACATTCCAAAGTATCCTTTTAAAAACTTGAATTTTGGGAATTCTCTGGCTGTCCAGTGGTTAGAACTCTGTGTTTTTACTGCAGAGGGCCCAGGTTTGAGCTTTGGTAAAGGAACTAAGCCATACAGCAAGTCACACAGCTTGCTAAAACCAACTAACAAATAGCCAAAAAACCAACTAAAAAACCAACTAAACAAATAACCACACACAAAGAAAAAAATCCCTTGGTTTTATGTGCTTATTTTTCCTACAATACATCATTTTAGTGACTAAATTTGATCCTGCTGACAGAAAACAGATGAATCCCTAAGGATCAGGGAGAAGTTCACTGCAAAAGGGCATGGGCGAGTTTTGAAGAACTGCTGGTTACAGAGATGACTGCATTTGTCAAACTTTAGGGTGAGTTTTACTGAATGTAAATTACACTTCAGTAAACATGATTTTTAAAACTTACAAACAAAACAAAATCCTTATACTGGCCTATAAGATTCTATACAGCATAGCCTGCCGAATCTAACTGCCTAACACTTCTTACCCATCCATGCTAGCCACATGGCTTCCTTGTCATTCCCTAAATCTTCTTAAAACTCCTGCCTCAGGAACTGTTCACTTGCTGTTCTGCCTCAAACGTTCTTCCCTCAGATAGATTCATGCTTACTCCTTTACTTCTTTCTTGTCCTGCCTCAAATGACACATCAAGAGAGAAGTCTTCTCTGATCACTCCACAGACAAGAGTAACCATTTAAAAACACGAGCAATCCAGTTTGGCATTTTCTATCCCTTCGTCCTTATTTTCCTCCATAGTACTTGACATATTATTACACCTTTGTTTACAGTTTTTATATCTCAAACCTCCTTCTATGAACAGCAGGACAATATTTTATTCATTGTTGTAATCCTGGTCACTAAAACACTGTCTGGCTCATAGTAGGCACTAAGTCAATATATCCTGTGTGAATGAACATCTAAGACCCTAAGAACCTATAAAGTAAGTGTTTTCAGAAAGAATGGAGCTGCATCTAACTCAGCAGTCAGGTTCTTAGGTCAGCAGCTAATGTGAAATGTAGCTTTAAATTATTCTGGAAGATTTCTTAAAAAGGAATCAAGTTTGAGATTGATATATTATCTCTCAGTATGTCAAAAAATGACCATTCTTCATTTAGAATGGAAAAAAATGGAGATTCTCTGGTTGCATACCAAGTGAAGTATTTGGTTAGGGTAGAGACTATGTATAAGAAATATATGTTTAAAAAAACACATTAATATCACCTACTCCGTGCATCAAGAAGCTTGAACTATATAAAGCACTTAGACACTGAGACTGACAGGAATGGACACCTTCCTCTCTCATTATCCTGCTCATGATGGAGTTCAGATTCATTTAGTGGCAAGTTTAACTACTTAAATACCATCTGTTCTTCTTTTTTATTTCCTGAATGCATACAACTGAATTCATTTAAATTAAAAGCATGTATGATCCAGTGAAACTTCAGCACTCACCTATATTTCTAACCAATATTTAGTTGGTAATTGTTCCCATAAGAGGGTGTGTATGCCTGTGTATATACACATAACTCTAAAGAAGTCTCTCTATCTCTAAAAATTTAAGTAAACAGCTTAAAGTGCAATTTGAAAAACAAGGAGAATTTTATATTTATACTGCATAACATGCAGTAGAAAATCTTTATTTTCATTAAACATGTATTAGAATTATGCAGAATACATCATGTGAAAGGCTGGGCTGGATAAATCATAATCTGAAATCAAGATTGCCAGGAGAAATAACAACCTCAAATAGGCAGATGATATCACTCATAATGGCAGAAAGTAAAGAGAAACTAAAGAGCCTTTGGATGAGGGTGAAAGAGGAGAATGAAAAAGCTGGCTTGAAACTCCACATTAAAAAAACTAAGATCATGGCATCTGGTCCCATCACTTCAAGGCAAATAGAAGGGGAAATAGTGGAAGCAGTGATAGATTTTATTTTCTTGGGCTCCAAAATCACTGAGGACTGAAAGTAAAAGATGCCTGCTCCTTTGAAGGAAAGCTATGACAAACTTATAGAGTGTATTAAAAAGCAGAGGCATCACTTTATTGACAAAAGTGGTCATGTACAGATGTGAGCTTTGGATCATAAAGAAGGCTGAGTGCCAAAGAATTGATAATTTCAAAATGTGGTGCTGGACATGAATTTGAGCAAACCCTGGGACATAGTGGAGGACAGAAGAGCCTGGCGTGCTGCAGTCCCTGAGGCTGCCAAGAGTTGGACATGATTGAAGTGATTGAACAACAAAACAACGTTCACTAATTAAAAGTTGACTATGAGAGAAGCCTGGGCATGATATCTATCTCTGGCCATCACATTAAGCTTCAGTAAATATTTGGTTGATTGGTTGGAAAATGGATAATTCATCAACTAAACAGAAGGGATACAGCCAGATCTCATTTCGGGACCTTCAAACTACAATGCCTAAGAAATACTTAATATAATTTTCAATTACCCTACCATTTCCAATATTTACTTTTCTGTAATATTGATTACAATAACAATATTACACTCAATTTACAGTGTCATATGGAAGTTAAAGTTAAGTTCAGATTTCAATGCCCAGCCCTCTCCCAAAGGCGTTATTTACCATTATGCTTTTAAAAAAAATCTCAAAGTGGGGGACTGCAAGGCTTTAAAATAATAGGAAGAGTAACTTAGCCAGAATTACTTGGCATTTTCCCCCTTTGTCTTAACCATCTTTTGTCCCATACATCAGGAATTGACACTGTTTTCATATCTGAACATTCAACGAGTATAATAACCTGGATGAATGCCTTGATTCACTGAAGATACAAAAGTCATCGCCATCATCCCAGATTCTACTTGATGCCTTTCTGTTGCCGCCAACACCACCGCCACTGCTGCCACCCCCGTGAGATTTACTAGCATGGCTCCTGCCTCCTCTTCCTCCTCTGGAAGACCCTTTTCCACCTCCTTTCCCTGGCTTGCCTTTCCTTCTTACTGAAGAACTCATTTTTACCTGCAAGAGAAAAAAGTAATACAGACATTATAAAACCAGGTAAATATAATAATCCTTTGTTTGTCAAAGTTAAGGATATAGCCTATTTTAAAGAAAAAGAAAAAGGAAAATGCACTCAAAGGGCCAGTTTAGAAGCATGAACAAACTGCTTCACAAAAGATTTATAAGCACATCTCCCCAGACTAATATCTAATAAGTTTCTCTGACACAAGTTTCTTAGCCAGGAGGTGCATCAGAAACACATGGAGAAGTTTTCAAATCACACACGAGGGTGTGTAGGGTCCCCTGCTACATTCTGATTTGGTTAGGTCTGGCACAGGGTTTAAAAACCCTAGAAGAGATGTTTCATGTATTTAATATATGATTTGATAAGTAAAATTTATATTTACATATATATTTTTAGAAACAGCTCTGGCTAAGAGATTGTGCCTGGAGGGGAGTAAAAGTGTAAAACTCTTGCATGCGATCAAAGTTAGGCTGCTATCAGCTTAAAGTAAAATGTTATAAATGTCTTACATTAGCCTCACAGTAAAAAACAAACAAACCAAAAAATTACACATTAAAAATCTATAGTAAGAAAGAAACTATAAATGAATAAAAAAATTTAAAAAAATCTATAGTAGATATACAAAAGATGAGGAGGGAAAAAAATCAAAGCATACCACTATAGAAAATCATCAAATCATGAAGACAGCAAGAGAGAAAGAAACAAACAAAAGATCTTAAAAATGCTCAGAAAACAACAATATGGCAGTAAGTCCTTACTCATCAATAATTACTTTAAATGTAAATGGACTAAATTCTCCCATCAAAATACATAAAATAGTTGAATGGATAAAAAAAATAAGACTCAACTACATGCAGTCTTTAAGAGAATTGCTTCAGCTGCGAAGACACACAGACTGAAAGTGAAGGGATGTAAAAGATAGTAAATGCACAAGGAAACGGCAGGGGTAGCTGTACTCAGACAAAATAGCCTTTAAGTCAAACACTGTAACAAGAGACAGAGAAGATCATTATACAGTGATAAAGGGGTCAATTCATCAAGAGAATCTAACAATTATGAATATTTATACTCCCAATATCAGAGCATCTAAATATATAAAGCAAATATTAACATAACTGAGAGGAAGCAGCCAGCAATACAACAGTAATAGGACACTTTAATATCACACTTTCAACCATGGTCTGATCATCCAGAAAGATAGTCATCCAGTAAAAGAAAAATTCGACTTGAACTATAATAGACATACACAGAACATTCCATTCAAAGCCACATGAAATATTTTTCAGGATAGATCATATGTTAGGCCATAAAACAAGTCTTGACAAATTTAAGAAGACTGAGAACAAATCAAACATCTTTTCTGGTAACAATGGTATAAAACTAGAAATCAATAAAAGAAGGAAAACTGGAAAATTCATAAATGTATGGAAATTAAATAACATGCTCCTGAACAACCAGTGGGTCAAAGACAAAACCAAAAGGAAATTTAAAAATATCCTCAAACAACTGAAAATGAAAACACAACATACCAAAAATTATGGGATGCAGCAAAAGGAGTTCTCTAAGAGGGAAGTTTATCACAATAAATGTCTATGTTAAGAAAAAGAAATGATCTCAAATAAACAACCTAGATTTACATCTTAAGGAACCAGAAATAAAGAACAAACTAAGCTCTAACTAAGTCAACTAACTACACCCAAACTAAGTCCAAAGTTAGTAGTATGCATAACAGAAACACCGGAAGGATAGGAGAGAGAGAAAGAAAAGAACAGAAAAAACATTTTAAGAAATAATGACAGAAGACCTATCAAATGTATGGAAAGACAATAACCTACACATAAAGGAAGTTCTAAGGACTTCAAACAGGATAAAGCCAGAGATCCATAAATAGACACAATACATAAAAATGCTAAAGTTAAAGACAAGAAGTCTTGCAAGCATTTAGAGAAAAACAACTTGTCACTTACAGATATAAACCCATTAAGATCTGCTTTACAAAAAAACTACTATAGGAATTTGTTTAAGCTGAAGAAAGTGACCCTAGATGGTAATCTGAACTCACAAACACACAAAAAGAAGCACCAGTAAAGGTAACTATGTAAATATAAAACAAAATCAACTTCCTCAAAACCTACCAAACAGTGTATATCCATATTTTCTTCTTTCTTCACATAACTGATTTAAAAAGCAACTATATAAAATAATATGTATATAACGTAATAGTGGGTTTATGATACGCAAAAATGTAACGTATATGCTGTAATAGAACAAAGCAGGTTGGCGGGAGCACAGATGGATTGGGTTAATAAAATGACTACAGATGGTAAAGTAATAACTATAACAATGTATAGATGGGGATGCAACCTAAGGTTTCATTGCCAGATGAATGGATAAAGAAGACATGGTACATATACACAACGGAATATTACTCAGTCATAAAAAGAATGAAATAATGCCATTACTAACAATATGGATGGACCCAGAGACATTACTTTGCCGACTAAGGTCCGTCTAGTCAAGGCTATGGTTTTTCCTGTGGTCATGTATGGATGTGAGAGTGGGACTGTGAAGAAAGCTGAGCACTGAAGAACTGATGCTTTTGAACTGTGGTGTTGGAGAAGACTCTTGAGAGTCCCTTGGACTGCAAGGAGATCCAACCAGTCCATTCTGAAGGAGATCAGCCCTGGGATTTCTTTGGAAGGAATGATGCTAAAGCTGAAACTCCAGTACTTTGGCCACCTCATGCGAAGAGTTGACTCATTGGAAAAGACTCTGATGCTGGGAGGGATTGGGGGCAGGAGGAGAAGGGGATGACTGAGGATGAGATGGCTGGATGGCATCACTGACTTGATGGACGTGAGTCTGAGTGAACTCCGGGAGTTGGTGATGGACAGGGAGGCCTGGCGTGCTGTGATTCATGGGGTCGCAAAGAGTCGGACACGACTGAGCGACTGAACTGAACTGAACTGACTGAGAGATTATCATACTAAATGAAGTAACTCAGACAAAGACAAATATCATATGATATTGCTTACATGTGGAATCTTAACTGCAAAAAGGAGAGGAAAGGCATACAGCTATATGAAAGTAACATTTCTATATATTACCAAAATTGAGTTAGTATAAATGTGAAGTTGACTCTGATATGTTAAGAGGTATAAGACAAATCCTTGAGCAGTCACTAAAAAGTAAACCAAAAATTCAATAAATGTAGTGAAAAAAAAAATCACTAAAGAAATTAAAATACTGCATTAGGAAAATTTATTGAATAATTTAATGCAAAAGAAAACAGCAAAGTAGGAACAGTGAAACAAAATAGACATGAGACATATTGACAACTAAAAGTAGAATGGAAAAAATAAATCCCACTATACCAATAACAATATTAAATGTGAATGGATTAAACAATCCAATGAAAAGATGAATTCTTAGTGAAAAAAAACAAGATCCAAGTATATGCTGTCTATCACTTTAAATTCAAAGATACAAATAAATGAAAAGTAAAAGGATGGAAAAAGAGAAATCATGCAAATGAAAACCACAAGAAAGCTGCAACAACTATGTTAATATCAAACAAAATAGACTATAAAGCAAAAAAAATCTTGTTAGTGATAAAGAAGAACATTTCATAAAGATAAGAGAGTCAATCCATGAGGAAGATGTAACAATTATAAATATACTGTACCTAATAACAGAGCACCAAAACACATCAACCAACAACTGACAGAAATGAACAGAGAAATACACAACATATAACAGCAGGAAACTGCAATACCCACGTTCAGCCACGGTAAAAAGCACCTACACAGAAGATCAATAAGGAAACAGAAGACTTGAAACAGTAAAAACCAACTTGACCTAAGAGACATCTATAGAACATTCTACCAACAAAAAATAGACGTTTTTCGTACGTGGACAAGGAAAATTTTCCAGGATAGACAATATACTAGCCTATAAAACAAACCTTAATAAGTTTAAAAAGACAAAACTTTAAAAAGTATATTTTGCAACCAAACTAAAACGAAATTTGAAATCAAAAGCAGGGAAATAACTGGGAAACTCATAAATATGTAGCAATTGGGCTAGGTCTCCTGATATTCCTTTCTTCAAATCCTTTATAATTATACATATTTATTGTTTCTTTGATGTTTATCTCCCGCCACTCCCCCTGCCCCCAGAACGCTCTCTGAAGGCAAGGAGTATATCCATGTTGATTACCGCTGTACCTCTAATAGTGTATGGCATATAACAGGAATTCAACATGTATTTGAAGAATAGCTGAGGGTTGAATAAATTACTGATATGAAAATGAAGAGCCATTCATTTATTTATTCATTCCACAAATATTTATTGAACACTTATTAAGTGCTAGATTCTAGGGATACAACAGCAAAGACAACAAAATTCTTGCCTCATGAAGCTCATCCTCTAGAAATTAAGATGACAATAAACAAATATACAATATTAAGTGCTATGAAGAAAAAAAATTGAGTCTTTTTTCAGATAGAGTGGTCAGGTAAGAGTGATCATCTTTCTGAGATCATATTTGAGCAGACATGTGAACATGCAGAAAATGAGTCATGAAATATTTGTAAAAAGAACATTCTAAGCAAAGCAATAGCAGGTGAAAAAGGTCCAAGTCCAGAATAACATCTTCAGTGCAGTGGGCTGAACAGTGAGGAGTCTTGTGGGTCTGCAACGTAGTAAGCAAAGGAGATGGGGTCAGAGACCAGAGATGGCCGTATAAGCCCTAGGAAGAACTTTGAATTTTACTCTAAATATAATAGAAAGTCAATAGAGGACAAAGGCAAAAGCTTGGTATGACTGACTTCGGTTCTAACAATTACTCTAGCTGCTATGTGAAGAATAAAATGACTGTAGGGAGGTGAGGAGAACCAGGAGGCCAGTTAGGCAACTACTGCAATTGTTCAGGTAGGAAATAAAAAACAAAACTAAACAGTGAGTTGGACTACAGAGGAAACAAGTAGAGTTGAAAAGTGGCCATAGAGTCTCAATGTATTTTAATCATAGATGAATTAGATGAAAGGTATAAGAAGTGTCTAGAGTTATTGTAAAATTTGAGGTCCTAGCTTAACTAGGTGAATAGGGGTTCTGTGCTCAGCCATGTGATCAGAATGGGAATGTGAAGTGAAGTCGCTCAGTCGTGTCCGACTCTTTGCAACCCCATGGACGGTAGCCTACCAGGCTCCTCCATCCATGAAATGTTCCAGGCAAGAGTACTGGAGTGGGTTGCCATTTCCTTCTCCAGGGGATCTTCCCAACCCAGGGATCGAACCTGGGTCTCCCACATTGTAGGCAAATGCTTTACCATCTGAGCCACCAGGGAATGGACATGAAATTATATAGGGAGTGTCACAAGTTCAGAATGGATGTTACACTGGAGATGCCTTCTAGACATTCAAATGGAGATGTGTAGAACATAGTTGGAAATATAAGTCTGCATGATTATTTCAATTAATTCTGTAAAACTCCTACAAGGTAAATATTATTTTCTATATTTTATAGAGGAGGAGACTAGAGTACAGATAAATTACACAACTTGTCCAATGTCACTACTATAGAAGAAAAGCCTGGAGCTAGGGTCTGAAATAATCCATTTGACTCCAAAGCTGAAATTCTTTCCCCCATACTTACCTTTTACCCCCCAAACATGTACTTTGTATCTTCAATTCAAAATTTTAATGTTAAGCCAGCCCCGCTTTGATTTGTGCCTGGGCCTTAATTTATAAAGGTGACTGAGTGCTGACACAGAGAGATTAATACCATCAAAAGAAAAAGTTTAATGTTACTTACAGCTCTCCTAAAAAGGAGAGGTCTGTCTGTCTCCGTAGGCCACGCCAGGGAAGCACCTATGTCAGGAGCAGGCAGAAAGGAGTAAGGAGAAGGCCACCCCGCATTCTTTCTTGGTTTTTCCATGGGAAAGAAGAGGCCAGGCAGGGAAAACAGCTTAGGACTGGCTACTTTAAGTAATTCCCACAGACTCTAAGGTCTAGGGCTTGTCCCTAGTTGCCTGGTACTTGGCCCTGGACTGATTTAGGGCAAGTGAACTACAGGCTTGCTGGTTAGACAAAGGAGGTTGTTGGAGGTAAGGCGGGCAGGATTGGTTGGTTTGCATATGAAAGGCATGCTGTCAGATCAATCGTTAATCAGCTAGCCCGGGGAATGGCATTTTTTCCCTGGTCAGGCAGGCCCCATAAGACAACAAAACATCAGAAATCCATTTAGCCTGGGAAGATCTCAACTTTCTTTATTCACCGTGGACACGAGAACCTAAGTTTGGCTCCCAGGAACAGAATCACCAAGCTGGGCGCTGAAAACTTAGCACAAACCATTCCCCTCCCAGGCAAATCTCTGACTGACCCCATAGATCCAGCTCCTTGCAGATACCCAGACCTGGTACCTTTCTTCCAGCATACTGTAGCCAATCCTCTCCCCAAACAGCCACCAACTGGAGATGGAGCTAAGATACAGGAAACCAGCCCGAGGCCCTCCAAGTCAACCCTTTATCCGGCAGAATTCAGCTCCCCGGCCTCAGCTGTACAACCCTCAGCTGTCGACCCAGGCCAGGCCTGGTCGCAGGCCTAGGATCCTGCTGCTCCAGACTCACCGGCCCCTGCCAGACAGGCTGGATCCCACCGGGCCGGGAGGCTTCTCAGACCCTGCCCACTGCGGGAGAGGCTGACGGTAGGAAGGTCCGCACACTGACCACCAGGGAGACGCGCGGACCACGCACACGGACACACATTCCTCGTCCGCTGAAGGGGCGACCGTCCCGGGTTTGTAGCGCTGCTTCTCGGGCCACCTATTCGGACGTGGCGCCCAGCGGCCAAAGGCCCTGCCTGGGCGCTGCCATCCACCCGGACCTTACCTGGAGCGGCTCCGCAGCGGCCCAGCTACAGCGGTACAGCCCTGGCGCCTTCTGATTGGCTCAACCTCGGGCCCACCCCTCCCCCCACATTCGCTTCCGGGTGAGAGGTGCCTGGTCGCCCTAGCAACCATGTCGCACCCGGCGCTGAACTAGGGCTTCTGCCCTCCAGGCCACCGAGCTGGCGGCCCAGGGAGAATCACAGAGTCCAGAAAATCTCTCCCGCAGCCCTGTGTCAAGTGAGTGCCCCATCCTCTCAACGTCTCTTAAATAGAACATGCAGTGAGCCGGCCCCTGGCAACTCCAGTAGGGATGAGACAGATTTCCTGGTGGGATGGGGGTACAGAGAGAGCCCCAGGAGTGGGAATCTGGAGACCTGGGTTCTAGCTCTCATCCGGCCGTCGATTCGCTGTTGTGACACATTGGGCCAGTGCCAGCGTACTGCCAGTCTGCACCTCTTAGGTTCCCTTCTTCTAGCTCTAACATTCCGAAGTTTCGGGTGTGTGAACCATTTAAGGGCAATTGACATACACACACTACAGTAGGGATAGACCAACACACACAGACACACTACAGTAGGGATAGACCAAAAGTGTTGTGGGGGCTCTAGGGATAGACCAACACACACACACACACTCACACACACACACGCACACACACTCACACTCTACAGTAAGGATAGACCAACACACACACAGACACACACACACACTACAGTAGGGATAAACCAAAAGTGTTGTGGGGGCTCTAGGGATAGACCAACACACACACACACACACACACACACACACACACTCACACACTCACACTCTACAGTAAGGATAGACCAACACACACACAGACACACACACACACACTACAGTAGGGATAGACCAAGAGTGGTGTGGGGGCTCTAGGGATAGACCAACACACACACACACAGTCTCACACTCTACAGTAAGGATAGACCAACACACACACACTACAGCAGGGATAGAACAAGAGTGCTGTGGGAGGTCCTAGAAGAGTCTGGGGATGAGGGTAGATATGAAAGGTTTGTCAGGTGATATCTCTGTTTTCCTTTATGCCTCTTTTTGGGAAAAATGTTCAGCCTTGTATTCCAGTTCACTAATTTACTTTCCAATGGTTTTCATTTTGCTCTTCAGCCCTTCTAAGGCGGTTTATTTCAACAGTTCAATTCAGTTTAGTTCAGTCACTCAGTCACGTCTGACTCTTTGTGACCCCATGGACTGCAGCACACCAGGCCTCCCTGTCCATCACCAACTCCCGGAGTTTACCCAAACTCATGTCCATTGAGTCGGTGATGCCATCCAGCCATCTCATCCTCTGTCATCCCCTTCTGCTCCTGCCTTCAATTTTTCCCAGCATCAGGGTCTTTTCAAATGAATCAGCTCTTTGCATCAGATGGCCAAGTATTGGAATTTCAGCTTCAACGTCAGTCCTTTGAAAGGACCCTCAGGACTGATCTCCTTTAGGATGGACTGGTTGGATCTCCTCGCGCTCCAAGGGACTCTCAAGAGTCTTCCCCAACGCCACTCTTCAAAAGCATCAATTCTTTGGTGCTCAGCTTTCTTTATAGTCCAGCTCTCACATCCATACATGACTACTGGAAAAACCATAGCCTTGACTAGATGGATCTTTACTGGCAAAGTAATGTCTCTGCTTTTGAATATGCTGTCTAGGTTGGTCATAACTTTCCTTCCAACGAGTAAGCGTCATTTAATATCATGGCTGCAGTCACCATCTGCAGTGATTTTGGAACCCAAAAATATAAAGTCTCTCACTGTTTCCACTGTTTCCCCATCTATTTGCCATGAATTGATGGGCCCTGATGCCATGATCTTTGTTTTCTGAATGTTGAGCTTTAAACCAACTTCTTCACTCTGCTCTTTCACTTTCATCAAGAGGCTCTTTAGTTCTTCACTTTCTGCCATAAGGGTGGTATCATCTGCATAGCTGAGCTTTTTTATATTTCTCCCCGCAATCTTGATTGCAGCTTGTGTTTCATCCAGCCCAGTGTTTCTCATGATGTACTCTGCATATAAGTTAAATAAGCAGGGTGACAATATACAGCCTTGACATACTCCTTTTCCTATTTGGAGCCAGTCTGTTGTTCCATGTCCAGTTCTAACTGTTACTCCTGACCTGCATACAGATTTCTCAACAGGCAGATCAGGTGGTCTGGTATGCCCATCTCCTGAAGAATTCTCCACAGTTTATTGTGATCCACATGGTCAAAGGCTTTGGCATAGTCAATAAAGCAGAAATAGGTGTTTTTCTGGAACTCTCTTGCTTTCTCGATGATTCAACAGATGTTGGCAATTTGATCTCTGGTTCCTCTGCCTTTTCTAAAACCAGCTTGAACATCTGGAAGTTCATGGTTCACGTATTGCTGAAGCCTGGCTTAGAGAACTTTCAGCATTACTTTACTAGCGTGTAGATGAGTGCAATTGTGCAGTAGTTTGAGCATTCTTTGGCATTGCCTTTCTTTGGGATTGGAATGAAAACTGACCTTTTCCAGTCCTGTGGCCACTGCTGAGTTTCCCAGATTTGCTGGAATATTGAGTGCAGCACTTTCACAGCATCATCTTTCAGGATTTGAAATAGCTCAAGTGAAATTCCATCACCTCCACTAGCTTTGTTCATAGTGATGCTTTCTAAGGCCCCCTTGACTTTGCTTTCCAGCATGTCTGGCTCTAGGTGAGTGATCACGCCATCGTGATTATCTGGGTCGTAAAGATCATTTTTGTACAGTTCTTCTGTGTATTCTTGCCATCTCATCTTAATATCTTCTGCTTCTTTTGGTCCATACCATTTCTGTCCTTTATTGAGCCCATCTTTGCATGAAATGTTCCCTTGGTATCTCTAATTTTCTTGAAGAGATCTCTAGTCTTCCCCATTCTATTGTTTTCCTCTATTTCTTTGCACTGATCACTGAAGAAGGCTTTCTTATCTCTCCTTGCTATTCTTTTGGAACTCTGCATTCAAATGGGTATATCTTTCCTTTTCTCCTTTGCTTTTTGCTTCTCTTCTTTTCACAGTTAGATTATTCATTTCCTAAATTGTTAATTATTTTTCATAAATGTCTACTCCTGTCTCAAGGCTGCTGGACTCTCCCTTTTTGATGATGTTTAAGTCTTCTGCCTATTTTATTAACTCTGTTTCCTCAGAGGAGATGAGCTTCCAGCCTTTCATAACTGGCACTCAGGTTAGTTTTCCAGTTGAAAAGATCAGTTCTCTTGTCCCACCCATAGAGATTCTGATTCAGTAGTGTGGAGTAGCAGAGAAGGCAATGGCACCCCACTCCAGTACTCTTGCCTGGAAAATCCCATGGACGGAGGAGCCTGGTAGGCTGCAGTCCATGGGGTCGCTAAGAGTCAGACACGACTGAGCGACTTCACGTTCACTTTTCACTTTCATGCATTGGAGAAGGAAATGGCAACCCATTCCAGTGTTCTTGCCTGGAGAATCCCAGGGATGGGGAGCCTGGTGGGCTTCTGTCTGTGGGGTCGCACAGAGTCGGACACAACTGAAGCAGTGCAGCAGCAGCAGCAGTGTGGAGTAGGGCCTAGGAACTTGTAAAGCATCCTAAATGGTTCTAATGCATGGGCCACACTTTGAGTAACATTCTAATAGGCTGTTGTTCTAGAAGTTATAGTTTACTTAGCATCTCCAATATATGTTTTCTTCAGTATTGGAAAAAATTAGTTTCTAAAGTTTTAATCCACTGAATGTCTCAGAGCTCTGAGGCATAGATTCCATTCCACCCCTGCCCCCTAAGGCTGTGGTTTTCTTTTTTCATTTTTCACCTGGTCTTCATTCTAATCTCATTCTGTTTGGACCCTACTCCTCCCCCCACCTCTTCTCACTTACTATCTTGTTTTTTCTATTTCTTTCTGCTGCCAATTCTGAGATTGCTCACTCTACCTTACCTCTGTGAAATAATCAATAGATCAAATACCCAAGAGAAATAAAAACATATGCCCGTACAAAAAATTACACATGAATGTTTATAGTAGCACTATTCATAACAGCCAAAACTGGAAACAACTCAACTGACCATCAACTGATCAATGGATAAATAAACAAAATGTGTTCTTTTTGTACCATGGACTATTCAGCAATAAAAAGTGATAAAATACTAATACATGGTGCAACATTGATGAAACTTGAAGCTGAGTAAAAGAAGCTACTTACAAAGGACCACATATTGTATGATTCCATTTCTATGAACTGTCTGGATTATACCAGTACATAGAGACAGATTATAGATTATTGTTTGCCAGGGTCTGGGGATGGGGTTGGGTAGGTTTTAGGGTAACAGAGAGAAACTGATAATATGTATAGGATTTCTTTTGAGGGTGATTAAAATATCCTAAAATTAGATTGTGGTGACAGTTATACAACTTGAGTATGCAAAAACAAATGAATTTTGTATA
The DNA here is from genome assembly GCF_016772045.2 of Ovis aries. Taxonomy (NCBI): domain Eukaryota; kingdom Metazoa; phylum Chordata; class Mammalia; order Artiodactyla; family Bovidae; genus Ovis; species Ovis aries. The sequence continues at coordinate 85,300,701 of NC_056056.1, read as the reverse complement.
CTTTTAAAGAGTAATTTTTGTGGTACGTGAATTATATATTAATAAAGCTGTTAAACAAATAAAAATAGATCATCTAGACAAAATTATTTCCCCAGAACCCTACACTCGACTATGGAATTGCCAAGTAAACATGAATATAAAGTGAGTATTTGGTTGGCTCTTTAAGCAAATTTGTTATAGGTCTTATAACATAAAAATGTTTAAGCTTGAGGCTTCCCTTGTGGTCCACTGATTAAGACTTCACCTTCCAATGCAGGGGGTGTGGGTTTGATCCCTGGTTGGGAAGCTAAGATCCCGCATGCCTCGTAGCCAAAAAAACCAAAACATAAAACAGAAACAATTTTGTAACAAATTCAATAAAGACTTTAAAAACTGTTCATATCAAAGAATAAAAAACTTTAAAAAATATGTGATTTTTCTTAAATCTTTTAAAACAGCTCCAGAAGTATTTAAGATAAACTTTATATTTCCGAATGGAGACACGTATGGTAAGCATACATTTCAATTACTTTTTTCTATATAGATTAAATAGCTTAAGAGTGCAAAACTGAGACTGTCACACTTGATAAAAGTACTATTGAGATATTGACTCCATAAATAAAATCACACAGAAATAGTAATGGAGAGAAAAAAAGGTACTAATGGAGGAACAGATTTTAAATCTTAAACTCTAAAGTTAAGTATAGACAGTGTGCCTTGGAAACCTATGGGAGGGCCATAGCAATATGTCAGTCTTCCAGGCCCTTGAGTCTCAATAATTTAAAGGTCCACAGAGCACCTCATCTGTGGTCTCATTAGTTTTAGTTCTAGGAAAGCAGAGAGACCCACTGTGATGCAGTTCTGATTAAGCCTGAACATACTTTATTATTTAGCCAAACAGGGTTCCCGTTTATAATCTTCAGTATTTCTCTCTTACTTAGATGGGGACTGTACAAGAACATCTTCTGGAGTCATTGAGAGAAATGGAATAGGTATTCATACCACTCCTAATGGGATTGTCTACACAGGAAGCTGGAAAGATGACAAGGTATTATTATTGTTTTGAATATTGACAGTGGATAAGTAACTCTGTTGGTTAAATGATTCCTGGCATTTCGCCATTTCAAAAAACATGTATGAGTAGGCCATGCAATAAAAATAACAAATTATTGTATTTAATATATATGAATAATATAAGGAATAGTATGAAATTCATTCAGAGAGCTGTCATCATCTTTCTCATTTCCTATTCGTTGAACAAACTAGACTCATTACATAATTTTCTCATTTAATCTTTACAGCAGCCTAATGATTCGATATCATTAATATTGCTGCTCTACAATTGAGGGAAATTAGGCTCAGGTTTCTTGCCTAGCTAGTAAGTGATGAAACAAAAATGGTCTTAGGTCTGCTTGAATACAAATTTCTGTTCTTAACAACTTCTTTGTGCCATTTCTGGGCTAACTAAACAGGTTGGCCTTTAAGATTTTCGATATATTCAAGGTATCTTGAGGAGCCCTGTTGTTATCATTATGGACCTGCAAGATGTTCGATTGCCCCAGATGAGAAACACTGACTTTGTCAGCTTCACAGAGACAGACATACAAAGGACAATGATAAAAATGTTGTCTTATTTTTGTGGAAATAAAGGGTGATACAATGTTAGATTAAATAATAACTAAGTGGATGACAGACATCTGTGTATACTTTTTAGAAATACACTAATGAAACTGAAGATGAGTTACTGAGGTCATTTCCTTTGTTGCAAACAGATGAATGGTTTCGGAAGACTTGAGCATTTTTCAGGAGCAATATATGAAGGACACTTTAAGGACAATATGTTTCATGGACTGGGAACTTATACATTCCCAACTGGGGCAAAATACACTGGAAATTTCAATGAAAACAGGTGAGTTTAAAATTAAAAGTCACTGTAGTCTAAAAGATATTTTTCAGGCATATTTGCCTAAAAATTTAGTTAATGCTAAATTTCTTTTGTAATGTATTTAGTTAAAATATTGGGGTCGCACAGAGTCGGACACGACTGAAGTGACTTAGCAGCAGCAGCAGCAGCAGCATACTTATATTTTAGAAGAATTGTTGGATTATCATTTTGGGGAAAAATGTTATGAGAGAGGCTAAGGCCATCATGAGCCTCCAAAACATATCATGCCTAGTGATAATCTATTAGATTTTTCATTTATATCCTCTTGACTCCTTTATTCCTGTGGAACTTTTTGCAGTCATATGAGAGATGGAAAATTTGTTGCAATTATTGAGAAAATTTAGGCCAAAAATTATCTTCACTGGAAATGTCTTGATAAGGTTTTTTTATAGTTTTAAATTTTATTTTAGATTTTCTTCCAGTTTGAGATGTCATTCATGTACAGCACTGTATAAATTCAAGGTATACAGCATAATGATTTGATTTACATATGTCATGAAGTGATTACCACAATAAGTTTAGTGAACATTCATCATCTCACATTGATATAAAGTAATAAAAAAAATATTTTTTTCTTGTGATGAGAACTAAGGATTTACTCTCTTAACTTGATCGAACCCGGGTTTCCTGCATTGGAGGCAGACGCTTTAACCTCTGAGCCACCAGGGAAGCCCTGTATATAACATACAAAAGTATTAATTATATTTATGTATGTAGAAATGTACATTACTACATTTCTACATACATAAATAGTCCTAATACTTTATTTATCTTGTACCTGGAAATTTGTACCTTTTGACCACCTTCATCCAAATCTCCACCCCCACCCTCACACATCTTTATAAACTTAATCCTCACACCAAATACTATGTCATCCAGAGGTTTCATGTTCATTTATAACTACCCCCTTATTATTTCCAGAATTAAAAATGCAACCTAATTGTTATGAAGAGGTTGATACATATTGAGGAGGGTAGAAAAGTGTTCACCTCTTCTGTTGCCAAGTCTGTGATGACAGCATATAAACTTTTCCCACTGATATTAATAAAGGGAGAAAACTCTAACCCATGGGATAAAGGTCTGTTTGGTTCTGCAAAGTGCATTTTCACCACTCCAAATAGTCCAGAAAACACCAGCATAGAGCACAGTATCTCAAACATAGTTGAAGATCAATAAACATTTGTTGAATAAATGAACTAATTAAGTCAGATAACCAATATAAACTTTTCATTTTGTGACTGTTCTGGTTTTGTCTAAACTAAGCATATGTAACCCTAAAATCTTAGACATAAAAAATTGTATAATGACAGTGTTGTTTGGAATAGTAGTATTATTTTTTTGTAGGATATAAAAACAGGATGTCAGGTTTTAAATCAAAGTTTGAAAGCAGAATGATATAATTCTTCAGACATAGTATATAATATACTAGACAGTCTTATACCTGGACTGTAAATTTCTGGTCTTGTTAATGAACACACTTATTTTTTACTGTTGCAGGGTGGAAGGTGAAGGACAATATACTGATATCCAAGGACTAGAATGGTGTGGTTACTTTCATTTCACAGCTGCTCCAGGCCTGAGGCTAAAGCTCCATATGTAGATAGCCTGCATTAAAGTTTTAATATGGTAATTGCAGCTTCTACTTCTAAGGAAAACAACTAAATCTGTCATCGGAAATAACTTCATACACTGTCTGTTTACTTTTACCAATAAAACCATCACTTATTTACACCTTTTTGCACTTTCTTTTGATCATCTTATAATTAATTTAAAATAAATTGTGGGGACTTCCTTGGTAGTCCAGTGGTTAAAACTCTGTGCTTCTACTGTAGGGGGCGCAGGTTTGATCCCTGGTCAGGGAACTAAACTAGCACATGACAAAATAAAGAAAAGAAGAAAAAAAAAGAAATTATATGATTCAATTGAGAGTTTGTTTGTTCATTTTAATATAAACTATGCAGATCTTGACAAAGTCAGTTTCTAATCCTGTACCTGAATTTTGTCATCTTTAAAAAGTATATCTATGTCTTAAAGGAAACTATCAAGGAAATGAAAAGACAGTTCACAGAATGGGAGAAAATACTTGCAAAATCATATATCTGATAAAGGTTTAGTTTTCAGAATATATACAGAATTCATATATAAATATACATAAATTAAAAGACAGCTCAGTTTAAATATGGGCAAAGGATTTGAATGGACATTTTTTCAAAGAAGATATACAAATGTCTGTGGATCACAATAAACTGTGGAAAATTCTGAAAGAGATGGGAATATCAGACCACCTGACCTGCCTCTTAAGAAATCTGTATGCAGGTCAGGAAGCAACAGTTAGAACTGGACATGGAACAACAGACTGGCTCCAAATAGGAAAAGGAATACGTCAAGGCTGTATATTGTCACCCTGCTTATTTAACTTATACGCAGAGTACATCATGAGAAATGCTGAGCTGGAAGAAACACAAGCTGGAATCAAGATTGCCGGGAGAAATATCAATAACCTCAGATATGCAGATGACACCACCCTTATGGCAGAAAGTGAAGAGGAACTAAAAAGCCTCTTGATGAAAGTGAAAGAGGAGAGTGACAAAGTTGGCTTAAAGCTCAACATTCAGAAAACGAAGATCATGGCATCCGGTCCCATCACTTCATGGGAAATAGATGGGGAAACAGTGGAAACAGTGTCAGACTTTATTTTTCTGGGCTCCAAAATCACTGCAGATGGTGACTGCAGCCATGAAATTAAAAGACACTTACTCCTTGGAAGAAAAGTTATGACCAACCTAAATAGCATATTCAAAAGCAGAGACATTACTTTGCCGACTAAGGTCTGTCTAGTCAAGGCTATGGTTTTTCCCGTGGTAATGTATGGATGTGAGAGTTGGACTGTGAAGAAGGCTGAGTGCCGAAGAATTGATGCTTTTGAACTGTGGTGTTGGAGAAGACTCTTGAGAGTCCCTTGGACTGCAAGGATATCCAACCAGTTCATTCTGAAGGAGATCAAGCCTGGGGTTTCTTTGGAAGGAATGATGCTAAAGCTGAAACTCCAGTACTTTGGCCACCTCATGCGAAGAGTTGACTCATTGGAAAAGACTCTGATTCTGGGAGGGATTGGGGGCAGGAGGAGAAGGGGGCGACCCAGGATGAGATGGCTGGATGGCATCACAGACTCGATGGACATGAGTCTGAGTGAACTCTGGGAGATGCTGATGAACAGGGAGGCCTGGTGTGCTGCGACTCATGGGGTCGCAAAGAGTCGGACACAGCTGAACGATTGAACTGAATTGAACTGATAAGGAAACAAAAAGATATTCAACATCATTATTCTTTAGGGAAATACAAAGCAACCCAAAATAAGATGCCATTTCTCAATCGCTAGGATGGCTATGTTAAAAAACACATAATAATAAAGATTGGTCTGGTGGGAATGAAAAATGGTACAGCACTGTGGAAAACAGTTTCTCAAAAAGTTGATATATAATTATATGTTCCAGCAATTCCTGAGTATGCACGTTAAGAGAATTGACTTGTATATAAATGTTTATAACAGCATCATTCATATCAGCCCAATAGTAAAGACCCAGATGTCCCTCAACTGATAAATGGATGAATGTGATATATCTCTACAGTGGAATATTTTTCAGCCACAAAAAGGAATGAAGTACTGACATATGATATAGCATAAACCAGCCTTGAAAACATCATACCAAGTGAAAGAAAGTGAAAGTGAAGTAGCTCAGTCGTGTCCGACTCTGCGACCCCACAGACTGTAGCCTACCAGGCTCCTCTGTCCATGGGATTTTTCCAGGCAAGAGTACTAGAGTGGGTTGCCATTGTCTTCTCCAGAGGATCTTCCCGACCCAAGGATCGAACCCAGGTCTCCTGCATTGTAGGCAGACTACCATCTGAGCCACCAGGGAAGCTAACAAGTGAAAGAAGCCAGTCACAAAAGGCCACATATAATACTATGTTTTATGTGAAGTATCCAGAATAGGCAAATTCATAGAGACAGGAAGTAAATTAGTAGTGCAAAGGAGGGAGGAGTTGGGAGGCATTGGGTTTCCCTTTCAGTTCAGTTCAGTCGCGTCCGACTCTTTGCGACCCATGAATTGCAGCACGCCAGGCCTCCCTGTCCATCACCAACTCCCGAGTTCACCCAAACCCATGTCCATCGAGTTGGTGATGCCATCCAGCCATCTCATCCTCAGTCGTCCCCTTCTCCTCCTGCCCCCAAACCCTCCCAGCATCAGAGTCTTTTCCAATGAGTCAACTCTTCGCAGGAGGTGGCCAAAGTATTGGAGTTTCAGCTTAGCATCAGTCCTTCCAATGAACACCCAGGACTGATCTCCTTTAGAATGGACTGGTTGTTTCTCTTTAGTGATGCAAATGTTCTAGAATTAGTAGCTGTACAACTTGCAAATGCAAAAAACCCCTGAATTGTTCATGTTAATATTAAAAGGGCAAATTTTATGTATGTTGTACGTAAGGAAGCCATCCCAAATGTGCCACCGCAAAATGTGTCTCTTTGGTAAGAGTATTAATTTAGGGAGATTTATTTTTAAGAAACAGTCTTAAAAGTCTTTCTTTTAAGTCCTAAAGTCTTTCTTTTCACCTGCCCCTTAACTGCCTAAAGAATTTAGATAAAGCATCTATTGCCAGAATAGAGGTATCACCAGAGATGCTTGCAACGAATTTAGGCTAGATGTGATGGGGGAAACTCAGCAAGGCCCAGACGTTTAGAGTCCACTCTGCCTCATTGTCTGTCCCTGGCCCAACAAACAGTTGTTTACCAAACATTTGCTTTTCCAACTTACTTGAATTGCCTTCCTTTGAAGTCCCAAACCATTACCCTCAACATCCTCCTTTATCTTTAGCTAAAAGTGGTTTTTAAGGTCAGGGCTTTGACCATTTTAGTGAGCTAATTCGCTTTCCTGATTCTCTCCCATGTTATTAAACTTTTGATTTTCTCCTGTTAATCTATCTCATGTCAAATTTACTGTAATTCTTAGACCAGCCAGAAGAATCTGGAAGGGTAGAGGAAAATGTATTTCTCCTTGACATAGGTGAATTATATCTCATTTAAAAAAAAAAGTAGATCAGTGTGGGCTCACATATTCTCTGCCTAGAAAGCACCTTTACTTCTAGATAAAGTAATTTAAAAATTGCCAAAGCAGTACATGACAGCTACCTATTAAAAATTATAATAAAGACTTTACTACTGTATAGCACAGGGAACTCTACGCAGTGTTCTGTATTGACCTAAATGGGGAGGATAACCAAAGAAGAGGGGCTATATGCATAAGTATAGCTAATGCACTTTGCTGTATAGCAGAAACTAACATAACATTGTAAAGCAACTATACTCCACTAAAAATTTTTTAAAAGATTAGCATTTTTGCTGAAACTATTTCTGTAAAACTAACTCCTCCAAAATGGTGTATGGAACAGATAACTTCTGTAATATACTTCTTTTATCAACTTCTTGTGAAAATTTGTATTTCCTCAATAAATCATTACCAAATTCTATTTTTAGTTGTACTATTATAAATTTGGGTTGAAATGTCTTTTAAAATGTTGAAATTAAATGGCATTTTTTAAATAGAAATCACAATAACTTTGCATTTAATTTAAAAGACTATTTATAAGTGTTCAAAAGATACATTTAAAAATTAGACAATTTTGGATATGTTGCTTAGCATTAACTTGGTATGATTTTAGAGTTTATTTTTATTTATTAAAATTTGTAAGGAGATAAATACTGGACAAGTTAAGATAACCTGAGAGGATGTTTTCAGGGACCAGGACATACAATGCAAATTCAGAACTTCTGGAAAATACAGAAAAATACCTGTTTTACTGCAAACTAAAATTTCCCTAATACTTTTCTTCAAATTATTTAAGGTAGCAAGATATATACATTGCTTTTAAAATATTTAACTTTTAATGGTATAAGAATAACTTCCAATGCCCAAGTCTCCAGTTTTCAAAGATGCTAAAATCATTCATCTTAAACAGTTTTCTTTCTTTTACTCCTTGATACTAAATGCAGTTCAGTTATTTGATTAGTTGATGCTAGAATTTGACCTGGAGCTTATATAATTAGAAGAGACACTAGTTTTCCTCATTTAAAAGCCTAGTTAGCATATGACAGTCTCGTTTCCGGGGAAGTCAAACCTCTACTGCTTCTTTTTATAACCTTTAAGTTAATTCAGAATCCAGATACGCCTTGATCTGATGATGATATAACCACGGCAAGCAACATGGGGTAAGTAGTGCTTTTATATGCTTTGAGAGACATTGAGAGGGCAAATATTTTCAGAAGAGTAGAAATCTCATAAATCTTTACTAATGTAGGTTCAAAATATACTAACTTTTCTTTAAGGAAGTCATTTAAAGAAAGTACTATTTATTCAAAGTTATAACAATTATTTTTATATGATGTCATAGTCTGCCTTTGCAGGTTGTCAACTAAAAAATGTTTGGACTGAAGAGTTGCTTATTTACATATTTAGTTGAAGCTGACTTAAAATTTGAGAGCAATCTTAAAGAAAGGATGACTGACTGCCTATTTTACAAGGCACATATATCCAATATGTGTATGCCTCTTTAGGAATAAGAATGAAAAATGAAAAAGATTAGAAATGGAGGGAGGTTAATTCATGGCTTTTGTAACATAGAAAAGGGATAGAGGATTCTATCAGTGTTTACTCCTCTATGTGCAGAAAAATATGTGCTAATTAGTTACATAGGAACATTAGTGAAAATTCTAAAGCCTTTGCTGGGGCTTGGGGAGCATGATAAGAATTAGGTTTCACCTGAAAGCTTTCTTTTCTTAAGTGAGAATAGGAATCCACTATAATTAGTTTTTTATATGCTGAAACAATAATATTCTGAAAAATATAGAAATTTGTCTTTGTGTAAATTTTATCTTTTTTATATCTCCTTTTAATACAAAATTATTGGCTGCAAATGGTGTAGCCATTTAAAGGCACTTCTGAAGGATTTAGCACATTTTCTTCTAAATAGTTTCCAAGAATTGAATTAACATCTAAATTTTTGCTAATACCATGGGCTCCAAAATGCAGTCGAAACCAGCCTGAAACCTCAGAGGCTTCTGGAAGGAAGATGATCATACTATTGCTAACTTTTCATACAAATATAAAGGTTAACAGATAAGTGCCTTGTTCAAATTTCACATACATTTGATTCATTTGGTTTGGGACAGAATTGATAAGACTCCTGAATTCTCTTTATTTCCCCTCTTTCCTCTCTCTCTTTCCTTCTCTCCTCCTCTGTCCTCTTTTCTTTAATGAAGGGAGTTCATCTTTTTGAGGGTCAAGGATCACTCTATGAATTTTTAGAAACCAGCCCACCCTCTCTGCAAAGAAATGTAAAATCACACCAAATTTTGCATATAATTTCAGAAGACTTATAGATAGCCTGAAATACAATCTGTGAACACCCTGAGTTAAGGACCTTTGATTTTGAAATTTAAGACTAGAGTATGAGTTGCTCAACATTTTTCTTAGCTTCTGGGTTTTTATAAAATGTAAGAATCTTTTAAATTTATAATTCCTGCTAATCTTCTCTCAGAGACAATGTTGAAGACGTTGATTCTCCCACTGACTAGCTCCCAACACACACACACACACACACACACACACGCCAACAAACATACACAAACACCTTACATGAGAGTGAAACACAGTTTAACAGATATCTATAGTTTTGACAATCACATTACTGCTGCTTGTCCCCACTGACTTGATTAATCACTTCTGCTTTTGAGAGTGCTAAGAATCACCTTGGGAATCACGGAAGAAAAAAATCCTCATTATTTTATTACATTTATTGCTCTCAGTGCCCCACATAAGATGAACTAAACCATAAATTGCAAAAGATTACACAGGACACGCTTCTGATTTGTAGGTTCATGCTTATTTTGTCTGCTCCTGCCTTATTGAGAAAAGAGAGATTACCAGGCTTTAATACCCATTTCAATCTTCCTCAATAATCAGGAAAATAAAAACAGAAAATGGCAGCTGATTAAATGTTCAACTGTGTCCATTTGAGGAGATCTCTAAAATGTATCTCCTGATAATGAAGAAGTAGCTATTTAGGACTTGGGGGAGGGGAGTGTTATTTATCTGAAAGCTATTAGAGAATACAATGTCCTTATATGTGTCTAGGCTAGCCTTCTCCATTTCGAGGGAGCTATGCTGGCATGGTTTTAGTGAGCAACGAAGAGACAAATAGTAGGAAATTCTTAATGCTGTTTAGAAAACCTCCTCCTCCTCTTAAATTTTCTCTGGATTTCTTATGGAGTGTGTGCATGGATAGGCTGAGTGGAGATGGTGCATCAGGATGGGCAAAGGGATAACGGAGGAGAAGTGGAAGAATCTTACCTTGCAAAACACCTTCCATCTGCTATTTACTAAAACACTTGGGCAAAGGATGAACAATGGGATAGAAGGGTTGGTTGCATTCTTTCCTGAGATGCTCTTCCATATTCTTTCCTTACCTCCTCGAGGGTCAATCAGAGTACCCCCAACTGACATCTGGGGAAATAGAAAGGTTAAGTCTCTGTCAAAATTGTAGAACCAATAAATTCATTATTACAGCATATTCAGCCTCCTTTTAGTTTCCTAGTTTAAGAGAACGTAGAGTAATTTTAAAAATTCTTTCCACTTCTGGATCAGGGAATTACTCTTTTTACAACTCTTTTTTTTTTTTTTCCTGGGCAAAGCATACATTTAGCTCATGCAGTAACCTTTGAAATATTGCTTCTGTCTGTGCCCTCCTTTCCACTCTAATAGTCACTTCCCTAATTCAGGCCACCATTGCCTTTTACTTGGATTATTAAAGGTGCCCATCTTAGCCTCTCTACAGCCAGTCTTTCCTCTGCAGTCAAAATTGTCATCTTCTTACTGAGGACATGTGATCTGGTTATTCCCTTGCTCAGAGGCTTTCAGTAACTCCTTATTCTCTCCACATCGGATGAGACTCCCAAGAAGATATTCACCTCCCTTTATCTGTCTCTAATCCAACTATCCAGCCTTACCTTCTACTCTACCAACGATACTCCCTGGAACCCCTAAATTTTCTGATGCATTGCAACTGTCCACCTCTGACCCTTCACTGATCCCCTTTGTACCGTATCTACAAACTGTTCACAGGCAAGCTCATAACCTGTCTTCTTTATGACACTTTCTTTAATCCCCATGACCAGAACTCATTTTTTTTTTCTCTGCAAGTTTTAGGTACTTTATACTTTTCTTATCATGTTTTTCCAATCCATCATATGCTATAGTTAGTTATATGTATGTCTCATCTTTCCTACTAGTCTGTAAACTCCCTGAAGGAGGGACTATATCATCTTTATATTCCCTCCCAAGATCTGGTACAATGCCTTTTACATAGTATGGGCTAAATAAATATTTTCTGAGTTGAAATGAACTCTGCTTTTCCTATAATATGCAAAAAAAGCTAAAATTTAATTTTAGCCAAAATTCCTTTTTCCTTCCCCACTAGAGTGGCCCCATTTTCCAAGTTCCTATCTGAAGAGCTCAAATGAATGTACACTATCCAAGATATGAGTGATGCAAGAAAGAAAGGGTAAAAACAACTGGAGGGATCCCCTAGAGGCTTTTGAATAGTAGAAAATTTTTTGATATGAGGAAAGCACACATAGGATCAAAGGAAATGTAATGACACTTTTAAGAATTAAAAATGGTTCCTGGTTCAAGACAACCTCCTAAAGGACCAGCATATAAGTAAGGTTGCGCTCAAACCTAAATAATAGTGGCTTTCATAAGCTAGAAACTCATTTCTCTCTTATGTTAAAAAAAAGAAGGTCCATAGATAGGCAATCCAGAGCTATTCAGTCAATTCCTTGGTGTGAAAGACCAAGATTTCCTTCCATCTTGCTCTTCTGCCATCCTTGGTGTCTCGCCTCTTGGTACAGAAGGTTGCTAGGAGTCCACCTGTCTCATTTGTGTGTTCAGCCAGCAGGAAGGAGGAATGGGAAGAAAAAGATGTGCTGTCTCTTTTAAGGAGACTTCCCAGAAGTCACTCTCACTGTTCCTACTTGTAACTCATGAGTAGAATCTATCCCCATGGTTACAACTACCTGTGAAGGAGAATGGGGAATACAGTTTTGTTTTGTTTTGTTTTTAACAGGTTTCTTAGAAAACAGGGAACATGGTTACTGGGTGGCAATTAGCAGTGACTGACAGAGCCGGTAAGGCCATCCATTGCCTCTCATGTTCCTTTAGGATAAAGAACAGCATTTGTACAAAAAAGGAATCTTTTAAGAAAAGTTTTCTGTGAAGTTAAAGGGAAAGAAAGAGCAAGCCGAGCTGGAAATAAACAGATTCATTTAGGATAAAGGACAGGGACCTTGACAAAATGACAAAGGTGATTCAGTCAGCCCACTCCTATATCCTGGCCCCTGCCCCCTCAGCCTTCACTCACCTTAATCTTCACTTCTGAACTGTGAGATGACTACTATTACTACTGGGTCAGTTATACCAATTAATAAGCTGAAGGTCCAAAGATTCAGAGACTTGGCCAAACTGTCCAAGAGGCTTCAGATAATGAAAAATAAATAAAACACACAGCTGGCTTGGAATCTGCTGTCCTACTCACAAAACTATATAATTCGTAGAGTGTTCTCCAAAAGGATTTATACCTACTTTTGACTGTAGATCACCTGACTTAGCCTCTGCAGAAAAACCTATTACAAACCTACTCCACTTGTCACCTGATGTAGGTGATTTCATTTAATGTGGGATACTTAATGCAAATCTCTAGATTCTTGGCTTTCATTATTTTCAGGTCAGATGAGCTGGTTTGAATTCTTTTGATTCAGCAAAGCTCCCTAAGCCGCGTTAGAGTATTCCAACTACATTTCTAAATACATAAGAATTAATTTTTATTAGTCACTCCAGAGACAAATACCAAGGTCATTGTGCCTACTTAACACCAAGTGACTTAAAAATTCAAAGACTAAGAGGAACAAGGATTTTTGCATTTATATATTTTTAACTATGAGAAATTTTAATCAATTGCATATATAACAAAACTTTTAGTTATGAAATTATAGGATAAAAGATGGTAGAAATTACAAGGTACCTGTCATATCAATGACATTTTATTTTTTGTAGAACCTATAAAGAAATCAAGAAGGCTTCACAAAATATGGTGTAATGTCTACAGGTGGAGACAGGCCACAAGGTGAGTGAAACTGCAAAGAATTTGTTATTAGTAAGAACATGGATAAACTGAGAACCCAGTTTAAACATATTTGTACTTAGTTTAAACCAGTGCTTGTACTTCATTCTTGAAGTACAAATATTACAAATTATTTGGAAAAATTTTCTAACCCTTCTTTATTTAAAAACAAGTGAATATATTATGGGATTCCTTTATTAATTAGCAATCACAGCTAATAGCCACATCGTAAACCAGCCGTATGACATCAAACTTTTACTGCATTTATGAATGTTTACTCACAGTATTGAGATAATAATATGGGCTTCCCTGGTGGCTCAGATGGTAAAGAATCTGCCTGCAATGTGGGAGACCTGGGTTTGATCCCTGGGTTGGGAAGATCCCCTGGAGGAGGCCATGGCAACCCACTCCAGTATTCTTGCCTAGAGAATCCCCATGTTCAGAGGAGCCTGGAAGGCTGTAGTCCATAGTGTCGCAGAGTTGGACATGACTGAGTGACTAAGCACACTGTAATGTTTACTCACAGTGTTGAGATAATAATGGCTATGTTTTGAGTTCTATTTTAGATGTTTTTGAAGAGTGCAAAAAACCCTTAACTTTACATTCAGCTAAATTTACTGTCTACTTTCTACTAGGCTTTGTGATGTAATAACTATGTGGGATTAGTAAGTCTTTTCCTGGTTTTACAGTTGAAGAAACATAGGTTTATAAAGATTAGTAAGGTTCCAGGGTCACAAAGCTAAATAAGAAACAGAGCTAGAATTTGAATGTTTAATGCACTTAAAGTCCCATAGTTAAAAGAATTAATTTTTAATTTAAAATCTAAAAAGTGCACATTATAAAACAAACACTTGTTCAAGATAGAAGAACATAAGTAAAAGGTGTAAGTCCATCTGACCCCTAACCCATCCCTCTTTTCAAGAGTAACCACTGTTAGTAGTTTGGTATAAAGCCTTCCATCTCTTTCTTTTTATCCTATGTGCTTTTCATTGTATCACACTTCTGGTCTACTTTAAACCATCAAAGAATAGAGGAAGTTGAATTTACCATATATCTTTACTAGTATGAACATCTATCTTTAAATAATAACTAAAAATTTCATTCAGCTAACAGACCCAAAGAACAGAACTCACTCTTTTCTAGGGACTCGTCATCTAGTGCAGTGTTCTTAATTTGATTTTGAGAGAGTAAATATGGACTCTTTTGAGAGTCTGATGTGAGCTCTGAACCTTCTCCCCAGAAGAAAATAGATCTGTGTAAAGTTTTGCTTATAATTCAGGTGATTCATGGATACTCTGAGAGTATGCAGATCCCTGATCTTGTAGAAGCAAGATTCTTAAATTAGTAATTTAACATAGATAAATACTATAGTAGAAGTGTGGACAAGACACTGAAGCAGCACAGAAAAGCAAAGACTTTACTAAGATGTCAAGAAAGGGAAGAGTGATACTTGTACAGAATCTTAAAGAACACAAGGAGTTTGACAGCTAGCCCAGAGTAGGGGGAGGATGTCCACTGAGGAAACACCACTTACAGATCCTACAAGCTAGAGAGGACAGGGAGCCACAGGACTGTTTTTGTGTCAGGAGCCCAGTTTGTAAATGAAAGGGATGAAAGATGAGTTTGCAGAGCTAGATAGAGGTCAGATCATGAAGGGGTTTGTCTATTGTATTAGGATGTTTGAATGTTAGGAGTCAGTGGAGGATTCTGAACAAGAATTTCATCACTATAGGTTAGAAGCCTACAATTAATGCACGACTAAATAAATGATCCTAGGAATACTCATGTGGACGACAGAATAAGCTATAAGAAAGAGATAAGACAACTTGATTCAGATTTTTTGAGGGATCATTGATGAAATAATATGCTATTGAAAAGATATGTTGTAAAAATCATGGAGAAGGTGATGGCATCCCACTCCATTACTCTTGCCTGGAAAATCCCATGGATGGAGGAACCTTATAGGCTGCAGTCCATGGGGTCGCAAAGAGCCGGACATGACTGAGCAACTTCACTTTCACTTTCCACTTTCATGCATTGGAGAAGGAAATAGCAACCCACTCCAGTGTTCTTGCCTAGAGAATTCCAGGGATGGAGGAGCCTGGTGGGCTGCCATCTATGGGGTTGCACAGAGTTGGACACAACTGAAGTGACTTAGCAGCAGTGAATTTTGGCTGATATTTCCTTTTTTATGAATAACTAAGAAGACAATAAAAGAAATGTGTTAGAACTTGAAAAAAAAAAGAAAAGATATGTTGTAAAAATCAAATGGAATTGAGTAGAAGGTCACTATTTTTACAAAGGAGATTGGGAGACTGCAGCTCTGAGACTGTATTTGTGAGATAAAACTCAAAATTTGGGCAGTCCACCTGCCCCCTCACTGCAGTGAATCCCATGTACAGTCAAGCCAAGTGTCAGTCCCTCGGGCTTCTGTGCCACTCCTGGCCTGTCACACCCTCCTGTCTGCCACTGGCCTCCAGTGACTCCTGATGGACCATTGGTTTTCTACTGACTGCCAAGAGCAGGAAAGAGCAAGAGGATACAATCGGTCAGGTTTTCAATTTTTTTTTAACACCGAATATGTATCACTTTTACAGTTATTTATAAAATTTTGTTATTTATTTATTTAGCTGCACAGGTCTTCGTTGTGTTGCAGGAACTCTCTAGCTGTGGTACACAGGCTTAGTTACTCTGAGGCATGTGGGATCTTCCCAGACCAGGGGTTGAACCAGTGTCCGCTGCATTGCAAGGCAGATTCTTAACTACTAGACCATGCAGGAAGTCCCTGTAATCTTGTTTTAAAGTAATGTGGTAGAAAGCCAGGCTTACAGTGTCACAGCCCATTTGTTTCTGTTTGGTTGTACTTCACCTGATGTACCTACCTCAATATCCAATATTAATCTCACCTCCTGCTTTTTGGCAGTGGCTGCACAATTGAAGTAAGCATCTAAAGTCTCAAAGATATTTCACCTGATAAATATTTATTATTCATTAAAAAATATTACTTATCAGATGTAAAGGCTTTGAAGACTAGACTTGTACATGTATTATACATGCTATTTTGTGCGTATGATGTATCATAAGAACATTTTAAAATACAAGAGGCATTTGGTCTTTGCCAAAGGGTAGAGCTCTGAAAGATTTCTCAGTCTACATGTATAGATAGTGAACTTTTGTTAAAACAAAATCTACAATTTAGGTATATATTGTATATAGATATAAAATTGATTTTCCCAGTCGGCCTTTCTAGCTCATTATTTTTTTTAATGTCTCCTTGCTATTAATAAAAATAAATAAGTTACTGTGTTGTTTTCCTTTTCCCCAGCTGAGTTGAGGTATAAGTGATAAATAAAATGGTAAGATACTTAAAGTGTACAATATGATGATTTGATATATTTATGCATTGGGAAAGGATTCCCCTCCTTTATTGGTGGGGACATTTAAGATATATCCTTTTAGTAAATTTCAGTTGTACAGTCCAGTCTTATCAACTGTGAGTGTGAGTGCTTAGTTGCTCAGTCGTGTCCAACTCTTTGCAGCCCCATGGACGGTAGCCTGGCAGGTTCCTCTGTCCAAGGAATTTTCCAGGCAAGGATACTGGAGTGGGTAAACATTCCCTACTCCAGGGGATTTTCTGACCCAGGGGTTGAACCCATATTTCTTGCATCTCCTACAGGCACTGGTGTGCCTGTGTGCTAAGTTGCCTCATTCGTGTCCAACTCTGTGCGACCCTATGGACTATAGCCTGCCAGGTTCCACTGCCCATGGGATTCTCCAAGCAAGAATACTGGAGTGGATTGCCATGCTCTCTTCCAGGGGATCTTCCCAACCCAAGGATTGAACCCATGTCTCCTATGTCTCCTATATTGGCGGGCCGGTTCTTTACCACTAATGCCACCTGGGAATTCCCTTATCAACTATAGTCACCATGTTATGCATTAAATCCTCAGACCTTATTTTACTTATAACTGAGAGTCTGTACCCTTTCACCGACCAGAAGTCAATCACTATATAAACATCCTCTGGAATTTAATAATTAAACTCAAATTTGACTTGAGTGTCCACTGCAAAAAGTTCTCAAATTTTCATGTCAGAGGAATATGAACAAATGACATAAATGCCATATCTTTAAAATTCAAGCTAATTTTGCTTGCCTCTCTGTGAAACATCTGAACACTTCAAAATATATAATAATTTTAAAATTGCTTACCATTGAGAAAAATTGCTCCTATAAAGAGATTGTCTATGTTATCTGAGGCTTGCAGTCTAGCACTCTAGTTTGGTAGGAACTGGATACTCACCAGGTGCAATGGCTATGAATAAGAAAGAGTCCCTGAACTGGCGGAGCTTATAGTATCATGTGGAAACAGAGACTACTGCCTGTAAATCCCAACAGGAAGAGACACTAATAACAGGGTATGAGAATACAGTGAAACAAAGAAAGTAAAGAAGTGAAGTTGCTCAGTTGCGTCCAACTCTTTACGACCCCATGGACTGTAAGCTACCATGCTCCTCCATCCATGGGATTTTTCCAGGCAAGAGTACTCAAGCGGGTTGCCATTTCCTTCTCCAGAGGATCTTCCCAAGCCAGGGATCAAACCCAGGCAGATGCTTTACCATCTGAGCCACCAGGGAAGACAAGGGAATAACTAATGATGGCTTGGAGGACCAGGGCAGGCTCACAGAGAAGGAGGGGCTTGAAGTGAGCCTTGAAGGATGAGAAGCATTTCATTAGGTAAGGAAAGATATTTGAGGCATAGAAGATGGGAGGAACAAAGATACACAGGCAAGTGTTTGATAAAATGCATGAACTGTGATCATCTATACATCTGCGTCATATATATTGTTACAAAGTTTTATTTGAAATACTATGAAATAGAGAAATGAATCAAGTAAGTTCAGCCAGTCCAGTCATTAACTGTTACAAGTAGTAAAATCGCATCAACTAATGTCTTAACTGGCTACGGAGACACATTGGG
Source organism: Ovis aries (assembly GCF_016772045.2). NCBI lineage: Eukaryota > Metazoa > Chordata > Mammalia > Artiodactyla > Bovidae > Ovis > Ovis aries. Next base: position 85,282,566 of record NC_056056.1, on the reverse strand, counting down.
AGTAACCCTCAGGCATAAAATTAAGGTCCCACAGGCAAAGTTGGATCCAGAGACATGAGGCCAACTTAAAATCTGACAGTCAAACGGGTTTTCTTTCATTATTCAACTTCAGAAGGGAAAGGAGGCTGATTCCTCCCTGGAGGTAGAGTATAATGGCAGTACTCAGCCTCCTGTCCAAGATGAAGAGCAGTTCAGCTCTGGCCTCATATTGGCTACACCGCTTAGCAAAATCAAAATCCTGCAGGAAAACCAGACTCACCCTTCTAAGAGGGCTTTTCAGCAACCACTTGTTGCTGCTCAAGCTGTCGCCCCCCACCCCAAACATAGATGCATACATACTCATTCTCAGGGTGCTGACAGAAGCATTCCTTTCACTCACCCAAGATATTTTTCCTGAGAGAATTCTTGATAGATATGGTTTTCTCCCTTTCACACTTCCAGGCTCTTTCAGCACTTCTGAGAGATAAGTGCATGCATAGCTCCTGAATCTAAAAGCTCCAACCCCATTTTCAGGCCCGATGTTCCCAAGCAATTGATCGCTGGGGCCTCCCTTCTTCTCCACAGCTGGGCTCAGGTTGCTGCTATGGATCAAGCTCTCAACTGTGGCTCATGAAGTTGTCACCAGAGCCTGCACAGTGCTTACCTGTGTGAGCTCCAGACTGCAGAAAAAGCTTAACATACAGTCCCTACCTTTAAAGACCAATGAATCTAGACTCCTTGGGAGGATCCAAGTTTGCTGCTTCTTTCATCTCTATCAATTTTAGGGAGAGCCTCCAGCTTTGTCCTAGGCAAAACTGCAAAGGGTAGTGATAATCACTACTAGAAATAATCACACCAGTGGATGAGCTAATCAGACTCTCAGAGAGGGTAACTAATTTTCTCAAGGTCAATCAGCTATTTAAATCATCAAGCTAGGATTTGAGTCCAGAAGCACCGTATTTCAAAGCTCAGATTCCCCACCTCCATTCCCTGCTGGCACCTAGCTTGGCTCTCAGTACTGCTCTCAGCTTGTGGAAATGGTAACTGACGACAAAGTAAATAAAGCATGTTTTTAAAAAAATCTCTCAGGATCCAAAGGAATAAAGTCACAATGTTGGTGATAGTAAGGTTAGTATATTTGGGTGAAAGGCCTGACCCGACAGTCTTTTTATTCCACTTATTTATGAGGCCCACCTCACTGAGATAAAAATTATCAAAAAACATAAGTACCATATTTGCAGAAGAAATTGGAACTCTGTAGTGAACCATTTTATTATTTCTGTCAAAACAAGAGCTTATGATTTAGTCAAGTCACTTAATCATGACCTCACTTTATTTGTGAAGTGACAGGGTTTGGCGGGATGATCTCTGGGCCATCTTTTGGTTCTGACCTTCTTTACCACACAAGCTGAACCCTTAATTTATATTGCAAGTTCTGGTTGGGTATGGTTTGGTTTGATTTTTTCTAAGCCATGATACTGCTTCATTTATTTACTTCACACCTATGTATTTGGGGTCTATGCTGTTGCTGCTGCCAAGCCGCTTCAGTCGTGTCCGACTCTGTGCGACCCCATAGACAGTAGCCACCAGGCTCCCCCATCCCTGGGATTCTCCAGGCAAGAACATTGGAGTGGGCTGCCATTTCCTTCTCCAATGCATGAAAGTGAAAAGTGAAATTGAAGTCGGTCAGTCATGTCAGACTCTTAGCGACCCCATGGACTGCAGCCCACCAGGCTCCTCTGTCCATGGGATTTTCCAGGCAAGAGTACTGGAGTGGGGTGCCGCTGCCCTCTCCTAAATTATTCCTGCTGCTGCTGCTAAGTCGCTTCAGTCGTGTCCGACTCTGTGCGACCCCATAGACGGCAGCCCATCAGGCTCCCCCATCCCTGGGATTCTCCAGGCAAGAACACTGGAGTGGGTTGCCATGCTAGACCCTATTTCAGACCTTGGGGAATGCAGAGTGAATAAAGATGTCCAAGGCCTCATGAAGTGGAGGTGATGGGCCAAGAAGATCAAAGAGCAAACAAGTACACAGGCAGCATTGTCGTTTGATGATGAATGCTGTGGAGAAAACCGAAGCAATGGAAAGGATACAGGCTTTGAAAATGTGACCTGTTCTTACATGTGTGGTCAGGGAGTTGACATTTAAACAGAGACCAGAAGACTTAGAACTTTTTTACTCTTAATGGATGATTGTGGGATCTTATAAATTTGACCAGACCTTGAAGTTGTCAAAATTCTGATAGGAACAAAATGGGCTTGGTGGAGGTGTGTGAGTTTGAGTTTCAACCTCGCCTTTACACTCACATCCTGTGGGCCCCTGCATTTTCACAAATGAGCTTCTCTTGCTTCTGTGATTCTAAATATTCTATAGTAACATTTTAATGACTTTTCAAAAGTACTACATCTACATATATATATAATTTTTGCCAATGAGGGTTACAGTATTAGCACTAAGTTCAAAAGGCTGTTAAAACTGAATTTACAAGATTTTTAAGAAGCAGGAATTTGATTTGCATGTAAACTTTGCATCTAGATTTAGAGTATTTCTTTTGTCATCTTCATAAACCACAGGCTTAGAGGAAGAACCTAAGCTTAAGGATGTGTGAGGAGTTAAAGATTCAAGGAGTAGGCTAGAAATACTGCTTTCAAAGGGATGGGTGTAGTTGTTTTTTTTTTTTTTTTCCCCTGGATTCATTTTCTGCCTACTGGCTCATTCACTGCCCATCTCATATTTGTTTTGGAGGCCTGGAGCACAGATCCCCAAGAAGATGAGTGGTAGACATTATAGACCAACAGCAGGTCCTTGAGTTTTAAGAGGAAAGAGGTAGACAAAGCCCAGGAAGTGAGGTTTCTAAGGTACATCTCAAAATGAGTAGAGGAAGAAAAGGATTAACTTGGTCTCTAAATCCCAACATTTGAATCTAATATATGGAACAAAGGCTAAGCCACTACAGATCATCTTGTTTTAACTCCATCACACTGAAAATGCCCATTAAGACTAAGATAGAATATTAAATCCCCTCATTCTACTCTCCCAGCCTGGGTTTCCTGTGACCAAATTCTTTCTCTCTTAGCCTGTATGTCCATGACTATTGATTACCAGATTGTTAGGTAAGAGAACACTTAATGAGTAATTATTAATAATTAATAACACCTAATTAATTACAGGAGGATTGTGTGCTAAATACCTACTATTGACAATGTTTAGCAGGTTTATCATCTTAGTCTCAACAAACTTTTATTGAGCTGCTGTTCTATGTAAGAATATAAAACAGGCACCAAGAATACAAAGAGATGGAAAAACTAGCCTCTTTTACTCAAGAAGTTTGTTTATAAGATGAGATTATATACATAAGTTATATGCAGCAGAAAATCATGGTTTTGGTTCCAGTTGAGTTCTACAGATTTTCCAAGAAAGGGATGATGTCCTATTGGACTGGAGGTGACAGTCCAGAAAGGTACTGGGCCTGAGTTAGACTTTGGGGAATGAGTAAGAATTTGACACTTGGAGTAGGGTGAGGAGGGCAGACCAGGCTGCAGAGAAGAGAAGAGACAAGATAGGAATGCAAGTGATGAGTAAGAGTTAGGAGGCTGGAATACCTCCTACACATCAGAAAAAATGTTGGAGAGGAAGGTCTGGGACATTGGAAGACCTTGAGGTTCACTGTCTATTTCAACAAGGAGAGAGCTATTCAAGAGCATGAACAAGGGCAAGAGATGATCCGAGAGATATTTAAAGAAAAATAATCTAGTACAAGTATAGAGTGTTGATAAACTAATGAGGGTGTTACTATAGATGTTTGGGAACAAAGCAGTCAGGTTGAATCAAAGAAGTGACATAGAAAGAAAGGAGGAGATGTAAGAAACCATATAAAGGAAGACTCAAACTTTCACTGTGGTGGATCATAGGATGAGACGAAAATCATTCCAAGGGCTTAAGCCTGGGTCAATACGGCAACTGTGACAGAGCCTGGGAAATGAAATCTGAAGGGGGTACCTGGATAGGCTGAAGATGACCAATGTGATTTAACCAGCTTGAATTTGAGGTAACTTTGGAACAGCCAAGTGGAAATTTTCATTGAAAAGAAGTTCAAGATATATAAAAAGGACATTCATTTAGCAGGAAAAAAGATCAGAAAGACTGTTTTGTTTCCTTCTCTCGAAATACAGACCTGAAAAGACAGCTAAAACTGCATAGTGGAAGAACTAGAAATTAGGAGATTGTGAACTGTTTAGCATCACTTTAGTTTGGGTACAATGCATCTTTTGGTTTTTGATTTTTAAATTGAACAAAAGGACAGTTATGAAAAGCTCTGGACTGGGTGCTAGGAAGGAAGGCCCCTGGTTGCCATATCATCACGTGACTGAGTAATATTTGGAGATATTTTAGCCTCGCATTTTAGAGCAGCAAGGACTTTGACAGCTTCTGAATAATAGAGGTGAGGAAACTGAAGCCTGGAGAGAGTTCCTGGCTTTTTCATGGCCGCACAGTGAATGAGAAGTCAGGATCAGATCTCAGTCCAGTGTTCCTTCCTTCCCCCGACACTGCTGGTCAATGGGTGTCCCTTCCCAACTCTTTAGGGAACATTTTTACATAGATCTATGGTAGGAAGCCTGATGAAGATGTTCACAGATTATATCATCAAAAAGCAAAACGGGGACTCCCTGGTGGTCCAGTGGTTAAGACTTTGCGCTTCCAATGTGGGGCAGGGGTTGTAGGGTAGGGTGCAGGTTCAATCCCTGGTTGGGGAACTAAGAACCCACAGGCTGTGCAGCGTAACCAAATTAAAAAATAGCAAAATGGATGCCTTAAGAAGAGTGCTAAACACAGAGCAGTGAAAGCAGGAAGTGACAGGCCGAGGAGGGGACGTGCATGTGCCCTGTTAGATCAACTCACCTTCAGTTCAAGGAATCGCTTTCAAATGACATCAGAACAAGATGAATCTACATAATCTACACAGGGAATGATTTCCCATCGTACCCTTAGGGAGCCCTAGATAGATTCGAATGAGGTTGTTAATAGTATCTTTCCATACTTATTTTTAAAGGCTCTGAAGAACTGGATTGCTATCCAGCTACCTGGGATGTGAGAAGTATGTAATTCAGTTGGGAGGCAGGAGCATTTCTATATTTTATTTACTTATTCCTGTCCTAACTTTTTCCAAAAAGGAAACTGAATTAGTGCAGTATGAAGTTTAGGAATCAAAATACAGCATCTCAGCAAAACCAGCCCCAGTGTGCCTCACTTATTCTGGTCCCTTATGGAATGTTTCTAGGCCTAATTTTTCTTTTCTTCCTTTTTTTGGTCGCACCACTGAGCGGCTTGCAGGATCTTAGCTCCCTGATCCAAGGATTGAACCTGTGCCCTCAGCAGTAAAAGCAGACAGTCCTAAACAGGGAATTCCCCAGGGCTTTTATCCTTGTGCCAAACTTACCAGATGCAGTAAGAAATTACCCATTGATTGGGTTCAGTATGCCTTAGCTCTGAGGAGGACATGTATGAAATAGAAATTCATTTCAAAAATTTAAAAAGAAATTATCGAACTAATGATGGCATTGCATTTGTTATCAAATATATCTAGGTTACTATGCCATTGGACTCTAATAAGAACAGATTATTGGATGATCCTTGCCCTGGGCAGGATAGCTGACAGTTGAGGAGAATGGCCAAGTCGGGCTTATAGCGTATGAGTCATGCTCTGCCCTCTGCTCGGGCTATGGGCGACTCTACTGAGGTCATAGGTGTGCAGGATTCGTCTATGATTTCCAAGTCCTGGGGTTCCCTGGGAGGTGGTGAGAGGTGAGTCTTTCTGAAGACTGGATTTTACTCTAGTCTCATTTTTAGCAGTTCAGAAAGTGCCAAAGGCAGATCCAAATTAGATGTCATTTCATCTGAACTATGAAAAAGAATTCTCCTAGGAATATCAGCAGTAACCTGGTTTCCACTGTCACCTAAAATAGGTTGTTAGTGGTAACTGATGCTCTATTTCACAAAGCACTGCTAACTCAGTTTGTGATTCAGGTCTAGTGAGTGCTGCCACTGCCTCTGCTTCGGAAGGAAGAATACTTCTGAGGACTAGTTAAGGATTTACCCTCTGTAATTCAGGGCCATCCCTAGGGCTGGAGGGAGCTCTCGCTGGAGCTCAGGGCTCTTTCCCTGCTCAAGTCTCCCAGGAGCCTCTCCTGCCCTCCACTGTCTTCCCTCTCTTCCAATCAGGACTGACCTAGTAAAAATATAGCAACAGTCAATTTTCTTTTCTTTTTTTTTTTAGTTTTTTTATTTTTTAAATTTTAAAATCTTTAATTCTTACATGCATTCCCAAACATGAACCCCCCTCCCACCTCCCTCCCCATAACATCTCTCTGGGTCTTTTCTTATCCTGGTTTGACTCACTTTAATTTCAACCTTTTAAACTGGTTCTCTCCCTGGGTTCATCTAAGTGGAAGTTAAGAGCCTCCCAGAGACACTCTGCAAGAGGCAGAGGGCATGGTGTTACCTGAATACAAGGTAAATACGTCCTTCAAAAGAAAATTGACTGCCACTATACACTCTGCCTCTTGCAGAGTGTCTCTGGGAGGCTCTTAACTTCCACTCAGATGAACCCAGGGAGAGAACCAGTTTAAAAGGTTGAAATTAAAGTGAGTCAAACCAGGATAAGAAAAGAGATGGAAGAAAAGAAAACATCTGTGTGGAAAAGAAAACATCTTCCACTCCAGACCCAGAGCCCCTGAAGCATCCAGGTTTGCAAAATCAGATTCTAACATCTTTTTATTTTTGCCAATCAATGAGTCAGAAGAGCTTCTGGAAGTATTATGGGCTTTTGATAAGTTTTGATCTCTTAAATGAAGCAGTCTTAAAATAATTATCTCTGGCCATTGGATATTTTTGTGTGTAATGACATGCTGATAATATTTCTTTTTCTGAGTTGACAAATAGCCACTCAAGCAAATTATCTTGACTAATATTTGTAGATAGAACAAAAACAAATGAATGTGTCTGTGGGGTGGAGGTGGGAGGACCTCTGGTTTCCACAGTCAGGGGAAAAGAACCTCTGTGTGCTTTATGAGCTACAGAAGTGCCCCCTCGCTGTGCTTTGTCCCTCTTCTCACTGGTTCTGAGCGCTCTGAGGTTGCTGGCACAATGGACTATCAGTTTTAATTAGTTTTGTTGCAGGGCCATTTGTTAGGGAATTCTATCTACTCTCTTTTGGTTCCTCAAGCCCAATGGTGGATACAGTGAAACTTGGCTCAATGAAATAAAATTGGAATTTTTTTCTAACAAAAATCACCTCCAGGCTAAACTCTTTCCATATTTATCACTGATTATTTTTCGCTTATGTGAAGCACATGTGGTAAAGAGTATGTTTCTCTTGTAGTCTATTAGATGAGAATTCGACTCACTTCCACAAAATATTTGGTGACCACAAGCTCTGAAAGGGACAAGGAGCTGGGGATACAAAAACGAATAAAATACACTCTCTGCTTATGGTCTGGTGAGGGAACTAACATTCAGGCAGTTAACCAAGGATGTGACCTTTTTTCAGTAGCAGGGGTCATCCAGTTTCTAGCAACACCTATATTTGAGAAAAGGTCAGGTAAGAAGCTGACTTGAGAACCAAGAACTTTTTCAAAATAAGACTACTTATTGTTTGAGTTGTCTGCTGACAGATCCCCATTTTACTTTAATTTATTGCCTTTGCATAAATTGCTATGTTTTCAAGGATGATTTGGTTATATATATTTGAGGGAAGTGGGTATAAAAAGTTACATTATCATTAAAACATCCTCATTTTAAACACGTGCGTATACACTTATGCATTGTGAAATTTGTATTATCTCTTTATTTTGCTTCTTAGGGTCACACTGTGCTCTTTGTTTTTTGGTTGGATATTTTAATTTTTGCATTATATTGATTAATGAATTACATCAATAGATTTCTAAGCATCAAGATATTTTTATAACCTAAAACCACTAATCATACTGTTGTATTTTTGTTTTCTAATATTTTATTTAGAATATTTTTATATATAGGCTATCCTCGAGTAGATTTGTTATCAGAACCTCATAGAATGGATTTAGTGACTTGTACATATCTTATTTTGGGGTATGGATTAAACGACAGTCGTTATTTATAGACATTTCCTATTATATTATCCTGGGTGATTTCTTATTTGGGGGTTGATATTCAACCTCCCCCTTTCAATATCTTCTATAAACAGTTGCTGTAATTGATTTTTTTTTTTTAATTTTAAAATCTTTAATTCTTACATGCATTCCCAAACATGCACCCCCCCTCCCCGTAATTGATTTTATAAAGCAAATTTCAATGGTCTATGTTTTCCTTAGAAATTATCCATTTCATTTAGCTTTACAAGTTATTGATAATAAAATGCACATAGAATTTGATAAGTCGCTTCAGTCGTGTCCGACACTCAGCAACCCCATGGACTGCAGCCTTCCAGGCTCCTCCATCCATGGGATTTTCCAGGTAAGAGTACTGGAGTGGGGTGCCATTGCCTTCTCCGAGAATTTTATAATAATATTTTATAGCCTGTGAATCAGTGGTTACATCCTATTTTTTGTTCTACTTTGTATTCTTTCTCTTTCTCTCAATCTCCATATCTCTCATTAGACTTATCAAAACTCTTCTCATTTTACAATTTATTCAATCTTTTTTTAAATAGATATCAGATCCTGTGTAAGAACTGATATACTTTTAATGACAGTAAAAGTGGTTTTTGATACAATAGTGGTTTGGAATCTTGTCACGTGAGCGGTTTATTTAGAGATAGAAAGTAACAGAAAAAATAATGGTCCTATTGGAACTACTTGCCTAATCATTCAGAGGTACAGTTTCCCTCTGTATAAAATGGACGGTAAAGTGTGCTACCCACTGCACAGCATGGCTACAATCATCTGGTAAGATAATGTAGGTGAGAGTGTTTTGGAGACTAAGATGCAGGTACTAAAAAGGTCATGAAATATGTCATTTCATGAAACTTATGTTGCTTTTAGGGTGTATGGAAAAAATGAACAACCCCTTTCGTAATTTTTTTAAAAGTACTTTTCTATATCACAAAGTTCATATAGACTTTCCTCTTTGAAAACATTAGCAAGATTTGTCCTGATGAATTACTTTAGTTTCAGGGGAAAATATTTCCTCCTCACCCTCCCCCCAACATAAAGAGTTCTCATTCTACTAAATTAGAAATGTGCACTAAAGACCCATTCAATAAAGGACACTGGAATGGAAATTAACTCAAGTCTGCTTTCAATTAATTTCAATTCCCCAAAGTGCAAAACTTTCCTTTTCTGTCACAGCAGTAATTGGAAAGTAATAGACGATCCTAGGCTTTTATGGTCTTACGCCTGCACTGGTGTGTGGGGTATACATTCTAGGTCAGTCTGGGGGAGGGTCAGAAGATTTTCCAGTATTCTTTCTGCTTCTATTAACTTTATTAATGCTGCTAATCTTATTACTTGAGTTAATGTCATAAAAATCTGGCTATAACTTTTTAGATGAGTGTTTCAATGTTCCTATATCTCTATTGTGATCATTTTAGAACCTTTTTTTTTTTTAGAACCTTTTTAAAGCAGCAGAAATCCATTTTAAAGGAAATTTCTTCCCCCATAGTTATAGTATGTAAATTAGATGAAAACAGAGAGACTCTGCTTCAGGGGAAGGGAAGGGGGCGCCCAGGACTCCACCAGCTTGGTGGCTTTCTCTTTGCTCCCAAGGCGGGCTCAAAAAACCCAAGGGCTTCAAAGTAGAGACTAAAAACAATTGTTCTATGTAATGATCAGACATGGTTTAGAGACAAACAGGCTTTTTCTAAAAACTTATCAGTATTTTCTCAAGAGTCTGCTGAGGCCCAGATGGATGTTATTAGAGGCTAGCATTGCTCTTTGGGCTTCCCTGATAGCTCAGCTGGTAAAGAATCTGCCTGCAATCCAGGAGACCCGCTTTGATTCCTGGGTTGGGAAGTTCCTCTGGAGAAGGGCATGGTGACCCACTCCAGTATTCTTGCCTGGAGAATCCACTCCAGTATTCTTGGGCTTCCCTGGTGGCTTGGACAGTAAAGAGTCTGCCTGCAATGCAGGAGACCTGGGTTCGATCCCTGAGCTGGGAAGATCCCCTGGAGGAGGGCATGGCAACACACTCCAGTATTCTTGCCTGGAGAATCCCAAGGACAGAGGAGCCTGGCAGGCTACAGTCCAGGAGGTCGCAAAGAGTTGGACATGACAGCACAGACAGCAGTGATTCAAGGATTATGAAGGACAAAGTAAAGAATTACTGGGCTCAGAGAGTGAGGGATGCCCACAGACGATGAAGCAGACTACAAGTAAGATCTCAAAGGAATTTCATAATGTTGTATAGCTCTTCCCAGAAAAAGTCATACTACTTTTCCACATAATACTGTTATTTTCCCTTTTAAGATGTAGCTTTCAAAATATGTTACTCACTAATATGATCATACTCTTCAAACTAGCAATTTTCTTCTGTAAACCTAGCCTAAAAAGGCCTTAAATAAGAGGGAAAAAAATCTATATTCTTTTTTATATTAACTATAATTTTCCATTAAACTGACAAATAGAAAATGACACTAATATTCAATAATTTGGAAAGGAAAAGACAACAATGAAATAATTCCTCACACAACTATTTTTCAGTAATTAAATATAATGACTGCAAAAGTATTTGGAGAAATCTAGGAATTGAATCCACCAGTTCTGTAGTTACGGAGACCTATTTCAGTTCTGGCTCGCTCTGCCATATCTTACCCATGATTCTTGGTACATCATTACCTCATTTTCCCAAGCCTCAATATGCTCATCTGTAAAATGAAGATAATGACCCACACTGAACAGGATCGATGTGAGGCTTCAATTAGATGTGACAGTATAAATAAAACGTGAAGATGGCGCTGCGACCACAGCAGCGGTTCAAAAAATGTAGATACTTATCCTCTATCCACAGATTTGTTAATAAACTTAAGGAAATACATGATGTCCTAAGAAAACATAAATTATAAAATTAGGCTTAAAAGTTGAGTAGACCAGTTACCTTTTAAGAAATTGAATTGGGTTTAAGGATGTGTCTATTTTTTTAAAAGGCATTAAGACCAAATGTTTTCATAGTTATGCTATACTATCTTTCAATGAACAGACAATTCCAATTTAATCGAAACATTTCTAGATTATAAGACAAAATAGAAAACCTCTCTAATTCATTTTAAGAAGCTAGGATAATGTGAATGTCCCTTTGCCGTAGAATACAAAATAAAAAAGCAATAAATCTCCCACAGATCAAAATCACTCATGAAAATATAGATGCAAAAATGTCTAAATATTAACAAATAGAATCCAGCAGAGTGTCAATAAAACTATCTCCTATGACCAAGCAAATATTCCAGGAATGTGAGGATGATTCAACATCGGAGAATCAGTATAATTTATTACGAAAAGGAGAAAAAGGCAAGTCTATCAGTAGCTGCTAAAAGATGGATAAAACACAGTAGCCATTCCTTTTAAGAAATTTTAGTAAAACAAGGCTAAAGTTACTTAAATGTGATATACATTATTTACCAAAGGTAGAAAATATGATTCTAAATGACTTTAAAGTCATTTACATTAAAATAAGAAGATGGATAATAATATCCAGTCACTGTTATTAGTAAACATTATTCTAGAGGCTCTAGCAAATACAATCAACTGTGAAATAACCAGTATAAAATTTGAAAACAAGAATAAAAATCATGTAGAAATATTTATTTTAAAATCTTCTATAATTAATAAAGGAATTTAGTAAGATGTCTGAGAACAAAATAAATATTTAAAAAAGAGAGAGACTACAAACAGCAGCTAGAGAGAACTGGAAATTGAAAAATGCCATTCTCAGTAGCAATAAAAACTATACAATACTTAAGAATAAATGAGTCTTACTTATTAAACCCCTAAGTATATAAAAGCACCAATATATACGGCTCTGTGTACCAAGATGTTTGTTGTAGCATTGTTTACAGTGACAAAATAATGGAAACAAAGGGAATGCCCATCAATAAAGGAACAGTTAAAACAGATTATTCCTACCGTGGATGTTACTCAGTCACTAACAGTGCTTTGTTAGATTTACACCAATTAGCTTGGAAAGATTGCCATGATATATGAAGTGAGAGGGGATGATGCAGAGAGGAAGGGGATGAACCTACAATGACAACCCCGCCTTATCTGTATATGTTGTCTAGACATTTGGATGTGGCTCTATGAGGATGGAGAAAGGAATGAAGAATTTCGGCAGATCGTTAACACTGACTGGGTCTACGGAGGGACACTTGTACCTCTACCCAAATAACCACAATAAAAACAACTTGCATAATAAAGGTCCAATTTGTAAAAGAAAGAAAAATACTTAATATAGGTAAAAAAGTAGATATAAAATTATAGTCTCCATTAACAATCAGGTAAAATATTCGCGGGAAAAGTGATTGACTAGCAATAAAATCAAATGATCAATAAGTAGAGGCATCATAGTTGGTTTTTTCCCCTCAGTATTTTCTAAATTTTTTATAATGTGGTTTGGTTGCTTTCATAATTAAATAAATAAAATTTCTAATGTATTTTCTAGTAACCACATACCTTATCTTACTTCTTGAAATCAGTAACTATTTGTACATTTGTGAACCTGATGATGTCTTACCTCTGAAAATGCATAAATTTACATTTTACCTAAGACAGATGGCAGTTTGGGGGTTTGTTTTCAATTAGCTGCAGATTAGATCAATCAATCCTCTGGAATAAATTATCCATAAAAAATCCCATTAAAATATGGCTTCACATATTTTAACACTTTTTCCCCTAAATAGTAACAGAAATCACCTCTAACAATTATTTTCAAAGCTATGTGGTTTTGAGCAGATGACTTATCTTCTCCTCTCCACGCCTCGGCTGCTTCTCCAATAAATGAAGTTGAATCAAGTAATTTTCTCAGTGTCTTTTGGCTCTAACTTTCTGTGATTTAATTATATTCATCATGGAATTCATTGAATATCAAATAATTGTTTGCTAAGAAGCAGAAACTTTTCATCTTAGTAATGTTTATATCAGCTATGAAAGAGATTCAGATAGCTAGGGAAGATGCCTTACCTTGACATAATTTCTATGCTCACATGAAAAATGTATAAGATTCCAAATAGCATATGGCCTTCACTTTGGGCCTTTCTTTAGATCCCTCATTTATAATTGTGTAGGTATTAACCAATGCTTTTTCATCCATGTGTGCCTTCCAGACTCTGTCAATTTATCACTTTGCTTCACAGACCTCAATATATGCATGAAACACTAATTTCTACTTCGAGGTATAAATTATATAGGATAAAAGGCACTCAGTCAAAATACACATTTTGATGAGTTTTGACAAACTAATGCATCTGGATAACCACTACCACAATTAAGCAATAGAATATTTTTATCAACCTAAAAAGTTCCCTGTGCTTCTTCCCAGTTAAACTCCCACCTCCTGCCCTAGGTAAACACTGATCTGCATTTTATCACCAGAAATTAGATGTGTCTTTTCTAGAGCAATGAACAAAGCTGTAACTTATGCTTTCTCAATCTTGGATAGTGTTAATATATTTTTATTATTTCAATTATGTTTCTTAATTGCAAAGCAATAGGAAATAACTAGCTGATTTATGCAGCAAAGGACTTTGTTAAAAGGATATGGACAGCTCATAAAATCTCTGGGAGACTGGAGAACCAGGTCTGGGATTATGCATCCAGCAGCAATGCCCCAAATCATGTGGCAGAGCTGTTCTGGTGAGGAAAGCAGCAGCTAGAGTTACCTAAACTGTCTATACCAGATCATGATCAACACTCCCACACTTGCTGCTGCTGCTGCTTGTCTTAAGAATCATTTCTATTTCTAAGAAAGTAGAAAGTATATCAAGTACATCTGCCTTAGAAAATCCTTCTGCAACTGCCAGCGCCAACTGAGGTGGGTGTATCAAAATGTTACCACATGTCCATCATGCCTTAGCTGCAAGGGAGGCTAGGAGAACCTGGCACTTTCAGCCTCCACATAAGGGGAGGCCTCTGATCAAGCTGCATAAGGTTGGGGAATTTCCCAATCATTGAAAAGGGTTAAAATTCCACATGAGAAAAAAAAAAGAGTGCCAGTGTCTACAATACTATCTTTACTTGTTGAATTGCATTCTGAACCAGCAGTTTCATGTCAAACGATCACAACAGCCAGGCCACATTTGAGTAGCATCTCCTGGTGTAAAGAAGTCTACAGATGGTGAAAGTGGGGACAAGGCCATCACGGAACTTACTATTTAATGAAATAGAAACAGATATATTAGCCTTCATGCTTGCTCAAGTTAATTTCCCCAAACTATACCCTGCTCATAAAATTAATGGGTTTAAGTTAATTGGTTTGATCCCCAACAGAATTCAGTATATTAAAAACTACCATAATTTTAAGTAATGAAATTCATACTTGTTGACAAAATATTTACCTTTGAGTTTTAAGCTAAATATGTGCTCAACTTAATATTTTCACTCTTTTGAAGCTGCACATAACACCTGTTGCTTCTGTGTTTGTTTCGATTTTTTAAAGTTAGCACATAAAGTAAGTCCAGTCACTTCACCTGTTCCCTTACTTTTGATTTCAACTGACAGGTCTGGGGACGAGGGGATGGCCTGACCCAGGGACGATGAAGATGCAGTGTTGAATAAGCTGGAGGAGAGAAGCAACAGGCACCATGGAAAAGACCAAAACCAAGCAAGGTTAGATTTTTCCTATGTCTTGCTTAAGGCTCAGGATTTAAGAAATATAGGTTGTAGGCTTGTCTTGCCCTTATCTCACAACATGAATAATATGTTAACTTGACTATTCTTATTTCATTATCATAACAGAATGACCAGGAAGAGCACAGACGTGGTACTGGGGAAATGGGAAATGCTACATGTATATCTATAGTAGTTTCTTACTTTTCTTTAGCAATAATTCTAGGACTGCCTCAGAATGACCTCCTGAAAAGGGTCAAGATATATATTGAACTAACAGACATCCAACGCCTTCTAGGCTGACCTAGAAACATGAGGGCTCTCTCTTTCAAACTTTACCACATAGAATCAACCATATAAAAGTAGGATCTGTTATCATCTTCAATTGATAGGTAAAGAAAGTCATAGAGAAGTGAGGCTATAGCTCCAAAATGTCAGAGTTTGATCTGGCACCCTGGTCTGTGTCCCCAGGTTCTGGTTCTTACCATTATACCAGGCTGCTGGGACATAGCATGAAATAGGTTAAGTAAATCCACTCAAGCTCATGAGGGGGATTTTGGTAATCTCAAACCATCTGGATTTTATAGTTTGGTGTGTAGAAGCTCTGAGCTGAGGTTATATATTATTTATAAACTTAACATACTGAGGCTGGTTCCTCTAAGGAAGGGTTTCCTGTACCTGAATGTCCTAGGAGAACAATGTACACATCTATACATCCAAATATTTGCAGCTGGGGATTTTATCTACAAACTGCTTGATTCATACAATGTGATACAAGGGAGATGTGGCTAAAATGGATAAGCAAAGGGCTGCATGCGAGGTGTACATTTTATGCAACCTCAGGGCTGAGGTTCTGACAGGTACATTCTAGGCTAATCTTTTTCCTCCCTAGTGCAAATGGTTTTCATAATCTACTACTTCCTTTGTGTTTGACCTGTCTCTAGTGTTGACAATACTGTTTTCTTTCTGCCTGCATCCTTCAGAGATCCTTTGTATTGAAATTTCCTTCCATCAATCCTCTTGCCCAGGAGGACAGCAAAATTCCTTTAGCTGATCTGGGCGTGACAGAGGGCAGAGCTCTGAAGTTTAGCAACGATCAGAGGCAGGAGAAGTAAATAACATTTTACACAGGCCTCCTGAGAACAATAGAGTGACCACTGGATAAATGACTTCCTAACTGGAACTAGCCCCTCAGATAAACTTCACTCAGCCCCAAGAATGAGACAGACCCTTTTTTGGGGGGGCCTTGCCATGTGGCTTGTGGGATCTTAGTTCCTTGACCAGGGATCAAACTTGTGTCCCCTGCAATGGAAGCTCAGAGTTTTAACCACTGGAGTGCCAGGGAAGTCTGAAAGAGACCCTTCATGGGCATTCCCTTCTGGCTACTGAATGATCATTTATCATTCAGTTTGATTGAGAAACTTCCCCTCCTTGGTAGCACATGATTTTCTACTACAAGAGATATATCAGGTAGATATGGTTTGATCATTAGAATGTAATATAAAATAACCTATGCCAATTGATCTTCTGTTTCTGTTGAATCATTGGCTTATCATGCAAGTACAGATTTAGTTTCCTGGAAGTCCCCTCGTTCCCTGCATGTCTGAAGAGAATAGGGACAGAATGAATTGTGTTGATTAAACTTAGCTCTTTTCCCTACAGGAGATAATGAACATAAGCCAATGAATAATCCTTCCGCACAGATTTACCAGGTAAAAACATAGATTGTCTTCAACTCTTTTACGTTTCACAATGATGACTGTCCTTTATGTACACATTGTTTTTAGCACTCACCAAAGCTTCTACATGTATCATTGTGTTTGTTCACTTAAGACTGTGAGACAAGCAGGGTCAAGAGTACCATTCACATTGTACTTTGGTGAAAACTGATGACTGAAGGACAGCTTACCCAGTTTATGAAATACAGCACCACCACTCCCACACCAATGATGCTTTTCTTTTTGTTGTTACCATCATTCTGGCCATTATCCTGTGTAATAACATTTCCATCAGAAGAAGAGAACAAGAGCTGCTTTTTTTAGCCTCTTATTTTAGTGGGGAGAATTGAGAATAAAAGGGGGTTAACACTGCAAATGTTCATATATGATAACAGAAAAAAGTTAAGCTCTTTTCAAACAATGGGAATAATTTGATTTATGAGGGAGATAAATTTCTGCTAACTTTTATGTGATATGTTTGCAATGACAGTCACTTTGGCCCTCTACATAGTATTTCTTTGGTTTCTATCTACCAACTGTAATTTAAAGTAAATTTCTTTCCTTAAAAATCATAGAGTTCATTCTGACATAATATGTAATGTGAAAACAGCTTGGGCTAGGGAAACCCATGCTACTCTCTAGACTTAAGGCATTGCTATTTGGAATACTTGAGAAGGAAGAAAAAACTGACAGGGTTAGCTGGGGGTTGGGAGAAAGCTTGATTTCAAAGTTGGCTCTTGAGGTTTTAAGCCCTGGTATACCAGACCACCTTACCGGTCTCCTGAGAAATCTGTATGCAGGGCAAGAAGCAACATTTAGAATAGGACATGGAACAATGGACTGGTTCAAAATTGGGGAAAGAGTACATCAAGGCTGTTTATTGTCACCCTGCTTATTTAACTTATATGTAGACTACATCGTGCAAAATGCTAGTCTGGATGACTCACAGATGGAATCGAGATTGCCTGGAGAAATATCAACAACCTCAGATATGTAGATGACACCACTCTAATGATAGAAAGTGAAGAGGAACTAAAGAGCCTCTTGGTGCAGGTGAAAGAGGAGAACAAAAAAGCTGGTTTAAAACATAACATTCAAAAAACTAAGATCGTGGCATCTGGTCCCATCATTTCATGGCAAAGAGATGGGGAAAAAGTGGAAAGAGAGACAGATTTTATTTTCTTGGCTCCAAAATCACTGAGGATGGTGACTACAAGCATGAAATTAAAAGATGCTTGCTCCTTGGAAGAGAAGCTATGACAAACAGCATATTAAAAAGCAGAGACATGGCTTTGCCAACAAAGGTCTGTGTAGTCAAAGTTATGATTTTTCCCATAGTCATGTACAGATGTGTTAGACCATAAAGAAGTTTGAGCACCAAAGAATCAATGCTTTCAAATTGTGGTGCTGGAGAAGACTCTTGAGAGTCCCTTGGACAGCAAGGAGATATAAAGGAAATCAACCCTGAATATTCACTGGAAGGACTGATGCTGAAGCTGTAATACTTTGGCCACCTGCTACGAACAGCTGACTCATTGGAAAAGATTCTGATGCTGGGAAAGATTGAGGGCAGGAGGAGAAGGGGGATGGCATCGTGACTCAATGGTCATGAGTTTGAGCAAACTCCAGGAAATGATGAAGGACGGAGAAGCCTGGTGTGCTGCAGTCCATGGGGTCTCAAAGAATCGGACATGACTTAGCGACTGAACAACAGCTAGGATAAGGGGGCTTCCATGGTGGCTCAGTGGTAAACAATCTGCCTGCCAGTGCAGAAGATGCAGGTTCTATCTCTGGATCAGGAAGATTCCCTGGAGAAAGAAATGGCAACCCACTCCAGTATTCTTGCATTTCGAAGTCCCACGGACAGAGGAGTCTGGTGGGCTATTGTCCGTGGGGTTGCAAAAGAGTTGGACATAACTGAGGGATGAAACAACAACTATGAAAAAGAGTGGTTTCCCAAATAGAGATATAGGAATCCAGAGAAGCAGGTAGTTTGGGGAAATGTAATTTAAATTTGTTTACTTTGAGTAACAGTAAAATGAAAATAACAACAAGTCCCCAAAAATATCATGTAAGAGATCACTGCTGAGGACCCAATTAGGGCAAACCAGCACAAGATTATCAAAACATCGTAATCATGTTGCTCTTAGAACCAGACCAGCAAAGAGAGAGGTTGAAGAAAAGAGCCTCATTTCAACTTAATGCATATTTATTGAGCAGTTACTATGTACAAGTCTACTGCTTGGCCTAATGGGAGATGAAACAGATATTCTTACTGATTTTTAAGTGTCCTGAAAAACGTACAATAAATACAAGGTAGGCTGTTTGGAAGAATTTCAACAGTTTGAAAATTCTGTAGAATATGAAAAAGGGATGAATTAATTTTAACTGAAGGATTTGGACCAGGCCTGTAAGAACGAGTTAATCATTTGGTAAATGGATGTGGGGAAGGGTAATTTTAGGCAGAGGGACTAGCCTGAAAATGGTCTGGAAACAGGAAGTGAATCTTCCTCAGTGCTGATCTGATGCTTCACTTGTCTGTCTAAGACCTCCCCGACCACCTCCCCTCTGTTAACGCCTGACGTGTGTGTGGCATTTGAATGAGTGTGACTATCTCTTTAAACTCAGGTATGATTTAAAGTCTATTACAGATTTTATGTAGGTCACTCCCTGAATGTTGGCTAAATATAGCTGCAGTGGGGATGGCCTCATTCTCTTATTGTATACATCCAAGTACATCTGTTCACGGAGGAACAAATGAAGCAGTGGAAGTGAACTTGCCCCATGTGACCTCTGTGATGCTGTGATTATGACCCCGTCCTTGTTTTAAAAGAATGTCTCCTAAGCCCCAGTCTGTTTACTCCAAGCAACATTTAACCAAAAGAAGACGAAGGAGGAGAAATAAAGAAGAGGACAAGGAAGGAGGGATACAGGGAGAGATTAACTAGAATAGATACAATCTATACTGAAAAGGAAGAGCAAAATATGACAGGTGAAGGAAAATGTGACATTTCAGACATTTTCTATCTGCTTATTTTCTCAACAGACCTC
Organism: Ovis aries; assembly: GCF_016772045.2. NCBI lineage: Eukaryota > Metazoa > Chordata > Mammalia > Artiodactyla > Bovidae > Ovis > Ovis aries. The sequence goes on along the minus strand of NC_056056.1, from coordinate 85,263,028 downwards.
TCAATCCCTACCTAACATTATAGTACATATTAACTTGTTTATTATTTTTCAACTGTCTGTCTCCTTCTCTAGAATGTAAGCTCCAATGGCAGGGATTAGTACATTTTGCTCTTTGTTATACTCTCAGAACAAAGTATAATGCCTGGAATATAATACATATTCAATAAATATTAGTTGAATGAATGAATGGATATCATGAGATGTGTATATTGCTTTCAGCCAAGGGGTCTGATGTAGTCATTTTAGTTTGGTGCTAAATGGTGTTTGGAAAACTGGTTCTTTGCAAAAAAAGAAGAGATCTTTGCTTCATACTCTAATCAAAATAAACTCAAAAGTGAATTAAAGGATTAAATATTTTTAAAAGCCATAGAAGTCTAGAGTTAGTGAATATTTACTTTGTCTCTGCATGTCTTTTTAAGAAAAAAAGCGCTGGAAAAAAATCACAAAGGGAAAGGTTAGTGACTACATCACATCCCAATTAAAAAATTTCCCAATGTAAAAATATTTTCAACAAATTCAGAGACAAATAACAAAAACTGGAAAATTTCCTACAAAAATATTACAGCACTTTAATGATATATAAATAGTTTATAGAATCAATAAAAAGGAAAAGTCTGAAACCCTGATAGAATATGGGTGAAGAACACAATTTACCAAAACAAAATTGCAGATGGCTAACAAATAGAAGAAAAGGTTGAAGCTCAAAGAAACAATGATTAAAACAAGGAGTATTATTTTTTGACTAATTTAATTCAAACGCAGTAAACGTGTTAAAATGTTCATACCCCTAATTGGCTTCCTGTTCTTTGGATGAACATAACCTGTTTGGTAAGAATATGGTACTGTGACCTAAATCAGGTCACAGAAGTCAACAGTAGAATGAGCAGTCTCATCTCCCAGTTCACTCCAGGTAGAATTACTGTGGACCAGGTGAATCAGTAGACACGCTGACTACTCCTTAGCTTAGCTTAGTACACTCCCTTTTATTTGAATCCAAATCTATCCTTCTCCTTTTTGTCTATTGTCCATTGTCCATAACCCTCTCAAAGTCCACCCCAATCTCTTTTCCAGAGTCACACTGTGTTGATTTAGCCTTGATTACTGCGTTTGGAATATATACTTTAAAATTATGATTTCATTAACATGAGAAGTGAAGGTTGAGGGTCCTCCAGTTAAGGCAACAGATGTGGTAACAGCACAATTTAGTTCTGGTGCAACCCTCACACTAAAGACTTGAACCCCAACCATGTTTTTGGCTCATGTGTAACCTCATGAATGTAGACACTTTAACTTCTACCATTTATATTACTTATGTTTCATATGTCTTATCTAAGACATGATTTTCCAAATACACTAATTTAGGACATTGCATGTCATACAGTATGTTTCCAAGAATATATACAACCATAATATTATAACTTTTCAAGCCCTCTGGTCAAATATATTTTGTATAATTATTAATTAATTGAATATATTCCAACATGGTATATTTTCCTTTGGGTCAATATTACCTAACATCCTTTGACTCAGTAGTTTCATATTTAAGAATTATCCAAAGGAAATAACTGAAATATATATAAACCTTTAAGTAAAAAGCATTATATTTCAATGCATTATCTTATATTGAAAAATTATAAATAACAAATTTACAACAAAGGTGAATGAGTAGGTAAACTCTGGCACACTTGTAGGATAGAATATTATATAGCCATTAAAAATGTACACTTAGACAAACATTTGAAGGCTGAGGGGAAGGGCTTATAAGAATCTTATGCAAAAGGAAAGAAAAAGGAGGGCAGAATCAAAACATATCTTTTATGTGATTTCAACACTATAAATATGCATGCGTGTATGCTTAGTCGTGCCTGACTCTTTGAGACATGATGGACCATAGCCCACCAGACTCCTCTGTTCATGGAATTTTTCAGCTAAGGATACTGGAGTGGGTTGCCATTTCCTACTCCAAGGGATCTTCCCAACCCAGGGATCAAATCCATTTCTCTTACATCTCCTGCATTGGAAGGTTAATTCTTTACCACCATGCCACCCAGGAAGCCAAAGCTAATGCTATTAATACTTGCATTTATATTCATAGTACAAAATAGAAGGAAATATACCAAAATGGTAATGGTTATATTAAAGTAATGAAATTTGGGGTGACTCTCTTTTTTCCTTTTTCTCTGTAATAAAAATATTAATAATTTAAGAAAATGGGTTATATGCCCAAAGAAACTCTAACTATAAAACTATGGGAACCAGTCCTACAGTAATAGGTTTCATCATCAAAATTTCTATCAAATGTTTTCTAGGATTTGTAAGCCCTGTTTAAGCCTCAGCCTCTTTTTACCATTGAGGCATGTTCTTCTATCTCTGCCAGACCTGTGTTGCATCCAGGGATAGATAAGATAAGTTTCCACCACACCAGGCTTCCTATCAGCCTCAGTGTGGCCTGGTAAGAATGACTTTAAGGATCAGCTTCTGCAGGAAGTGTAGAGGACTAGATTTGGGAAATTTACTCTTGACTGTTCAAATGACTCACTTTGTGTTTTAAATCACTGCGTTAAATTAATGGCAATGGGTTAATCCATTGCATTGGATTAACGGAGGCTAAAACTTAGGGAGTGGCAGCTGGCAGAAAGACCCCATTTCTTCTGTAGCAACCCTGATTTAGGGGGAAGCCAAAGCAATTACCCTGGCATTCTTGTCATTATGGGCTACTTCAAAATACCTGAGCTCTCGCTCCTGTAGAGCTTTTAGTCAGGTGTCACAGGAATTTGGCATACCTTGTGGAGATTTCTCAAATCTTGATATTTAAAACTTTGCAGAGTTCTCAAAGCACAGGCCCATTCCCTACTTTTCTGACTTTAATAATGAGACAGAAGGGAAGGAGAAGTTTGTGTAAAAGACAAGTTGGAATAACCTGCTTAATTTATGAAAATTTAGTTTAAGGGATCTTTGGTGAAAAAAAAAAATTTGGAAGACAATGATTAAAATTCATCTTGAGAAGAGTTAAGAGCCAAGAAAGTAAAGGAAATTGAGAAACAGAAATTCATTTAAGAGCAGGAAATAGGAAGAATTCAGACGCCCCTCCCCTATTTCTTTGAGCCTAAGAAGCCCTCTGTGGTACCGTAGGCTTCCAAGTACAAGAGTTCCCTGAACCTGCCTCCGGTGGGAGCCCGCCTCCAGCGGCAGGATGGAGGGATCATAACCTCTCTAGAGCAGCTTCACGAAAAAATCAACGAGATGAGGAACGTGTTCAACTCGCTGGAGAACAAGGTAGACATCCATTTCTAATCCTGGGGGTGGGCTGTGGGCTGTTAAACAAGAAAGAAGGAGACAGAGCAGAGCAAATAAGTCCACGTCTTTAGAGTATTTTTTTTGCTTACAAAGGAATGGCCAGTTGGTACCAGAAAACCAGTCTGCAGTAGCTAAAAGGTTTCAAAATCTCCCAAGCAACTTAAAAGTGACCTGTAGTCTCAGTGTGTGATTGTACTCACTGTATATGGCACCCCCCGGCCTGATCAGTGGTTGTGAAGCTGTTTATAAAGCAGTAGTGCTACTTCAGTGGCAGGCATTGAAGGAGCTCAAAGTAACATGTGGAAAGAAAATGGGCGCTCCCAGCTCAAAATGGTTTCAGAATTCCCAAAGTCCCTATATAACCTGGCTGTTAGTGAAATGTATTGATAGCTCTTAATATTTGAGAACTGGGGTTCTACAGGTGTAGGGAATCCTGCTGCTTCCTTTTGCCTCCTGGGCAAAATGCCACATATCCTCCTAGGGGAATAGTGAAAATGAAACCTATTTCTGTTGGAAAGTGGTTCCCTTTTTTTTTTCCAAGCAGGAAACATGAGTGAATGTTAGGTTTCCTTCCTTCAATTTTAAAACGTGCCTACATTTTGCTTTGATATCACATGACCATCGACTTCATTTTCCTCACAGAAGGTGAATTTGTATAATGAAAATTACCAAATCAAATGTAGTTGATCTGGTGATTTAACCTAACATGACAACTGAATTAGGACATGTGCTGAAACCCATCACAGACATATCAAAATTAAAAATGACTGGAATGAAATACAGATTGCTCATGTTGTTTCCCAATCTTTCAGCTCCAAACACCTGAGATGTCATGCTTCTTTTTCCTCAGAATGATCTCCTTGATTCCTCTTATTTCCCCCTCCTCCAAGCCTTCTGTGAAGCACAGAGACCCACAAGCCCTATATTTTGAAAATATGGTGCAAAAGAATAATTCATTTTATACTTTGAGATGTCATACAAGTTGGAACCATTTGGAAAGGGTGTTCAAGGCTCCTAAAAAGTTCTGTTTTAAAAAGCAATCTGGAGTAAGCATTTCTATACTTAGCAGAATGTAAGATCATAAAAATCATGTAAGTAATGTTATTATTACCTTATTGTTATTTTCTTAACCTTTTGTTTGTTGAAAATGCTTTTTTCACTGACTCAATAAATAAAACTGAATTTTAGAAGTGCTCCATTTTCTTCACATTTCTATTTGTGCTTAGCTTTCTGATTTGCCACTTCAAGGGGGAAAAGAATTAAAATTTCTTGAATACTTTTTACATAACAAGCATATGCTGTGGTAGGTACCTTACCTACATTTATTCATTTAATTCTCAAGACAGTCCTGTGAAATATTATCCTAGCTATATTATGGATGAGGAAATTGCTACAAAGAGGCTTGCCTGAGGAAATTGCTACAAAGAAACTTGCCTATAAGGTTTTAGTACTTATAGGAGAGTTGCTAGGATTTATACCCTACCTGACTCCAAAATTGACACCCTTTTCATGGTTGGAAGTTGACAATAAAAATCCAAGTGTGCATTCCTACATGACCAGGCTTGACAGCTGAAGAGGATTCTCGTCACTATCAATGTGCTGAGTTTCTACCATTGTAGGTTTTCCTGCCCCTGGAAACACCATAATCTCCTTTTTCATGATATCATCCAAGAATATAGAAAAAAATAACTTCTTCCCTTTCAAAGAAATATTCAGATATGCTTAATTATTACTTTTTATCATTACATTTTTTTAAGGAAAGAAATAACTGAATTTCTTCAGCATCGTTTCTTGCATGGAATTCAAAGAGTTACTGATCAACACTGTCTTTCACATGCATAGCTTGCTTTTAAAGTAAATCTCTTTTTAATCAAAGGTGTTTGAATAAATAGTAAGTTGCAGGAACACTTGCAAACAATAAATTGTTGCTTTTTCTAATCACTATCAAGCTTCAGCATGAGTGATATAAAGAAGACCCACTTTTCCCTAGACAAATGGGGCCAAAGTGGCCTTAAGTTATGTACACAATAGTCTTCTAGTAAATGAGTTCTGTACATGTTCAAGAGCCTGGTTTTGCAAACAAAAGAAACATCCAAGGGATCAGAGATACCATTCATAATAATTTACAGCAAATTGAATTCACTCTTTGTGTATTATTTAGTTGCAGGCTCTAGCCTCTGAACTCAAAACTGGCTTCACAGAAGCAATGCAAGAACTGTCAAGAATTCAACATGGAGAATATGCTTTGGAAGAGAAGGTTAAGAGCTGCAGATGTTCCATGGAAGAGAAAGTTACTGAGATGAAGAATTCATTGAACTATTTTAAGGTAGGTCCTTCTTCTATTTCCCTCCTAGAGATTTCTGGTCATCTTAACAGAAGTTTTAAAAAAAAAAAAAAAAACTTGCCTTTTTGCCTAGCAACCAAATACGAGAATTTTCCTCTGGCCCATTCACTAACTTTCATGGAAAACTATCATGTTTTACTTAGTGGGATCTCTATGTTAAAATTAGAAGCTACAATAGAAGTAAAGTTTTCGTCTCTCATTCATTCATTTAATATGTATTAAAAGTTTTCTGTGTACTAGATATCATGTTATATGCTTTAACTTCATATACCAGATTAAATACATATAAATTCTTATTTTTTAGGAAGAGCTGAGCAATGCCATGTCAATGATCCAGGCCATCACTTCCAAACAAGAAGAAATGCAACAGAAAATTGAACAGCTTCAACAGGAGAAGCGAAGAGAATCTCGAAAAGTTAAAGCCAAGTGAGTGTCTGACCAAAAAACTGACTAAAGGCAAACATATAAGCAACGGCTCATAGTCGGGCGCCAGAAATACCTTTCCCTCTATTGGTGGACAGCTGGCCACTGGGCTCCATGGACCAGCATGTGATAGAGTTATGCAGCAGAAAAATGAATGGTGGGACTTCTCTGGCAGTCCAGTACTTAAGACTCCATGTTTACAATGCAGGGTGCAAAGATTCAGTTCCTGGTGGGGGAAATAAGAACAGTAGCAGAAAACACACTTAATATAACTGGAAGTTAAATGAAAATGACATGAAGTGGCAGGCAGAATTTAACTGTAAAAACGTAAAATAACAACTAGAAAGTGAAAGTGTTAGTCACTCAGTCACGTCCGACTCTTTGTGACCCCATGGACTGTAGCCCACTAGGTACCACTGTCCATAGAATCCTCCAGGCAAGAATACTGGAGTGGGTTGCTAGTTCCTTCTCCAGGGGATCTTCCCAACCCAGGGATTGAATCTGGGTCTCCCACATTGCAGGCAGACTCTTTACCAGCTGAGCCACCAGGAAAATAACAACTAGAAAGATGTATTTAAATTATGATTTTTGTGCTAAAATAGTGGGTCACCAGTGATTTTATTACATTTCTGAAATTTCTCTAATACTATTATTATTTTACTTTGACCATTGAAAATAAATTTATGTTAAACAATAGTCCAACCAGGCTGAACTAAGTAAAGCTTCACCACTAAATAGATATAATCTTCATTGTTACATGTTTTAATACGATCAAATTTAAAACATAACTAATATTTGTGTGACCCTGGAGAATGGTTCAGTATTTTCAGTCGAGCACCTGCTCCTTCCTGCTACCTTTGTGTTGCTTTGTGAAGAGAATGTAAATTATCCCAAGAAATTGTTCCCACTGTAAACTCTGTAACAGGGAAGCTAGTAACAGAAAAATAAGAATGCAGATATTATAATTAGAAGGCGAATTGTATGTATTTGGTGATGAGTTGCATTGAATCATATGAATGGCTAGTATTCAACTGTGTTTAATTTACAAAAACTGCAACTTTGTATGGTTCAGAAATTTTCTTGACCTATTCTGAACTGACTCTTTTCTTACCCCATCACATAGTAAGAGCCTTTTTTCTTCTTCTTCTTCTTCTTTTTTTTTTTTTTTTAGGAAAACTCAGAAGGAAGAACATGGATCACAGGCTGGACCTGCTCAAGCACAAGGAAGTCCTTTCCGTTCCATCAACATCCCGGAGCCTGTTCTTCCAAGTGAAGACTTTACAAACCTTTTGCCTTCTCAGGCCTATGAAAAAGGTACAGTTCACACATCATATTGAATTAGCCAAGTAGTTCTCCCTTGGTTCCTAGGACTTCGGTAACACTGAGAATAGGCTTACAGCCTCCATCTTTATAAGATGAAAATGGTGTATTGCTCAGGATTTTTGCTTTTATGACTGGAATGTAGAATTCAGAGGATCTAAGAGATGGAGAGAGTCTGCCCAAATTTAAAAGATTTTCTTTTGAGGAAAAATACTAATCTGGGTATTCTAAGTTTCAAACGGGTTGGAAATAACTTATTATACAATAATACCATACAAGCTGTAGTAAAAAAAAATTCTAATTATTCATTCTAAAAAATTGTTTTATTTTCTACATTACTTCTCAATCCTTACCTCTCTGCACAGATGGCAAATTGTGTTCTTTTTTTTTTCAGCAAAGGTTTCACAGATATGAGAAAGTTATATCTGCTCTAACAGGCAAGCATTGATGTCAGTGATAACCTAATTCTATACTTTCCTTTCTCTGGAAAACTGATCTGGTGGTGTTTGTGGGCTGAAACAGCCACAGCCATATCACCTAAAATAATTAGAAAATATCTGTATGTAGCAGTCCTGAAGAAAACGGCTTTCCAACAGATGTTGCTAAGCATGTTCACTTACATGTTTGCTACGTCTTTGTATCCTCAACAATGTCTAGCAAGCACCTTATATGCAGGAGCATGAATGGAGATACTAACACTGTTTGGATAAAGTTTCCTATGGTTTTTAGGTCTCATATTGAAAGTCTCCAAAAGAGGCTGAATAACTTCTAGACCAACTATAATCTCAAGAGCAGGACTGGTGGTTTTCCACCCTTATGGCTTAAGAAACAATGTAACTCATATATTTAAAGATAATAAATCTGCTTTGGATAATATAAAAATCTTAATCAAGTGGCTTTTAAGTGGTATTAACTTCAAAGTACAGATTTGCTTTTTTATTTTTTATCCATTTGAGTATTTATTGTAGAGACTCAATAGGTGCAGCCTGGGAAAACTCACTTGCTCCATCTAGGGAATGGCTTCATCACAGGTGGCTCTGCCTTTTTTGCTCCACAGCATAAAGAACACAGCATAAAATGAAGATATTGTTAAGAAAGAATGTAGAATGGGCTTGGAAGGTAGAAGTTAGATCAGAGTTAAGTCTGGGACAGCCGACCACACGCACAAGATAAAAAATTAAAAGTTATATTTGCAAAGTGCCCAGTTGCATGGCAAATTCTCCTTCTTTCATTATTATATAGGCATGGCTTATATAATATAGCTTATTCTACCGAGTTGCTATACTAATTTGGGGATAATATGCCATAGTAAGACATTCTGGATATGATTGGTGGTAGTTTATGTTAAAACTTGAGGTCAAAGGACCAAACTATCAGAAGGGGTTGGCTTACCCATTGTTAATTATAAAATGGTGCCATTGTTATCCACTGACCCAAAATTCAGTATCTTAAAAGAGCAAACATTCATTATATCACAGTTTCTCTGAGTTGGGAATCTTTGCACAGCTTAGCTGAGTGCCTCCGGCTCAAGGTCTCTCATGAGGTTGCAGTCAAGGTGTTGGGCACCGGCTACCCTTCCTTCTATCCATCCATTCATCTACACGTTCATCCATCCGTTCACCTCAAGCACTGATTTAGGTGGTGGGATGTCATAATGAACAACAAGAATTTCTAACCCTCAAGGAGCTGTTGTTCTGAAGGAAGCAGACAATGAACAAGACAAAATATGTATTAGATAGTGGTCAGAAGACAAATAAGGGAACACAGGTATAATTTTAGAGAGGGTACCAGGTAAAGACCTGAAGGAAGTGAGAAAGTAGGTTTATGGATATCAGAGTGGGGAAAGGGACCAGCCCCAAGGTACTAGGAGGAACATCACTGATGTGCTCAAGAAATTGCATCAGACCAGTGTGGTCATGTATGGATGTGAGATTTGGACTGTGAAGAAGGCAGAGCACCGAAGAATTGATGCTTTTGAACTGTGGTGTTGGAGAAGACTCTTGAGAGTCCCTTGGACTGCAAGGAGATCCAACCAGTCCATTCTGAAGGAGATCAGCCCTGGGATATCTTTGGAAGGAATGATGCTAAAGTTGAAGCTCCAGTACTTTGGCCATCTCATGCGAAGGGTTGACTCATTGGAAAAGACTCTGATGCTGGGAGGGATTGGGGGCAGGAGAAGAAGGGGACGACAGAGGATGAGATGGCTGGATGGCATCACTGTCTCGATGGACATGAGTCTGAGTGAACTCTGGGAGTTGGTGATGGACAGGGAGGCCTGACGTGCTGCGACTCATGGGGTCGCAAAAAGTTGGACACGACTGAGCAACTGAACTGAACTGAGTGGGGCTAAAAGCAGAATAAACAGGGAAACAATAGGAGATGGGTTTTAAAAAAAACAGCAGGCAGAGGAGGGGGGCAGATATTTCAGGGCCTTAAGAACATTCTAAGATCTTTGGTCTTTGCATGGAAACGGGGAGCTGTTGAAGGGCTAAGCAGAGGCTTGACAGGGTCTGACTTACATTTTAAAATCATCCTTCTGGCTCTGTTTAGCATTACCATCCTCACCATCACAGTTACATAATCATTTAGCTCTTGCTGTGTGCAGTTTAGAAATGTTATCTTATTTAATTCTTATGGCAATCTATGAGTTAAGTACTAGTTATATCTTTTTAGAAACGAGAGATTAGTACTTGCCACACTCTATTGTAATTTTTTTTACTGCTCTGGCTTCCCCAGTAGAAGGTAAGCTCTGTGAGACTATCCCAGTTCTTAGTTCATAGAAGGTGCCTGTCTGTGTTAGTGGGATGAATATTGATTGACAGCTTTCCTTCATCTGCAGCACAAGAGACCAGATCCGTGCATGTAGGAGACAGCAATGTGAAGGGAATAATGGGTCCTGGTGAGTGGTGCTTCAAGTTCTCTTTTCTTCTAACAGTCTCACCCTTTCCCTTCTTCTACCTTTCCTGCTTCTACGCCCTCAGTCCCAAACCAGGAATGAAAGAACTCAGGCAAGATAAAGCACTATTTCACTAAGATTCCAAGATGCATGCTGGAGTAGGTCAGCAACTCAGTTAATCCCAGAGAGAAGGGGAAGGAAGTTGAAGATAAAACCAGTCTTCTTAGTTCCTTCAGGCTTGTTTCAGTTACCACTGAACTAACACTTGCTGAGAACTCACAAGTGCAGGTGGAATGACATTTAAGTTTTCTGTGGACCACACACCTTATAGTTTATGTAATTTAAAAGTTATCTGGAGATAATTCACCGGAATTTTATAAATTATTTCATCTTCCCTCCCTCCCTTCCTCCTGCCTTTTGGAAATATACCATCATCAGGGCCAAGGAGGACAAATTCCAAAATACGACACTGTCTTTGGTACCCTTCTTCCTGCTCTTTCTGCGTTTTCTTCCCAGGTGTGCTCACCTGAAAGGAAGAAATATGAAGAATCAATACATATGACTATAAGTTAGTTTTGTTATTATATTTTACAAAATAAATAATTTATAAATTAACTAATTTATATTTTATTTTGTAAAATTTATATTTTTAAAGTCATTCAGTAGAGTCTGTGTGCCAAAAGTTAAGTATATAGACCAGAAACAGAGAAAGGTGATCCTTTGTAACTGTGGAGACTTTAAATTCTTAATAGATATGTTTAACCCTCAAAGGATAGTTGTACCCAAGCAAAGGCATAATATTTTTCAGTTAGTAACAAATATAATTTAAAAAAAAAATCAGAACTTGATGGCAGATGTTATTTTTCAGGAATGACCCCAACAACTCCAGAAGCAGAAGAAAACCTTAAGCCTTGCCTCTCAGCTGATATCCAACCCAAGAGTCATCTCCCACCTGGTGTGTGGAGGCAGCCTAAGGATGCTAAAGACTGGGGTGAAGAATACGTCACAAAAGACCACCCAGATAAACTCAAGGAAGTGGGCCAGGGCAGACATAGCTCCTTGGAAAATGTTTTATGTGAAACTTCTTTAGCTGGTAAGTCCCAAGGGGCAATGTGGGCTGAAAATGTAAAGAACAAGAAACCTAAGGGCTGGAATCCTTGCAATTTAGATGCAGTGGACCTATGGGACAATTGAGCCTCTGGTTTCCTTTTGAGATGAACAAACCGAAGTCTTTAGTGGTAAAGGGACTCACCTGAGGTCACACAGCTAACTGGGACTACCACCTTGATCCTGGGTATCCATGACACTTAGTATTGTACTGCTCTGGAAAAAAAAGGCATAAGGTTAGTGGAGAAGAAGGCAGAATTTTGTGATGGATTTATTCAGTGATATGGAATGTTCAACATATGAATCTTGTATCAGGGGTTCACCACCAAAATGTCAAATACTGCAAAGAGGTCTGTTTTTCCTTTCCTCCCTTTTTCCCTCTTTCCTTTCTTTCTTCAAATGATAAATCATCACTGAGCACTTAGCATAGGTCTGACAATGGCATTTCCCTCCAATTGTCATTTTTAATTAAGTAATTTTAATTGGAGGCTAATTACTTTACAATATTGTAGTGGTTTTTGCCATACATTGACATGAATCAGCCATGGGTGTACATGTGTCCCCCATCCTGAAGCCCCTTCCCATCTCCCTCCCCATCCCATCCCTCAGGGTCATCCCAATGCACCAGCCCTGAGTGTCCTGTCTCATGCATTGAACCTGGACTGGCAATCTATTTCACATATGGTAATATACACGTTTCAATGCTATTCTCTCAAATCATCCCACCCTCACCTTCTCCCAGAGTCCAAAAGTCTGTCCTTTACATCTGTGTCTCTTTTGCTGTCTTGCATATAGGGTCATCATTCAGTTCAGTTCAGTTCAGTCACTCAGTCGTGTCCGACTCTTTGTGACCCCATGAATCACAGCACACCAGGCCTCCCTGTCCATCACCAACTCCCGGAGTTCACTCAGACTCACGTCCATTGAGTCAGTGATGCCATCCAGCTATCCCATCCTCTGTCGTCCCCTTCTCCTCCTGCCCTCAATCCCTCCCAGCATCAGAGTCTTTCCCAATGAGTCAACTCTTTGCATGAGGTGGCCAAAGTACTGGAGTTTCAGCTTCAGCATCATTCCCTCCAAAGAAATCCCAGGGTCATCATTACCATCTTTCTGAATTCCATATATATGCTTTAATATACTTGTATTGGTGTTTTTCTTTCTGACTTACTTCACTCTGTATAATAGGCTCCAGTTTCATCCACCTCATTAGAACTGATCCAAACGTGTTCTTTTTAATAGCTGAGTAATATTCCATTATGTATATGTACCACAGCTTTCTTATCCATTCATCTGCCAATGGACATCTAGGCTATTGTAAACAGTGCTGCGATGGACATTGGGGTACATGTGTCTCTTTCAATTCTGGTTTCCTCAGTGTGTATGCCCAGCAGTGGGATTGCTGGGTCGTATGGCAGTTCTATTTCCAGTTTTTTAAGGAATCTCCACACTGTTCTCCATAGTGGCTGTATTAGTTTGCATTCCCACCAACAGTGTAAGAGAGTTCCCCTTTCTCCACACCCTCTCCAGCATTTATTGTCTGTAGACTTTTTGATAGCAGCCATTATGACCGGCATGAGATGTTACCTCATTGTGATCTTGATTTGCATTTCTCTGATAATGAGTGATGCTGAGCATTTTTTCATGTGTTTGTTAGCCATCTGTATGTCTTCTTTGGAGAAATGTCTGTTTACTTCTTTGGCCCATTTTTTGATTGGGTCGTTTATTTTTCTGGAATTCAGCTGCATGAGCTGCTTGTATATTTTTGAGATTAATTCTTGGTCAGTTGCTTCATTTGCTATTATTTTCTCCCATTCTGAAGGCTGTCTTTTCACCTTGTTTATAGTTTCCTTTGTTGTGCAAAAGCTTTTAAGTTTAATTAGCTCCCATTTATTTATATTTGCTTTTATTTCCATTACTCTGGGAGGTGGGTCATAGAGGATCCTGCTATGATTTACATCAGAAAGTGTTTTGCCTATGTTTTCCTCTAGAAGTTTTATAGTTTCTGGTCTTACATTTAGATCTTTAATCCATTTTGAGTTTATTTTTGTGTATGGTATTAGAAAGTGTTCTAGTTTCATTCTTTTACAGGTGACCAGTTTTCCCAGTACCACTTGTTAAAGAGATTGTCTTTTCTCCATTGTATATTCTTGCCTCCTTTGTCAAAGGTGTCCATAGGTGTGTGGATTTATCTCTGGGCCTTCTATTTTATTCCATTAATCTATGTTTCTGTCTTTGTGTCCATACCATACTGTCTTGATGACTATAGCTTTGTAGTATAGTCTGAAGTCAGGCAGGTTGATTCCTCCAGTGCCATTCTTCTTTCTTAAGATTGCTTTGGCTATTTGAAGATTTTTGTATTTCCATGCAAATTGTGAAATTATTTGTTCTAGTTCTGTGAAAAATACCATTGGTAGCTTGACAGGGATTGCATTGAATCTGTATATTGCTTTGGGTAGTATACTCATTTTCACTATATTGATTCTTCCAATCCATGAACATGGTATATTTCTCCATCTATTTGTGTCATCTTTGATTTCTTTCATCAGTGCTTTATAGTTTTCTATATATAGGTCTTTTGTTTCTTTAGGTTCCCTCCAACTGTTTTTAGTATATGTGCTGCTGAAGTGAGCACTCCTCCAACTGTTTTATAGTAGGTAATTTTTAATTTTTTATTATCAAATACATGAAAACTGAATAACACTAAAAGGTTTATTGTGAAAATCAGTAGCACCCACTTTAAATTCTTTTGACCTATTTTTTTCTGGTGCTTGCTTCCATGTTTTAAAAAGAGTTTATGCTGCTATTTTTTTTCTATTGGTACATTGCATGCATGCTAAGTTGCTTTAGTCGCATCCAACTCTTTGTGAATCTATGGACTGTAGCCAGCCAGGCTCCTCTGTCCATGGGATTCTCCAGGCAAGAATACTGGAGTGGGTTGCCATGCCCTCCTCCAGGGGATCTTTCCAACCCAGAGATTGAACCTGCATCTCTTATGTCTCCTGCATTGGCAAGTTGGGTTTTTACCACTAGCACCACCTGGGGATACACAGACCTATATAATATGAGAAATATATTGGGTTGGCCAAAAAGTTCTTTTGGGTTTTTCCATAATGTCTTACAGAAAAACCCAAAAGAACTTCTTGGCCAACCCAACATTAATATTTCTAATATAGAAATATTATCTCATAAAGTTCTCTCATATACCTTTTCAGGCAATACCCACCCACAGAACCACTACTCTGACTTCTGTCACTGTAAATTAGTTGTGTCTGTTCTTGACTCCATAAAAATGGAATATTACAATATGTAGTTTTTTCATGTCTGGCCTCTTTCTCTCAACATAGTGTTGTATGTAATTCATTCAGTAATTTATTCCTTTTTATTAATCATATTGAATGAATTTACCATAATTTATCCATTCTCTCATTGCTAGAAATTGGATTGTTTCCAATTTAGGGCTACTATGAATAAAACTGCTGTGAATATTCTTGTATGTCTTTTTTTTTTAATGTATGCTCTCATTTCTCTTGAGTGTACACCTAGGAGTAGAATCTTTGGATTATGGGATAGGATTATGTTTAACTTTAAAACACCAGCAGTTTACCAAAGTAGTTGGAACATTTTATACTCTTACCAGCAATGTATGAAACTTTCCAGTTTTTTTACATTCTTCTCAGTATTTAGTATGATCAGCCTTTTAAATTTGAACCATTCTGTGGGTGTGTCCTGTGTCACATTGCAGTTTTAATTTGCACTTCCCTGAGGACTAATGATGCTGAGCATATTTTCATATGCTTGTTGACTATTTGTATTTCTTTTATGAAGTACTTATTTAAGTCCTTTGTCCAGTGTTTAAATTGGGTTATCTTTTTATTCTCTATTAGTATGGTTTCTTAATATATTTTGAATATGAGTTCCCTGTAAGACATACACGTTGAGAATATTCTATTCTCTGCCCTGCTTTTTCACCTTCTTGATGGTCTTTTGATAACAGATATTTTAAATTTTAATGAAGTTCAATTTATCAATTTTAAATGTTTAAAATAGTTTGTGACTTATGTGCCCTTGCAAAATATTTTTACCAGTTCTAAGGTTATCAAGATATTCTACTATGTTTTCTTATAAAAATCTTTATAGTTTTAGCATTCACATTTAGGTCTATGACTCATCTTGAATAAATTTTGCTGTGTGGTAGGAATCCAGATTCATTTTTTTCCCATATGGCTATCCAGTTGCTTCAGTTCCATTTATTGAAAATGCCTTCCTATTCTCATTGAAATGAGTAGGAAAAGCCGAGTCATCACATATATGTGGGTCTAACTCTAGACTCTAAGGCTTCCCATGTGGTTCAATGGTAAAGCATCTGCCTGCCAATGCAGCAGATGCTGGAGACATGGGTTTGCTCCCTGGGTCTGAAAGATCCCTTGGAGAGGATAATGGCAATCCACTCCAGTATTCTTGCCTGGGAAATCCCATGGACAGAGGAGCCTGGTGTGCTACAGTCTATGGGGTTGCAGAAGAGCTGGCCATGACTTAGGGACTAAACAACAAATTCTACTCTATATTCTTTTATTGTGATTAGGAGAGAATTGACATCTTGACAGTACTGATATTCCAGCTGAAGAACATGGTATTATTCCTTTTACTTGGGTCTTGTTTAATTTTTCTTAGCAATGTAACAAAGTCTATCATTGACATTTTTTTAAAACAGCATTTACCCTAGAGACCTCTGTCATCCTACTCCATTCTGACCCACTGCACTGCTGCCCTTCCAGGACTTCTCAGTCTTCCTGTGAATTCCCTTAAAATTTCTCATATGTTAGATTCCTAGTCAGGGTTTTGTGGAGGTGTGTTGCTGCTGTTGTTGTTGTTTTGCATATCCTTCTCAGTTTCTTGGTTTACTTGGTTTTGATGGAACACATAGCCTAGTAGTTTCCACATAATTCATTGGCTATTTAGATGAACATAAAGTCATTTTCCATTATCATTTTGAAGCAATTGTTCCACTGTCTTCTAAATTCTAATGTTGCCAGTGAAAAATCCAATATCATCTAATCCGCAGTCCTTCGTATGTTACCTGATTTTTCTTTCTGGTAACTTTCAGGATCTTCTCTTTACCTTTGGTATGCTAAATTTTCACAGTGATGTGGTATATTTTACAGTGATGTGAGAGATTTTTTTCATTAATTATGCTGAATGCAAATGGGCCCTTTCCTCTGGAAATACATGTCCTGGTATTTTTTGTATTATTAATTTGATAATATCTTCTCATTCATTTTCTTTCTTTTCTCTGAAACTTCTATTAGTTTGATATTGGCTCTCCTGGACTAATTTTTTCTATTACCGCCTTTCTTGGTGGGGAGGGAAATGGAGGCAGGTGTACAGATTTCCTTGACTTTGTCTTCTGCTCTTTTAAAAAAGCCAAAAAGTTTTTTTTCCTGGATTGTTTTTTGAAAATAGGATCCTGTGATTATTAAATGGGCAGAACATTTTTGGTAACTCTTTGAGGATATTAATTATAAGATGTTTTAAAAGATTTCTTTTTTTCCTGCATTGTCTCTATTTATGGTTCCTCCTTTTAAAAATGTGTATGTACTTTTTTCTTCTCTTTCTTTTATGATGTAAGATTGATTCAAGTATCTGAGGATTCTTAGTTAATTATTCATATCCAGGAAAAAGGGCCTAAATAAAAAGAAACCTAAAAATCCTGTGTTGGTCAAGCTGATCAATAAGTGGGCTTCTTATCTGCTAATCAGGTAGCAAATTTCCATTTTGATAGGTGACGTCTGTATGTCAGTGTTTGTAGACCTTTTTCACTTGGGCAGCTCATTCCTCCAGTGGAAGGTCCTCTGGTCTCCAGTCTGGACAGTATAAGTCTGGCTGCTGGCACTCTGGGACCTGAAGGCAAAGAGGCTGAGAGGAGTCTCACTGTTTTGTATGTGAGCCTTCTTTGAGTCCCTTTGTTTTCATTTTAGCATTTCAACTCTGCTCTCTGCTATGTCTGATGTTCAGATATCAGAGATTCGGGCTTCTCTAGCTTTTCTCATTTCCCCTGGGGTGGAATTGAGGAAGTCATCCAGCATGGGTATGGGGAACTGAAGGTTCAGCTTCACTGAATGTAGACTGTTTCTCCTGTTTACAGCATTGCCTCTTACTTGTACTCTTTTGATGCCTTGGTGTCACCAATCCTTGGGCCTTTCTGCTTCTCAGCCGATTTCCCATCCACAGATGAAAACACCAAAGTAAATGGTTTGGTGCCCTTTGCTCTGCTGATTTAATGACCATGCCTCCACTCTTCCATCTTCCAGAAACTTGCTGGTGTCTCTATTGCTTTCAATACCTTTTTATTGTTTTCTATCATCTAACAGGGTCTCAGGGAACAGTGGTTAACAAAAATTCCCTCCTTGGTTTGTTTTTAAAGCTAAAAGACAGACTGTGGCTCTAGAACTGCTTGAATCAGAAAGAAAATATGTCATTAACATCTCTCTGATCCTGAAGATCAAGGCAACATTCCAGGGGTCAGATGGAAAGAGGAATTCTAAAGAGAGAAGGTACCCATGTATTCATTGCCTTTGCTTTTCAGATTAATTAAAATTTAAGGTAAGTTGTTTATTGTTTCCACTTTGGGAATTCTGGTACTTATCAAGAGCTCCAGACACAGACTTGGAAAAGAGAATAGTCAGTGACTGCAGGTAACCCCTGGCAAGTCTCAACTTTTGACTTCCAGCAGATAAGAAAATGAGACGAGTCTCTGGGGCTTTCAGTGGCCCTCGCATGTCTGTTAAGAGCCTAAAGGGAAAAAGTGCAGCAGTGAGGAAGGTATTCCTGTCTGTTGCCATCTGCATATTCCACTGGAAATCCTGGAAGAACCCCTGGAACCACTTCTCGGAGCACAGGGAATGGATGGGAATGGAGATCTGAAGTGGCCATTAGATAAATGATACAGGGCTTACATAGCTGTGAACTTGGACCTTTCTTATTATTTGTTCAGGAAATCCTTGTTAAGGTATGAGCCGCATGTGAGTGTAGTCATGTTATGGGGGCAGAGCTTCCATCGGGCCTCTGATGTGTTACAGCAACTTGCTAGTCCCCAGGTTACCACACCCCTCCCTCTATATCTGTTCCAAAACTTCAGATTTTCTCTGCTTTCCTCTCTGTGGGAGAAAGCAGGAAGGAGAAACTTACGATTTGGTGGGGAAAGACTACTGACATAAAGATGTAATAATCCAGATCAACTGAGGAAAAGGCCAAGCCAAATAAATGAGAAGTCTGGATGATGGATGACTAGAGACAAACACAGCAGTACCACTTTAAGTATTCTACCAGGTAATATGCACTGGTGGTTCATGAAGTTGTGGGAAGCCTGAACTATATTTTCCAGATCCTTATCACCGCCACCCCCCAATTTTACTTGGCTTTGCAGCTGCCAGCAATAAACTCAATCACCAAAACACAATGTACCTCCATCGAAGCAACTGATATGAGAAAACATTCTATGATAAACCCATAATTGCTTCACTATTTGCAAGAATTATTTCACTGCAAAACTGAGATAAAATAGAAAGCTGTAAGAAGCAGAAGAGGGTAACATGACACTGAAAGCTGTGAACAGTAGAAGCTCTGGACTGGGTTTTACTTTCTGTGGCCACCTGGATCCTTGCTGGCTCTTCCTTCGCTTTCTGGCCACTTGATTCCCCCTTCTTCACCCCATCCAGCTTGTCTGAACCTCCCAGATTACCCCTTCAGCCCTCCGTGAAGTCTCTCTGGCCTCTTGCTATCTTGCTGGTGCCGGAAGATTTGCTCAGTTCACATTAAAACCCAACTAAAGCCCAGTCTACCTTTAGAGGTGGCTTTGCCTCCACATCTATGAGTCTAAGCCAGCAGCATCTCTTTCTAGCCTCTGAAAGTGTGGGGATGGGGTAAGGAGAGTGAAAGAGAGGACTGTTTGCTCCAGCAAACAGTAATCAGGCTCCATGCTTGGGTACTTCATTTACTTCATGAAATCTTCACAAGAACCTGTGAATCCTACCTGATAGATGAAGAAATTCAGGTCCAGTGAGGTTTGAAGTCACACAATCAGCTGAAGCCAGAGCTCAAACCCAGGCCTGTCTAATGCCCTTTCAACATGGCACTGCTTCTCTAAGGACCATGTGATTTCAAAGATACCACCTTAACTGACCGCAATATGCCAGCTGCCTCAACCAGAAGCTGACTTTGTCTCTTCCTGTTTCATAAATCAGGCTTTTCGATTAGCTGCCCATTTGTCCTGACTTCAGATCTCAGGTGACCCGTCAAATAGGGGAATGTTTTTAGTTCACAGAAGCTCTTTTCTACTTGCCCTCTCTTCTACTTCTCATGACCCATT
The DNA here is from genome assembly GCF_016772045.2 of Ovis aries. NCBI lineage: Eukaryota > Metazoa > Chordata > Mammalia > Artiodactyla > Bovidae > Ovis > Ovis aries. The sequence continues at coordinate 85,243,276 of NC_056056.1, read as the reverse complement.
ACTAAGGAAGAGGTGGGCCTTCCCCCAACTCCTGAGACTAAAAAATAATTAAAACTATCATACTTTCCCCAAGAAAGTAAAATAATGGTTATTTCTCATATCCATGATGATGCTATTTATGTTAGTTATCTGCTAAGCTAATCCTCTTTTCTGTTCTCATTGCCCAAGAAGAAAAAAGCTTCAACTCAGTATTCTTAGTGCTAATATAAAATCTCTGGTTCTGAGCTTTGCTGTACTTAGTCACTGTTCTTTGCGACTCCATGGACTGTAGCCTGCCAGGCTTCTCTGTTCATGGGGATTCTCCAGGCAAGAATACTGGAGTGGGTTGCCATGCCCTCATCCAGGGGCTCTTCCCTCACCCAGGGATCGAACTCAGGTCTCCTGCACTGCAGGTGATTCTCTACTGCCTGAGCCACCAGGGAAGCTCCTCTGAGCTTGCAATGTCACCCTTTTCCTATTGTTGTTGAGTTGCTAAGTCATGTCTGACTCTGCGACACCATGGACTCTAGCCTGCCAGGCTCCTCCGTCCATGGGACTTCCCAGGCAAGAATACTGGTTGCCATTTCCTTCTTTAGGGGCTCTTCCAGACCTAGGGATCAAAGCCAAGTCTCTTGCGTCTTCTGCACTGGCAGATGGATTCCTTCCCACTAAGCCACCAGAGAAGCCCTACTCTTTTCCTACCTGAGGTTAGAGCTTCATCCTCCTCAATTCATGGTTTCTTTTTTCCTAAGCTTTCTGAAGCCTGCACGTGTAGCCTCTTTAGTTAAATAGATCAGCGGAATGAAATACATAACAGAATGAGATTATTCCTCTTCTCTATTGGCGTTTTTCCTCCCATGCAAAGATGAAAATTACCTTATGAACATTTACCTTTCCCATCACAAACCACAAGCCTTCTGCATTTTCTGCCCTCATTGAAAAGTTACCTGGGGGTGAAAACAACACCCACAACTACATACCTGATGCTCAAACCTGCCACATCTTCTCAAACCTATAAAATAAAACTTCAGGTTTTCCCTAGAAAAACATGAAGTGCTCAGAAGTCTCTGCCGGCTGCTTCCAGCCAGCCCTGCCCCTGGTCCAATCGCCGGATGCTGCAGGAGCAAAGGCTGCCAGTGGAAGCCTGAGGGGAAAGTGTGGGCTGCTGTCCACTGGTAGGAGGATCTCAGATGTTGGAGTTCTTGGTTTTTTCTGGTATGTTTCACCCACACAGAGCAGGCTTGAATAGTCGTGCATGAACCCTTGTCAGGAGGGGCAAAGTCAGCCCCGCAGGATTTGCCAGTTAGCCTTAAAAACTGAACCCCAGGGCCACATCCTCCAAGAGCTCAATGAACTGTATGCTTCGGATCACCACTAGGCGGCACATGTTGTTACTATCAATGCCTCATCTTGCAGCTGCAGCTCAGCTGTTTTGACCTAAGTTACTAATTTATAACTGGATGTTCATTGATTGCTTGTAGTTTATTTCCCTTGTTGCTTAAGTACTGTCCTGCCAGAGTTGAAATTGCTTTGAAGACTTTAGAAAGAATAAACTTCTCATGGTACCATAATCTCACCCCTGGTAAAGAACAGAAAATAAGTTGAGCACTTAACATTTTTGTCCTAATGAAAAAGTTGCTTCTGGGAGTCAGGTCAGGCTCCAGGCAAAATAGTGAAATAGGTTAAGTGTGTCTATACTTCTCGCTTCTTTCTCCCTCTGCTCCTCATTTCCTGGCTCACCTCCTCTACACTCTACCCTAATTTCAAATATTATCCTTATTAAATTTTTTAAAAAAATTAAAGCCTGTTTTCAATATTTGAAAATATTGAAAATATTTCTGTGGAATATTTCTGTGAAATACTTTCAATATTTCACAGAAAGTGAAAAGTGAAAGTGAAAGTTACTCAGTCATGTCCAACTCTTTGTACAGTCTATGGGATTCTCCAGGCCAGAATACTAGAGTGGGTAGCCTTTCCCTTCTCCAGGGGATCTTCCCAACCCAGGGATCAAACCCAGGTCTTCTGCATTGCGGGCAGATTCTTTATCAACTGAGCTATCAGGGAAGCCATTTGACACAGAATCCACCTTAAATCATTGCTCTTCATGTAACTTACATGCTTCTGTGAAACTTAATAAGAGTATTAGCCTTTTGTGATCCCCATCCTAAAACCTTACACTGTCACTCCAGTGGACTATCCATGAGGCACCTGGACTCCAACCGAGTTACCAACTGTCCAACTCTGCAAGTACACTGGTCATAGTGTAACAGAAGACAGCTTTCTTGAAAGAAAGGAAAAGAAAGTACAGGATAGGACAGGAAAGAAAGGGGAAAAGGACAGGAAGGAAGGAGAGAAAGAGATAAATCAAGACATTTTATACAACCTACACTGACCACCCGTCACAATCTCAGATCTCACCACTGTGGCCTAACATCTCGCAGTGTCACACCAGGAATTTTACCTGCAGGCACTGTCAGCCTCTGGGTGGGGAGAAGTCTTTCCTGTCCAGGTCTTTTGCGGGTGCAGTGTTTCACTCTTTCAGTGTGATCAGGTCTGCTTTCCTCCATCAGCTTTATGGTTTCTCCCAGTTGGGCTGTCTCCTAGCCACGCCTCCAAATTCCCTCTGATGTGGACAGGCATTACTTAGCCTTAGGTCTTCCAAGCCTATTATATCAGCCCAGGAGGCCTCTCCTCCTGTGCTTAGGGAGCAGTGGGCTTCACATACATGGAGAATCAAGGTATAGGGAATGGAGGGGTTGGCAGACTGGAGTAGAAGGAATCCTTGTCCCTTTTCATGGGAGGCTGGCATTTGTGTGTCTACTCTGAGCTGCAACCACAGGGGAATTTTCTTTGCTTGGAAATGGGCTGACAACACCTCCTTCCAAACTGGTGTTCTTCCTACTGTTCTGAACAGAGGTCTGCTTGTTTGGGGGTGGCAAAGTACCCCAACTGTCCAAAGTACCCCAACTCATTTACTCTTGGTAGACCCTTGGGGAAATATCCAAATAAGTCAAACTCTCAGCAAGTGACAAGCAGGCCAACACTTTCCTCTCTGTTAAACTTGTAGTCCTGGCTGCTCTCACCTTTTGAGACAGACCCACATTCTGCCTATGGAATGTGTTCTCTGCTTTTACTTTACTACGGCTCACCCTTGAGTTCTTTTCTGCATAAAGCCAAGAACTCTTACTTGGTGGTCTGTCCCAGGAACCTGCCTGAGACCTGGGACATGACTATCCTCTCCTGACTCATTTTCCTGCAACTTCTTCACAAAGGATATTAATAAATCTACTTTTTACCTAAAACAAAAGAATCAAGAAAACCAACCAAACTAACATGAAAAACCTTGTGGTCTTGGAAGCACAGGGGAACTTACTTTCAGTTCCCCCAAATTACCAAGCTGGAGCTGACATCCTTGCTGTTGTCCAGCAAGGCTCTACTCCTGTTTCTTCCCTCCTCACTCCTTCAGGCCTCTGCTCACCCCGCTTCCCCATCCAATCCACCTTCTCCTTCCTCCCATGATTCTCTGACTCTCCTCTCCATCCCACCCTCCTCCTTCTCTCTTCCTTCCTTCATTTCCTCTGAAATAAATGAGACACACTGAGATAGAAGGCAGAGGGTGGGAGAGCAGGAGGGGGGCTCAGCAAAACTGGGACTACCTATGCTGTAGCCTCCTCTGGCAAGACTCCATCCATTCCCAGATTCCTCTTAGAAACTGAAGGAAAGGGGAAAAGTTAACACTTTTATGCCCTTATCCCCTGAACTTTCCGTTGCCAGCTTGAAACGAAACCTCCTCCTTCTCTAAGTACAGTTGGTAGCTATGAATGACCAAGTGCCACCTTAGTGCTGCCATCTGCAGCGTTAATTGGAGTAGATGATTTGCACATCAAGTGGGAAGAACTTTAAAACATTGAGAAAGATCTCCCTTAAAATTTTACTGTCACCTAAATGAGAGTGTATCATTTTGCTTTGAAAAGGCCACTCAAGCGAAGTGCTCTTAACTAGTTCAATACACATTTGAACAGGGGTCATCAGTAAAGGGGTCTTCCTGTGGTCTGAGGTTACCTGCTGTGAGGCTGACAGTGACAAACTCTTTTTTGAATACTAAAGGCAGACCTGTGACTCACAGGATTTTGAATGACTGGGAAAATTGGACTTGTTCCATATGTTCTTGAGGAGCCTTTTCTTCTCTACACCTGGTTTGTATGATCCTGTCTCTATTCTGTTTCAAGCCTCTTCCCTGGCTCTTTACGGTACATTGTCCAGCAGCACCTGGATTTGCTTCACGCTCTGCAGGAAAGGGTCTTGAAGTGGCCACGCCAAGGAGTCCTTGGAGATTTATTCCTTAAGTTAACAAATGATGAGGTAAGTTTTTTTTCTTAATCCTTTATAAACGTGAATTACATGCATCTGTGTCTTCCACGTCCATTTCTCTTAATGGAGAATCTAGAATCAGTGGATTTCAGAGTCCGAGGAGATCTAGTCTAACCTCCTTGTTCTACAGATAATGAAATAAAGTTCAGAGAAAAAATCATGGTTGAAATTACCCAGCTATCTAGATATTTGTAGATCTGTGGCTAGAACCCAAGTATTTTAACTTCCAGTTCATCATTTTTCTGCTGAACTATAACTGCCCCCCATTGAATATGATGTGTATGTGTGTATATATATATATATATATATATATATATGTACACATATATATCCATCCATACATATAAAGTGGCTCAGAGGTTAAAGCGTCTGCGTCCAATGCGGGAAACCTGGGTTCAATCCCTGGGTCAGGAAGATCCCCTGGAGAAGGAAATGGCAACCCACTCCAGTATTCTTGCCTGGAGAATCCCATGGACAGAGGAGCTTGGTAGGCTACAGTCCACAGGGTCACAAAGAGTCAGACGTGACTGAGTGACTTCACTTCTTCATATGCTTTCACACACAATTTCATTTCTTAAAGATTTAAAAAAATGTGTTGGAGAAGGCAACGGCAACCCACTCCAGTACTCTTGCCTGGAAAATCCCATGGATGGAGGAGCCTAGTAGGCTGCAGTCCATGGGGTCGCTAAGAGTCGGACACGACTGAGTGACTTCACTTTCACTTTTCACTTTCATGCATTGGAGAAGGAAATGGCAACGTGCCTGGTGGGCTGCCGTCTATGGGGTCGCACAGAGTCGGACACGACTGAAGTGACTTAGCAGCAGATGGGTAGCTATTTGTCTAGAATGTTTTTTGTTTTCACTTTTTTGGAGAAAGGATGCTAAGTTTTTAAATCTCTGTAATGTTCTTCAAAAAAAAAAAAAAAAGATTTAGGTCACAAGCTGCAAACTCAAATGCCTACAGGGCCAGCAGATGACATTAGTAAGTAGAAATGAGCTGAATGTAATACAATGTGGTAATACTACTGGGAAGTGAGCGTAAGTGGAGCACATATGCTTTTCTATAAGGAATAGCTACTCAGCTTTATCCAATTATTATGCAGGAAAAAAGGACTAGAGTTGCCAGATCTGGTATTTTAAGAGAAGTGGAAAGTCCAGAATTTTGTGTGAAATATTATTTTTAAAATATTGCATGGGTTAATTGAAATTGGTCTGCAAGTCAGATTTTACCTTCAGTTGACCTCTGTATATGAATGATTCATAATACAAGTTTACAAATTATTTATTTGTATAGAGTGGATGTAATGCCATCCCCCTAAACTCATTTTTACTCATTTATATTCAACGGGCTTTCTTGAGCTGAGAATTGTTATACCTATGGGAAAATAACTTTGAGAGGTGAAAACTGTTTTCCTGAGAGGATATTCCATAGGTGAATAAGAAATTAGTGGAAAAAGTCAAGAATTCCAGATCTAGACCCTCTGAGGTGAGTTGGAAAAAGTTCCTCATTTGGATGTAGATGATTGAAGCAGAGAGTAATTAAAAAACAAAATTTGCATTTTTATCATTTAACTGTTTAAAATATTTTTTTAAACTTACATGGCACCTTCTTTCTCTTTGGTTTATCATTTCACTTTCATTGAAGCAGGGATACTGAGTTTTGGTTTCCAAGTCCATAGGACTATTTTCCTTAAAACCAAAAAGGTTTTTTAAAAGGTGAATAAAAAAACAGAACAAATGGTACTAAACACATCTAATGAATGATTAAAATAATCTCTGCAATGTACTCCTTTAGATATGCATGAGTCCACCTGCCAAGGCAGGAGACGCAAGAGATGTGAGTTTGATCCCTGGGACAGGAAGATCCCCTGATGTAGGAAATGGCAACCCACTCCAATGTTCTTGCCAGGGAAATCCCATGGACAGAGGAGCCTGGTGGTCTATAGTGCACGGGGTCCCAAAGAACTGAACATGACTGAGCAACTGAGCACACACAAGCATACATATTAACTATTATCATTCCTGTCTCCAAGTTCTTACCATGACTTTTTCTGTTTGTTTTCAAGAATAATTTTTTGGATTATTATGTTGCTTACCTGAGGGACTTGCCCGAATGCATCTCTTTGGTTCATGTGGTTGTTCTGAAGGAGGTAAGTTAACACTGTCTTTCCATTCTCCTTTGGTTACATGTATGCCTACATTATGTTGCTCATCTTTCCAGAAAACACAGCAAGTACACTCTGAGCTTGTTCTCCATGCTGGGGAATGGCTTGAACAACGCCACTGGCTCTCCTCCCTGGGGTTCAAGGAGCCACTCAAGGATCAGTGCCATTGCTTTGGTCTTTGCCCTTCCTTACTGAACTTCTGTTCCATTCCACTGGAAAGGGCGAAGTAAACAAATATTCTCACCAGAGATCCTCAGGCTGCAGTTTGCAACCTTAACGGGTTTGGGGCTTTATAGACTTAGACATATTAATCTGAATATTAAATTCATGTCATAGTGTGTCTGTCATTTTACACGATTATAAAATGGCTCTAGTCATGTTGCTTTAAGTATTGCTACTGCAGTGATATATTAGATGCTCAATAAGCACATATACACATAAAGCAATTCTAGTTATTTTAGGTCAACAGAAAATAACTATATCAGAAGTTCTAAAGCTAAGAGTTAATTAAGTTTCACAAAAGATGAGAGGCTGTCTTAACTTTCTACTTCAACCTCTGACTGTTCTCAACCCAGTATAACACCTACCGTATATTCAGTTCAGTTCAGTTCAGTCGCTCAGTTGTGTCCAACTCTTTGTGACCCCGTGAATCGCAGCACGCCAGGCCTCCCTGTCCATCACCAACTCCCGGAGTTCACTCAGACTCACGTCCATCGAGTCGGTGATGCCATCCAGCCATCTCATCCTCTGTCGTCCCCTTCTCCTCCTGCCTCCAATCCCTCCCAGCATCAGAGTCTTTTCCAAAGACAACTCTTCGCATGAAGTGGCCAAAGTATTGGACTCAGCATATACTGAGTCAGCCTAAAAGTTCATGGGGGTTTTTCCCTAAGATGTTACAGAAAAGCCCAAATGAATTTTTTGACCAACCTAATATTTGAGAAAGGAGAAAGGAAGGGAAGAGACATGAAGAAAGTCCAGCATGTTTCCTGTTGCCAACTGGTTTCTCCCTTCTTCATTCTCATGAGGTTCAAAGCACCTTTAATGCCTGTTGGTAAAAACATTGTACAGATTACTTGCTGAAGAACCTTAACAAATTTAGTCAACTCAAGTCTAATTTATTGATTGCTCACTTTGCTAAGATGGTGTTGGAGGGTGGGGAGGAGGAGGGGGTGGTTTGGACCCCTGGGTAGATTCTAAAGAAGAATATGACATACTCCTTGTTAGCAAAGAGGCGTCTTCTTGAGCATGGCCCTGAATAAGTAGCCTCTCCAATGACAGATCAATGTTTCATGACACTCTTGATGAAGAAAATGCTCTAGTAAACCCTTGCTACTCTAGTGGAACTGACCTCAGTTTGCAGCCAGAACTGGAGGCACACTGAAGACTGACTCCACCTTTCTTTCATTCAGGGTGATGAAGAGATTAAGTCTGACATCTACACATTGTTTTTTCATATAGTCCAGCGCATCCCTGAATATCTGATACATCTACAGGTAGGCATGGCTGCTCAAGCCACCAAGCTGATTTTCATGCTAAACAGTTGTTTTGGGCTTCCAAAGAAAAGATACCATAAAGGGTTGAGGAATCATTAATATTTCTAGAAAGTGTTTGAATGATTTAGATTTTTATGATTACCCTATCTCCACCTTGTGGTATGAGCTAAAATCTCATCCTCAAAAGTTTTTGGCTTCTGCTGCCAAGTTGCTTCAGTTGTGACCGACTCTGTGCGACCCCATACACGGCAGCCCACCAGGCTCCCCAGGCCCTGGGATTCTCCAGGCAAGAACACTGGAGTGGGTTGCCATTTCCTTCTCCAATGCATGAAAGTGAAAAGTGAAAGTGAAGTCACTCAGTCGTGTCCGACTCTTCACAACCCCATGGACTGCAGCCCACCAAGTTCCTCTGTCCATGGGATTTTCCAGGCAAGAGTACTAGAGTGGGATGCCATTGCCTTCTCCGAAGTTTTTGGCTCATGATGCCAAAAAGGAAATTCTATCTTTATTTACCAGCAATCCACACCTATGCTGATCCAGGATATTTCTCGGTCAGCTCCTGCCAGATCCTAGGAACCTATTCAGTTCCTTCCATCTTGGTTCCACAGCCATCTAAATTCACCTCCACTCCCAGCCCTACCCCTTGGGTATCTAAGAAATATCTATACAAGCTCCCCACTTACCTGCTATTCTGACTACTTTCTTTTGACTTGTGTCCAAGGGTCTACCATACCTTGCTTATGTCTTGGGTCATGAAAGAAGCATGGAGAAGCTGATGAGCTGACATCTTCACACCACTTTCCTATAGGCTTATAACATCTTAGAGGGAGTTGAGTTGAGAGAGACTCATCAACACCACTACCAGTCCCTCTTCTTCCCACTACCCACCTGTTCTGGTTTAATTGATGACTGATTTTTCTAAGGAATTCAATGAAAGTATCTCAGAACTGCTTGGAATTTGTCCCAGGTAGAAGTAGCCCAGTATTATTAAAAACACTTTCAATTGTATGTGGCTTTATATCTTGAAACCATTCTTTCATAATAATTATCTAATTTAATCTTCAACTATCCCATGAAATCTGTATCATTATTAACACTTTAGATAATGGAGAGACAAAGAAGTAATTTGCCCAAGTTAAGATATTTTTTTGGTGGAAAAAATATAGGCTTGAAACCCAGGTCCTGTAAGCAGTGTGTAAGTAAGCAAACAAGAACCTAGACTCTACTTTCTGGCTTGAGTTCAAATCCTGGCTTTGATCTTCACTAGATGTGTGACCAGGGAAGATTATTTAACTTCACTGTGCCTTGATTTCCTTCTTTGTTAAATGGAGGTAAGAATGGTACCTATCTAACTGGGTTGGGGTAAAAGTTAAATGAGAAAATAATGTAAAAGACTTAGTGCTTGGCGATGTGAAGCACTCAGTAACTGTTCAGTTCAATTCAGTTCAGTCGCTCAGTTCAGTTCAGTCGCTTGGTCATGTCTGACTCTTTGCAACTCCATGAATCGCAGCACGCCAGGCCTCCCTGTTCATCACCATCTCCCGGAGTTCACTCAGACTCATGTCCATTGAGTCCGTGATGCCATCCAGCCGTCTCATCTTTGGTTGTCCCCTTCTCCTGTCCCCAATCCCTCCCAGCATCAGAGTCTTTTCCAATGAGTCAACTCTTTGCCTGAGGTGGCCAAAGTACTGGAGCTTCAGCTTTAGCATCATTCCTTCCAAAGAAATCCCAGGGTTGATCTCCTTCAGAATGGACTGGTTGGATCTCCCTGCAGTCCAAGGGACTCTCAAGAGTCTTCTCCAAGACCACAGTTCAAAAGCATCAATTTTTCGGCACTCACCTTCTTCACAATCCAACTCTCATATCCATACATGACCACAGGAAAAACCATAGCCTTGATTAGACGGACCTTAGTTGGCAAAGTAATGTCTCTGCTTTTGAATATACTATCTAGGTTGGTCATAACTTTTTTCCAAGGAGTAAGCGTCTTTTAATTTCATGGCTGCAGTCACCATCTGCAGTGATTTTGGAGCCCGAAAAAATAAAGTCTGACACTGTTTCCACTGTTTCCCCATCTATTTGCCATGAAGTGATGGGACCAGATGCCATGATCTTCATTGTCTGAATGTTGAGCTTTAAGCCAACTTTTTCACTCTCCTCTTTCACTTTCATCAAGAGGTTTTTTTAGCTCCTCTTCACTTTCTGCCATAAGGGTGGTGTCATCTGCATATCTGAGGTTATTGATATTTCTCCCAGCAATCTTGATTCCAGCTTGTGTTTCCTCCAGCCCAGCATTTCTCATGATGTACTCTGCATAGAAGTTAAATAGGCAGGGTGACAATATACAGCCTTGACATACTCCTTTTCCTATTTGGAGCCAGTCTGTTGTTCCATGTCCAGTTCTAACTGTTGCTTCCTGACCTGCATACAGGTTTCTCAAGAGGCAGGTTAGATGGTCTGGTATTCCCATCTCTTTCAGAATTTTCCACAGTTTATTGTGATCCACACAGTCAAAGGCTTTGGCATAGTCAATAAAGCAGAAATAGATGTTTTTCTGGAACTCTCTTGCTTTTTCCATGATCCAGCGGATGTTGGCCATTTGATCGCTGGTTCTTCTGCCAGCTTGAACATCAGGGAGTTCACGGTTCACGTATTGCTGAAGCCTGGCTTGGAGAATTTTGAGCATTACTTTACTAGCATGTGAGATGAGTGCAATTGTGCGGTAGTTTGAGAATTCTTTGGCATTGCCTTTCTTTGGAATTGGAATGAAAACTGACCTTTTCCAGTCCTGTGGCCACTGCTGAGTTTTCCAAATTCGCTCAGTCGTGTCCAGCTCTTTGTGACCCCATGGACTGCAGCACACCAGGCCTCCCTGTCCATCACCAACTTCCAGAGTTTACTCAAACTCATGTCCACTGAGTCGGTGATGCCATCCAACCATCTCATCCTCTCTTGTCCCCTTCTCCTCCTGCCTTCAATCCTTCCCGGCATCAGGGTCTTTTCAAAAGAGTCAGTTCTTTGCGTCTGGTGGCCAACGTATTGGAGTTTCAGCTTCAGCATCAGTCCTTCCAATGAACACTAAGGATTAATCTCCTTTAGGATGCACTGGTTGGATCTCCTTGCAGTCCAAGAGACTCTCAAGAGTCTTTTCCAACACCACAGTTCAAAGGCATCAGTTCTTTGGTGCTCATCTTTATAGTCCAACTCTCAAATCCACACATGACTACTGGAAAAACCATAGAGTTGACTAGACGGACCTTTGCTGGCAAAGTAATGTCTCTGCTTTTTAATATGCTGTCTAAGTTGGTCATAACGTTTCTTCTAAGGAGTAAACATCTTTTTATTTCATGGCTGCAGTCACCATCTGCAGTGATTTTGGAGCCCCCCAAAGTAAAGTCTGTCACTGTTTCCCCATCTTTTCCCATAAAGTGATGGGACCAGATGCCATGACCTTAGTTTTCTGAATGTTGAACTTTAAGCCAAATTTTTCACTCTCCACTGTCACTTTCATTCAAGAGGCTCTTTAGTTCTTCTTCACTTTCTGTCATAAGAGTGGTGTCATCTGCATATCTGAGGTTATTGATATTTCTCCTGGCAATCTTGATTCCAGCTTGTGTTTCATCCAGCCCAGTGTTTCTCATGATGTACTCTGCATAGAAATTAAATAAGCAGGGTGACAATATACAGCTTTGACGTACTCCTTTTTCTATTTGGAACCAGTCTGTTGTTCCATGTCCAATTCTAACTGTTGCTTCCTGATCTGCATACAGATTTCTCAAGAGGCAGATCAGGTGGTCTGGTATTCCCATCTCCTGAAGAATTTTCCACAGTTTATTGTGATCCACACAGTCAAAGGCTTTGGCATAGTCAATAAAACAGAAATAGATGTTTTTCTGGAACTCTCTTGCTTTTTTGATGATCCAGTGGATGTTGGCAATTTGATCTCTGGTTCCTCTGCCTTTTCTAAAACCAGCTTGAACATCTGGAAGTTCACAGTTCATGTACTGTTGAACCCTGGCTTGGAGAACTTTGGGCATTAGTTTACTAGCATGTGAGATGAGCGCAATTGTGTGGTAGTCTGAGCATTCTTTGGCATTGCCTTTCTTTGGGATTGGAATGAAAACTGACCTTTTCCAGTCCTGTGGCCACTGCTGAGTTTTCCCAATTTGCTGGCATATTGAGTGCAGCACTTTCACAGCATCCTCTTTTAGGATTTGAAATAGCTCAACTGGAATTCCATCACCTCCACTAGCTTTTTTCGTAGTGATGCTTCCTAAGCCCCACTTGACTTCACATTCCAGGATGTCTGGTTCTAGGTGAGTAATCATACCATTGTGATTATCTGGGTCATGAAGATCATTTTTGTATAGTTCTTCAGTAACCGTTAGCTTTCCCAAACCCAACCAGCATGCATGTTCCACTACAGCACAGCAGGCATTGTAATGGGAGGGGGTGCTAGGCCAGGCTTGATCATAACGTCCCCCTACTTCCAGCCCTGATGCCTGACATTCCCACCATTGGTTAGAGACAATAATTGTTAGAATGGCTCCATTACTTCAGAGATCTAATTAGTAGATCCTTCTAATTTTTCACATGTTCAAATTCAACTCAAACAGGAGCAAAAATGACTGTTATTTTCCTGAGGTGCGATGGACAAAGGGAACAAGTTTGACTTTTCAGTTTGTAATTAAATTGGCCATTGGTATTTTGAGTAAGTGGCTACCAAACTCTCACAGCATATCAAGGCAAGGTACAGAAGAGACAAAACAACTTTTCATTCTAACTCTGCAATGCTGCTTCCTTTTTTCTTCCATCCAGAATGTCCTGAAGTTCACAGAGCAGGAACACCCTGACTATTACCTACTTCTGGTGTGTGTTCAGCGCCTGCGAGTATTTATCTCTCACTACACCCTGCTTTTTCAGTGCAATGAGGATTTGCTTATTCAGAAACGGAAAAAGCTCAAGAAGTAAGGTTCTGATGGTGAAGTTCAGAGGGTTGACCAAAGGTTTCTGAGAACAGGGATATACATGGTCAATGTGAGTGTCTGTTGCAAGTAACCACGTTGTATGTAAAGTAGCTGAAATGCAGTGGTGGAGGCAGAAGAGAAGAGAGAAGGGAATGGAAGAGAGGTGGCCAGGCTGGCTACAGGAGGGAGGTACTTACTAGCTGGTGGAAATTCCTTTAGAAAAATAAGCAAGTTTGCTGTAATGTTTATGGGGACCTTCTATTATCTCATGTTGCTAACCACCTCAAAAATAGTTATTTCGCTAAACTTGCCTGGTTTAAAATTGCAGTTTAAAGGCCCAAATCTGATTTCTTTCATTAACTCAAGAAGTATTTATTGAGCACCTATGGTATACCAAGTACTGTTCTGCAAACTGAATACACTGCAGAGAACGAAACAGTCAAAAATTTCTGCCACACGGAGCTTACTTTTTAGACCTGGATAGCCAGGTAATAAATAAGATAGACGGTCTCATGTGCTATGGATAAAAATAAAACAAATAAAGGAGAAGGTGGTGGTTGAACAGATTTCACACTAAGAAGAAATAGGGAGGACTAAGGAAAATCTGGTCTTCAAAGGGAACAGAAGCAGCTCATAACAAAGCTTCCTAATAACCTGGATTTTTTCCAACCTCATCCCAATCCAATGAGGAAAACAGAATCATTTCTATGGGTGTTTCACATTAGAAGAAGATGCTATCCCCCAAGTCAGGGCTCCTCTAATGGATGACATCTCCCCGTACTCCCCCTACCCCCAAACTCAGTTCAGCCAATTGATCAGCATCCCCACTCCCAACCAGCAATCAGCTTGCACTCTAATATATCAGCAACCTAGTTTGTAGAGAGCCTGGGGAGAGCGAGAACCTCACAGCTGAGATTCAACTGAGAAATGCTGCTTTTCTTGGTATAATCTATATATTCAGAGAGTTGGTTTTCCACTGAGAATTATTACCTCCATTCTCTTAGGTCATCCATGGCGAAGCTGTACAAAGGGCTGGCTTCCCAGTGTGCAAACGCCGGGCAAGACGCTTCTCCCACTGCAGGCCCCGAGGCTGTCCGTGACAGTGGGATCCACTCAGAAGAGATGCTGCAACCCTACCCTTCTGCTCCCAGTTCTGGACCTGCTGTCACGTAAGCACCTGTTGCTGTGGAAAGATTAATGACAATGCCCTCGCGTCCCAGGCAGTCTGTATAGGGTAGCAGGCCAGTCTGTGTGGGTTAGCAAACCAGCTTGGATTAGGAGTATGACTTACAGGGCTCCTTCCTCCCTCTCCTATCAGGTCTATATGTGGCAGGCAAACAGCTGACCCCATGTCTGGATCCCAGAGGAAGGCACTCATGTTAAGGAGCAGGCCTAGAGGCTGGAGGTTACTCCCAACAAGGTTACCACACGTAACCATCCCCCACCTACAGCATGAGTCTCTCAGGGTTTGGACGATGACAGAGTGGAAGGGAGTGCCATAAGATGACAGGAAGGCATTTTACAGCTCTCAGAAGAGTGGGGCTTTAATGTCTCCAAGAGATACAGTGGGGGAAAAAAGCTATCCCAGTCAGGGATCAGAGTAAGTCTGGGCTCTGAGGATGAGACATTGGTCTGAGATGATGCAGAATGTTGATTAGCATCTCCCAATTCTCTGTGAAGCTTCTTCAGAAATAGACTTCATGACCTCTGTTCTTCAGCTTCTCTGAAAGCTGTTCCGGGTTGTGAATGGATGTGATCATTGTTAAAGTCTCTGCACACAACCTTGTCAAACACTAAACTGGTTTTTTCATTAGGCAAACTTCTTGATGATCTTTAGAGTAAGGATTAGGCCACATATCTGGAAATCATTTTACCTCTGAAGGATAAGTGGACTTGGGCCACCTCTGAAACTAGGACTTCTGGAAGGATCAGGGAAAACAAAACTCAAAATTTCAAATCCCCACTTTACCAAATATAGACAATTCTCCCCAAACTAATTCCTCAGACTATAATTTCTGCTTTGGATTTTATTAAGGAAAAATTAGAAATCATGCAAAAAGCTACTTTTCTAATATTATAATGATGTGAGAAGCAGTTGAGCTTATTTCAATTTTTAATCTAGTTTTTAGAATGCAAATTACAATCATGGAAGGAGCAACTGATCAATAACTCAAATCCTGTTTGCTTTTTGCCTTCATGTCTTAAACTGAGAACACTTAGCAGTAAGAGATGGTGGAGAAGGAAATGGCAACCCACACCAGTACTCTTGCCTGGACAATCCCATGGACAGAGGAGCCTGGTAGGCTACAGTCCATGCGGTTGCAAAGAGTTGGATACAACTGAAGTGGCTTAGCACAGCATAGCACATCAGTGAGAGACGGAAGTGCAAATGTGCAGTCAGGATGGTGAAATTTCACAATCATTCTGAAAATCTGAGACATTAATCTTTCTATACAAAGTCCAGGATGATTTTCCTACTATAGAGAAAATCCTAGAATATCTGTAGGGAGAGTATACCACACAGAAAAAAATACCTTTCCTGGGAGGGGAGAGAGACAGGAGATGGAATTTTTTTGTGGACCACTTCAGCTTTTTTTTTCACTTCAGTTCTTAAGACAATGATAAAACTATCTTCTTTAAAGACTTATACTGCCCAAAAATGAAATCCCTAGAGGTTACACCCAGAGGAAGAACATGGCTGCCGTGGCACTCTGTTGGGAAAATAACCAGAAAAGAAATCCGTCTTCCAAGTTAAAAGAAAATTCAAGTCAATATCCATATTACTATATTTTCACCTTTGTAAATGTGACACCTAATTTTTATCTTAAGACCATCAGACAAAATAGTGTTACAGTTTACTTCTGCATTCTTTATGCATTTTTTGTGGCAAAATTTAATATGAATAAATAAACTAACACAATAACTAGTTTGGGTCAGTGTGCAGTAGTCTCATCTGTCTGGCAATTAAATTCCAGCCAAACTGGCAAGTCACATCCAATCTGATGCGTATGCTATCCAAGCATCCAGTGTGAATTATTCTTTATCCACGACGAAACAAAACAAAATAACTCTCCATGAAATCGGGCATATTCAGAGAGACAGACTTTTCATTTTGGTAATGTTCTTGGGGATGGAAGTTTGAGACGACTTATATAGCATGCTTTATAGCCACAGGGAATTTTTTAGTTTTTTATTATGAAAATATCATATACATACAAAAGCAAAATGTACAGTGAACCCCGCATACCATCATCCAGATGTCTTTTTACTTCATCCAGATTTTTTTTTACTGTTTACTTCATCTGGGAATTGTTCTTAAGCAGGAAGATCCTTGAGTTGAACAAAAGTTGTTTCCATGATCTTCTATGACTCTGCTTAGGACAAAAAAGGGAGAGAAGAGAGAAAAAGATGTGCCTTGGGGCCTTGACACATGGTGGAGAGGGTCAGCGCTGAGCATCCTTGGCCTACCAGCCATCTCTACACAGTGCCTCTGGGCTCAGACGGGTACTTCCGGGATCCTCTTCACAAACGGTTGTTCTCACTCTCCCACTTGGGGGACCAGGGCTCCTGGGGGCTCCTTAATTTGACAAGCCTGTGGCGCTTGGTAGGTAACACACAGAGGCGCCTGGGAGGGCCGGAGAAGAGGGAGCAGACAGTTTGCGTCTAAGCGGTATCTGGTAGGCACTGTGTGGTTCCCAGCCTCGCGCTGCTTGGGGACAGGCGCGCACTAATACACCGTAAGCACACTTCTTTTGTATTGTCTCCCCTTTAAAGACATTTGATGCCCCCAGTGAAGAAAAGCCAACAGCAGCAAAGCTTGATGGAGAGCATGCAGCCCGGGAAGCCCAGTGACTGGGAGATGGAGGGCAGAAAGCACGAGAGGCCAGAGAGCCTCCTGGCGCCGGCGCAGTTCTGTGCCGCCGAGCAGGACGTGAAGGCGCTCGCCGGGCCCCTGCAGGCCATCCCGGAGATGGACTTCGAGCCGTCGCCGGCGGAGCCGCTGGGCAACGTGGAGCGCTCCCTGCGCGCCCCGGCCGAGCTTCTGCCCGACGCCCGCAGCTACGTGCCCGCGGCCTACGAGGAGTTTGAGTATGGCGGCGAGATCTTCGCGCTGCCCGCACCCTACGACGAGGAGCCCTTCCAGGCTCCGGCCCTCTTCGAGAACTGCTCGCCCGCCTCTTCCGAGTCCAGCCTGGACATCTGCTTCCTGCGGCCCGTCAGCTTCGCCATGGAGGCCGAGCGGCCCGAGCACCCGCTGCAGCCGCTGCCCAAGAGCGCCACGTCGCCGGCGGGCAGCAGCGGCGCCTACAAGCTGGAAGCAGCCGCGCAGGCGCACAAAGCCAAGCCGCTGAGCCGCTCGCTCAAGGAGTTCCCGCGCGCGCCGCCGCCAGAGGGCGTGGCCCCGCGCCTCTACAGCACGCGCAGCAGCAGCGGCGGCCGCGCGCCGCTCAAGGCCGAGCGCGCCGCGCAGGCGCACGGCCCGGCCGCCTCCGCTCGCGGCGCGCCCCGGACCTTCTTTCCCCAACAGAGGTCCCAAAGCGAAAAGCAGACCTATTTGGAAGTAAGGAGGGTAAAGTAAAACCAACCCCAAACCCACAGCGCTGGCAACCCCGGGCCTAGATCTTCAGGGGTGCAGCCTGGGCTCACCTAGCGTGGAGGGGAATGCAGGCTGGCCAGGCGGGGGCAGCAGAAGATGCTGAGAGCCCGTGTTACTTACAGACTTGTCCGTCAGTGGTCCTCGGAGGAAAGTGTTAGCTCTCATTTTTCAGGGCCAGGACGCAGGAGCATGCCATACCTATGTATGTGTATGATGACAAAAAGACTAGGACTCCTCTTAGACCTGCTTAAACCCCCCCCCCCCCGCCCACCACCACCACCACCACCACCACCACCACGTTAAAAGAGTTACAGGTGTTCTCTGCTTTCCTGCTTAAGCTGTGGCACCTCCCAGATGCAGTTCATATGCAAAACACTTCACAGAAGTCCCAGGGGCTGTGTCTTCTTTGCCTATTAAACGCACCCCTTATTGTTCAAAATATCGAACCCTAGATGCTAGCACTGTACTCCTGACCCGCACCCTTCTTTATAGCTAGGGAGGAGGCAAGTTGCCCTCTCTTCCTGAGGACTCTTGAAAAAAGTTCATTTCCACTTGCTTTCCTTTTGCCTGGAAAAGGATGTCATGGTACTTTGCAGACTCCAGTTGGACGAAGACAGCACCAAACTGTCCAGAAAGCATTGACTCACAAACACCTTCTTTGGCCTCTATATGGATGTTTAGTATTTTGATGTTTGATCTTGACTTCTGCAAGCCTTGGGACGTTTAAAGAAGTGTTTAAATACATATTCGTGAAAGGACTAATAGTTCCTGAATAAACAATGTCTCCGCAAGTGATTGGAACAAAGGCAGTTTCTGATTAAGTAGAGAGTAACAGAGTGGCTCTGAGCTGTGCCCCCATTCTTCCTGTTTAACATTTTAGAAGCAGGGTTAGGATTTATAGGGCAGCACTGTATTGATTGAAACACCTTGAAAGTGACAGTCCAGGACTGTCCTTCACTAAGTGTCCCTTACATCCAGCACTAGGGATCCTTTGCCTCCAGGAGAAAATTATTTTCCACAGGTGTGAGGGCCCTGCGTTCCACCTGTTCCTATTTCTAAAGGAGTGGGAAGAGATTGAAGATCACTGACTCCCTTCATTCATTTTTCAGCAGACCCTAACCGCCTGCCTCACCCCAGGCTCTGTGCTAAACATTGAGGGTTCAGAAATAAACGACATCCAGTCTCTGCCCTCCAAGTCCACTGGCTTAGCCCTGAAGGAGTCACATAAACAGAATTATAATAAACCATGGGAGCACATGGGAGGGTCTCTATTTAAACCCTCAGAGAAGTCTTAGATAGTTTGAATGTCTGAATTCAATTTTAAAAGCTGCTTAGCTATTGGCCAAGTGAAGAATGGTGTAGGGAAATATAAAAAAGAAAGCTCATGGGCCTTAAAAAAAAAAGCAGGAGTGAGTCTTCTTTTGAATACTTCCCTAGGTGGGAGTGGTGAACATTAGGCCAGAGGAACACGAAGAACCTTGGAGCTTCCAGCCCATCTGGACTCCAGAAATCAAAGTCTGTGTCTGGCTCCTGAAAGGCAGAAATACCTTAGTGTGCCCAGCTAAGGTTGCTGAAGGGCCCGGGATTCTTAGATTTCCTTCTGCCTCTGATTTTCAACTCTGAACTTTATACAGTTCTATTAGGTAAAATTTCTTAGATAAATCAAAGTTAGGCATGTGTCAAAGTTTAAAAGTATAGGGACTTGCCTGGCAGTCGTAGTTGAGACTCCGTGCTTCCAATGCAGGGGAAGGGTGGTGACAGCATGAGTTTGATGAGTTTGATCCCTGGTCAGGAAACTAGGATCTCACATGTTGCGCAGCATGGCCAAAAAAAAAAAAAAAAGTGGATGCAAAAATGAAATATATATATATATTTTAAAGTTCATTAACAAGGGAAGTAGAAAATAATAGTGCCAACTCAGAGTGACTTGGAATGGGCAGAGATATACATACAAATCTTTTAACTCTTATAGTATAAGCTGCAAAGAATGCTTTTATTTCATATCCTCATACAAATGTCTTTTTTCCCCTAGTTGATGTGTGAAAAATTGGGAGCTCAACAAATGGTTTTGCCAGGCAAAAACCATTAATCAGAGTGAGATGGGGTTTTAGCTGCAAAAGATGAGCCCTTCAAAAGCCCCATCTGTAAAGATATCGGCTCTTTCCTGATGAGGTGTGCAAAGCTTCTAGGGTTCCATCTCCTCAGATGTACTGGGTATCTGCCATCCTTGCCCTCTGCTGCTGCTGCTGCTGCTGCTGCTAAGTCGCTTCAGTTGTGGCCAACTCTGTGTGACCCCATAGACAGCAGCCCACCAGGCTCCCCAGTCCCTGGGATTCTCCAGGCAAGAACACTGGAGTGGGTTGCCATTTCCTTCTCCAATGCATGAAAGTGAAAAATGAAAGTGAAGTCGCTCAATCGTGTCCGACTCTTCGCGACCCCATGGACTGTAGCCCACCAGTCTCCTCTGTCCATGGGATTCTCCAGGCAAGATCCTTGCCCTCAGAGCCAGCCAAACCCTAGTCTTTAGTGTTCTGTCTCTAAGAGTCAAAAAAGAAGACAATATGCTTTAGTGGCAAGAGCACCTGACTGGGAGTCAGGAGATCTGTGTTCTAATCCTGACTCTGCTGCCAAATAGCTGTGTGCTTCTGGACAATTCATTTGGCTTCTCTGCCTCCAGTTTTCTCATCTATGAAATAAGACAATCCATACTTTACCTACCTCACAGGGTTGTTGTGAGGATAAGGCCAAATAAGATAAAGTTTGTGAATATGCTTTGTAAAGTGTGAAATGCTACACAAATGCAAGATCTTATCAATATCATGATTCCACAGAAAGATTTTCCTTCAACTATTAGTAGATTTACTTCCTAAAAAGTCCCTAAAAAGCCCACTTCTTAAGATATGGTCCTTGCACGAGTAGTAAATGCTTTACCTGGGAGCTTGTTATAGATGCAGAATTTGGGCTCCACCTGTGACCAGCTGAATCAAAATCTGCATTTTAGCAAGATTCCAAGGTGATTCATATAAACATTAAGTGCAGGTGGGCAAGAACATACCTTAAACTGCTGTTTTCCTAATCTGTGTGCAAAAAGATTAGCTAGGCCTAATTTCAGAGATTCTGATGCAGATAGTCTGGTTTAGGGCTCAGGAGCCTACGTTTAAATGAAAGCCCCAGTTGATCCTGTAGCCCTAGGACCACACTTTCAAAAATGCTACACTCAGCCATCAAAATGTTGATCTCCATTATTTAGTTATGAATCTTAGTAGAATCCCAAAGACTCCCTAGATCTAAGTTTCTTAATTAGCCCAGGTTTGCTTTAGTTGGAATAGGTGCCCGTCATTAGTATTTTGGGGTGGGAGAGGAAAGTGAGAGGTTAAAAAAATTGTCCCATAGTCAGGATCAATGTTAACTTTGGAAAAGAGTAAAAATACACCCCTCTTTTGTGTTTTCAGGAGATGCATTTAGAAGATGCCACCAGATTCTGTCCAAAGGAAGAAAGAGAAAGCGAGCAAACATCTTTCAGCGATCAAAACCCCAGGCAAGACCAGAAAGGGGGCTTTCGCAGCTCCTTCCGCAAGCTCTTTAAAAAGAAGTGAGTAGCCCTTAGACAAGACAGCATTGTAACTCATTTCCCTGTGGGCTAAGTCTTGAGGTTTTAACAGTAACAAGTAGCCTGGTTTTACACAACTGCTTCAAGCTCAGTGCCTGTACCCAGTAGCCACAATTCCTGCCAGGTGAAAATGTTTCTCATTGTGATCTCCTAGAGTAAAAGCACACTCGGCTCTGTCCTCTGCCGCCTCTGTCTTTTAGCCCTGCCTCCTTGTTCCCAAAGTCCTGTGTCCTGGGAGGAGTGGGCAGAGGAGGTCTCCTGGGAAATCCCCATGGGCGCGAGGAGTGGGGTTGGGTGTAATGAGTGCACCATCAGAACCTCCCCGCCTGTGGAAGGTTTTCTCAGGCATCGCAGCTCTTCCGCCTGTAGGGACCTGTAGTTATCCTGGTTACTAGTGCATATCTGGGGGATATCTGCCTGTGTTTTCCCTAGAAGAAATGATTGGATGGATTTGGCTTGGGTCCTACTTAAAAAATCACTTTAATGGCGTCTCCGTACTCCATAGGAGGCAAAAGCAAGGCATTTCTTTCCTGTGGTCCTTCTAAGATTCTCAGCCCTTGCTGTGTGGTATCACCCACCTATCATTTTTGGTCAGCACTTACAAGCACTGTTTCACAGACTGGGAGGCGCTGGCCAAATGCCAGCATGGAACGTAAGACGAAAGCACTGAGTGTTAGCGTTTGGCAGTGGGGTGATCTCCAGTCCAGCCATCATCCGCCGGGGAGACTGCTGTCTCTTTCTCCACCATCCTCAGGCCTGTTGTCTCCCTCTTAGAGTTGTTGCCTGGTGCTTTGTTTCCTTTGTTAGAGGAGGTTCTCACAGTGAGCCTTAAACTCACTGTTCCTATTTTAGTGGATGGAAAAGTTACAGGCACTGTTGCTGACTTCATAGTTTGGAGTTCCTGTGTGAGGAAACACAGGGAAATCACTTTCTCCCAATTTATAGTGGTCTTGATGGAAGAATTGGGGCAGGCCTGGACTGAGGACTTTTGTGGTCGGTTTGTCTAATTCCTCTCCTAGAGGGAGGGTAGTACTGAGAGTAGTAGGTCTCTCTGATAGTTGGTCCCACCCATTGTTACTGCAAGAAGAGGCAAGGGGGAGCAGCAGTCCTGCAGAGATAGCCCTGTTCCTATTCTAGCCCATTCAGTTTTGCTAGAGTAGCCCCGGCGTGCATAACTGCTGGAGCCCCTTGATTTGGGGGTAATGAGCTGAGAATTGAATCCGTTTCTAGGACCATAGGTTTAGATATTTCCTGACCCAGCACCTCCTGTCAAGTGTGACAGTGGAGAGACCTGGAGACAGTTCTCCAGCCTGACGTTGGAATGCAGGCTTGTGAATCCTGCTAAGAACTCCAGACTCCTAAGACCACTGCTTGAGCCTTTTATTTTTACTTATTTGTAAACCACTTTTTTGCCACTTATAATGACTGTGTGCTGCCTGTTGGAAAGCACCCAGTCATGGCTCTGTCACTGGTCCCTTTGCACAGTCCCGTTCCAGGACCAGGAACAGTGGATAAGAGAGGAACTTTCTTAAAACGCAGCTGCCTGGAACTGGGGCTGGCTGCCCCATGAGGCAGTGGATTCTCCTAAGGAGTATTTGGATGACCCTGGTCAGGGAGGCTGTGAAAGGGACACCCACAGTGGGTGGGGAGATCACTGCCACCCGAGTGCTTTCTAGCTTGAGATTTGCTTGAGATTTGACTTTGTTGTAGATCAGTCTGGGAGATCACATCTTTTTAATGCTTGAATCAAGAAATCAGTGTGGCCTGGGACCCATCATTTTAATGACCACATAGAAGGCCAGATTTTATCTTTCTATAGCCTCCCATAGCCCTTGGTTCAGTGCCAAAGACTTGCTGTGGACTCTCCAAATTTTCATGTTGGATAATTACTTTCAGCCCTCTGGCAGATTTGGGGGATCCTTTCTGGAGGGTCCAATGGATCCCCTTAGTCCTCTCCTACTTTTATCATAGACAAGTCCCTCCTGCCTCAATCCAATTGCTGCCACCACTTGTGGCACTGCCTTTGTATTTAAAATCTGAAGTGTTATACGGATGGAAGTAAAGTTGGTGCCATATAGTTGTTGCTCCCTCTGGTCAGCTTTCCTGGCTTTTTACATCTTGTGTAGGACTGAGTGCTGCTGTGTGATACTTGCTTGTCACCTTGTATCCGGGGTGCTGTGGTAGGCCCTCTGGAGACTTGGCTCAGGGTAAAGAAGCAGCTTGAGTAGCTTCTCCTGAGTATTTTCATCCAAGAACCTTGGAAAGTTTGTTCCATTTTGCTAAAGTAGAGTCAAAGGGCAGGGAGGCCCCAGCATAGCACAGAAAGGTCAGCGGCTCTCAACTCAGACGAGAACACTTGACTCTTCTCATGAATTTGGCATTCTTTGCCATACACATGTGCTGTGTGAGATGCTTGTCCAGGAATCGTGAGTGACTTGGTTGGTCCCAGCTGTTATGTAGGAACTCGCAGACTGAAGCCAGGCATATGGACAGATACAGGGAGGAACCAGAAAGAGACACTCTGCCCATCCTCCTCCCATGTGTTGGGAGGTCAGGCTGGCAGCAAGCCCTGTGACTTCAAGACATGGTTCATCCTGGGTACTGAAGTCAGGCTAGAGGCTGGCCTCAGAGGTCCAAAACGGATCAGAGCCAGAACAGCTGCCTGTGTCACGCCCGGGGCTCACTGCCTGCCTCCCTGCAGCCCTCTGGAAGCTCGTTCCTGTCTACACTGACACACTTTTTGTATCCATAGGGGCTTGTTTGGCTGGTGGCCCCACACACCCAGAATGCTGCTTCGGGATGAAGCTAGGCATGGAGCCAGATGCAACAGAAAACCTGAGAAAGGGTTCTCTTCCCTCTGAGGCTGGGAGGGCCGAATGCTCATACCCACAAGGATTCAAAAGGGAGAGTCAAGTTGACATCATTAAAAAAAAGTCATGAAAAATGCCCAAGATATCTGGGGGAGAGGATGATGCTCTGACCGTTTCTATCTCAGGCACATTCGTCCTGGGTAGATACCAGGTCACATGTCCTTGAGAGCTGCCCAGAATTGGTCAAAATAAAGACGACATATCTTAAAGTTGGAAAACGTTAAGTGATTTAAAAAATTTTAAATGAGGATTCTTAGAAGCCAGGAACAGAACAGACCTCATGTGATAGGTTGATGCTGGACTGAATCCTTGTCCCCCTGCCTTTGAGCAGGATGGAAGGTAGACCATCCCATTGTACAAGCATTGACCTGGAAGCTTTCAAAAACTTAAATCTAGACTGTCCTGAAGTCTGAGACCGATGCTACTTCATCCCTATGTGTGAATCTTACACTTAGGCCAATACATAGTCTTGGTTGGGGGTGTGCATAGCGGAAAAGGGTTCTGTAAGACAGCTTAGGGGCAGGGATGTACATGCTCTTTTTATTCTCAACTCTTGTGGGAGTGGAAGACAAAGCATATGGCATCCAAATGATTAATTCTACTTCCTCACTCGTTTCTTCCTCTTTAGCACTTTGTAATTTACATGCCTCAGAGGGTCTCTTTTCCCAGTCAGCACCCTCCCTCTACCAGTCCCACGGAAATCTCTTCTTTCTTTAATCACACACTGCAGAGAGAGTACTTCCACAGAGCCCCATATGACTGAGAGTCAAGTGAGTCCGCTTTTATGATGTCCTGCCTTTGCCATCTGCCCAGCCTGGACTGTGGAGCAGACCATGTCATAGAAAGCACAACTATTAAAGAATCCATTGATAACTGCACCCTCATGTTCTTCTCTGCTTCCTCAGAGCCTGTCTCAAGTTCTTCCTCCGTTCTTACCCACTTTGGGATTCTGTCTCGTTTCCCATATTAATTCCCAATATAAGTTGAAAATGGAAGGAGATGGCTGAAGAGAAAACATTTACTTAAACCTGATTATGGATGTTACTCAGAGGGTCATTTGAGATCAATCACTAAGTTAAGGGTCTTCGGTGTTCCAGGTTCTATCAGCAGAAGCTTAAGATCCAGACGTAAGAGTGACCCAGCTACAAGGTTTAGTGCCTAGAACATAGTAACCCCTTTACAAATCTACATCAGATGAGTGCGCGTTTGTCGCCCTGTTGATTGCCAGGACCAGCTGACATGACCGACAGGATGGGTGCTCCGCTGCTCCCTTTCTTCTTCATCTGCATGTTCCTGAAGCTTGCAAGGCAGACAGTCTTTCCAGTCAGAAAAGCAACCCTTCTTAGGTCAGAGGCTCCTGCACCACTGATTCCAGCCCTCCTGTTTTCCCCAGCTCCAAATACACTTTATGGCTTATTGTAGCTAATTGATACTTGCATGACCTACCCAACTTGTGATATTTTGTCTCTGTCAGTTGAATGGAAGGAAAGTTAGGGACAGGTGTGTTCCCCTCCCATCAAACATTTAGATGGCTGTGTCAGAATGTACTGGCAGCCATCCTAATCTTGCCCAGCAAGTGTTTGCCTGCCTGGCCCTTATGTGTGTTCCTTTGCAGTCAGCCAGAATGGCCCCAGCAACTCAAAAGCCATTTCTATATTATAGAGAAAGGGGATAAAAAGCAAATCCACTAGCTTTTCACCTAGACTCCACAGGTTATTTTTCAATAATTTAGGTATGCATTACTCTAGAACCTGACAACCACACATTCACAAGGGTCCAAAAGTTGAGGTGTTCATATACCATGTAAGCATTAGAAAGAAATCAGCTAAAAATATATTTAAAAGGGTGAAAATTAGCTTCTAGTCATGGCTACAATAGAATACTAGATCTTGAAAATGATTAGCAAGTTATCATTTAGTTGCTGCTAAGTCACTTCAGTCGTGTCCGACTCTGTGCAACCCCATAGATGGCAGCCCACCAGGCTCCCCCGTCCCTGGGATTCTCCAGGCAAGAACACTGGAGTGCGTTGCCATTTCCTTCTCCAATGCATGAAAGTGAAAAGTGAAAGTGAAGTTGCTCAGTCATGTCTGACCCTTAGCATGGACTGCAGCCTACCAGGCTCCTCCATCCATGGTATTTTCCATGCAAGAGTACTGGAGTGGGGTGCCATTGCCTTCTCCGACCATTTAGTTAATTGTTAGTTAATATCAAGAAATGAGGAGCCATTCAGACACCTGCAGACAGAAAGGTGGTTTGTGAGAAGAGCAGTTAAAAAAGAAAAATACTAAGCTGAGTTTGTGGACTTTGGAAACTAGACAGGGCGATTTTGGCATTTGTTTCAGAAATGGGAACTCAACTGGTGAAGATTTCTGTGGTCCTTGGGGCTGGTGGTGACATCAGAGCTTTCCCATTTCCAGGTAAACATGAAACAGTTGCATGTTGGAACCATCAAAGTATGACATGGTGGGTTTTGGAGAGATCAGATGTAGCTAAGGGGAAATGGAAGGCAAAGATATTAAGTTTTGACGAATGTTTTCTGATGAGAAACTATCATGTGGGGAAACAATTTAGAAGAAATAGTAGCCAGATTCAAATCTTCCTGCCCCCTCACCCTGCAATGCTTTAGGCATTCTTAGTCTTCTGGATAACAGAAGATACGGGGAAAGAATGACATGGTCAAAAATCTGTCTTCCTAATAGTTGGGGCACAAGTGCACCAACCAGGGATGATTTGAACTGGAGGTAGCGGGGGAGTTCTGAGAGAAAGCCTGGAGCTTTAGGGTGGGGCCTGAGGAGGTGGTTTCAGGGGAGAATTGCAGGAGGCTTCTGAAAAGGAAAGAGACTTTCAGCCCAGGCAGCCATCATCTTACTTAATGAACACCCAGATGTACTGGGGTTGAGGAGAGAAATTTCTTCCTCTACGTACTGGGATATAGTGGAAAAGGGCTCCTTACTGACCAGATGGAGGAAGTGTGGTAGACAGCTAAGGCCTTCATCTGTGAAACCAAATAACAGGGTCAGAGTTAAAAATAAAAGATCCAATCAATCATCAGGTTTCTAGACATCAGAATTTTAGTCTTTACGTGGATCTAGATTCTTTCCTTAAATAAGGTAAAGGAATGTTTGTATTCTGCCCAATGATTTCAGTAAATGATAGAGTCATAATTAACTTATTTAATAGCAACAGTGAGGACATGCACAGTGTATCTACGATAGTGAAAGAATGTATCCTTCTTTTGTGGATAGTGCCGCCTCGGCATATGGAGAACTTGCTCAGTTGTGTAGGAGCTTTGGACAAAGAACTTCATGTCTAACGTCACTGTCATACACCTTGCATGAGGTCTTTTGATATTGCTTCTTAGTCACTGGGCTAGTTTTTACCCATTCTAGCTCAGAGCTGAAGCTAGCCAAAGGGCCCCAGCCTAGCTTATCAGAGGTTATTTCCAGAAAGCCTCCTCCCTCTAGGGACTTCTGACATGAACAAACTGGAGAAGGTGCAGAGCTGGAATGGATTACCCAACTGGCTTAACCAAGAGAAAGGAAGAATACACCCTCGACTGGGGACTCAATTGGACTGTTTTGAGTTGTTGTTTCTTGATTGGGCTTGGTCTATGTGGTGGTTGAGATAATAGAATCTCCTTAATCTGATTACTGTACTGATTTCTGCATTCTGCCAAATGTAGCATATATGTGTGGTTGGCTTCAATAAATTTTTCATTTAAAAATGAAAACAAGCAAAAGCAAGAGTTTGTAATGTAATGCCCAGATTAAGTAAAGGCCCTTGATAACCTTGGTTGAGAGCAATGAATTCTATCCCTTAAAATCTAAGGGCCTTCTTAATTTGTGTAGTAGTTCCTTGATTGAATTGAAAATAGGATTTATTGAATTTTCTAATCCTTTCTCCCCCATTGACAATGCTATTACATGATTTCTTACACTGTCATACACAATTGTCATAAGTGTCCCCATAAAGCACTAGAAAGGAAAACTCTTTATGTGCACGGCAACTATTAGTTACACATGTCCAGAGTCATGAAATTCAAGGGAAGTAAAAATTATTCCGGATCTAGGAGGCAACTGTTTTACAAATGCAAACAATTTGGTTAGATAAAATATTTGAAAACAATTAAAACCAAATCAACCTGTACTTTATCTGTGTGCTGAGATTTTAGGTCCAGTGGATCAGAATACAGGGAAAAAACTAATGAGAATCCCTCAATGGATCCTTCACCCACCAAACAAGATTTCTTCAGAAACCGACTTGCTCTTGCAAATGAGCTTGACCAAGGAACAGCTGTGTAAAACATACTTAAAGTTGTATTGTCAAGTGGTAAGATGAGGATAAAAAGCTTGTATATATCTGTGTAGGAATATATATATATTGATGTATAAATCCCTGAGGAAAACTAATATAAATACTTAACATATGAAACTAAATCAACATACAAGACATTGAAGAGATGAAGATTAGTCTGTGGTTGAGTGAGAGCTGGCTCTTTGCACAACACTTGGGACAAGGGGCATGAAGACTTCTCACAGCATTACAAAGACACAATAAATTTGGAGGAAAATAAATGCTTGTAAGAAAACTTCCACCTTGAAGTCATTCCCCCAGTATAATATTGAGCATGTTCATATTTAACATGGATGTGAAATTTATGCTTCCGAGGTATTTAGCTTATTCATTTCATCTTAGACTAGTATACACCATGCTAGGGGCCAGTTCTGTCATGCCATATATCTTCCAAAAACCCCAAGGCAACACCTAACATCCCTTAAGGCAAAGCATCAGTTAACACAATTGTATTACGTGTTGCAAATATGAGTTGTGGAAAATTTGTGCTTAAACCATGACACAAAAGGTTCAAAGCTTAAAGACATGTTGATATGCAAATAGGAAAAGAACCTTAAGAGTAGTTTCCTCTTGTTCTATGGTTATGAAAACCAGCGCAGGGAACAGTAATTCCTCTAGAAACTGGAAGGTCAAAGAAACATTTTCCTTCATGTGGGTTGTGGGTTGTGCTGCGGATGGGAAAAAGTCCAGAGTCTATGTTTTATTAAATACTCAGGATTCAAAGATCCACCAGTGATCCTGAGTGTCACTCACAGTGGACTGAGAAGAAAGCATTGATTTAGCCGCATTGTCTTAAAAGACGTTCTTCAGTCTGTAAAGAAGGTAGCAACAATGTCTATACTTTACTGGCTCACACACAGTGGTTGCTACAAACACCAAGTCAGAATGAAAGCTTAGGGCTAGCATTACCTTATTCTGTTTTTCAGAAGTAAGTTGAAAAGAAAGTTCTTACAGTACAGGCAGAAGAATTATTGCAATGAGGCTTGCCTGGCTATGGGGAAATAAAATGTGCTCTGTTTCCACACAGATATGGCCCAGATGGTCCACGTCCTTGACATGCCTAGACTTCGGAATCATAATAGAAAACAATTAGGTTTAAACAATCCACCTCTATTTCTAGGCCGTTCTCTGTAATTTGGGGCATAGGTTACTACTATTCATTGAGAATCTTGGTACTGCAGCTGACTTCTCCAGAGGGCTGTTCCTGTAGTGATGTACTGTTTGATAAAATAGGGGAAGTTTCACTTGTAAGCCTTACAAGTTTTCTTCTCCTTGTCTGATGACTAATCAGGAACTCATCTATTAGCATCTTGAGCAAAAGGAGTTTGGAACAGTCACAGGATAACTGCCAGCTTTTTGGAGTTTCTGATATTTAATTTGAAGCCAAGCTTTTCATTTTTCTGAAATTAATGAACTCCTTTGAAATTAGATTTCTATTATAGGGCCACAGATGTTTTGAGGGTCAGTGCTTAAAAGCAAAGTGTGAAATTGACTGGACACAAAAAGTGAAACAGGAGACATAAACTACTAAATAAAATATTAAAAACAAAATTTCTTTCCCCTTCATATTATTATAGAAATGATCAATTACTGGGAAGGTTTCAAAAATATCACACACCTCCCAAACTTTCATTTTGATAATATCCTTTGAAAAATCTTAATGCTACATTTGTAGCACAACTCCATTTAGTTGTATTTTAGGAATGTAACCTATAAAAACTAATCATAATGTTGCTGCTCTCTGGGTCTCAATCGCCTGATATCTGGATTTTTTCCTGATAGCTTTCCTCCTGCTCCCATCAATCCTACAGGTCTCTAACATCTCATTCCCAAATATTGCCTGTGTGAAACTCTTTGACTGTTCTTATTTATCTACAGTCACATTCCAAACTCCTTGACTTGACATTCAATCTCTCCCCCTCCAGTTCAGCTCCACGTTTTTCTCTGGCTCCTCTCTCCCTATTTGCAGTCCGGGTGAACTACTGTGCCTCACCTAAGCTGGGCTCGTATTTCCTGGCAAGCCATGCACCTTGCTCCGTTTCACTCCTGCTTCATGTCTTACTCTGGCCTCCTTCTCTGCTAATCTTTAAGACTCAAATCTAAACCTCATCTTTCTGTGGCCTCTTGTGGTGTAACTTGTCTATCTTTTGATGGATGTGTCTTGTCTTCCCAACAAGAATGTAAGACTCTGCAAGGGCAGGAACCATATCAGAGCTTTTGAAATTCTTTCCACCTCTAGAATAGTAGGTGCTCAGTAAATGGCTGATATCAACATTAATGGGGGTGCTCTAAGAGATAGAGAGCAGAGAAATTAATTTCTACTCAGAATTTGTCAGAGTTTCAGGGTTGTCACTTTACTTTCCTGTCTTTTTTAAAAGAAAAATAGCAATCGCAAAGGAAATAAAATACAGTTGTCATCAGAAGCAGGTAAAGGCCCCACTACCACTGTCACGGCACCTGCGTTAGAGAGCATCTCTCCATTAAAGAGAACAGTTTGCTACTCTTCCAGGTTGTTCCAGCTGATTTCATAATCTTTATAGGTAACACTGTAAACTGAGGGAGGAGACAGGATCTTTAATGATACTGATTAATGATATTTAACTGATGTCACACTAGGGATGAGGTCAGGGTGTGGAAGACTTGGGAACTGCTAAAACTTGTTGCCTCCAGTCCTCTGGAGAAGCATAGTTTACAAAGGAGACCACTGCCAGCTTCTGGAAGTGTTTGAGTGGATTAGCAGAAAGAAGCACTCCACCAAAAATGAAGTAGCTATTTCTGCCCAGGCTGGGAGTGGCTACTGGTTCCTTCTGCTTTCTTGTGAGGTCTGTATAGAACCCCAGGCAAGGATTGTCCTGCTTTTCTGATTCCAGAACTGGAACCTCATAGAACCAGGAGTTTATGGACCAACTTTCTGGGGATCCATATGGTGGGTTATTTCATCATAGTTTAAACTTCTTGAAATTACTGTCTCTTGCTTGCTCAAGGAAAACCCTTCCAAAAGTGTTTCTATAGCACCTCCTGTCATAATCACTCACCTCCTTCAAGTCTGTACGAATATATTATCTTCCCTATGAGGGCACTTAGAAAATTGAAGATTCCTGGGTAACATTTCAGTTCCACTCTATTGTAATATTTCAGAGTGGGGCCCGTGAGTCTGCATTTTAAATGCCCTCAGGTGATTCTCTGGCCCACGGAAATTTGAGAGCCACTATTTCAATTCAGTAAGTTGAATGAGTCAGTATAGAACCCACAAAAGTCAGTTTCTAAACACAGATTGACTTTTAGGACAGAATAAAGGATTATTACTTGAGTTACAGAAAACTAATAGTTCATGAAAACCCAAATGAATTTTTGAATTATTTAATTTACCATCTGTGTCCTCTACTATCATTTGATGAAAAATATATACATGATCAGTGTTCTTTATAAGAAACTGGTAAAATTGACTGTATATTCTGAATAATCAATTACATGCACTTAGAAACATAAAATGAATATCTTACATTAAGTTGTATAGTAAAATTAAGTCTAGTTTTCAGACTACATTTTCTCTTGAAATATCACCATACTAAACTTCCTTCCTGAGGCTAAAACAGGGATGCTCTGGGAAAACTGGGGATTCTCATAACCTGGGAGCTAATTTGACTCTTTTACATTCCCTGCTCAGCCTGGGAGCATCTTAATATCTGTGCAGAGGCCAGTGAGTCTCACATGGTAGGGAGGGGCTGAGGGAAAAAAGGGTGAGACAGTTTTTCAAAAAGGAAATAGATTAAAAGAAGGTTGAGAAAACTGATGAGAGAGACATTTCTATATTTTAAGGGAAATGTTTAGAAATTGATGTGTGACACTAAATTTTAAACACATGAGAATGTAAGAATGTGCTGTAAGCAGTGCTGAAAATACTGTTTTGGGAAATTATCAGACATTTGAAATAGTATTTTTGTACTTAAGCCAAATAACTTGCTCCCAAGATTTATTGTTGCTTTCAAAGAGCTTAGTGCATAATCTTTAATAAGTTATCAAATGTGTTAAATATCTTTGTAGAGGTATTTTTATTCCTCCTTCTTGTTTCATTCCTTTCAGAGAGAGTAGCATTCAGTGCTCCTAATCCTTAGCAGGAAGACTGAATGTGTGCGTGTTTCTTCCTCACGTATATAAACCTGTTCATCTGAAGATCGAGGTATCTACTGTAAAGGGCTGGTGTGGGTCCCATCTGTGTTTCTAAGTGGACTGTTTCCACTTAGCGCAAGAGCCCATCCCCTCTCCTCATTATCATATTTTCCTTTACAACTGGGGCAAACTCTTTAGCATACAAAAACGCTTTTTTCCCTCCCATTTTAAGCAAAAGAAACCTGATTGCTCTAGCTCTGTCTCAGTTCTCGGCTTCCTTTGATGAAAAACCTGAAAGAGTAAACTCTCCCTTTCCTCCCGTTCCGCAGCACTCCCCTGACTGCTTCTGTCAGGGGCGGCGCTGGTGATTTTCACCCTTGCCAAACGAATTCTGTCATTTTACTCCCCATATCAAACAGCACTGGGCATGCTGATCACTTCCTTCTTCAGAAATTATTTCCGTACTAGGCCTCAAGGACACAAGAGGCCCCCTATTTTCACCTCCGTTCCTTCCTGGTCTATGTGTTGGTTCCTCCTCTCTCCTTTCTTTTAATGTTACAATGCCCGAGGGCTCTTTGCTTAAATTTCTTCTTTTTCCAGTCTGTACTCTCCTTTGGTGATCCTATCTGGTTTGTTGCCTTTAATATATAACGTTTATGAGAGTGACTCCCAATTTTATATCTTCAACAGTGAACTCCCTCTCAGACTCCAGCCTCAACATTTCCACCTGTCTCCTGGGCACTTCTCAGATGTCTTCCGTATTTATTGAAGCCCAAGCCTGTTTCAGCTGAATCTTCCCCAGCTCGGTTATTGATAACTTTGTCCTTTCAATTGCTCAGGCCCCAAATCTGGAAGTCTTCCTTGACAATTCTGTTTCCTAAACCCAACGTCAAGTCTATCAGCAATCTAGCTGTCGTCAGCCATATATTAGGGCTCCGACCTCTCCTCACTACTTCCTCTGCCATCACCCTGGCCAATCTGCTGTCTGCTGGGCTAGCTGCCCTGTTCCCACTCATAACCTCGAACTGTTCTCAACAACTGCAGCCAGAGTGACAGCCAGGGTGATGTTAATACGTAAATCTGATCACATCGAGTCCTCTAAGGGCTCTATTTCTCTAAAGCAGAAACGAAAGCCATTACAAAGGGTCTGGAGCCCCTTAAACCTCTGATGGCATCTCCTGTTCACTCACATTCATCTTCTCCAGACACAAGTAGCCTCGCCATTCCTCAGATATATTAAGCTCACTCCTGTCTCCACACTTTTGAATCGGTTGTTCCCTGTGATTTGGTGTATTCTTTTCCTAGATATTTGCATGTCTCATTCCTGTACCTCCTTCAAGGCTTTACTCAGTGTCCCCTCCTGCACGAGGCTGACTCTCCCCACACGGGTCAAGTTTCACTTCCCCTGCCTCTGCTTGTCATCTTGTCTGGTCTTTGTTGATAGCAGTTACAATATTCTTACATGTATGTTTTTACTACTTCTTGTCTACGTTTCCTCACTAGATTACTAGTCCCATGATGATAAGGATTTTTGTCTGTTTTGTTCATTGCTATATTCCTAACATCAAAACTGTACCAGATACAATAAATATTTTGTTGAATGTTGAATAGTCAGATGGGCCCTTATCAAATGTTTATAACTAAGGTCACTCAAAACCAATTTAAATGACAGTGAACATCAAAGAAGCTGTATGGTACATAATCAAATTATGGGAACTTCAGGATGAAATCAAACTCTTTAACAGATATCTGAAAACAGGCAAACTCTGAAGATATATCCCTCATAACTTTAGTTACTATTAAACACTCACTCTGTGAAAGGCATTGGGTTTTACACATCTTACCTTTAAAGCTCACAAGAGTCCCAGGTAGATCTATTAACCTTGTGTACTGAGAAACAGAGATTCAGATTACTTATATACCTCCTCCAAAGTCACACATCTAATGGGTCATGGAACCAGAAGGTGAACACAGAAATATGACTCCAAAGCACCTGCCTATACTCCACCAACAGTGATTTTTCCTTTTCTAGATGAGTCATGATGGTAGAGAAACCAGCTTCTAAAAATGGGCTGTAGCTTTCTTTCTTGTCTCCAATGACAGTCGAGTCCTAAAATAGTAGAATGGCTATAAGGCAAAGTCCTCCCTGCCATCTGCATCTATCTGCAAAAATGTAGTCTCTGCTGAACCCTAGAGGCTCAAGTGCCCTGAATCTGTGATGAGCTAGTGACTAAGTAAAAAGGCAAACCACCTGGTTAAAATTCGAAAGCGGTGTTTCAAAAGCAAATTTGAAATCAGGTCTGACTAATCAATATTAATGTTATCTTCCTATAGCTATTAAATTGATTACCTAGAATATACTCAATAATACATATTTGGATTTCACAGTGGACTACAAATGGAATTTGTACAAACTAATGATTTTGGGTCTTTAAACCAGGGGTTAAAAGCAAACAAAAAAAAAACCCCAGTGAATTTTAACTGTTTCGGAAAGCAGTCCTCCAAATACCAGGAATCAGTTGCTTTAATTTTTAAATAAGGGCATTACATCTCTCAGGATCACGAGTTTTCACATTCTGTAGTTCACCGTGAATGACCTCACATTTGCATAATTCTTTGCAGGGTGCAGCTGTAAGCTGTATCTTCCTGCCAAGCCTACAAAGAATTGCTGAATGTCAGTCTGCTATGTTCCAGCAGGTCTCAGCAAAACCTGCCTTTCGAGGAACTGTGGTATCTTAAAACTTCTTTTAGGGAATACAAATGCCTCAGCCCTCCCTCTGCAACTTATCCAAGTAACACCCAAGGTCACTAAAGCACTAATTTTCATCCCAATGTCCTCCCACTCACTCTATTCAGAGTGTGCAACAGGAGGAAGTATTCAACTGCTTTTATAATACTGTGATACAGAAAAAAGCACCTCAAAGCAAAAGCATGATTAAGAGCAAACTATTTCCACAGAGTATGAGCTAAAATGAGAGTCACTGATGACATTAAAATGTTGCTCTCTAAAATAAACACATGCAAAAATAATACACGTGTGGGCTATGTAAGGCATTTTTCTTTATTATTTTTCGGTTTATCTTAGTAATGCCAGAAAAATAACAGCCATTATTTTCACTTTAAATGCAAACCAAATACTGCTGCACACAGAGTACAAAGATTACCTACGAACATGGTTAGGTACAAAGGCCGTATTAGATGTGTAGACTGCACTTTGTTTTTACATCAAAGTAAGACTGACAGAGCAATTTTTTTGACAATTATTTTAGCAAATAACCGTGCTACTAAACAAAGGCAAATACACACATATATACACAAACATGTTTCAACTAAAGTTATTCGTGTCACTTTGACAAACAAAGGCTTCTTCTCTGGTGGGTTTCACCAGATGTTTGCACCCCAGAGTCCCCTGCCCTGATCCCGCCCCCAAATGCTGACTTGATCTGAAGAAAAAAAGTAGAGATGTTCTTAATTAAAGGCACATTTGGCAGCTACTGAAAAGTGGCATGCATCTGGCACAGGTGCGCTCTCCCTAAAGCCACACGTGTGACTTCCATCTGCTATGCATCTTGTTTCTTTGAGTGGTAGTCCAATGTGATCCACCTTTAGCTAACTTGCTCTGTAATTCTGCAGCAATTGGCTACTTAATGCACTATTTTCATTAAAGGCAAAAGGGAAATTTGCTCACAGTTGACAGAAAATGCACTTTACGGTGTCAAAAATGGAAAATAAGGCATGAAATTTACAAAACAAGTTACAAGTGCTTTTGTTCAGATTTATCATATAGACTTCATGCTTTTCTTTAACTAGAGCTCAAAATATTTCATTGGCTCATGTATAAAGGATTATGAAATGATTTTAAAAGTAATGAGATGCTTCAAAAGAAAAATATTGAATAAATAAACTAAGTCACCACTTTCCCTTATAAATAATTTTACTGCATAATTCTTTCAGCCAAACTGGTTTTAACCCTGTGATGCTTATTTTACTGGTAAAGATTAATGTGCAACTCCATAGGACCTACACTTGTACAACAGTCATACAATATAGGTTAAAAGATAAGTGAACCTACCTATAGCAGCAGAATACCAAGAAATAAATGGTTTATTCTTTCTGAATCTGGAGGGGAAAAAAAAAAAAGGTTTTCCTCAATATGTGTAACACTAATAAATTGGAATTCTCCCCCCCTCCATTGGCATTATGTTTTGCTGAGCCACTTAAAAATCTCAATTTAAGCTGTCATTAAAAGACAAATGATGAGGTACATGATTAAAGAGAGCTAAATTTGAGAATTAAGACAAGATAGTGATCATAGATACCAACTAATTTTTGGTTTAATTTTTAATGTAGGGAAAAACACATTAAGGAATTTGGAACCACAGTGTAGCCTCCAACTGAAAAAGTACAGTTCACTACACTGTTCTGTTAACTGTAGTATAATTAGGGTGGCATGCTCTTCACTAAATTTAGAATCATTACAACATTCTTGAGTTGTTAGAGCATAGTAACCTACTGAACACATAATCTGATATCCAACAACCTTTAATTAAGCAAACTTTTGATGTTTATACATTTCCTGATCATTCGTGGTCTTAAAATACATTTGGAGATGTGGAAAGAGTAAATAACCTGTCTTTCAATAAATTTAGAAACATATACTTTATTTGTTCCTGTTTTTAAAACTACTTAGATGTGAAAAGCCTCCCTTTCTATTATATTGGTTATTGGCCCATGTAGGTAAATTCAGCCTTGAAATATTTTCATTTTGTTGATCCAAAGATAATGAAACAACTAAGAGCATTTCCATTTCTAAAAGAAATGTTCCATGTTTTGGAATGAGATTTAGGAAAGTCATGCTGCACTGACTGTCTTGTAATGTCCTGAATTCAAAAGCAGAATTTTGTGGTGATGCATTTATCTTCTCAGCCACTTCTTGTCCCTGGATTAAGTAGATTTCAGTTACTACAAAGAGTAAATCTGCCAGTGAGTTAATGCTTCACATGTGAAGAAAGCAAGGATACAGTTTTCTCACTACTGTTTAAGGGCATCCAATTGAAATTTTTCTAACCAGTTACCACTGCAGAAAATATTTTGACCCCACTTTTATACTTCAGAGTACAAATATCCTCTATCCACAATGCATATACAGCTGATGCACAGTGAAGCGGTCGCCTAGAACCACCAGGGTAAAAGAATACTTCCCTTTGGAAGATTAGAACTTCAAATCTGAGTTTTTCTTCTTTATGCAATCAGGAAGGCTGAAAAGAGGTCATTACCTTGTTAGAAGGCTAACACACTGGCCAGAGGGATACTGAATGGGCTCCAATGTGACTTTTCTCAGGTTCTCATTTGGAGTTAGGGTTGGGGTAATTAAAGAGAAGTGTGCATAAGACACATAAAGGGAAATCCTAGGGATGATGAGGCTGGACTAATAAAAAGTCATGGAAATTCTGGAATGTGTATTATGATTAACTGTAGCAGCACTAGTAAGTAGGCGTAGATAAATACTTGTTGAATGAATGGTCTTATAGATGCTTTGCAAACAAGAGTGGATTTGAAATAAATTTTGGGGGAGACTTTTGAAAGGAGACATTTCATAAAAGTGGCTACCCTAATAGGAATGGTACAAATATTAAAAACAAAAGATTCAACTCTAATAAATAAATAAGAAAGAATATGACAGGATGGATTGCTTAATGATGATGCAACCAACATTCTGGTCTTAAAGGACTATATATTGTACTATTGTGATGTACATTTAATGCTGTAATAAATATCACAGAAAATTATTAAAGTACTAGGTTTCCACCATGATGCAGCACTTCTAAAAATGCCTCTAATGGCATGGTTAACAGAACTGCTGAAATGTTACTTCATTATTCAGAGGACACATGCAGATACAGATGAACTGATGACTCTCTAAGGATGGAATACTGCACACTTCACAGATATTATAGTGGAGATTAATAACATTTTTTCTCTTCAACAAGTTGCATGCATTTCAGTCACAGTATTGTTAGACTCAGAAGGTCAGTACATAGGTTTAATGAATAATCCATATTATGCTATTAATGATGTAGGTAGATGTTCTATTACGAATAGTTCTGATAGAGCAAAGACCTCAGGCAAGGTAGAATGTTTAATATAAACTTTAACAAACTGTAATACATGTTACCTAGGAAATTAAAAACCTTACAAAGCTCTGCTTAAAAGATACCCATCCTATTCTAACCAAATATTTTCCTACATGCTGAACTGCAACTTTAGACCATTCTTTTAAGAGGAATACACACATCCAGAACTAGAAACCAAGGCGTACCACAATACGTGCTTTTATGCTTAGTGTTGTGTGTGTGTGTGTTTCAACTGAAAGAAATAAGAATCAACCATTTTCTCCATATAATAATTTAATATATGCCAGCCAAACAAAGTATTTGTATCTTTATTCAATTAAATTAAAACAGACCTGCCAGGTATATTATATAACATTCACTATATACACATGATTTAGGCAATGCAAGGTAATTCTAGATATGCTGATCACTCAACTATTAGTCAAACATGACCGGTGTCAGCGACACCCAGCAAGTGCTCCTTTCCCACCGGGTGACTGCACTTCCACAGTATGGTTAGAGGGACAGCTACAAGCCATGACATGGATTACCAGTAAACTTCTGTGGGAAAAGGGGGGAAATGACAATCTAGCATAAAGATTAACAGTCTCCTAAATGTAAATCATATGCTTGACAGTTACATTTTTAGAAGAGTTCTTCTGTCATTGTTAATGACACAAAACTTCGTTTGAAGGCAACACCACCACATTCTGTTTGTGTAGGGAGGGTGGGTAGGGCGATGCTCTTAAAATTGGCATAATTATTCTTAAAAAAAAAAAAAAAAAAGTACCTCTTTGGTGAAGCCTCGGTACCCATTCAATTCACTGTAATAATCTGTAAACAGGACTGCAGTATGGTGCTGGGCCTTGATTCCAACAAGGGCAGGTACCACAGCCTTTCCTCACAGTCCTCTGAATGATTTTTAAGAAAATATTCTAAAGTAGGACGAGTAAAAGCAAAGGAAAACAAAGGAGGATTTGAAGATCCCTGTTTAAGATTTCTTTTTAAAAAGTGCATAATATTTTGAATTACAAAAACTGTCATCATGTGGGCCTGCTGGATACTAGACTGTTTTCCATCCCTTTAATGATAAAGATCACTTCACAAAAAGAGGACTCCTGCTTACTGGCTGGCAAAAGGTTCCTTTACTTGATTTTCCGGTGAAATCAGTTGTCCACTTCCTCTAGATCAACTTTTCCATACTCACTTTATAATTATGTCCATGTTAAAATTCATTGTCTTATGACTGCATCTTGAAGTAGAGTCGTTAGTGTTTGGAGTTTTCATTTTAACTCCTCAGTGCTGGCACGTTCAGTGCATCCATCGCCAGCAATGGATCTGGGGCTAGGAAAATGTACATCCTGATCCAGAGGAACTCAGGAAGAATGGGCATTCTCCAACAG
The DNA here is from genome assembly GCF_016772045.2 of Ovis aries. Taxonomy (NCBI): domain Eukaryota; kingdom Metazoa; phylum Chordata; class Mammalia; order Artiodactyla; family Bovidae; genus Ovis; species Ovis aries. Next base: position 85,203,245 of record NC_056056.1, on the reverse strand, counting down.
TGGTGGTCCATCTCTGTGCACGGACGGGTGGGTGTGCTCCCTTTTGTAAGTTTTTGGAGGGAGTTTAGGGATATGCTGAGAAGTGCTTTGTCGTGGAGGAACAGGCGGCCCAGCAATGGAATGGAGGTCCACTTCTTGTGTCAATGGTGGTGACGGCAGATGCCTTCTTGTTCCATGAGGAGAAGGTGTTTGAGGAGGAGGTGGTGTAAAGGGGGAGGGGCTGTTTGGGAAGAAGGCATTACTATGGTCACTTTTTTTGCCCAAAGGGGGAGGTTGGAGATGTAGTGGTGAACTTGAGAAAACATCAGGTGTCCTCACGGGTTCTCGTGGAGGTAATAGGGGAGGGCTCTCAGGAGGGTCTGATATAGAGGTCCGGTCTGATATTGAATACCGTGGTGAATAGGCTTTTGACGTGGGTTGCCTAGGAGGAATTGCTGGGGGGCTGTCCAAATGCTTAGACATCATCTAACATAAATGGGGAAAAAAAGACATTTATTAACAACATATGTAGCACCATGAATATACTAAGAATTAAGCTGGGTTTTCAAATACGTTATTGGAAGAACTCTAGGTGTGGATCAGGGAGTTTTGCCATATGCTTTAAATTGGAGGTTATGGCAGTTCATCCATTAAAAAAATTATTTTTCCTTCAATGTTAAGTTTTTATTCTTCTCAAAATTTTGTTTGCTGCTGCTTACCTATCACTCAATCTAATATAAAATCATTTCAATTTAGCATGTTACCTATCAATTTTATAATGTTAAATTTACTATAATAGCATTTCATGGTATTCTGCAAAGAGTTTTCCCCTGCCTAGGTGCTCTGCTCTCTGGACACTTTGATACCACCGAATCATGTTAACAAGTTGGCAAAGAAAGAAATTTAAACAGGTAGGAAAAAAATAGCTATTATGAGCTGTTAAGGTCTCTTCTGACCTGGAATTTTCATGAAAATCCCACAGCCTGTCAAATTCACCTGTTACAGGCTTAGATATGTAACATTTAGCACTGAGATACAGTTTCATTTAAAACGTGCCTTCATATACAGCTTCAGATCTCTTTCTATCTTTTTACAGAACTGCTTGAGACTACATTACTCTTAAATTATAGGTTAAACTTGTGGGGTTTTTTTTTGACAGTACCCATATTTAGATTTATAAGTATTTTGAAAACCTACCAGAAAACTGCTTTCAGAAGAAAGGAAATAAACATTACTGAATGGTAAACCCATACTTAATTCTGGTTTAAACTCTATTAAGCCCCAGTACCCTGAGTATTAACCTCATTCCGTTAGAACTCAATGAGAGATGAGCACTTGATTATAATGGAACTGCAATGATTCCAGTCTCCAGATAACCAGATGTTCTACTTTACCTTAGATGGTGAAGATTCTGCTGGGGCAGACTCTGGCCGTCTTCGTGGAGGAACAGGAGGGGGGACAGGCACTTCATCAGTGCTCTTGGTTAAACTTATAGATGATACTGAAGCAGATCCTGTAGGATGGTACAATTTTGAAAAGCTCACAGGAATTTTATATCATCAATCCTGCTTATATTTATTAAAAGAAATGTACAGAAGTATCAAAAGCAGTACAATAAAGCAACACCCAACAGTACTTCCTTTATTAAAGCAAACTGCTATAAAAGCATGCAGAAATTTCTCAGCAGAGTTTTCAGAGAAAAAGCTGTCTAAGTTATTCTGTTGTTACACTTCTTGAAGAAAGTAACATTTCCATTGTTAATCTATTACTGGAATTTTCTGGGAGAGAGCAAACTATTAAAAACTTTTGGAATGGTAATTTTTGTTAACCTTTTATGATGGGTTCATTTCCCACCCCGCCCCCACCACGACTGTAGTAGTATGGAATTTCCTTGCCTTCACTGGATAGTCTTTGGGAATACTTTCTGTTCTTAACCACTCTCTCCAATGTCTCTCCCTGCCATCCTGTCCTGGGGAGGGATCTCTTCAGTTTGCTTAGGTATCAGCTCTCCTTGGTGGGGAAGCAAAGTCAGGTTCATCACATTCTAATCCAAAATTTTTCATTGTGATGAACACATTTAAAATGACTGAGGCTATGCTGATAATAAAAACAGAAATTACACTAGAATCTAGTGAACCTGATTTAGGAGTAAACTGATGAACTGGCACTAAAAAGGTAAGTAAAAGCCTCTAATTGTAACCTATCTTACAAACATTTATGATAAGGGCTTAATATAGGCATATAAATAACTACACTTTGAAAAACATTAATGTAAGTTAACCTGTACATCAGCACAATGAAAAAGATGTGAAAAAACACTTAAATGATCATTCAAAATTGTATTTGGCAGGTTTTCTTTCCTTTAAACACTGACAGTTTAAATTTTGTCAATTAAATGTTATAAGATAGAACTTAGAGTACTTTGTGTATTGATATTATTTAAATAAGCAACATTCTGATCACCTACCTTTCTTCTTATGAAACTTTGTAAGTTAGCTTATAACACTATTTTCCATTGCATACATTCTGAAATCATTTGTATGAAGGACAGCAAAAAACAATCTATTGGCTTAAAATTTATGGGATAGTTGGTGAGTTGTTAGTACTTTAAAAACAAATACCTACACTGGAACTTTATTTTGCTTGTCAGTGATGAATATTTAGGTTGTATAATACAGATAGTCACAGTGATAAGACAGCTGTTCTAAAGTCAAATAAGTCATTTGCCTACAGCCTGTGCTGTCCCCAGCCTAAGTGTATTGTGTGACTTAAGACACTGCATGTAGCTGCCAACATTCCCATATGCGCATGCATGCTCTTGCCTTTTTTTTTTTTAAGTTGGGCATTAGAACTCCAAAGTTGGAAATGAGAAATGGTTAAATGTGGAAGCCACCCATATAATAATGTTGTTTCAAAAGAGAAGAAAGGTTTTACAAAAAGCATGAGAATTATATAAGTTTAAGCAAATCATTTATGATCAAAAGATAGTACAAGTGAAGGCCTCACTTCTAAGATGCTGCAAAGCAAGGCACCAATGCTGCCAGACCCAAGACGAGTTTTAGCAGGGAAAGGTTACATTTGGTTTAATTTTTAAAGCCAAAGCAAAAATTATGAGTCTTAAACCAAATATACTAACTTGGGCCATGGGGCAGTGTAACTTGGATAAAGACGGTATCGCTGCCTGTGAAAGGAAACAAGAAAAAGTAGATTTTTTTCTTTCAGAAATATATTTAACTCATCTGTAAAAATTTATTTATAATAGAAATGTTATTTCTGTCATTCTAGTTTTAAAGAATGATAGAACAGTTTAGCAAAAGCTCATTACTACTTACTTTTGAGAAAAAGAATTAAATTGCATTAATATCATTGGGAATTTTGAAGATTCATTTTAGATTCACTATTTGATATCATAATAATTAAATGAAAAAGCATTCATGAGAAAACTACAATATCCTTCTATTTTAATGGAAGACTTCCAAAAACTGTATAAACCCAATTTGAGCAAAGAATTCAGTTGGGCATACAGAAATATGTCATTCACTAAGGATTATTTTTAAAACCCAGACTTGTGAAAATAAGTAGTAAATAATGAATTTACGTTATAAAAATACCATTATTATTATTAGTATATATATATACCTTAGAAAATGTTCTTAGGGCATGTGTTCATCACAAAATAACTATAGCTTTGGAAATTACAACAAGCTGAAAGTGATATAGCTTTTCTCCTTCTATATTTTTAAACACTTAAAATATCATTAAACATTTTTGGTGCTTAGACACATTATTTATACAGGAAACTGATAATTTTTGAATATCTAATTTCAACACTACTAATTCTTTTAAGAAAAAAATTGAAAATTATAAAATGCAAAGCCCTGAGAGCATTAAAGTAGAAAAACTGAGACAAAAGCTAGAGGATCTATACTGGTTCTAAATCAATACAGTCGTTTAGGTTACACTGCCTCATATCACCAACATACTGAACAGATCATATCTAAGAGGCTAAAGCCATAACTCTAGCATGAGACTGAGCTGATTAATTCAGGTTTCTCTCTCTCGTTTTTGCACAACAATCACTCAAACGATTAGGGCTGTTGCTTTTTCTAGCTTCTTTGGTCAGAACAAGTATAATTTTAGGTCCTAGGTTTAGCTGGCAGAACCATTAATTTGACTGCTTATACAGATACAGTGTTTTTGTTTCCCAGACAGCCTTGATTTTAAATAACACAGCCTACTACCTCCTTTCCATATGTACTGATATTTATTTGGAGGCTACGTTACTGAGGGTAGCAATCCAGCGAATCCTAATAAGTTAGCTCTCAAAAGATTAAAATTCACTTTTATACTTTTGACGTTAAATAATGCTACTGCTGTGTCAAAGATTCTCTTCACTACAAATGAGATTCTCTTCACTAACATAACAGGGGTTTACAGGGAGTATCTGCTCCAGTGCTTACTACTTATGTATTTTCCACTTTTTTGGAAAAGAAATAAGTATGCTTTTTGGAGATAAGTGTCAAGAACATGGTTGTATACTTAGTACAATATAGGAGTAAAATCAAAACATAAGCTAAGTTGGTAGCTGCCAACTGCAGGCTTTTAGAAAGAATGATTATACCTCCACATATATACTTGTGCACACAGCTGTAGGCTGGGCTTTGGTCTAATGTATATACAGCAAAGGCTTAGATTTATGTGTAAACTTGGGGCACTTTTCTGATTTGTCACTTCAAACTAATTGCTTAGTCTTACTGGAAAATGCTATAAAAAATTCTTTGAGAATTATACATTATGTATCTCAAGAAATATATACTAGGAATTCTTATCAGCTGGGTACTGAACAAATTTACTGACAGTGACTTAGGGCTGAAATCCAGTTAATCAAAAAGTAGCATCAGCTGGTTAAGTACAAATCCCAGATAACAGATCTGTGGTTTCTCCACTGTGGCTGCACGTTAGGCCCTGCTGGAAGGTTTTTAAAAATACTGATGCCCACGTGCCAGTGCTGGTCTAATACAAGCATGGACTGAGCATATAGGTATTTTTTTAAAGCTCTCCAGGGGATTATAACTTTCAGTCAGGGTTGAAACCACTGTTGGACGATAACCTTCAGTTTATATTTGAGTCATTCTGAGAATAAAAATAAGCATTTTCCTATAGAAAAAAATTATATAAATCATGGATAATTTCTTAAATTCACAAAAGCCTGTAAAATGCAAATGTATGAGATCAGAAACTAGTCACCTACAACAATCTGCTACAAAGAAAAGCTCTGCATTCCAGCTGAAAATGTATCTTTTCTTGTTAAAGTTTTCCCTACTAAGGGATGGGGTAAAGCTCATCTCTAGCACACAGACCAGGCCAGACCCATGGCTCCCTTTTATCATCAGGCAACCTTCAACAGCAATGTATCAAGAGCACTTCATCCTCCTCTCTCCATGCTAGAGCCACAGATACAAAGCTGGTGGTCTTTCCCTTTTCCCGGCCACTGTCATCATCGCCTGAGAGATGGACCTGGTAAGGGCAAGGTGTGGAGCAGGGCTCTGAATGTGAGGATATATATAGCAGCACTAGGTAGGAGGCCAGTTTCCTTCCCTCTCTGTCTTCACCACAAAGTTTTCTGTGACCATTCCTGCCCATTCTGTGGTCATCTTCCTGTGAACTTCTATTGCACTTATATTGTCACTCATTTAGCATTTTGTCAGTAAACTAAAACTTACTCATCGTCTCTGCAATCTTACTGAGAGATGAAAAAAAATCATAGTACAAACAGAATCAAAGCATTTAACCCTGGCTAAGCGTTTAACTATGAGTTTCTTTTATTATGATTATTTTTTTTTAATCTCTCAGTAAGATTGCAAGCCTTACCAGAGAAGATGTGTCCAAGCTTATTTAGCAAGAAATGAGATATTGACAGATATTGGCTGAAGAAATTAATCTTTGTTTTTAAAGTAAATTATTTTGGGGAAAAAAAACTAAAAAAAAGCAAAACAACTACTATAACTGATCAAAAAATTCTAGTCAAATTTCGCCTTTTGAAAACCTTAAGCAATGTCTTTGCTTTGCAGTGCCTTTCTGCCTCTTCGTACTGAGTGGAATATGTCCAGATGACTTAAAAATGTAGGTGCAGCAGCTCTTTCCTGCCAGGCCCTGAGGACAGCAAGGAAGTAGGTATTTGGTGTAGCGGCAACACAATGAGTGCCAAGTTGGATGCGCTGGTGACCACTGGGCCCTCCCCCCATTAACACTAGCAGATCTGTTAAGCAGAGTGGGGTCAAAAGCAGATAAGGACCTTTAATATCCTTAGGTGAGCTTTAAGGAGGGGATTAACTGGGCCTACAGATGGTTTTATATTATACTGGCTTTCTTAATTTCAAAATCTGTTATTGTCAATTTATAACAGGTGTTTCCTTTTATCACAAAGAAAGAGAAACTGAAAAAATCCTCAGGGATAAGATTACAAAGCCTAATTCCTGCTACAGTGGTTTCTTTGCTTGTCCAGCTAATTTAAGTTAATATTATTCCACTGCCACATATGAGAAAACAATGATCCAGAGCATTGCATTCCAAAATGACTCTTTTCCCCTGTTTGACTAATCATTTAAAGATTCAGCACTAGTAGGGAATGTAATATGTATCTCCTGTTTCTCCACATCTTTCATTTTTAGCTACTTAAATAAGAAAAGCAGAATTTGCAGTCGGTGGCTTTCAGGTGATTTCAATAATTCACTCACGTGGAAATCTTTATAACACATATCATAGTCATCTGCTCGAGGAAAAAACCTCTTCAAACAGTTAAATGGGTCATAATAAATAATAATTTTAAGTCAGGTATACTGTAAAAAGTGCTGGTTTTATTTTATTACTTAATTTAGGAGGTTGGCAAGTTGGGAAAACGGTAATATTTTACCTGGTTTTACTTATAAAAAATATCTGACAGCCTACTAGTAACATAACATGACTTTGTAATCTTCAGTAGCCAAATAAAGCCAAGATGTAGTAATTCTTAAAACAAACACAGTTTATGTGGTAGAAAAGATAAGACAAACTGATGGATAACTACAAATACATATTCAATACAGGAATAAATAAGTAGCATTCTGGACCAAATCTCAAAATAATAGAACGCCATAATTTTTTTTTTAAACAGATTTTCTGAGTTGGAAAAAATCTTAAAAATCTAGTTTAATCCACAGAAGGCACCAAAAAACTGTTTTATCTAAAATCAGAAGGCTCACTAGCAGACTGAGATGACAAACTAGGAGTTAGGACTCCTATGTCAGTGCTTAACTACCTCCCCAACAATGTCAGGATGCCTCTCAATATCGGATTTTATTACATCTAATATTAGGGGAGAACTTGAACTATACAATGAGCTAAGACAGCCAGTGGAAAGAACATGTGGAAGTGGTGTGAAAGGGTTAAAAGCAACTGCATTCAAATTCTAATTTAAAAATGAATTAATGAAAAAAGGTTCTGAGATCTTAGTAGAGCTTTAAAGCTCAATATGAAATTGATTTTAAAAATTAATGGTAACAGTGAAGGTAGCCTCTCAAAGGGCTAGGCTGGGCTGTACAGTTTGGTACCCATTAGCCACATGTGGTTATTACGTGCTTGAATGTGGCTAGTTCAAATTGAGATCTGTGGTAAGTATAAAATACATATTGCATTTTGAAGATTTAGGACAAAAACTGAGATTGTAAAATATCTCAGTAAATTTTTATACTGATTTCATGTTTAAATGACAACATTTTGTATATACTGGGTTAAATAAAACATTATCAAAATTAATTTCACTTAATTTTTGCATTTAAAAAACGTAGAAAGAACATTTAAAAGTCTCATATGGGGCTCATATTATAAATATTTCTATTGGACAGCACTGATTTATAAATAGGAAAGGATGAGCAACAGTGTGCAATCTGTGAGTTGTATGGCTGGGCTTGAAACCACAGGAGTTTATTAGGATGCTGTCGATTGAACAAGGGTTAAGTAGAAGTGTGAATTAGATACACTGTAAAATTAGAAACTAAAGGATTTGGTGAGAAAGAAATCAAGTAGTGAGCAGTTTCAAATATAATTTTGGAGGAAACATTTAAAGCATCAGATTGATTAGTCCATGCAGTTTTAGCAGTTATCTTCCTTTCCGCTAGAAGTCAGAGAGGCATTTTAAAATTCGCCAATTGAAAACAAATGCTCAAATGAAATTTCAATTACCAATTTAATCACCAGGCCTATCAGTAAAGTATAATACATTTAAAGAGGGCTGTTCTAATTTACTTTATACTTTTATAATAATATATTTGGAAATATGTGGTTTACCTACAAATTTACCAAAAAAAAATATATATATATATATATATACACACACAGGTTCTTTTTTACCTGTAGTACATATAACACGAACAGTTACTTAAAGCACTTAAAACGTGAACACCTACTTGAGTGAAAAGGGCTTGAATGATCAGAATCAAATACGCTGCAAACATCTGTGGTACTAGAAGCACCAGAAGCAGGAGGAGGTGTTAACGGTGTTCTTGGAGAATTTGGTGCAGATGCTGTACTTTCTGTTTCACTTTCAGGGATCCTGCTATAACTAATTTTCCTTGGCTCTTGCTGCAGAGGTGTGGGATGTCTCATAGTACCTGGTCTTGGGTTTGATGGACGAACACCAGGAGATTTTAGGGGATAGTTGTATTTTTTTGGCTGTAGATATATCAAAAGAAACACAATACTTACAACACCGTTAACAGAAAAGAAGGTTTTTCTATAAATGCCTGGTAGAATTTGATTAATATCCAGAAAAACCATAAACCACTAATACTGATTCAAATCAAAGTATCCAAGTTAAAGAGTTAACACTCCATTTCCATAAAGCCATGGCTATCTAAATTAGTAGGGAATGAATTTCTTTAAATAACTGAATTTTAATCCTATAAATACCAGAATATTTGTTATTTCAATATTTCTGATGGAAATCTTTCTAAGATACAGTGAACATTTCTCTGGCTTTTAAAATGGACTGTACAAAACTAATTTAATCTTGGGAGGAAAGCCAGACCATTGGTTTGAACTATGATACCTTCAGTTCAGTTCAGTTCAGTCACTCAGTTGTGTCCGACTCTTTGCGACCCCAAGAATCACAGCATACCAGGCTTCCCTGTCCATCACCAACTCCCAGAGTTCACTCAAACTCATGTCCATCGAGTCGGTGATGCTATCCAGCCATCTCATCCTCTGTCGTCCCCTTCTCCTCCTGCCCCCAATCCCTCCCAGCATCAGGGTCTTTTCCAATGAGTCAACTTTTCACATGAGGTGGCCAAAGTACTGGAGTTTCAGCTTCAGCATCAGTCCTTCCTATGAACACCCAGGACTGATCTCCTTTAGGATGGACTCGCTGGATCTCCTTGCAGTCCAAGGGACTCTCAAGAGTCTTCTCCAACACCACAGTTCAAAAGCATCAATTCTCTGGAGCTCAGCTTTCTTCACAGTCCAACTCTCACATCCATACATGACCACTGGAAAAACCAGAGCCTTGACTAGACGGACCTTTGTTGGCAAAGTAATATCTCTACTTTTCAATATGCTATCTAGGTTGGTCATAACTTTTCTTCCAAGGAGTAAGCATCTTTTAGTTTCATGGCTGCGATCACCATCTGCAGTGATTTTGGAGCCCCCCCAAATAAAGTCCGACATTGTTTCCACTGTTGCCCTGTCTATTTGCCATGAGGTGATGGGACCAGATGCCATGATCTTAGTTTTCTGAATGTTGACCTTTAAGCCAACTTTTTCACTCTCCTCTTTCACTTTCATCAAGAGGCTTTTTAGTTCCTCTTCACTTTCGGCCATAAAGGCGGTGTCATCTGCATATCTGAGGTTATTGTTATTTTCCCTGGCAATCTTGATTCCAGCTTGTGCTTCTTCCAGCCCAGCGTTTCTCATGATTTGCAACCAGTCTGTTGTTCCATGTTCAGTTTTAACTGTTGCTTCCTGACCTGCATATAAGTTTCTCAAGAGGTAGGTCAGGTGGTCTGGTATGCCCATCTCTTGAAGAATTTTCCACAGTTTATTGTGATCCACACAGTCAAAGGCTTTGGCATAGTCAATCAAGCAGAAATAGATGTTTTTCTGGAACTCTTGCTTTTTCAATGATCCAACGGTTGTTGGCAATTTGATCTCTGGTTCCTCTGCCTTTTCTAAAACCAGCTTGAACATCTGGAAGTTCACAGCTCACGTACTGCTGAAGCCTGGCTTGGAGAATTTTGAGCATTACTTTACTAGCATGTGAGATGAGTGCTACTGTGCGGTAGTTTGAGCATTCTTTGGCATTGTCTTTCTTGGGATTGGAATGAAAACTGACCTTTTCCAGTCCTGCGGCCACTGCTGAGTTTTCCCAATTTGCTGGCATATTGAGTACAGCACTTTCACAGCAACATCTTTCAGGATTTGAAATAGCTCAAATGGAGTTCCATCACCTCCACTAGCTTTGTTCGTAGTGATGCTTTCTAAGGTCCACTTGACTTCACATTCCAGGACGTCTGGCTCTAGGTGAGTGCTCACAGCATCGTGATTATCTGGGTCATGAAGATCTTTTTTGTACCTACAGTTCTTCTTTGTATTCCTGCCACCTCTTAATATCTTCTGCTTCTGTTAGGTCCATACCATTTCTGTCCTTTGTTGAGCCCATCTTTGTATGAAATGTTCCCTTGGTATCTCTAATTTTCTTGAAGAGATCTCTAGTCTTTCCCATTCTGTTGTTTTCCTCTATTTCTTTGCATTGATCGCTGAGGAAGCCTTTCTTATCTCTCCTTGCTATTCTTTGGAACTCTGCATTCAGATACCTTACTATGTGGTAATACAGTGATGCCATCAGGATTATTTATAAATGCATTTTGTAAATACTATTTATAAATGCATTAAATTGCTTGAGTTCTCACCTGTTTATGCTAGTTTTATGACATTTTTTTTTCTTAGAGTGATTGTTTCTCAATGATGTCAGTGTATTTCACTGGAGTAGACTATATAGCTATTTTCAACTTTCTGTTTTTAATCTGTCTTTTGAAATTGTTTTAGTCCTTGAGAAATTTTCTTATAGAGTAGCTTCATTAAGCTTTAGTTCACAGACAGTATGAAATTTATCTTGGTTACTTAGAAGCCATTTATGTTTACTTCTTGATTCCTGACTTTCTTATGAATAAGAGAGATTATATTCAGAACAGTGAAATGATGATACTGGACATAAATTTGGTCAGGCACTTACAAGTAATAGGAAAGAATGGAAATTTTGTTTCCCCCTCCAGAAAGTATCTTTTGCCAAACCTGTTATTTTTACAGCTAATGATTTATAGTTAAAATTCTCATGTCATTACTTTCAAAAAAGTTGTAAGTACATATATTTACTATAAGTGAATCGATATAAATCAGTCAAATTTCCTGCCCTTAAAATTAATAATGAATAACATTTTTCTTTGTCAAAACAAAACAAAAACTTGTACATTTGCCCAACTTCTTCATCTACTGTATTAGGATTTAATTCACATTAATGTTAGTGTTCATTTACTTGGAACTAAGTGGACTAATCCTGAGTGTATTTATTAAGGACTTATTCATTATTTTTATCCATTACACGTGCACTTCCTCCCTGAATGCCTTTATAGAAAACTATAAACCACCAGATAGATGTAGGTAACAACTGCAAAAAAAATTTAAACGTAAAGGAAATAATATGAATGCTTACAAATCTTGGAAGAGGCTTAGGGTTTCGTGGTTCTATTTCTAGGGATTTGTTGAAAAGATAATCCGTAAATTCTTTTTCCATGCTATTTCCCATTGGATTCAAGTTTTCAAAAAACCTCTAAAATAAATACAAAGAATTATTATTGTTAAATAATTTAAATTCAGTTTAAAAGTCATGAAAATAACTTAAAACATTTTAACACAAGAAAACTGGAATTATTTAAAGTTTTATTTTCCTTTTTCTCTTCTATGAAATAAACCTGACTCATATCAGGTGGTTATAAACTTAATCAGAAATATGTATCCTCAAAGAATTCAACTTACTTTGATATCTGACTCTACTCGTAAACAGTAAGGCTGATTTTGGTACTGTTGGATCTCGCCTGTTATTTCTGCTACTTTCCTCCTTTTGCTAAAGTTTATAAGCTCTTTTCCATGCCGTTTTAGGACCTCAGGGTTGCCTTCTTCTGTTTTCAAGATATTAGTGAGATAAATACCTGGAAGATATAATGAAATTATTTCAAGGATAAAAATGTAAAAGGCTAGTTTTTTTCTTTTTCAGTAATTATATTACACTGTACCATCTCAACCATCATAACTGAAGAATTAAAGCACAAATTTCCACTCTATGAAAAAGAACAGGCTAAGTAAATATCAAGAGAAAGGGACCAAGTTTAAGAAAATTAATAGATTTATAAGAATAATAATCAATTTTCCATCTCCCAACCATAATGTTATTTGACATATGTCATGGTTTTGTTAATGGAACTTTAAGAATAAGCCATCATTTGACACATATTTTTGGCAAAAGAGGAATATGTTAAATTCAGAGGATCATATTTTCTGCATAATTATCTCTTGGGGCCCTCAAGAGGTTATTAGGATTTGTAATTCTGAGGTGGTACTGTTTGGATAGGCTTACTCATGAAAATGTGAAATGATCTGCAATCCTATCAAGTACAGGACTGCACATAATTTATATTCTGGTCTTCAGTATTTCTAGAATTATGGTAACCAGGTAGAGTTCCTGTTTCCGCATCACTGCAGGCTGTGCAATGGATGAGGAGGAGAATGAACAGAAAGGCAGGCTTTTTAGTTCCTTTCTGTTCTAGAATAAAGGTTCTGGAGCCAGCTCTGCTGCTTTCTATTTTTGTGATCTTGTACAAGTTGCTTAACCTCTGTGTGCCTTGGTTTACTCATCTGGGAAATGAGGATAGCAGGGTTGCTGTGTGAAACATTATGAGTTAATTTATCTACAGACTTAGAATAGGACCTGACAAAAGTAGATGCTTAATTATCTATGGTTGTGATTGTTGCTGCTGTTGCTGCTATTCTTTCCCTATCCTCTTTTGTCTGCCTTTTCCTCTCAAGTACTGACTATGATGCGTGGGGGGAAAAAAGTGTGTGACTATGAGTTCATTCACTCAGTACACATGTACTGAGTCTCTGCTGTATGCCAAGCACTGCTTTAGGTACTGCAGACACAAAGATGAACAAGATACACAGTTCCTCCCTCAAGGAGTTCACAGCTTTGAATGTGGGCTACTACAGTATGATTTGGTAAGTGCTATATTAATTAGTACTAATGCATAAGATGCTATGGAGCACAAACAAGGTGTGCCTAACTCTGCCTTGAGCTTTTGGGAGAGAAAAAGGCATCATGGATTAAAATATGTTTAAAGTAAGTCTCAAAAAATGAACAGAAGCTTAATATGTAGAGTAAGATAGCAGGGTGTTCTAAGCAAAGCAGCCATATGTTTGAAGCCATTGGTCTGTAGTGAAGCTGGCATACTTAGAATTGGCTAGACTTTAGGAGTTTGGTGTGTGGGGTGGAGGAAGAGGGGCCGGAAATGAGGACAGGCATAGACAAGAGGTTAGTAGTTCTAATCCCTTCTCTGCACTATACGTTATGTACTGGATGAGAATGAACAAAGTAACAGGCACTTTCCTTCTAATCAGAGATTAGTGGTTCTAAATGAGTTTGTGGTAGAGGAACTGCATGGCTTGTGGGATTCTAGTTCCCTGACCAGGGGTAGAACCCAGGTCCTTCGCTGTGAGTGCAGCAGAGTCCTAACCACTGGACCACCAGTGAATTCCTGAAGCAAAACTTTTAAATACTAGAATTTTTGGCTATCTTCTTCGAAAGATTACATGACTCAAAACCAATAGTGAACAAGTTAGCAATAATGAAATATGATAGATATCAGTGCTTGTCTGGTTCTACAAAGTATTCAGTTACTAAGTGTATTGGTTACTTGGCTATTTCTCAGCACGACCATGTGTTCTAATAAGTCCAGGCTCTTCTATTTTTCATATCTCCTATCACTGACTCCTTTACTTGCAGTCAGTTATATTCTCCTTTACACTAAGTCACTCCAGTATTCTTGCCTGGAGAATCCCATGGACAGAGGAGCCTGGCGGGCTACAGTCCATGGGGTCACAAAGAGTTGGACACGACCGAAGTGAGTTAGCACACACTGCACTAAGCTGCACGATCCACTTAGCTCAACGTTCAGTCTGACAAACGTCCATGACAGTACACATGATTAATGACAGCCAAAATCAACGTTCCATATTCCACACTGGCCACAAACTGACGGCCCGATTGTGAACAGTTTGTGGGTCAGGAAGAGCTCCCCCTTTTTTTTAAATTAAAGAGCTTAGACTTTATCCACTAGGTAATTAGGAGATTATAGCATCTTCACATTCTAGAATGATTTCTCTGGAGTTAAGAAGGAGTTAAGACTAGAAGCAGGAAGCTCAGTAGTCCTCGGTGAGATGATGAGGGTCCACAGGCATAGAGTGGCGTGCATAAATATTTAAAAGGTAGAGTTCACAAGAACTGGTTAACTGGTTTGGGCAGAGGTTGGCACAGTGAGAACGAAGACTCTCAACTTTGTGTTTGATGGTCTGACTGGGTGATGGTATAATGACTGGCCTGGGGAACATGCGGATAAGAAGTTATAGGATATTGTAGGTGTTAAAAGTATACTTGAATTAAGTTGTGAAAATGCTTACAAGTAGCATTTTGAGAGAGTTCAGAATAAAATTTGGAAATTATTTTATGATGAATAAATTGCTAGTTAAAAGGAGAACAAATGATTAAAGACATGGTGTTCAAATTTTGTTGATCATAAACTATCAGTAAAAAAGTTTAAGCAGGCATGTTTGTTTATACACACACACACACACACACACACATATATGATAGAAAATGTACTGCACATATATATATGACCTGAATATTATAAACTGTTAAGGCTTAATTAAAAAAAAATCATTTTACATAACTGCTCTGAAGTCGGCTATTGTAGGGAGAGGAAAAGCAGAGTATTATGACAAATAATGAAGGTGGTGAGGTTTCTGGGGAAAAAGTGGCTGCTCAGGGTTCCCACCGGAGAAGGCAATGGCACCCCACTCCAGTACTCTTGCCTGGAAAATCCCATGGATGGAGGAGCCTGGTAGGCTACAGTCCATGGGGTCGCTAAGAGTCAGATACGACTGAGCGACTTCACTTTCACGCACTGGAGAAGGAAATGGCAACCCACTCCAGTATTCTTGCCTGGAGAATCCCAGGGATGGGGGAGCCTGGCGGGCTGCCGTCTATGGGGTCGCACAGAGTCAGACATGACTGAAGCGACTTTGCAGCAGCAGCAGGGTTCCCACAACACTTTGTTGATGCTCTGACTTACATGTTTCTACAACACAGTGGTATATTTACTACACAGCACTGTAACTTATTTTCCTGCTCTTTCAAGGGAGGTTATTGAGGATAGGACTATGTTTTACTTGTCCTTCTATTCTCAACACCTAGTCCTGGTTCTGGCACATACAGGCATTCAACTGATGTTTCTGAATGAATAAAAGCAGTATATTATTTCAGAACAGAAATGAAAGCATTTGCAAACTAGAGCAGGACACAAGAGACATATAGTCAATTCTAAAATGGCAGGAAAGCAAGAGTGGAGATGAAGCAAACTGACCAGAAACAGGGGTAGGCCACAAAATTAAGGCTGTGTAAAAGGAAAGAGCAGAGCCAAGACTATGGGCTTGGAGTTCTGTTTAGAGAGGTGAGACCTGGTTGAGGTAGGAATCTACTGCACATCCTATTACCTGAGAGGAAATGTTAGGCTGCCCATATATATGCATTCTATCTGTGAGTAGAACCTTTTAGTGTACGGAGAAAAATTGGGATGTAGACCCGTAGCCTGGCGTAACCTTGGAAGGAGAAACTGCCTGATTTTTATCATTCTGTAAATAGTGCAGTGCTAGCCCAAAAAAACCTGAGTAACAATTCTGATAAGATGGTAAAGAAAGCAAGTGTCAGGTAGATACTACCCTTGACCCTCTTAATAGAAGGGAAAAATCTAGTAACAGGGACCACAGGATATCACGAGTAGCATGTCTATAAGTTCAGCAAGTGTACTGAATGACTATGTATATTTCGTTCTTTTCTGAGCACCTGACCTAGTTCCTGATACTTAGATACTCAAGAAACATTTGTAGACAGGTTGAATGAAATGAACATCAGACCTAAGGTCCTTCTTAGGTTCCTTTGTTTATGAACTGGCACCAGTTACCACACTTAAAAGTAAATGCATAGACTTCACTGTTTTATCAGGAAGAGAAAATAAATGAACTCAACAATTTTATCAAGAATTTATGGGGAAAAATCCTTAGAAGACAGAATAAATTAATAATGATTAAAAGTCATAAATGACATAAAACTATAAAATCAGGGAGAATAATTATGTTTCAGCTTTGTTTTGAAGAAAAACTCAGTATGTAAAACAGTAAAAATAGAAATGGAAAAATATATTGCAAATAGGAGCAAATTCAAAAGTTTCATTTTAATAGAATGCTAGTACTTTAAAATACCTAAATGAGACAACTGTGTAGCAAAAAAAAAAAAACACAGAACTAAAACAGAAAGAAAATTAGGGAAGAAATGAAAATGTTATTATAGAATTACATGATACAAAAGATTCTAGGCCCAGATGGTTTTTCTGTTGGAATATTTCAAAATTTAAAGGCTAGATCATTTTATGACATCCTGGAATAAAATAATATGGAAAGCAACTAAACCTCTGTTACAAAGTAAATATAACCATAACAACACAAGCTGATAAATATAGTACAAGAAGAGAAACCACAGAGCAATCTCATTTACAAAGATGGATGCAAAAATTCTAAATAAAATGATAATGCATAGAATTCATTTGTATATTTAACAGGTTAGTAAACAGAAAGTTTCAGTATTAGCAAACCTGTAATTTTAATTTGTTAAACAAGAAAAATCATTTGCTCTCAGATAGAAAATTACTTAAAACAGTAAATGTATATTGCCAATAAAAACACAGTAGAAAACTATAAAGAGAAATTTTCTAAACACAGTAAACAGCATCGAATCAAGCAAACAGCAAAATTATACCTATCCCTGCTGAAATGGAGATTAAAACAGAACTCCTTATTTTTATTATCATTTAACCTTTGTTTGTTTGGAAAGTTATTAATGCTATAAGGCTTAACACAGAAATAAGATCAAAGGAAGAGCCACTATTATTATTCTAGACATGAGTAAATATTTAGAAAATCCCCTGAAATGAATAATTCCTGGAATTAAGGGAAATTGACTATTAAAAAATAAATACCATTCACAATTAAAAATACCTAAGGAAAAAACTAAATATCATATATGTACATCCTTTCCAAATTAATTGAGAGATCATTCCACCTGTATTTTGGGGAATCACCCCCTCATTCCCAAGTTCATTTGGAAAAATGAAGAGACAAAACTGGCAAAGAAAATACTGAAGAAGAAACAAAGACAAGCCAACTTTATCATATATGACAATATTTTAAATATAAAGCAGAATTTTGGGGTTTTTTTGGCCCTGCTACTTTGGCTTCTGAGATCTTAGTTCTTCCATCAGGGATCAAACCCTGGGGCCCTGGCAGTGAGAGCTCCAACCCGAACCACTGGATTGCCAAGGAGTTCCTTACAGCAGGGTTTCTTGTCCTTGGCACTACTGACACCCTAACCACTGGAGTGCCAAGGAGTTCCTTACAGCAGGGTTTCTTATCCTTGGCACTACTGACACCCTAACCACTGGAGTGCCAAGGAATTCCTTACAGCAGGGTTTCTTGTCCTTGGCACTACTGACACCCTAACCACTGGACTGCCAAGGAATTCCTTACAGCAGGGTTTCTTATCCTTGGCACTACTGACACCCTAACCACTGGGTTGCCAAGGAATTCCTTACAGCAGGGTTTCTTATCCTTGGCACCACTGACCTTTTAAACTGGCTATTTCTTGTTGTGGAGGGCTGTCCTGTGCACTGAAGAATGTTAGCAATATTCCTGACTATATTGAACAATGAAAAAAAATGTCTCTAGACACTGCTAAATGTTCCTTGGAGGGCAAAAACTGCCCTGGCTGAGAATCATCGATTATAAAGTGCCAGTCATTAAGACTGGGGCACAAGGATAAGAAGTTAATGGGATGGACCTAGAGATTATCGTACTAAGTGAAGTAAGTCGCACAGAGAATGACAAGCATCATATGATATCATTCATATGTGGAACCTAATTTTAAAAAAGATACAAATGAACTTATTGACAAAACAGAAACACACATACAGATATTGAAAACAAACTTATGGGTTATCAAAGGGGAAATGCTGGAGGGAGGGATAAATCAAGAGCTTGGGATGAACATGTACACATTACTATATATGATAGATAAGCAACAAGGACCTATTGTATAGCACAGGGAACTCTACTTAATATTCTGTGAAAACCTATGTGAGAAAAAGATCTAGAAAAGAATGAATATATGTGTATGTATATAACTGAATCACTTTGCTGTATACCTGAAACTAACATGGCACTGTAAATCAGCTCTACTTCAATAAAATTAAAATAATATAAAAAGAATTTAATGGGGAATATTATTTTTTAAAGAAGGGGGTACAATATGTCAATGGGAATAATGAAAACTTATTCAATAAACTAGGGTCAACAAATAAAGAATTGGTGGAGAAATAAATTTGAGTATTTCATGATATCTAAAAGAGATTTTAACTTGATTAAACAGTTAAATATAATTTTATAGGTCAAGTCATAAAGCTACGAGAAAATATGACTGAATATTAAATTTCTAAACTGGAAGAACTTCCTAAGGTTAGAAACAATAGAAATCACAATGGGGAAAATGAACAGATTATAGAATTTAAAAAATACTGTATTTCAAAGAATAAACACCAAAAGGCAGATTGGTAAAAATATCTAGCTCAAGAAATATCCAGCTAGATATAAATTATCTAGCTAGATTGGCTTTACAGCTCAAGAAAATATTCTCAAATCCATAAAATAGGCATAAATATGAAGATATTCATTATAACATTATTTAGGAAAGCAAAAAAGATAGATACAACACACACGGACACGTCAGGGTAATGGTTAAATAAACTGTCATAACAACTTTAAAGAACGTCATGTAGCCATGAGAAATGGTAATTATGAAGACTAATAAAACACCATACATTTGGGACATGGTAAGTGAAAAAAGAAAACCATGTATACATGTTACACAATTACAACTATATATAATATATACAGGACAAAGATTAAAAGGGAATACAAAAATGGTTATTAGAAAGCCTGAACAAAGATGTTAACTGAAAAAATACCAGGACATAACAATGTTACATGCAGTATAACTTAAAACTATATAGGAAATATACAAATAGAGATAAGGGAAAGGCTAGAAGAAAATATACCATATATTAGAAGATTAAATACCACATATGTAATTGAGGTCATAATTTTTGTAAGTATTTATTTAGAGGAAGAATCACCAGAGCATACATCCCAGCACAGAAAAGAAACCAGTGTGGAAGAGATACTGAATATATAAAATACAGGAAATAACTGATGGAATAAGATAGAGAAACCTATCAGAAGGGAGAAGATTTAGATGGTTAGTAGGTTTCAGTCTTAACAGAAAGAAAAGGCACTACTTTGCTCTTGTGCAGAAGAGAGGGAGGGGAAAAGAGTAGGTAAAATTTTGATGTGTAGAACGTGTGGGCCCTAAGGCACATGATTTTTAGCCATGTGAAAAAAACTGTATATAAGAGGCATAGTTATAAATATGGATAAATATGGCCATGCCTTTTCTGCAGAGTGTCTGTGAAGTCGCTCAGTCGTGTCCGATTCTTTGCAACCCCGTGGACTGTAGCCCACCATGCTCCTCTGTCCATGGGATTTTCCAGGCAAGAGTACTGGAGTGGGTTGCCATTTCCTTCTCCAGAGGATTTTCCCTACCCAGGGATCGAACCCAGGTCTCCCGCATTGTAAGCAAGACGCTTTACCGTCTGAGACACCAGGGAAGTCCTTGCAGTGTCTGGTTTACTAAAAGTCAATAAAAGACTTCTATGAACATTAAAGACTTCCCTGGTGGCTCAGATGGTAAAGTGTCTGCCTATAATGCGGGAGACCTGGGTTCAATCCCTGGGTCGGGAAGATCTCCTGGAGAAGGAAATGGTAACTCACTCCAGTATTCTTGCCTGGAAAATCTCATGGACCGAGAAACCTGGTAGGCTACAGGCAATGGGGTCGCAAAGAGTCGGACATGACTGAGCGACTTCGTGAATATTAAAACCGAAGTAAGCATTATACAATACTGAATGGTTGCCCATTATGGAAGTAAAAAGTAGAATGTACATATTTGGTTAATCTTAAAGTCCTCATAGAGAAAAATTCTAAGGGGATTCAGGTGCTAAATATTTGTTAAGTATTTTCAGCTAGTATATTAGACATGTGTATACTCAGTCACTTAATGAAAAACTGTCTTAGAAACATGATAAAAATTTAAGAAGAAATGCTCACCAAAGAAAGGCACACATGGTGGATTAATAGACCTGAGTTTTGCCAAATATTTCTTATAGTGATCTTCACTTAGTTCATGAGCTTCTTCTAAAATTTTCTTTTGGCGACTTGGTATTTGCTACAAGAAAAAAAAAATTTAGGGAATATAAATTTAGAAAAGGAATCACAGATTTTGCCCCAAAATGCCAGGCTTAAAGTAAAAAAGCCCAAACACAACAGTATCAGTTTGACTCTAAGAATGATAACACTGTTTCAAAGAGACTATCTTCATAGACTCTAGTAAAATCTTAAAGAAAAAGTGTGTGTATGTGAGAGAAATCTGGTTTATCTTGCCATTCCTCAATTATCTGAGCATTTTATTATACATTGTATTACAAATCAGATGCTGAAATCTTTTTCTTCTAACTTAGGCTAGGACCTGTGAATATATTTTAATGAGGTTGCCTAATTCAAAAACAGCACACCAATTCAATAAAAAATTTAGATAATTACATCATTTTGGCTGTTACTGAAAAGACAGATGTGTCTCTCAAAAATTAAAGATCATAATTGTTAAAATCCTGACCCTTAGAATGGGGAATGGAAGTTCATTTAAAAAAAAAACACCTATGCAAACCTACCTCGAACGTGTGGTCTAGTCTGTAAACAGGGGATGAGTTCATAGCACTGACAACCTCAAGGACACCATTGAAGTTGTTGAGCTCTTGGAACACTTGTAGAATCTCAATTATTCGACTCACCACAGCTACTCTTTCTTCTAAGTTTTCAGTTTCTACAATACATCTGGGAATCAAAGACAAAAAGTGAATTAAAATATTTGTAGTTTTCCCAACAAAGGTATGATTTAAGGAATTTACCAAATAAAATGGACTGGAGGGCAGCTACAGTGTAACAATAGAGAGTATGTATTCAGGGTGGCAGGTAAATAGTGGGTGAATAGAAGACAAGGAAAAGCTTTCAGTCAGGCATGTTGCTCTTCTTGTTTTCCAGACCAAATCAGTCACTCATTTTTCCTACTACTTTGGTGTGTTTGCTCTCAGCATTGGAGTTCTCCTAGGTGGCTGAGCAGGTAAAGAATCTGCCTCCCAACACAGGAGATGTGGGAGACCGGGTTTGATCCCTGAATGGGGAAGATCCCCTGGAGTAGGAAATAGCAACTCACGACAGTATTCTTGCTAGGAAAATCCCATGGACAGAGAAGCCTGGTGGGCTACAGTCCACGGGGTTGCAGAGTCAGACAGGAGTGAGTACGGGCACAATCAGTCTATCATTTTGTTGAAAGGATGCTGGTCTTCAGGATGTGGGTGTGTTCTAGGGAAATTTACTCTCAAATTTTGTAATTCTCTGACTCTTATTCTTCATCGAATCATAAGATTTTAGTGATTAATGCTCAACTTCCTTGATATGTAGGAATAATTAGCTACATTTCTAAGAACAGCTCTTGAGATAACCACTATAATGCTAAAAAGTAACTTTTACAATTAAGCATAAAATTTTAAAAATCAGAAAGAATAAAGAAGACAATGAAAACAAAAGCTCTTTATATTTAAATACCAAGAATCCTTGGAAAGTATATATATCCAAGTAAAAAGAAGCTATGCTCAGAAAAAGAATTCCTCAGTGAGCATTTATTCTCTATTTCTAATATTTGAGAGCATTTTTTATCTACTACTCACTTATCAGTGAAGAAAATAATATTTTAAACTTGGTTTTCAATGGCTGTTCTGTCCTGTCTGACTTTTTGCAACCCCATATACTATAGCCTGCTGGGCTCCTGTGTCCATGGAGTTCTCCAGGCAAGAATACTGAAGTGAGTAGCCATTCCCTTCTCCAGAGGTTTTCAATAATGTAATATTAAACAAATCAATCTAAGAAAAAATAAAATACACATATGGAAAAAATAAATATAAACCAATATTAAATATTAACAAAAATGTAAAGTTGCAGATTACACTATTCTCTGATGAGGCTGATCTAACACTATGAAAAAAACCCTGCAAAATTATCAAAATAAACTTGCCTTATTATCAAATTAAACATGTTTATGCATTAAAACATTAGCTATATGTCTATAAATATATCATCTATTGGCCAACTAGTTATCTGGACATTTTAAAAGGTATGATACAAGTATAATATATTTACATCTTTTAAAAAACAATTTTAGTTGATATCAACTAGGTATACAACCTGAGATCACCCGTGGAGCTTTTGTAAAAACCAGGTAAGTCTGGGGTGATTTATTGAGAAGCGATTTCAATTCTAATGCACATCTATGGCCAAAAACCACTGCGGCAAGTGAATAAGAACCTCTTCCACTGAAAGGCGGGAACTGGAACCCTTATACAGTGTTAACGGCGAGAATGCAAAACGATGTAGTTGCTATTGAAAACAGTATGGCGGTTCCTCAACAACAACAAAAATTCAAAAATAGAACTTTCCTACGATCAGCAACCCTGCTTCTAGGTATTTATCCAAAAATACTGCAATCAATAATTCAAAGAGATATTAGCACTCCCATGTTCATTCCAACACTGTTCACAGTAGCCAAATACAAAACAAGAAATAGATGTACAATGGAGTATTATTCAGTCTTGAAAAGGAAATGCAAAAATGAACACCGAGGACATTATGCCACGTGAAATAAGCCAGTGGCAGAAGGACAACTATTGCGTGTTTCTACGTATATGAGGCATCTAAAAAAAACATATAGAAGCAAAGAATAAAATGATGGTTCCCAGGGGAACCAGGAAAATGGGGAGTTGCTTATCAATGTATAAATTTTCATGCTGATTAGCACTTATTTACACAAGATAAAGAAGTTCTAGAGATGTGCTGTACAACATTATGCCTATAGATAACAATATTGTATTTATACATTGAAAAAAACTTACCACAATTAAAAAAAACAGAAAGAGAAAAGAAAAAGAAATGGCTGCCTTCTTAGCAATCTATTAAAAATAGGACAGAGATGGAAATTATCTGTAGGTCTTATGAGTTATGTTTCCTCTTTACAGACATAACTTTTAACTATTATGATGGAAAAGAGCCTTTGCAATTGAAGTATAGTTATTTGAGTTGATAAAGAAGAAATCAGGAAGCAACACTTAGAGGGCAAACTCCAAAGTTTTACTTTTTAGAGGCTAAGAAGTAATCATATAAATAAAAGGAAGTCCTGACTTTCAGAGGAGTTATTTCTCTTTAGGAATTGCTTTCTGGTCTTTATCCACACTAAAGCTCCAGTCATTCCCTTATGTCACTGGTCTCTTGTTCTGATAATGCCTATATGATCTGTGCAAATTTCACATCACCCTTATAAAACGTGGGTCAAGATCATAAAAAATATGGCCAATACATAAAACTCTTATTTCCAGTTCCAATTAAAAAACTGTATTGAGATTCTGGACTTCTGATATGATGAGAAGTTATGCTTCCTTACTCCTCAGGGACACTGGTGAAAATTATATAAGTTCTAGCAGTCTCTAGAAATGGCCCTAAGAGTAAATAGCAAGTAAAGAAACATCTATTCAGGAAATTTACAATTCAGTAAGAGAGGCAAGAGTCTGCTTCCTTAGAGAAACTTGCAGAGGCGGGGGATGGGGGGACACAATTAGCCCAAAACACAGGGCTCCCATCTCCTTTGACATCTAAAATGTCAAGACTCACATCTTGACAGAGATGAAACAGCAGGGAGAAAAAACAGGGAATGGTAAATTGCCTGTAAGACAGATCTGATAGGTCAGATTTAACAACAACAACAAAAAAGATTTTAAAGCAGTCATTCTGAATTTATTAACAGAACTAAAGGGAAGTATGATTTAAAAAGCAAAGTGGCGAGGGGGGGTGGTGCTGATGACAGTGTGTATCAACAGGAGTGTCCTAAAAAACACAGGGATTGTAGAAGAAACCAAACAGAAACCGTGGATTTGAAAAATATGATAATTAAAATAAAAATTTTACTAGAGGGACTCAATAGTCAGTTTGAACTGGCAGAAGAAATACACAGTTAAACTTATAGAGGTATTGTTCTTCAAAAACGAAGACTAAGTAAACATTTTCCCATATACACAAAAACTAAGAGAACTGGTGCTAACAGACCCACCATATAAGAAGTGCTGACTTAAGTTCTTCAAGCTAAAAGCAAGTAACCTCAGATAGCAGTGTGAATCCACACAAAGAACACTGGTAATTATTTAATTATAAAAAACTCTGTAAATGCCTATTTTTCCCTCATTGGTTTTTTAAACTGATTTTAAAGAGCAACTGGATAAAATAATATGTATGTAATGTATTGTTGGGTCTATAACACATAGAAATGTAACGTATGTGAAATACATTGCCAAAAAGAGAGCAAAGCTGGGAAGGGCTAAGAAAATAATACCAAGTGGTAGTAAAAGCAACAATTATAACCATGCACTGCTAGATCTGCATCGTTAATTATAGGTAACGCGTGTTCCAATACCACAAAGGGACGCAGCGAATAGAGCTGCTGCTGAGTCGCGTCAGTCGTGTCCGACTCCATGTGACCCCATAGACGGTAGCCCACCAGGCTCCCCCGTCCCGGGGGTTCTCCAGGCAAGAACACTGGAGTGTGTTGCCATTTCCTTCTCCAATGCGTGAAAGTGAAAAGTGAAAGTGAAGTCGCTCAGTCGTGTCCAACTGTTCGCAACCCCATGGACTGCAGCCTACTAGGCTGTCCATGGGATTTTCCAGGCAAGAGGACTGGAGTGGGGTGCCATTGCCTTCTCCAAGTGAATAGAACTATAGAGGAGTAACTTTTTTATATGTCACTGGAATTCGGGTATAATCTGAAACTAATTCTGTTATGATGAATGTGGCAAACCTAAAAGGCAATCATTAACAACAACAACAACAAAAACACTTAAAATGCTGTTTTAGAAAAATATTCACTAACTGTCGAAGAAAGGCAGAACAGAGGAACAGCAACAAACACATGAGACACGGAAACAGAACTGCAGTGAGATTTATAACATAACTGACTGTTGCGAAATTAAGACGACCGGTAAGACTTACTTCTCAAACCACAGAGTGAGATTAGTGGTATGCCGGATCATTTTCAGGAGATTAGGAGAATTAATTTCTTTGTCTTCTTTTGTCCACACACTTCCAACTAATTCTGACGGCTGTACAGCTCTAAAATCATCAAGACATAATTCTATGTGATACTTTTCCCTCTAGTATACTGTTTTATCAAGTAAGTGAGATAAAAGGTTTATGAAAACAAGGTAAAACAAAAGCATTATAATATTGCATTTTTTCTATTGATTTTAAAAAATTTTGTATGCGTGTACCTGTGTACTCTTTTTTATTACTTTAGAGCAGTATTTTGCTTTGGGCATGGGTGGAATTTCTTCACAGTGTCTTTCCCAGCACTTATAAATATTATCTAACAAATGAGGGTAAGAAAGTAGTTTGGGATAACTCTTTTAAATAATGATATAATAATTGAGGGTATAGTAATAACTGCAATTCATAAATCTCACCCCTCACCCCTTCAAGGAAGGGGAAAAACTCTCTTAGG
The DNA here is from genome assembly GCF_016772045.2 of Ovis aries. NCBI lineage: Eukaryota > Metazoa > Chordata > Mammalia > Artiodactyla > Bovidae > Ovis > Ovis aries. The sequence continues at coordinate 85,177,096 of NC_056056.1, read as the reverse complement.
AAGAGTCTTGGAAAAGAAAAACAAAAGGTTCTAACACTGATTTTGGGAACAGTGATGATCTTTGATGGGAAAGCTATACATTTAGTTTCCTTTTCCATTTAGTTATTTAAAAAATAAACAGCTTGAAATCTAAAAAGTCTAAATTTAAAACTAGAAACAGGCATGTTTTTTGAGATTAGCAGCTCTATCAATGTATAAAAACTAAAAAAGGTTAAATGGCCATGACTGAAGTTCATAATGACAATGGTGCTATCTAACTCACCGCGCCCTTACTCTGTGTGGGGCAGTGTATTTATAGCGAAATGCTATAAATATACGGACTATTCTAAACCTTGCACAACAGCTCTAGGAGTAGGTGCCATCATTAACTCCGTTTCCTCTTGAGGAAACTAAGCAGCAGAGGAGTAAGTCACACAAGAAGATTAAAGTTGCCCGAGGATACGACAACACATGAATTTAGTAGATTCACTGACTGGGGCGACTGCATAGAGAGAGAAGTTATAAGCCCAGATAGGGCAAAGGTGATCAAGGAGTAAAAGAAGAGGCGTCTTCTATACAGAAGGCCTTATTACAAGACACTTGGTGTACTGTCTCATTATGTCTTATAATAATCTTACAAGCCAGAAATCAGATTTCATTTTTAAAGTTAACTCATTTGAAAGGATTTTTCAGCTTGAACATCAAATTACATACCGATATAGATCTGATTCAAGTAAAGTGAGTTGTCGAGCAATTTCTATTGGGTGTAAGGTAAGCAGGTCAAAAGTCTCGATGTGCCCAGGTCTGCTTATGTGCCACTCAACCGTAGGAGGTGAACTCTGAAATGTAATATTATGACCTGGCCCATTGTCTCTTGCAATTTTTTTCCTTTGGATTATTTTAGTGATGGATTCAACCCATTTTTTCATTGCTTTACCTGAAATAACATTATATGAAAAGTAACGTTTAAATATTTTACTCAATATTTTATTGAAAAAAAAAATAGTTTAAAATCATATAAATGATACCTGAATATCTTTGTTATAAAAAGTTCATACAACCAAAATTTAAAAATGAAGTTCCCCTTTACCATTTCCCTGTTTCCTATCCCAGTCTCATTTTTCTTCATTTGGCTAACCATTTGTTAATAGTTTGGTATATATTCTTCCACATCCTTTATAAATAAAATGAGAAAGTAATTTATTTGCAGAAAATTTTCACTTCTATTGTTCTAAACTTTAGTGCAAAATATTATTTTATAATCCTCTCCAAAAACACTACCTTACACAAATAAGATTTATAATGATAGACCATACAACATTAGCCGTTAACCTAACAAACTGCATTTTATAAACCAAACAGTGCCATAGGACTGACTCCTTCCTTTTGTGTGTTTTTCATGCGGCTTTGTTTTGTACTAGGCATGAAAGTAGTATTATTTAATCCTTTATTTTTCGATTCTCATTTAAAGTGTACAGTGGAAATAGAATCAAGTTTGTCAAGGACATCTTTAGAACTAAAAGGGGAACTGGAGATCATCAATTCTAGCTCATTATGTTACTGAAGTCTAAAGAATCAAAATTATTTCACCCAGTCATTTATCTAACAAGTGGCAGTGTTCAGAAGAGAACTCTTGTTTCCCAGGTCTCAGTTCAATATACTCTGCTGATTCTCTGATATATTACGCACTGTTTCCCAGTCAGCCTCCATTGTGGTGTTACTACAACAGTTCCTAATTGTCCTCCGGTACACATACTTTCAGATGTGTAAAAACAGCAGAAATTGAGATTCTTTCTACCCAATTCCAAAATAATCAGTAGATTTACTAAACGACAATTCACTAGATCAACAGGATCATTATTAAACAATTTGTAGGTCAAAAAGATTTGATGAAAAAATTTTAACTTTTCCAGTTGGTTATGCTGGCATTATTATAAATACCTCTAAACTACAGTGAGTAGTGATGTTAGCTGGTAGTCACCATACTTTCATTACATATAAAACTAAGGCACTTAAAAAAAGAAACATACCTCTTACGGTTCCAATAAATTCCTCCATTCGCTGCAAAAGATCTGCATCTCTTTCAAAATCATAGAAGTGGTGCTCTACCCAGTGCCGACATACATTTAATACTCTATGGTAGTAACACAGAAGCAGCACTGAATTACATGGGAACTCAAACATAAACATTCATCACAATGAGAGGTATAAATGAAAACACAGTAACTCAACAAATTAAATACAGATGACCCTTGAATAACAGGGTTTGAACTGCATGGCTCCATTTATAATTTTTTTCCCCCACTAAATCTATACCACAGTACTACACCCTAGGCAGGTGGTTCAATCTGTGGATGTAGCGGTGATTGTAAAACTGGATTTTCTACTCTGCTGAGGGTCAGTGTCCCTAACCCCCAGGGTGTTCCAGGGTCAACTTTAATCTTCTAAGTGGCTTACCACCTTCAAAATTCTATTTTAATGAACACTTATACAGTAAGTTCTGATTAATTTCTCTTTACTTCACTCATTTTACATGTTACTTCCTCCTTGCTTGGGAAAGATCTTATTCACTTTAACTGTGAAACAAAAGTTCAACAAAGACTTATTTACTTATTTATTTTAATGCTTACCGCAGCTGCACAGGCTGTATATATTCTTTTCTAAATCTTTTTAGTTCTGCACTCAAGGGTTGGTCTCCATTCTCTATAGCGATGCGATCAGCTTCTGTTGGCTCAGGCTCCGGAATTTCAAACCTAACATAAAACAGAACAAACTGATGAAAAGATCGATTATATCAAATTATGCCAACAGAAAACTACAAATCTTTTCACTAGTCAGCACAATTAAGAAAACGCTGTAAAAATTACTAAGGATATACACAACAGTGAAAACAAGTGAGGTATCTATAGTGTAAAGACTAATTTTTAAAAAAGAAATGAATACTTGCCAAGATAAATAAAACTAACTAGAAATGTAATAAGGAATAAAGAATATAGGCAATGTCTAAAAAATAGGTATGATTATAAAGTTAAGGGCATGATATTAATTTTGGGCTTGTGTAATTACTCTAAATAATCCAACATAAACTTTTTTAATGGTAAGTTTTGAAAAGTTGAGTGCTCTTTGGTTAGAAACACTTCTCTTGATTATAGCACTTGTTCATTCCATTCTCCTCAACATGTGGTATATTAAAAAAATTCTATTTAGAACATTTAAATCATTAAAAATTCAATTTCCAGAGCCTAAATTCTACATTTTTATAGTTCTTTAACCTGGTTAATTCTATAAATTTGAAATTTCACATATTGAGTTTCCATGTAAAAATATATTTAAATAATCAAGACTAACATAGTAATATAAAACAAATGGTCTTCCAAGATATTTTCTTCTTATTCTTGCACTAAAATGTAAAGCTCATTCAAAATATTTCTATACCTTAGCTCAATCTCATTAAAAAAATGAACAAAGAACTTAAACATTTTAAAATGACAGACCTTTCTATTATAAGACTCAGTAGTTCTTGAGGTTTACAAAAGGATCTATATGTTGTAAGAAATGTCCGAACAAAATTGGGATCTATGAAGAAAAAGGAAAAATATCTTATTAAAATCTTTTATGAAGAATGATTAAAATTATTATTTACATTTCCAAAAGAGATTAAATAGTCAACTTTTAAAGTCTGAAAGTGTTTTGACCACACAGGGTGCTTTGGACTTTGTAATCAATTACTAGCTTTAGTTTCTTCCTAAAGTAGTGGAAATATCATCAACACTAAAATTTTACATCAACTTGTTTCTTGACCTCTGCACACTCTGACTAGCTGATATTAAAACTCATTATTGACCGCAGAAATGCAAAGGGAAGAAAGGCAGAGCACAGAAGCAAGTTTCTACACGCTACCTGGATCTCAGAGCATCATTAGGTGGTTTCTCTCTCTCAAAACACACAAAGGCCACAGCAATAACCCATTACTTTTTCCTGCCATCCAGACTAATTTATCTAGGATCAGTTATCTAGATTTCTTTAAATCATGCCAACAGAGCATTCAACTGGAGATTAGATCTTATAATGTCGTTGATTAGGTTAAATTCAGTTTCTAAATTGTTTTGTTTGCTAGAGGTCTTAATTAAAACCGCTAAAAGATGCTTATAAACAAACACCTGTAAGTTATTAAAACTATTAAATGTATGAGAATATGTTGATTTGGCTCTGTTTACAACAACTTTTAATTACTTGCACTGCAAATAGACACAATGAGGGGGCTTTCCTGGTGGCTAAAGGTTGGACAAGACTGAGTGAGCATACACACAGACACAATCAGAGTTTCTCCATAAGAGCATGAGTCTTCAACTGCTTTTCATTCATCGTAAAGAAAGCAGCTGATTGAGTGTGACCTGCCTATTCCAATCTCTGACAGTATTCTCCCAACCTGTGGAGAAAGGCTGCTGTCGCCAGCACAAGAGACCTGGTGGCTGGGGGACAGCTTCCCATAACGGGGAAAAAGCCACTCACCAGTCACTGTAACTCGAATTTCATCAAGGCCCACGTTTAGGTGTTGAGAGTCTTTAAGGAGGAGGAGGGGAGAATTCATTAACTTGCGTTTTTTATTGGGAGTATCCTTTTCCTATCTCACATCAGTATGGAATGGTAAGCTCTAATTTAATGATAAATTTATTAAGAGTAGCAACTAAATTAATTTTTGTTAGACTACATACTGTGGGTTCTTTATAAGAAATACTATGTCTTTTATTAGCATAGAATGTAGCAAGAATCAGAACTTATTTGCATGGAAAACCTCTATTTAGTTTAATTTTTGTCTGATTAAGAATCACCCTAAATTTAGCCTGAAAGTAAAATAACTAATTTCCCACCTGCCAAAATAAAATTCATGGATTTATCATAAAACTCTATTTCCAATATACTGGTATATGTGGAACTAATGAACTAATTTAAATATCTGACAACCTTGAATTTAAGATTATAATACTTTAAGTTAAAGAAAAACTTACATAATAAAATATATTCATTTTAAATCCCCTCTTCTCCTTTAGCTTCATACCTTCTGAGGCTAGTGTGGGTTACTGATAAAAGTAATTTAAACAGATACAATCCTTTAGTAATTTCCTCTCTGTTGGTATTTTATTGTTTGTCTTCAGTTACAGAGTTCCTCAAACGTTAAAGACTAATGTCTCAACCAGAAGAAAAGATTTTAAAACAGAAGGCTGTACAAGATTTTAAAACAGAGATTTATATCGGTTTCATCACAATCCTCCCTTCCAAGAATCTTCTTCCTGTTCTGCAAATCTATATGTAAGGTGAGGCTACTCAAAACATCATATATTTAGGAAGCAAAAGTAGTGGCCACTGTAGAGATACTGAGCCAGACCTTAGTACAGAGTGCTCCAAATATCCCTGAGCAGTCAAAATTAAGGGTGACCTCTCCCTTTAGGGCAACCCACTCCAGTACTCTTGCCTGGAGAATCCCATGGAGAGAGGAGCCTGGTAGGCTATACAGTCCATGGGGTCGCAAAGAGTCGGACACGACTGAGCGACTTCACTTTCGCTTTCTCCCTTTTTTTAAAACAAAAGTTTAGTCTAAAAGTCTAAAATCAATATCCAGGTCCATTTTTTCTCAAATTCCACCTAGGGTAAGGCTAAAGATTTGTGGGATATCAAAGCTACTTTTAAGTTGAAAAACAAAAAAAGAAAGCTCTAAGTAAATTAAAGTATGTTTTAAACAAAGTTGGCTATTTTTAAAGGTAAACTATTTTAAAACAGTCTTTTCAGCTTATACCAAAGCTTCTGGCCATTTCAGTACTCTACTAACTAATGAAGATGCTGGGACAGGAATGGTGTGTCCCACTGCCACATCAGTCAAAAGGGATCACATCAATTCCTGGTGTCTGTTACGTAATGAATTCAAAGAGCATTCACATCATTCATTCCATATCATTTCTGTTAAGGGAGCAGGATTGCTGCTGTTTGTCCCTTTCTACATAGGAGAGAAGTAACTGAGTTATCTAAAGTCACACAGTGGAGTGACAGAAATGGAATTGGAATCTGGATGGTGTGTTTTCTGATTTATTGCTTTTTTCTCCCATATCACATAACCTCCCTGTATTAAAGGATTTTGTTAAGGTTTCCAAAGCTGTGAGATCTACGAGTGAATCCACGAGTTATATAGTCACTATAGAAATTTACAGAAATTATTAATTCAGAATAAAGCTGTGAACTGCTAATCTTGGTTAAAGGCACTGAAGTCATTGAAAAATTAGCAGTCTAATTGTGATTCTGTAATTCTTGTTAAGCCTTCTTCCAGATTTTAGGAAGGAGCAGCTGTACCTTCCTGTACACTGTACTCAGAAGAGGAGTTTTTCGAGCTGGCGGTGAAATAAACACTCCCACAAGCATCACTGTTGTATTAACTTCTGAAGTGACTCAAGTTTAAGTTGTTTTTAGCCTGATTAGAAATTAGAGCAGACTTGCCAAAAGGAAAAACCAGCAGAAGCTAAAAATAAACCAAGAAAATCTGGCGAAACTTTAAATACTTTCAAACAACATCTTAAAGGCTGCATATATTCCCAGGCTTGAATTAATTCCGGCTCTATTTTTAGTCGAAAGCCATAGAAAACTGCTAATGAATGAAAAACTTATATTAAGGAAGGACATAACATCTATACTTGAAATTTTAACACAAACTATCACATTCCAGATGCTGTTTTTATTTCTATTGATTTCCCTGTTTCAGTGATAGTAACACATATAATGCTACACTAACCACTGGAGACCTTTATCTTACTGATGATAGGAAAGCCCAAGATAATTAGATACTCAAAAAACACCCATCAATAAGGACAGGTTATGTAATATTGTAGAAAAACAAAGTACCTACTTAACATTTACCAGACAATGATAGAAGCTAAGTTTTACACTGCCTCTGATGGTTGTAGAGCAACAGTTATCTCCCTATATTACAAAATGATGTTTCAGAGACAGATGGAAGGCAAACGCATTAAAAATACATCAGCCATGCTATGCTGATTCGGTTTTAACACATAAGCACAGATATTTGTGGAGAAAATGAAAATCAACTGTTTTGATATTCTCCTCTTTTTGTTTCTTGCTAGTGGATTTAATTCCACAAACTTCTTTCTCAAACATAAATCCTAGTGTATTTCAACATGACCAATGGTAGAAATGTCCTCTGTGGTTTTTCTTCATTTTAGCTAACACTCTTTTCTACTTGACTCTCAAAGCCCTGTACTAAGATTTCTATCCTGCTCTGCTTCCCTTCCCTCTGTCTACCCAGCCTCTCTGTATGTACAAATTATCTTCCAAGTTTACCATCGTGTCCCTTGTCAAGGTCCAGGTTATTTCAAATCAGATATCTTCTATTTTCTGCTAGTCTTTAGCTGCCTGTCTCTCTCACTCTAAAGCTATTCTTCCATAATATTTTATTGTACATTTCTTGAAAATCTTATGAAATCAGAATATAATTACTATAATGTTCAGAATACAGCATATTACATTTGAGGTGAAAAACTTAATCCTTTTTTTCAACACATTTTTATTGGCAAGGTCAATACATTTATGAAATATTTGTTACATAGAGTTATTTATGTAAACACCCCTCCCCCAACCACCATAGTGAAACACTGTTAATCAGGATGTCTGTTCATGTGATAATTCTCCCTTTAATATAGCCATTTAAAATGCCACAAGAAACAATAAGCTCCTCAACAAGGATTTATAAACAATCACTCTTGAATTCCTTAAAAAAGGAAACAGACGCTATGCTGACGCACAAACACTTAAAAAAAAAAATCAGAGTTTAAAAATAGTACCGCACTGCCCTATAGATCAAAAATTGTTCAAAAGTTTTTTTTAAGAGCTAAAACACCCAAACGGCGCTTATAGAGAACACAAACTTCAAAGAAATCTAATGCAGTTTTTTTTTTTTTTGCTAATTTTCTATATGAGGGCCTAAAATAGCAGTAAATATTTTAAAGAAAAATATGAACTGGCTTAAGCTTTTTAAATATCACTTTCTTTAAAATCGAAGTTCACCATGTATGGGAAACCCCTTTTTCCCACACTTTAAAATGAAAAGTTCTTTTTATATAATGTCAGATCTAAAGAGACCCCCTACCTCAAAGTCATCTCATTTCTCTAAAAAAGACTATCAAAACCAGACACACCATCTCCAAATGTTTCTTTACACGTTGTTTCAAAGTCTCAATAATGAATTTATACTAAATTATTTCCTGTGACTCTTGAATAGAACTGAAATTCCTACTTTCATCTCCTCTTTTTTATGCATATTGCTTTGTGTTTTCTTATTGTAAATAAAGGTCTCTTCATATCCTTGCCAGATCCAGAATGATACATCTAACAAGACAATTTCCCCCCACACCATTTCAGATGAATTCTGAAGTTCTGATGTAGTTAGCAAATTACTGCTATGCCCAGAAACACTGGATCTGCAGCACCATATATTAAATTCTACATAAGACTCTGTTGTAATCTTTTGAACAACAATTAAGCACTTTCCAATTCACCTAAATTTACACAGCAAGTAACACCAATAGATTGGATTTTGTTAAAAAACTAAAAAATTATAATGACCAACATCTAACTATAAACTAAAATCTATGTATTAAAATAGAAGTTATCCATAGTTCGAATTTATTACCTATTTCAATAAGAAAAAAACCGTACTCTGACTCTATCTTCATAGTAAACCCATGTTTGCCCAGAAGTGAAGAGCCATTTATATTCCTGGTAATTCAAACCAAGCAAGTAATTCTATTTTGACTGTTCAATATACATAATAAAAATTATACTATAATCTAAAAATGAAAAAAAATTCACCTTGTATGAGTCAGTGTAACATGGCAGAAAATAAACTCTATATTTAGAGTCAAGAAACCTGATTTCTCATACTCTTTCCTGCAATTAACTGATAGGATTTCTGGCAAGTCACATAACCTTCAAGGCCTTGGGTTTGGGTCTATAAAGTGAACGACTGAGCATTTGAGATCTGTAGCTCTGTTTTATAGATTACTGTAAAACATCTGAGTGAGCCAGTTGACTGAAGCCACAGTGAAGTCTGAATTAAGGAAGGTTAGACGACTTTTCTGTTTTTCGATGACAATGTCTGACCAAGCTATAATCTAAAAAACGTCTCTAAGTAGTGCTTATTAGTTACTGGATTTTCCTCATGTATTACAGCCAATGTCTTCTATTACAATTCTATACAACATAATAAAAACATGCAACCTAACTTTTAGCTTTTGTTTCAGTGCAAGCCACAACTTACACTGTATGTTCTGATAAAAAATACCTATCAAACTACTGAACCAAAATTAAATAGAGCAGACCAACAGTTCTTAAAACAAATGGTTAATCCATTATCACTGTGTGAGGACTCAGAGTCCAATCAAGCTGGAAAAGGTCTTAAAAAATAGCTGCTTGAATGTTTTACAAGTTCGTACATGGTCTATTAAAAACACATTCTATGTTGCCAGTAATACATTTATCATAGACCTTACAGAAGTCAAATAAGCTAGTAATTAATACTTATTGGTATATACGGTAAATCACAGTTCATGAAAGCTGCTTGTGGATTTTAGTTACACTAGTAATATATTTATGACATAAGTTAAAATGTTCTATTAATCTTCAAAATAAAATAGAAAAGAAAAATGTCAAAAAAAAACTTAGCTATAATACTTTAAACCCAACACTGGCTTTTTATTCCCCAAGAAAATTAATGAAAGGAATTTTTTAAAAACTTTAACATTTTAAAAAAGAAAAAGATCTTGTCAATTTAAATTTGGATACACTTAACTTTACAAAGTTCTATAAATCTAGAAAGCTGAGTGCATATTAATTAGAAGTAAAATTATTTAAGTTATTCTATTCAAAAGCTAAAGATTAATATAAATGAGGGTGACTATCAAAAATAACTAATAAAACACCATAGCAAATGTACTATGTCTATAGATTTGGTGAGCACTGTGTATATTAAGAAGACTGCCAAGACTAAAGAAAAACTATCAGCTATGCTTGTTAAGTTTTGTTTGTTTTAAAGTATCTTTATTCAAAAAATAAATAAAATAGGTCTCTAGAAAAGAAATATTTAATTGTAGCACTATAACTACTTATTAATAATCATAAGTTAGTTCTGTGAAATAAAGCAAGCAGTAAAGAATATTTTTATCATGAACAGTAGCGCTTTAAGGAAAACAATTATATTAAAAAATTTGAAATTTGAAAATATTTTCTAAATCAAATACCACTTGACTTGATAGGAAACACTAGTAAATCTTCTTTAGCACCTGCCACTTGTACTGCTCTACAGAAGAAAAAAGAGTAGCGCTTCTGTCTCACAAACACAGATAAGAAGCTAAGGATTAATTACACTCTCAGTAGTCTAAGAACCCAAAACAAAGGTATTTAAAATAAAATGATGGATGCTTTAGAATGTTTAGGCTAAAAATTTCTGTGAATCTTCTAAGATACAAGAATCAGAATAATGTGGCAAGAAGAACAATTTGAACTTTCATATCCTTAAAAATCCCTTAAGAAGGACCAAAGAAATAACTCTTTTGCAACCATAAATTTCTGGTAATTGAATAGTTTTTAAGCTGTATTCTAGATCTTAAAGAAGTTGATGGTGATCAGCTAAATAGATGGGTCATATTTACTACTGAAATTGCACATATCAAAATTAGTTTCACATGTAAAAAAAGATGACAGAATAATGTATTTATTTTTCATGCAAAATCCTAGGCAGCTTATTTGAATTTTCTATACCTGGATTTTTTATTTTTGTGTCAGCAAAATGAATACAATGACTACATAAGTTTCTAAGTGAACAATCAATAGTAAAATTGATTAATTAATAAAATCAATTTTACTAAAAAGAGTAAAAATCCCAGAGTCTTTTTTTGTTATAGTCAACATGTTTCAGTTACTGCCTGCTTACTACCAAATGGCATATGCTTAAAGAGCCTAAACTGCTTTTAAAATTACCTATGGGGAAAAAAAAAACACTATTATCTTACAACAGAAAATATTAGAAAAGAACTACCAAATTGAGGCCAAATAAAAACTAGAAACAAAACACAGGCTTATTATCCCAGACATGTGGAGATAATGAAAGAGCTCATATTTATAACATGCTTTGAGATCACAGAAACAGAATCATAATTTCACTTTTTTGCAAGCTGGCCCTGAGAGTTTCCAGGCCATATGAGTAGTCCTGACCAGGTAATTAATAAATTAAACAGATTAACAGTGTTGAATACCATTCATCTTTATTACAGTGGATTACAGTTAACGGATATTCTTAAAAGTTTAATTGAACTGGTGCCAGAATAGTTTCCAGAGAGAACTAAGAGCCCATTTGAAGAACTTTAAAAGCTGGAGAAATTTCCCCAGAAACACACGTATCCTAGAGATAGAAGTATATTTAAGCAAAAAGTCTGGAGATGGAGGTTAACTTATACATTCAACTATTTTAAGACCAGCACTTGTAAGAGTTATGTTTGATTTTATATATCTTTGTAATAAAAGCACTCTTTGAAAATAAGTTTATAAAGAGCTTTCACCTATAGTATTTCATTTATTCTTTCCAACAATATTCTAAGATAGCTGTTGTGATGTTGATTTTTGAGATGAAAATTATGCTACTTCTGAAACCTTAAGGAACTGTGATAGAGTGAGGGTGTGAATCTAAATTTAGTGCTCTTTCCACAGTATTTTATAATCCTCAAAATTCCTAATATGTAGGGAAGCTGAAGAAAACCGGAGTATCATCTGTTACCTTATTAGAAGAAATAAAATTAAAGAATCGGCCATTACATTTGTTCCTTACCTTCCAAACATTATATTTGATTCAGCCCACTTAGAGACAAACATGTCTCAATACTCTAGGAAACCTCCAAACCCCGATGTTTATCTCTAAAAATTGCCATAATAAGGTACATTGTTTTCTAAATAATATCAGTTGTAAAAAAATCCTGAAAATTTAAAAGACCCCAGGATTGCTAAATTTAATAAATTTTAGGAATGCAAATTAAGAAAAAGCAATGCTGTATATATTTGTACTACTGGTACCGTTTTGGTAATGGATACATAACATATATTAGAATTTTTACTTATTTTATAATCCCAGTAATGAAAGAGAAAAAAGACATAAAGGAGTAAAACAATTTTTAGATCCTAATGATGACTGATTTATCATTAGTTTCGGTCTTATTTTTGCCACTGGCTAACTGGGTAAATTTAGCCCAGTAACTTTATTTATAACTCCGATTGTAAAGTTAAAAATAACATATGTGAATGTGGTAGAAAAATGATAGAACTTCATAGAATTATAAAGTGGCAGTATTTTTAGTCAAAGGAAAATGAACTCTGACAATGCGGAGGTCTTTTGTTGTCAGTTTGCTTTCTATTTTAGGCACAATGACCTGTGCAGCAAAGAAATATCAGCCTGAAGGAGGAGAGTGAAAGTGACAGGCAAGTTCATACTTCTTACCTGCATACATGTGGTATGTGAGCCTCTCTATAAGTTTAATAACGGTTCCTGCCTTGATAATTGGAATTCCAGCTTTGGGCTGCACGTTTTCTTCAAATATGATATTTTCCTCAGAGTCAGGCTCTGCAAATCTGTACACGTCAGCACTGGGGAGCCTCATCTGCTCCTCCTTTTCTTCCTGCAGCATGGTCACGTCGAGCATTCTTTCCAGGGTACTCCGGTACTGTAAAGATATCAGTGCTGCCATCCAATTGTTCTTCTCTTCAGCTGACTTGGCAGAAAATATAACACTATTTTCATCTTTTAAAATTATTTCAAAAGCATGCTTGTACTCACTGGTGTCATCTTTGTCATTAATTTGTACCTTTCTCATAAAAAACTTTTCTTTAAGACGATATTCTGCATTGCTAGCACCAGGTAGTCTTGGCTGCCCATGATTTGATTTACAGCAAATCATTAAGCCATCAAAGAGAAATATGTGTCTCTCATGTTTGGCTCCTACACGTGTTAGAGTTCCTTCCATTATAAACTCATTGCAACACTGTCCAATGTCTTTTCCCTCCCAACCATCAATATTCTTCTGAATCTCGTTCATTTTCTTGATTGCTAGTTGTTTCCCCTTCATTTGCTGACTATAAAACCGACATGCAGATTCACTGGGATAAAGGAAAAAAACACTGTTAGTACAAAGATGACAGGGAATCTATAATTCATGAATATAAACAACAGTGCTAAAGTATATTTTTAAAAGTTGCACTGTGAAGGTTTTCACTGATTCTCCAAATATATTAGTGTTACAAAGTTGCACAATTTTGGAAACTAAAGCAACACATTAGAGACATTTTTTTAGTGCTCTAAAAAGAACAACTGACTATTGACAAAAATCTACCCTATATATTTAGCTACAGAATGATTATTTCTACCATGGCTACTAAATATTTAGAATGACAAGTATTACAAAGTAGCCCAATACAGTGAAAAAAAAAGTAAGAGATTAAAAAATTTATCTAGAAATGCTTAAGTAGACAATACCTAAAGCTAAAAACCATGCACTTACTATAATTAGGAAACTGGAAGCATATTATCTGAATTAATGCCTCGAGTTACATAATCCCTAAAATAAAGGCCACTACTAATTTTACTTTGACAGAACAATGTTGTTGACATAAATCTACCCAATACATTTGCTCTATCTCTCCTTTAGCTTACCAGTTGACTCTCAGGAGGTCTTGTCTGGGAGTATGCAAGGAAAATGCACAAATATGAAAGGTTTTCAAACAATAACAAATTCTCTTGGCTTTGATGTCACTTCCTCTGAAAGACCAAGCTTGTCACTAAAAGTATTTTCTTCATTGTTTACTTGAGGAGGGACCAGGGATCCCTGAATTTATACCACAGTATTGAGGGTGAAAAGGAGGATTATTTTTAAAAAAGTGAAAATATTCACCTCAGTCTTCGTTTTGCAAGACTTTTAGAACATATTTTTTCCATACCACTCTGAACATTAAGCAAAGCTGTTATTGCTTGTTTCAAACATTCTTTGTCTTCTTGATCCTCACTCTTTTCTTCTAACTGCTGCAAAGTTAAAAAAGACAAATCTGAATTAACAGAACAGTTCTGGATAAAAATAAAACCCATTTTATTGATAAAGATAACACTGGCTCAACTCTGCTGCAATTAAGTTTTTAGTTTTGTCATAAAATGTATTATTCTTTTTAAAAGTCCCTTTCTTCTAATATGTATCACTATCTGTATGAATATGGAACCTAGTTTTCCTAGATTTTGAGTGAAACTAGTAAAATATATATCAGTGGAACTCAAGCACACTTTCAATTACTGGCTAAAGATACTACATGTGCCAGCAGAAAAAGTAAAGTAGAAACAGTGTTAAAAGATGTCACACCTTCTGACAGGCAGCAATGTGCATTTTTTCAGACAAATATTACTGAAAAGAAATGAGGAATATGAATTATATTTTTAACTATCACAGGTCTTGGAACAGCAGTAGACACATAGGTGAGATTTTTTTTTTAAGTTGTGTAATTTGGTCTTAGGCTTCTGATTGCCACATTACTGTTCTCGGCAATGGAATGCTTAAGAAAGATGCTTAAATATGCAGAGAAGGATGCAATATAGTATAAAGGCAGTTGAAGATACAAGGCCTCAGATCAAAATTTGACTCTTACTTTCTGTGTGGACTTGGGGCAAGTTATTTCATTGAGTCCCACTTTTCCTGTCAAATGAGGTTATAAAATGCCTACTTTGCTTATTTTCTGGGGTTGCTATTAAAAGTCAAAGCACTCTGAAAAAAATCAAAGTCCTTTGCAAAATAGTAATGTACAACATTATTGTAAACTGCTTTCCTTTATAATTTAACTACAGAATTAACACTAGTATCATGAAGAACTTTGTCAGTATTCACATGTGAAGATTTTGAGTAAAACTAGGAATGTATGTTAGTGGAACTCAAGCACATTTTCAAATACTAGCTAAAGATACTACATGTGCCAGACAGAAAGTCTGTCTTAACAGAGATTGAGTCATTAATAATTATTAATAATCAATATGACAAGGTGGTGATAATTCAAGCAAGCAATTAACTGAGGTATAAGTGACAATAATTCAGTAACCTTATAAATCTGTGGCTATCAAAGAGAAGTTAAGAAATAACATATATTAACAGAGTTTTCATGCAACATTTGAGAATACTTAGTCTCTATCATAAGTGAAAAAGACTTCAGAAATAAAACCATAAAAAATTCAAAGTAGTTTACAAAGGCTTACTTTTCAATGAGCTTTATTATCCTTTAGCATTGGGTTGGCCAAAAAGTTCATTTGGGTTTGTAAGATGTTACAGAAAAACCCAAACAAACTTTTTTGCCAACACAACACTTTAAAAGCCTTATGTTCGAGAGGCGTTTCTTAAAGATTAATAATACATTCTTTTTTGTTTCAACTGATAAAGGTTACACACACACGTGTGTGTGTGTCTACTAATGACCTATGAAAAGTAAACATATTCAATGCTCCAAACCATTTTTATAAAAATAATTTACTTAAAATATCTTAATGCTCAAATATTTCAGAAGTAACAAATATAAAACATTAGGTCTTATTATTCAAATTTCTTATATCCATTATTTAAAATTCACTGAGGCATAATCCACCCTCTCTGGAAATTTAGTCTCATTTGTGTTAAATAGAACAAAAATCTAGTCACAAAATTTCCAACATAAAAAGGGTTGCAGAGGAGACAGTTTTTAAAGGATAAGAGACTTAAAAATAGATACATTAAAAAATGCAAATACTTTTTATTCATAGTGTTCCTCTTCACTATGGTCAGCTATATCTATATTAAAGAAAGCCAATGGCCAAGTTTTCATGAAGGTAACTAGGTTTTTACTTAAGGGTAGGCTGAAAGCTGGATTCTGGGTAATCTTTCAAAGTATCTTCCATCTCTATTGGGCTTCCCTTGTGGCTCAGCTGGTAAAGAATCTGCCTGCAATGCGGGAGACCTGGGTTCGAACCCTGGGTTGGGAAGATCCCCTGGAGAAGAAAATGGCAACCCACTCCAGAATTCTTGCCTGGAGAAGCCCATGGACAGAGGAGCCTGGCGGGCTACAGTCCACAGGGCTGCAGTCAGACACTACTGAAGCAACTTAGCACACAACAGAATATTAGAGTCCTTTATATTCTATCCTTTGATTTTTTAATATCATTAATTCAGGCAAAAATACCGGAAGTCATATAAGACACACAATTCTAACACACATAAAAAGTATTTTCAAAGCAATAGATCCATTCAGATATGCATTTGATTTTCTATTCTAAAAAATGTTTTAAATTTCTGAGTCATGTTATCTACCATTAACTACAGCATTTCACGGGGCTTTTCTGGTGGCTCAGATGGTAAAGAATCTGCCTGCAATGCAGGAGACCTGCGTTTGATCCCTGGTTGGGAAGATCCTCTGGAGGAGGGCATGGCAGTCTACTCAAGTATTCTTGCCTGGAGAATCCCATGGACAGAGGAGCCTGACAGGCTACAGTCCATCGGGTTGCAAAGAGTCAGACACGACTGAGCTACTAAGCACAGCACAGTATTTCACATACAGAATATACTGGTATATCAAAAATATTTTAAATGTATTTTAAAAGCATAAATGCAAAGTCTTTGAAAAAACATGAAACTTTACTGATGAAATAATTTTAAAATGTAATATTTACCTTTATAGCATTAGTCAAGCATCTAAAACAAATTTCAACGTAATAAATGACTTCTTATAAGCATTCTTTGCTTCTTTTACTTAACATAGCTGATTTAAACTGGGCATTGGTGAAGAATAATTCAAGTTAACTATCACCAAAGAGGTAGCTTATTGTTGCTACAGAAATAAAGCAAGGGCAATTAGTATGTAAATGAAACTTTACAAAGCAGCATCTTCTTGTTACCAAAGTGATATCCATGCTTTTCAGCAACAATTTAATTTTACAAATGCTGTTCACTAAAAGTTGCAAATCTTGATGATATATTGCCATATATGAAAATATACTTAACCTTATTCAGAGAATCATATTCTAAAGCACAATGGTAACTCATAATGGTCTATAGAGATGGTTATATTTACATTTTCAAAAGAAAGGAGTCACTTTCACCAGTGATTTGGGGTGGGGAGGAATCCTTTAGAAATAAGTAGAAGGAGCAGTAGTCAACATGGTATATTGCGTGCCCAAAGGAAACCCTGAGAAACTGAGCACTGAAGAATTGATGCTTTTGAACTGTGGTCCTGGAGATGGCTCTTGAGAGTCTCTTGGACTGCAAGATCAAACCAGTCAATCCTAAAGGAAATCAGTCCTGAATATTCATTGGAAGGACTGATGCTGAAGCTGAAACTCTAATACTTTGGCCACTTGATGCGAAGAACTGACTCATTGGAAAAGACCCTAATGCTGGAAAAGATTGAAGGTGGGAGGAGAAGGGGATGACAGAGAATGAGATGGTTGGATGGCATCACCGACTCTATGGACATGAGTTTGAGTGAACTCCGGGAGTGGGTGATGGACAGGGAAGCCTGGTGTGCTGCAGTCCATGGGGTCGCAAAGAGTCGGACACGACTGAACAACTGAACTGAACTACGAGGCTATACACTGGAAAAACATAATTCACAATAGTATTCAGTAGATGAATAAAATTAACAATTGATTTATACCTTAAAAAAATAAAGTGTTGAACCTGACACAATTTTATGAGTCCAGCTCACAAACAAATTGTCCAATTCACAATCAAATAATGCCTTCTCTTTTAAAAAAACAAACTTGAATCTATATGCTTTTATTTCTAGAAATTAGTTTTCTCCAACACGAAATAATATAAAATGAAGGAACTGCCAATTACTTGATGATCGAGGCAGGCAGGACCAGAACCCAGGAGTCTCATCTCTCAGCCCTTTTCAATATACTATCCAGAGAACTAAAAAGACTGTAAATACCTGTTTAAAAAATATTCATCAAATAAAACTTACTGTATTCAAATGGCAAATTGCAATGCATAAGGATGACAAAACATATCATCAAGGAATAAACACTGTAGCATAACTAAATTGCTGTGCTGTACACCCGAAGTTTACACACTATTGTAAACCAACTGCACTTTTATAGTTTTTTAAAAATACATACTAATATAATTAAGATTTGGAAAATAAGGATTTCTCTTTATCTTAAATATTATATATACATATAAGATTTCATCACAAAATGTGAGAACAAAAGCAAAGATGGGAATCACGAGGTAAATTTCATAACAGGAAGTTCCTTCCTTTCCCCTCAAAAGTTATTTTCTGAGTCAAAGTAATTTCATATATGCAGATAATTCTACAATACATAAAATTTCAACCAGTATATGATTTTAATGATATTAACAAAATTTGATCTTCTTTATTTAACCCTCATTTTCCCCCAAGACAAGTAAGGAGATGACCATTTTCAATATGGTATATATTACATGAAATAAATAGTATAGCAGTAAAATAGTATAATTCTTCAATAATTATAATTTAAATGAAATAGTATCTTTATTTAATTAGTCAATGGTTGAATATATAAAAAGGAAATCTTAAAATATAAATTATAACATGACATAGTTCACTATTAGGAAATAAAAGCAAAATGTTCAAAGTTGTTGAGGAAAGTCACAAGTCTTATTAAGATAATTAAACGGTCTTTTGTACATTTTTAGAAACTATTTAGAATATTAGCAGTAGCTGACTGGAAACAGACTCAAAAGGGCAGTCTATAGAAGACTTCCAGTAAAGTTCCAATCAGAATTAATTTAACAAACATTTAATTAACCGTCTATCATTCATGAAGAAAGTGAAAGTCGCTCAGTTGTGTCTGACTCTTTTCAACCCCATGGACTGTAGCCTGCCAGGCTCCTCTTGGGGATTCTCCAGGCAGGAATACTGGAGTGGGTAGCCTTTCCCTTCTCCAGGTGATCTTCCCTACCCAGGAATCGAACCAGGGTCTCCTGCATTGCAGGAGTATTCTTTATCAGCTGAGCTACCAGGGAAGCCCCTATCATTCGTAAGTAATAAAAATATGATAGCGAGGAAGCAAAATCTGGTCACTGCTGTTAGAGCTTAGAGTGTTAAAAGAGAAGACAAATGAACAACAAAATGATATAATGGGGAAACACAGGGCACTCTGGAAATATACAGCAAGAATCCCTAACCTAATAAAGGGACAGAAGAATACAGCAAAGAAGTCTGCCAGAAAGAAATGACTATAAGGTTTGAAGGATAAGAATGGTTTACCCATGGGGCAACAGAGGTACAAAAAAATGTATTAGGCAGAGGAAACAGCTTGTTAATTCAAAGAGTTATTTAGGGCCAACATTGAGAGAAATGAGGCTGAAGAGTAGAACTTGGTGAGTGGGAAGGGGTTAGGGGTGGACAGAAGTGATGGGTCAAGATGCTGGAGAAGTCAAAACAATAACCAAGCCAGGACTTGCAATCCTTATTAGGAACTTGAACATTAACCTGGGTCAATGGGAGCCGTTAAGGATTTGAAGCAAATGGCAACCCACTCCAGCATTCTTGCCTCGAAAATCCCACAGACGGAGGAGCCTAGTAGGCTACAGTCACGGGGTCACAAAGGGTCGGACACAACTGAGCGACTTCACTTCACAATGGTATCAAATCTGCATTTTAGAAAGATGGCTTTGGTTTGGTTACCCAGTCAACACCAAATTGGGGGATGGGTGGGGATGAGACTAAATGGAGATTTGTGAGAACCCAGATGAGATGATCACGGCTCTCAGGGTACTGAGAAGAAATGAACAGAAGATGAAATCAAAAGATCCTTTTCAAGAATGAAAAGGACTTATTCGGTCAGTAGGGGGCTTTTCTGATGGCCCAGCGAGTAGAGTCTGCTTGCAATGCAGGAGACACCGGTTCAATCCCTGGACTTTGAATATCCCCTGGAAGCGGCAATGGCAACCCACTCCAGTATTCTTGCTTGGAAAATCCTATGGAGAGAGGAGCCTGATGGGCTATAGTCCATAGGGTCGCAAAGAGCTGGATACGACTGAGCAACTAACAACACACACACACACAAGTGGATGTAATGTGGAAAAGGACAGAGAAGAGTTGAGGACTTCCAGGTCTCTATTTTGAGTAACCAAATGGATAGTGGGACCACTTCACTGAGTGAATTAACACAGAAAGAGTGGTTTTGCTGGGAAAGATGAGGAGTTTTCAAGAAAGTGAATTTGATTTGCTTACATAATAAATAAGCACAGCTGTTCAAAAGATAGGTGGACAATAAACAGCCTACACTGCCCCATTTCCTCTTTCATACCCCTCTCTTCATTTAATCTCTTTAATCTTACTGAAATCAGCATAAATTCCTGATTTTCTTCATGCTACTAAAAGTAACCTTTGGATTGATACATCTATTATCTGACAGCAAAGGGGTCACTGCTTTTTCTATGTAAACTTCATGAGTAAATGATGAGATGGGAGTGGGGGAGGGGAAGGGTGTGACAGGGTTCAGGACATACTATTCCCCAATCTGGCACCTTGGTATACTGAATACTTTAAAAGTTGAAGAAGTTTGAGAAAACAGCATAAGGGAAAGAGAAGGTCAGTGACCTTCCCATTTCTATTTTCTCAAGTTCCTTCAGTTTAAAATACTCAATATGTGAGGTTCCTGTGTCATGTAAAACTTACATTAAATAAATCTGTATGCTTTTCTCCTGTTAATTTTTTGTCAGTCTCCTTTTCAGACCCAGCCAGAGACTCTAATAGGGTTGAGGAAAAAACTGTCCTCCCCTACAGGTGCTTGGGAAAGGAAATAATCTGAAAAAATAAAAAAGCATATTGTAATGGAGAACAGTATGGCTTGTTAATTGTATCTCAATAAAGGTGTTTCTTTAAAAAGCAATAATTTAATACTTTAAGCTAACTATATGCTCTTCAATTTTCTGTATATCTATTAAAGTGGAAGTGTTGGTCACTTAGTTGTGTCTGACTTTTTGTGACCCCACAGCATGTAGCCAGCCAGGCTCCTCTGTCCATGGAATTCTCCAGGCAAGAATACTAGAGTGTGTAGCCATTCCCTTCTCCAGGGAATCTTCCCAACCGAGGGATCGAATCCCAATCTCCCCCACTGCAGGCAGATTCTTTACCATCTGAGCCACCAGGAAGCCCATATACCTATTAAAATGGGTTTTAAATGGTCTTAGCCATCAGATTGATGGTAAGTTCAGTTTCCAGTCTCAAACACGCAGTTATCAAAGAAAGACATGGCAAGATTTTATGGTTTTAAAAAAGTAAACGGCAACTCTACTTAATGCTCTGTGGTAACCTAAATGAGAAGGGAATCTAAAAAAGAGGGGATATAAGTATATGTACAGCTGATTCACTTTGCTGTACAGCAGAAACTAACACAACACTGAGAAGCAATTACACTCCAATAAAATTGATTTTAAAATAAAAAGTAAAATGTAATTAAAAGAACCTGTAAAATGTAAAAAAATAATTTTTTAATTAAAAAATTTTAAAATGAAAGTGACTATACATCGGTATGCGTTGGATCCAAAAAAAAAAAGTAAATGGATTCATTAAAATATCTACAGCAGTTCTTAAGATTTTGCTAAATTGGTTTTATTCATCCCCTTTTGTCTTTCTTTGCTGTCCAGAAAAATGGAAAATTACAATTAATACAAACATTAAGTATATAATAAGAATTAAAACTGTCTATGAGAAAGTTTTAAAGTACTTCTGAACAAAAGAATGAGAGAGACAGATAATGATAAAAGTATTATTATCTATTAGTAAAATAATTACCAGTTAAATACTATAGTATTAGAAATTCTGAAAACTTTTTAAAACAGCGAAGCACTTAATGAAAGAAAAGATCTTACAACTTAAAAAAAGAAAAAGAAAAACTGAAATATAACTGAAAGGCCAAAATGCTGGTATTCAAGCTCCTTTCATTCTGACTTAAAACCAATTTTTTGTAATAAGGCCAAATTTATTTTTATTTTTAGCTTAAAGAAAAGGAGAGAGTTTGGTGAATTTCCTGCTAAAAAAGTGGGATAAAACTGAATACACTGTTTATTTGATGAAGAAGTCACAACACAACAGCAAAAAAAGAAAAACAAGGATAGCTGTTTCCAAGTATCACTATTACCCTTTCAGATTGAAGTAATCCTGCTGCTGCTGCTAAGTCGCTTCAGTTGTGTCCAACTCTGTGAGACCCCATAGACAGCAGCCCACCAGGATTCCCCGTCCCTGGGATCCTCCAGGCAAGAATACTGGAGTGGGTTGCCATTTCCTTCTCTGATGCATGAAAGTGAAAAGTGAAAGTGAAGTTGCTCAGTTGTGTCCTAGCGACCCCATGGACTGCAGCCTACCAGGCTCCTCTGTCCTTGGGATTTTCCAGGCAAGAGTACTGGAGTGGGTCGCCATTGCCTTCTCTGGAAGTAATCCTAGGTAACTGTAAAAAGTTTTTAGAATTCCTGCTAATCAGATAAAATTTGTGTAATGTTTTTGTATGGGAATATTTTAAGCTCAGGCATGTTATCTAGGTGAGGAAAAAGATAGAGGATGATTTAAGAACTGTGCTTATGCTTAGTCACTCAGTCGTGTCCAACTCTTTGTGACCCCATGGACTGTAGCCTGCCAGGCTCCTCTGTCCCTGGGGATTCTCCAGGCCAGAATACTGGAGTGGGTTGCCATCCCCTCCTCCAGGGGATCTTCCCCACTCAGGGATCGAACCCAGGTCTCCCAAATTGCAAGTGGATTGTTTACCATCTGAGCCACCAGGGAAGCCCAAGAATACTGGAGTGCGTAGCCTATCCCTTTTCCAGGGGAACTTTCTGACCCAGGAATCAAACTGGGGTTTCCTACATTGCAGGCGGATTCTTTACCAGCTAAGCTACCAGGGAAGCCCCCCCAAATAACCAATGCAACTGATTTTTAAACATGCCCAATATTCAAATTGTATTTTAAACAGGATTTAGCTATTTTTATCTTTAAATTTAGTAGAATACGTTTCCTAATGTTGGCGGCTCTCTTGCCTACCTGTGGAATCTGAGTTGCATCCCTTCACTGTATCCCCTCCTATTGTCACAGATAACAAAGCCACAACAAATACTGAAGCAGAGCTATAAAAATGCAAGAACTTCCAGTAATGGTGGTGCAGTAGTCTTGAGAACCATCTGCAGATAACAATTATTCAATCTAAACAAAAAATTAAAAATATTTATAGGCACTGGAAAACATTCTTTTATTCTAAAAGAGAGCATAAGCCAGAAGTACTATTGCTCTTGAACAGTTACAACTAGAAAGTGTACAGTTATGGGATTAGGGTTTTCCCCCAACCTCCCATGATGAGAGTGAGGAAGAATGAAAGGAAGAGTTACAGGCTAGAGATGAAAGTTAGCAGAATGTAAGAGGAAATGAAGGGGAAAATCTGGAAGTGAATGAACTACAGAAGGCTGAGACACAAAATCTGAGAATTCTACTCAAACATCTGGCTGACTGCTAAACTCTGAATGCATGAAAAGCCTCCAGTGAAGTAATGTGGCAGAGACGAGAGAGAATCTACTTTTGAAACACAGTGCTATAAGGGATAAAGTTCTGCTTTTCTTAAACTGAGTTTACTCCTCAAATGTACATAGCTCAGACAGCAGAAAGCTGAAGTCTTACTCATTTAAGGTGTTAGGAAACAGAGCCTGAGTCTGGTAGAGTGCATGGAAATTAAGGGGGAATCTCTAGGCGTAAGGGAACCAGAGACTGTACCCCAAATCTCAACATTACCTCTGCCCAAACATTTAGTCTGTCAAGTCATTCACATGTAGGGCAGACGGGAGAGAATTAGGCTGAAAGAGTAGCATATGGAAATCCTAAAAAGTGAACAGAGATATCAGCTGCTACACAACACAGAAGAGACAAATTTGAGTTGAGTCCTAGGTGGCACAGGGGTAAAGAACCCACCTATCAATGAAGGAGACGCGGGTTCAATCCCTGGGTCAGGAATATCCATGGAGTAGGAAATGGCAACCCACTCCAGTATTCTTGACAGGAAAATTCCATGGACAATGGAGTCTAGTGGGCTACTGTCCATGGGGCTGTAAAGAGTCGGACACGACAGCACTCACACACGCAAATCAGAAAAGTTAACTGCCCACTAGAGTAAAAACCCAACAACCCAAAACAAAGCAAAAGACAGATGCACAAACGGAACCCCAACAGTCCTCAACACAACAGAATCCAGAGATGTTAGCCAGCAAAAATACTGGGAAAATGTGACCCATATTTGAGGGAAAAACCGAGTTAGTGGAAACTGGCTCCATATGGCCCAGGTGTCGGGTTTAGGACAGACTTCAAAGTAGTTTATGTGACCATATTCAAAGAATTAAAGGAAAACATGGTCTTGAGTGCTCAGATAGGGAGTCTCTGGAAAATCCAAATGGAAATTCTAGAGTAAGTATAATAACTAATAATTCTACTGACAGAGCAATAGAAATTACCACTTTGAAGAACAACAAAAAAATGTTTTAAGAAATATGAATAGTCTCAGAGACGTACAGGACAACATAAAGTAGTTCTACACACATGGTAACTGGCATTCCAGAAAGAAGAGAAATGAGAAAAATGTCAGAGAAAGGAGTACTGTAAAAGCAAGGTAAAAATTCTTAAACACGAAAGGATTTTGAAACTTTAAACAGGAAATTAACCCTAAAAAGTGTTAGGATAATCTCATTTATGAAACAAAATACCTTTCAAAACCATCACTCTGTTCTTATCAAAGAGAAAATCACCAAAACTATAATTGTTCCTCATAGCAGTTTAGTTGATTTAAAGTTTTAAAACTAGAGTAAAACATTAATCAGCTGTTTGTTTATAATGGTTCCTGAATTACACTATTTTATGTTTAACTTTAGTCATCAACATCTGTGGTCAGATATACCATTTAGCTCAATGCTTTGAGTCCATGGTTTCTGGAAGAGAATTTCTAAATTTAGAAAGCTAGTTCAAAGGAATGGAAGCTAGACAGACCTTTTCTGGGCTTATTTTTGTGATACTTATAGAAAAGCTGTATTTTCTCAATCTCCTCTTATTGCTGGTATTAAACATTGGCTTATGAGCAGTATTTAAAAAATGGTCTGAAGCATACAGCAACCAGATGGAGAATACTGAAAAAACGACATAAGAAATCACCTAGAGTAGAAGATGTTTGATACTTTCCCGCTCCCCATATGAAAAAGCAACAAACCAAAGCCATTAACAAATGCATACGGTGTCTGTAGCAGGGGGTCTGCAGAGCATATTTCTTTACAAAAGAGTTTCTGGAGCACTATGTGAAGGCCACTAAGGGGTGTTTAAAGTGAATGATGTAGCACAATTTATATTTGCCTTTTCCATTTGTTGTATATTATCCTGAAAAAGGAAAAAAAAAAAAAAAAACTACTCTGGGAGGAAAAGTATCCCCTACTTTTAACATCCCTCAGTTCCTAAGTTTTCTATTCACTGCACCATTCAGATCTAAGTTCTTACCTGTAATCCTGTCCCACAATTCTGTACTTAAGCATTTGGGACTATAATTTTGGTAATATTTCTGATGTTAAAGGGAAAATTTAAGAACTATTCAAGTCAGTACACAAAAATCGAGGAATATTAGGAAATTAAATGTTAATATGTAACACAGGAAGCATCTAATCATGTGAGCATTCAGATTACAATCTTTAGTGTCTCTTATTTTCTAAAGTAAAGCTTGTGACCAAGACAAGCACTGCACTGTTATTAATGAATTAACATCTATTGCAAAATTTACTATTCTATTGGGTTTTAATCTTATCTAAAAGCAGAAGGTTGTTATGATGTGTTAAAATTAAACCTGGAAATGTTTTCTCTCAATTATTTTGCTAGTCTTGCACTTTTTATTATCAGTGAAACCTAAGAAAAGAATAGAGGTTTTAAATGTTAAATTTTATATTATTTTTTCATTTAAGGGAAACCATACATGATAACCCCAACCTCAGTTATGTACATTAGTCTTACTCAGATGATTGTTAGTAATTCTGTATCCCTGTGAATTTTTACTATTTGAAAAATACTGCAATTGTTGGCTTTTCACTAAATTGCTGTTGGACTGAAATTAAATTTTAAAGTCTAAGATCAGGAAGCAATGATTAATTGGCCTATGCAAAAAATATATTTTTAAGGGTTTAAGCAAGTCAGTATATACTGAAGAATCAGAAAAACAAAAATGGATATAATTTTTTATAATATAGTATACCAAAACCTAAATGTAATGGGTTGAACTGTGTTCCCTCCAAAGTCCTAACCCCTGGTACCTGTGAACATGATGTTATTTGAAAATTGGGTCTTTGCATATATAATCAAGCTGAGATGAGGTCACACTGGATTACGGTAGGCCCTATATCCACTAACTTGGTATTGTATGAGAAAGGAAGGAGAAATTTGAATGGAGAGGAAACAGACAAGAACGTGAAGATGTGAAAAAGACCGCGGCAAAGATGGAAGTGAGGGCATCTGTAAGCCAAAGCGTGCTGAAGGCTACTGGGGTATGCCAGAGGCTAGAGCAAAGGCAGGAAGGGTTCTTCCCCAGAGCCGTCAGAGACAGTATGGCCCTGCCGACACCCAGAACCGTGAAAGAATAAGTTTCTCTTGTTTTTAAGCCACTCAGTCTGTGGTGCTTTGCTCTAGCAGCCCTAGGAAACTAATACACTAATGCACAAGTCACAATATAGATGTGAACCTGCTTTTGGAATTAAGGGAGACAAGTTATATCTCCTACGTTATACGTATCCAGCTCTAGGGAACTGATTTGCTCAAAATCATCCTGGATAATTTTTTCTAACATTTGTCTGAGTTTACCTTAAAAGGATAAAATAATATATTTAAAGAACAAAGAAAAGGTTACTATTTTTGCTGAACTGAACAATGTGCTGATTTGGTAACCTTCAAAATACTTAGCCTCAAGAAACAACTCTAAATTTGTTTAATAAAGCAAATTAATCTTCACATAGAAAAATCACATTACTGGAGCAATAAGGTTTTCAAAAGGACACAAAGGAAGTTGTTGTTGTTGCTGATGTTAAATGAACTTTAATGTGAAAAAGTTAATTAAAGGTTTCAAAGACTTGACTGCTAACTTGAGTGGTGGGGGGGTGGGTAAGGGAGTTACTTCTTTTTTCCAGTTTCAGTGGCATTAAAGTCATACTATCAATAACTAAACTTTTATTTTCTGAATTTGTAAAGTTTAAGGCATTTTAAATTTCCAAAGCAATCCTACTGCTGGGCATACACACCGAGGAAACCAGAACTGAAAGAGACACATGTACCCCAATGTTCATCGCAGCACTGTTTATAATAGCCAGGACATGGAAACAACCTAGACGTCCATCAGCAGATGAATGGATAAGAAAGCTGTGGTACATATACACAATGGAGTATTACTCAGCCGTTAAAAAGAATACATTTGAATCAGTTCTGATGAGATAGATGAAACTGGAGCTGATTATAGAGTGAAGTAAGCCAGAAAGAAAAACACCAATACAGTATACTAACACATATATATGGAATTTAGAAAGATGGCAATGATGACCCTGTATGCAAGACAGCCAAAAAGACACAGGTGTGCATAGCGGACTTTTGGACTCAGAGGGAGAGGGAGAGGGTGGGATGATTTGGGAGAATGGCATTGAAACATGTATACTATGATGTAAGAATCGAATCACCAGTTTATCTCCAATGCAGGATACAGCATGCTTGGGGCTGGTGCATGGGGATGACCCAGAGAGATGTTATGGGGTGGGAGGTGGGAGGGGGTTCATGTTTGGGAACGCATGTACACCCATGGTGGATTCATGTCAATGTGTGGAAAAACCAATACAGTATTGTAAAGTAAAATAAAGTAAAAACAAAAATTAAAAAAAAAAATTTCCAAAGTAAATGTAATTATATACAATTTACAGGTAAACTATTCCTACAAACATAAATTAGAAGGAAAACTTACATTATTTTTGCTATTCATCTTGTAACAAGCATTTATTAAACGTCTAAATGCCAAACACTACTAGGCAAGAGAATTCAAAGATACATAGGGTTTAGCTCCATTCTAATGACAAGGTAGACAATAAAAATGAGACATGTTCTATAGAGATATGAAGAAAATTAATCAGCTTAGTCAAAGGATCAGCCTAGAGAACGAAGGGAAACTTGACAGGGAATCAAGATTTGAACAAACTCTTTGATAAGCAGGAATTTCTCAGATGAAAGGGGATGGCAGAGGTAGAAGAGAAATTTCAGGGAAATAGAAAAAAGATAAGGAATTCTGAACAGATTTGACATTTCCAGGGCTGCTTGGAAATTTTTTTATGGCTAAAGCATAAGGTAAGTAACACCAAGTATTGAGAGATGAGGCTGAAGAAAAGCTAAAGAATTTAGACTTTGTGTCCCAGTTCACAAGGACACTAAATACACTTTTCAAACTGAGAGTTCCATGAGATACAAGACCTTATAGGAAACTGCTACAGTAACCCAGGAAAGACATGCGGAGGGTCTGGACTAAGGCCATGCCAGTGCAACAGGGAAACAGACTGGATTTCAGACTCATTTCTGGAATCAAACCATGATGCTCTGCAAATAAGGGAGAGAGAAGAATCAAAGATGGCACTGAAGCTTCTGCTGAAGGGATCTGAGCTGATCAACAAAGAAATGGAATACAAATTCCGGCAGGCAGGAAAGGGAGGTAAGTGGTGAAAGACGAAGGGAGTAAAATGTTAGTTTAAGTTGAAGCTAACCTACGAGACAAGAAGAAAAGTCTCCAGTAATGACAATACTCGGTATTTATATTTTTATTGTATGTTAAGTACTTTAACATACACTCGACCCAGTAAGATAAGCATTTCACAGATAAGAAAACCAAGGCTCAAAAGATGAGGTGACTTGTTGCAGGTTACTCAACAAGTTGGCTACCAGTCTAGAATCAGAAAAGAAACATCAGACTCCTATCTAGTCCAATGAGCCTTCAAAGGTCACTCCATGCCATAGATAAATTATTCCAATTGTCATTGATGTCTTAAGATTTTGCTGTTCCCTGCTGATTTTATTTAATCATTGTTGAGTCCAAAATCACCAAGTCCACGTTGGAACTTGGAGTTATGGCAATAACCAGATTAAAAAAATTTAGAGTTAGTGAGAATCATATTGTTGGAAAAAAATCTTAAGACCATTAAGTATTAGAAGGTCTTTCAGTTATTCTGATGGAAGAATTCTATGATAGTTTCCCAAAGTAACTGCCAGAAATACACTACAGTTTTTAAGGGTTTCATGGCCTATTTGGGTTTCCCTGGTGGCTCAGTAGTAAAGAATCTGACTGCCAATGCAGGAGATGCAGGTTCAACTGCTGGGTCAGGAAAATCCCCCAAAGAAGGAAATGGCAATCCACTCCAGTATTCTTGCCTGGGAAATCCCATGGACAGAGGAGTCCATGGAGTCACAAAGAGTTGGACACGTCTTAGTGACTAAACAACAACAAATGGCCTAATTAATTTGGCAATTAACTGCTTTAGATTGTTTTATATAGATTGCTTTATAGCACAAGTTTACAAAGCCTTTTATATTCTAATATATACTGAACATTTCTAGGAGTGTAATTAAGGATACAGTTTTTCCCAAGTATTCTTGACCACTGTACCCATGGAATCTTAGTTCACTGACCAGGGACTGAACCCAGGCCCTCAGCAGTGAGAGCGTAAAGTCCTAACCATTGGACCACCAAGGCATTCCCTCCCCCAGACTTTTAGAGTTTCTTATGGGACTAGCAGTCCATAGAATACACTTTGAAAACACTGCTCAATAAAATAATTTAAGCAACATACCAACAAATAGAAATGAAAGACAGTAAACACAAATAGTACATTAGAGCTGAGAAGGCAGAAGAAAAGGAGTGATGACAATCTGTGGAATTAATTGGGCAAAATTTCCTGCCCCAATATACTGTTAATTTTGCAATGAAATTTAGGCAGTAATATAAACAAGGAATGCAGGTGTTTACCAGTAGAAATCTTTTAAATTGCTGATAGATGCAATTATAAAATAAAAATTTCAATACCATAACTTAAAATGTTTTTAATTTAATTGCCTATATTTGGGGGAGTAAATAATTTCTCTTATACTATTAAGATAGATTTTAACAGCCTTCTGAAACTTCATCAAAGTTTCTTGTTCTTACTTATTAATTAATGACTGCTTCAAGGTTCATACAGTCTTTAATCCTTCAGAACTTCATTAGTCTCAGGTAAAAAATCCCATTATGGGAGATGCCATTATGAAGAAAAGGTCTATATAATAAACTTGTGTGCAAATGACCCATTCTGAGACTATGGTTTGTCATTCTTTACAAAGAATGATTTTATACACCAAATGCTTCTTCCTGATTATTCTCTTAAAATAATCATCCTCTACTACTGAAGACCATAAACTGTATTCTGTTTGCAGCCTAGAACAGAGAGCTAAGAGCTCCGTAACTCTGCCTGGCGATTAAGTTCATCAACTTCCTCAGTCCTTTCCTGATTCAAACAGTCCTGCTTAAGAAATCTAACTCAACTCCAAGTTCCTACAATGTAGAAAGACCTGGGAAGGATGAGAGTTCCTTCAGTTTACTACATTTAGAGGCTTTCTATTCATTCACTGATTCATTACAGAGAGCCCATTTCTTCATGTACTCCTGCAAACTATACATCTGATTTTTAATAATACATACTCCATGACAGCATGATATTAAATACAATTTTTCTTTAATGAAACTTTTTTAAAGCTAAAGAAATAATAATAGTATTAATACATATCATATTTTATCTTTATGGGGCAGTTCATTATAAATAAAATATCTTTATTGTCTCATTTGTTATTTAAAATTTTTGAGAAAACTTGATGTTTTTTAGGATATATTATCCATAATCCAAAGCAGACACCATTAGTTACATAAGCTATTTAAAAGTAAATCACTAAGGTACACTACTGAATTATAACTTATACAGACTAATGTTCCCCTTTTCCCTAGTTAATTTCAGTGCATAATAGGAAAAGGGGGGAAAAAGCAAAATCCTTTCTTCTGTCAGTACTTTTAAAATTGAGTATTTTGAACTATTATCAAATGGGAAATATTTCACCAGGATTACTATAGTTTACTGTATCTAAACTAATAATAAGTAGTTTTTATAGGCATAGTTGCAAACTTAAGCTACAAAAATTAGGTGATTAACCTTCTCCATTACTTTGGCATTATCCAACATGTGGTCCCTTATCTAAGTCCCTGAATCTGCTGAGGTCCCAAGGTGGAGACTAGGATGCACAAATCCAAGACTGCTTCCAAACAACTGGCTGTGAAAGCAAGAAGTGCACAAGATAAGAATATCTGATGGCTGCTTTAAAACTCACAATTAAAACTGGAGAAAATATGCTTTGTAGATTCATATATATTTGCTTAACTAGAAACAGAAAACAAATACAGACATATTCTTGAGCACTCACATAATGGTTCACAAATAAACTGGTAAAAAACTGTATCACACCTGAATATTTTATAAGTAGAAGAAAGAGTTTTCTTACCTTCAGAAGTTCGAAGTAATGTAGACAGTGGTAAACAGGGGCTAGAAGTAGCCTGGGTAAAACATATTGAACAGCTTCTTTGAAACCTTCGCCTATTGACTAGAAAACAAAGTGATTTAATTTTTAAGTTTACTTTCCAGGCACCTTATATCTTAATCTAAAAATTACTATACCTGCAAATAGAGTGCTGCTCCAGGCTTTGATAACTGACTAAGGAAACGATCGTGAAAACCAGGTCGCAGAATATCTCGAGCATATGATTCATATGGATCAAATGCCAGTTCCTTAGAAAATAAAAAAGGTAAAACATAAATAATCTTTCTCTATGGTAAAGAAAAATTAACCTACCTCCATAAACACTGCAGGTAGTGGGCACTTAAATTATGAGCACTTTATCACTGCACAATTACATATTTTTTCAAAGTCTCAAAGCAAAATTACGTAGCTATTAATTTTACTAGAGTAAACCTAATATTCTCAAGTAAGAAAGAAAATGAATTTTTTTCTGATGAGTAATGGGATTCTAGCATGTTATGACACCTCTCATGAGTATTACGAACAAACATAATGGGGGAATTGGGATCTGGAAAATGAAATTTAGCCTGAATAATAAAGAGCATAGTTATCTACAACCAGATAAAGTATAAACATTCAGAATACTGGTGCCAAGCATTTGTTTTCTCATGACTACTTCTTAGTGGTAGACTTACTTTCACATCCTACAAGCTGAAAGTAAATTATTAAAAAATAAATAAATTAATTTAAAAAAAAAAGAAAGTAAATTATTTATATCACCTAAAATCCACTGTTACAGTTTTCACAAAACAATTAAATAATTTAATTCAAATTGCCAAAAAGTTTTACCATCATCAATCATTAATAAACCAAACAATTCTAAAGGTTATAATCTACTAGTTCTGGTGATTCCTGAAGAGAAAAAGTGAGTAGGTACTGTGATTTTTCTCAGGAGGTAGGATCTCCAGTCCCTTCCATCCTGTGCCCTATTCCAGGTAAAAATAAAAACACAAAACCTCCAAACTATTATGAAAATAGTGTTGTAGATTCTAGCAAGAGCTCAGTTTTATGAAGGGTAATTCTAGAAAGAGGAGGAAGAGGACATCTAGTGGAGGAATGAAAAAGAAGTTAGGAGTGAATGACAGAAAATATGATGTTTATTTTAACTTACCCTGATATTTCTCAGACTTATTTTTTTAAGGAAAGATATATATATATGTGTGTGTGTGTGTGTTTGTTTTACCTAGCAACTATATTGAACCTACCTAATAGTTATAACACTATACATTTTCTCAGATTTGCTATATAGACAATTATGCTGATTACAAATAGAACAATTTTATTTCTTCTTTTCCTGTCTTTTGGCTAGTACGTCTATCACAGTGCTCAATATAAGTAGTGAGCGGCATTCTCCTACAGCTTAGTCATTAAATCTGTCTTTTATAGGTTTCTGATAGATATCCTTTACTAGATTAAGAAAGGTCCTTTCTATTTCTACTTTGGCCAACATTTTAAAGAAATTTCTGAATGACTTTAATTTTCCATGCTTTTTCTTTTTGTTGAAATTTTAATGTTAATGTGAAATATTATATTAATTTTTTTTAAACTTCAACCATTTAAGATATATCATAAAATATATCCTAAGATATATCATATTGGACACAGTGTTTTTGATTATAAAGAGGTTCATATTTTTCTTATATTATTCTTTCCCAGTTTTAATATACGTATATAATCCTAAAACTGAGTTGCCTTTTATGTCTCTATTTTTGATCTTCCTTATGAATCTATTTTAATATTTCCTTAACAAAAATCTTCCATATGTTTATTGGGCTTACTTCTGAATACCTTGTGGTTTTAAGACTCGTCTACCATATTCCCCTGACCTCTTGCCAACCAACTACCACTTCTTCAAGCAGCTTGACAACTTTTGCAGGGAAAATATACTTCTACAATTAGCAGGAGACAAAAAATGCTTTTCAAGAGTTCATCGAATCCTGAGGCATGGATTTTTAGCTACAGGAATATACAAACTTGTTTCTCATTGGCAAAAATGTGCTCATTGTAATGGTTCCTATTTTAGTTAACAAAGATATGCCTGAGCCTAGTTATAATGATTTAAAATTCATGGTCCAAAACAGCAATTAACATTTGCACCAACCTAGTATTTCTGTGTCTCTGTTTTGGATATATGTCTTACAAGGGCTTCCCTGGTAGCTCAGCTGCTAAAGAATCCGCCTGCACTGCAGGAGACCCTGGTTTGATTCCTGGGTTGGGAAGATCCACTAGAGAAGGGACAGGCTACCGACTCCAGTCTTCTTGGGCTTCCCTGGTAGCTCAGATGGTAAAGAATCCACCTGCAATACGGGAGACTTGGCTTGGATCTCTAGGGGGCTATCCACTCCAGTATTCTGGCTTGGAGAATTCCATGGACTATATAGTCCATAGGGTCACAGAGTCAGACATGACTTGAGGGACTTTCACTTTCACTTATAAGCTGCATAAAACAGACTTAAAGAAAACTAAGTACTTTCTTTAAATAGGCACGTTTCAGCAGTTTGCGCATACTGAGTTACTAATGTAGCAGCGTAACGTAGTTGGATTTGTATCATACTATACAGTCCGCCCTCTGTATCTGTCTTCCACATCTGCTGATACAGAAGGTAACTGTTCTATACCATTTTATATGAAGTTACTTGAGCACCCACAGATTTTGATATTGGAAAGGGGATTCCTGAAACCAATCCCCCATGAATACTGAAGGATGATTGTATTTTGTTTTCATTATCACTGCTTTCTTTGCTTCATTATTTTTTCCTATTATCACAGAAATGATTAAAAATTGTTTCTATAGTTTTTGTGCACTGTTATAGGTAGTACTTCTATTATTTGGTGATTTTCCTAAATGTTTTAAAAATCAAATACAGCTTGCTATTACTTATAAATTTTTTCTAAATTTTAAAGAGAGTTTAAAATTGTTTAAACTTTACATTCTCTTTCCCTGGTACCAGGTTTTCCCTGATAGCTTAGCTGGTAAAGAATCCACCTGTAATGC
This sequence comes from Ovis aries, assembly GCF_016772045.2. NCBI lineage: Eukaryota > Metazoa > Chordata > Mammalia > Artiodactyla > Bovidae > Ovis > Ovis aries. Next base: position 85,142,361 of record NC_056056.1, on the reverse strand, counting down.
CAGAGACTCAGGTTTGATTCCTGAGTCTGGAAGATCCCCTGAAGGGATAGACCACCCACTCCAGTATTCTTGAGCTTCCCTGGTGGCTCAGATGGTAAAGAATACACCTGCAATGCAGGAGACCTCGGTTCAACCCCTGGGTTGGGAAAATCCCATGGAGAAGGGAACAGCTACCTACTCCAGTATTCTTGCCTGGAGAATTCCATGGACAGAGGAGCCTGGCGGGCTACAGTCCATGGGGTCGCAGAGTTGGACACGGCTAAGCGACTTTCACTTCCATGGGTTTTCATTTTCAAAGTTGTTTACTTTTTCATATCTTCTGAAGGTAGGCCTGTATTATGCACTGAGAAGTTTAGTTCACTCTTCAAGTTAAAAAACAAAAAAAAAGCAATTTGGTTTTAAAATCACGCAATAGCTTATAAAATTTACTACTATGTTTCCCATCATTAGTTCTTGTATTCCTTGACTTTCCTCTGAGTACAACTTTCCCTCTGGCTGAAGAACATCCTCGTTTTTGAGTCTAGTTATGTATATTCCTTTTTTCTTTTTATACTTTATGACTTTTATGTGTTTAGACCAACACTGAGGGGGCTATAGTGAAGCTTAAACTCAGCATATTATTTTGTCTGAAAGTCTTAATTTGTTTTATAAACTCAACCCTGAGTTATAATAAAAGATAAAGTTGATTTTAGAATGAGAACAAAGCAAGAGCGAGAAATTTCAGAATGACAATCAATGCTAACTTATTAGGGCTAACTTGTGTATTTTAGCAGGTGAAATATCAAGAAAGTTACCATTTTTCTACCCCTATGATCATCATCTAAGCCTTAGACTTGATTTTCCTATTCTAAATAGGAAATGCTAAGCAGACATGCTAAGTCATGTCTGACTCTTTTGCGACCACATACACTGTAGCCCAATAGGTTCCTCTGTCCATGGGAGTTCCCAGGCAGGAATAGTGGAGTGGATTGCCATTCCCTTCTCCAGAGTATCTTCCCTACCTAGGGACTGAACCTGTGTCTCCTGCAGTGGCAGGCAGATTCTTTCTATCACCATGCCACTAGGTCCTGGACTTCATTTTCTTTTTCTAAATAATAATGCACAGTTACCATGTATTAAGTAGCTGTATGAAGGTGGCTAGATAAATATTTCAGGTAGGTTATTTAACTTTCACAAAATCCTGAGTCCTATTATTATCCTTATTTTACAAATATAGATAGGGAGGTTTAGAGATGTGACGTAAATTGCCCATGGTTACATACAACTAATAAGTAGAAGAGTTTAGACTGAACGTAAGTAGCCTGACCTCAGGTCCAAGTTCTGTGGCCTCTTCATTGATAAGATGGCCAATTAAGTGCGAGCTGTGGGATCTGAAAGCAGCTTTGGGATATGCTTGTTTTTATAATGGGTGAGAGACTACTTTTTTCCTAAGTTTTATGAAATAACAGAACCAAATGCTGACAGTGACCCTTTGAGGAAGGGGCAATACAACTGAGCAGCCAGCAGTTAATGTCTATGCTAGCTGGAAATAAGAATTCATATTCCAATTTTTATTTCAATGTGCTGGAATCAAATCTAGGCCTTTGAACTGTATTTAGGCCTTCCAGAGGCAGAATTTCCTGGTGTATAATTAAAGTACTTACCTCTGCTAAGTCTTCAAAGCAGCTTCCTACTAATGGATGGGGACTGCCTTCATCTGTCATTTCCACAGTATCTTCTATATGGCCCAGTAATTTTACACTAAGTTCATGTATATCCACTATACGACTAAATATATTTTCTACATCCTGTTGGAAAGAAAAACATATTAATTCAATTAGGTTGTATAATAAAAAACTTATTTTTAACCAATAAGTCATTTTATAATCATGAAATTTAAAATGGCAGATATAGTGAAAAATTTTAACAACTTTACATGTACAAGTAAAAGACAAAGAATTCCTTTTGCAATGAAACACAATTTATAGGTACATTGCTCTAGGTCACTGGTTCTCAAACTTTTTGGTCTCAAGACTCCTTTATACTCTTAAAAATTACTGAAAACTCTATTTGCTTACTATATTAGAAATTATTTACTATTGCCTTTACTACACTTACCATATTAGACATTCAAACCAAGAAAATTATAAATTTAATTCATTTAAAAATAACAATAAATAGCACTTTTATGAAAAGTAGCTAGGTTCTCTTAAAACAACCAAAAATCTTTGTGAGGAGAATGGGACTGCTTTACATTTTCTAACACAATCTCTAATACCTAGCTTAACTGAAGATAGCTGGCTTTTCATAGATATATTTCTACACTCTATCTGTTGTGATACATTGCTTTGATTAAAGCATATGAGGAAAATCTAGCTTTAAAAGACATTAAGTTGGAAAAGAGAGGACTATTTTAACAGTCTATTCAAATAATTGTGGATACTTTTTCCTTTTCCTGAATAGTTATTTTTATGGAGATATAAGTTATATGTCATAAAATTCACTCTTAAAATATACTATTCAATGGTTTTCTTCAATCATTACTACCATCAAATTCTAGAAAATCATCATCCCCCCTAAAAACTGTATCCACCAGTAGCACTCTCCATTCTTCCCCTGCACACCCACTCCCAGTCTCTGGCAACTACTGATCTCACTTTCTATCTCTATGGATTTGCCTATTCTGGACATTGCATATATATGGAGTGATTATCTTTTTACAGTATTACACAAGTCAATATGTAGCTTCTTAAAGGTTTGTTGCAAGGTAGAATCTGAAACTATATAAACTTTGTAGTGTTAAATTAAAATCCACTGGTCTATTTTGAACTTTGAATGTTTTGGGATGTTTTGCCCAAGTGTGATTTTGTAGTGGAATTGCTAGGTAGTATGGCTAATTTATGGTTAATGTTATATGAAATTACCAAATTATTTTCCTAAGTATTTATACCAGATTACATTCTCACAGGTAACGTGGGAATTTTACATTCCCAAAAGCAGTTGCTCCACATTCTTTCCAACATCCAGTATTGTCAGTCTTTTTAATTCTAGCTTTTCTAATGAGTATCCAGTAGTGTCTCATAATGCTCTTAATTTGCATTTTCCGTATGACTATTAACATGTGTGGGGATTTGGCTCAGATGGTAAAGAATTACCTGCAATGCAAGAAACCGGGGATCCCTGGGTCAGGAAGAGCCCCTGGAGAAGGGAATGGCAACCCTCTCCAGTATTCGTGCTTGGGAAATCCCATGGACAGAAGAGCCTGGCAGGCTAGAGTCCATGGGGTCACAAAGGGTCGGACACGACTAAATGATTAACACCATGACTACTGATGTTGGTCATCCTTTGACATGCTTTCTGATCACTGTTGTATCTTCTTTTATAAAGTGTTCAATTTTTTGCCCATTTAAAAGTATCAAGCTGTTTTTCTTATTACTGAATTGCTGAAGTTCTTTATATATTCTGAATACAATTTTCAGTTATTGGCTCCTTCCTTTGTGCTCTCCAAAATACTGCTGTCATACTTCTGTTACGGTAATCAGCACGTAGCACATTAGCACAGACTTCTGTTATGGTAATTAGTACTGCATTGCAATTTAGAGTTGACATCTCTGTCTTGACTAGATTGTACTTGAGAAAAGAAAATAGTTTTTGATTTATCTTTGAATCTCCATTGCCAAGTAAGGCATCTAACAATACAGGCAGCACTGATGCAGTGTTGGTTCAATGATGCAAATGAGTCAAATTAAACACAGAAATCTTCCACCTAAACAAGAGGCTTTATTCTCTGGAATTCACGGAAGATTCTGTGAATTCATTTATACTTACATAATCAGTCTAGCTTAGATTTTGTCTTTTAATTCCTGGTGTTTAATTTATCAAAACTGCTGTAGCAGGGGGAGGGGAGAGAGGCTCAACGGAGCAGATATACGTATAATTATGGCTGATTTGTATTGTTGTGCGGCAAAAACCAACGTAACATTGTAAAGCAATTTTCCTCGAAATTAAAAAATTAATTAAAACTGTTGTAGCAACTTCATTTGTGATCACAGTCATGATAAATTAAACCCTGCACCGTTTTAAAAAATGGACAAATTAGCAGTCATGAACTATACAAATGCAATTTGAGTGGTCATGTAAAATTAACAACACATGCAATGATATACATTCACACAATGATACTTACATTAGCTGAAAACAATTTTGAATTGGAGACAAAGGGCTCTCTAAAAACTTTTATAATTAAATTAAGCTCCCTTATGTATTGTCGAATTTCTGCCATAAATGCTTTTACCAAATCATAGTAAGTCTGCTCTCCTGAGGTGGAAGGCTCTTCATCAGTTAAAGATAATATATTTATATCTTCCACATCTTGATGAAACATATCCATCAATACCTGCATAGTCAGAGATATAAAACACTATAATAAAATATGAATCTACAGTCAAATTTGAAGTTAAACAAAATCTGTTATTTGAACAGAGTTCTTAAATGACAATAAACAGACACACAATAGCCTCTTCTTGGATATAATGCTACTGCTCCCTCTACAGCTTCTCTAAGACAAAATTTTACATCTGGTATCACAAACTGCCTTCTCTAAGTTCTCTGCCAATACTGGTATCTATCTGTCTGTCTCTCTTGTTAATCTACTACTTCTCATTTGTTTCCAAATCTTGTCTTGAATTTTTCTCTTAGTTTCCTCTGTTTCAAGCCCTTGGCATCACCATTTCATTCTAGAGCCTCACATAACTCATATTTGAATAACTCCCAGGTTCTTGGTGATTGATCAAAGTAAGTCCCGTTTTTCTCCCCCAAGAAGTCTGCTACTCCTCCTCCTCCTCCTCCTCTTGCTAAACCTCATCTTTTCCCTCCTGTGAACTTCTATCCCTATAACAATAAAATAAGATTTTACCTTGTATCACTTTATGCTTGTTTCACAAATATAAGTACCCTTTCATCAAATCTACAGCCTTATTTTATACATCTCTTGCATCTCTTCTCTGTGAGCTACATACATACTCAGAAATATTTTATCAGTTCATTTAAAAGTATCAAATATTTTATATTCATTTACTCTTTTAAAATACTTATTCATTAAAAAATAAAAAATTTGAAATCCTTCAGGTCTGGTGATTTTCACATTCTGAAAGAACAATAAACACTAAAATATATTTAACTGGATTAGGTAATCAAAAAGACTATTTCAAATCAATAACAGAAAAAAGGGGATGAAATACTTTATTAAAAAATATTTTCTTTTCTGAAAGATCATATTTATTAAATAAAAATCCTGAGGTAGTATAGTCCAATGACTTAGATCTGGAGTTCAAGTCTAGGCTTTGAAACGTCTCAGAAAATTCTGAACCAGTTTCTTTATCTCTGTGAACTTCAGTTTCCCTTTTATAAAATGTAGATAAGAATATCTACTGTAGAGGGATATCTTAGGGACCAAATGAGATAAGTCACATACATGCTCAACTTTCAATAAATGTTTGCTCTTAACCTTATCATAGTAAAACCATACTAGCAGTATCTAAAGAAAGTTAGGCACTGAAATACAATTATCAAGAGTTTAGTATTTGTACATTTTCAAAAATTGTTTTCAAATAAATCCATAATCTTCTAGTTCTTCCAATCCAAATAAAAACTTAAGAAGTTCACTAATAAGAGATGAATTACTGTTATTAACCCTACATGCAGCTATAGAAGAGAAAAGCTATATGACATATTTAAACACATTTTAGGACTCTATATATAAACTTCATTCAGATAAAGTGATATCTGGAGTTTTGGCTATTAGATTACTAAAAGTATAACCTAACAGACAATATACAATTTTATTCTGTCTGAGCAGTATGTTAGCACCCATTTAAGTCAGAAATAAAAATATAAGAATAGAACATATAGATCAGTATCTTACCTTATCAGCACACATTGCCACTTTAATATCTTGTTTTGTAATTTCATAATGCCGTATATTTCGCACATAATTCCCCACCAGCTTCAAAATGTCTGCGGAAATGTATTCTAATACTGCTACTATGTAAACAGAAACCTGGTGGTCAATTTTATAACCTAGGACCTCCTGAAAAATTAAAAGAAAAGAATGTTTAAAATTATTTACTGTAGATTTGACAAACTGATTTTAAAAAAATGTATACAGTTTAGCGTAACTTTTACCAAGGCCTGTGATTTTCAACAACATTTAATTATAAAGTGGCACATCTATGAATAATACACATATTGCTATTTGAAAATGTAAGGTAAGAAAAGGTAAGGCAAAATTATCTATGATCATGCAAAATACTTAAGAAGTACAGATAACTACAGAGATAATCCCTCAACTAGGAAGGGAAGCCCAAGTCTGTGGAAGGGGAAAATGCTCATTGTTATCTAATTCAGAATACCCGGAATTAATAATGACAAGTTTCTTTTCCTTTAATTGGTATCTGGGAATATCTACTATCCTTATACCTCTATCCTTCTCTTCCAAAGGAAACTGGACTTCCTAAAAACCTAGTGGTACATTCCTGGTATCTAATTTGTTTCTATGGAAAAAAAATTCCTAATGTGTCCTGCTAGACAACATTGGTTATTAAGGGCACATTAAATAGTACCACTATCCAGTTTTGAAGAGTATGGGCTTTTGTGGGCCTGATCAATTCGCATAGAAAAATAGATTCTATTTTCTAAACAATCCAGTTTAGAGAAAAACTTCAAAATAAGTTTATGTATTTTATAATAACCTTAAATGGAGTACAACATATAAAACTGACTATGTTGTTCACCTGACACTAATATAACATTATAAATCAACTGTAAGAGAATCATAAAGTGCAACAACCACTTAGTAATTTTTTGTAAGTTGCACTTAACATCCTCAGACCAGATGGTAAGATACAGGCAGATATTTCTGTTCAGACAATAAAGGACAAAACATAACTTTTTCATAGTCTTAATCATACAAGTGTCCAGCCAGACTTGAATTTCCTAACACTATCACTTAGAGTCCTGTGAACTTGGACAAAAAGTTACTTAACCACTTTCTGCTCCGTTACCTCATCTACAAAGTGGGGATGATAATAATTAACTCTGTTGAATAATAAAACTTAGACATGATATATAAAAGTATTAGCATTTTGCTTATATTATAGTAAAAAATTACTGACATCAGAAGTATTAAGGTTTTAATTATTCTAATACCCATATTTTTTATGTGAGAGCTAATCAATAATGTCATTAAATAAAATACAAATAATAACATTATTAAAGTTTCCAGCAGTTATTTTTTCTATTAGTTCTGGAGAGATTCAACTGACTGACTAGACTAATATAAATGACAAGTAAGACTAGATAGTAGGGCTTCCCTGGTAGCTCAGCAGGTTAAAATCCGCCTGTAATGCAGGAGACCCCAGTTTGATTCCTGGGTCAGGAAGATGCCCTGGAGAAGGGATTGGCTACCCACTCCAGTAGTTTTGGGCTTCCCTGGTGGCACAGACGGTAAAGAATCTGCCTGCAATGTGGGAGACCTGAGTTCGATCCCTGGGTTGGGAAGATCCCCTGGAGGAGGGCATGGCAACCCACTCCAATATTCCTGCTGGGAGAATCCCTATGGACAGAGGAGCCTGGCGGGCTACAGTACAGTCCATGGGGTTGCAAAGAGTTGGACATGACTGAGCGACTAAGCACGGCAAGACTAGATAGTATAGGTGATCTTTACGGAATTTTTGTTCAAAGATGACACATGGCCCAATGGAAATCTCACAGAGGTCCCTACACTTCTAATGATGTGAAGGATTAAAATCTGAAGGATTTATAGGGACAAGTATGTCTAGCCAATAGAAAAAGGAGTTTTGCAAACTCTTTGAGGTTCTGGTAACATCTGAGATCAACAAAATTCACAATTAAAACTTTCTTAGTCCTTTCAATTTGATGATTACTGTGGGTATGAAACTACTTTAAATCATGTTGCTGAACATATACTTTCCTATTATATCATCCCTCCCAATGACATAAACTCCTGGAAAAACTAAAATGAGAGAATGTCACTCTTCAGTTGAGTCTATTATCCATAAAATATGTGCTTGAAAATCATGGGTTTTATTTTGCTTTTAAGAGGCAAGAAGGTAGTATTTCAGCTTTACCTTTAACAAAGGATGGATTTTTTCTACTGGGAGAGATAAAGGGTTTCTTCGCTTCCTCTTTTCAATAGCCGATTGGGCATCAGCTATTGCCCACTTATCAATTGGATGAGGGAAACTTTTTTGAACACGTTCCTTGGAAAATAGGAAAATAAAAACTAAGCAACAAATATATTAAATAGTGTTCTTCACTTATAATTTACTTTTAAAAATCAAAGAATACCAAAAGCAGGTGTTTCACATGTGGTATAATTTATACTACAAACATACCTAAACTAAGAGACAACTATAACTGCCAAAGTACTAGTTTCTTAGTTAGGCAATTAAGATCTAAACGCTCCTTCTATTAACTGGGGGAAATCATATTCTGAATTTCTACTTCACCATGATAAAGCTGATAATAAGAATGAGCAGAAGCTATTTCAAACATTATTACATAAAATTTCAAGGAACAAGATCTAAGTTCAAAAAGCAAATATCTAAATTCAATTTTCATTTGTCCTTTCTTTCAACATCAATTATAATCTAAAATACCATTTTGCACTTGAAACTTTCAAGAATTGTTTTTCTTTATCCATCATGCAAAGAGGTACTAGATTTCAAAACTATCTGTAAAGCATGGAAATCAAGGTTTACATTAGTAACAGCCAACTTTAATACACTGTAGTTTTATCATTAGAGTTTCCATCTTCCACAGGTCATTAATTTTCATCGCGATACTTCATTTTAATGTCTAGCACTCATTCGGTTAGAATTTCCATTCAAAGTTAAAGAACTCATGTTAATGTAAAAACTGAATTTCCCAACTTTAGTAAATTAATATAATTCATTTCAAACAAAAGGTACTTTCAACCTCTGAAGTTTCTAAAATCCACTTTCAGGATATCATAATTACAACCAGTAGAGGTCACTATTACATAATTTTAACACATACTTTGAATTGTTCTATATTTAGCCAGTAATATGTAAAAATTATTAGGTAAAATTATAATAAATATAAATTGAAAGTCCTAGCAATTGCTATTGAAAAGATCACTATGTGATATTCTGTAGGAAAAAGGACACAGTAATTCCAGGACACGTTATGAACAAATTTATGAATTGAGAATAGTTTAACCTACTCAAGTTTAATAAATTTTCTCTTCATCTAAGGCAAAGTCAGCTGTCAAATGTAAGAAGCGATCATTTTAATTCTAATAAAAGAAATTACTGTAGTTAAAAATGGAGTTAACAAACTTTTTCAAATGTCTAGTTGAAAAGCTATTTGCTAGGAAATGGCAACCCACTCCAGTGTTCTTGCCTGGAGAATCCCAGGGACGGGGGAGCCTGGTGGGCTGCCGTCCATGAGGTCGCACAGAGTCGGACACGACTGAAGCGACTTAGCAGCAGCAGCAGCAGCAGCAGCAGGATACTATAACCTATATAATAAAGGCAATACAAAGGCCCAAAATACTGGGGGAGTTTGGCGAGTGAAAAAGGAGTAATAAAGGAATGGGGAAAAGGGTGGAAAGGAACGTTCAAAACAAGAATTCTTTCCCTTTTTTCCAAGTCACTACTATACACTTGCTAATCCAAAAATTATGATTAAGAGATTCTGGACTAACTTTACCATAATTCTCAATTAAAAATTTCATATTGATGGGTTTAACCCATGGTTAACTGAATAGGTAGAGGTATAACCATGATTACAAACCCTAGAGCTCACTGGCAGACATGGGGGTGGGCAAACTTCAATGCATAGTAAGAAATAATAAATTCTTAATACACTGGAAAAGGAAATGGCAACCCACTCCAGTACTCTTGCCTAGAAAATCCCATGGACGGAGGAGCCTGGTGCAAGCTACTGTCCATTGGGTCGCAAAGAGGTGGACACGACTAAGCGACTTCACTTTCTTTCTTTAATACATTTTACATCACACCCTTGAAATCACATACATAGTAAATGGAAACGAAGTTTCTTAAAATAAAACTTTCTTTTACTATAGGCAATGCACTGATTTTTCCTATTCATTTATAAAAATTTATTTGGGCATAAGGGGTGATAACCGAGAGAGAGTGTATTTAGAATTGGTAGGTTGAGTTCAACAGAAGCTGAACTCAACCTACCAATTCTAAATACACTTAACATACATCTTTGAAAAAAAAAAAAACAAAACCATTGGTGGAATTACAGAGGCAAACAGTAGGCAGGGGTTGAGGTAGAAGAGAAAGAAAACGCAACCACAATCCCTTCTCATCTCAATTTTATCCACCTAATTCCAAGTTTATCTACTGTTTTGAGAAAGAAGGAGAAGGAAAGTCAGGAATGATAAAAGAGAAGGCAAGAAAGGGAAAATAATACTGATGAGGAAAACATTTTTAACTTATTTATTAGTATATCACTGGACTGTTTATTTGAGAAATATTACCAAAGGTTACGGGAAAGACTGATAGGGTCAAAAAGATACCTTGATTGCGAAAAAGGCCAGAATGAAAGAAATACTTTATCTCTTGTTGTGGAAAATTTAATTATAATTCCAGAGCAAAATAAAATTTCTTTTTACAATTATCTTATATAATTTAAGGTAAAGAAGCCCAAGGAGAAATGGTCAATAAAAGATCCATGAATTAAAGTCTATTACTCTGCCACTTTCAAGATTAACAGTTTTGGTTTAAATTGAGACTCTCCACTTTGACTAATATTTAGTGGCCTTGGGAAAAATAAAATATAAAGAACTAGGTTCACAATTCAGCTCTGTCTCTTATTAGCAGAACCTGTCTTTTCCTTCACATGATGAAGGTGTCTAGATAGATAATCTTGAAGATTAATTCCAATACAAACATTCTAGGCTCTATGAAAATTCCTATACATGCGCTTGAGTGCAAATAATCAGACCTGGAGGCACTTTTAAAGTGCTATTAATAAAGGCTTAGAATGTGTAAGAGAATTTTTTTTTCTGCCTAGAAAGGTAGAAAATAATGAGAAATCACTTTGGAAATCTAAATGTGAGTGACAAACTTCTTAGAAACTACAAAGATTCTTTAGGAACGAAAGAAAATTGAAGAAAAAAAATGAAAGGAAAAGGAAAGCCAACTTTGAAAATTTAAGGATATAGTTCACAGGGTAAAAAGAAAAGTCTAAGATGAAGGAAAAAGAAATAAAAGGGATCCAAATTGGGAAAAAAGTATTGTCATTGTTTGGCAATGACATCATACTATACACAGAAAATCCTAAAGATGCTACCAGAAAACTACTGCAGTTTACCAATGAATTTGGTAAAGTTGCAGGGTACAAAATTAATACACAGAAAGCTGTTGCATTTCTATATACTAACGACAAAAGATCAGAAATAACAATTAAGGAAACAATCCCATTTATCACTGCATCAGAAAGAATAAAATACCTAGGAATAAACCTACTGAAGGAGGCAAAAGGCCTGTTATTTTGAAAACTGTAAGATGCTGACGAGAGAAACCAAAGAGGATACAAACAGATGGAAAGATATTCTGTGTTCTTGGATTGGAAGAATCAATACTGTCAAAAGATCATACAACCCAATGCAATCCCTATCAAATTACCAATGCAATTTTTCACAGAACTAGAACAAAAAAAATTTTTTTATTTGTATGGAAATACAAAAGATCTCGAATAGTCAAAGCAATCTTGAGAAAGAAAAACAAATCTGGAGGAATCAGTCTCCCTGACTGCAGACTATACTACATAGTTACAGTCATCCAAAGGTAACGGTACTGCCACAAAAACAGAAATATAGATCAATGAATGAAGATAGAAAGGCCAGAGAGAGACCCACTCGCCTATGGTCAGTTAACCTATGACATCCTGCTTTTGGAACTGTGTTCCCTTACGAATCTTAAATTCTAACAACTTTGTCTCTGATCCCAATCTATTCTATTTCCATCAGGTATTCTAGTGTCATCAGCTCTCTGATCTTATTGGGAAATCCCTGTTCCCTCCATGTTTTTCCAATCTACCTGCCCCTCTCCTAACTGACAGAGTAGTTTACTGGAATGTATGCCCTACAGTTTAGACTTTCTGGATTAGTCTTGGCTTCACTACTTACTAGCTATAACCATGGGCAACTTATTTAACCTCTCTATGCTTCAGTTTCCACATTAATTCATTCAACCTATATTTCCTGAGTGCCTTCTCTGCGCCAGACATTGTTCTGGGTACTGGGGATCTGGTAGTGAATAAGAATTTATATTCTGAACCTTATAATCTAATACAGGAAAAACAGTACCATCTTCATGGGTTTATTAAAAACTTTAAATGAAATATAAACACAGAAGTGTTTAGAGCAATATGATACTATAGCAAGCACTCAAAAATCAGCTGCTATTAAATTTCATCTTTTCCCTTATCCAATTTGATTCTCTGATGCTCTTTCCAGCTGAGCTTCCTATTGGATATAACTATGTATCAATCCCTAACCGCCTCAGGAGAATACAGCAGGGATATACCTCCTCCCCAGCCACTGTGTACCACAAAGTCATTATTACATTCTAGTGTGTTGTGTCCTGAAAAGGGTTGTAAAGCACTGCTATTACTTATTTCCACAACCCTCCTGCCCTACTGTTCTGTCATTGTATAGCCACGGTGAAACACCATTCAACTTAACTGTCTTTTTTGAGCCCACAAAAGGACCACAAAAGAAATGTCACAGAAATGCAAAGATTTGTACACTATACATTCAAGATCTTCAAAGTCAAATGACCTTACATCATTGCCAGAAAACTCCTTTTATATTTCCAGCTCTGTCTCCCATTTTCTATAGTTGGTACTTCAAACGTTCTTTCTTCTCTTCTCAAATCTGATTCCTTAAGAACTCAATTTAGCTGGCTCTTCTGAGAATCCAAACTCAAGCCTCAAAGTCTGTATTATTAGTTTGTCTTTTTTTTTTTAATGGTTTCCCACATACCCTTTACTCACAGGACATCACATTATGTTATTGCCTATACATCTGCCTGTATCTCCATTAATCTACAAGCCATAAAAAGACAGGAGCCATGTCATATTTGTGACATCTTCCTTCCTAGAATTTTGATGTTTCCCTCCCTTCAATTGGTGGGGAGGGGTTCACTTCCTATCTAAAAATACACAGAGCACTGAAGATCAAAGGATTGGCTGAAATGCTTTTGAAATGATAGCTGACTTTAAGAAATAACAAGAAAAAAGAAACACTTGGATATATTCCACTCTTAAAGGTATATCTGTCATTCTAGCCTCAAGAAGTAGTATTTAGAGGTCAATAAAAGTTGACTTTAGATTAAAAGCAAATAATGGAATAGTTTGATTCAAAAACATATACAAGCTAGCAGACACTCAATACAAAGTGGAAAGTAATCTAGTCATCATTTTAAAAATACCATATAGACGCTGTGTGGAACTAAAAAGCAAACATCTCCCCCCTTTATTGACATTACAATAAACACACATATTAGATATAAGGCAAAATTGATCATACCTCTACATCTGAAGCACTTCGGGGTTGAGCTTGGCATAGCATATTTAATAGTTGCAAAATTAATTCTTCAACATACTGAAGAGCATCATCACTAGACTCAAGAGTTGGATGAACCTGCCCCTGAACCTATAAACAAAAAGTAATTAAAGGTTTGTTTAATCTGATTAAATAAACAAAGCAAGTAATTTTTTCAAGTGTGGGGTTTGTATTCAAGAACACAGTCTGGCTTGCAAATACAGATTTGAATGTTATTACCCTAGCCTGAAATTGTTAACCTTTTTCCTAGTCACATGCACCATACATGCTTATTGACATGTTTCTAGAGATTCAGATACTTAATTACAAAATTTGAAAAATTTTTTCTTAAACTATGCCTATCCTTAGAGTGTGGGAATACTGAGAGGGAGGGAGAGGCTGAGCTAAACAATGTGGTTTACATGGTTTTTGCCAAGAACCAGTGGTGGTTAGAATACTGGCTCAGTACAGTGCTCGGGCAAAACTGACCTCCTATGTGTCCCTTGTTTACCTCTATCTTTCCTACCAAATCGTAACATTCAAGAGGCCTATATCTTTCTTTTCTTCACCAAAGTAACTCCAGCAACTAGCACTGTACAGGGCACATAGCACAAGCTAATAAATGACTTGAATACAAAGTCACCCCATATCAAAGGACACAAAACAGGCACTTTTGACAATGAGAGACTGTCCATGCTTCAGGAAGATAACTTGGTGGTCACCTATTCATACATGCCCAGCACTCTTTACCTTCATTTTCCTCAACCATTTCTTTGAAGGCATCTGAGCCACCACTCTTCATAAAACTTAAATTTTCATAACCGGCAAGACAGTCTTTACTTGCATCCCTCTGTCACTCATTATAGGTCAAAACCACTCCCTACTTTTTAAAATGGAAGCAAAATAAAATTCAGAAAACAAACATGTTTCAAAAACGCTCAACTCTTCAAAGGATGGTAGAACTCTCACTGGATTAAAGTAGACAGTACTCACTAACCAAGAGCATTTAGTATGGTCTATCTTACTATATATACACTTCATTAGCTGAGGGCTTGACAGCTTCAGTGTATGGACAGATTTTTTTCTTTAATCAAGTGTACCATATAATGAATTTTTTAAACATATATTTGAAGTACACAGATATGTATACAAACATATATATGCACTTACACTTTTTAAAGAAAAATATTTTAGAAGTCGATAACATTATGACAATGTAAAACTGTGTGAAGGGGGCTACGTCAACTATAAATAATAATTTATTATTATTTTACGGGCAAAGAAACTGAGTCCCCAAAGGTGTAAATCATTTGCCCAAGAACTTTTTGTCATCTCTGGTATAGCAATTATCAACCTGACAATAACCGATCTGCTTACAGATCCCCCACCCGGTTAGATGACTGAATGCTTGTGCGGTTAAAATAATGGATGGAGTACAGACCAGAACCCAGATGTTTCTCAGCTTTCTATTCACCAGCCATAACATTCTGTGTATAGGCAACAAACTCGGTAAATGGATTCCTCTTCAACACTAAGCATGATTGTAAAAATCTTTTTGTAAAACAAAACACAAATGGAATTTTTGACAACAGTTTTACTTCTATACATAGAACTGCATGCCCTCATTAGTTTAAACTGTAGACACCCTTTACCTTCAAGGCTGACTTATCTTCCTTGAAAGGTGCACCCTAACACTACATGACAGGCTTTTTTTGGTGGTGTTGGGGAGGGAGGGGCTCGATTTTTCATTTTTTAAACTCTCTCTTCTTAACAGTGACACACAATCCCATTTGCTTCTTTTTGTTTTTTTTTTTCATTTGTTTCTTATAGAGTTACATATTTTCCTTCACCCCTCGAATGTGGAGTCCATCCTTGTCTGTCTGCTCCCTCCTTCTGTTCTTTCCCCTAACTAATCTCATTTACTTCCAAATTTTTATCACCTACATGAAAAGTTAAAGCGTTAGTTGCTCAGTCATGTCTGACTCTTCGCAACCCCATGGACTGATGACTCCAAATCTGATTTTTCTCCTCAGTTTTAAACCCATACACCAAATTCTGGGCTAGATATCTGCACCTATCCTACCAAAATCTCAACTATGACATGGGGGATGGGGAGAGGAACTTATTATAAAAGTTGAACAAGGAAAACTATCTTACACATAGAATTATATCTCACAAATGAAAAACAACATAGACAGGCCCTAGTTTCACTAAGATAGTCCTGGAAAAGTCGCTATAATTGGGGTTACATCCCTATTCAAGGAGCCAGCATCACATAAAATATACATTTATAAAACCATAGAATTTTAGAAGGGACTATAGATGTTATTTCACAATCCTTCTATAAACTGTGGAAAATTCTGAAACAGATGGGAATACAGACCACCTGACCTGCCTCTTGAGAAACCTATATGCAGGTCAGGAAGCAAAACTTAGAACTGGACATTGAACAACAGACTGATTCCAAATAGGAAAAGGAGTACGTCAAGGCTGTATACTGTTACTCTGCTTATTTAACTTATATGCAGAGTATATCATGAGAAATGCTGCGCTGGAAGAAGCACAAGCTGGAATCAAGATTGCCGGGAGAAATATCAAGAACCTCAGATATGCAGATGACACCACCCTTATGGCAGAAAGTGAAGAGGAACTAAAAGCCTCCTGATGAAAGTGAAAGAGGAGAGTAAAAAAGTTGGCTTAAAGCTCAACATTCAGAAAATGAAGATCATGGCATCTGGTCCCATCATTTCATGGCAAATAGATGGGGAAACAGTGGAAACAGTGGCTGCCTTTATTTTTCTGGGCTCCAAAATCATTGCAGATGGTGATTGCAGCCATGAAATTAAAAGACGCTTACTCCTTGGAAGGAAAGTTATGACCACCCTAGACAGCATATTAAAAATCAGAGATATTACTTTGCCGACTAAGGTCCGTCTAGTCAAGGCTATGGTTTTTCCAGTGGTCATGTATGGATGTGAGAGTTGGACTGGGAAGAAAGCTCAGTGCCAAAGAACTGATGCTTTTGAACTGTGGTGTTGGAGAAGGCTCTTGAGAGTCCCTTGGACTGCAAGGAGATCCAACCAGTCCATTCTAAAGGAAATAGTCCTGGGTGTTCTTTGGAAGGAGAGTGATGCTAAAGCTGAAACTCCAATACTCTGGCCACCTCATGCGAAGAGTTGACTCATTGGAAAAGACTCTGAGGCTGGGAGGGATTGGGGACAGGAGGAGAAGGGGACGACAGAGGATGAGATGGCTGGATGGCATCACTGACTGGATGGACATGAGTCTGAGTGAACTCCAGGAGTTGGTGATGGACATGGAGGCCTGGCGTGCTGCAACTCATGGGGCTGCAAAGAGTCGGACATGACTGAGTGACTGAACTGAACTGAGCTGAAGTGAAAAAGGAAACACCCACAACCTTGTAGCTAACAAGCAATGAATGCTGAACCTGGGCCTCCCGGTATCTAGGGCAAAGCTCTTTCCACTAAACCACAGACTGTCAAAGGTTTGAGGCATATGGGGAATGTCTAGTAGCTCCATCAGCATAAGGAATAGAATGTCCATGAAATGTATCTATTTATATAGCGGGCTTCTATATAAAACTCAGCTTTTAGTACGTAGTCATACTTTAAGTAACACCAGCATACCATAAATGTAAACGCAGCACTATGAATCTTATCATCTGAACAGGTAAAATCATCTTACCCACTCAAATTGGGTAAAATGATCTTCAATTACACAAAGGATCCCATGTATTATGTAATATTATAAATACACTAAAAATCTGACATAAAGCTAATTTGCTACAGGTTAAGAAATATTAAGATAAAAATATTTAATCAACAATAATTCTAAATAACTTTAAAAAATACCCAAGCCCTTTGAAAAAGTGATTTAGGTACCTCGAAACACATTTTAGAAAGTATTCAAGAAAATGTAAATCTATCAGATCACATTTTGAAAAATGTTGTTTTTAAAGAAGACCCTTGGAAATTATATAATTCTTCATTAATACAGCTCTATCTCTAGCTGCTCTTCAGTTTACACTTTACGCTGAAGCAACTCATACTATCTGCAGTTTGTGAAACATGGCATGCAGTTTTCACTCACACTGTTCTCCATGGCTATCATTCATTCTCTCGCCCTTCTGTTTACCTATTTGATTTTCAAAACCCAGATCTCATCTCATTTGGGAAGACTTCTTTGCTTCTTGTCTCTTTCTAAGGCAGTATTAATCTCACTCATTTAACTGATTTATTGAACCTATTAAATACCAGGCTGGATATATAGAGATTAATCAAAAAGTGCCCCGATCTATGGGCCTTATATTCTGCTCTGTGCTAATCCTTGTACTAAGTATCACACTTTGTTACTGGGTTTGTCCTATTGAATTATAATTACTTGTTCCCTTGTAAATTTCCTCTACTGACGCTCCCATTAAGCAAGGCCTTGTTTATCTACTTATAGAATCATTTTCTCTTTGTTTTTCACACTAAACCTCTGACATTCAGGGAACACTCAAAGCCTCTGTGTTATAGGGGTGAAAGTAATAAAAATCTTTTTCTCAGAATTAAGAGTGAAAAGGGGTGGTAGTGAAGGCTACAGTCTGGTTGATTTCAGGAGCATAAACCTTGAAAGCAGAAATCATTCAACATAAAGGCAGTCAGAACTAAAATCAACATTTATTATGTAGAATCAATTCAACTGTATTTAGTTACTGTGTTGAAATGCTTATGTTAAAATAAAAAAACACCCCAGATGATGATACTGCTTGTAATTCAGTCACATATAGTTAAAATATTAAGTTTGATACGTTGTATGATACATGAAATCTTAAAAATTAAAATTCAAGCAGTTTTATTCACCGATGGTTGAACTGAATTGAACTGAAAATCGCTCAGTTGAGTCCAACTCTTTGTGACCCCATGGACTATACAGTTCATTAAATTCTCCAGGCCAGAATACTGTAGTGGGTAGCCTTTCCCTTCTCCAGGGGATCTTCCCATTGATGGTTAAGAGTCAAATAAAACCTATCAGGTAAATAAACTGAAAAAAGGATTAGGCTTAAATAGAAAATAATGCACGATGTGAACTGTTCATCTAAATTTCTAGACATTAACCTTTATCACATCTTAAATCTGTCAAATTAGGATCATAAAGTTCATTTACACAAGAGACTAATAAATTATTTTAATTCCTTAAAAACAAAACAATACTTCAAAAGCCTCTAACTGAAAAACAAGGGCAATGATAAATGTTTAAAGATAAGCAGAGAACCAATTCCTGAAATACAGACTTTGTTTTTTATTATTTCAAAGAAGATGCTGTTCAAGAGATTTCTTTAATGAGCAGGCAGAAATAGCACTTCCTATACAGATAGGATAAAAAAAAAAAAAACAAACTTCTCTTCCATGAGATAGCAGTTACAGCTAAAGTGTTCCATTCCATCTAAATGGTACTCAAATGAACCTAAATGGTACTCAAATGATCCAAGACTATACAGAAAATGTTATACTGCCAAATTTTATGACAGTCTTTAGAAGCTATCTACAATTGATATTCACTAAAGGTGTGTGTGAGAGAGTACTTACAATATGCATGACATATTTATCAGTGGGTGGAGGGGGCATTAAAAGAATGAAGAAAACAGTTCTTTCTCCCCCTAAACTGGGACTCTTACAGAAAATTTTTACAGGAAGTCTACTGCGTATAAGGTGCTATGAGATCCAACAGTGAACAAGATACACAAAATTGCTCTCACTGAGCTTATATTTTAATAGGAAGGATCCAGCCATTTACTTTTAGTTTTTAAAAACAGGATCTTATTTTGAACCTCAATCTACTGAAATGAGAAATCAGTTCAGTTCAGTCGCACAGTCGTGTCCGACTCTTTGTGACCCCATGAATCGCAGCACATCAGGCCTCCCTGTCCATCACCAACTCTAAGAGTTCACTCAGACTCATGTCCATTGAGTCAGTGATGCCATCCAGCCATCTCATCCTCTGTCGTCCGCTTCTCCTCCTGCCCCCAATCCCTCCCAGCATCAGAGTCAACTCTTTGCATGAGGCGGCCAAAGTACTGGAGTTTCAGCTTTAGCATCATTCCTTCCAAAGAAATCGCAGGGCTGATCTCCTTCAGAATGGACTGGTTGGATCTCCTTGCAGTCCAAGGGACTCTCAAGAGTGTTCTCCAACACCACAGTTCAAAAGCATCAATTCTTTGGCGCTCAGCCTTCTTCATAGTCCAACTCTCACATCCATACATGACCACAGGAAAAACATAGCCTTGACTAGATGGACCTTAGTCAGCAAAGTGATGTCTCTGCTTTTGAATATGCTATCGAGGTTGGTCATACATAAATAAACAAAAGAACTTTTTTCTTTATTCTTTTAATGCCACCCCACACACACAGATAAATATGTGATACATATTGTAACTGTTCTCACACACACACCTTTAGTGAGTATCAGTTGTAGATAGCTTCTGAAGGCTGTCATAAAATCTGGCAGTGTAACCTTTTCTGCGTAAATAAATATACAAATATATATTTGTACTGTAGTTACTGTAACTAAAGTATATGCAACAGTCTTTAAGTATATCTAAGCTTTCCTATGAATTGAATATGTATTATTATTCAATGTACATGAAACAGTCTACCTACATACAACTAATGAATACCTCCCATAAGCACATAAAGTGAAGTGAAGTTGCCCAGTCTTGTCTGACTCTTTGCGACCCATCGACTGTAGCATAAGCTCCTCTGTCCTTGGGATTCTCCAGGCAAGGATACTGGAGTGGGTTGCCATTTCCTTCTCCATAAGCACATAACTGGTGGTTAATTGAGAAATACCATTATTATCTTTCCTCCAATAAAGCCAGGACCATATCCTATCTATACTACATGCTTTATAGGGTAGGTTGACAATCACTGTTCCTATCACTGCCTTTCCATGGGAGTGCCTTTCAAATCACGAGCATTCACAAATCAACTTTTGAAACTCAATTCATTATTAAATGGGAACTTGCAACATACCCAGATGGTAGTTTGTTTTTCTTCTTAGAATAACTTTTTACAATCTTACTGAAGTTTTGCATTTAAAGTTTTCCTTATACAAATTTATGAAATGTTCCTCAAATTCGATAGAATCAAGAGAAATGTGAATTAAAGAATATTTTATTAGCAAAAATTAAATGATCAATAACACCTATTGTTGACAGGAATGTTCAGAAAAGATGATTCTGTTACCTTGCTGGCAGAAATACTGATAACAGCTTTTTGAAAAGTAATCCAGCAACCACTATCAAAATTAAAAATAAATTCTATGGCCCAGCAAACACACCCCTGGGATTTATCTTAACCAAATAAAAGAATATACATAAAAGGATTTTATTTCAGCTCTGTTCATAATGGTAAAAACTAGAAAGCAAACATTCATCAGTAAGAGAATATTTGAATAAAGCATGCAATATTACTTTTATGGGCTTAATTGTGTCTCCTAAAAATTCATACCAGGAGACCTAATTCCTACTACTTCAGAATGTGACTATACTTGAAAGCAGGGCCTTTGTTAGGGTGGGCCTAATTTAATATGCCAAAGCCTTTGACTGTGTGGATCACAATAAACTGTGGAAAATTCTGAAAGAAATGGGAATACCAGACCATCTGACCTGCCTCTTGAGAAACCTGTATGCAAGCAGGAAGCAACAGTTAGAACTGGACATGGAACAACAGACTGGTTCCAAATAGGAAAAGGAGTACGTCAAGGCTGTATACTGTCACCCTGCTTATTTAACTTATATGCACAGTACATCATTAGAAACACTGGACTGGAAGAAGCACAAGCTGGAATCAAGATTGCCAGGAGAAATATCAATAACCTCAGATATGCAAATGATACCACCTTTATGGCAGAAAGTGAAGAGGAACTAAAAAGCCTATTGATGAAAGTGAAACAGGAGAGTGAAAAGTTGGCTTAAAGCTCAACATTTAGAAAACGAAGATCATGGCATCTGGTCCCATCATTTCATGGGAAATAGATGGGGAAACAGTGGAAACAGTGTCAGACTTTATTTTGGGGGGCTCCAAAATCACTGCAGATGGTGACTACAGCCATGAAATTAAAAGACGCTTACTCCTTGCAAGGAAAGTTATGACCAACCTAGATAGTATATTGAAAAGCAGAGATATTACTTTGCCAACAAAGGTCCATCTAATCAAGGCTATGGATTTTCCAGTGGTCATGTATGGATGTGAGAGTTGGACTGTGAAGAAAGCTGAGCGCCAAAGAATTGATGCTTTTGAACTGTGGTGTTGGAGAAGACTCTTCAGAGTCCCTTGGATTGCAAGGAGATCCAACCAGGAGATCCATCTTAAAGATCAGTCCTGGGTGTTCATTGGAAGGACTGATATTGAAGCTGAAACTCCAGTACTTTGGCCACCTCATGCAAAGAGTTGACTCACTGGAAAAGACCCTGATGCTGGGAGGGACTGGGGGCAGGAGGAGAAGGGGACGACAGAGGATGAGATGGCTGGATGGCATCACTGACTCCATGGACATGAGTCTGAGTGAACTCCAGGAGTTGCTGATGGACAGGGAGGCCTGGCACGCTACAATTCATGAGGTCACAAAGAGTTGGACACAACTGAGCAACTGAACTGAACTTAACACAATATCTAATTTATTTGGAGAAGAGTGGAGAAATAGCTCCAGAAAGAAGAGGCTGAGCCAAAGCAAAAAGAACGCCCAATTGTGGATGTGACTGGTGATGGAAGTAAAGTGTGATGCTGTAAAGAACAATATTGCATAGGAACCTGGAATGTTAGGTCCATGAATCAAGGTAAATTGGAAGTGGGCAAACAGGAGATGGCAAGAGTGAACATCGACATTTTAGGGATCAGACCCGAACGGGCGAATTTAATTCAGATGACCATTACATCTACTACTGTGGGCAAGAATCCCTTATAAGAAATGGAGTAGACTTCAAAGTCAACAAAAGAGTCTGAAATGCATTATTTGGGTGCAATCTCAAAAACGACTGAATGATCTCTGTTCATTTCCAAGGCAAACCATTCAATATCATAGTAATCCAAGCCTATGTCCCAACTACTAATGCTGACTAAGCTGAAGTTGAACGGGTCAATGAAGACCTAGAAGATCTTCTAGAACTAGCACCAAAAAAAAAATGTCCTTTTCATCATAGGAGACTAGAATGCAAAAGCAGCAAGTCAAGAGATACCTGGAGCAAAAGGCAAGTTTGGTCTTGGAGTACAAAAGGAAGCAGATCAAAGGCTAACAGAGTTTTGCCAGGAGAACGCAAAACATCCTTGATCAACAACACAAGAGATTACTCTACATGTGACCATCCTCAGATGGTCAATACAGAAACCAGATTGCTTATATGCTTTGGAGCCGAAGATGGAGAAGCTCTATACAGTCAGCAAAAACAAGACCGGGAGCTGACTGTGGCTCAGATCTTGAACTCCTTATTGTAAAAATCAGACTTAAATTGAAGAAAGTTGCGAAGAGCACTAGACCATTCAGGTATGACCTAAATCAAATCCCTTACGATTATATAGTGTAAGTGACAAATAGATCCAGGGGATTAGATTTGATCGACAGAGTGTCTCAAGAACTGTGGATGGAGGTTAGAGACATTGTACAGGAGGCAGTGATCAAGGCCATCCCCAAGAAAAAGAAATGCAAAAAGGCCAAATGGTTGTTTGATGAGGCCTTACAAATAGCTGAGAAAAGAAGTGAAAGGCAAAGGAGAAAAGAAAAGATATACCCATTTGAGTGCAGAGTGCCAAAGAATAGCAAGGAGAGATAAAAAAGACTTCCTCTGATCAGTGCAGAGAAAGAGGAAAACAACAGAATGGGAAAGACTAGAGATCTCTTCAAGAAAATTAAGAGATACCAAGGGAACATTTCATGCAAAGACAGGCACAATAAAGGACAGAAATGGTATGGACCTAACTGAAGCAGAAGATATTAAGAGGTGACAAGAATACACAGAAGAACTATACAAAAAAGGTCTTAATGACCCAGATAACCATGATGGTGTGATCACTCACCTTGAGCCAGACATCCTGGAAAGCAAAGTCAAGTGGGCCTTAGGAAGCATCACTACAAAGCTAGGTGGTGACGGAATTCCAGTTGAGCTATTTCAAATCCTGAAAGATGACGCTGTGAAAGTGCTGCACTCAACATGCCAGCAAATTTGGAAAACTCAGCAGTGGCCATAGGACTGGAAAAGGTCAGTTTTCATTCCAATTGCAAAGAAAGGCAATGCCAAAGAATGCTCAAACTACGGCACAACTACAGTCATCTCACATGCTAGCAAAGTAATGCTCAAAATTCTCCAAGCTAGGCTTCAGCAATACGTGAACCAAGAACTTCCAGATGTTCAATCTGGATTGAGAAAAGGCAGAGGAACCAGAGATCAAATTGCCAATATCCACCGGATCACAGAAAAAGCAAGCGAATTCCACAAAAACACCTATTTCTGCTTCATTGACTACACTAGAGCCTTTGACTGTGTGGATCACAACAATCTGTGAAAAATTCTTTAAGAGATGAGAATATCAGACCACCCTACTTACTTCCTGAGAAATCTGTATGCAGGTTAAGAAACAACAGTTAGAATCGGACACAGAATAACCGACTGGTTCCAAATTGGGAAAGGAGTACATCAAGGCTGTATATTGTCACCCTGCTTATTTAACTTTTATGCAGAGTATATCATGAGAAATGCTGGGATGCATAAAGCACAAGCCAGAATCAAGATTGCTGATAGAAATATCAATAACCTCAGATATGCAGATGACACCACCCTTATGGCTGAAAGCAAAGAAAAACTAGAGTCTCTTGATGAAAGTGAAAGAGTAGAGTAAAAAGGCTGGCTTAAAACTCAACATTCAAAAAACTAAGACCATGGCATCCAGTTCCATCACTTCATTGTAAACTGATGGGAAAACAATGGAAACAGTGACAGACTTTTCTTAGTCTCCAAAATCACTGCAAATGGTGACTACAGCCGTGAAATTAAAAGACACTTGCTCCTTGGAAGAAAAGCTACGACAAACCTAGACAGCATATTAAAAAGCACAGACATTACTTTGCTGACAAAGGTCCATATAGTCAAAGCTATGGTTTTTCCAGTAGTTGTGTATGGATGTGAGAGTTGGACCATAAAGAAAGCTGAGTGCCGAGGAATCGATGCTTTTGAACTGTGGTGTTGGAGAAGACTCTTGAGAGTCCCCTGGACTGCAAAGAGATCAAACCAGTCAATCCTAAAGGAAATCAACCCTGAATATTCATTGGAAGGACTGATACTGAAGCTGAAGCTCCAATACTTTGGCCACCTGATGAAAAGAACCAAGTCATTGGAAAAATCGCTGATGCTGGGAAAGATTTGAGGCAGGAGAAGGGACGATAGAGGATGAGATGGTTTGATGGCATCACCAACTCAATGGATGTGAGTTTGTGCAAGCTCCAAGAGTTGGTGATGGAGGGAAACCTAGCCTGCTGCAGTCCATGGGGTCTCAAAGAGCCAGACAGGACAGAGTGACTGATCTCAACTGAATTTATCTGCCGTGAAGTTGGAGGTAACAGCAAGCATGAAAGCCCAATAAAGGAGACTGTTCAGAGAAACAAATAGCAAGCAGAGCCAGCAGGAGGTCTGGAGATGAGATCAGAGAGATAAGAAGCAGCCAAATCATTTAACAACTTTTGAGGGTGATGGAGCAGCAGTTAGGTTTCTACAAGGGTACATTGCAACTTTAAGTTCAGGGAAAAGAAAGTTCATTGCCATGGTTTTAGATTCCACATTGCAAATAAGCAACTTGTGGGGTCTGATGTCAAAAGAAAATGCTTGTAATATCTGAAAAACCTTTTCCCTTCCCAACTATTTACAGCCATGAGGCTGTATTTTCTTTATATACAGTTCAAGTAAAATAGCATATCACAACCAACTGAATGAAGAGAATCTGTTCCTTCTTTTTCTAAGTTTTTTATTTTTTGGCCCTGCCATGCAACATGCAGGATCTCAGTCCCCTGGCCAGGGACTGAACCTGTGTGCCATGCAGTGGAAGTACAGTCTCAATCACTGGACTACCAGAAACTCTGTGTTTCTTTTATGAAGTCGAATAGTAAAAAGATTTGCAAAAATGTAAAAAAAATGACACTAAATTTTTTGTTTGGGGAAATACATTTATTTTATAAAAAAATTTATTGTTAATATGTAAGGAGTTCACTATTTTAAAATAAATTTGTTTTTTTTTTTAATATAAATTCATGGGCATAACTCATATACAAGGTGTTCTTTGAGAACCTCAGTAATTGTTTAAAAGTGTAAGGGAGTTATCAGATCAAAAACTTGAGAACTACTGATTTATTTGTCAAAGATGTCCTGGAGTCGCATTTCCCAATCATCATTAATAACTTCTGAGGACTTTTCTATAATAATAATAATTCAGTCAGCCACACCCATCATCCTGTTCACCCTCCAAAACCCCAAATCATAAACCTGTTAGTCCTATGACTTTCACAACTTTTAGAAGGGAGAGGCAAGCTTCCAAGAGAAATCTACACTGAACCACAATACATAACACAAGTAAAAGTAAAGCTGCCCTGGTTAAAGAGAGCGTGGTATCCCCTACCTCTAGTTCATCAATCCCCTCAGTTTCCATGAAGGTCCCTCTAAACTACTACCTAGAATCACAGAAAACACAGTTCTTAAAATCTTTATTTTAAACTGCTGCTCAAATGTGCTATTTACAAAGTTTCAAAAAGGTTTTGTCATTGTTTCAAAATGATCAAGTTCAAACTCACCCTCCAGTAGACACTCTTAAGTCGCTCAGTCATGTCGGACTCTACGACTCCACAGTCCATGGAATTCTCCAGGCCAGAATACTGGAGTGGGTTGCCTTTCCCTTCTCCAGGGGATCTTCCCAACCCAGGGATCGATCCCAAGTCTCAGATGTACAGTACTAGTATCTATGTGTGTGTGTGGGTGCAAACTCAATCATGTTCAACTTTTTGTGACCCTCCTGGATGGTAGCCTGCTAGGCTCCTCTGTCCATGGAATTACCCAGGTAAGAATACTGGAGTGGGTGCCATTTCCTACTCCAGGGGATCTTCCTGACCCAGGGACTGAACCATGTCTCTTGTGTCTCAGCATTGGCTGGTGGATTCTTAACCACTGCTCCACCTGGGAAGTCCATTAGTATCTATTCCTATGGAGAAATACAAAGTTGTTTAAATCTCATAACAACACTCAGACTCATGAGAATGTCTAAGGATTCTTGATAAATTACTTGAGGACTGGTGGATGAGTGGAGTTCATCTAAAAAGGCTTCCTGAAGAAAGAGACACTATGATAAGGCAAGCAGGAAAGTCAGCTCAGTTACAAAGGGCTAGAATGAGGCATGTTTCCTAGATTATATGAACTAACAACCAGGCAATGTGTGGCTCTTAAGCACCTGAATTCTGCAGGCCACATTCACAAGTTTTTATCTGAAACAGTGAAATAACTCTCTTTTGAATTTGGGGCAGATTTACATTTCCTACTTTAGTAACAGGATCCCTACTCTACGCAAAATTTAAAAGGTGAAAATAAGCCCAAAGACTTAATTGAATACTTGCTTCTAAGACAAAAATTATTTCAGTTCCACATAAACTGAGATTGACATAGGACAGAACTGTTTCACAGTTCAAAGAAGACAGAATTAAGAGTTTTTACAGTGAAGCATAAAAATTATTTTACCAACATTACAGCATAGTTGGAATAGGCCACTGGCTGTATAGAAGCCTAGGCAGGAGCAGACCAAGGGCAGTAGGTCAGTCAGCAGAGTTTTCACGATCTATTTTTAGTGTTTAACAGTGCTTTTGACACATCTCACAGTTGGTGTCTAAAAAGCTAGATGTTTATATAAAGCTACCTATTTGGCTAAGCACAATCCTATGAAAGAAACAACACAGATTAACTATTTTGGGCAAAAAGTAAAAATATATATATATATATGTATATATATATATATATAGCTTAACTAAGTGCAGGGCTAAACAATGGCTCAACTGGTAAAGAATCTGCCTGCAGTGAGGAAGACCTGGGTTCGATCCCTGGGTTGGAAAGAGCCCCTGGAGAAGGGAAAGGTTACCCACTCCAGTATTCTGGCCTGGAGAATTCCATGGACTGTAAAGTCCATGGGGTCAAAAAGTCCAAGGAGTCGGACACGACTGAGTGACTTTCACTTTAAATGACAAAAAGAGACTTTAGTATTTTTGTAATTATTAAAAGGAACATCTATTAGCCTATAACTTAGACTGGTGAAAGCAAGACTGTCTCTTCCCTTATGCAGACTTTGGCCAGGGAGATTTTTAAAGGGGGCACATGGGGAATAGTTGGGGCGGGAAGGCTGATAGCTTTATCCTTTTCCTATTACGTGTCCTTTTCTCATCCCTGCCTTTGAATTTTCTAATAGGTGTGACGTCTCCAGGAAATAACTAACCTGCCCACTGTACTCTGTGTTACATGTTTATTCATGAAAGTCTGTCCCACATTCCACTAGCACATATTTTTAAACATCTGTCTTCTTCCTCATATGCTTCCTTTGTTTAAAAACAGAAGAGAAAAGACACCCATAAAGGGAAATGTACCCTTTATACAAAACTTCAGTAATGCAAAATGTATAAGTTCTGGAGATCTAATATACAACATGATGACTATAGTCAATAATACTGTATCATATTCTTGAAATTTGTTGAGAGCACATCTTAAGTGTTCTCACAACACAAAAAGAGGATAACTGTGTGAGCTGGTGGAAATGTTAATTAGCTTGACTGTGGTAATCATTTACAATGTAAATATATATCAAAATATCACACTGTATACCTTAAAAGTATATATAACTTTTCTCACTTATGCCTTAATAAAGGTGAGAGAAAAAGAAAAAACAAAAACACCTATAAATCATACTTTTATAAGCCAAATTATCTGCCAGGCTAAATTTATGGGTTTTTTGGTACACGGTAAAATAATTAGATACTATTTAGCACAGAATCAATTTTTAAGTCATTCCAAAAATAGTAAGCTTTTTATTATCTAGAAATGTTGCCAAGGAGATCTACGTTTGAAAATCACTAAAAATATATGAGCTGAAATAAATTTGTACTTTCCTGCAAAAAAAGAATGATCAGAAATAAATTTACTAAGAACTACCTATGAAAGTGAAAGTGAAGTGGAAGTGAAGTCAGTCACTCAGTTGTATACGACTCTTTGCGACCCCATGGACTGTAGCCTATGAGGCTCCTCAGTCCATGGATTTTTCCAGGCAAGAGTACTGGAGTGGGTTGCCATTTCCTTCTCCAGCAGATCTCCCCGACCCAGGGATTGAACCCGGGTCTCCCACATTGTAGGCAGATGCTTTACCGTCTGAGCCACCAGGGAAGTCCTAGAACTACCTATACCTACCATTAATTAACTATGTAATCTGGGATTAAGTGATTTAATTAATTTCTATCTGGGCAAAGAGAAGAATTAACTGGATGATCTGTAAAGCTCCTTTTAAGTTCTAGCATTCTTTGATTATTAGAGTATTTTCTTAAGTTCAAATAACTGTGAAGATCTGAAGGAAGACAACCCTAGGAAGAAAAGTATATGCATGCATGAATTTTAAAAGGAACCAAATAACTGAGGCACTGCTGCTGCTGCTAAGTCACTTCAGTCGTGTCCAACTCTGTGCGACCCCACAGACGGCAGCCCACCAGGCTCCCCAGTCCCTGGGATTCTCCAGGCAAGAACACTGGAGTGGGTTGCCATTTC
The DNA here is from genome assembly GCF_016772045.2 of Ovis aries. NCBI lineage: Eukaryota > Metazoa > Chordata > Mammalia > Artiodactyla > Bovidae > Ovis > Ovis aries. The sequence continues at coordinate 85,112,935 of NC_056056.1, read as the reverse complement.
CTTCTCCAATGCCTGAAAGTGAAAAGTGACAGTGAAGTTGCTCAGTCATGTCCGACCCTCAGCGACCCCATGGACTGCAGCCCACCAGGCTCCTCCGTCCATGGGATTTTCCAGGCAAGAGTACTGGAGTGGGGAGCCACTAACCATGGCTAACTAGTATAAGAAACTTTGTATATGCAAATATATGCAAATTGTATTGCAAACAAGAGAGGGTAAATCTAGATTTTATCTAGTAGACAAATAGAAACTGCTACTTATCAGCATTTCTCTAATATTTTGTGATAGTTAACAGGGATCATTAAGGCAGAGGGTCAGGAACCAACAGCATCCGCACCACTTGTTAATGCTTAATAATGTTCGAGAACTGATCTAAGGCACAAGCCTGAAGTAAACCCCTGAAACATTAATGATGAATCCATGATTAGAAAAGTTCAAGTGCTAAACATCTTCACTTTCTGAAAATTAAAAGTTTATATAAGCTTTAACTATTCTATATTAATCCTAATACTGTAAGAATGCTCTGGTTCATAAACTGGGAGGAATATTTGCAGTTCATTTATCTGATAAGGAATCTGTATTCAGAATAAATATAGATTTCTCACAAATTAATAACAAAGAACCCAATTAACAAATGGAAATGAATCTGAATAGACATTTCTCCAGAAAAGATACACAAATGGCCGATATGCACAAGAAAGGAGGTCTAACATTATTACTTTAGGAAAATGCAAATAAAAACCACAATGAGATATCACTTCATTTCCACTAGTATGGCTAGAATCAAAAAGATAATTAAGTACTGGTGTGGCTGTGAAGGAAGTGGACCCCTCACACACTGCTGGTGAGTATAACATGGTGCTGCCACTTAGGAAAGCAGTCTGGCGGCTCCTCAAACAATTAAACATGAAGTTTACCACATGCCCCAGCAATCCTACTTGAGAGAAAGGAAAAGACTACATCTATACAAGAAACATTTAAACAAGTGTTTATAGCAACATGATTCTTAATAGCCAAGAGATGTAAAATAACCTGAATGTCCATGTATTGTTTTGCTGCTGTTAATCACTAAGTTGTGTCAAACTCTTTTGCGACCCCATGGACTGTAGCCCTCTGCACATGGAATTTCCCACTCAAGAATACTAGAGTGGGTAGCCACTTCCTTCTCCAGGGGATCTTCCCGACCCATGTCTCCTGCACTGGCATGCAGATTCTTTACCACTGAGTTCATCAGGGAAGCCCACTCATGTATTGACACATAAAATGTAGCATTATCCATACAAGCTTCCCTGATGGCTCAGATGGTAAAAAATCCGCCTGTAATGCAGAAGACCCAGGTTTGATCCCTGAGTTGGGAAGGTCACCTGGAGAAGGAAATGGCAACACACTCCAATATTCTTGCCTTGTGAATCCTATGGACAGAGGGGTCCATAGGGTCTCAAAGAGTCAGACACAACTAAGTGACTAACACACACACACACATATCCATACAATGGGCTAATAACTGGCTATAAAAAGGAATGAAATACTGATACATACTACAGCATGGATGAACCTAAAACATTCTGCTAAGTGAAACACATATTATACGATTCCATTTATGTGAAATGCCAGAATAGGCAGATTTATAGGGACAAAGTAGATAAATGGTTGCCCGGGGCTGGGGAGGCGTACAAAAGAAGGAATCAAGGTTTCTTTTTGAGGTGATGAAAAGGATTAATAATTAAATGTAGTGATGGATGCACAATTCTGTGAATATACTAAAACCCACTAAATTATACACTTTAAATGGCAGACTGTATAATATAGAACTTACACCTCAAAGTTCCTATCCAAAAAAAAAAAAACAGAAAGAAAATGAATAAAATCAAGAAAATATAAACAAAAACATATATTTTCATTGCAGGAGTTAATTTCAGTATATGCCTAAAACAACTGAACAATTAGATAATACAGAAAACAACTTTCCATGTAGCATTATGTGAATTCTAACAGCTTTCTGGACACGAATCCTAACTAAGCTGATTTGAATTATACTTTATTTAGAAATTATTAACAAAATTTGTTCCAAATGTTGAAACTTCTGACAAAGCAACATTTATATTAGGAATATAAGGCTATTTTTCAAATATATGCTTTTAAAAACCAGAGTATGTCTCTTTCATAAAATGTTCAACTAATTTCTTACTCTTAATTATCAGAAGCACAAAAAAAACAGCAGTTCTCAAATTATCAGCACAGAACTCAAGAGCTTTCCCAGGAGGTACCCAAGTACCACCATAATTCTACTCACTGCCTTTGGAAAAAAAACTTAGTGATCTGTCAATATATTGAACTTCTGTTTAAGATCTTTTTTTTTTTAAAGCACTGCTTCTATTTTTAAAAAGGAAGAAGAGTTCATTACTAAGCCAAAAGATTAGGCTATGTAGATTCTGGTGAGTTGAGACTGATGGGATGGAGGAAGAGAAAGAAGAGATTTTCCCTTTTATTTCACATTCATCTGTATTATTTTAACTTGACTAATGAATGATTATTACTATTTAAAAGGGAACAAGATCCCACAAAGTGATTCACAAGTCTCAATCTTTTAAGTTCTTTTATATTTTTAAGAAGGCTATAAAATCAATATGAAGATGGCCATAGTTACCAGTATTTTCATTATTAAATGTTAACCATTAAAAAAACTGTAAAGAAAACTTGTATTTTAAAATAATTTTATTTTTAAACCTGTACTTTTGCTGTAACCAAAGTATCCAGACTAAAAGAGCTTAGTATTATGAGTCTGCTAAAAAGCATAACATACTCAAACTCTGAAAAAGAAACCACAGAAGAAATGTTTTGGCTTATGCAAGATATTTTTGTTCAAAAGTGGTGACTAAATGAAAAAATTAGGAGTTACTTAACGGTAGAACAACAAAATACATTCTGTAAAAAGTTGGGTCCTTTAATACTTTAATCATTCTAAAAGGTAGAATTCACTCCGTATGCTGTAACTATTAATAAGGTATCAATAAGAGCATTGAGTTATGCTTTTATCAACTTAATAATTGTTCAACCTAAATCCTAACAGAAGACAAAAATCTAAAAAAGCAAAAGCAAATTAGAATTGGTTTATTATACAGATCTGAAGATATTTCTGGTTACTTATACTTTTCCTACCCTGCAAAGTTTTGAACTTCCTCAGGTAAAATGCTAACGTAACACAGATAACTTTAAAATACAGTCATAAAGAGATTTCACTGAATTCAAGTCTTGGTAGTTTTCCAGCATATACATTAAGGACTGAAATATTTGACTCCAAATTTCAAACAGGGTCAAAGGAACGAAAAATTACTTTTGCTAATAGAATCTGAAAATATAAAGTACCCTGGCTTAGAGGGGGGTATTAGATAAATGTAAGTTGTTTTTTTTTTTCGCTTCACTGGAGACCTTCTTAAAGTAGTAGTTTGAAATAATTTTACTAAAACTTCCAAGTAATTCCTATTTAAGGCTAACAATACAATATTGTTGGGGAAAATTTTTTTTCACACACAAAAAATCATACACAAATGGAACAGAAGATTTTCTAAACAGACTGGCTCGAATGTAGTCAGAGAAAAACACCACCTTGCCTAGATTAGAAAACCAATTAAAATGACAGAAAATTTCTCATCAAAAACCACGGAAGTCACAGGAAGTCACAATAATATTCTTCAGGTGCTAGATGAAAAGAGCTACCAACCCAGAATCCTTTGTCAGTGAAAATACTGTTCTGGAATGAAGAGGAAATATAAACATTCTCAAATGAAACAAAATTAAGAAAATTTATTGCCAATAGACCCACCCTAAAAGAATGACTTAAAGAAGTTGTCTAATCAGAAGGCAAACAATGAAGGAGGAATTTCAGAACATCCAAAAGGAAGGAAGAGCATGATGAAGAAATTATTGGGTAAGTACAACAGGCTTTCCTTCTCTTCTTCATTTTCCAATTATGTTTGATGGCTGAAGCAAAACTGTAACAATGTCTCATGTGGTTCTAAATATAGGTAGAGGATATATTAAGGCAATCATCCTATACAGAACCATATAAAGGAAGGGAGATAAGTTTCTCTATGCTTCAATCAAACAGATAAAATAACACCAATAAGCTGCCATAAAGTTATACACAATTAACCCCTGAATAATGTTGAGTCTGATCTGCATGGTTCCATTTATAGGGGGATATCTTTCAATAGTAAACACTGGGAGCTTCCCTGGTGGTCCAGTGGTTAAGAATCAGCCTACCAATGCAGGGCACACCAGTTCAATCCCTGGTCTGGGAGGATTCCACATGCCACGGGGAACCAGATAAGCCCATGAGCCAAAACTACTGAGCCTGAGCTCTACAGCCTGCAAGCTGCAACTACTGAGCATGCGTGCGTGAGCCTATGCTCCACGACAAGAGAAGCTACTGGAATGAGAAGCCTGCACAATGCCACAGAAAGTAGCCCCGGCTGGCCATACATAACTAGACAAAGACTTCACACAGCAATGAAGACCCAGAGAGTCAAAAGTAATTTTTTAAAAATAAACTAAAAAAAAAAAGTAAATACCATAGTACTACATAGTCCGTGGCTGACTGGAGCTGGAGATTCAGAGCAACAGTGGAGACTGTGGGCCATTATGCAGAGATTACCCGCCCGCCTTGTTCAAGGGTTGACTGTATACATCATGTAATACTCAGAACCAGCATACAAAAAGATATACAAAGAGATACACAAAAACACAGTAAATAAATCAAAATGGAATTCTAATAAACGTTCAAGTAACCCCAGGAAAAAGAAAACAGAAATGAAAAGCTGAACAAACAGAAAACAGTATCTACAGTGGCAGGCTAAGCCATAATACAGCAATAATTACATTGCATGAAGATGGTCATAGCAATTAAAAGCAGAGATTTGCAGAGTGTATTAAAAAAAGTGACCTAACCATGTACTAGCTAATGATAGCCACTTCAAATATAATAAGTAGATAAAAGTAAAAGAACAGAAAAAGATACATCATGCAAGCCTTAATCAAAGGAAAGCAGAAGTGGCAACATTAATACGAGATAAAGTAGACTCTGAACAAAGCTAGTGGAGGTGATGGAAATCCAACTGAGCTATTTCAAATCCTAAAAGATGATGCTGTGAAAGTGCTACATTCAACATGCAGCAAATTTGGAAAACTCAGCAGTGGCCACAGGACTGGAAAAGGATTGCATTCCAATCGCAAAGAAAGGCAATGTTAAAGAATGTTTAAACTACCGCACAATTGCACTTATCTCACACGATAGCAAAGTAGTGCTCAAAATTCTCCAAGCTAGGCTTCAACAGTACTTGAACCAAGAACGTACAGATGTTCAATCTGGATTTAGAAAAGGCAGAGGAACCAGAGATCAAATTGCCAACATCTGCTGGATCACAGGAAAAAAAAAGAATTCCAGAAAAACATCTACTTCTGCTTCACTGACTGTGCTAATGCCTTTGACTGTGTGGATCACAACAAACCGTGGAAAATTCTTCAAGAGATGGGAATCAGACCACCCGACTTGCTTCCTGAGAAATCTGTATGCAGGTTAAGAAGCAACAGTTAGAATTGGACATGGAACAACCGACTGGTTCCAAATTGGGAAAGGAGTACGTCAAGGCTGTATATTCTCATCCTACTTATTTAACTTCTATGCAGTGTACATTATGTGAAATGGTGGGCTGGATGAAGCACAAACCGGAATCAAGATTGCTGGGAGAAATACCAATAACCTCAGATATGCAAATGACACCACCCTTATGCCTCTTGATGAAAGTGAAAGAGAAGAGTGAATAAGCTGGCTTAAAACTCAACATTCAAAAAGCTAAGGCCGCAGCATCTGGTCCCATCACTTCATGGCAAATAGATGGGGAAACAATGGAAACAGTAACAGACTTTATTTTCTTGGGCTCCAAAATCACTGCAGATGGCGACTGCAGCAGAAAATTAAAAGACACTTGCTCCTTTGAAGAAAAGCTATTGACAGACCTAGACAGTATATTAAAACGCAGAAAACATTACTTTGCCAACAAAGGTCTGCATAGTTAAAACTATGGTTTTTGCAGTAGTCATGTATGGATGTGAGAGTTGGACCATAAAGAAAGCTGAGTGCCGAAGAATTGATGCTTTTGAACTGTGGTGTTGGAGAAGATTCTTGAGAGTCCCCTGGACTGCAAGGAGATCCACCCAGTCAATCCTAAAGGAAACCAGCCCTGAATATTCATTGGAAAGACTGATGCTGAAGCTTCAATACTTTGGCTACTTGATGCAAAGAACTGACTCACTGGAAAAGACCCCAATGCTGGGAAAGACTGGACACAGGAGAAGAAAGGGGTGACAGAGGATGAGATGGTTGGATGGCATCACCAACTCGATGGACATGAGTCTAAGCAAGTTCTAGGAGTTGGTGATGGACAGGAAAGCCTGCGTGCTGCAGTTCATCAGGTCGCAAAGAGTCAGACATGATTGAGCAACTGAACTGAACTGAAAGTAGACTTCAAAGCAAGGAAATTCACTGGACAGAGGGACGTTACACAATGTTAAAAAGGTCAGTCCATCAAGAAGACATAGCAATCCCAAATGCATACCCACCAAACAACACAGTTCTAAAACGTAAGCAAAAACTGATAGAACTGAAAGGAGAATATACAAACCCACAGTAACAGCTGAACAATTCGACACCTCTCTCTAAACAATCAGTAGAACTATATAGAAAATCACAAAGAATTTAAAAGAACTCAACAATACCATCAGTCAACAAGAATTAATCAACATTTATAAAACACTCCACACAAGAAGAGAGGAATACACATTCTTATCCAGTGCCTAAGCAACACAAAATAAGATAGAATATATCTTGGACAACAAAACAAATCTGAACAAACTGAAATCATTAAGAATATGTTCTCTGACCACAATAAAAACAAACTAGAAATCAATAACAAAAAGTTAACAGGAACATCTTCAAACACTGGAAACTTAAACAATACACGTTTATGTAAATAATCTATAGATCAAAGAGGAATTCTCTAAAGAAATTTAAAAAGGGACTTCCCTGGTGGTCCCATGGCTAAGACTCTGATTCCCAGAGCATGAGGCCTGGGTTTGATCCCTGGTCAGGAACTAAATCCCACATGCTGCAACTAAAAACTGGCACAGCCAAATAAATCCAAAAAATGGGTGCAAGACCTAAATAGACATTACTCCAAAGAAGACATACATATGACCCACAAACACATGGAAAGATGCTTAACATTGCTCATTATTACAGAAATGAAAATCAAAACTACAATGAGGTATTACCTTATACCGTCAGAATGGTCATCATCAAAAAATCCACAAATAATACATGCTGGAGAAGGTGTGGAGAAAAGGGAACCCAAATGCACTGTGGGCGGGAATGTAAATTGATACAACCACTATGGAGAGCAGTACAGAGGTTCCTTAAAAAACCTAAAAATAGAACTGTCATGACCCAACAATCCCACTAAAGGACATATACCCTGAGAAAACTGTAATCCAAAAAGACTCATGCACCCTAGTGTTCACTGCAGCAACGTTTACAACAGCCAGGACATGGAAGCAACCTAAAAGTCCATCAGCAGATGAAAGAATAAAGCAGTTGTGGTATGTATATACAATGGAAGATTACCGAGCCATAAAGAGGAATGAAATTAGGTAATTTACAGGGATATAGATGGGCCTAGAGTCTGTCACACAGGGTGAAGTGAGTCAGAAAAAGAAAAACAAGTATCATATATTAATGTCTATATACGGAATCTAGAAAGATAGTACAGATGAGCTTATTTGCTGGGCAGAACAGACACCCGGGTGTAGAGAAAAGACACGCGGACAGTAGGGGAAAGGAAGTGGGGGATGGACTGGGAGAGCAAGGCTGATGCATATATACACCACCGTGTGTAAAGCGGACAGCTCATGGGAAGCTGCTGATGCAGGACAGGGAGCTCAGCTAAGCGCTCTGTGTGACCAGAGGGGTGGGACGGGGGAAGGGAGGCTCAAGAGCGAGGGGGTATATGGGCACATACAGCTGATTCACTTTGCTGTACAGCGGAAACTACCACTGTAGAGCAGTTATGCTCCACTAAAAGAATAAATAAATTTTTTTTAAAAGAACTACAGGAAAACAAAAATACAACATAGTAAAATCTGTGAGGCATAGGTAAAACAGTGCTGAGAAATTTATAGCAATTAAAAGAAAGGAAAAACTCAAATCAGTAATCTAACTCTCAACATCTAGAATCCATCTGCAAAAAAGCAAAATCAAAGCAAAGAAAGAAAAAGAAAAAAGAATAAAAATACGAGCAGAAATCAATAAAACTGAAAAGGGAAAAACAGGCAAGAATCAATGAAACAGCTGGTTCTTTTAAGAGATCAAAAGCTGAAGTGCCTAGCAAGACAAAGGGAAAAGAAAAGAGAGAAGATACAAATTACCAACATAGGAATAAATCAGAAATGAAATGTGAATGTGTCTACACACCCTGCAACTACAAAAAAAAAAAAAAAAAAAAGGAACACTATGAATAACTCTTCACAAACAAATGACAGTTTAGAAGGAACGAACCAATTTTTCATAAAACGAAAACTACAACTTACCCAACTTTACTTATGAAGTTAATTATTTGAATAGTCTTACATCTACTAAATAAAATGCATTTGTAAATTCAAAACATCCAAAAAAACTCTCCAGATCCAGATGGTTTCACTGAAAATTGTAGCAAACTTTTAAAGAAGAATTAACATCAATTTTCAACAATCTTTTCTAGAAACAGAATTGAAGGGAACATTTTCAAATTCATTCTATTAAGCTAGTATCACCCTGATTTAAAAAACAAACAAACATAAACACAGTATAAAAAAGAAAAACTACAGATCAACATTCTTCATAATTATAGATCTTTAACAAAATATTAGCAAGTCAAATTTGGAAATATAAAAAAAGAATCATTCATTATGATCAAGCAGAGTTTATTCCAGGGTTGCAGGTCTAGACCAATATTATAAAATTAACCAATGTAATCCACCACATTAAAAAGCTAAAGAAAAAAACCACGTAATTCATCTCAACTGAGGTAAAAAAAAAAAGCAGTATTTGACAAAATTCTTCACCCATTCATGGGAGAAAAAGTATCCCTCAGAGAAAAGAGAAACAGAATGGAACTTCTTCAACTGGATCAAGAGCATCTATAAAAAGCTACAGGTGACATACACTTGAGAGTGAAAGACTGAACTGTTGTTGCTGTTTAGTAGCTAAGTCACATTCAATTCTTTGCAAGCCCATGGACTGCAGCCCACCAGGCTCCCCCTGTCCATGGGATTTCCCAGGCAAGAGTACTGGGGAGTGTGTAAGTGTTAGTCACTCAGTGTGTCCAACTCTTTGCAGCCCCTGGACTACAGCACGCCCGGCTCCTCTGTCCATGGATTTCTCCAGGCAGGAATACTAGAGAAGGTTGCCATTTCTTTCTCCAGGGCATCTTCCCAACCCAGGGATCAACCTGCCTCTCCTGCAATGCAGGCAGATCCTCTATGCATTCAGATCCCAAGGACTGAATACTTTCCCCCTAAAATTGGGGGGAAAAAGACAGAATGTCCAATCAACATAGTCATTAAACATAGTGCTGAAAGTTTTTGCCAGTATAATAAAATAAGAAAAGGAGATTAAAAAAAAATAAATTTGAAAGGAGAAAATAAAACTGTCTCTATTTGTCAATTATCTAAGTAGAAAACTGCAAAGAACCTACAAAACAAAAAGACAACACACAGTGAGTTCAGTAAGTTCATAGGATACAAGACACACACAGAGAAAAAATCCACTGTACTTGCAATGAACACATGGACATAAAAAATAAAATAGCCCACACACCCAAAACACTAGGTACAAATCTAACAAAACAAGCATAAGACTTGTATCCTAAAAATGGCACAATACTCATCAGGAAACCAAAGATCTAAAAAGAAGTAGAGAGACATGTCTATGTTAATGGAATGGGAGATTCAAGAATCAATAAGAATGTCAATTCTTCCACTCCCTAATATTAATACAGGAGTACAGGAGTTTAACATAGTTCCTACCAATATCCCAAGCAAGATTTTTTTGTAGATATTAACAAGATTATTCTAAAATTTATAGGAAGAGGAAAAGGAACTAGAATTACTAAAACAATTTTGGAAAAGAATAAAATGGAAGGAAATATCCTACCCAATCTGAAGACTTATTTTACAGCTATAGTAGTAAAAACTGTATAGTACTGGCAGAGAGAGAGAAACACATGGAATAAGAGAGAACCCAGAAATAGATCCACAAAAATATGCACAATTTTTAGCAAAAGTACAAAAGCAATTCAGTGGAGGGACTGCTTTTCCAACAAATGGTGCTGAAGCAAATGGATATGTGTAGGCAAAAAAAATGAACTTCAACCTAAGTCTCATATCTTATGCAAAAATAACTCAAAATGTATCTTAAAGGTAAAATGTAAAACCATAGCGCTTGTAGGGAAAAATACAGGAGAAAAATTTCAGGATCCACTGATATGCAAAGATCACTTAAGACCTGACACAAACCCATTAAAGGAAAATACTGATAAATTGAACGTCAAAACTTAAAAACTTTTGCTCTAGGAAAGAGCCTAGAAAGTGGATAAGAAGGTAATGTAAGAAGTGGGTAAAATATTTCCAAACCACGGGCCCAACAAAGGATTAGTATCCAAAATATATATAAAGAACTCTCAAAACTCAACAGTAAAAGAGCAAACAATCCAATTAGAAAATGGGTAAGAGACACAAAGACACACTGCACTCATATATGATATGACATACACACAAGTTTTTGCTACAAGTGTTTACAAAACAAAAGGACAGAAAATGACCTCAGTGGTTCTCAGTAAGGGACAAGTTAGCTTTCAGACCCGTCATTTGCAGTGGAACCATCGCCAAGATGCAGATTTTCATGAAGACCCTGACAAGGAAGTCCATCACTCCCGAAGTCAAACCCTCAGATGCAATAGAAAATGCAAAGGCCAAGATCCAAGATAAAAAAGGAATTCCTCCCAATCAGCAAAGACTGATCTTTGCTGGCAAGCAACTGGAAGATGGATGTACTTTGACTACAATGCAAAAGGAGTCCACTCTTTACCTTAATGTTTTAAACTTTGTGGTGATGCTAAGAAAAGAAAAGGAAGAAGTCTCACATCACTCCCAAGAAGAACAAGTGTAAGAGAAAGAAGGTTTAAGCTGCCTGTTCTGAAATACTATATCCTGGATGACAAGGGCAGAATCAGTCACCTTCATCAGGAGTGCTCTGAGGAATGTGGCGCCGGAATTTTTATGGCAACCCACTTACACAGGCATTACTGTGACAAATGTTGTCTGACCTATTGTTTCAACAAACCAGAAGGCAAGTATTGCATATTGGTTAATAAAAGACAGAGACACTATAAATTATAAATACAACTAAATTATAAATTCGATAATTTATAATACAACTAAATAGTAGTATGCAGCCACAGAAACTAAGGGGATAACCTTAACTGCTATGGTCTCCAAAATATATTTGTGTGTGTTGGGGTGGGGGTGGGGGAGCAATGATAAGGGTACTAGAAAAAGGGTGTGCTCCCTAAAAGAAAGAAAACACACAGAGGCACACCACATACATGTATACACACACAAGCTAACCACAGAAAAATCTCTGCTTGTAAATTGTTTGCCCCTAGGATGCAAGAACAGTAGAGCAGATGAATGAGATGCAAGATTTTCACTGTATAGTCTTTTGAGCTTTAAATTTTGTGACTGTGTCCTAAAAGTTAAAATAAGTTTTATAAAGTGTTCAGTTTTTTAATTTAAAAAATGAAATGGGATACATTTCATATTTGTTATATTCAACACTGAAAAATATATTAACTGTCAAAAATGTGAATATGAAGAACATTTTAAAAATTACCAAAGACTGAAATGAGTTTATAAAGTAATTATATTTTCAAGAATTTGCTGCTAGAGATTACTAAATTTTGATGAGTTTAATAGCAAACATGTAAGTGTACGAGGTAAAGTAGCAACAAAATTAAGAACACTTTAGTATACAATATAAAACAAGAATGTTATGCAAATTTGTTATTAATTGTTGAAATGCTTGTGTGTGTTAGTCATTCAGGCCCGTCCAACTCTTTGCGACCCCATGGACTGTAGCCCACCAGGCTCCTCTGTCCGTGGAACTCTCCAGGCAAGAGTATTAATCGTGCTTGTGCTCCATCTCTAAGCTGTGCTCGACTCTTCGCAATCCCAGTGATTGTAGTCCTGCCAGGCTCCCTCTGTCCACGGATTTCTCCAGGCAAGAATACTGGAGTGGGTTGCTATTTCCTTCTCCAGGGGATCTTCCCGACCCAGGGATCAAACCCTGGTCTCCCACATTGCAGACAGATTCTTTACCGTCTGAGCCACCAGTTGAAATGTTAAGGTAGAAAAGACTTTTTAATGGAAGTTACCTTTTCAAAAGTATTTCAAACTTATAAACTCACTGCTATTCCTATAGTTTACTTGTTTGATGCTAAGGACACATTTTCCGACAAATAAATGGAGATTAGGGCATCCCTGGTGGTCCAGGGGTTGAGAGTCCGCCTGCCAGTGGAGGGGACACGGGTTCAGAAGATCCCCCATGCTGTGAGGTAACTAAGCCCACGTGCCACAGCTATGAGTCAACACTCGAGAGCCCACAAGCTGCAACCACCGAGGCCACGTGCTACAGCTGCTGAAGCCTGGGCTCCACGAGAGAAGTCACCCCTGAGAAGCCCCAGCCCTGCAACTGGAGAAGCCACCACTCCCTGCAAACAGAGAAAGTCTGCATGCAGCGAGACCCACTGCAGCCAGAAAGAAACAAGAGTAAAAGATTAAATCTCAAGAATCTCAGAAAGTCTACTTAAACTATAAAATCCAAGTTCTAAAGTAGAACTTTGAATTCCAGAAGATGAGAACAGGAAATCCTGTGGTTTTTGAAGGAAGAAAGGAAGGAAAGCAGAAGAAAGGAGGAAGGAGTAAGAGCATATTACTTCCCTTTCTCATATGTAAAGTGACCTCAGTCAGAACTTTCAACTATGAAAACGTCACCTTTGATATCAATGTCTCACCTTCCTCTCTCTATGCCTTGTTACGCAGTCCCACATACGCCAGTGCAACACCTCCCCACAAAGCCTTGCCCCCTCCAAAATACACTACATGTACTTAACCCACTGTCCCAGCTGCCACCCACTAAGACTCTCAATCTCTCATGAATAGGTGTGATTTCAGTTTATAAACAGTGAGAAAAGCACTCTAAATAAACTAAATAACATGTAGCTTAAATCTTCCTGAGGCACAGCTGACCATATGACAACTTGAGGGTTTATCCATGTGTAATGTAAGAGCTGGCTTTCCATATCCCCAGTTCCTTTGCATCCGAAGACTCAACCAACCACCAACAATACTGCACTGTAGTATTTACTACTGAAAAGTATTCATGTATAAGTGGACCCATGCAGTTCAAACCCATGTTATTCAAGGGTCAGTTGCATTTGTGATTTTTCTAAGAGTATACTTGCTAATTTAAATGAAAGTACAATTCTCAGAATTTCAGAGACTACAACTTTAAAAAATGTAAATATTTAAGAAATACTGAAGTAGCCTTTATCTATTTAGGAGTACTTCTTACCCTAGCCTTATCTCCCCAAAGTTCTGTTATATATGTGTATATATCTAGAACATAGTTAATTCAACCATTTATCCAATGATTTAAAAGGTTTACACATTTGTGTTACATCATTTTTTTGAAGAGACTATGTTCTTTAAATGGGATCTGTTTTTGGAATTGTTCTACCATTCACTGTATTATGGGCTTCCTAGGTGGCACAATGGTAAGAATAAGCCTGCCAGTGTAGGAGATGCAGGTTCAATCTCTGGTTGGAAAGATCCCCTGAAGAAGGAAATGGCAATCCACTACAGTATTCTTGCCTAGAATATTCCATGAATAGAGGAGCCTGGTGGCTTACACTCCATGAGGTCACAAAGAGACACAAATGAGCATGCACAATCACTGTATTATAAATACTTGGACGGAAAAATCTTAGTTACCATTTTACTACCCTATGAAGTCAATCGCAAGATTTTGCATATAGAAGCTCCTCTGGGTTTAACTCTAGTAACTGGGCTCTCTAGGAACAGAGTAACAAGAGGCTTGAAATTACCTTTGACTTCTTAAATCAACTGAAGTGAAGTGATGTGAAAGTCACTCAGTTGTGTCCAACTCTTTGCAACCCCATGGACTATACAGTCCATGGAATTCTCCAGGACAGAATACTGGAGTGGGTAGCCTTTCCCTTCTCCAGGGGATCTTCCCAACACACAGATCAAACCCAGGTCTCCCGCATTACAGGCAGATTCTTTACCAGCTACTTTTTATTTAAGAATTTTAAACACCAAATATTAGAATACAATTTAAACCAAGTACAAATTATCTGTATTATGAAGTCAAGTGGGCCTTAGGAAGCATTACTACAAACAAAGCTAATGGAGGTGAGGGAATTCCAGCTGAGCTATTTAAAATCCTAAAAAATGATGCTGTTAATGTGCTGCACTTGGTATGTCAGCAAATTGGGAAAATTCAGCAGTGTCACAGGACTGGAAAAGGTCCATTTTCATTCCAATTGTAAAGAAGGGACAAGACCAAAGGATGTTCAAACTACTGTACAACTGCTTACCTCACATGCTAGCAAGGGTACGCTCAAAATCCTTCAAGCTAAGCTTCAATAGTATGTGAACCAAGAACTTCCAGATATATAAACTGGGTTTAGAAAAGGCAGACACACCAGAGATCAAATTGCCAACAACTGATCATAATTGATCAATTGTTGGATCATAAAGAAAGCAAGAGAATTCCAGAAAAACATCTACTTCTGCTTCATTGACTATGCTAAAGCCTTTGACTGTGTGGATTACAACCAACTGCAGAAAATTCTTAAAGAGATGGGAATACCAGACTATCTTAACCATCTCCTGAGAAACATGTATGTTGGTCAAGAAGCAACACTTAGAACCTTACATGGAACAATTGACTGGTTCAAAATTGGGAAAAAAGTATGACATGGCTGTATATTGTCACCCTGGTTATTTAACTTATATGCAGCGTGTATCATGCAAAATGCTGTGCTGGATGAATCACAAGCTGGAATGAAGACTGCCAGGAGAAACATCAACAACCTCAGATATGCAGATAATACCACTCCAATGGCAGAAAGTGAAGAGGAATGAAAGAGCCTCAGGATCAGGGTGAAAGATGACAGTGAAAAAGATGGCTTGAAACTCAACATTCAAAAAACTAAGATCATGGCAACTGGGCCCATCACTTCCTGGCAATTAGAAGAGGAAAAAGTATAAACAGTGACAGATTTTATTTTCTTGAGCTCTAAAACCACTGCTGACAGTGACTGCAGTCATGAAACTAAAAGACGCTTGCTCCTTGGAAGGAAACTATAACAAACCTAGGCAACATATTAAAAAGCAAAGACATCACTTTGCCAATAAAGGTCCATACAGTCAAAGCTATGGTTTTTCCAGTAATATTCATTTATGGGAGTTGGACCATAAAGAAGGCTGAGCAGCAAAGAATTAATGCTTTTGAACTATCGTGCTGGAGAAGACTCTTGAGAGTCCCCTGGACTGTAAGGAGACCAAACCAGTCAATCCTAAAGGAAATCAATCCTGAATATTCATTGGGAGGACCGACGCTGAAGTTGAAGCTCCAATACTTTGGCCACCTGATGGAGAGGGCCAACTCATTGGAAAAGATGCTGATGCTGGGAAAGAATGAAGGCCAAAGGAGAAGAGGGCAACAGAGGATGAGATGGTTAGATAACAGTAAAGGATAAGGAAGCCTCACAAACTGCAGTCCATGCAGTCGCAAAGAATCAAACATGACTTTAGCAACTGAACAACAACAAAACAAATTATTTTTCATAGAAAGAAGAAAACTTGATTTTACAGAGCACAATGGACAAATCTCAGGATATAAATCTGAATCTTACTCTATTACTGCTATGCCACACTGGCCATTTTTACAAATTGCTGTAAGACTGCACCAGTACAGAGCCAAGCTGTACAGACTGAGAGAGGTTTTCTTGTTATTTGTTTGGTTGTTTTTTAGCTCCTGAAGCTCAAGGAAATCTCTGTCAAAACACTGTGGAAAAACAAGTTAAGTCAAAGAGACTTCAGTGATTATACACACCAAGGAATACTTTATTTGAAACAAACAATAGCTTTGGAAAGTCATTCAACAAACATGCTAATATAGCCTTCAACAATCAAAAACAAAACCAAATAAAAACAAACAACAAAACAGCAAGCCCTGGGAAATGGGAAGAATCTACTTTTAATAGTTACATTATACTATTCAAACGCCCAGTTTAAGAAAAAAAAAAAAAAATCACATAGCATACAAAACAAAAACAAACCAAGACAGAATGGCACATTGAAAGGAACAAAATTAACTGAAAGAAACCAGCTAAAGAAGCCCAGACATCAGACTAACTAGATAAAAACTTTAAAACTGACTTGAATATGCTCAAAATGCTTTTTTTTTTTTAAGTAAACAGGGTGTAAAGGACCAGCAGGATAACAAGCAGACCAAAACATGCATTGTGGGAATCTCAGAAGGGGAAGAGAGAAAGGGACAGAAAGAATTCGTAAAGAAATAATGGCTGAAAATACCCCCAAATGGATGAAAGACATTAATCTACAAATTCAAAAAGTTCAATAGAATCTACATAGGATAAATTCCAGGATACCTGCACCAAGGCACATTATACACCAACTGTCTAAAAACAAAAACAAAACCATTCAAGCAGCAGGAGAAGTAACTCTTCCCATACTGTTCAGGTCAGTCGCTCAGTCGTGTCCCACTCTTTGCGACTGCAGCATGCAGGCTTCCTTGTCCATCACCAACTCCTGGAGCCTACTCAAACTCATGTCCATCAAGTCTGTGATGCCATCCAACCATCTCATCCTTTGTCACCCCCTTCTCCTCCTGCCTTCAATCTTTACCAGCAACAGGCTCTTTTCCAATGAGTCAGTTCTTCACATCAGGTGGCCAAAGTATTGGAGTTTCAGCTCCAGCATCAGTCCTTCCAGTGAACACCCAGGACTGATCTCCTTTAGGATGGACTGGTTGGATCTCCCTGTAGTCCAAGGGACTCTCAAGAGTCTTGCCAACACCACCATTCAAAAGGATCAATTCTTCAGTGCTCAGCTTTCTTTATAGCCCAACTCTCACATCCATACATGACCACTGAAAAAACCATAGCTTTGACTAGATGGACCTTTGTTGGTAAAGTCAAGTCTCTGGTTTTTAATAAGCTGTCTAGGTTGGTCATAGCTTTTCTTCCAAGGAGTAAGCATCTTTTAATTTCATGGCTGCAGTCACCATCTGCAATGATTTTGGAGACCAAAAAAATAAAGTCTGTCACTGTTTCCATTGTTTCCCCATCTATTTGCCATGAAGTGACAGGACTGGATGCCATGATCTTAGTTTTCTGAATGTTGAGTTTTAAGCCAGCTTTCTAACTCTCCTCTTTCACTTTCATCAAGAGACACTTTAGCTCTTCTTCACTTTCTGCCATAAGGGTGGTGTCATCTGCATAGCTGAGGTTATTGATATTTCTCCTGGCGATCTTGATTCCAGCTTGTGCCTCCTCCAGCCCACCATTTCACATGATGTACTCTGCATAGAAATTAAATAAGCAGGATGAGAATATGCAGCCTTGATGTACTCCATGGAACCAGTCTGTTATTCCATGTCCAGTTCTAACTGTTGCTTCCTGACCTGCATACAGATTTCTCAGGAGGCAGGTCAGGTGGTCTGGTATTCCCATCTCTTTGAGAATTCGCCACAGTTTGTTGTGATCCACACAGTCAAAGGCTTTGGCGTAGTCAATAAAGCAAAAGTAGATGTTTTTCTGGAACTCTCTTGCTTTTTCCATGATCTATCGATGTTGGCAATTTGATCTCTGGTTCCTCTGCCTTTTCTAAATCCAGCTTGAACATCTGGAAGTTTATGGTTCATGTACTGTTGAAGCCTGGCTTGGAGAACTTTAAGCATTACTTTGCTATACTGTGAGATGAGTGCAATTGTGCAGTAGTTTGAAACCCACCAGGACTTCCCTGGTGGCTCAGAGGGTAAAGTACCTGCCTGCAATGTGGGAGACCTGGGTTCGATCCCTGGGTTGGGAAGATCCCCTGGAGAAGGGAATGGCAACCCACTCCAGTATTCATGCCTGGAGAATCCCATGGACAGAGAAGCCTGATAGTCTACAGTCCATGGGGTTGCAAAGAGTCGGACATGACTGAGCGACTTCACTCACTTTTGAGCATTCTTTGGCATTGCCTCTCTTTGAGACTGGAATGAAAACTGATCTTTTCCAGTCCTGTGGCCGCAGCTGAGTTTTCCAAATTTGCTGGCATGTTGAGTGCAGGACTTTCACAGCATCATCTTTTAAGATTTGAAATAGTTCAACTGGAATTCCCCTCCTGCACAAGGAGTCCTTAATAAGGTCAGCAACTTATTTCTTACTAGAAACCATGGATGCCCAAATACGGTAGGATGCACATTTAACTGCTGAAAGAAAAAAATTATCAACCAAGAATTTTGCATCTGACAAAACTGTCCTTCAAAATTAGGTATAATTTAAGATGTTGTCAGATAAACACAAGTTGAGGGAGTTCAATATCATAAGACCTGCCCTACAAGAAATGCTAAAGATAGTCCTTCGAGTTGAAATGAAAGGACACTAAACAGCAACTCAAAGTCGTATGATGAAATAAAGGTCTCTAGTATAGGTAAATGCACCAGCAAATATAAAAATGGGTATTACTATATACTACTATATATATATTTGGTTTCTAACTCCATTTTGTATTTCAAAGACAAATGAATAAAAAATAATTATAAATCCATGATACTGGATACACAATGTATAAAGATATAATTTGTGACAACAACAATATAAGGAGGTAAGACTCAGCTGTATAGGAGCAGAGCTTTTATATGCTATTGAAGTTAAGTTCATATCAGTGCAAACTAAACTGTTATAAATTTAGGGAGTTAAATGTAATTCACAAGGACTTACCAGAAAGAAAATTTCTAAAAAAATACACACAGAAGGAAATCAAAATGGTTCACTATAACAAAATGGGGGTGGGGGAGAAGAAGAAACCAGTATGTAATGGAGGAAATGAGCAACAAAAAAGGTATAAAATTTCACAACAACACAGAAGCAAAATGATGGCAGAAGTCCTTCCTCATCAGTCACTTTTGCTGTTGTTCAGTTGCTAATTCATCTGACTCAGAGACCCCATGGACTATAGCCTGCCGGGCTCTTCTCACTACTTTAAATTTAATTGGGTTAAACTTTCCAATCAAAGCCAGAGATTGGCAGGACTGATTTAAAAACATGATTAAAGTATACACTGACTATAGTGACTCAATTTATACACAAAACTATAGTTTCAAAATGAAAAGATAGAAAAAGATATTCCATGAAAACAGAAAGAGTGTTAGTGTGGCTATTCTAATATCAGAAAAAATAGGCACTAGGTCAAAAACTGTTACGAGAGACAAAGATGGACACTGTATGTTGAAAAAAGGGTCAATTCATCAAGAAGATAAAACAATTACAAAGCATATGTTAACATATACACACTGCTGCTGCTGCTAAGTTGCTTCAGTCGTGTCCTACTCTGTGCGACCCCATAGACAGAAGCCCACCAGGCTCCCCCATCCCTGGGATTCTCCAGGCAAGAACACTGGAGTGGGTTGCCATTTCCTTCTCCAATGCATGAAAGTGAAAAGTGAAAGTGAAGTTGCTCAGTCGTGTCAGACTGTTACCGACCCCATGGGCTGCCGCCCACCAGGCCTCCTCCATCCATGGGATTTTCCAGGCAAGAGTACTGGAGCGGGTGCCATACTTTATATGAATCTGAAAAAGAACATGTCTGTGTGTGAGCTTTTTCACTCTCATCAAGAGGCTCTTAATTCTACTTCATTTTCTGCCATTAGAGTGGTATCATTAGCATATCTGAGGTTGCTGATATTTCTCCTGGCAATCTTGATTCCAGCTTGTGATTCATCCAGTCCATCATTTTGCATGATGTACTCTGCACAGAAGTTAAACAAACAGGGTGACAATACACAGGCATGTCATATTCCTTTCCCAATTTCAAACCAGTCAGTTGTTCCATGTAAGGTTCTAAGTGCTGCTTCTTGATCAGCATACAGGTTTCTCAGGAGATAGGCAAGGTGGTCCGGTATTACTCTCTCTTTAAGAATCTTCCCCAGTTTGTTGTTTGTCCATATAGTCAAAGGCTTTAGCACAGTCAACGAAGCAGATGTTTCTCTGGAAATCTTTAGCTTTCTATATGAGCCAATGAATGCTGGCAATTTGAACTCTGGTTCCTATGCCTTTTCTACATCCAGCTTGGACATCTGGAAGCTCTCAGTTAATGTACTGCTGAAGCCTAGCCTGAAGGATTTTGAGCATACTCTTGCTAGCATGTGAAATGAGTGCAACTGTACAGCAGTTTGAACGTTCTTTGGCATTGCCCTTCTTTGGGCTCGGAATGAAAACTGATCCCATGGACTATAGTCTGCCAGGCTCCTCTGTCCATGGAATTCTCCAGGCAAGAATACTGGAGTGGATTGCTATCCCCCTCTCCATGGGATCTTCCTGACCCAGGGATGGAACCTGGGTCTCCTGCATTGTAGGCAGATTCTTTACTGTCTGAGCCACCAGGGAAGCCATATGTACTCACACACACATACACACACAGTAAAACTATTTTTATTTGCAGATGAAAATCCTATATATAGAAAAATTCCAAAGAATCCACAAGAAAGATACCAGAGCTAGTAAATTAATTCAGCAAAGTTGCAGAAGAAAACCAACGCACAAAAAGCAGTGGGGTTTCAAGATAAACTGAACTTCATTAAAGTTTAAAGTTTTTGTGCAAAGGACATTATCAAGAAACTGAAAAGTGGATTTTTGGTTGTATTTGAATGAAAGAAAATGTTTACAAGTCATATCGCCAATAAAGAACTAACATCAAGAATATTACGATGCCCTAAAATTTAAAAACAAAAACTCAAACCGTATAGGTTTTAAAAATGGCAATGGATTTGAACAGACATTTGCCAAAGAAAATATACAAGTGGCCAACAAGCACATGAAAAGATGGCCAACATTATTAGTCATTAGGGAAACCCAAGACATAATACAAAGAGGTATTATTTCACATAAACTAAGATTGTAATAAAAAAAAAAAAACAGAAAATAACAAGTGCAAGAGGATATGGGAAAATTGGAACCTTTGTGCACTGCTAGTAGGAATGTAAAAATGGTGTGACTGCTGTGGAAAGCAGTATGATAATTCCTCAGAGAGTTAAACACAGTTAAACATATAAACCAACTGTTTAACACACAAACGTTAAATAAGTTAAATATATAAACCAAATGACCCAGCGATTCCCCTTCTAGGTGTACACCCAAAAGAATTGAAAACAGGAACTCAAACAAATACTTGTATAGCAATGTTCACTGCAGCATTCCTTACAGTAGCCCAAAGATAGAAACAACTCAAGTGTCCATCAACAGACGAATGAATAAACTAAAAGTGGTATATATACAAAATGGAGTATTATTCAGCCTTAAAAAGGAATTAAATTCTGATACATGCCACACCATGGATGAATCTTAAAGACATTGTGTTAACTAAAATAAATCAGACGCAAAAGGACAAATATTATATGACTCAACTTACATTAAATACCTCAAACAGCCAAATTCATAAAGACAGAAAGTAGATTAGAGGTTATGGGGGCTGAGGGAGGAGGAAGTTAGGAGTTATTGCTTAATACGTACAGAGTTTCTGTTTGAGGTGATGAAAAGTTTTGGAAATAGACAGTGGTGACAGTTGCACAATCTTGTGAATGTAGCTGCTGGCACTGAATTATACACTTCAGTTCAGTTCAGTCGCTCAGTCGTGTCCGACTCTTTGCGACCCCATGAATTGCAGCACGCCAGGCCTCCCTGTCCATCATCAACTCCTGGAGTTCACTCAAACTCACATCCATCGAGTCAGTGATGCCATCCAGCCATCTCATCCTCTGTTGTCCCCTTTCCCTCCTGTCCCCAATCCCTCCCAGCATCAGAGTCTTTTCCAATGAATCAGCTCTTCACATGAGGAGGCCAGAGTACTGGAGTTTCAGCTTCAGCATCATTCCTTCCAAAGAACACCCAGGACTGATCTCCTCTAAAATGGACTGGTTGGATCTCCTTGCAGTCTAGACTACTTAGAAATGGTTAAAATGGATAATTTTGTGTTATATATATGGATATATATAAAATATATTCTACCACAATAAGAAAAAAGTTATTAATTATATGTAAAGAAATTAGAATCCTATCAGTCCTTAAAACAGCTGTGAATGCAATTAGCAGTAAGTGCATTTCATTACAAACTACTGGGCCATACACAGAAATCAATTCACTTGCAAATGGTTTAGACTGTAATAAAATAGAGGATGGGATTTGTCTATATAAAAAGGAAAAATTTTGTTTCAGGAATTATAAAAGAATAACCAGAATTTAAGTCAGCTTATTACAGAAAGTCTCTGTTAATTTAAAACTTTTTTTTAAATTCCAAGACTTGTTTTATTTTTAAAATTAAAATTTTTTTAATTTATATTTTCATTTTTAACTCTGAATCAAACTTTCCATAAAGTAGAATCAGAGTGCTTTAACACATATGGGAAGATAACAGATTTTTTTTTTTTATCACCAGATACAAGTTTCATAAAAGCAACAACTGAGGTTTTAGTTTTCAATTGTCCAGAATGTCTGTCATATAATATTCAACAAATCTGGTGAATAAAACCAAACAGTCAAAATCAGCTTCCCTCATAGCTCAGTCAATAAAGAATCTGCCTATAATGCAGGAGACCCGGGTTAGATTCCTGGGTCAGGAAGATCCCCTGGAGAAGGAAATGGCAATCCATTCCAATATTCTTGCCTGGAAAATCCCATGGACAGAGGAGCCTGGCGGGCTACAGTCCATGGGATGGCAAGAGTTGGCTATGACTTAGTGTCTAAACCACCACCACCAGTCAAAATCAGTAGGAAAGCAGCATTAAGGAAACTCTCTTCAAAATCATCTTCCCATTATAAATTTAAAATATCTATCTTAAAAATAACATCTGAGTAATTCAGGGTCCATAAAACTAAAACTTTAAATTACTTCTTTTCTCTGGTATATGCTTCCATCCCCAATTCCAACAGGTGATTTCCAGAATCTGACTTTATGTGTAACTTCTTTTACTGATTTGTGCTTGTCTACCTGAAGTAGCCCAGCCTAGAAAGCAAAGTCCACAAGCACCCATCTTCATAACTGGATGGTTGGCCTATTCAAGGTACTCCTGAAGTGCCTGAAGTACTCCTGATTCACTAGTTCATATTATAGGTATCATTTGCATGTTTTCTTTCATCTTCATTGCTTTGTCTGTCATTTGGTACATTAAGGTTGAATATGATATCAACTTGAATAGGAAATGCAAACTTATTTGATAACTACTAAAGCAAATCATAGGTTTCCCCAGTGGCTCAGAGGTAAGACTTCGCCTGTCAATGCAGAAGATGTGGGTTTGATCTCTGGGTCAGGAAGATCCCTTGAAGGAGGAAATGGCAACACAGACCAGTATTCTCACCTGGGAAATCCCATGGATAGAGAAGCACGGGGGGGCTACTGTCCACCGAGTTGCAAAAGAATCAGATACAACTTAGCAACTAAACAACAACAACAAAGCAAACTGTGTACTATTAATGACAGCTGAGTTACGACTTTTGGAACTCAGCCTAAGGTATCTTAAAAAAAAAAAGAAAAAGCATAAGGAGCTTAGGGGGGACAAATTACCACTTTAAGTGGGGGGAATACTGAAATCCACCTGTCCTGAATCAGGCAATTTATAGCCACAGAGATGACCATGGCTGGCTGTGAGAATCAGCCTCTCAGGGAATCAGACTCTAGGGAAAAATAACTGACTCTGGGCCCCAGCTGCTGCACTCTGAAATCCATCACTTTGCACGGAGCCCGTGCTTCTCACTGGCTGCTCCCAGTAAAGAGCACCATGGCCCTAATCTTGGAAGATGAGGAATTTCTGTGATAGGCAACTTCTGCTCAAGAACTTCTGAGGTCTCGGTTAAATTTCCTTAGAACTACGACTTTCACCCAAAGTTCCTTCCTTCCTCACCTTTCTCCTTCACTTGGAGTCAGACTTGTATCAGCCTGGTGACTCTCCTTGCCTCCTTCCTCATTTTCTCTCATAAGCACTTCTTCTAATAAACTTCTTGCATGCTTAACCCCATCCTGGCATCTGCTTCTTCCTTGAAGCATTATATATTTTTTTTAATTTAGCCATTTAAAAAATTATTTCTAAAGCATCATGTTTGCTTCCCTATTTGCTAAAAGAGGATACAACAAACGTGACAATTCCAATGCCTTTGTCTGCTAAAAATCTCAACTAAGACATACCTAGCTCATTAGTAAGTATATTCTTAAAGGGACAAGATCAGAGCTGCATACAATTCAACATGTGTGCTGAGCACCTGCTACACTTGAGAAGCATGCTAAGCACTGGAGGGAATACAAAGGTGCCTTGGTTCCTATCTTGCTCTCACATAGCTCCCGATATAGAGGAGGAGAGAGGCCACATATACAAACTTTAAAGGGCACATTTTCATTAAGTACCAAAATTGACACATAAAGTACTAAAGAAATTAATGGTGGTGGTTTAGTTGCTAAGTCGTGTCCGACTCTTGTGACCCCATGGACTATAGCCTTCCAGGTTCTTCTGTCCATGGGATTCTCCAGGCAAGAATACTGGAGTGGGTTGCCATTTCCTTCTCCAATCTACTAAAGAAATTAATATATTCATTCTACTTAGGGGATGGAAGTGTAGTAGAAAGCCTTTGTAGAGGAGACAGCATTTGAAACATACACTGAAAGAATCTTCAGGTTGTACCTGCCTATAATTAATAAGGACAGTCCAATAAAGATGCCTTCCATGCTTACATACTTGGCTACCCTCAATGTGTAAACTCCTCCCATCACAATTCTCTCACACCGTGTTACTCCCAGAATACCGATGGTTTCTTAGTTCCCCTCCAAAGGTGCTCCTCCTCCCAGTATTCCCCCTTTCATCACTATTGCCACTAAGACTCCTAGGCCAGAATCCTGGGAATCACCTTTGAATCCTCTCTCACTACCCCATTGTTCAACCACCAATCTACTTCTAAAGCTAAAATCTGTCCACTCTTCTTTTCCCAACAGCTACTGCTCTAGTCAAGAACACCACTATCCCTTCCATGAATTGCGGCAAGAGTCCCCTAACCTGCCTTCTTTCCTACCGTTCTACAGTCATTTAATCCATGCTCCACAGAGCAGAGATCCTTTAAAATTCATATCTAATTATTAATACCTGGCTTAAAACTCTTCAATACTTCCTCACTGCTCACAAGATAAAATGCAATAATTTCATTCACAAGAGCTGACCCCACATTTCAGACTGAATAGACTCCAGCTACTCAGAATTCCTAAGATGCTAAGCTCCTCTAGGATTCCAGCGACTCTTTGCAACACCAACCCTTGGAAGACATATCCTCCTCATCCTCACCTGGTCAACTCTCACTTCCACTAAAATGTTACTTCCTTCACTCCCAAACATAAGGATGCTAGAATAGTCTCCTAGCTTCCTACTGCCATCCCAAGATCATTTCTTCTCAGCCTTTTCCTTTATGATCTATGCCATCTTTCCATTAACTATTACCTTTAAGATAGACAAGGAAATGGCAACTCACTCCAGTATTCTTGCCTGGAGAATCCCATGGACAGAAGAGCCTGGCAGGCTACAGTCCATGGGGTCACAAGGGTCGGAGACGACTGAGCAACTAAACCACCACCACCATCACCTTTAAAATCATTACTGTTTTATGCAGCAGTATAGTTTTATCAAATGCAAGTGTATGCAGAACCCCAATATGCAAAACAGCTAAGTTTCTCAGTCTAACACAAAGGGTTTCAAAGCCTTCTTCATTTCGCCTCCTTCTCCCCTAAGACAGTTATTCCCTAAAATCTAAGGTGCAGGACAATCAGAACACCACTGTTCTGTATCACGCTGCCTACTCAAAGGAAGCAACACAGTACAGTGGAAAGAGTTGTGTTTGAAGCTCAACAGACTTAAGTTCAAATCTTGGTGCTATTACAAGATTTTTGAGCAATTTGCCTCTCTGAGGATCCATTTCCTCAGCTATAAAACTCAGCTGTAAAAATTACTACCTTGAAAAGTCAATGGGTAGAACAGAGATAAATATGTAAAGTACCAAGCATAGTGCCTAGAACACTAGCACAAAGCAGAAACTAAAAAAAAAAAAAAAAAAAACCACACACATCTGCTACGGCTTATCCAGGAATGCAGGTTAGCATTCAAAGTCAATCAATGTGATTTACCATAATATTTACAGAATAAAGGAGGAAAAGCTTATGATTATTTTAAAAGACACAGAAAAACAATTTGACAAAATTCAATATCCACTTATAACTTCAGAAAATCCCCAAACTCTCAGAAAACTGAAAGTGGAAGGGGAGAACCTCAATCTGATAAAGAGCATCAATGGAAACTAACAGCTAACATCACCCTTAATGGTGAAATAAGACATACTTTTCCCTTAAGATGGCAAGGATGACCACTTTCACTACTTTGATTCAACACTGTAATGGAAGTCCTAGTCAATAAAGTAAGAAAAAGAAAGAAAATATCAGACTATCTCTATTTGCAGATTACATAACTATGTAGAAAATTCCACGGAGGGGCTTTCCTGGCGGTTCAGGGTTAAGACTCCATGCTTCCAATGCAGTGGTGTCTTGGATCCCTGGTCAGGGAACTAACATCCCACATGCTCCAGGCAGTGGCCAAAAAAATCAAAATTCTATGAAATATGCAAAACAACTATGAGCAAGGTCAAAGGTTACAGGATCAATATACAAAAATCAGCTACATGTTTCTGTTTAATTCAGATATATGATCTTTATTAAACAACTTTTTGAGTTTCATAATGCCTTTCTTTTTCATGCATTTTTAGCATTCCAAAGGACTCACTGATGCTTATTTAAGGACTTCCAATTGATAACAATATAAAATTTCTGAAATTCCCTCTGTCTTTTCCCTTAGAAGTCTCTCCCTTTCATCTCCCATTTGGACTAAATTCTCTCTAGGCCTGAGCACATCTGTCACCCTGCAATTCCTCTTTATTGCTCTCTAAATTTTCACCTATTATTTATATACCCATTAGCAAATAACTGGAAAATAAAAAATTTTAAAACAATTTACAATAACATCAAAAAACAAAACATTTTAGATTAAACTTAACCGAAGACATGTAAGACTTCTACACTCAATGTGTTTCTGAGAGAAATTTAAATCTAAATAAATGGAGACATATACTACATTCATGAATCCAAAGACTCGCTATAGTTAAGATGCCAATTCTATCCCGTTATCTACAGATTAAATGAAATTACAATTAAAATCTCACCAAGATCTTTTAGTAGAAATTGACAGGATGGTTCAAAATTTGTACTGAAATAAAAAATCTAGAAACAATTAAAATAATTATTTTGAAATAAGGAGGACTTGCACCACCTAACTCTAAGACTTACTATAAATCTAGTCATCAACAGTGTGGTGCTGGGGGAAAGATACACAAAGTCATCAATGGACTAGAAGAGTCTAAAATATATACATATTTACTTTATATATTACATATTTAAATATATATTTACATAAATATCTAATATGTATTCATTCAATTTTCACAGAAACAACACAATCCAACAGGGAGAGGAAAGTCTCAACAAATAGTTCTGAAATAACTAGATATGAGCATAAAAAATAAATCTCAATTCCTACCTTATATCATATACAATTAATTTGAAATGGATCACAGGTCATGTAAAAGCTAAAACCATAAAGCTTTTAGAAAATAGCCTTGGGACCATGTGTTCATGACTTGGTGGTAGGCAAGGGGTTCTGCGACAGAGCACAGCGACCTTAAAAGAAAAAAACCTGATAAATTTGACTCCATCAATATTAAAAACTTCTGTTTATCAAAAAACACCATTAGGAAAATGGATAGACAAGCCACAGACCAGAAGAAAATATTCATGAAACATATATCTGATAAAGGACAGTTAACCACGATATACAAAGAACTCTTACAACTCAATACTATAAAGAAAAACAACCCAATTTTTTAAATGGGCCAAAGATTCACACAGATACTACACAAAAGGAGACACACGAATAACCTATAAGAACATGAGTGCTCAATATCATTAGTCACCAGGATAATGCAAATTAAAGCCACGATGAGATACCACTACACACCCATCGAAATTACTAAAATTAAAGACTAATGACATCAAATATTGGCAAGAATGCAGAGCACTTGCAACTCTCATATACTGTTGGTGGGAACATGAAATGGTACAACCATTTTGAGAAAAGGTCTGGAAGTTTCTTATAAACCTAACAGACACTTACTCTATGAGCCATTTCTCCTGGTATTTACCCAAGAGAAATGAAAACATTTCTACAACACGAGCTATAAGTAAGAACATTCATGGCAGCTTTATTCTCAACAGCCCCAAACTGGAAACCTCCCAGGTATCCATCCATTTAATAAACTTTGACATATTCATATGACAGGAAAAATAAAAAAAAAAGAGTGAATTCTTCATTAAACACAACCTCAAAAGCATCACCAAAAATATATATTGTACAATTCTATTTATATGGTTTATCTACGACAGATAAGATTCATCTATTGTGATAAAAGATCTGAAGAGCAGCTGCTTCTGGAGGCTGGGGGCAGGAACTGACTGAGAAAGCACATGAGGAAAATTTCAGAAGTGCTGGTAATGCTCCATATCCTGGTAGAGGCTTGGGTTGCATTCATTTGCCAAAACTCATTAAACTGTACAATTAACATTTGTGTATTTCTCTGTACATAAATTTTACCTGAAAAATAAAAAGAACTGTAAACAAAGAGTGAACTCCAAGTTAATGATATGCAAGCTGAAGTGTTTAAGGGTCAAGTGTACTGATGTCCACAACTTACTTTGAAATCCTTCAAAATGTTAAGATGGATTGGTGGATGGATAGGCATGTGATAAAGCAACCAGTAAAATACTTGTAAATTACAGAATCCAGGTGGGTATATGAGTATTTACTATGCAACTCTGAACTTTTTGGTATATCTGAAATTTTTCATAATAAAGTTTTGGATACAAAACTTGATTACAAGACAAATAAATATATTCTAAAATGAAGGGCAAAGTTTTTTTCTATTCCATCTATAGCTGTATTTAAAAAATGTATTACAGGGAGTAGCTGCCACTTATTATTTGGTTGGAGCATTGTCACTGCTGTGATGTCTGGACCTCTCTGCCACTGCCTTCTTCCTCTCTGCTACAACACACATCATAATCCTTGTGGAATCCATCCTCATCCATGCATGCAACACACCAGTCCAGACCCCCCGTCTCATTTTCCTCATTTCTAGAATCTTAAAACTCCAAAATGGAATTATCAATATCTCTAATCATAATTCCTTATCTGCTCCCCTTACCCTCCTCTTACAACTCATTGAGATTTCTCATCCATGGAGCTCTCATTTACACCTCCATTATCTCTCTTATAGCTTAACTTTCAATCTTCTGAAATATCCCTTATTCTCTTCATCTCTACTGCAGCCACAAGCAACCAACAATCCTTCTCTACCCCTTTACCTGAACTGATGGGTGCTGCAGGAAGAAACTCACAACCAGCAGGCCAACGAATGCTCTTCAAACCTACAATGCTCTCCACACTCCGCACTGCTCAGCAATCCTTTCTAATTCACTGGTTGGCTCCTTCTCCCAACTCCATAGCAGCAATTCCAAAACTTAAGCTCCTTACTCATTTCTCTTTCTTCGCTCTACGTAAAGGATCTTGTCTTTCATCATGAAAACTGAGGCTAGCTAGCATGAACTCCCTGTTCCTCAACCTCTAAACCCATTTTATCTCACCCCCTCCCACCTCAGAAGAAAGGATATCACTCCTGCCAGAGGTAGCATATCATCATTAATACTGTTTTAAAATGCAGACTCTGTAACCAAGTTATCTTTTCCAAACCTCAGTTTTCTCTCTTATAAAACAGACACAATAATAGTATCCTGTGAGAATTAGGAACACATGAGGCACTTAAAACAGTGCTTGGCAAATAATTTGAGGCAAATACTAGTATCTTCACTATCATTCTCCATCAGTTACTTCCTCAAAGCATCCTAACATAACAAGTTTCCATCACCTTCAAATAAAAAACAAGTGTTTTCCGCAACCTGAATCCTCTTCCTGTCACAGAAGAATCTTTTCCCTTCATTCACAAGATTGAAGGGGGAAAATAAAATCTGAAAAAATATATATATATACATATATCTATTCTTGCTACTCGTTTTTCATGTTTTTTTTATCTTTGTTTGTTTTTCTATTTTCTATTCTCACACATAAACTGCCAGACATAAGTACATAAGTAGATTAAATCTAACTACTATTTTTCAGGTACTTTGACTTTTCTATAGCCTGACACAGTTAATGACCCTTTCCTTGAAACTCATCCATTCTCAGCTTCTCGGCCACTAGGGTCTTATTCTTTCTACCTGACTCTCGCCTTCTTAATCTCCTTCACTCACTCCTTCCCCTTTGCTCTTCCCTACACTCTATCGTTCATTTTATTCCTCCAGTTCTGATGCCAGCCTAATTGCATTCTTACTTCTAATCATTTTCAGTGGGTGGCCTCATTCACTTTTTAAAAAACACCTTCTTTGAGGTACAATTAACACACAATAAATTGCAAATATCTGAGCTGTATAATGCGTTAAATTTTAATACGCTCCTGAGGTGGCTCACTGGTAAAGAATCGGCCTTCCAGTGCAGAAGTCGCAGGAGATACAGGTTTGACCCCTGGGTCGGGAAATCTGCTGAAGGAAGAAATAGCAACCCACTTCAGTGGTCTTTGCTTGGAAAAGTTCATGGACAGAGAAGCCTGGCAGGCTACAGTCCACTGGGTCAAAAAGAGTTAGACAACTGAGCACACACAAGAATGCATGCATATGCTCCTGAAACTATTATTACAATCAAAAAAACAAATGGACATAAATGCCTTTCCCCGAAACAACTCCTGACTTGTCTTCCGTCACTGTAGATGCATCTTTCTGTAATTTTACAGTATATACTATGGTGTTTTGGGCAGTAGGGGGTGTTACCAGCTTAATTATTTTGAGCAACGTTGTCTCATATATCAATAGTTCATTCCTTTTTACTGCTGAGAAGTATTCCAGTGTATGGCTATATCACCATTTGTTATACATTCACCTGCTGATAGACCTCTGGATTATTTCCAATTTTTTGCTGAACAGAAGTGCCATGAGCATTGTTGTATAACTCCTGAATGGATAGCTTCGTCTATCTCATGGCCCCACCCGCACATCTAGAAGTCCCAAATCTGTTTACCAGATACCAACAACCAACTGCCAGTCCTACAAGTCCACCTGGATAACCAGAAGGGACTTTAACAAGTTCAAAACTCATAATGCTACTCCTTCCACCCCAACAGGTACTCCTCCTACATTCTCTATCCTGACTAAAGGCACTCAAACCAGAAACTTAAGAGTCCTCCTATGCTTACCACTTACCCCAATCACTATGAGTTACTAGATCCTGTCAATTCTGCCTTTTAAACATCTCTCAACTATAGAATATCCATCTCTACACTTTCATCCTAATTCAAATACTCCCAATTCAAATATATATCATCTCCTGGCTGGACTATTAAACTAGCTTTCTAACTTTTCTCCTTATCTTCAGTCTCATTCTTCTGCAATCCATTTTCTATTCTATGGCCAAAGTGGATTTTCTAAAATCGAAATCTGATGTTATTCCATGTAAGGTTCCTCAATGACATCTATCCCCTCAAAGTAAAAATCATTCTCCTTAGCTCAACATTAAAAAATTCTCTATGAACTACTTTTCCCTCCAAACTCACCTTCTGCCACTTCTCATCATGTTAGAACTTAGTCATTTCTGGATAATGTCAATTCCCTTTTAATCCTTACTGCTGAGGGCAATACTTGAGTCTGCAGTAGGCAAGACAGACTCATGCGATAGATAAGATCGGACTTTAACAGGTGGGATCCATTGAGACCTTCTGGGAATTTTCAAGAAAAGAGGTAGTCCTGTCTGGCTGAAGCATAAAGTATATGAAAGACTAGGATAGGCAATCCATTCAGAAACGCAGGATGAAGCCAGATCACTGATCAACATCAAGTCTATTTCAAAGAATACACACTTCATTCTACGCCCTCAAAAGACATCGATGGTTCTGAACAAATGTGTGACATATTCAAAAGCGTCCTATAACTTCCGAAATCTGAAAAATAGTAAAGGAGAGGTGGGGGCAGTGAACTCAGTTAAAAGGCTATAGCAGTAGCCTGGGAAAGGGGACCCAAGTGTAGTCGGAGTAGGAGGGAATTGATTAAATGAACATGTCAAGGAAAATGAACCTACAGGCTCTTCCTGGGTGTGGACAGTAAGAAATGACATCAAAGTCTTGAGCCAGTCAAATGAAATAATACAGCTATGAAGAGAAAAAAAATTTTTAAATAGTAAGTGGAAGGGACGGAGCTGATGGTTTTCCTTGGCTATTCCCTACCCATTCATTCAAATTTAAGTGCCAACTAGGTGTCAGACACCGTATACATGGAGGATGAAAGGAGGGTAAAATACCATCCCCATTCCCAAGGACCATCCAATCTAATTGGGGTGGTGAATTTAAATAGGAAAAAAATAGGAATTGTTAAGTGCCTGGTTAGGGTGCTAAAAGAACAGTCAGACTAAAAGACTATCCAATTCGGGCCTGAGGATCTGAGAAAAGATCTGAGGTCCAGTGAG
This sequence comes from Ovis aries, assembly GCF_016772045.2. Lineage (NCBI taxonomy): Eukaryota > Metazoa > Chordata > Mammalia > Artiodactyla > Bovidae > Ovis > Ovis aries. The sequence continues at coordinate 85,079,790 of NC_056056.1, read as the reverse complement.
CCCAGAGGATGAGCAGTGTTATGCCAGGCCAAATGCAGTCCAGGTGAAGAAAAGAGCACATCCAAAGAGCCCCAGGCTAGATAACGCAAGTTGATGCATCTGCAAACTACAGCAAGCCTAAAGGAAGATACGGAGGTATCCACATGAAATATCTAACTTGTCTTTGGTGGCTTAAAATCATCTTTAGTGGATATCTTAAGTGGGAATTGGAAGAAATCTCACACATCAACTAGATTGAGTACATTTTCACCCCCTCCCATCACTTCTACTGCCATGCAAGGGTATCTCTGCTTAAAGTCAAAGCAGGGTTATGTAAATAAGCAAAGAGGGCTGGTGGGGGCTGTGGTAAATCAGAGACAGATGGGCAGCCATTTACTCAGCTCCAGCAGCTTACTGCCCTGCTTGAAGGCTGGCCCACTGTGGAGAGATCTTCCCATTCTCCAAGAAAAGTTCAAGATTCAGATTTTATGTAGTAACACCCATTTAAAAATAGTGGCAATTACATTAGAAACAAAAAAAACACTATACCAGCCAAACAAAATGTTTCTGTGGACAGATTTCAGCAAGGGCCACCAGTGTGGCAGAGGTAGGCCTGGTCTGCTAACTCCTATGATGTTCATCTCACTGCTTCATAGGACCCTCAACTGATAGGGTTTCATGGTGATTCCCCTGGGATAGGAGTTGCTTGCCTCCAAGCAAAACAGTCCCAAACTGATAGTGTTTTATGAGTTCTTTGATATATTTTCAATAATTTTTCTGTCTCCTCCCCACCCCACACCCACCTTGGTCAGGATACCTGCTTCTGGAATCACTGAGACTTCCCATTCCCCATCTACTACAAGCTAAGATGGCAAGCTTGCAGGTAAAGCGAAAGTAAACAGGGTGAGAGCCTGACAGGATTTCTAAAGAATAAAGTACGTAAGGCATATGGCACACCTTTATTTTTCTTAGAGAACAGTATCAGAGATGTCTGTGACTAATCAGACATCTGAACAAAAAAGTAAGTTACACGTGAAATATACCAGCAAATTCTGCTAACAAACCAAATAGCTTCCACTTTAAGATACCAAGAGAGGGAGAACGGGACAAAAGGGAAAGTAAAAGTTGCTGGCCCCTGAGAAATATCAAACACCTTTTTAAAAGCATGAATGTTTAGGAGAAAGGGTACCCTATAACCTCAAATCTGAGTGAAGAGCAAAATTAATTTTTAACCAGATACCATGAAATATTTTTTGAGAAATGACGATTTAGATACCTTTATTAAGAGAGTAAAGCTACCCCTGTATTTATAAGGTTAAAAGAAAACAAAAATACTCTGACAGCCTTTATTAATATATTCATTCAGACATCAGTTGCTGATGTTTTAATGTATTTATTAAGTCACAACATTGCTTTAGAAGCTTTGAAAATGTAACATTTCGTAATTATACTAAAACGTGTAAAAATACAGATCACGGGGTATATAACTTTAGATAACAATGTGGCAAGCTCGAAGAAACAGAACTGCTAAAATTTCTAATCAACAACCCGAATGACAGGACCAAGGTTTTGAGAGAGAGAGAGACGTGGGAGTGGGGGTGGGGGGGGGGGGGGAGGGGGAAAGAAAGGGAGGGAGGGAGGGAGGAGGCAAGCAAGCAAGAAAACAGTGGCTTGTGCACCCGCCCCTGTAAATCGGAGGAATGAGGGAATTCAGGGGAATGAAGAGTGATTACGAAGGGCGAGCAAAGCAGGCCATCCATGTTCCTGCTGGCAGGCGAGCTCCGCAATTACTCAGGGCAAGCGTTACGGCCAGAGCATTCTTGAACCCACTAGGACGAGCATACAGGACACCTAAAACCGGAGGCTGACAGCAGCTCCGAGAGAGCACAGAGAAGGCAGAGAAGCGGCCTGCTTTGACCTCCAGTGAAAACTGAGGCTCCTCCAACTCTCGTCTCTGAATCAGGGGCAGGGCAAGCTCTCAGCGGTTGGATTCTTCGGACAAACTCTCCCTGGCTCCCTGCGGCCTTCCCACACGCCACACGGGGTGACTGTCAACACCGAGAGCCAACGAGTGCGGGGGAACCTCTCCGGGTGTGCCGTCCCTTCTGGGAGGCGGTGAGACCGGGAAGAAAGACGGCCCCGCGCGCCCCGCCTCCCCAGCCCTTCCCCGACCCGGGCCCGGTGCTCTCGCCCAGGCTGCAGCCGGGGAGCCGGGTCTCGTGCGCTCCTCACCTTTTTCAGCGCAGGCACCAGCAGCCCCCGCCACTTGGGTGCGTTCTCCTCGCTGAAAAACTCGTACGGCAGCTGCTGCGCCTGCATGGTGCCCCCGGGGCGCCTCCGGGCGGGGAGAGGGGCGGCGGCGGCCGGGCCAGGGAGCCGCGAGAGGGTGAGCTCGCAGCGCGGAACAGGGCCGCGGTCCCACCGGACGGCCCGGCCCCCTTGGGGCGCCGAGCGGCCGGGCTAGCCCCGGAGAGGGGGCTGGGGGGCGAGGCCCGCGCCCGGCCACCTACCCGACACAGGCACCAGCCGCGGAAAGCGAACGCAGCCCGGAGGCGGCGGCGGCGGCATCCCGCACCACCGCCCCGGGGCCGGGCCCCCTACCCCTCCCCGGCCCGCCGGCGCCGCCCCGGGTTGCCCTCCGCCGCGGTCGCCGCCCGCCCGCCCGCCGGGACTGCGCTCCCGAGCCCGGCCTGGCCCCGCGGCGGAGCCGGCGGCTGGGGGAGGGCGGTGGAGGGACGCTCCGGCCGCGGCGCCCGCTCCCCGCGGCGGGGACCCCGAAACGCTGGCGACCCGGGGCGGGGCGGAGCTGGGCGCGGGGTCTAGCGGGGGAGGGGAAAGGCCCGAGGTCGTCGTTGCGGAATCTGGCTGCCCTGAGATGCCGCCGCGGCCGCCGCCGACGCCGGTGTAGCGCTCGAGCTTCCTACTAGCGAACTGAACCTGCTCGCTACTGAGCATGCGCCACCGGGCAGGGCCGGTTCGCTCCGGGTTTTCCGGCTCCCCAACGAAGGAGGAGGGAAAACGCCGAGGAGGGAAAGCGCCAACGAGCGAGGCGCCGGACTGTGGCTGCGCCCCCGAGGGCTGCAGGGGGAGGAGCGACAGGGCCCGGAGCAGTCGAACCCCTAGCCGAGTGGGGCCTGCGGGGTGGGGCGTGAGCTACGGTGAAGCTGCCCCCATTGTGTGGTTGGACCGGGAGGGATCCCACCCCTCTCTTCGAGTCCCCGGGCCTTTCGTTTCGGAAAGGGGTGTGTATTTGTGTACTTTGTTCCCGAACATGAAGATAAGGACTGCCCAGAGCATGCAATGTATAGTAAACACACTGGACAAAAGATAGGTGCCTTTCTCACGAAACCTACGTCTAAATATTTCTCGGGTAATAGAAGTAATCGCGGTGTTTCCAGTCGTTCTTTCCACATCACCAAGAATAAAATGTGTACGTGTAATTGATCTTGTTTGTGTTTTTAAATTCAACATGTTCATCTTTCAAACCCATTTCAAATATGAACTCCAATAACCACTTACCTCCAGTGGAAACTGACACCTCTCCTGCAGCTCCCAGATCCCAGAACACCTTACTCAGGCCCCTCCAAGGGCATTTGGTTTATCGTGTTTTGTATCGCTACAAGCCTCTTTCAACTAGATAACGAACTCCTGGAAGGCATGGGGCTTTACACAGAATAGGCACTTAATGTTTGTGGAATGCTGAAAGAGCATTATCTATCAACGGTTCCTCCATCCCACAAATGCAGGTGTTTGCTTTTAACAGTAGCACTGCGTGGCTGGCGCTGCATGGTTTACCACTAGCACTTTTTTAGCATAATCTCATTTAATCCTCATAGCAATCCTATTGTTTTTGCTTCAACTAGGCTGTTTAATTTGATATTGTACCCTACTATTTCAGAGAATGATAACCAGAATCACAGAGATGAGGAACGTTTAAGCAGTGGTTCTTTATCTCTACCAAACCTCTTTGAGAATCTCATAAAAGTCTTGAGTCTTTTCCTTTTAAAATGTACACATGATTTACATTTAAACATTCTCCACACTTTCAAAGTGTTCAGAATGACATTTTGAAAATCATCCATAGGACTACTGGGTAAGAAGAGGTAAAGTACCCATAGCTGAGAGAGGGTTTAGGGGCAGGAGAAAGGGTTTGGAGAAAAACATGACAGTCATTTAAAAATCCCCAATAATATGGGGAAAACACCCCAAACATGATATGTCATATGGTTTTGTGTGATTCTAAACGAATGAATTAAGATCAAGCCCCTGCCATAAATTATTCCTTGGCTTCCTACTACTCTTAGAATACTTTTCAAACTTCTTACCATGACCCACAAAACCTGCATCTGGCTCCTGTTTACATTCTCAGCCTTTCCTCACCGTTCTCAGCGTTGGCTCACCACATTCCAGTCACTCTGGCCTGCTGTCTATTCCTAGAAAACACCACCTCCTTCCTGCCTTAGGGGCTCTGCTTTTCCCTCAGCCTTTAACTGTTCCCTCATTCTGCTCCTAACTCTTCACTTGACCGGTTATAAATGTCATCACCTCCAAAAGGCCTTCTGTGATCACACTAAGTAGTTCCCACCTACATTTTCTAAGTCTTGGCTTATTTATTAATATTTCTTCACTAGTATAAATTCTGGCCTTTAGTTATTTTTTTCGGTGTTGGTCTCCCCCTCTCCCCGTCTGAAATGTAAACTCCAAGACCAACAATCTTACGAGTTCACTCTAGCTCACCATCGTATCCCAAGGAACTACAGTAGTTGGCATATAGTAGGTTCTCAATAAGACGGAATGAAAGCTGAATGGAGGAAACTTCCAGGAAGACTATGTGATCAGTTGTCCCAAGAAACGGGTGACCTTCGGGAGTGTGCAAGTAAAAACCGTACATTCGCTCACTCGGGACTACGGGGAGGGAGAAGAGGTGGGACTTGATGACCTCCAAGGTCCCCTTCAACTGCGAGTCTCAGATTTGACTGAAGAGGTAAACAAGACTAGAAACATGGATTACAGCCCGGGCGGGTATGTTTAGCGTCCGGGGTTTCACTAGCAGGGACGTTTTGGCTGCAGACTGACAGTAGACAGCTGGAGAGAAACTGCAGAGAAGAGACTCAGCCCTCCGCAGCTGAGAGACCTAAGGGAAGTGGTTGGGGGGCTCAGCGCTGCTAAGGTCAAGGAACAATCGAGTCCCACTACATCGTCTGTTTATATTTCCTGTGCCAAATCAAGATCTATGGGCGTGCTGTGAGAGAAGACGACCGTGGTGAACTCAGAAACTTGCTAGTGTACACGCGAAAGCCTCGTCTACCCCTTAGCGTTAACCTCCGACAGAGGACCCGCGGCGCAGGCGCAAAGGTTGAGTTCGCGGCCCTCTTCGACTGCAAAGAGCCAGGAGCCAGAACGGACGTGACGCACGGGGTCGCATCCAGGCAGACTAGCCGACCCGAACGCGGAGGTCCAGGCAGGCTAGCCGAGTTCTGAGAGCGTCGAGTCAGAACAGGGGCGGGGAAGGAGGCGGGGAGGAGTTTTGGGTCAGCGGCGCGCCCCCTGCAGGTGGGAGTAGAGCACTCCGCGCTTTGCCCGGCGGCCCAACGCGAGGCAGCAACAGTGTTCCCCTACCTGGGTGCAACCACAATGATCTTCCTGAAACATACTTCAGATCCAGTTCCTCTCCCATTCAAGAGCCTCCACAGCCATCCCAGAATAAAGTCCAAAGTCCTTAGTTTGGTATTCATGGCCTTGCACAATCAGGCCTACTTATCTTTCCCGGTGTGCTGCTGCTGCTGCTAAGTCGCTTCAGTCGTGTCCGACTCTGTGTGACCCCATAGACGGCAGCCCATCAGGCTCTACCGTCCCTGGGATTCTCCAGGCAAGAACACTGAAGTGGATTGCCATTTCCTACTCCAATGCATGAAAGTGAAAAGTGAAAGTGAAGTTGCTCAGTACTCAGGCAAGAGTACTGGAGTGGGGTGCCATTGCCTTCTCCGTCTTTCCCGGTATATCTCTCACTAAAAATGAACTACTAATGCCTTCCACTCCAGAACCATATTAATGCAGGTCTCAAGAGACAGCCCGGAGAAGGCAATGGCAACCCACTCCAGTACTCCTGCCTGGAAAATCCCATGGATGGAGGAGACTGGTAGGCTGCAGTCCATGAGGTAGCTGAGAGTCGGACACGACTGAGCGACTTCACTTTGACTTTTCACTTTCATGCATTGGAGAAGGAACTGGCAACCCACTCCAGTATTCTTGCCTGGAGAATCCCAGCGACTGGGGAGCCTGGCGGGCTGCCGTCTAAGGGGTCGCACAGAGTCAGACGCGACTGAGGCGACTTAGCTGTAGCAATGCCTCCTATAAACCCATTTTATCTCTTGTTTCTTGCCTATTCTGTTCCACCTGCCAGAAATGCCCTTAATCATTTTCCTCCAATCCCACCACAGCGTCATCCCACCTCCCCAAGACTCATTCACTTTGAAACTCTTATCCAGGCTGGAGACCCCAGCTTTATATGCTACCTTCTCTCAGAAGTCTTTCAGCCCCCATTTAGGATTCTTCACCTGAAACTTCAGAGTCCAACAGGCATAAGAAACAGGAGTTTCAGCCATCGATAGAGTTAAAGTCTTCTCTTCCAGCTGTATATGCTATCTTCATGTGTCCCCTCCACCTTTCTTCCCAATCTCCACTTTCAATTTTGTTTTTCCAAATACTGTCTCGAGAAAATATCTCAGAGAAAGTAGTGGCTGATAAAGCTATTGGATACCCATCCTCTATCACTTTCAGTAAATATCTTGATTCTCTGTCTCTCTCCCTACCTGCCTTTCTCTGGCAAAGAGGGGGGGGGGAGCAATGTAGGTACAATTAGAATACATGATCAAAGGTCTCCAAGATAAATGGGGCTATTCCTGGTACTTTTTTTTTTCCCCCAGATTCCTGCAGAGTCCAATTTTTGGCAAAAGTCTCTTTCCAATTGATTCAAGTTGTAATGGCTCCTCAAGCCGATCGCACCCCAATCCAATACAACTTTAATAGAATTCCCAGCAGTTTGTCATGGAACTTGAACTGGTTTTAAAGTATATATGGAACAGAAAAAAAAATTTTCCTCTGTATAAGAGCAGAATAGGGGAAATTGACTTACCAGATATGAAGACATCGTATAGCCAGAGTAATTAAAGCAATGTGGTACTGGATCATGAACAGACAAACCAACCAATGGATCCATAGAAGGCCAAATATATTGAAACTTAATTCATAACACAGCAAGCCTTGCAGATGAGTGAGGAAAGGATATACTTTTCAATAAATGAAATATGCACAATTGATAAATATGTATATAAAGAAATGAAATTACATCCCTAACTCACACCCTGCCCAAAACAACCCCATGTGGATAAAAGACTTAAATGTGAAAAACAAAACTATAAAATTATGAGAGGAAAATAAAGAGTATCTTTATGATCTCAAAGTAGGAAAATATTTCTCAAATAATACACACACAACACAAATCACAAAGGAAAATAATGATAAATTTAATTTTATTAAAACTAAGAACCTCTGTAAATTAAAATAAGGCATAAAAAAACTAAAAGGACAAGTCATTAAGTAAGAGAAAGTAGTTGCAACTCATATAACCAAAAAAGAATTGGTATCCAAGACAGATGGTTTACTTCAGAGGAAATGATGGTTAGATGTTCACCTCACTAGCAATCAGAGAAAAGCAAGTTAAAACCACAATAAAATATTACTTCACATGTATTGAATTAGCAAAAACTTAGAAGTTGAACAAAACTTAAAATTGTCATCCACTCCCATGTGAAAAATAAATGATTACAACCAGTTTATAACTATTTCTTTTCTTGAAAAGTGAATATGGGCATGACCTATATAAACTGGCATAGATTTATTCCCACGGTATATGTATCCCAGAGAAGTTCCTCACTGTATCATTTCGTATAGCATGAACAGTAAAATGGGTCTTCCCTGGTGGCTCAGTGGTAAGGAATCTGCCTGCAAGGCAGAAGACATGACTTCGATCCCTGGGTCAGGAAGAGTCCCTGGAGAAGGAAATGGCAACACACTCCAGTATTCTTTCTTGGGAAATCCCATGGACAGAGGAGCCTGGCGGGCTACAGTCCATGGGGTCACAAAAGTTTCAGATACAACTTAGCAACTAAACAACAACAACAACAAACAGTAGAACGGGCAAATAAATTGTAGAATGCTATAGAGCAGTGAAAATGAATGAACCACAGTACATAATCCTCCAAAATTCACTGAGCCCCAAGCTCCAGTACGAAGGTGTTCGGAGATTGGGTTTTGGGAAAGTGGTTAGGACATGAGGGTGGAGCCCTCAGAAATGAGGTCAGTGCCCATGTAACAAACCACAGAGAAAGCGCTCTTCCCTTCCGCCGTGTGACGACAAGAGAGAAGACAGTTCTCTCTTAACCAGGAAGCAGGCTTTCAGCAGACCCTGAATCTGAAGATCTCCTTCCAGCCTCAAGAACTGTGAGAAATAAATTCTCGCTGTTTATAAGCCATCCGGTCTATGGTATTCTGTTATAATAGCCCAAAAGAGCTAAGACACATATCAATTTAGGTGAATTCTTTAAAAATAATACTGATAGTATATAAATGTGCCATCACCCTCCAAAGGAAAAAAGAAAAGCAGACCAAAAAACCCCTGAGCAAGACAGGAAACTTCCCACTATATGATTCATTATATAAAGTGCAACAACGACAAAATCAACAAGTAGAACTGTCTTGCATGCAATTTATTGTAATACCCAACCTTTAAGATGGCCCTATGAGCTTTACTAGGCTTCCCTCTTAGCTTAGCTGGTAAAGAACCTGCCTATAATGCAGGAGACCCCGGCTTGATTCCTGGGTTGGGAAGAGCCTCTGGAGAAGGGACACGTTGCCCACTCCAATACTTGTGGGCTTCCTGAGTGGCTCAGTAAAGAGTCCACCTGCAATGCAGGAGACCTGGGTTCGATCTCTCGGTCGGGAAGATCACCTGGAGAAGGGCATAGCAACCTACTCCAGTATTCTTGCCCGGAGAATCCTATGGACTGAGGATCCTGAGGGGCTACAGTCCTTGGAGTCTCAGAGAGTTGGACATGACTGAGCGACTCAGCACACACACACATTTGTATGATTTTCCCAGTAGTCACGTATGGATGTGAGAGTTGGACTACGAAGAAAGCTGAGCATCAAAGAATTGATGCTTTTGAACTGTGGTGCTGGAGAAGACCCTTGAGAGTCCCTCGGACTGCAAGGAGTTCCAACCAGTCCATCCTAAAGATCAGTCCTGGGTGTCCATTGGAAGGACTGACGCTGAAGCTGAAACTCCAATACTTTGGCCACCTGATGGGAAGAACTGACTCATTGGAAAAGACCCTAATGCTGCAAAAGATTGAAGGTGGGAGGAGAAGGGGATGACAGAGAATGAGATGGTTGGATGGCATGACTGACTCGATGGACATGAGTTTGAGTAAGCTCCAGGAGTTGGTGATGGACAGGGAAGCCTGGCGTGCTGCAGTCCATGGGGTCGCAAAGAGTCTGACACGACTGAGCAACTAAACTGAACTGATGAGCCTTACTTCCTGGTACTCATGCCTCAGTATAGACACCACTCCCATGTTGAATAGACAATTTTGTGCAATAGCCACCTGCAAAAATAGGATTTTGCAGAAATTATGTATGTGGCTTCTGAGGCTAAGTCTTAGAAGGCATGACCACTTGAGTGTCTCTCTCTCTCCCCCGATCTCTCATCCTGAGAGAAGTCACTACCATGTTGTGAAGACTCTCGAGCAATCCTCTAGGAGAAGCTCTCACTGACAGAAACTGAGGCCTCCTGCCATCAGACTCAGTATGGAGGCTTGGACCATCTTGGAAATAGATCCCTTACTCCCAGTAAAGTCTTCAGATGAGTGAAATCTCATTCATATCTTGACTCCAATCTTTCGAGAGATTCTGAACCAGAAACACTGAGATAACCCATTTTAAAATCCTTAACTCTCAGGAACTATGAGACAATAAATGCATGTTGTTTCAAGCCACTAAGTTTTGGGGTAATGGGTTATGCAGCATTAGAAAACTAATATTTTTATGGATTCATAAACAAGTGGTAAAATATAATGAAATATTAAAATAATAATAAACTCCTAATGGTGGTTGTGAAGGATGTATGTATATGAAGAGATCTTTAGGATATATTGTAAATTGTAGGAGAAAAATATTAATAAAAAGTGTTTGCAGCTGGGGAGGTTTCATACAATGTTCTAATGAGATACTGGTAATGTTCTATTTCTAACCTGAGTAGTAGGTACACCTCTCTTTATCTTATTTTAAAATTTAAATGCATACACTCTTTGTTGTTGCGTTACAAACACACACTACACACAGAGGAGGGGGTTGACGGCTACAATAGGCCAATAGAGAGAGAGCACAGTGGCTTCATAGACAGTTCTGAACTGACTGCGACAGTCTCAGAAATGCACTTAAGAAATAAAATCAACACGCTTTTGTTTTTATTTTTTGGTTGCATCTTGCAGCCTGTGAGATCCTAATTTCCCAGCTAGAGACTAACCGCCCCCCCACCTCCGACCCTGCTTTGGAAGGCCGAATCCTAACCACAGGACCATCACGGAAGGCCCAAAATCTACCTGCTCTTAATTATAGATCAGAGTTGGAAAAGGCTAGTTTTCCACAAGATCTCAGTTTAGAGACAAACCATATGAAGCATCTGTACTGACTGCCAGTTTCGCTTTTCTGCTCCTCTGCCCAGCAGCAACAGGCTAACATCTCCAAGGTTTCTTAGTCTCAGATACCAAGGGTTGGACAGACAACTGAAGAATAAGAGCTACATTTTGGTTTGAACTCAGGTCGGCCAACTCAAGTCCTTTATTGCTCTCTGTTGCCTTAAGTAAGTTACTTATTATCTATTAACACAACTTATATAATTTGTGTCCAGAGGAAATAACCTCATCAGTCAAGCACCCATTGTATAAGAAGTTCAATATCTTTTTTGTGTTTTAAGATTTATTTATTTAATTCTGGTTGCACTGAATCTTCGTTGCTGTGAGAGGTCTTTCTCTAGTTGCAGGGAGTGGGGGCTACTCTTCATTGCGCAGGCTTCTCATTGCAGTGGTTTCTCTTATTACAGAGCACCAGGTCTAGGTGCGCAGGGCTTCAATAGTTGCAGCCAAACTGAAGTTGAACGGTTCTATGAAGACCTACAAGACCTTTTAGAACTAACACCCCAAAAAGATGTCCTTTTCATTATAGGGGACTGGAATGTAAAAGTAGGAAGTCAAGAAACACCTGGAGTAACAGGCAAATTTGGCCTTGGAGTACGGAATGAAGCAGGGCAAAGGCTAATAGAGTTTTGCCAAGAAAATGCACTGGTCATAGCAAACACCCTCTTCCAACAACACAAGAGAAGACTCTACACATGGACATCACCAAATGGTCAATACCAAAATCAGATTGATCATATTCTTTGCAGCCAAAGATGGAGAAGCTCTATACAGTCAACAAAAACAAGACCAGGAGCTGACTGTGGCTCAGATCATGAACTCCTTATTGCCAAATTCAGACTTAAATTGAAGAAAGTAGGGAAAACCCCTAGACCATTCAGGTATGACCTAAATAAAATCCCTTATGATTATACTGTGAAAGTGACAAATAGATTTAAGGGCCTAGATCTGACAGAGTGCCTGATGAACTATGGAATGAGGTTCATGACATTGTACAGGAGACAGGGATCAAGACCATCCCCATGGAAAAGAAATGCAAAAACGCAAAATGGCTGTCTGAGGAGGACTTACAAATAGCTGTGAAAAGAAGAGAGGTGAAAAGCAAAGGAGAAAAGGAAAGATATAAGGATCTGAATGCAGAGTTCCAAAGAATAGCAAGAAGAGATAAGAAAGCCTTCTTCAGTGATCAATGCAAAGAAATAGAGGAAAACAACAGAATGGGAAAGACTACAGATCTCTTTAAGAAAATTAGAGATACCAAGGGAACATTTCATGCAAAGATGGGCTCGATAAAGGACAGAAATTGTATGACCTAACAGACGCAGAAGATATTAAGAAGAGGTGGCAAGAATACACAGAAGAACTGTACAAAAAAGATCTTCACGACCCAGATAATCATGATAATGTGATCACTCATCTAGAGCCAGACATCTTGGAATGTGAAGTCAAGTGGGCCTTAGAAAGCATCACTACGAACAAAGCTAGTGGAGGTGATGGAATTCCAGTGGAGCTGTTTCAAATCCTGAAAGATGATGCTGTGAAAGTGCTGCACTCAATATGCCAGCAAATTGGGAAAACTCAGCAGTGGCCGCAGGACTGGAAAAGTCAGTGTTCATTCCAATTCCAAAGAAAGGCAATGCAAAAGAATGCTCAAACTACCGCACAATTGCACTCATCTCACATGCTAGTAAAGTAAGTCTCAAAATTCTCCAAGCCAGGCTTCAGCAATACGTGAACCGTGAACTCCCTGATGTTCAAGCTGGTTTTAGAAAAGGCAGAGGAACCAGAGATCAAATTGCCAACATCCGCTGGATCATGGAAAAGCAAGAGAGTTCCAGAAAAACACCTATTTCTGCTTTATTGACTATGCCAAAGCCTTTGATTGTGTGGATCACAATAAACTGTAGAAAATTCTGAAAGAGATGGCAATACCAGACCACCTGACCTGCCTCTTGAGAAATCTGTGTGCAGGTCAGGAAGCAACAGTTAGAACTGGACATGGAACAACAGACTGGTTCGAAATAGGAAAAGGAGTACATCAAGGCTGTATACTGTCACCCTGCTTGTTTAACTTCTATGCAGAGTACATCATGAGAAACGCTGGACTGGAAGAAACACAAGCTGGAATCAAGATTGCCAGGAGAAATATCAATACCTTCAGATATGCAGATGACACCACCCTTATGGCAGAAAGTGAAGAGGAACTAAAAAGCCTCTTGATGAAAGTGAAAGAGAAGTGTGAAAAAGTTGGCCTTAAAGCTCAACATTCAGAAAATGAAGATCATGACATCCGGTCCCATCACTTCATGGGAAATAGATGGGGAAACAGTGGAAACAATGTCAGACTTTATTTTTTTAGACTCCAGAATCACTGCAGATGGTGACTGCAGCCATGAAATTAAAAGACGCTTACTCCTTGGAAGAAAAGTTATGACCAACCTAGACAGTATATTCAAAAGCAGAGACATTACTTTGCTAACTAAGGTCCGTCTAGTCAGGCTATGGTTTTTCCTGTGGTCATGTATGGATGTGAGAGTTGAACTGTGAAGAAGGCTGAGCACCGAAGAATTGATGCTTCTGAACTGTGGTGATGGAGAAGACTCTTGAGAGTCCCTTGGACTGCAAGGAGATCCAACCAGTCCATTCTGAAGGAGATCAACCCTGGGATTTCCTTGGAAGGAATGATGCTGAAGCTGAAGTTCCAGTACTTTGGCCACCTCATGCGAAGAGTTGACTCATTGGAAAAGACTCTGATGCTGGGAGGGATTGGGGGCAGGAGGAGAAGGGGACAACAGAGGATGAGATGGCTGGATGGCATCACGGACTCGATGGACGTGAGTCTGAGTGAACTCCGGGAGTTGGTAATGGACAGGGAGGCCTGGCGTGCTGCGATCCATGGGGTCGCAAAGAGTCGGACACGACTGAGCGCCTGAACTGAACTGAACTGAACTGAGGGCTCAGTAGTTGTGGTACTTGGGCTTAGTTGATCCAAGGCATATGGAATCTTCCCAGATTAGGGATGAACCTGTGTCTCCTTCATTGGCGGGAGGATTCTTATTCACTGTCTCACCAGGGAAGTCCAGAAGTTCAATATCTGAATATAAGTAACCATGATACGTATTTCAAAGGTTAATTAAAAAACATTTTTTTAATACTTTGCATTTAATATATCCACATGATTCATGAAGTGTCTTTTCTACCATCAGCTATAGTGCTTCCCTGCAGTCTCCTAGCAGATAACCATTTTCAGTAGTTTCTTATGCATTCCTCCTGAGTGTGTTGATGCAAACACAAATATAATATTTTAACAGAAAAGTTTCAAAACCAGGACAAAGACTCCCATATACCTTTCATGCAGACTCAGCCAATTTTAACATTTTGGTTCGTTTGCTCTATCATTTCCTCTCTGTCTCGCTCTCTGTCCTAGTTTCATTATATACAATGAAACACACACACACACATACATAAGTGTGTGCATAGTATTTCTTCAGAATTACTCGAGACCATTTGTACACATCATCCCCCTCTACCCCAGCCATTTTTCAGTGAGTCAGAGTGCATTTCCTAAGAACAAAGACTATAGTTGCACAATCATAGTCAAATCATTAAATTCAGAAAGCTAACATGGATACAATGCTATCATCTGATCTATAGATTTTCTTAAAATTTCACTGATTGTCCTTACAGTGTTCTTTACAGAGATGGTTGTTCCTGGTCTAGGGTCCTACGCAGGATCATATACTGCACTTGGATTTTGTGTCTATTTAGTTCCGGAGTGGCTCCTCAGTTTCGTCTTTTATGGTATTGCCATTTCTACAGCTGATAGGCCATTTTGTCTTACAATTTCCCTCAGTTTGGGTTTGTCTGACATTCTCCCAGGGTAAGATTCAGGTTTTTGCATTTGGGATATGAAAAGCAAATATGTGTGGTATCTTTCATTCTGAGTGTGTCACAGCATGGGGACATAATGACAGTTTGTCCTGTCATCTGTGATACTAATTTTGATTACTTGGTTAAGGTGGAGCCAACCAAGTTTCTCCAATACAAAGTTCTTTTACTCTGTAATTAGTAACATGTACAAATATACGTTATTTTTAAAAATAGCTTTGAATGCATGCATGCCAAGTCACTTCAATCATGTCCAACTCTTTGCCAGCCAACGAACTGTAGCCCACCAAGCTCCTCTGTCCATGGGATTCTCCAGGCAAGAATCCTTGAGTCGGTTTCCATGCTCTCCTCCAGGGGAATCTTCCCAACCCAGGGATCGAACCCAGTGTCTCCTGGGGCTCCTGACTTACAGGCAGACTCTTTACTGCTGAGCCATCAGGGAAGCCCCAGAACAGCTTATTGAGTTATAATTCATACATTATGCAATGCACCATTGAAAGCTTTCAAATCAATGTTTTTGTTTGTTTGTTTTTAGTATATTCACAGTTATTCAACCACCACCACAATCAATTCTGGAATACTTTTTATCACCCCGAGAGAAACTTCACATTCGTTAGCAGTCATTCCCCATTTCTCCCCTACCTCCACAGCTCAGAGCGAACAATAATCTACTTTCCATAGATCTGACCATTCCGTAAAGTCCCATCAGTGTAATCATACAAAATATGGTCTTCTGATTGACTTCTTTCACGTAACATACTGTCTTCAAATTTCCTTCACGTTAAGCGTATATCAGCATTTCATTTCCTTTTATTATTGAATAATATTTCATGGTATGGATATTTTATTTACCCATTCATCAGTTGATGAACATTTGGATTATTTCTACTTTTTGACTATACTGAAGAATGCTATTATGAACATTCATGTACAACTTTTTGTGCAAACTTGTGTTTTAATTTCTCCTGAGTATGTATCTAGGAGTAGAATTGCTGGGGCATATGGTAACCTTATGTTTAATCTTTTGAAGAACTATCAGACTGTTTTTCAAAGTGGTGACACCACTTTATTGAATACATTTCAACCAGTAATGTATAAAGTTTACAAGTTCTCCATACCTTATCAATATCTTGTTATCATATATCTTTTTTACTGTAACCATCCTAATAGATATGGCATGCTAGCATGCTAAGTCACTTCAGTTGTGTCCAGTTCTTTGTGACCCTATAGATTGTAGCCCTCCGGGCCCCTCTGTCTATGGGATTCTCCAGGCAAGAATACTGGAGTGGGTTACCATTTCCTTCTCCAGGGGATCTTCTCGGCCCAGGGGTCAAACCTGTGGTTTTTCTGTCTCCTGCATTGGCAGATGGGTTCTTTACCACAAGTGCCACCTGGGAAGCCCCAGTAGATATGGAGTGGTATATGTCACTGTTCTTTTGATTTGCATTGCGCTGATGGCTAATGATGTTGAGTATCTTTTTATGTGCTTTTTGGCCTTTCATATATCTTCTTTGCAAAGATCTCTATTCACATCCTCTGTTCATTCTTTAATTATGCTATCTTTTTATTATTGAGCCTTAAGTGTTCTCTGTATACTCTGGATACAAGTCCCTTATCAGATCCATGATTTGCAAATATTTTCTCCCATTCTATCATTTGTCTTTTTACTTTATTGATGTGTCCTTTAAGGACCAAAAAATTATAAGTCAATTAAGTCTAATTTATCTATTTTTGTTGTTGCTGCATGTGATTTTGGTGTAATATCTAAAAAAGGCTTTGCCTAATCCAAGGTCAGGAAGATTTTTCCCTATATTTTCTCCTGAGTTATAGCTTCATTTCTTAGATTTAGGTTTATGATCATTTTGAGTTAATTTTTGTGTATGGTGTGAAGAAGGGGTCTAGTTTTATTCTTTGCAGATGAATATCCAGTTGTCCCAGCATGATTTATTGAAAAGGCTATTTTTTCCCCATTGAACTGTCTCGATGTCATTGTTGTTGTTTAGTGGCTCAGTTGTGTCTAACTCTTTTGCAACCCCATGAAATGTAGCCCACCAGGCTCCTCCATCCAAGAAATTTCCCAGACAAGAATACTGGAACGGGTTGCCATTTCCTTCTCCAAGGGATCTTCCCAACCCACATAGCGAACCTGTATCTCCTGCATTGGTAGGCGGATTCTTTCCCACTGAGCCACCAGAGAAGCTCAAGATTACTGGAGTGGATTGCCATTTCTTTCTCCAGAAGATCTTCCTGACCCAGGGATCCAACCCATGTCTCCTGCACTGGCAGGTGGATTCTTTACCAGTGGCTTATGGTAAAGAATAAAAGCCACTAGGGAAGCCCTCTTAATGTCATTACCGAAAATTAATTGACATAAATGTCAGGGTTTATTTTGGGACTCTGAATTCTATTCCATCAAACTATTTAAGTTTATGCCAGAGCTATATTGTCTTGATTACTGTACCTTGTAGTAAGTTTTAAAACAAGGAAGTATGAGCTCTTCAAATTTGTTCTTCTTTTGCAAGATGGTTTTGGCTATTCTGAGCCCCTTGTGATTCTATATGAATTTTATGATCAACTTTTCAATTCCTGCAAAAAAAGGGTACTTGGATTTTGATAGGATTTGCATTGAATCTATAGAATAGTTTGGTGAGTATTGCCATCTTAACAATATTGACTCTGCTGATTCATGAACATGAGCTGTCTTTCCATTTATATAATTTTAAAATTCTTTTAATAATATTTTATAGTTTTCACACTTTTTGCTTCTTTTCTTAAATGTATTCCTAAATATTTTATTCTCTTTGACTCTATTGTAAATTTTAAAAATATTATTGTCAGATTGTTTATTGGTGGTATATAGAAATACAACTGATTTTTTTAAATTTATCTTGTAGCTTCAAACAGTGCTAAACTCCTTTAGTATGTCAAAAAATATATACTATTACATTCCTATTTTATTAACAAATTATAGCAAATACTGTTTTGCACCTTTTTTCTACATTTAATGATTTATCTTAAAAAATTCTCCAAATCCATACATAAAGAACACTTTCATGTTTTTATAGCATAAATATAATTTTATTAAATAGATATACAATAATTTATCTTATTAATCTTCTGAGGGACATTTGGTTTTTCGGCGGGGGCGGGGGAGACATGTGCTTCTTTTCCCTAACCTTTGATTAGAAACAGTGGTGGAATAAGTAAAATTATTTTGCTTGTATTCAAATATATCTGAGTACAAATTCCCTGAAGAAGGATTTCTGGGTCAATGGGAACATATATTTGCAATTTTGATAAATATTGACAAACTAGAGGGCTGATTATTTAATGTTCTCAGTGTCTTTGGGGGTGCTCATTAGGAGTGGTATAGTAATAATAAGACAAAGGATAAAATTTTAGTTACCTAATAGTTAATATTCCTATCATGTTAGTATCCATAAGGACTTTGAAACAATGTTTTGAGTTTCTCTTACGTCATACCTTATACCTTGAAGTGGTAATGCTTTCTGAACTGAATAAGACAAGTGATTTTTAAAATACTATTGCCTTATTACATGTTCATTCTATAAAGTGTGTGGCTTAATTACAACATATAAATTTATTACAAAAGCAAGCCACTGTCAATCTTCGTATATCAGGGTTGTTACCTTACTGAGAGCTTAGATGATCTGCCAGGCTAGTGGAGTGACCCTAGATTTTATTAGACAAACACACATGATCTACAAAGCACTTGTTTTCTTCCAAGAATGTATGTAAAGAAAATGTTAGAACAAATCAGGCCAGTTGGTCAGTTGGCATTTCTGAAAATGTATGGCTTTACATCCATATCATTTTTTTAATTTAAAAAAATTGTAAGGACTTAGCACATAATTTGTTTTACAGGTAACACTGATGCTAACTTGTATGAGAGACATGGAGATGCTGTGTATCTCAGTTGCCCCTTCAGGAAGGGACTTCTTCAGACTTCCCTGGCAGTCCAGTGATTAAGACTGCCCTTCCCCTCCAGGGTGTGTGGGTTCAACCTCTGGTTGGGGAACTAGGATCCCATATGCTGCATAGTGTGCACCCCCTGAAAAAAATAAAAAAGGACTCCCTCTAAGGACTGTGAAGTTAACTGACAGTATCTAGCTGTTAACTCCTTCAAGTTTCCTTCAGCTTTCGGGCCAAGGTCACACTCTACTTGAGGTAGCCTTAATCAATGGCTGAGCAAGATAGTGGAACCAAAGATGGGCAGTCTCCACCCAATGCAGAACTCCCCTAATGGGCAGTCTTTCTCTGGACCTCCCCATTGCAATGACTGAGCTGTTGGCAGATTTGCACTGTGGTCTGAGGGCTTCTCTACCCAGACCAGCTTCCTCCTTTTTCCTTTCACAGATGTTACTTCTCAATAAGCCTCCTGTACTCTTAACTTCATTTCAGTTTCTGCTTCCCAGTAGACTCAACTGATACATTAGTATAGAGAACTATTTTATAGGACATCAACTGATATTTTAAATCCTGATGCATCCATATAAGCTGTTGAAATTCATTGATTTCAGGAATACCTCGATAATTTTCCAAACTACTTTCTTGTAGTATGTGCAGAAATGGATATAGCTCTGAAGCTCTAAGAGCTTGCAGTTTACCCTAATTTTGATCATGCTCCTTAAGCAGAGTTTACTTATGAAAAATACAGCTAAAGCATCCAAACTTCCTCACATCTATTCTTCCTTGACAGCTTCTGACAGAGGAGAAATAAAGAGAAAAATCTCTTCATTTTTTGTCCAATAAACTACTAGCAACTCTGAAAAAAGAAAGAGAAAGAAAAAAATACAAAAACAAAATAACATATCCTGTCAACCCTTGTGCAACAGTTGATTTCCCTAAATCTTTGAAAACTACTTATACATGCATGATTTATGAAGACAATGCCAGGAAAACAGTTTCATAAGGGTTATATTAAAATTTTCTTTCCCTGAGGCAGAACTGCTGCTTCGGAATTGTTTTCCTCTTAACCTTCTTTGTGTGAAAACAAAAAAGTTTGCCTTGATTTACCGTGTGTATAGTTTTTGTTTTCTCAACTCTAATGCAGAAGTTAAAACAGTAAAAACCTAGGGATGGAAAGCAACAAGGGCAAACAATGAAGAACTGAATTTTGATTTGCTCAGCTGATCCGGCAAAAATAGGTTTTCTTATGACTGAGAATTCAGGGGAGACAATCCTCATGAAGTATGCTGTTATAATATCCCTTTTAGTTGTTCATTGATTTTAGTTAGGAGAAGGTGGAACGTATTCTGCAGGTGTAACAGAGAAGAAAATAACTGAAATGGAACCCTTGTGCTGAATGGTTCTTGCTCAGTTCTTGTATGGCTGTTCCTGGTTCTTGTTAACTTTTATTGTCATTTGGAATTGAACTTTAAAATTACATTTCTACTTGACTATCGCTGAGGAAAAGAAAAAGCTTTTTTTTTTTATTTTTAATATAGTTGTCTTCAATCTTGGTCCCGTGTTTAACTCTTTCATTTGTTCCAGTACTTTTCCTTTTAAAACTCAGTGACTTTGATTCTGTTTATAATCATTTTATATGCAGACCATGATGATTTTGCCTCCAGGCTTTTCATTAAAGTGGCTGGAGAGGGACCCAGGCAACTTCTGGACCCCATAACCACTCTGCCTTGACCAAAACTGAGAATGCTGCCACCGGTGATGTTGAATCCTGCTGAATCAAGAAGTCATCTGCCAAATTCATAAGAAGCTGCTGCTATATCCGTGGGCCCCAGAACCTCACCACCTCTGCCCCAGGGGACCCCAACAAAGCAGATGCTCTGCACACTGCCTTTCTCCACAGAGGACTCAGTTCCAGGTCAAAGCCTCACACAAGTGCTTCTATTTAATTGAAACCAAATCACATCTTGAGCACTCACCACACGAGAGCCTGGGAAACAGCTGGTGATCTTCCATGTGTGCACTCATTCTGGAGCATACCAATATGCAGTATCTCCTACAGTATTCTTCTTTTGACTAATTTCATTTATTTACTTATTTATTTTTGGCTGTACTGGGCCTTCACTTCTACGCAGGCTTTTCTCCACTTGCGGCTGGAGGGGCTCCTCTGCAGCTGGAGTGTGCGGACTTCTCACTGCGGTGGCTTCTCTTGTGTGGAGCACAGGCTCTGGGGCGTATATGGGCTTCTGCAGTTGCGGCTCCCCGGCTCTGGAGCACAGGCTCAGTAGTTGTGGTGCACAGGCTTAGTTGCTCCACAGCATGTGGGATCTTTCTGGATCAGGGATCAAACCCATGTCTCCTGCATTGGCAGGCAGATTCTTTACCACTAAGCCACCAGACAAGCCCTCCTACAGGGTTCTTTAGCACAGCTAGAAAGTCTCCTTCAATTCCTTTTAAAATTGTGATAAAATACACATACATGAAATTTACTGTTTACCACTTTTTATTTACCACTTTTAATTGTAGAGTTCAGTGGTGCTAAGTGTACTCACATTATTGTGCGACCAATCTCCAGAACTCTCTCATCTTATAAAACAGAAACTCTGCACAAATGAAATAGCTACTCCTCGTTTTCCCCTTTCCCTCAGTGTCTGTCAACCATCACTGTACTTTCTGTTTCTGTGAGGTTGACTTCTCTAGTTAACTTACATAAGTAGAATCATACAGTATTTATCTTTTGGGGACTGGCTTAGTTCACAGAGTGTAATGAATTCTACTTTCATCCACGTTGTAGCATGTATCAGAGTTTTTTTCCTTTTAAAAGTTGAACAGTATTTCATTGTATGTATATACCATGTTTTGTTTATTCATTCATCTGTTGGCAGACACATGGGTCCCTTCTACCTGTTATTGTGAACGATGCTACTTTGAACACGGATGTGGAGATATGTTTTTGCAATCTTTCTTTCAATAATTTTGGATATATACCCTTCCTTCTATTTTCTTCCATCTAAGAGTTTTTAAATGGCAAGAGATACTGAATTTGTTCAGTTTTTCAATTTCTATAACAGGTTATGTTTTTTAAGAAGTCACAGCATTATGTCCAATCCCCCACACTTGACACCTTTTCCATGGAGTTGGTATCATCTCTCCCTGAACCTGGAAAGATCTTTTGATTGCCTGGACAAATTGAGTATGCCAGAAGTGACACTATATTACTTTTGAAACTGGGTCATAAAATTTCCACACTTTTACTTTTTTCTCTTGGGATGTTCATTTTTGGAATCTTTCAGCCATGCTATGAGAAAGTTCAGATTTACCCATGGAGAAAGTACCTGGAGAGGCATGCATCGATTTTCCACCTGACAGTCCAGCTGAGGTCCCAGCCGGTAGCCAGCACCAGGTGCTAAATTCTGTCCCTCAGTCATGAAGTCATCCCAGGCTTCGAGTCTCCTTCGTCCGTCTCTAGACATTGTGGAGCAGAAACAAATGGTCTCTGTTATGCTCTGCCCTGATTACTGACCCTCAGAATCCAGGAGTGTAACAAAATGGTTTCATGCCACAAAGTTTGTGATGGTTTGTTACACAGCAATAGATAACTGATACCATATCTTGTGATATGGTCATTTGGTTATTTTTCTTTCATTTGTTGATGTAATATTTAAGTACTCATATATTTTAGAATAAACTGTTCTTGTTCATATTGTATTAGTCTGTTAATAAACTTCTGGATTTAGTTTGCTAATGTGAGGGAGATAAAAAGATGATTATTTTAAAACAAAATTGGCTTTCTAAGGGGAAAGGCAACATAATTCATATCAGAAGTGGAAATATTCATACTGCTCCCTTGTATTTTCAGGAAAGTCTCCTACTATCTTTTCTTCTTTCCTTATTTAGCTTAAATTCCATAATTACCACTCTGATTACTCCCTTGAAAATACTTTGCATTGCCTTGCCTCTCTCTTTTTTCCACACTTGCCTTGCAAAAAGTCTGGCCTCAGATAATCCCAACCATGTACTCGTTCTGTGTCTGCGCATGCGTACTTGCACAGTGCTATAGAACCATACAGTTGCCTAGCAGGCATCACCTTCATTTCAGGACCACAAACCTCCCAAGGACTGACTATCACTAGGAAGTCGACTGAATCCCTTGTAAATTCTATACATCCATCTTTAGAGCACCTAATTTCCACCTTTCCCCCTTTACTTACACTTTATTTCTCCCACCCATTTCCACTTCTCTTTTGCTTTTAATTTTGACTTTTATTAATAAAATCAAAATCATCAACCCAGAGCTCACTCATCTTGCCATATCCCTCTCCTACATCTGAATGTACAGACCTCACTCTACCACCCTGAGCTTCTACTCTCAAACTAGTCTGGTTACAGCCAAAGAAAACTAGCACTTTAAGAGCATTTCTAATCTCCCAGATTCCTTACTTATATTTTAGTTTATGAAGCGGGTGTTAGTATCCCCGCTTTTCCAAGGAGAAAATTGAGATCCTGCTACTTTGAGCGTGTTGCCCTCCATCACCCAGTGCAAAGCGGTCAGCTGACTCCAAGGTCAGCACTTGTTTTACTCCGTCCCAGTTTCCTCGTGCCAAGAACTGGGTGTAAGCTGCTGTTTCAGATTTATCTTTTGGAAAAATGAGACTGTTCAAGAGAGGAAAGTTCCAACAGCTTCATTCTTTAATCTTTTGAAGGACACCAGTGTGTAAGGCTGTTGTCAGGTCCAGCTGGGGCTACCAGCAGGCTCTGACTTGAAGAGGTCCCCTTGCTCAATCCAGTTCTTGTTCTTCAGCATTTTGTTTTTAGCAGGTAAATATGACCATTAGTCACGATTCAACTCCTACCTTTAAAACTCAGTACTAGAAAAAAGAATCCTTGGCCTAAGTTCATGAACCCAAAAGCAGGTTTCCAAGTTTGTGGTCTATGCAGGTACCACTCTCTACTTGGGCACCTTAAATGCTCTAAAAAATAAGACCAGCACTAAGTCTTCCAAAAATGAGACCAGTGCTAAGTCAATTTAGCATGCTATAACACCCTCAGAAGGAGAAAAAAAAATGCTGTTTTCTACAATTTTGCAAATCTTTTCAATTTTGAAATATTAGGACATTTTCTTAAAGTCAAAGAAATAAATATGTATGCATCGGTGCACTTTGGAATATCTTTAATTATATGTTTCTGTCATTATATAATTATCATGGAATGCAGGTGAGCCAAAGACTGGACATACTTCTCCCCAGGGCTCTCAATCTGGCACATCTGATCTAGGCTTTTATTCTTTTTTTCATTTTAATATTTTCTTTATTTATTTTTGGCTGGATCAGGTCTTAGTTGCATCATGTAGGATCTTTTGTTGTGGCCCGTGGGCTTCTCTCTCATTGCAGCACATACAGAGATGTTCTGCGGCCCGTGGGACCTTAACTCCCCAACCAGGGATCAAACTCTTTTAGCCTGCATTTCAAGGCAGATTCTTAACCACTGGACTGCCAGGGAAGTCCCTGAGCTTTTATTCTAAAAGCAGCAGCCCAGCTGTGTGTAATTAGCTGCTCATTCCTGTTTGGTTCTTTTCCACCCTGTGGACTGTAGCTTTCCAGGCTCCTTTCCATGGAATTCCCCAGGCAAGAATACTGGAGTGGCTTGCTATTCCCTTCTCCAGGGGTTCTTCCTGACCCAGGGATCAAACCTATATCTCTTGCCCCTCCTGCATTGGCAGGTGGGTTCTCTACCCCTCAGCCAACCGGGAAGCCCCTTGAGAATTCCAAAGTTCCTTGGAGACGAGAGCTAAGGAGCTGGACACTGCAGACCCAGAATAGTGGGTCTACACTGGAAGGCTTTCTCTGGTCGGTCCTCCGTTCCTAGCTCTATAACATTCACTGTGACAAAGGGTGATAAATGAGTATCCTGCTATGGTATAAGAGTGTGAAGTAGTAGGAGGCGGAGGTAAAAATTCATGAAATCGCTTGTGGTAAAAAATTCACAAAGCATGTGGTAAAAATTTACAAAAAAAATTGTTTCCCAGAACTGCATCATTTTGGCCTTACCAGTTTTGCTGAAAGTAATATATAATACATTTGCAACATAAGGAAAAATGAAAGCAAGTCCAGTTTCTCTGGGTCATCTACTTCTTTCCCACCTGACAGACAGGCTCTGCTGTCAAGATGCCCAGAACTTCACTTCACCCTGGCGGTCTCTAGGATTTAGCTCTCTATTCCTTACCCAAGTCCCAAGTCTTACTCCGCTAGTTCATTACCACCTAACTCCAAATGCCTGTTTCATCAGAGATTCTGATTTCACTGAACCGTGTAATCTTCCATTTGTCTGCCCAGTCTCCTTCCCTACTTCTTCCCGGGAGAGTTTCCCTTTAGAGAACCACCCTCCCTGCATTGCATACACATTAAGATGGTCTGCTCTTCCTTGGTTGAAAGGATTTTCATTATGAAATTCACATAAAAAGCTAGAAACTGCAGAGATGATCTTTATTCCCCTCATATATTTATTTTTTATGGAATTTGTCAATATTACAGAGTTCTTGCACTGCCAAACCATGCCTGAGAATTCAAAGAAATAAATCTGAATTTCAACTGGCAGCCTCATCCACCCATTATACAGGAGAATAAAACTTGATTCATGTTGATAACATCGCAACTTTTTAAAAAAGTTACAACAAGGGTTGGAATTTTTAAATCTCTTGCAGGTCTTCAGATTTCTAGGACAGTATGCCATGAAATAACAGTTCCACATAGTCAACTCAGTTCATTCCTCAATAACATAACCCCCAACAAAATTTCACTGGGAAAAAAATGCATACTTTTTAGGGGAAATATGTGGCTCAAAGTCCAAGAGATTATTTGCTAAGATTTTTGGTTCCCAAATGAAGACTTCAGTTTAACCAAGAATCCCTTGTTTCTCAATCATCCAACCTCTCCCTGGCTGGCTCATTCATCCAAACACATCAGAATGTAGACATCTTGCCTGCCACTTTAAATAATGCCAACATTGTTGCCCAGATGCGGCTGGCAGGTCTTGCTAGGTGATACCACAACCCTCCAAAGGAGTGTGACTCCTGCGCTGACACTCGTATCGAGACTGAACTCCTAGAGGTAAATGCCCCCACGTCAAGATATTTCTACCTACCGATTTGCTTCACTCCCGCCAGTAGAAAGTCTGCAGCACCTGCATTTGGCAGAGGGATTTATTGTAGAGA
Source organism: Ovis aries (assembly GCF_016772045.2). Taxonomy (NCBI): domain Eukaryota; kingdom Metazoa; phylum Chordata; class Mammalia; order Artiodactyla; family Bovidae; genus Ovis; species Ovis aries. The sequence goes on along the minus strand of NC_056056.1, from coordinate 85,054,032 downwards.
AATCCAGACTCTGCATCAGATGGTTCCAGGCTACTCTGAAGGATTTTTATTGAATCAAACATACAAATAGGAAATTATCAGATTGTCTCATTAAACGGAAAAACTTTTCAGTAATCTTGGGTAACTTCCTCACATCCCTTTGCAGAACGGAACATAACTGGATAGTTTAAGTTGTAATTATTAAAACCAGAGTTCTACACCACCCGTCTTTCACCTCTGAATCTCAAAATGAATAATGTAAAGACATACCAGCAGGTTGAGAGCAAAGCTACTCTGGGCAATCACTGCATCAGCGTGTACACTCAGTCGCCAAGTCATGTCCGACTCTTTGCAAGCCCACAGTCTGTAGCCGGCTAGGCACCTCTGTCCATGGGATTTTCCAGGCAAGAACACTGAAGAGGATTGCCATTTCCTTCTCCAAAGGATTTTCCTGATGTAGGGGTCAAACTTGAGCCTCCTGCATTGACAGGCAGATTCTTTACCACTGAACCTCTTGGGAAGCCCAATTACCGCATCTATAGAATGTCTAATACCTTCAACATTTGGGCACATGTGTATTGAGAACCCTTGTCAAACATCATGCAAAGATCTGGGAATCTTAAATGGATTTTAGGTTGAGGCTCTGCTCACATTGCTTTGGACTTGTAAGGACAGGTCAGTGAATCCCTTGACCTGAGCAGAAACCACACTCTTTCTACCTCAGTTTTCTGTGCTATTTAGACCTGATCCAAAGGAGGCTGTAGCAGCTCCTAAAGCGGAGCCTCCATAATTACTGTCCTTTACATCAAAGCCTATTTGGTTTCACTCAAGGGGCTGGCAAATTCACTAGACTTCAGGTTACTTAACCAAGCAATATGCTCTAAGAACTTTTTCCAAGTCAAAGTTAAAAAAAAAAAAAGGTCTTAATATGGAACATGGAAAAAACACTACCTGAATTAAAAATTACTAAAAGAAAAAAGATTATATTCACCCCCATCCCTTTTCTCATTTGGTGGACCCAAATTTGGTTGAATTTAATTTGTGGTTACCTCAAAAGACAGCCAAAAGTTGAAATGATAAATCAGAGAGAGAGAGAGTGAAGTCACTCAGTCATGTCCGACTCTTTGCAATCCCATGGACTGCAGCCCACCAGGTTTCTCCATCCATGGAATTTTCCAGGCAAGAGTACTGGAGTGAGTTGCCATTTCCTTCTCCAGGTGATCTTCCCAACCCAGGGATTGAACCTGGGTCTCCCACATTGCAGGCAGATGCTTTACTCTCTGATAAATCAGAGCCCTAGACGGATTATCTGAACCGAAAAATTCTTCTGAGGTCCACAAGTTCCAGGAAGTCTAAAGCAACCACAAAGTATTCCTCAGGGATGGAGCACAGGGCAGGTTAATTCAAGTCACTTAGATCTTCACCTTGTACAGAAAATTAGAACCCAGATGGTTGACTTTCTGCAGGATTTCTGACAGAAATCCAGTAGAGGTGCTTTTAGGTTTCACATCAACACTTAATAGCTGTAACCTTCTTATCCAGAAGTTGGGATTCACTTGAAGTTTACATGACCCACAATGAGCACAGCAGATCCGAGATAGTCAACGCATATGGAAGGCTCAATATTTCTAGCTTTCTACATGCTTAGCAGTGGACTACAGGGATGGGAGCTATGTATTACTGTGTATTTCTGGTGGCCCTTGTGGTGATTTCCTTGTTGTGATCAAGAGAGAGAGGTGTTTTCCTTTGAAGACCCTTCAAATGATGCCCATTATAGCTCCAACTCCATTTATTTCTCAGAATGATCTCAAGACTGGAATGGAGAATCTATAAAGGAGGTAAACATGGGCTCCACAGAAACTGCATTGATTATAAAGAGAATTGGTAGCAAAGAAACTGTTTTTTCCCCTGACCAAGTCTCCCTTAGTCTCCCTTGCACAAAATTTTACAAGAGTGGCTTATGGTTTTACATCTAGAAAGAAAGTGACAAGTTGTTTATTTACTTATTTATTTCCACAGGGTAAAGCAATTCCTAGCCCCCTATATAAAGCAGAGTGGCTGCAGCAACACTGACTCTTTAAACCTGTCTTACAACATTTCTTGTTCACATTCTTTTAAAATCTATATTGCTAAGATGCTAAGATAAGCAACTTTCTTAGAAAAAGAAATCCCTTATGCAATGTTATAAAAATAGCTTTCACTAGAGATGGTGTCTCTGTATAGCTATTTTCTGATTTCAGAGCTGCAGTATGCAGTCATTTCTTCCAGCCAAACTTCTTTAGGCTTTATAACACTCTGCCATTAGGCCCACAGAAAACACTTAGTTCAAATTCCTAATTTTATAACTAATGCAGATAGAGACTAAAGAAAAAGCAAGTTAAAAAAAAGAAAAAGAAAAGGCAAGTTATTGCTCAAGGTCGAACAAGTCTGTTAATAGTGGACTTAGAAATAGAGTCCTTGGTCCTAAAGTGTTCCTAAAATTTAGATGTGATCTTGCCTGGCATTTCAGGGAAGGCCTGCCCTTTTCAGATCTCGAGATTCCAGGACTAGATAACAATGTGAACAGTATCTGAATTTAGTCAAGAAGATGTTGGTAATTTCTTCCATTCTGATTAATTTTTTTTCCCTTTTAACTATTTGTTTTAAAAACCTTTTGTGTGTGTGTGAATAATCCGCTCCTTAACAACCCATCATCTTACTGTTTACAACCATAGTTCTCAAAGTATGATTCTGGAACAAGCATCACATGAAAGCTTGATAAAAAAGCCAGTTCTTGGGAACCACCTCAGAACTGCTAAATTCTGGGGACAGCATCCAGCCATCTGTGTTTTAACAAGCATCTAGGTGATTCTGCTGCACACTGACATTTGAGAACTGATTTAGATAATCCCTGATTAGATTAACTGTAACATTGGGGTTGCAATATGGTCAATTTCCATCATTCATTGAAAATTTATTATCTGACATTCTTCTTTTTTATTGAGATATAATTGACAAATAACATTGTAGAGGTATACTTATGACTTGCTGATTTAATATTTACATTGCAGTATGATTACATATATATATATAAATATAGTGTTAGTTAACACCTCCATCAGGTCACATAATTATATCTTGATTGTAGTGAGAGCATTTAAAATCTAGTCACTTAGCAACTCTGAAGTATATAATACAGTATTGCTCACTATAATCACAATGCTGTATATCACATCTTCAGAACTTATTTTCTAACTGCAAATTTATGCCTTTTGACCAACATCCCCAGCCCCTGGTAACTCCCATTCTATACTGTCTTAAGGAGTTCAGCTTTTTTAGATTCCTCCTGTAAGTGACATCTTATATTGTAGTATTTGTCTTTCTCTGACTTATGTCACTTAGCATGATTCCTTCAAGGTCTGTCCATGTTGTCACAAAAGGGAGGATTTCTTTCTTTCTTACGGCTGAGTATTTCATTGTGTGCATACACCACATCTTTATCCGTTCATCCATTGACAGACACTTGGGCTGTTTTCATGTCTTGGCCATTGTGAATAATGATGCAATAAGCATGAGAGAGCAGATATCTTTTTTGATATTCTGCTTTCATTTCTTTCAAATATATACCCAGAAGTGAAATTGCTGGATCATAGGACAGTTGTATTTTCAATTTTTTGAAGAACTTTCACATTGTTTGCCATAGTGGCTACACCAATTTACATTCCTGCAAACAGTGCACAAAGGCTCCCTTTTCTCCACATCCTCACCACGCTCATTATCTCTTGTCTTTTTGAGGATAGCCATTTTAACAGGTGTGAGGTGACAGCTCATTGTGGTTTTTGTTTTGCATTTCTCTGATGATTCTTGATGTTGAACAGCTTGTCTTATACTTGTTGGCTATTTGTATGTCTTTGGGAAAATGTCTATTCAGTTCCTCTGCCCATTTGAATGGGATTTTTGTTGTTGTTGCTGTTACTGAGTTCTATGAGTTTGGATATGAATCACTTATCAGATATATAGTCTGCAAATATTTTCTCCCATTTCTTAAGTTGCCTTTTCATTTTATTGATTGTTTGGTTGGCATTCTTTTACTAATCTTTCCTTTGCTTTGGCCTGAATTTCTCTTTTTTTTTTTTTGTCCCAACCCCCAAGACTATGGATTCACAGACTTTGGAAATTCAGTGTGCTAAAATCAGTTAGAGTTTCCATTCTTTTCAATGTTCAAATAATCCCTTATTTACCTGACATAATCCTCTTCAAACTGTTCCTGAGTTCTTTCCACCTGGCTTCACAAGTTGCTGAGAGCATCCTTGTCATCTGACACAAAAAGATCAATAACTCTTGAGTATTCATTTGCCCATTTTTGTACTGAATCCTGAGGGCAGGAACAAAGTCTGCTATGTAATGTCTACTCAAAGGTAACTGGTATCTAAATAGTGTTCTACACATTAAATGTATTTGAGCAACGTAAGTGAGTTTGGCCATATTTCAGAACGGATAAAAGGCTGTTGAAAATTGTATTGAAATCTCCATTATTCTTAGACTAGGATGATTCAGAGGGGGGGTAAATTGCAGTGCTTTGTGATGACTTTAGGTTATTTAATTTGATTCTGAGTTCTGATCCTTAACAGATAAAAGAGATACTTATTCATACCTGACCAGCACATGCTAGAGACAGTAAAAAGAGATATTTGTTTTCAGTCTTAATTTGCAAGGTTTTTAGAATCCATGCAATACAACACATACAGAGCTACTTAAAATATCTCAAGGCTTATCGGAGTAAATGAAACATAAAATTAGTTTGTAAATTCAATACAGTTATTTAAAATGATTAATGTTTTAATGCTTACCACAATAATCTAAACATAAAAAATAATTTGCAAAGACAATCATATTTCACACTATTGAATGATTATTGTTAGCCAAGCACTGTATCAGGTGCTTCAGTTCAGTTCAGTCGCTCAGTTGTGTCCGACTCTTTGTGACCCCATGAATCGCAGCACGCCAGGCCTCCCTGTCCATCACCAACTCCCAGAGTTCACTCAGACTCACGTCCATCGAGCTGGTGATGCCATCCAGCCATCTCATCCTCTATCGTCCCCCTTTCCTCCTGCCCCCAATCCCTCCCAGCATCAGAGTCTTTTGCAATGAGTCAACTCTTCACGTGAGGTGGTCAAAGTACTGGAGTTTCACCTTTAGCATCATTCCTTCCAAGGAACAGCCAGGGCTGATCTCCTTTAGGATGGATTGGTTGGATCTCCTTGCAGTCCAAGGGACTCTCAAGAGTCTTCTCCAATACCGCAGTTCAAAAGCATCAATTCTTTGGCGCTCAGCTTTCTTCACAGTCCAACTCCTGCATCCATACATGACCACTGGAAAAACCATAGCCTTGACTAAACAGACCTTTGTTGGCAAAGTAATGTCTCTGTTTTTGAATATGCTATCTAGGTTGGTCATAACTTTTCTTCCAAGGAGTAAGCATCTTTTAATTTCATGGCTGCAGTCACCATCTGCAGTGATTTTGGAGCCCCCCAAAATAAAGTCTGACACTGTTTCTACTGTTTCCCCATCTATTTGCCATGAAGTGATGGGACCAGATGCCATGATCTTCGCTTTCTGAATGTTGAGCTTTAAGCCAACTTTTTCACTCTCCTCTTTCGCTTTCATCAAGAGGCTTTTTAGTTCCTCTTCACTTTCTGCCATAAGGGTGGTGTCATCTGCATATCTGAGGTTATTGATATTTCTCCCGGCAATCTTGATTCCAGCTGTGTTTCCTCCAGCCCAGCGTTTCTCATGATGTACTCTGCATAGAAGTTAAATAAGCAGGGTGACTATATACAGCCTTGACGTATTCCTTTTCCTATTTGGAACCAGTCTGTTGCTTAACATGTATTAAATCACTTTTTGCGTGGCTTCTCTGATGGTCCAGTGGATAAGAACGCACCTACCAATGCGGGGAACACAGGTTCAGTCCCAGCCCTGGGAAGACCTCACGTGCCTTGGAGCAGCTAAGCCCACGTGCCACAACTATTGACCCTGTGCTCTGGAGTCCAAGAACTGCAGCTGCTGAGTCCATGTGCACCCCAGCGCCAGTGCTCTGTAATAAGGGAGCCACCACGATGAGAAGCCTGCCCACTGCAGCTAGAGAGTAGCCCAGACTCTCCAGAGCTAGAGAAAACCATGGCACAGCAACAAAGACCCAGAGCAGCCAATAAATAAATAATTTTTAAAAATCACTTATTGCTTTCAAAATCCCTATAGGGTAGGTATTTTTATTAGTCCAGTCTTAACTGATGACTAAACCGAGGCAGCAAAAGCACTGGTATCTTATTCCCGGTCACACTGGAAAGTAGTGTAAGCGGCCCATGCTCTTAACCACCACACTGTAACGCCTTTCTAAATTTGTACTAGTAAATATAATTAATTAAAGAGCTTGCTCTATGATTAACTTATTACTTAGTTTATATTTTCAGGGACAGAACAAAAGCAATGAGATATTGTGGCAAGAGCCCAGGAATTTTGAATATCAAGACCTGAGAGTCAGTTCCAACTACAGCTCAGATATTACCTTGGGTGAAACTGTTCTGAGCTTCAGTTTCTTCTTTTATAAATTAAGTCTAATAATAACTTCTCTCCCTACCTTATAGGCATGAGTATTAGATAACATAATAGGTATGAAAGTGCTTTGAAAGGTAGACACATAATCTTAACAATATTAAAAAATCTTAACTTTTAAAAATTTGTAAAATGAATTCACATCACAGTTTTAAATATTCTAGACTCTTCAATTATTTCTTTTAAAGTTTATTTTGGACTGCACTTTTCAAACTGGCAATTTTCTTTTCTTCCTCATAATCATTTCTATACTGGACTTATTAAAAATTTTATACTATTATGTAAATAAAGTATCTTTTATATGCTTCTCCCAAGGGCAGGTTTTAACTTCTTGCCGTGTTTCAATTTTATCTGCAATACACAGGCAACATAATCTGTTGCTCTGGTGGCTCAAGCACTTGTGTTTTGCATATTTCATACAAGAAAATGGAGAAAAAAGAGAAGTTGGCCAGATGGGATTCTCTTTCCAGGCAGAGAACTAAAAAAATTTGCATGACCATGATCTCTTCTGGAGACAACAGAGACTTGTTTTCAGGACTGGCAATTGGTTACAGGGTGACAACCCATTCCCAAATTCCTGAGGCAGCCCTGGGTTTACGATCTGAGGTTCTTAAATGTTCTCAAGGTGCAATTATTTCCAAATTTAATCAACCTCCAGAAAATAGCTAATTAAAAATAATCATATAAAACATCAGGCTTTTTCTTCGAAATTAAACACACTATTTCTTTTACTGATTATTTAGGCAAGTCTTGCAAAAGCTCAGCCACCTGTTTGGAGGGGTGGGGAGGGGATGGTGAGGAGGTGTGAGAGTTCCTAAGAGGTGACTGTTCTTGGCAGCCACCTCCACCCTAGTCCTTCCTGGAATCTGTCATTGTCGGCTTCTGCTAAGATATGACTCTGTACTTGGTAGGTGAAGATAGCCAAAGAATTTTTTTTTAACCTCTTTTCAAACCTCTTTTTCATACTCTTGTTTATATTCTTTAGATGACACAATTACAATAAAGTTCCCCAAATAGTATACGGCACAGAGAATGGGTTCAACACATGCCATCCCCTTCCCCTCCCTTTCCTTACCACCCCATTTCCCCAGGCTCTGCCTTACTCCTGGGGAAGTTGGGTGTGGTTCCCAGAAATTTTGGTTAGGGTTTACATTTTAGCTTGCACTAATGAGTTAACACATCTTTTAGGCCTTTATCAGTAGAAATCCAAGCAGAATTTTTTTTCTCAAAATTTAAACCCCACTAAATAGAATGCCACAGAATAAAATTAAGTGTGCAGGGGAGTATTTTTCTAAAATCAGCAAGTTCTCAAGAATTCATGAGTATAAGAGAGATACTTGGGAAAGCAATACAGCAATCCTCCCTTAACTGAGACGGTATCTTCTAAGACCCCCAGTGGTCTGAAATCACAGTATTACCGAACCCTAGCTCAGTTGGTAAAGAATCTGCAGTGTGAGAGCCTTGGGTTCCATCCCTAGGTTGGGAAGATCCCCTGGAAAACGGTATGGCAACCCACTCCAGTATTTTTGCTTGGAAAATCCCATGGAGAGAGATGCCTGGGGGGCTATACCCCATGGGGTTGCCAAGAATCAGACATTGTAGACTATACATATTTACCTCTGATAAAGTTTAATTTATAAATTAGGGACAGTAAGAGATGAACAAAATAACTAATAATAAAGAACAATTATAATAATAAGCTGAAATTAAAGTTAGGTAAATGTGGTCTCTCTCTCAAAATATGTTATTGTACAAACTTAATGCCTTTTCCATCTTTACGAACCACTTATTATGCACTGTGGGCTTCCAAGGAGGTGATAGTGGTAAAGAACCTGCTTGCCAATGCAGGAGCCCTAAGAGAGGCGGGTTCAGTCCCTGGGTTGGGACGATCCCCTGGAGGAGGGCCTGGCAGTCCACTCCAGTATTCTTGCCTGGAGAATCCCATGGACAGAGGAGCGTGGCGGGGTACACTCCATAGGGTTACAAAGAGTCCAACATGACTAAAGCAACTTAGCAGGCACCCACCATGCACTAGGGCTTCCCTCATAGTTCAGTTGGTAAAGAATCAGCCTGCAGTGCAGGAGACCTCACTTTGATTCCTGGGTTGGGAAGAACCCCTGGAGAAGGGATAGGCTACCCACTCTAGTATTCTTGGGTTTCCCTTGTGGCTCAGCTGGTAAAGGATCCACTTGCAATGTGAGAGACCTGGGTTTGGTCCCTGGGTTGGGAAGATTCCCTGGAGAAGGAGAAGGCTACCGACTCCAGTATTCTGGCCTGGAGGATTCCATGGACTGTGTAGTCCATGAGGTCACAAAAAGTCAGACGTGACTGCACAGCTTTCACTTTCACCATGCACTGTGGCCATAACTTTTGCAACTTTGAGGTGGAACAGCAAAGCTAGCATGAATTTCTGTTTTCTTTTTTCACAATTTCACAGATGGAAGATTAACTCTTACTGCAGATCTTAGCGCTGAAAGGACAGGTTTTTTTTTTTTTTCTTTCCTGATTAAGTGGAGAACTATCATCTTGTAACTTAAAGAAAACACTCTTCAGCTTTTCTTTCGTATATTCAAATTCTCAGCATCACTACTCTTATACTTTGAGACTATTACTAAATAGTGAAAGTGAAAGTGAAGTCACTCAGTCGTGTCCGACTATTTGTGACCCCACAGACTGTAGCCTACCAGGCTTCTCCGTCCATGGGATTTCCCAGGCAAGAGTACTGGAGTGGGCTGTCATTTCCTTCTCCAGGGGATCTTCCCGACCCAGGGATTGAACCCAGGTCTCCCGCATTGTAGGCAGATGCTTTTACCGTCTGAGCCACCAGGGAAGTCTTTATTACTAAATAAGTGTGACTTAAATGCAAGCACTGGGATACTTCACAGCCAAGCTGATGACCGAGATCACTACTAGGTGATTATCAGGCAGAGACGCACTGGACAAGGGGATGAATCACGTCCCGGGTGGGACAGAGCAGGTGGGCGCAGGATTTCATCCCACTACTCAGAACAGCCAACAATTTATTTCTGGAATTTTCCATTCAGCTTTTCATACCACTATTAACTTCAGGTGACTAAAGCTTCAGAAAGCAAAACTGTGGATAATAGGGGACTATACTTTGGGGTTGAGATTAACATTCTCTGCTAGTTCAGTTTCTTTCCTGCTGAATGTTATTCAATAGCTAGAGCAAACAAACAAAAACAAAACATAGTGGAACATATTTTAAGGTTTTCTTGAGAGTTGTGCATTTTTCAGGTTGATATCCCCTGAGTGCTAAGGAGGTGAGCTCTGGTTATTTTTTAAAAAAAAAACCTTAATTCTTAAAGCAGTATATATGTATGTGTGTATATATATACACACATATACATTTGGCCATGCCACGTGGCATGTGTAGTTCACCTGACCAGGGTCTGAACTCACACCTCCTGCAATAGAAGCATGGAATCTTAATCACTGGACTATCAGGGATGTCTTGAATTCTTGAAGCAGTCTTTCATTGTACCATTTTATTTTGTAATGTATCATGACTCTTATTTTTTTAATTTTATTTTCAGTTTAAAACATTTTCACTGATTTTATTTTTATTTCATCATATTGTTTCATAGAACTCAGTACAGGAATACTAGACATAAAGTTCCAGGAGTTTTGACAATTGCATGTACCTGTGTGGACGAACAACGCTGTCTGCCATTTCAGGAAACAAAGAATGTTGCTTGCCATTCAGGTAAACAACCAATTACGCCCTGCATCAAGTCATCAGCCACTGCAGTCCCCCTAGTCAGCATCCTGAGGGGATTTCAGAATGAAGATAGACTAAGCACTGGCTCCAGACAGTTAAAATGCATATATATCAAAGCAATAATTACAACTCAGGCTCTTGTGGCTTTCCATACATAGAAAGGCACTAAAATCATTAACCTGAGATGTCAACTCAAACAACTTTTGTGTGTGTGTGTGTGGCATTAACAGTAATCTTTTGCTGTTTGACTACACATTTGTTTCTGTTTTTTTCCAGGAAAAATTCCTATATATTCCGGCTCCTCCCTTACATCTTTGAAACGATTCCTCGGAACTATGTGAGAGGCTGGTTCTCAGGCTGTATAGTCCTCAGTAATGTCCCCAAATAAAACATAATTCTGAATTTTTCAGTTGTGTGTCATTTTCAGTTGGCACCTGGGTAACACCAATCAAGATATAGGGCATTTTCATCACTCTGGAAATTTCCATTGTGTCCTTTTTCAATCAATCTTCACTCCAGCCTAACTTCAGGTAACCGCTGTTAGGATTTCTATTACTGTAAGTTAGATGGATACACTTGCTTTGAACCAGTGTAAATGGAATTGTGCATTACGTACTCTCCTTTTTGTGTCTGGATTCTTTTGCTCAGCATAATGTCATGGAAATGACAAGCCTCTTGCTTGCATTGTTCGTGTATCAGTAGTTTGCTCCCTTTTTTACTTTTTTTAAATTGTGGTAAAATTTACCATTTAACTATTTCTAAGTATGCAATTCAGTACATTCACAGTGTGATGTGGTCTTGCCAGGTGGTGCAGTGGTAAAGAATTCGCCAAGTGATGTAGGAGACACAGGTTTGATTCCAGGGTCCGGAAGATTTCCTGAAGGAAGAAATAGCAACCCACTCCAGTATTCTTGCCTGGAAAAATCCCATGGACAGAGGAGCCTGGAGGGCTACATTCCATAGGTTCACAAAGAGTTGGACATGACTGAGCAGGCACGCACACATGTGATGAAACCATCACCACCCTCTACTTTCAGAAGTTTTTCAACAACCCAAACTGAAACTCTATATCCATTAAATAATAACTCCCTATTTCCCAGCCTCTATTAGTAAGCACTATTCTACTTTCTGCATTAATTTGTCTATTTTAGGTACTTCATTTCAGAGAAGGCAATGGCACCCCACTCCAGTACTCTTGCCTGGAAAATCCCATGGATGGAGGAGCCTGGTCGGCTGCAGTCCATGGAGTCTCTAAGAGTCGGACACTACTGAGTGACTTCACTTTCACTTTTCACTTTCATGCCTTGGAGAAGGAAATGGCAACCCACTCCAGTACTCTTGCCTGGAAAATCCCATGGATGGAGGAGCCTGGTAGGCTGCAGTCCGTGGGGTCACTAAGAGTTGGACACGACTTCACGACTTCACTTTCACTTTTCACTTTCATGCATTAGAGAAGGAAATGGCAACCCACTCCAGTGTTCTTGCCTGGAGAATCCCAGGGACAGCAGAGCCTGGTGGGCTGCCGTCTATGGGGTTGCACAGAGTCGGACATGACTGAAGCCACTTAGCAGCAGCAGCAGCAGCAGCGGCAGGTACCTCATTTAAGTGGATCCCAGTCATTATATGACTTTTTAAATACCTCAAACAATATAATTATGCCTTTAAATAAAAACCTGCATATGTACACATATGAAAAAAGTTGGAAGTGGAATTTCTAACATGTCTAAAAATCTTATAAAGGAAGAGTTTCAGTAGGTTTTAAATATACTTGTTAAAAATAAGAATTTGACAATATTCAGTTAATTTCCAAGAATAGCTGTTGACTTTAGGGAAAATGGAAAACTTTCCTAACCAGATTCAGCAAAACATTTACATAATTGTTAGTAGGACTGAAAAATAAGTACTATGATTTAGCAAACTTAAGTGAAGTCGCTCAGTTGTGTCTGACTCTTTGCGACCCCATGAACTATAGCCTGCCAGGCTCCTTTGTCCAGGGGATTTTCCAGGCAAGAATACTGGAATGGGTTGCCATTTCCTTCTCCTTGGTAAGTTTAGCCAATAATGTATTTCTACATATTGTTTTGAAGTAGTTTTTAGCTTTGATAGAATTTGAAGAACATATTAGGAAAAAATGAACTCAGAACTAGACTTTGTTTCATTGCAAAGTGTCAAATAAAAAGTCACATTTGTGGGGAATTCCCTGATGATCCAGTGGCTAGGACGCCATGCTTTCACTGCTGAGGGCGCAGGTTCAATCCCTGGTTGGGTAACTAAAATCCTATAGGTCAAAAAACCAAAAAATAAAAACAAAACAACTGGGCATATTCAAATATATTGCTTTTATTAATATTATTATCCCTAATAATATTTTTCATAAGAGCAAAATTTTTGTATCAATAATAGCTAAAATAAATATTTCTGATCTACCTGATTTAGCTTGGTGTTTGTAGGTATATTGTTAAAAGTTGGTAAATATAGATATATTAGGAGTAAATGCTAAAGCTTTTTAAACTCATATATTAAAAATACTATTTAATGTGTAATTGATAAAAATTATTAATGAGATATTTTACATTCTCTTTTTTCATAGCATCTGTAAAATCCAGAGCATATCCTACACTTAAGTACCTTTCAGTTAGAAAGACCCACATCTCAAGGGCTCACATTATGGTAATTTATTGGACAGGATAACTCTAGAGAGCTTTAGTTATTATTTAACTTCCTAGTTCTCAATATCATTTCTAACTTTGCCTGTTTCATTCTGGACTAGATTGTTGAAAACAGGCAAATGTAAGATATTTTTCCAGCAATTTTTCAAAAGAAACAACAAAAATCAGGAAGAAACAATCTGTTGAGAATAGTATATCCCTTTGTATGTAGGAGTTAAAAGTCTAGAGTTTTTAGACCTTTGCATTTAGAATTTCATCCTTCTTCACCAAGTAGAACCTACACTAGGAAAATCTTAGTCTGGGTGCAGTAATTTCTATTTACCCATTTCCAAAGTTGGATTTTAGAGAGAACCCTTCTACACTGCTGGTGGAAATGTAAATTGATGCAGCCACTATGGAAAACAGCATGGAGGCTCCTCAATAAACTAAAAAGAGTTGCTATATGATCTAACAATCCCACTCCTAGGCGTATATTTGGACAAAACTATAGTTCAAAAAGCTACACGCACCCCTATGATCATAGCAGCACCATTTACAATAGCCAAGACACGGAAACGACATAAATGTCCATCAACAGGTGAATGGATAAAGAAGTTGTGGTGTGTATCTATAATGGAATATTTCTCAGTCATAAAAAAGAAATAATGCCATTTACAGAGACATGAATGGACCCAGAGATTATTATACTACACAATGTAAGTCAGAAAGAGAAAGACAAGTATCATATGACATTGCTTATATGTGGAATCTAAAATATGACACAAATCAATCTATCTATGAAACAGAACCAGGGGCTCAATCTATTGAAAATAGATTTGTGGTTGCCAAGAGTGTGGGAGGTAAAAGAGGGTTGGACTGGGAATTTTGGATTAACAGATGCAAACTGGTATACACAGAATGGATAAACAACAAGGTCCTACAGTATAGCTCACTGCTGCTGCTGTTAAGTCGCTGTCCGACTCTGTGTGACCCCATAGACGGAAGCCCACCAGGCTCCCCTGTCCCTGGGATTCTCCAGGCAAGAACACTGGAGTGGGTTGCTGTTTACTTCTCCAATGCATGAAAGTGAAAAGTGAAAGTGAAGTCACTCAGTTGTGTCCGACTCAGCGACCCCATGGACTGCAGCCTACCAGGCTCCTCCATCCATGGGATTTTCCAGGCAAGAGTATTGGAGTGGGGTGCCATTGCCTTCTCCAGTATAGCTCACTATCCTGTGATAAACCATAATGGAAAAGAATATGAAAAAGAATGTATATATATATATATATACTTAGATATATAAAACAGAGTTGCTGCTGTACAGTAGCAATTAATAAAACATTGTAATTCAACTATACTTCAATTAAAAAATTAAAAAAAAAACAGGACACATATGAATTTATCTGTGAAATAGACTCACAGACACAGAAAACAGACTTGTGGTTGCCAAGGGGGAGGGGGCAGTGGATGGTTTGCAAACTGTCATATAGATAATGGATAAACAACAAAGTCCTACTGTATAGCACAGGAAACTATATTTAATATCCTGTAATAAACCATGATGGAAAAGGAAAAAAGTAGGATTTTAGATAAATATGCTGTTTACCAAAATTATGGTATTTTAGCCACTACTCACTGCTATTGATGTGTCTCAATTTAATCACGTGAGTGTCAGGTACTCATTTTATTTTAACAGTTTATCACTTGAACCGCATTGTGCCTGTCAAGGTTGTATATAGTATTTAAACAACACAGATGCAATCTAATGTAGCCTTATTCTCACGCTTAAGGTAAATGTAGTAGATAAAGTCTAAGAAAGCCAATTATGAAGCTAATTTCTATAAACATAGCTCAGGCAAATAAAGGCCTCAGGTAAGAACTCACCTTGAAATTAGTCAGAAGAGGTACAGGCCCAAGAGATTGATGCAAATTGGCTTGGTTGATGCAAACACAGGCTACAGACGAATCACTCCTATTTGTTTATTAAGCCTGGAAGGACAGTAGAAGATTTTGGCTCTGGTTTTACTTTTATCTATTAGATTTACTATTGTTAAGAAAAAATTATAGAAAACTGTTCATTGTGAAGCCAGTTGTGCATTTTAGAGCTTTTAGAAAGCATCATGGTTCCCTAGACCAGTCTCCTGCATTTTGAGGAAACTGAGGCCTGAGGTGTGTGGTTTGAGCTGATTCCCAGGTATTTTCACTTCCTACCCTGTGCTCTCCCACTAAGCAACTGAAGGCCAGCAATGAGCAACATTCAAAGGAAACACACAAGTGGCAATAACACATGAAAAGCTTATAATTTTTTAAAAAGCTCACAATTAAAGGAAATACAAATAAAAAACCAGAAGATATCATTCTTCATTTAACAAATTGGCAAAGATACAACTTATAACAAGGCTTTTGAGACTTTTGAGAAATGGAAACAATTACTCAGTTGACATGCCTGAAATTTCACAAGTAGAGATTTACTTCTTTGGCTTAAACTTTCGCCTTGTTAAATGTTGAAAAAGAAGTAAACTGTTATGCTTTACTAATTACAGATACCCCAAGAAGAATGACTCCTTCAAATTCTTTCCTGGGAACAGATTAGGGTAAAGGAAAAAGTAAAGCTGCCATAGGTCTCAGTGCCTTATGAGTGCAAAGGTGATTGTGTACAAAAGTTCTGGAGACAGAGGCAAATGGTCTTTCTCACAGTTTACTGACGGCTGCCTCAGATAACACATTGAGTCGCTAAGGAGATAGGTTCAAGATGTTAGAGTCGTTTGAAGAAGAGCTTCCAGGGGAAAAAAAATCATTTGATCTTCTTCTTTCACTCTTTATCGCTGGCATTTTGGTTTGGGGTTTATTTGGGAGTCTTCTTCTTTTTTGCCTTTTTAAAATGTAATTTAAACAGAGAGGTTCTGTGTCTTAGAGACGCTCACTAGAAGCTGGAGATGAATGGTGAAGGTATCACTTCCAAAGTTGTTTACTTACCCAAACCTGCCAAAGGAAGACTGTAGTAGGCTCACAACAATGCTGCTAGATAAGTGGGTGCCTACTGGCCACGTATCCAAATGGCAAAAATGGAAAAAAAAAAAAAAGGCATCTGTCTTAGTTCCTTTAGATTTATGATCCTTGAATAAAATTTTTATACAAACCTTGCCTCATTCCAAAATGGGCCTGAGTCAGCTTGAAAACTACCAGCCACTAAGTTCAACCCAGGATTCCCACTTGCAGGCTGTGTGTGCTTAGTTGCTCAGTCATGTCTGGCTCTTTGCAAGCCCATGGACTGCAGCCCACCAGGCTCCTCTGTCCTTGGGGATTCTTCAGGTAAGAATGCTAGAATGGGTTGCCAGGCCCTCCTCTTGGGGATCTTCCTGACCCAGGGATCGAACCCAGGTCTCACACATTGCAGGCAGATTCTTTACCATCTGAGCCACCAAGGGAGAGTTTGCCAAAGGTCTATAGGTTTTGAGGTTTTTGTTTGCTTCAGTTCTTCCATTATGTTATTTCATAGCAGATCAAGCCAACTAAGTTTATTAGGATTATGAACACTTTTATATTTGGCTGATAGTTTATTGTTTACAAAGGATTTTAAAATCCTGTTTCACTTGACTCAACAATCTTGTAAGCTAAGGAGGCAGGGTCTTATCAGTTGGCAGGTGAGGAAACTGACCCAGAGAGATGTTGTGGGGAGGGAGGTGAGAGGGGGGGCGGTCATGTTTGGGAACGCATGTAAGAATTAAAGATTTTAAAATTAAAATTAAAAAAATTAAAAATAAAATAAAATAAAATAAAAATGTTAAAAAAAAGGACATAAGAAAAAAAAATGTAAAAAAAAAAAAAAGAAAATGAATGCTCTAACTTCAAAGCTGTTAAGTGGCAGGTAGAACTAAGGTTTAAGCCCAGGCTCTCATCCCAAACCTCTTGTTCTCACACTGTCTCTCAATAAAGCAAAGGGGGAAAAAAAAATCTTCATTCCATTTTGGGTGATGAATCCCTGCCAACTTTGTTGCGTGAAATTAACCCCTTTTAAGTGTTCCCCAGCTCTTCCTGCCTCAGGCAAGACCCTGAATATGTTTCTCTTGTCTTCTACTCTGGTACCCTTTGGCACCATGGCCCCCTTGCTGAGCCCATCACTCCACAGGCATCATCTGGTCTCTGCTGGGACCCTAGCAGCAGAGCAAGCAGGCTGCCCATCAAAATCTAAGGACTCTCTTTTCTGTAGAAAAGAGATGTAGCCAAGACATGCCTGCCCAGACAGAGAGCATACTGCCCCCAGGCTCCCTTGCTCCTGGTTAAGCTGACAAAGCTCCGACCAATGGAACAAGAGTAAGGGTGATGTGGGAAAGTTCCGTCTCCCTTACTCAAGAGGAAATTCTTGGTCTTGGACTTTCCCTCCTCACTCTTCCTTTTGGCTTACTTGGTAAGTAAGTAATGATGAGCCTGACCTTGAAAGCTACATATAAAGGACGTCAGTGCCCCCACCAACACAGGTCCCCGAGTGTTTCCGTGGAGAACTGTGCATTCACTTGGAATTCCCAGCTTGGACCGTCATGTGACAGAGTAGCCAACTTTAAGGAGAAGGCAATGGCAACCCACTCCAGTACTCTTGCCTGGAGAATCCCAGGGATGGGGGAGCCTGGTGGGGTCCTCTATGGGGTCGCACAGAGGCGGACACGACTGAAGCAACTTAGCAGCAGCAGCAGCGGCAGCCAACTTCAAAGTAGTTTGAACCACTGGATTTTGGAGTCTCCTTATTAATAGATGTTATGTTTTTACTCCACTGAAGGCACTTTGGCTATTATCCCTTGACTGGTCTTCCCTTAATTGCTTCATCATGGCTATATGAAAGCTCTTGTTCACTGTACATCAATACCAGGCTATAATGTTTAATGAGACATTGCAGACAATTTGGGGACAAAGGAAGGAATCACTGTGAGACACCAGCCTAGCAGATCAGTCTTCAGCGCCCGCATCAGCCCCACCTTGCTTTGCTTTATTGCTTTCCCTTCTAGGCTCCACCCTGTAATGAAAGCGCTTTGAGTCTTTCTTTATCTGATGTAAGGATGGTCAATAGTGGAATATCAATTTCCTTTATGGGAAATCTCCCTGACAGAGGGAAAAACCCAATGGCAAATAATGTGATGTCAGTGTATTTCTCAATGTCTGTGTTATTTAGTCATAAATTATATCCCTTATCCTCAAGAAGGGAATGGCTCTCCACTCCAGTATTCTTGCCTGGAGAATCCTATGGACAGAGGAGCCTGGCGAACTATAGTCTATGGGGTTACCCCTTATGAGGTCCGTGTCAGCCTAAACTAAGTCCAATCTATTCTTTCTCAGTCTCTCTCCATTAAGAGTTCAAAACATTCTGGGGTCCGATCTCACATCAAGTTACCTTGTTACACTTTGTTGTGACATTTTGCTTTTTCTGAACTCTGAAGATATTTATTTCCACTTTGCGAATCATAAAATATACCAGAATGACTTGGAGATAATTTGGTACAACTCTTATGTTCTGTTTGGCTCAAGTCCATCCCAAACCAAGAAATCCATTCATCACTCTAATATACTCCTTGTAAGCACCCTGCACTTAAGCTCTAAATGGATAAAAAATATTTAATAAAATTTAATACAAGTTTCGGAGAAGGCAATGGCACCCCACTCCAGTACTCTTGCCTGGAGAATCCCATAGACGGAGGAGCCTGGTAGGCTGCAGTTCATGGGGTCACTAAGAGTTGGACACGACTGAGCGACTTCACTTTTTTCACTTTTCACTTTCATGCATTGGAGAAGGAAATGGCAACCCACTCCAGTGTTCTTGCCTGGAGAATCCCAGGGACGGGGGAGCCTGGTGGGCTTCCGTCTATGGGGTCGCACAGAATCGGACACGACTGAAGCAACTTAGCAGCAGCAATACAAGTTTAATAAAATCGAAGGGTAGTACCATCAGAAATGGGTAATGATACCACTTTCTTTTCTAGATGGAGAAACTGTCTCAGCAGACAAACCCCAGGACTGTTTCACTGCTCTTGGCTAGCTAACATTGGACTCGTTGACACAATCTGCTAAAGAGAGAGAGAATTAGGGTGTGCTGAGGACAGGCTAGAAAGACAAGAAAGCATGTAGCCACAAGTCAGACTCTTTTCCTGACCTCACCCCTCAGATAATTTACTCCTCTTCAGAAAGAGTGGGTGAGCTAAGGAGGAAGAAAAGGTGGAGGCTCACTCTCCACTCTCTCAAAAGATTGTAGATGCTACTTGAGGGAACAAGAAAGGAACGCAGGGAGAGGAAGAAAATGGTTCCTCAAATATTAGCTATTTTCACCTTTTCCCTTCTATATGATGCTGTGGTTTCTAAGAAGAGAAATGATGATAGACTTCAGGCTCTCTGCATGAGTAGCTTCGAAGAAATCTGGGGTGATAAAGAGAACTGGAGGGGAAGCCACAGCAGAGGAGAGATTTCAACAGGTCTGTGTGGACTGTGTGTGTCTTCAGTTGTGTCTGACTCTCTGAGACTCCGTCCATGGAATTCTCCAGGCAAGAGTACTGGAGTGCCACTTCCTCTCCCAGGGATTGAACCCCAGTCCCCTGTGTCTCCTGCACTGAAGGCGGATTCCTTACCACTGAGCCACCAGAGAAGCCCCTGGTCTATGCAAGACAGCAAATGGATGAAGAGAGGCTAAATGCAGTTTGGAAAGAGTTACAGCATGGAGTATGGGCCAGTGGGATACAGCTCTGGAGAAAGCAGAATATGCCTTGAAGAACCTAGGGGAGATGGCTTGGAAATGCCAGGTAGGAAGAGGAAGTAAGACAGAGAGCTGGAGAGACCAGAATCCATTCCCATCTGCACGATGGACAGACAGCCCTGCCCCCCTGCCTCCCCGGCACCACACAGCCACACCTGGCAAGAAGTGTTTCTCTCTCCACCCAACCCTGACACTAAGTAGAGGGGTCCCTCTAATGGAATGGCTTTGTAATAGTAGAACAAGGCCCCCCCACCCCACCCCCAGCATTGGCATTAGGAGCTCCAGCCTGGTCCTCAGCTGTTTGCCTTTAAGAGAAGCCATCACCAACTTTGCATGCATAGGCAGATTTATGAGGAAAACTCGGAAACAGAAGAGACCATGATGGAAACAAATGAATTTAGACTAAAGAGAAAGAAAATATGACAGAAAGGTTATGAGATATGGAGGATCAATCCAAGTGGCCCATCACCTGACTCGAAATGGAAAACAGAGAAAAGAAAACGATAAAAACAAATAATATAAGCATTTTCCAGCTCCGAAAGACGTAAAGGAAGGAAGAAGGGAGGGAGGGAAGGAGGAAGGAAACTCGTACTGTTCTGAAGCAAACTCGTAGAAATTCTGAAGACTAAATATAGAGAGGAGCACTAAAGTTTGAAAGAATAGAGAAAACGGACTCAAGCAAAAGCAAAAACAGATAATCTGTTAAGAAACGAAAATCAAATTTACCTGGTATTTCTTGTCAGTGTGGTTGGATGCTAGAATACTGAGAAACAAGGCCTTTAAAATTAAGAGGAAAAAATTTTTTCCCCTTGGCTGCACTGTGTAACATGTTGGATCTTAGTTCCCTGACCAGGGATTGAACCCATGTCCCCTGCATTGGGAGCATGGAGTCTTAACCACTGGACCACCAGGAAGTTTATGGGAAGATATTTCTAACACAGAATTCTATACACACCTAAGATGTTAATCAAATGAGAGTTAATATATATACATTTTTTTTGCATGCCAACATTTAGGAAAAAAGGGAATATAGTCATACCTTTCCGTTCCGATGTGCAGTGAGCAGTACTATACGATCCTCTATGGTACTCCTCGGAGAAGGCAATGGCGACCCACTCCAGTACTCTTGCCTGGAAAATCCCATGGACGGAGGAGCCTGGAAGGCTGCGGTCCATGGGGTCGCTGAGGGTAGGACACGACTGAAGCGACTTAGCAGCATGGTACTCCTGGTGAGATCACCTGACCTTTAACTTTCACTCTCTCCGAAGCAGGTGTGGTGGATTAAAATTTCCATAAACTTTCCCCTCCCCTTCTTTTCTTTCCCCTCCTTTTCTTTCATTTAGGAAACATCGATTGCAGGCGGCCAGCGGAGTCAAGGCAGAGGACACAGCAGAAGAGAATTCGAAGGGATCTTCATCTTATTCAGAATCCGAGTCTGAGTTCTCACAGTGGTCCCCAAGGCCTGCCTTGACTGCATATTGTATTTGAACTTTCAGAATTAATCTACAGAGAGGAATGGGAAACAAGTCTAATTGCAACACTAACTGCAGAACACAGCAGAACCAAGCGATCAACCCCAATGCTGCAAATTACAGCAGACGGAAGTTAAATAGAGGGAGGAGAGATGATGGTGTGATAAGCGTCTCTCACCTTATGAGCTGAGAGTAGTTGACTGATTAAAAAATCAATTAAAGGTCTAAAGGTATCATCCAGCAGAGGAACTAAATCACACTGAATCTATTTGGAAGGGAAAGAAGGTGGAAATGAGGAGTCAAAGTGATCAAAATCTTCAGTCAACAGACAAAAACAAAGTAATAATAGCAATTCAGCTTAAAATCAATACTTTAGTATTGAATAATGCCACGTTATTACTACCTTATGAGTTTACTTAACAAAGGCATGAATGCTATGAACTTGTGTTAAAGCATTGTGGTGTCTCTCTTCAAAGGTGGCCCCCAGCACAGCAGCCTTCTGTGTTTCCCCTGCCACACTGAACGTGGGCTGGCCCTGGGATTCACTTTAACCAGCAGAAAGTGGCAGAAGTGACAGCCTACCTATTCTGGGCCGAGGCTTTAGGAAGGCCTGGTAACTTATGCTCTTGTGCATTTTGCAGCCTTGAGCAAGTGTGTATTAATAGGAGGCCTGCTGGAGGTATTTTGTGGAGAGCTCACCAGGAGAAAGGACCTGGTGTTAAGGGGTGGAGAGAGAGGCCCACCTGAGCCCAGCCTCCCAGCCAGACCTGTGAGTGGAACCATCTGGATGGTCTAGTCCCACCGCTGTCTGACTGCACCAGCCAGATGCCCCACAGGAAACCAGTGAAACTGACATTCTGCTGGGCTCCAGCTCACCCACAGGATTGAGATAATAAAATGGCTTTTGCTTTCAGCCGCTAAGTTTTGGGGTGGTTTGTTAGGCAGCAAAAGATAACTGAGACAAGCACTTTTAATCTTCTTCGCTCAGGTCCCGCACTTCTGCTCGAGTTCCAGAGTATCAATCCCCAAATTCCAAGAACTGAAGAGGGAGAGGGTGAGGAGGAGAGATAGGAGGACAGACAGGAAAGCAAGATGTACAGTTGTTGCAGGGGAGAAGTGGAAGCCAAAAGGCCCCCAAGGAAAGGGAGTCAGAGGAGCTTTATACTTGCAAATGTCCAAATTCAAATTTTAAGGTTGTGTGTGTGTTTGTGTGTGTGTGTGTGTGTGTGTGTACCACTGCTATTAAATTCTCTTTCAATGTTTTGTAAAGACTGTGACCCACAAAGTGCTTTGTGCATGCGTGCTCAGTTGCTTCAGTTGTGTCCAGCTCTTTGTGACCCCAAGGCCATAGCCTGCCAGACTCCTCTATCCATGGGATTCTCCAGGCAAGAATACTGGAGTGGCTTGCCATGCCCTCTTCCAGGGAATCTTCCTGACCCAGGGACTGAACCTGCAATTCCTGCTTTGCAGGCAGATTTTTTATTGCTGAGTCACTGGGGAGGCCCATAAATTGCGTTATACAAGCTGAATTTTTTTGAAAAAATTAAGGAGCTGATTTATTTCTGGACACCTCCTAGGAAAAAAAAAATCAGAATTCCAAGGAGAAGCCTTATTTAGCCCCTTCCCTGTGATTCACTCAACCCAGGGATTTGCCTTAAGCATCAAATTATGAACAGACATGACCTGTACTGCTCCTGAGTAGAAGATTCTAGGAGCACTGTAAGCTTCCCCCAGGCCTACTGTTCTGTGTCCTCAGTCAGCAGGGCATAGCCCCTATGGAAGCTTCTCCTTTAGCCTGGATCCCTGAACCAGGAGATAAAGGAGTCCATTATCAACCCAATACCTGGAGCAGACCAAAACAGCCAAACTACAGCCACCACCAGTACCATGAGCAGGAAATAAATATGTAGTGTTGTAAGCTACTAAGATTCTGAGGTTGTTACACAGCATAATCTAATGAAAGCCAGCTAATGAGAATCCCAAACTCTAAAAACTTTCAGAGAGGAAGAAAGAAATTTGGTAACTTACAAAGGGTCCAAAGTCGACAATGTCAGACTTTAAGATCAGCAAGGTACTGCAGCCCTGTCGTCAAAGTTGTGAGAGGAAGTTATCTGACTCTAAAATAAAAACTAGGAAGATACAGTCATTTATACAGGGACTTGAATGCTTCCCATCCATGTGTTCCTCACGAAACAAAACAACCGTATAATCATGCACATATATTTATGTAGATGTGTACAAAATATAATAGAATAATATATATGTACATTTATTCCATTATATATACATTTTTATTGGAATATAATTGCTTTACAATGTTGTGTTAGTCTCTGCTATACAATGAAGTGGATCAGTTATACGTAAACATATGTCCCCTCCTTCTTGGATTTCCCTCCCCCCACCTCTGTTCCATTATAGTTTATCCTACAAAAGCAAAAAGAAAGAAACCTCTTTCCTGTTAGTGAGAGTAGGTGCTGTGCTGTGCTTAGTTGCTCAGTCGTGTCCGACTCCTTGCCACCCCGTGGCCTGTAGCCCACCAGGCTCCTCTGTCCATGGGGATTCTCCAGGCAAGAATACTGGAGTGAGTTGCTATGCCCTCCTCCAGGGGATCTTCCCAACCCAGGGGAAGAACCCAGATCTCCCGCATTGAAGGCAGATTCTTTACCATCTGAGCCATCAGGGAAGCCCAACAATACTGCAATGGGTAGCCTATCCCTTCTCCAGGGGATCTTCCTGATCCAGGAATTGAACTGGGGGTCTCTGCATTGCAGGTGGATTCTTTACCAGCTATGCTACCAGGGAAACCTGCTGAGACTACAGGAAAATAAAATATGTAAGTTCATTTATTTCTGGAGAGTTTAGTGAAGCCTATAAAAAATCCTAAAAACTTTCCCCCTCCACCGCTCCTGACCATCCAGCAAGTGTAAAGCCTTAACCACTGGACCACCACCGAAGTCCTGCTCCCGCCTTTTGATTCAGTGATTTCATTTGCAGTAATTTATTTGAAGGAAATCAGTGTAATGTAGGCAAAGATTTGTTATATGTAACAGTGATAACTAGAAACAATCTAATGTACACCCTAGGCATTAATTATGATGTAATTTTAAAAATTATCACTTTGAATAGTTCATGAGTGTTTCACAAAATGTTTAAAAGATGTAAAAGTCTATACAGTAAAAAAAAAAAAAAAATCAGCCTTTTCCTACCCCTATCTTCCTGCCACTGAATTTCCTTCTTGAAGGCAACTGATACCAGTTTCCCTTTCAATCTTTCCAGAGACATTCTTCCATAATATTACATATAATAATATATATGCCTATATTTTAATTTCTTTTGTGGTATCTTACTATCCACACTGTTCTGCCCTCGGCTTTTTACCCTTAATTCTTCAATATGAAGAATACGGTTGTTCAAGATGAGCACATAGAGAGCTGCTTTTAAACAACCACAGAGTATTCCTTTGATACGAACCCTTTAATTTATTTAGTCATTTTGAGAAGATCATGTTTGTGGAAGATCTGTAGAAGACCGTTTAGTAACATGCATAGATGTTCATGCTTTATTTAAGGCAAAAAAAAAAAAAAAAGCAGCAGATTACAAAGTGGTTAAGAGAGCTATAGTCTACAAATCTACAAACAGTCTATTCCAAAAGCTCAGGACACATACACATATTCACATGAAAGCCTGGCATTTGCCATTACAAATTCCTGGAATAACACAACCACTCTGCCCTTTGTCCTAGTGAGTTGGTCTCTGTAACCAGGGAAACAGCCCTGGTTCATGATCTGAAGAAATACTGGAGAGATAGTCCAGCTCAAGATAACAATCAGGGTTACATTGTCCTGCGGGTACGTGGTGATCTCTCTCTCTCTTTTTCCCCGGTTTTATGACTTTGACAATCAGCAACTGGTTTTCATCCACATTGTTTGTATGCTTTTGAAAGTGGTGACAGGTGCATAGGTAACCTCCATATAGAACTTGTATGATAATCTTCATCCTCACTACTTTTTCTGGATGGCTGCACATAGATATCATACGGGACATTTCTTTTTATTTTTAATTGGAGTATGCTGCAGCCAGCACAGCAGGTAGGGATCGAAAGTGGTCAACACACCGCTTGGGGAAAATAGAGATAGGATTAAAATTTTAAAGATGGGACCAGTGGACTCAAGACCTCTTGGATCAAGAGCCC
The DNA here is from genome assembly GCF_016772045.2 of Ovis aries. Lineage (NCBI taxonomy): Eukaryota > Metazoa > Chordata > Mammalia > Artiodactyla > Bovidae > Ovis > Ovis aries. The sequence goes on along the minus strand of NC_056056.1, from coordinate 85,028,675 downwards.
TGTTCCTCAGAGCCACATCCCTTTTACTTTGTGTCTTGGCAAGCAGAAAGTACCTGTTGTGCTACGGTGAAGTCAGCCTCCCGTGTCCCTGGTCACGTCTCCCATTTTATTGATTACTTTAAACTATCTTTGTTAGTTTCTTGTACAAGGGGGTGTCACCTAGCTGGAGGCCATAGACCTGCATATGCCTTGGGAGAACATCTTGGTGTGTACACAAGCAACGTTCTGAACTTGCACTGACCTGGCATTCCAAGGTCCACACTATGTTTTTCTTTAGCTTAGCAGGGTATGATGACCCCAACTAATCAACTCAGTGTGCTTTCATTTTGGTTATGCCATATTGCTATATTTTGCTTTTATTCTTTTCCCATGGTGATTTTCTCATGGCTTAGCCAGAGCAACAGGTGGCTGACTATTATATTAAACCCTGCAGGAGGATAATTGCCTTAGTTTCAGCTATATGACAACGAGAATCAGCTGTTTTTACTCATATATTCCTTCCCTCTTGAGTCTCCCTCCACCTCCACCTCCACCTCCACAGCTCAGCCCCTCCTGGAATGCGATACTTTTTATTCCTTTGGTCCACAAAACTTGGTGTCAGTGTGCACTCCTGAAGTGTTCCCACCTTTTCTGAGGCAAATTTTCCTCATCTCCTGGAGTGCCTGAAGGGCACTCTTCTTGAAGCCCACCCCATGGTGTACTTGTGAACGCTGATTCTTTGGTTTGCCTGTTGATCACCTCCTTCTTCTCGCCATCCTTCTTTGTGGGAGCAGTTTTGCTGAGGCTGGGTGGGAAAGGCTTGGTGATCATAACACACTCTTCTTTTCCCTGCTCATTTGTGATGCCAGCCAGCACTGCAGTAGAACCATCCAACCCCAGATTTCCCTCCTGCTTGAAGTCAGTAGAAATATATCAGAGAAATAAATGGACTAACCAATAACAGTGACCAGAGGCCTTTCAGTTCTGCAGAAACTAAAAAACCAATCCTAATAGGAAAACTAGTTGGATCCCTGGGATGAGGCTTTAGAGATCAGCCTGACCTGCCTCATCAGAGTTTTTCCTTTTGGCTGCACTCTGCTGGCCACTGGACCCTTCATTGGGAAGCAAGAACAGAAAGAGAGGAGACCAGTTCAGACCACGATAGTCTGAAAAGCCTGCCGTAGCTGGAACCTTATTTCCACTACCCACAAGTGATGTTCATGTTGAAACAAGCACCCTTTTCTTCAAAAACAAACAAACGAACAAACTTTTTATTTTGGAATAATTCTAGATTTACAGAAAAGTTGCAAAGACATGCCTGATGTCTCCTGTAATGTTAACACTACATTACTATGGTACATTTGTCAAAGAAACCAACATTGGTACATTATTCTAAATTCCAGGCTTTATTTGGATTTCACTAGTTTTTCCATAAATGTCCTTTTTCTGTCCCAGTATCCAGTCTGGGACCCCCCATTGCATCTGGCTATCATATCTCCTTGGTATCCTCTGCTCTGTGACTATTTCTTCATCTCTCATGACCTTGACAGTTCTAAGGAGTACAGGTCAGGTATTTTGTAGACTGGCCATCAGTTTGGGTTTCTCTGACGTTTTTTTCTCATGATTATACTGCACTGTGGGAAGAATATCAGAGGGAGGGACCCTTCTCTTCACACCGGATCAGGGGGTACATGTTATCACCATGATGACTGATCCCTGGTGATATTAATGTGGATTACATGGGTAGGTGGGCTCTGCCAGGTTCCTCTAAAGTCACCCTTTTCAGGCTTGAATCTTTGGAATAGAGTCAGTGTGTAACCCACACTTAGGGGAGGGGAACTGAGCTCCACCTTTTGGAGGGAGTAGTATCTACATATATTATTTGGAATTCTTCTGAAATGAATATTTATCTCTCCTTCCCTATTTGTTTGTTCAATCATTTATATATTAATACAAACATCCTTTTCACTCATCAAAATAATAAATGCTCTTATTTAAGTAAAGGGGTTAGGCCAGTACTTATGCTTCCAACAAAATTGACTGTCCCCCATGACAGAGAATACAAAATCTGTGTGTGCTAAGTCGCTTTCATTGTGTCCCGCTCTTTGTGACCCTATGGACCATAGCCCACCAGGCTCCTCTGTGGGATTCTCCAGGCAAGAATACTGGAGTGGGTTGCCTTGCCCTTCTCCAGGGGACCTTCCCAACCCAGGGATCGAATCCACATCTATTTCATCTACCTGCATTGGCAGGCAAGTTCTTTACCACTAAAAACTTCTAGGGGCTTGTAATGGACATAAGAACAAGGAATATTTAAAAAGATAGTTTAATCTCAGCTCTGTCACATATTAGCTATATAATCTAAGGCAAATTTCTTAATCTCTCTTGTCAGCTTTCTTTTAAAAATAAAAACATATTAGCTGCTATAAGTACTATTATATAGAGGCATAAGGAATCAGTGAGACAATTCACTTTAGACACATAGCATAGAGTCTAATAGTTAATATTTAATAAATATTAGCTGCCATTTATTACATGATTTCCCCTTCATAGATCACTGCCTCGTTGTGGTCAAGGGGCTTGAGTAACTGAAAGAGGCTATGAGCCATGCCGTCTAGATGTGCGGGTCAAGAAGCAACACTTAGAACCCTGTATGGAATTACTGCTGCCAATAAATCTAGTGGAGGTGATGGAATTCCAGCAGAGCTATTTAAATTCCTAAAAGATAATGCTATTACAGTGCTGCACTCAATATGCCAGCAAATTTGGAAAACCAGCAGTGGCCACAGGACTGGAAAAGGTCAATCCTTATCCCAACTGCCAAGAAGGGCAGTACTAAAGAATGTTCAAACCACTGGATGATTGCACTCATCTTCCAAGGTAGTAAGGCTATGCTCAAAATCCTCCAAGCTAGGCTTCAGCATTAACTGAACCAAGAACTTCCAGATGTTGAATCTGGGTTTAGAAAAGGTAGAGGAACCAGCGATCAAATTGCCAATATTCGCTGGATCATAGAGAAAGCAAGGGAGTTTCAGAAAAACATCTATCTCTATTTCATTGACTACGCTAAAGCCTTTGACTGTGTGGATCATAACAAACTGTGGAACACTCTTAAAGAGATGGGAATACCAGACCATCTTACCTGTCTCTTGAGAAACCTGTATGTGGGTCAAGAAGCAACAGTTGGAACCCTATATGGAACAACTGACTGGTTCAGGATTGAGATAGGAGTATAACAAGGCTGTTTATTGTCACCCTGTTTATTTAACTTATATGCAGAGCACATCATTTGAAATGCTAGGCTGGATGAGGTCCAAGATGGAATCAAGATTGCCGGAAGAAATATCAGTGACCTCAGATACGTAGATGATACCACTCTATTGGCAGAAAGCAAAGAGGAATTAAAGAGCCTCTTGATTAGGGTGAAGGAGGGGAGTGAAAAAAACTGGATGAAAACTCAATATTTAAAAAACTAAGATCATAGCAACCGGTCCCATCACTTCATGGCAAATAGAAGGGGAAAAGGAGGAAGCAGTGACAGATTTCCTCTTCTTAGGCTCTAAACTCACCCTGGATGGTGACTGCAGCCATGCAATTAGAAGACAGTTGCTTCTTGGTAGGAAAGCTATGTGTTAAAAAGCAAAGACATCACTTTCCCAACAAAGATCCATATAGTCAAGGTTATGGTCTTTGCAGTAGTCATGTATGGATATGAGAGCTGGACAATAAAGAAGGCAGAGCACCAAAGAATCAACGCTTTCGAACTGTGGTGCTGGAAAAGACTGCTGAGAGTCCTTGGACAGCGAGGAGATCAAACCAGTCAGTCTTAAAGGAAATAAACCCTGAATACTCTTTGGAAGAACTGATGCTGAAGCTGCAGCTCCAATATTTTGGGCACCTGATGCAAACAGCTGATTTATTGGAAAAGACCCTGATGCTGGGGAAGACTGAAGGCAGAAGGAGAAGACGGTGACAGGATGAGATGGTTCAATGGCACCACAGATTCGACGGACATGAACTTGGGCACACTCCAGGAGATGGTAAGCGACAGGGAAGCTTGGCATGCTGCAGTCCATGGGGTTGCAAAGAGTTGGACACAATTTGGAAACTGAACAACAAAAAAATTGCATGATTTACTTATATTAATAAGTAAATATGTACATTTGCATATGAGTATACATACATATACATAGAGAAAGAATTAGTGGTTGATGGTATCCTTATGATTTTTTCTTTTGCTTGTTTGTACATTCTAAGTTCTCCGTAATAAAGTTATCATTTTCCTACCAACAGAAAAAATAATAAAAGTCAGTTTCCAGATTACTAATACCTGACACTGCTGAAAGTGTGGAAAATGACCACTTTTTCATTCCAGGCCTGGGAGGAAAAGTTGCTAAACCTTTTCTGAAGAATGTCTTGGCAAGAAGTATCAGGAGCATTAAAATTTTGCAGACCATCTGACTCAGCAATTCCATTTCTAGCTATTTATCCAGGTGAAAGTATTGTGTGGCATATATGCACCAAGATTTACTCATACAAATGTTCAGTGCATCAATTATAAAAGCAAAGATGGTAATAACTAAATCCTCTGTATGAATTATGGTCCTGTGTGGCCAAAAGAACATTTTGTAGAAGAGTGTTTAGTGAATTTTTAAAATGTTCACACTACATTTAAGTGACAAAGGCCAGTTATAAAAATTATGGCCAGCATAATTTTATTTTCGTAAAATATGCACACACACATACAGAGTTGTTTTAAAAATGTATCTAAAAGGCAAAAATTATTTTCTCAGGGTAGTTGGATCATGAGTGCCTTCTTATTTTCTTATTTGAAGTTTATCTGTATTTTCCAGATTGCCTACAAGAAACCTAAGTTATTTTTAGAAGTAGAAAAAGCCAATGCTATTTTTACCATGTTCATCATAGAGAATTTGGAAAATACAAAATATTATATAGAAGAAAAGTTACTCCTAATTCTATCACTTAAACTAATCATCATTAACAGTTTGTTGTGTTGCTTTGTCCTTTATATGAATTTGTGTATAATCTTTGCCACTCTGCCTCCCTAACCAATTTAGGATCATAACATATGTGATATTTTCTAGCCTGCTTTTTTTTTTTCACTTAACATTATGTCATGAACATCTCCCTAAGTCGAACAATTTTTAAAACAGTGTTAAAAAACAAAAACAAGCTAGTGAGGTGGATCTGCAGGAATTTATATACAAAGATTCATTATGAAGTGAAGGAAGCAAGTTGCAAAGCAGTGTTATAGGATGGCCATACAAAATATTCACCAAGCAGTTAGTTTGGGTTATGTCTTATGAGGAGGAGCTGTATGAAAATGTTTGGAGGTTTAATTTTTAAAAATAATATGCATATCATTATTATCTCTGTAATCAGAAAAGTAATATAGATTTTAAAATAAATGAAAACCTCATTTTAAGGTGCTGTACAATATCCCACTACACCCTGACATTCTCCTGTTGGACGTTTAGATTTGTTTCAACTTTTTTGTAACCATAAATAATGCTAGGAGGAATATCTTTGTTTTCAAGCCTTTTTCTGAGCTCATTATAGTCTATGATAAATGTGATTTCTAGACCAATTTATGTGCGCTATCTTAAAAGATTTTGCTTGAAATGTATGGTGGTGGTGGTGGTTTAGTCACTCAGTTGTACATGACTCCTGTGGCCCCATGGACTACAGCCCACCAGGTTCCTCTGTCCGTGGGATTTCCCAGGCAAGAATACTGGAGTGGGTTGCCATTTCCTTCTCCAGTGGATCTTCCCGACCCAGGAATTGAAATGTATGCTTGTATACAAATGTATACCTGTATATTGAGTAACAGATTTAACTTTCTTAATAGAAATCCCCAGGGGCTTCTCTGGTGGCTCAGATGATAAAGAAACAACCCTCAATGAAGGAGACCTGGGTTCAGTCCCTGGGCTGGGAAGATCTCCTGGAGAATGGAATGGCTACCCACTCCAGTATTCTTGCCTCGAGAATTCCACGGACAGAGGAGCCTGACAAAGAGTTGGATATGACTGAGCGACTAACACAACCACCACAACAATGGAAATCAAGACCCCTTAGTTTATGGCTTTGAATTTACTCAGAGATTTCTCATGGGAAAAAAAATACATTCTCTTTGGAAATGTATTCCAGATTCTTACTCGAAAATAATTTCTCAGTCCCAGTAGAAACTTTGTAACCTGGCTGAACACTCCACAATAGAGAATTAGAGGCAATGTTATTGGCTCATTAATCTAAACATGACTTGGGCCAATTCACTGGTGATATTCTAATATGGAATTGAGAAAAGAGACTGTAAATAATAAAAAAACATAAAAATTCAAAAGTCATCAATCCTTGGTTTTATCCTCTATTCTATTAAAAAAATAAAGTCATGCTTTTATTTTTATTTTTTTTAGTCATGCTTTTTTAAAAAAAGTAACCTTTATTGATATATAATTCATATATCATAAAAATTATACAATCTTAAAGTATACAATTGGATGTTTTTCAGTATATTCACAGACTGTGCAACCACTTTCTAATTTTAGAACATTTCACCATTCTTGCTTTGGGAAACTGTTCTCCCATTTTAAAATTATTATACATACAAACTTCCTCAAATCCATTATCAAACAAGGCAATGAACACATACAAGTAGTTAAAACAAAGTTTTGACTACCTGTTTAATTTGTGTTTGACATTTCTTTGGGTCCCTTCGTTTTTTCAAGGCCCTGGCTTTCTCATCTGTAAATATCAGAAGATTGGCGTAATCTCACAAAAGGAGACTCTGTTGTTTTTTTTAGACTCTGTTTTAAATTTTACCTTTTTATGTGGCATTCAAACTGCTCGCATTTCATGGTACTCTCAGTACCATCACTTCGGTTAGAGCTGAGCCTTGCAAATTCAGAAGAGGAATATGCAGATGTCTTTATTTACATATGCAATGAGATTTATGGGCAGAGAGACCAAACACCTAGTTACAGTTTGAGCCTAGATATTTAACTAAGGACACAGTATTTTCCTATAGTTATGTTAGTTAAGGTTGGCCTTAGAGAACTTACAAATATCAGGATACAAGAATTCAGCCAAAATTAAAAATGCCCCACAACAAGGGACTTAGTTTCAGACCTTTAAATGCTTACCACCTTTAAGTGCAAAAATAAGTGAAAAGTTTGGTGGAAATTTTCTGAAATGTTTAGATCCAGCTCTGCTACTTTTCTGGCTATGTCTCTGAACCTGAGATTTCTTACTTGCACAGTGTGGCTAACAATACCTACTTCCTATGGTGTTTGGTGGAATATGTTAGAGAGTGTTTATGCAAAGCATGTTATAATGTTTGACATCCGATAAGGGCTACTGCTGCTGTTGTTCAGTTGCTAAGTCGTGTTTGACTCATTGTGACTCCAGGGACTGCAGTATGCCAGGCTTCCCTGTCCTCCACTGTCTCCTGGGGTTTGCTTGAATTCATGTCCATTGGGTTGGTGATGCTATCTAATCATCTCATCCTCTGCCACTGACTGTCATTTAATTCCCTTGGACCAGTTAATCCACCAAGAACATAAAAGCCAACAGAAAAGAGGTAATAATACACATGTGGAAATGCATAAGTTGGTGAAATTAAGGATGAATTGAAAAAGCCACAATCGGCCTCCATAATGTATCAGTGATCTGTATTTCAACATATGCTGGCTGCTTTATATTTAGAATGTTGATTTTTAACTATTCCTTTCCTTTTTACTACATAAGGCTTGAGATTTCTAGCATTATTTAAAGCTTCTCTCTAGATTTGAACCCATCAATTTCCTAAAATATTCAATTGCATTGGTGATTATTGCTCCCACATGGGTTTAAAAATTCTGAAAAATTAAACAAACAAACAAACCACACTGTGAATTTGTGCAAGATAAGGTAACTGGTGGATAGCAAGTTGAGATAAAAGTACTGTAAATAATGTTCTGGAGCTGTACATACTGGGAGTGCTGGAAAATCTCCTGGCGATGTTGCTTGATGGAGTCTTCATGGGATCCTGGCCAAGGATTTACTTTAATCCTTAGGAATTGTGCAATATGAAAACTGAAGTTTCAATTTCACTTGCACTTAAGAGCTGTTCCCTCAGCCATGTGTCGTCTTCTTTGTCGATCTTATTGATCAAAGGGCATGTTGTGTGCACTTAATGGGCAGCGATGGTGTTCTTCCTCTTCAGAGTGGTGTCCAGCTCCTCTATCTATGGTGTGCTATCATCTACGGCAACGAGGAGTTTAAAGTGCTTACCGAGGTGAAACGAAACAAAACAGCAGCCACAGAACAAACCTCAAGCCTGGTGTGAACTATCTAACACCTCACATATCTTTGGTTTGCTTACAAAGCGAAAACTGGCCTCTTGCAAAGCAATTGCACCCCCAGGATCTTGCATTTGCCACTAAGGAGCCAGCTCTCTGCACAGAAAGGAGATCTCGGAGTGGATCAGAAAGGTGGAAGGTCACTGCACTGGTTCCTTCTTTGTGAAGCCAGTAGAGCAAGATCCTTAGCTATAGGCCATTACTCTGTCTTCAGACCTGAGAAAAGGAGGGTGGAGGAGGACGCAGAACAGCACAAGAGAGAGGTGATAGTTGTTTGTGCGCTTAACTTCACAAAATAGATTAGCCAGAGGGATCCTTAAAACACCAAGCTTGAGGACTCCTTATTGCAGACTGAAGGGCCAGAGAGAGAAGGGAACACTTCAAAACAGCATAGTTAGCAGTAGACCTGGCTTCAGAACCCAACAAAGTATATGTCTGCCTCCCCATGCCGTTCTGATGCATGTTCCTTGTAAGAAATGATGGTCAGGCATGGCACTGGTCAAGTTTCAAAGTGGACATGGGGGCCTATTTCCACTTCCACTTCTCGTGGTGCCCTTCACTCCCAGTCCCTAAAGAAAGACCCCATGCCTGACATTACCCTGCAGTCACCCAACAGCCCCACCCACTGTAGCCCACACCGCCCTTTCCTCTACATTCTGATGACAAACAGCTCTAGGGAAAGCTATTCCTTGAAACAAATTCACACCAAAATTCTAACTGGTACTTTTTCTCCCTAATAGCTTCTCAGTGGGGTTATTTTGGAACCCAGATGCATTTCTAAATGTTAAGGCAGGATGAAGAAGGGATTTTTATCTCTTCTAAGCCAGTCAGTCTATAAGGTAGACTTAGTCATGGTTTTGCTCTATTTCAAGGCATAAAGTGTTCAGGATACAGGGAAAGGCAAGCTGGTGAGTAGCAGGGCAAATGGGAAGATGTCCTTCGTCCTAGACTGGAGGTTCTGTGAACCATCCAGGTACTAACCCAGCAAAGCTCTCTGAAATTTGGGGAAATAATAGCTGTAGGTTACATTTGGAATCTGGAATTTTAAATGGAAGAAGGGACTTCCAGTGGACCCCTTGAAGCCAACTCATGGCTAAAACTCCACGATTTAGCGGGAACATCTGATGGAGCCAATTTTGGTGAGAGTTTTTGCTAAATTGGATTACACTGAAGAAATAACAGAGGGTATGACATCCAAGGAGACATTAATCATTAAAAAAACATAGTTTAGAGATTTATTTGAATTCAACCTAAGATTACTTCCAAATTTAGTTTACATAAGATAGTGCTGGTATTTTACAGGAGGTTCTTATATAAGACAAAATTAAATTCAGGATGGTTTTCTCTGACTAAAAGACTACAGGTGGTAGGGGGAGGAGATTAGCAAAATCAGGAGAAGGGAAATTGAATAATGACTAGGTCTTTGTCAGAGCAGAGAGGAGTGATCTGTACTTGGTAAAGGAAGAAACTGGTGACAAAAGATAGGGATTCGAGTCCAAGAAAAGTAGCTACAGTAGTTGTGTGGCTAGAGAGGAGCATAACTAGGAAGGAGGAGGGGAGGGATGGTGGAAAGGAGGTCTTGACAGGAGGACAGTTGCTGGACCAGTGACAGATACTGATTCTTTCTCCAACTGGCACCTCTGACAATTTCCCTCCTTTCCTTTTTTTCTCTCAGTGCAAGTATTTCTCAAAGATTAGGATGGACTTTTCTTCTCACAGCACTTCCTCACTGCCTCAGGAATAAGAGTTGTTTATACAACCCCAGTTGCCAGAATACACAAATTAAATTAAGATTTATATCCCAATACAAAATAAAACGTTTAAAGTTTGGAAACAAACAGACAGAAAAAAGATTTGCGTCTTTAGCTTGGACCTCTTGCTTTTTCCCTAGTTGAGTTTTCCATGGCTAATCATCCTGGGCTGTTTAACCCACACAATATTAAATTTGTTTTGTGTATTCCCATACCTGAGATGCTTTTTTTCTGGGACTTCCGCTGGTGTTCCATTGGTTACAAATCCTCTTTCCAATGCAGGGAACCCAGGTTCTATCCCTGGTCAGGGAAGTAAGATTCCACTTGCCTCTGGGCAACTAAGTCCACAGGCAACTAAGCCTGCGTGATGCAACAACGTGCCCATGCAGCCAAACATTAAAAAAAAAAAAGTTTTTTTCTTTTCCATCAAAATATAGTTGTACTTCCCCAGCCAACTCTTCTATCTCTGATGATTCTGACTTTCAGGAAATCTCTCAAATCTCTCAGAGTCATGGCCAGATTATTTCGTGGTGCTTGTATTGGTGTCTTTAGGTTTTCTGGTGAGGTCTTAATTTGTGCCTTTTTGGCTAAATCCCACTAACTGGATTTGTCTTCGTGGTTACATATTCCACTGAGGGCTTTAAGATTCTGTTTCTTCCTAGTACTTGACAGTGTTTGTTAGGTAATATGTGGACATTTAAAATAGTGCCAATAAACTAAGTTGTGTACATAGAAAAACTTGACATTTTTATTTGCTAGAAGGTAAGCTCTTTCTCATGTTAGAAATGCAAGAGCTGCCAAATGGAAGACAGGAGATTGTTGAGTAAGATGAGTTCTCCTACTTCTTTGGGAGAGAACATGGCAACTAGTGTAATTAAACAACTCTATGGATTTATTTCAAGGGATCACATATCAAACTGTAGAAGTGAATATATTCAAAAGTTATAGAAGGTATTAAAAATAATAATCAGTATTTACATAGCTCCTTATGCTACCAAGCATATTAACATAATTGTTTCACTTAATACTTATAACAACTTCAGGTTGTTAAAAATTTTCATTTAGAGTTGAAGACACTGATGATAAAAGGACATGACCTGTAAGTGACAAAGCCAAAATCTGACCTCTGGTTGGATGCCTTTCAGGTTAAAAGAGAAAGAGGGCAAATGTGGAAAGACAATGGCACCAGTTACCTTGAAGAATCAAATGTGCTAGAGATCTTTGGTTATGAGCAGAAGCTCATTCAGTGTAGATCAGTCTTTCCGCTAACATCCAGAAGATGACCTAGCTGATGTCTAGTGAGTGTGATAATGAGTGAAGAGCACTGGTTAAAGAACACTCATCAAGACCCAAACTGACTGACTACTTACATATATATATTTTTTGGCAGGGTGACAAAAGATAGAAAATGAGTAGTCTGGCATCTAGCCAGTTATCTAACATAGATGTAAATATTTTTCTTGCAAAAAGAAGGAAATCACCTATTGGATCACTGTGAAGATATCAAGCAAATTTCTAGCTAGAATGTAATCATAGATTTGATAGAATACAATGTCTGGACCATTTCTTCATTATGGTGCTTTAGATTTCCCCCATAGGGTGGTTATACATGTTTTATGAGAAGATGATTTCCCCCTGGGAAGTAGAGCAGTGTTGACTAAGATAAATAAGAATCAAAGACAGAGGCCAATGGGTAACCGGGAAGAAGGATTTTTAGATTCCCTAGAGTATATTCTAGGCTAAATAACATCTGACCCCCAAATTATAATCTGAAAAGATACATGTAAAAAGTGTTTAAAGCAGCACTATTTACAATAGCCAAGACGTAGAACCAACCTAAATGTCCATCGACAGACGAATGGATAAGAATGAATACAATAAATGTGGTATTCCATACAATGGAATGTTTTGTTGTTGTTGAGTCTCTAAATTGTGTCCAACTCTCTGTGACCCCATGGACTGCAGCATGCCAGGCTTCCCTGTCTTCACTAACTCCCAGAGTTTGCTCAAATTCATGTCCATTGAGTTGGTGATGTTATCCAACCCTCTCAGCCTCTTCTGCTCCCTTCTCCCTTGCCTTCAATCTTTTCCAGCATCAGGGTCTTTTCCAATAAGTCAGCTCTTCACATCAGGTGGCCAAAGTATTGGAGCTTCAGCTTTAGCACCAGTCCTTTCAGTGAATATTCACAGATATTCAGTGAATATTCAATGAACTATTTCTCTTCCATAAAAAGGATGAAATAATGCCATAGGCAGCAACATGGATGGAGGTAAAGACTACCATACTAAGTGAAATAAGTCCGAAAGAAAAAGAGAAACACCATATGATATCAGTTACATGTGGAATCTAAAAATATAACACAAATGAACATATCTATGAAACAGAAAGGTTTCCCTGGTGGCTCAGCTGGTAAAGAATCCGACTGCAATGTGGGTGACCTGGGTTCGATCCCTGGGTTGGGAAGATCCACTGGAGATGGAAACTGCCACCCACTCCAGTATTCTGGCCTAGAGAATTCCATTGATTGTGTAGCCCATGGGGTTGCAAAGAGTTAGACACAACTGAGTGACTTTCATTCATTCATTCATGAAACAGAAACAAACTCACAGAGAGAACAGACTTATGGTTGCCAAAGGGGAGAGGGCTGGGGAAGAAAGGACTGGCGGTTTGGGATTGTTTAGTTGTTGTGTCTGACTCTTTTGCAATCCCATGGATTGTAGCCCACTAGGCTCCTTTGTCCATGGGATTTTCCAGGCAAGAATAGTGGAATGAGTTGCCTTTTTTTTCTCTAGTGTTTGGGATTAACAGATGCTAACTATTACAAATAGAATGGATAAACAACAAGGTCCTGTTGTTTAGCACAGGGAACTATATTCAATATCTAGTGAAAAAACAAAATGAAAAAGAATATATATATATATATATATATATATATAACTGAATCACTTAGAGGTACAGCAGAAATTAACACAACATTGTAAATCAACTATACTTCAACAAAATTAAAAAGATAACTTTATGCCTTAGTTAAAGTTTGCATATAAATTGAGAATATGTTTCTCCACTAAACAGTATACAATTTAAAAACATACTGTTTCAGTTATCTATTACTGCATATCAAATCCAACCTGGAAAGTAGTGACTTAAAACCACTGGTTTATTATTTCTTATAGTTGGTAGGTTGACTGGGCTCAGCTGGGCAGTTATTCTGTTCTACCTGATGCTGGTTAGGGATGCTGATCTGGGGATCTTCAGCTGGTGGCTACACTGAGTTGGAAAGTCCAGGAAGGCTTCACTCACATGACTGGCCCCCGTGGTGCTCCTCCACCTGCCTCTTCCTCTCCATGTGGTGTCTTATCATTTAGTTGTATCTAGCTCAAGCTTCTTTACAGCATGGAGGCTGGCTTCCTCAGAGAGAAATGGAGGACTTCTCTGTCTGGGGAAGAAGCTGCCAGACCTTTCAAGGGCTAAGCCCAGAAATGGGACAGGGCATCTAAGGAAGACACAGGTCATAAGATGAGGAGAGGGAGCGAGATTTCATCTCTTGATAAGAGGAGTGGAAAGTATCATGGTAAAACTGATGTAGGTTCAGAGAAATTGTTGTAGCTACCATTGGAAATAATTGACCACACTCTTTTTACATAAGTGCTATTAAAAATAATGAAAGCAGAAAGGTTAGTTCAGAAAAAAATAAAAGAACTGAAGTATATTTAAATAGTGACTCATTCATTATTTTATCAATTGTTTTTCTCTCTGATCACTAGTCTAAGTTTGGTCTTGAGCCTTTTTGTGTTTTTAAACCTATAACAGAAGCTAGCTTGGGCTTGAAGATACAAGAACATCTTGCAGCTTAAGTATGGTAAAGGGCCAGAGAAAAATTTGAACTGAAGGAAAAAGAATCTTAGAGCCTCAAAGTAAAGCTGTAAAGATGTTCTCAGAGATAAACATCAAGCCGGTCAGACTGGAAAAGTTTTTGCTAGTTTTCCATTTGTAAAAATTCCCAGCCATAGGCAACAAAAGGAATAGTTTGCTACATCAGCTATTCAGATATTCCAACTGATAGGAAATAAAATAACAAATTCTGGAATTAATATACGAAGATGACAGTTTTTCTCACTTAAATACAAAGTATTAGTCAACAGACTAATAGCTGAGTTGAACAAAAATTAGGAGACAGAAATAGTTCTAACTTTTATTAAAATAAGCTAAAGAACATATTCAGGTTGAGTGATATATTCGAATATAAAGTCACCAAAGTTTTTAATCCCATTCTTAGGTTTTACAAGCATCTTAAGATAAAAAAAATATTATGTATACTTAACATAATACAACTAAAACTGTTTGCAGTACATTATATCTAGAAGTATAAATTGTCATTATGCTATCAAATGCTAATTGAATCATAGCTATAAGTTTATGTGATTTGAAGTAGACCTGCTTTTATACAAACATGTCCTAAAATCATAAGTAGACACACAACATCTTCAAAGTAACAAAATATAGAGATACAGTCAGTGACTAGTGCTCAGGACAGAAAAGAAGAATTGTAACTTTATAAATACAAGTCATTTATACGCCTGTTAAATAGGAAAAAAAAAATTCTTGGCCTGATTATAAGCTTTAAGGATAAGTTAAATATAAGGTTGACTGAGACTGTGTCCCTGTTGCTGAAACATAAAACAGATAAAATTCAGTTCTATTTGCAGAATTCCATTAAGTTGTCATTTACCGAAACTACCAAAAGTTTTACTGAAGTTAGAAATGTACTGAATGTTCTTTGCCTTAATGGATATCTTAAATTAGTATTTCACAGCATATGTCATTTGCAAGCTAATTAGTGTTAGATTAAAACAGCAAAGAATGATTACATATTACTCTGTATTTTGAAAGCACACCTGTTTGATTTACATTAATTAAAACAAATTCAGTGATAATTAACTTTAGAATTTAATTTTGTTTATCAAATTGACCTCTGTTAGGTGGTTGTCTGAAAACTGCTATTGACTTGGTAGAACTAGCAGGGGGTGGTGTGTGTGTGTTTGTATGAAAGAAAGCAGATGAGAGAGACAAAGAGGGAGATCTTGCTCCTGGCTAAATCATAAAGAGCAAAATGTATTCTGATATTGTTAAACAGTCTTGAGAAAGACTATTTTAGTGGAAGATACATCCAAGACACAAATACCACGCGCCACAGAGAATCACAGAAGTTTAGAGCTGAAGGGGAGCCTAACACATTATCTCATTTATCCACTTTCTTATTTTACAAATGAGAAAATGAAGGCAAAAGAAAGTTACATATTGTGACAAGGCTACACAGACCTAGAACCAGTTTCCTAACTTCCAGACCAAATGGTATTTCTATTATTCTCTAAATTACCACTCTTGATGACTTTTCATCTTCTGTCAAAACAAGAATGACGTTGTTGAGTTAATGATTCTAGTTTAAAACAAATACATATATATACCCAGCATACTACTTTAACCTGCAAGTGTTAATGTCTTAATGACATCTTAATGTCTTAACTATATGCATTAAAATCTATATACTTGTGATTTTGCTGTTACCTTACACAGTACCCCAATTTTTGAAGATTCTACTGTCTGTGGAATTTTAGGATCATTCCTATTTTGGTAGTATGTTTTAATTTAAAATATATACTTATATTTTTTGGAGAATTCTGTGCCATTCAAGTTGTTCCAAAACCAGAATTGGAAATTGCTGGTGGTAACAAATGACAAAGAAAGTGCCACCTTTTAAAAAAACTGTAATTCTACGGCAAGTATGAACAAGGACCTTACAACATGTTCGGAACTGAAAATTTTTCATCTTATTAAAAAGAACACATTAATTTTCTTACGTCCTGTAGTTTGGGGAATGTGCAAGGGCACTAAAAGACAGTGAGAGAGCTCCTCAGCAGAGGGACATTCTCTCTGCTCACTTCACCCCTGCACTCTGCTGTTTCCCTTCACTCAGTCACCTCCCTAATCCAAAGAATTTGACAGCTGCCTCTTGAATACCACTTTTTAATGGTTCAGTCTTGTTAAAACAATCTTTAAAAAGTGACCCCCTCAAGGACTTTGTGGTTGGAGCAAGTCTGAACAACTGCATGGATATATCATCAGGACCGAAATGGGGACTAAAGACAGAGTCCAAGCAAAGAGGCCTACGGGGCTGATAAAGTTGAATCAGATGTCCTCTCTATGTACTATGTATTCTACTTTCTTCTTTCCTGAAGAAGCAGCAGCACTAAGCATAAGTAAGGTCTGCATTTTTTTAATTGTAAAGTGCCCTGAGGAAGGAAGGAAGGAAGAAAGAAAGAAGAATGAAAGAGAAGGAAGGGAGGAGGGAGAAAGAAAGAGAAAAAGAAAGAAAGAGCAACTTGGAGAGTGTCAGGTATGTGTGTGTGGAAAGTGTGAGAAAACCAGGGCACTAAGAAGTCACACTAACATGGAGGAAAGGAACATTCAGATGGTGTCACTCACCATGACGGTGTCGTATTTGGACAGTCCTGGGAAAGAGCTCTATAAGTAAATTAAAAAGCCTGGATGCTGGCACAGGTGAGACAAGCCCCAGGTAAGCCAGAAAGTGTGCCAGGCTGTAACAGGAAACGCGTAGTTATAGAATCACGTGGGCTTCTGCAAAGAGCAAGCCTATGTGCTGAGGAGAACTTTTACAAAAGTCATTACTTAATTTGGGCATGAGTACCGCTGTCTTCCATGCAGCTGAGAAATGCAAGGAAACCTGCAAAGTACTGAGGAGAGAAATCCGCACTCTGTAAAGAGTCGCACTTCGAGATGTGTGCCCCTGAGCGACCCAGGCATCTGAGGTGCTCTGCAGCCTGGGCCACCCAGGGAAAGATAAGCATGCAAATGTCTATCAAAAGATTCCTTTTCTTCAAGGTAATATGACTACACCGGAACATTTTTCTAAACATTAGATGCTTTCACCTCTCCTCTCCCCAGTGATACCCAAATGATCGATTTGTCTAAGGAACAGAATGGAGAGAGAGATGCTAGTTTGAGTGGATTCTTAGATGTAAGCAAAAATTAAGGGAAGACAGTTATCCTACCAACCTCTGCCCAAAACTCCACTGTTGTTTGAAGCACAATTATAAAATGGATACTGGGCTCTTGTGCTGTCTTAATTTCTGCATGTAAGCTCACATTTAGGTGAGCTTGAACAGCATGAGTGGTTTGGCAATAAGAAGGCTTAAATGATTAAAAGAAAACCCACTATGAAAGCTAAAAATAAATCTTTAATCAATGTTGCTTTTATCTTTTATTCCTCATTGTTCTTATACCTGTGGTATCATCCTACTAAAAATGCAAAAAATCTGAAGAGACACATTCTGACAATAAGATGAAAATAAAGAAGATCCTAAGCAGGCTATACTCACACTAAGAATATTAAATGGTCAAATAAGCCCACCTCAAACATCTTTAGTGAGCACAGAACTATTGTTTAGATGTCATAACTCCTTAATAAAGAAATGCACCCAAGTAACTGAATGAGATTCTCTGAAAGTTCATAGAGCCATGTTTATATGTGCAGCAGACTTTTAGAGATGAACATGAGGTGGAACTGTGCTTCCTTAATAACAATTTATGCTTGGTGTCTTAGTGTCAAATACGAAGAATTTCTGGAATTAGGTGTATTTGCAAAATTTGACAATGTTCAGGTATACATGCCAGACTCAGAAGCAGAAAAAAGTTAACGAAATAATCTTAATATTTATTGATAAAGATGCCACTATTTTGTGCCTTTATGCCAGTCAGAGATAGACAGCCTCATGCTATTATTTTATTTTTATTTATTTTTTCCTCATGCTATTATTTTACATGAGTTCCTTACTAGCAAACTGAAAGTACTTTCGAATAGTCTGTACCATTTTTAGCTGTCCAGGATAAAAGGGATCTACTCTGACGCTTCAAAATTTATAATTATAAATATATATATTTACAGATATATATATATGTGTGTGTCAAGTTTACTTGGGAAAACGTCCCAACATAAATTCAACTCACTTATTGAGGTGTTTTGTTTGTTTGTGTCTTTTTTTGACAAGAGACACAAAATGAAGTTAACTGAATGGTAATCTTCCTGCTCTCAGAAGTGTTTACAAACCCGACCATGATGCCCAGGTGTAGGGCTAGACAAGTTTATAGAGCGTATGGATGCAAATGTTTGGAAGAGAGTGTTGACAATGAGATGTTTAGAAAATACACCCAGGAGGATACATTTAGGTACTGAGATGGCTTAATCAGGAGGAGAAAAGGATAAGGAACGGTGATGCCCCAAAGGACAGGAGAAGGCTCAGCAGGCAGCTATTCTAGGGCATGATGTCACACGGATGGTAATTCCTTGCAGTTCATCCACTATTTTCTATGTAAATGTATGGCATGTTCTCTAGCTAGCTTTAAAAATAGAATTGTCAATGTCTTATGAGACAGGGAAAGTAGAGTCTGCCCTGGAATTAAGGGATAAACCTAGATGACATTTCAAGGTTCCCTTCCTATACCAATATAAAAACACAGAATAAAATACCAGGATTAACTCAACAGACCTGGTTGCAACAAGAGCGAACTAAAATGCAGAAATATAATGCCATTCCTTATACAAACAATGGCTAGGCAAGCTATCTGATATTGCTCTAAGACTGTATGTGGTCAGCTGAAGCAAGATGGTATATGTAAATCTTTTTCAGAAATCAAGGGAAAAATTTACAAATTCTCAATACAAGCTGCTTCAAGAGGGGCTTCTCTGATAAAATCGAAAATATCTCCTCCATATGTGCAGTTTCAAATGCTGTTAACATTTATAGAAAATGTTCTAAAAGATAAACTTGGCATGTAAAAACCACAGGCAGAGGAATCAGTAATGATCAGAGCAAAACAATTCTAGAAAGCATCTTAATTTTCATATGGCCCATTTGCATCTGAAACACTGAGACTCCCTATCTCTCTGGTACAAAAATGTGTATACGTATTAAATTACTTTCCTCTTGAAAGAACTAAATGTTTGGAAGATGATCAAATTTTAACTGGAGGACTTGTTTTCTTCCATCAGGTGTGGGGGAGATGTGGCTTCCTGGTATGAGAGGCAACAGTTGATTCTAATAGCAGAACAAGACAAAAATAAGAAAGCAAATTGAAAACAATTCCTATTGGTACACTTTGATTTCAAGGTGGTAAAACAAAAGGATACATACAGTACAGAGATGTCAAAAGACATCAGTTTAAAAAATTAAACAGTTACTTTTCCAAAAATTGTGGTTCTCTGGTACTTGAAAATTAGTTTGTATTATTTGTTCTAGGACACTCAGGGAGGTACTATGATCTGTTTCAATGAATTCACTTCTGAGTATCTGGTCAGGGTTTAAAAGAAAACTTCCCACTAGCTATTAAACAACAAATGCAAGAGTCTACATTTTACTCATCTCAGATTTTTAACTTCAGATATTAATTTTAGGATATTGGCAGAAGAGCAAAGATCTAAAATCTCTTTACTATCAACTTTAAACAGTACTTAGGCTTAAGGAGATTGTCGGTCAATCATTCAGAGATATAGAAACTTTATTTTCTGATATGGTAAGATGTCTAAGAAAAACGTGTGTGCTCAGAAAGAAAATCAAAATTTGGAAGACATCTCTGTCTTTCTCTTGGCCTTGCTCTCTAGGGCCTTCTGGTGTGCCAGGTTGCCCTGGGCCTTCTCCATCTCCGCCTGGTGGAGGGAGATGGTTAGGCATGGTCTTGTGGGGGGCGCTCTGGAGGGGCTGACACACAAGATGGACAGGCTGCAGCTGGCTAGGACAGAGAACATGACATCATCTTTGTAAATGAAATTCTCCAGATGCATGCTGCTCTTGGTGTTTCTTTTCCTTCTGTTGTCCTGTGTCTTTGGGAAGGCTTTCTGTAAAGTCCCTAATTGGTATCAGCTGAGTTACGAAGTATTAAAGAAAGGGTAGCACAGCTGTGAACTGGAGATGTCAAGGGACAGCAGCATCCCCATCCACCTGGGGGCAAGCGCAGTGGAAAGTGGCTCAGGGACCAAGAGGCAGGCTGGAGCCATGCCCATCTCCTCTCCCAGGACAAAGGTCCAGAAGCTGGTGAGATGGTTTTGAGGGGACAGTGTTTTTACACACGATTCACACTGTATTTCAAATTTGAACAAACCCTAATTTTTTTGTTAAGTAAACTGCATTAGGCTTGAACTTGCAAACCTGTAACTTGAACAGTTAAAGGGTCTATGTAATAAAAATTTGGATTTTTATCTTGGATAAAAATTTGGGATACACAGACGTCATCTTGGGTTTCCCTGGTGGCTCAGAGGTTAAAGCATCTGCCTGCAATGCAGGAGACCTGGGTTCGATCCCTGGGTCAGGAAATGGAAACCCACTCCAGTATTCTTGCCTGGAGAATCCTATGGACAGAGGAGCCTGATGGGCTACAGTCCATGGGGTCTAACATTTCATCTTCATGATCAGTTTGACCCTTCTCTCCCAAAAAACTTCTATTTTAACTACTGAAAGAGACCCCTTTCTTCCTTTATGGCAAAGATGCCAATGGGAAGATAGGTGAGCAGAAAGGTAGATCCGAGGTGGAGAATTAAGCAAACACAAAATGTGATGGTTGTCAGTTTTCTGAGAAACGGAAACTTATCATCTTGACTTATCAATAAGCAACATTTACCTCCTTCCTGGGCTTCCCCCGTGACTCAGCTGGTAAAGAATCTGTCTGCAATGCAGGAGACCCGGGTTCAATCCCTGGGTCGGGAAGGTCCCCAGGAGAAGGGAGTGGCTACCCACTATTTATTTGAATACTATTTATTAAGTACCTTTGATGGGACAGATATTGTTTTAGGTGCTGGGGATGCAGGTGAGGGGGAAAAGAAATCTAAACCCAAAGAAACCTACTTTCATGGAGTTTATGTTTCCACTTCAAAGCTGAAAGCAAGTAAATGGTAGTTGCCTAATAAGCCATAGAATCAACATCTATCTTTATATTCACCATATTAATCTATAACATTGGCACATTTTAGGACAGGATTTGGTTTTCAGATATCTGAGTTTCATCTTTTTGTATCTGTCCAGAGCTTGTCTTTGGTTACCAGGAAAAGCCTAGGAAAGGCAGACTAAGGTGCCTGCCATGGGTGAAAGAACAGAAAAGTTACAAGCTTCTTATTGTACACGTGGAGGTTACAGAAAGGTACAAGGGTTCTTCCATAATGCCCATGAAACTCAGTTCACCTGTAATCAGGGCTTAGTTGTATGAAACTGTTGTGTTTTGGGTACATGACTTGGTGAGGAGGATATCCAATCAGTGTGACAAAAGAACTGTGCAATAACTTTAAGTATTCTTGGAATAAGATTTTGCGGCAACCTGGAAACTTTCAGTATTATGGTTTTATTGCATCAATCACAATTTCTATTAGACAAACAAACACAACTAAACCAGTGCAAAGAAAAGATCTTGGTGCCCGCCTAGTCTCCCTTTGAGAGGTAAAGAAGGAAAATAATCGTTTTTATAGCACTTTAACTTTGGAACCGAGGTACCTGCTGACGCCTTCTGTTTCTTCCTTCATTACGTGCTTTTCTTTTAATTTGGTCCTCTTGAAAAGAATCAAAATAGGGGCTCTCTAGGAGTTGGGCACAGGTTAATCTGTCATCTGGATTCATCTTCAGACACTCCTTTGGAAGACGGGAGAGGAAAGAAGATATTAAAAAGAGGAGCCTATGTTGTTACTGTACCCTAAAACTCTGAATAACAACTCGGTAGAGCAAACACAAGTTTAGAAAATCTTCACGTTTGTATAGTATCCAGAACTTGAAACTTGTTAATAACTAGAATTGCTCTACTTTTGCCAATTCAAAGTCTTTTGAGGGCAGACTTGATGTACAGTCAATGTTTTGAAGGAGGTAAATGTAGGTCAGGTGTGTGTCACTTGTAAAGCAAATAGTTTGTAGGACTTCACAAATGTGGTCCCTAGGCCAGCTACATCGGCTTCACCTGGAAATTGCTAGAAATACAAATTTCTTGGTCCAACCTCAAATCTACTGAATCAAATGCCCTGGGGGTAGGGCCAAGCAACCTGTGGGCTTTTTTTTTTTTTTTTTTTTTTTAAATCTGTGTTTAACAAGCCAACAGAGTTGGGGAATTAGACTTCCAGGATAGGATCTGCGGAATGCTGGGTTAGAGCAGGTAGAAAGCAGGTGAGGTCCAGTGGAGCAGTAGTAAGGGCAACCTAAGAGTTCAGAGGCATGGGGCTCTTGGTCTCAGGAGGACTCAGACTGAAGGAATCCAGTACGCTGGATAGAACCTGGGCAGTGGCCAGCACGAGCACAAAAGCTGGTCTACACAGCTGACTCTAGGCCACTCTGATGGCTCTACTTCCCAGGTCAGAAGAGTTTCAAACTGTGGTGTTCATCATAATTACCTAGGGAGAGGCTTAAAGATATAAACTACAAGGTCCTATTCATAGAGATCCTGCTTCTGTAAATCTGAGGTTATTTACTGGAATCTGTATTTTTAAATAGCTCAATCTGATGAGTAGTCATTCTGATGAGTGGTATGGAAGCCATTGCTATAAATATGACTTAATTGGTTGTTAAAGATAGATACTCATACTAGTATCTCCATCCCTGCCCCATTAAAGGCTTTCAGAATCCATGGTGAATGGAAGAGTCATACTTTCTAGCATGGTCTCAGCTGGTCAAGCAAGAATGGCAGACTGGTCATAGAGGAGCTTCTTCTGCTTTTTTATTAGAACTTGTTCTTTGTCTGACCCTGGTGGTACAAGGGCTATATTTGGTGTCCACATGGTTCTGATTTTGCCTGATCGTCTACTGATTTACTTAAAAAGCAATTAAGAATTTTAATGAACCCAGTGTATCTAAAAGGTTATCAGTTCAACATGTAATATTTTAAATATTATTAGTGAAATATTTTATATTCTTTTAAAAGGTAATTTTCATAGAAATGTAGAACATCTCAGTTCTAATCAGCCATAGTTCAATTGCTCAGTAGTAACATGGCTAGTGGCCACCCTATTGGATAGCATAGCTCTTGATTTTCCAACTTAAAAGGAATACATTCGTCCTCTTAAATTTCCATAGTCTGAAATACACTGACGTAACTGTCAAATTTCCTAATGAGTGCAAAAGAAGCATGGTGTTCATCACAGCTGTAATCATTCTCTTTCACCTTCTACTTATTTTAAAGGATATATTGGAAAGATTTAGTGTTTAAACCACTGATGTTCCTCTAATTGTAATTATTTTACGGTTCTTTAATAGTTTCAATGACCACATTTTTACATTGGCTTTATTTGACCTACTGTCCACCCATCCCAGAGTTGCCAGCTTCAGTCATTATGATTTGTAGTCAATACAGTTATAATTGATTCTTAGGTACCTTCATGAAATTCAAAGCCACAGGATGAACATCTGAGAACTTTTCTTCGAGAGTTTCCTAAAAAACAGAGTAAAGCATTTCAATGTTATGTAACAACAAAGTAACAGATATTTAAAATATATTAGTATTAAGAATACTTTGGAGAAAGCCCCTTAGTAGGTTATATAATTCCTTTCAAAGACTTTTTAAGATAGTGTTTTTACATGATTTTATAGTATAGTGTAATAAAAAAAGCTGAAGTTATTTGCTTGATTTTACAATGTTTTGCAATTGGTGTTTGGTAAATGTTCATTCTAAATATCCCCTTCAGTACCGTAATATCTACTTATAGGGATCCCCAATCTACTAATAGGGGCGCTTTGAACATTAATGAAAATACACTGAACTGCATGAACAAGAGCACTGCAGAAAGCAAGGGAATGATGAATGCAAAACTCGAATAGTGAGCAAGGGAGAGAACGGGACTGAGGAAGAGTACACGGGGTGCGGGGGGGGAAGCTTCCAAGTCAATGGCCCCACTCTCCTTCCTTAACTAGGCAGCAGGTACATGTGAATTTGCTGTCTCTTTGTCACTTCTTTTTTGGCTGTGCTGGGTCTCCACTGCTTTGCGAGGGCTTTCTCTAGTTGCAGCAAGTGGGGACTACTCTTTGTTGCAGCCCTGGGCTTCTCACCGCGGTGGCTTCTCTTACTGTGGAGCACGGACTCAGGCATGCAGGCTCAGTAGTTGAGGCTCGTGGGCTCTAGAGTGCGGGCTCAGTGGTGGCGCTCTGGCTTGCCTGCCCAGAGGCATGTGGCATCTCCCCAGACCAGGGACTGAACCCATGTCTCCTGCACTGGCATGCAGATTCTTATTCATTGCACCACCAGGGAACTACTGTATTTTAGTCTTTAAACTAAACATGTTTTATGAATATTATTTTTAATTCAACCTCTATACTTATAATTCAACATTTAACCTTTCATTATATGGGCTAAGAGTCTTAACAAACATAATAAAAAAGAAGTCCAGTATATAAATCAAGGTATTATACGAAATACATTTAAGATGAACAGATGCTTAGAGAAGCCAGGACCATTTGAACCCAATGGTTCACAGGTGCCATAAAGCATGACCTGGCTTAACAGATTCTCCCTTCCTCCACATCACTCTGTCTTCAACACATCAGGAGTAGGGCACAAGCCTCCCCTGATGGTTCTTTCATTGTATAGGCAGAATAAAGCTGGGTTAAAACTCAACATTCAAAAAACTAAGATCATAGAAACCGGTTCCATCACTTCATGGCAGTAGATGGGAAAGAAAGTGGAAGCAGTGACAGATTTTATTTTCTTGGGCTCCAAAATCACTGCAGATGGTGACTGCAGCCACGAAATGAAAAGATGCTTGCTCCTTGGAAGAAAAGCTTTGACAAACCTAGACAGTGCATTAAAAAGCAGAGACATCACTTGGCCAATCAAGGTCCATATAGTCAATGCTATGGCTTTTCCAGCAGTCATGTACAGATGTGAGAGCTGGACCATGAAGAAGGCTGAGGGCCAAAGAATTGATGCTTTCCAACTGTGGTGCTGGAGAAAATTCTTGAGAGTCCCTTGGATAGCAATGAGATCTAATCAGTCAGTCCTAAAGGAAATCAGCGCTGAATATTCATTGGAAGGACGGATGCTGAAGCTGAAACTCCAATACTTTGGCCACCTGATGCAAAGAGCTGACTCATTGGAAAAGACTGAGGGCGGGAGGAGAAGGGGACAACAGAAGATGAGATGGTTGGATGGCATCATTGACTCAATGGACATGAAT
Source organism: Ovis aries (assembly GCF_016772045.2). Classification (NCBI taxonomy): domain Eukaryota; kingdom Metazoa; phylum Chordata; class Mammalia; order Artiodactyla; family Bovidae; genus Ovis; species Ovis aries. The sequence goes on along the minus strand of NC_056056.1, from coordinate 85,003,382 downwards.
TTGAGCAAACTCTGGGAGATAATGAAGGACAGGGAAGCCCGACATCCTGCAGTCCATGGGATGGCAGAGTCGGACGTGAAACTTAGCAACAACAACTGACCACATGGAGTTCTAAAGTTCATAGCCCAAACTCAGGTAACACAGATAAGAAATCAATGACTAGAGAGAATAAGGTTGGGTAGTCATTGACAGGTTCCCAAAGAAAGGCAAAGACCACAGTGCGGGTGTAGAGGTGATCACTGGGGTTTGCAGTTTTGATTTCAATACAGTAAAGATCATTCTGTGGAATGACCTTCCATTCGAAAAGACATGTTGTAAAAAGATGGTTTGTATTGATGTGAGGTTTCAGAAGCTGAAAAAAATAATGCATTTGTTTTTCAAAATAAATATAACTACAGTAAGTACTTTTTATGAGAAAATAATAATTTTATAAATATTTCAGGGAAAGGTACTTGAGTGTTTTGATGAAAAGGATCACCATATTTATGAAGGAAAGAAATAAGGTTTCATTTCACATTTAAAATTAATCTTTGGATAGGGCAAGAGAACTTTTAAAGCCTTCTCCTGGCTCATTTTATGTAGTTTTTATGTGGTTTATTCGACCTGTGTCAGTGTGTCATAAGGAGAACAGAAATAAAAGCAGAAACATTAAAGGAGAAACAACCACCCCTTTAAAGAAAGTAGCAACACAAAGAGCAAAACAGCAAAATCGAGCAATTTACCATCTCTTCTGGTTCAGGAATACTGATGCCATGGAAAAACTGGTTACTTTTAAAGATAGATTGATGTCTTGGGATTAGCTTTCCTGTAAAATACAAACCAGATAACGCACGATTAATTTTAGTTAAAAACAGCATTATGCTCTAACAGTTAATTTCCGGGGTCCAGATGTAAAAGAAATACTGAGCCTGATCATTTCCTCTAGATTTGGGAGAAACTGGTCCCCACAAAAACTATGCCTTCTCAGGTAAGATCAGTGCTGCCAACTCTTTGCCACACGTGGCTTGTGCTGTTATTTGTGCATGCCTGCTCAGGTACTTTGGTCGTGTCAGACTTTTTGTGACCCTATGGACTGTAACCCACTAGGCTCTTCTGTCCATGGGATTCTCCAGGCAAGAATACTGGAGTGGGTTGCCACGCCCTCCTCCAGGGGATCTTTCTGACCCAGGGACCGGACCTACATCTCCTGCACTGCAGGTGGGTTCCTTACCCACTGAGCCATCTGGAAAGCCCCAGTCTGTCATTCAGCTGCCATCAAAGGAGGAGGTAAGCAAGTGGTGTGGAGAGCTTTACACACATGAGCTCCTTTAATTTTATAATTATCTCATGATGGTTGCATTTTTTTCATCTCTACTGTGCCAGTGAGAGAATGAGGCTCAGAGGTTTGATAACCTGTCTCAAGTCACACAGTCATTAGATTGAATCTCACAGACCTGAGATTCAAACTCAGATCTGTCTAATATCTGCCTAATGTAAATTTCTACAATCTTTATAGGAAACCAGTTAAACAGCATAAGCTTAAGGTGTGGCCTGTAGTGAAACACTACTCCACATCTTCCAGGGTTTGGAACTCTCCAGCAGAAGGTGTGGGAACCACACAGCAGTAATTCCCTTGCCTGGCAGCCATGCTGCCAGGAGCGCCTACGGGAAGCGATTACTAAATACGCATCTTGTGCGTGGCCTGCCACTTTGTTCACACCCAGGCTGAGGTGTAAGCGTGCAGCTGATCTTTTGGGTTCTATTCTCTTCCAACCAGGTGGAAAGGGCAAGCGCTGAGGACACTGACATGGGATGAAAGCTCATGAGAGAGAGCGCTGGAGTCCATTCTCATTCTTCAATTATTAGTAACTAGTTGTACGACTTCCGGTCATTCATGCAAGCTCCTAGAGCCTCAGTTTCCTCATTTGTGAAACAGGCACAATGAAAAATGTTATAATGTTCTTAATGGATTTTTATTAAGACTGAAAGAGATGGTGTGTGTTGAGAGCAATCTGTCAATCTTACCTATAGAGGAGTGGAGTTGAAAGCTGCAATAGAGGCTGTATAGCCTGCAAGACCTAAAATATTTACCATTTGGCCCTGTATAGAAAAAGTTTGCTGTTCCCTGTGCTAGAGGAAAGGGGGAAAAAAAGCAGAAACTGCATTTGATTAAGTGTCTTCAGAGTAAGCTCTATGCAGCTGAGTCACACCCTTAGCCCCATCTTAGCCTGATAAGGAAAGTAAATGTATAGTTTATTCCACAGCTAATTGACTTGACTTGGAAAGGCATCTGAAAACTCCTCACTGAGAGGAGTTAGGGCTCCACACGTTGAGAAAAGGGCTGGGCTTTGGCTACAGTCCAGAACTGCCGCCCTCAGTAGCACTTTGGAGACAACAGAAAGCTCCTGCTCATTATAACGACATGCTACTATACTACAAGTTAGCAACTCTGTAAGCCATAGAGTATAACTTATACCCAATGTTCTGATGATCAGATAAAGTTGGTCCACATCTGATTTTCCAGGCCAGAGTGGCTGGCCTGTCAGCAGCTCTGCAAAAACGCAACCAGTAGCCCATATGTCGACTGAAGAACCATACTGGGTATCCCCCACAAGAAGTTCAGGAGCTCGGTACCATCTTGTAGCGACATAGTCAGTGTAGGCATCTCCTGGAACTGCAAATGCATCAAGAGCAGGTCAGGCTCTCTGAATAGATCAGCGTCAATAATTCTCAGAAGCCACGCTTCTCCTAACAGTTCATGCAGTGACGCACTAACCCAGGGAACTGTTACACTGTGTACTCAGAGAGTAAATCCACCTTCCATACTATTAATATAAAATAGACAAGCAACAAGGATACACTGTGGGAGATTATAACCATTACCTTGTAATAAGCTATCAATATAATGGAGTATAATCTGCAGAAACACTGAATCACTATACTGTACACCTGAAATTAAAATAATACTATAAATCAACTAAATTTCATTTAAAAAAAATTCAACTTCCAAAGGTACCTTAGCTATTCAACATCTATGTAATCCCAGAGAGAGGACCAGGGTGAGAGCATAGGGAGAATTTCTGTAGTGCGGCTTTGAGAATAAACCAGCTTCCCAGTGCACTCTCAGGTTGCCCGTGTTGGGGTCCTACCAACAGACTGACTATGTGCACACCCACCTTGCAATGTGTCTGCTGTTAATACATGTTTCCGCCTGCTGCAGAGTTTTAGATTCGGGGGGAGATTGTTACCTGTCCCCCCTTTCCTTTGGTTCCTCTCTCTCTGGGATGACTTCTTTGTTCCTCAGCACTGTCTCTGAATCCTCTCTGTAATTTACAGTTTACTCTCCCAGTCTCATCAGCTCCATGAAGATTTTCCCAACCACTCTAGATCACGTTAGTATCTCCCTCTGGGGAACCATCTGCCTCTTCACTTTAGTACTTTACTGCCAATCACCTTGTGTTAGTCTTTTGTTTCTTTTACTTCGGATCATAAGTGCACGAAGACCAGACATGCATCTTTTAGTTCGGTTCCTTACCTACAGACACAGCACATAAATGTGGATGGAGCTGAAGTAGGAACTAAAGTACTGACTAAAAAATTAAAGTGAAACTTCCCTTTCTGAATAATAACACTGTAACAATTAGCATAATTCAATATCTAAAGTAAGAATTTAAACTATATCATTTCATAATCATCTGTATTGTATAACTTAGTAAAAAACTTGCTACTTACTCAGAATTCGTGCAAACCCAAAGTCACAGATCTTGATTATTCCTTGCTTAGTTATTAGAATATTTTCAGGTTTTACATCTCTGTGAATACACTGTACGAAAATATTTAATTATTTCCCTGAGTCATCAAAACAGCAAAGCATAATAAACATTAACTATTAGTTTCAATGATCAACACAGCCTGTGAGATAAACACAAACATGGTTTTCCTTCTTTTTTTCTAAAACCTTAAATTGGCAATTTTTCATTTGGAAATCTTGTCATAACAAAAAAAAGTTGCTATACTAGGGAAAAAAATTATTGGAGGGGAAAACTGAAAAAATTTTTTTGAGAAGGGAGTATCATATAATTATTTCTTCCACTTTTTACTGAGCCCTATTTGAATAGTAAGAGGTAGAACCCTGAATGAAACAACAAAGTCCTAGTGTATAGCATAGGAAACTGTAGTCACTACCCTATGATAAACCATAATGGAAAAAATGTAAAAAAAAAAAAATATATATGTATACGTGTAACTGAATCCCTTTGCTATACAGCAGTAATTAACACACCATTGTAAATCAACTATACTTTAATTAAAAAAAAAAAAAACCCTGGATGAGATTACACCCAGAGTGCCTCTAATAAGAACAGCTGCCACCCAAGAATCACAATTCACGTTGCATAAATGTTACAGAATTGAGAAACTGGAAAAACATTCAAATGACAACAAAAAGAAAATGCATCAGAGTGACCATCTTATTTATCATCTGGTCAGGATGTGTGAAAGGGAGCTGAGTTAATTACTCCGAGAGGACAACAGACCATAGCTGTCCTAGGCCAGCTGGAACCTATGGCCACCTATTAACAAGAGACACCAAAGATTCAGCCTCAGGAGATGAGTATCCTCAACAATGAGCTAATCTGGAACCATGAACAGCTTTCTTGAGATGTGACCTCATGATGGAGTCGCTCCTGGGAGACTAGGTCGCCACTGGGAGGCATTCTCCCCTTAAGAGTCCTCTCCGATGGAGAACTTGCGACTTGCTGCATCATCCCAGGACCCTCAGTGAAGCAAGTGCTCCTTTCTGGATGTGAGAGGGCTAAGCTGGGGGCGTGCATGACGGTGGGCTGAGTGAACCCCACCCACTGTTATTCCGGAAATGGCTATTGCATGCTCGGATGCCCCAGGAGGAAACAGCTCAGGCCCTCGTCTTCAGAACTTTAGCTTTCCAGGTTTTCTCCCTCCAAACAAGCAAATAGGTTAAACACGATCTTGCTCTTCTTCACACGGAGCTCTGGACTTTTCAGAGCACTTCCACATGAATTAGTGCATCCTTGCAATGATCCTGTGCTGGCAGGTGGCAACCGCTGGGCTCCTGATTAAGTACCACAACAATCAGCTCCCTCTGCCTGACTTCTCTGTTGTGATATCAGTCCCTTTAAGTATTCCTGTCAAACTGATGATTTTGAAATTTTTATTTATTTACTTTTGCTTTTATAATAGCTATCTAAGAAGAGAAAATGTTGAATGCTAAATTCATTCTGGGTCATGGGAAAAAAAAACCAACAACAAAATCCGGCACTCATACTACAAGCTTTTTTGTATTTAGTCTCAATTACTGTCAACTGTTTCAGCATTTGAATGGCCATCAGCTAGAAGAAACCTTTTAAGGCCTCTTAAAAGTCCTAAGGCCTTAGATTGTAATTTTTAAAGCTGCACTGTTCTGACATAAACCAACATAGTTTTCATCCTACCTTTTAGGCAACACATTTATGAAAACTGGATTAACATTGAGTCATATTCACCTATAAAAGCTACTGATTTAATAAGAACAGGTTATGTCCTTCAGATGAGTCTGCAGCAAATACTAAGTTTCTGGATTATGTGTGGTACTACCAGCTAAACGGACTTATACTGCTACCTGTCTAGGGGCCTACTGAAATATGCAAATCCCTGTGAAATTTATAGCCACTTGTTTTCCAACCAAAATATACAAAGGCAAATCAAGTACTGACAAGTCCCAAAGAAACAGAAAAAATCATTTAGTGTAGGTACAGGTAAGAGAAGTTACAAATAAAGAAAAATAGATGGAGTACTGAAGAAGGAAAAAGAGAGTAAAAATCACAGGAATAGTAAGAACCAGAGCGTGGAGAACAGAAGATGCTTTGACATACAGCATTCACTTTCTCCAATGCAAAGCTGCACTCAAGTGTAAACTCTGTAATGCCTCTTGCAATCACCTTATTTTCCACCAAAGAACAAGAAAGTTGTAAGTCAGGGGAATCAAAACATTTTAATAAATTTGGGTTTCATATACAGCTTTTAGCAAACATTGCTTAAACTGGGTTATGGTGGCTGATGTACAATCTCATTTTTACAGACTCTCAAGCCAGTAGCAAGAGGAATCCATGGTATTTTAAACCTGACCCTTAATTCTAAGAACCATCTCCAAAAACTTCCCTGCCAGAAGCTGCCTCTTTACATTAGCCTGAATGGACATCTGAGAAGGTTGTTCTTTGAGCCTTATGGACAGACACTCATAATCAGAGAGGAGAGAAGCCTCCTTGACAACTACGACACTGATATCAACAAGACGATAATGGATGTTATAGCCAGACACACTCACATTTTGGAGGTCACTGTAATTTTGCCATTTTGATATGGAGTTTTTTTTTTGTTTTTGTTTTTTTTTTTGCCACACTGCATGGCTTGTAGGATCCTAGTTCACCAACCAGGGATTCAACCGGGGACCACGGCAGTGAAAACACTGAATTCTAAACAACGGACTGCCAGGAAATTCCCAGACATGAAGTTACTTTTCTCTAATTGATAAGTCAAATATATAAGAAATCATGAGTTGACAATGATGTTAAAGGGTCACTTCAGTTACCTCACTCTAGCCACATTATAGGGTAAAAAAAGAACAAAATGAGTAGGTATTTTCTTAAGTCCAGTGCTTCTCAAAATTTAATGGGTACTCGAATCTCTTGGAGACCTTGTTAAATATGCAGATTCTGACTCAGTAGATCTGGAATGAGCCTGAGAGTATGAATTTCTAATGAGCTCTCAGGAGACCTTCACCAACCACAGTCTGAGTAGCAAGGCCTCAATCCCTTACTACCGTGACCTTGGCTGGGATCACTGCTCTGGAGATAAAAGAAGTCATGGTTACCACTGTGAATCTTCAGCAACACCATGGGCGGGATTGCCTTTCCTATTTGAGAGTATCATGAGGGTTCCTTTAAAATAAGGAGGGTATAAAGGTTTTAGATGTAGTATTGTAACAGGTTATATATGGTTTAGATTTTTTTCCTTTGCATGTGTTTCAGCTAATAGGTTTATTTTAAAAAGATACACAAAGGCTTACCATAGCGTAAGAAAAATGGGGTAACCGGAGTTCAGAAGTAATTTTCTTGTCAGAGAAATAAAGTTTGTCTGAAAAATTATCCATTTTTAATAAAGGTCATGGGTTATAAGTGGGAGGTTTTCAATATTTTAAAGTTTAAGGTACAGAACATGTTGTTCCAAGCAGAGGAATGGTGGCAGTTCACAGAGCTACAATAACATTTGGGTTCACTCTAAACAGTAAGTCATAATCAGGTAGGTAAGGTGATTGATGGACTCATCTAGTTACTCCATAAATGTTTCCGGAGCACCTTTTATATAAAAAGATCCAGACCAGGCATTAAGGAGATACATACAAAGATAAATCAGCCACAGAGACTGCATTCAAGCTTGTAATCTGATTATATAGGGCTAATACACAAATAGATATAGTAAATAGAATTTTTAAAAAATCATTTTAATTACCCATAAAACTCCAGCAGCCAACTTAGGTGAACTTGAATACCTCTCAGAGCACGGTGGAAAGCAACAAAGATGTGGATTCAATTCTGCATCATCTTCAGTAATTATTTGAAAGCACAATTTGCATCATGAAAATATGTATCTTGTGAACAATATGTCCCTCTATATTCTATGGCTTGTGGGCTCAGTAGTTGCGGTTCCTGGCTCTAGAGCACGGGCTCAGTAGTTATGGCACGTGGGCTTAGCTGTTCCTTGGCATGTGGGATCTTCCCAGATCAGGGATCAAACCCATGTCTTCTGCACTGGCAGGTAGATTCTTTAACCGCTGAGCCACCAGAGAAGCCCTTCGCTGACTTTCTTCTTAACACTAAGGGAAGCTTTCCTTGCTGCTGCTGCTGCTGCTGCTGCTGCTAAGTCGCTTCAGTTGTGTCCGACTCTGTGCAACCCCACAGACAGCAGCCCACCAGGCTCCCCCATCCCTGGGATTCTCCAGGCAAGAACACTGGAGTGGGTTGCCATTTCCTTCTCCAATGCATGAAAGGGAAAAGTGAAAGTGAAGTCGCGAAGTTGTGTCCGACTCTCAGCGACCCCATGGACTGCAGCCTACCAGGCTCCTCCGTCCATGGGATTTTCCAGGCAAGAGTACTGGAGTAGGCTGCCATTGCCTTCTCCAGAAGCTTTCCTTAAGTACTGAAAATTAGTTGCATGATTGTGTACTCTTTTTCAGCAATCCTAGATTACTAGGATAGATATTCTGCTCTTGGCATCAAAACTGACCATATGGTAGTCTGTATCCTTGCCTCAACACTGCCTCTATGTAGGCACCAACTCAAAAGTTTATTTTTTAAAAAAAAACTATCATTATATAAGCAAAAGCACCCAAGAGCTTACTTAAAGAAGCCCCCACTGGCCTAAGATGGGACAACCTGAATATCAGAGAGAAGAATAATTGCAAAGGATTGAAATACATTACATACATAAAATCATAATGATGTCCCACACCTCCTCCCAACCCTTCACTCCTGGAGATTGCCTGGAGACATTCTTGGAGATACCAGTTCATCACTGTGAGTACTGACATCTACAAGGAATAATCACATATTTATCTTACTGTACTTTATAGTAAACAGAGTCCACAGTAAATTTTTCTCCATAGAATTCCAATTAGTAAATGCAGAAGAAATATTAGAATTAGAAAATTGCCACCTTTTAACCTTAATGAAATACTGGAGAGAGGTAATAATGATCTCTAAATGCTAAAACTAAAAAAAAGATTGACAGCGAAAGTGCTAAAGAAAGGGATCAAGTGAACATCTCTTGAACCTACTAATCTATTTTAAGACAATCAAAAGTGGGAAAGACGGCCAGACATTATACATGCCTCAGGGTGCTGACACAATAAGAAGTGTACAGAATTATATGTGAAGCCTTCCTGTCTAAAAAGACTGAGCCTGAGTGTGACTAGCCTCTAGATATAAACACCAATTTACAGTAAACACAGGCAAAAGAACAAGTTAAATAACACAAAGGAAGCAACCAGCCAAAAGGATTTCCATAACACAGGAGAAGTCAAAGCCTGGTTCTAGGACTGGAAGCTTCAGTATCAATCAGTAAACTGTTAGAACTGCAAATTCTCAGGTTTTATCCCAGACCTACAGCATCAGAAATTCTGGAGGTGGGCCCAGCAAGATGTGTCTTGACAAGAACTCCAGGTGATTCTGATGCATGCTCAAGTCTGACACCCATGGCTCTGAAAAATTAATGATGGAAAAAAGAAAAAAGAAAAAGATAGGGGAAAGGAGACCTTTACAGTATAAAAGACTTAAGAGACATTAAAAACAAAAGAAAATCAAGTGCCATGGAGGGTTACACTACTGATACTCTGAAAACTTATTTTAACCCAATTTAAAAATAATCATAGTACTGATTATTTAAAAATAATCATTACTACTGAGGCAAAAGGGAACTTTTAAGTTCATACAAACTTTTAATTCATAAGGAATGAATAATTTGATTCTTATAGAAATTGGAAAAAAGCCACGAATAATGCATTACACTTCTTTGTGTTCTGTAACTTTCTTTTGTTTTGCTCTTCTGGTTCTTATTCTCCTTCCATCATTAGCTCTTCAAATAGACCCCTGAGCCATTTAGGAGAGAAGAGTCATCTTGAAGAAATCAGCAAATACATTAGGAAATGTTACTTACGTTGTGTTTATGACAGAAATTGAGAGCTTGAAGTGTTTGCCATAACACACTTTTGATCACTCCATCAGCAACTCTGGGGAAAAAAATAAAAAAGGAAATGAAAACTCCTAAGATGCGTTTTCAGGAGCAGAACTGGGAATAGAAATGGAATGGGTGGGGCTCGTCACAGCCAGTGGATGCAGCACAAAGGGAATCTTGGAAATGTTCTTTTTAAAAAATGTTTTAATGAAAATTGCTTTACTACTTTTTTCATTATAGCTATGTAACTGTCCATTTTAACTTGAAATTTTTAATGCTTATCATGAAAATTCAAATAATATAGAAAAGTAAAGAAATAAAACATGTTCATTCAAATCTTGCTAGCCCAAAATAATTGCTGTAACTTACATTGATTGTCCCTTTGGAAATCCCTGGTTCTCTTCCTCTCTCTGCATTTACTTTTTAACTTTAATATTAAACAAATGCATTCATAAGGTTTGATATTTTTGAAGTTTAAAAAATATCCATGAAGAATTCTCTCATACCTGCCTAACCAATCATTTCATCCTTGGCAATTCCCCTGCCTCTTTCAGAAACATTGTATGCGTTGGGGTACAGATACATATATACAGAATATGTATGTATATATCTATTTCAGTGACCAAAGGTCTCATTATATAGATGCATCATAATTTAGTAAGTCCTCATTGACAAGCAATTAGGTTTGATCCAAGTTTCTTTCTAGAAACAATGCTTCAGTGAATATCCTATCATCTATCCATGGCAGTTGTGCAATAATCCTTTTAAGGTAAGTTCTAGAAGTGGGATTTCTGGGATTTATGGGAGGCACATGATATCTTTCAATCCTGCAGGTATGAACTTCAGGTAGCTCTGAGACATGGTTTTGCAGGAAAAAAGGCCTCCGTGAAGAGTGACCTTCAATTCATCGAATTCATGTTGGTGGTAAACACTCAAGCATATGCAAGAGTTGTTTTTATAACCGTTACTTACACCTGGTAAGATGCAGCTCCAATACTTCGGCTACCTGATTCGAAGAGCCAACTCACTGGAAAAGACCCTGATGCTGGGAAAGATGGAGGGGAAGAGGAGAAGGGGATGGTAGGGGATGAGATGGCTGGATGGCATCATTGACTCAATGGACCTGAATCTGAGCAAACTCCAGGAGATGGTGAAGGACAGGGAAGCCTGGCGTGCTGCAGTCCACGGGGTTGCAAAGAGTCAGACACACTTAGTGACTGAACAACAGCACCTACACCTGGTAAGCAGGCAGGCACACAGCCAGGGAGGCCAGGGAGAATCAAGAGCCCAGGAGAACGGGAGTCTGGGAGCTTCTGGCCTCTGCAGATTTCCTGTGTGGAAAATACTGGGGAGTATTTTCCACTTGAGGATCTGGGCAACATGTATTCTGAGAGTACTTAGTGTATTTTGTGTAACCATTTCTATAAATTGCAGCAATTACATTCCCTCTAACTTTTCTACTGATGCCCTGTTTCAGGGCATTTCACAGGAAGAGTCATGGCTTCGGTTCAAAACAGAATCCTTAGTGAGCACAGATTCCAGGAAGGCAGATTCCATTTTAGGCAAAACAACATTTATACAAAATAACAACTCCAAACAAATACCACAGATCTTACAAAGATAGTTATCAAAGAGAATACAGATTCACACAGAGCTCATTCCAGAAACAGAGAGCGCTGTAACATTATTCAGCCACACTCAGCAGTTTTTCAAAGCATTTTGTGAAATAAAACCTTCCATAGAAACCAACTGATACTCAATGCTTCGTATACTGTGGGTGAATGACAAACATATAATGGAAGAATTGATAATCATGAAGGCCTGAAAGCAAAAACTAGACATCCTGGGACTTCCCTGGTGGTCCAGCATGCTTCCACTGCCAAGGGCATGGGTTCCATTCCTGGTCAAGGAACTAAGATCCTACATGCAGCGAGGCATGGCCAATAACTAACCCTGATGCTGGGGAAGACTGAGGGCAGGAGGAGAAGGGGGCGACAGAGGATGAGATGGTTGGATGGCATCATCGACTCAATGGGCATGAATTTGAGCAAACTTTGGGAGACGGTGAAGGAGAAAGGATGGCAGCTGGTGTGCTTCAGTCCACGGGGGTCGCAAAGAACTGAACAACAACAACAAAACTAATTAACTGTTTAAAAAACACAAGATATCTTGGTTCAAAACCAAAGGTGTTAGGGAGGGTGGCAGGGTCAGGGAATTCAGACTGGGTCGCCCAGAGGCTGCTCTTTCAGCCACTCAGGGGAATCCTGGCACTGACATCAGAGCTCATTATCTTTTAGTTTTATATATAACTTGATGGGGAAAACAATTTCATTATCAGTGTCCAAGATGAATCAAGCCCTTCTCTGTAAACCCTTGTTATCCTAGAATAAAATCCAGCCTTTACTGTGGCCTACCAGCCTCTTAATGATTTCCCTTCTGTTAACCCCTTTCCCCTACCTATCTCCTAGCACATTCTCACTGCCCTCCGCTCTGGCCCGTGATTATCTGCTCTTCCCTCAACAGACCGCCAAAGCTTTGTGTTTACTGTTCATCCTACGGCCCTCACCAGGAATTCTCTAGCTCCTCAGTGAGTTTTCTCCTCCAAAGCCTTGTAACTCTGCAAGGGCTTTCTTTACCTTGTCCGTTACTGTAGCTCCAGGGCCTCGAACTGTAATTGGTACCCAACAGGTCCTCAACCAAGCTTCCTTCGCTGGAACTCTCAGAGACTATATAAACTCACACCCTGTAATAAACCCCTTTTTGCTTAAACTAGCTACACTGAATTCTGTTGTTGACTCTTGATCAGTGCAGAATAGGACACCAGAATTGGGGATGGGAAGCAAAGTCAAGGCCTTGGGAAGGCAGGCTATCTGACTGGTTGGGTCTGAAGGCTGGGGGATCTAATTAACATCAGTGGCTGCAACACTGGTGAATGGATACCCAGTGATGAACCAACTGAGTACATAGTCACATGTGGTCATCTGTTAAAAAGTGCCTGCTCAGGGCAGGGTTTTGCTGGACTCAAAGTGATCAAACAAAATGGGAACACATAGGAAAGTAATAAAAGTGGGGGTGGGCTGGTTGCTTCTCACTTCCCTGGAAAAACTGAAGAAAACAAAAGGATAGCTTTAAGTAAGGCTTTGATGTTTTGGTCCGAGGCATAGTTAGGACACCAGATGTCAATGTTTGCCCTTATTTCTTGTGTTTTTAAGGCTCACTCCACTGACCACCGGGATCACTCCACAAGTGACTGAGAAACCGGACACTGAGAATAGTCCTGCTGGGTGCTAAATGACAAAACAGACTGAATTTATGTGAAGTTAGTTAATTTCTCAGTTAACTAACTGAGACATACACTTTGAGAAATGAAATGCGACACTTGGGAGTATTCACGGAACTAAGAGCATCCCAACCTCCTGCCAAGTATCCCTTCTTTTTTACTAAACTTTTTGGCCACACCTCATGGCTTGTGGGCTCTTAGTTCCCTGACTAGGGATCAAACCTCTTGCAGTGGAAGTGTGGAGTCTAAACCACTGGACCTCTAGGGAAGTCCCAAATGTCTCTTCTTGCATGAAGTAGCCCCCAAACTTGTGTGGAGACTGGTCTTGTCTTGTGGAGGGCCCCCTCATGATCTCACTCAAGGCAGCTGTATAGCATGGGTGCTGTCAATTCTCCTCAAGGCTCCTTTCCCTGCCACCCATCAATGTCTCCAAACTGACTAAAGTCAGATCTCAGCATGTTCCAAAGGGCCTATTACAAAGTCAAAGAGAAGAAAAGAAGATTTGCACAGCAAAGAGAACTATAAAATGTTGCTAATCTAAACTACCGAACAATTGCTCTCATCTCACATGCTAGTAAAGTAATGCTCAAAATTCTCTAAGCCAGGCTTTAGCAGTATGTGAACTGTGAAATTCCAGATGTTCAAGCTGGTTTTAGAAAAGGCAGAGGAACCAGAAATCAAATTGCCAACATCCACTGGATCATGGAAAAAGCAAGAGAGTTCCAGAAAAACGTCTATTTCTGCTTTATTGACTATGTCAAAGCCTTTGACTGTGTGGATCACAATAAACTGTGGAAAATTCTGAAAGAGATGGGAATCCCAGACCACATGACCTGCCTCAGAAACCTATAAACAGGTCAGGAGGCAACAGTTAGAACTGGACATGGAACAACAGACTGGTTCCAAATAGGAAAAGGGGTACGTCAAGGCTATATTTTATCACCCTGCTTATTTAACTTATATGCAGAGTACATCATGAGAAACGCCAGGCTGGAAGAAGCACAAGCTGGAATCAAGATTGCTGGGAGAAATATCAAGAACCTCAGATATGCAAATGACACCATCCTTATGGCAGAAAGTGAAGAGGAACTAAAAAGCCTCTTGATGAACGTGAAAGAGGAGAGTGAAAAAGTTGGCTTCAAGCTCAACATTTAGAAAACTAAGATCATGGCATCTGGTCCCATCACTTCATGGGAAATAGATGGGAAATAGTGGAAACAGTGGCAGACTTTATTTTTGGGGGCTCTAGAATCACTGCAGATGGTGATTGCAGCCATGAAATTAAAAGATGCTTACTCCTTGGAAGGAAAGTTACGACCAACCTAGATAGCATATTCAAAAGCAGAGACATTACTTTGCCAACAAAGGTTCGTCTAGTCAAGGCTATGGTGTTTCCAGTGGTCATGTATGGATGTGAGAGCTGGACTATGAAGAAAGCTGAGCGCCAAAGAATTGATGCTTTTGAATTGTGGTGTTGGAGAAGAGAGTATTGGACTCTTGAGAGGCCCTTGGACTGCAAGGAGATCCAACCAATCCATTCTAAAGGAGATCAGTCCTGGGTGTTCTTTGGAAGGACTGATCCTAAAGCTGAAACTCCAGTAGTTTGGCCACCTCATGCGAAGAGTTGACTCATTGGAAAAGACTCTTATGCTGGGAGGGATTGGGGGCAGGAGGAGAAGGGGACGACAGAGGATGAGATGGCTGGATGGCATCACCGACTTGATGGATGCTGAGTTTGGGTGAACTCCGGGAGTTGGTGATGGACAGGGAGGCCTGGCACGCTGCAGTTCATGGGGTCACAAAGAGTCGGACATGACTGAGTGACTGAACTGAACTGAACTGAACTGAACTGAATCTATACTGGAGAATGTACGTGGAAATGGATTTTGTAAGTGTCGGACCAGAAAGGAGGAAACACGATGTTACACTGGGCTGATTATAAACAGTTATGGGCACACTTACTATGGAGCCTGGCTCAATAAACTACTTGGAGCAGCTAGGAGTGAGAGGAGTTGATTGCTGAATTGGTTGATCAGAACCTGTGCTAGATGGGTGCCGGTGCCAAATGAAATTGCAATGCTGGAAGTTCATTAGTAAAACGAAGAGGAAGAAATCCAAAGTTTTGGGGAGACAGGAGTGTTGGAGAGGATTTATCACATGCAACATGGTCATCTACTTCCCAGCTATGTCTCCCCAAAGTATTAATGGTAGCAGTAATCTATGAAAAGTGAAAGTCGCTTAGTTGTGTCTGACTCTTTGCAACCCCATAGACTATACAGTCCATGGAATTCTCCAGGCCAGAATACTGGAGTGGGTAGTCTTTCCCTTCTCCAGGCATCTTCCCAACCCAGGGATTGAACCCAGGTCTCCCGCATTGCGGGCAGATTCCTTGCCAGCTGAGCTACAAGGGAAGCCCAAGAATACTGGAGTGGGTAGCCTATCCCTTCTCCAACAGATCTTCCCAATCCAGGAATCGAACTGGGGTCTCCTGCACTGCAGGCCAATTCTTTACCAACTGAGCTATCAGGGTAGCCCATGTTTGTTCCCAAATCTGCAGTACTGCTTTCAGTTTTCTATTTGGTGCCAGACACTTCTAGGCTCCTCCTACCACAACTGCCTTCATTCCTTGGTTCAGAACCGACTGGTTCTTTTCCCATTTTCTAGTGTATCTATTTCCACTACCCAGTTAGGAAATGGGGAGACAGCCCCAAGGATGGATTCATGGACCTGACAGGACTACCATGGGATGGATTCAGGTTAAATTTCACTGGGGACTCTCAATAAGCTTCCCATCCCCACAAAACTGCTGAACCACAGTGACTTTCAAAGTTACTGATGATTGGGTTTACTTCAGAGCATGATTCAGAGATTCCTGAGAGATGGGGTAGCTCTCTTTTCCCAGTACCCAACTATCCTGGTAAATATTTGGTCACAGACCATTCGGGGATAGGCTAAGAGGGAAAATCAAGAACATACACATGATGTCAATGCAGGGCTATTCCCCAAGGATAGCTGCCTCCTTCACAAGGTCCTGGGTCTTGGCTATTATGGTGTGCGTGTACACTAGGTCACTTCAGGAGTGTCCGACTCTTTGCAACCCTATGAACCATAGCCCACCAAGCTCCTCTGTCCATGGGATTCTCCAGGCAAGAATACTGGAGTAGGTTGCCATTTCCTTCTCCAGGGGAATCTTCCTGACCCAGGGATCAAACCTGCATCATCTCTTGATTCTCTTGGGCTTCCCTTGTAGCTCAGCTGGCCAAGAATCTGCCTGATTTACAGATGTACATCTCCTGCATTGGGAGGTGGGTTCTTTACCACTGGGGCTTCCCTTGTGGCTCAGCTGGTAAAGAATCTGCCTGCAATGAGGGAGACCTAGGTTCAATCCCTGGGTTGGGAAGATCCCTTGGAGAAGGGAATGGCTACCCACTCTAGTATTCTTGCCTGGGAAATCCCATGGACAGAGGAGCCTTGCAAGCTACAGTCCATGGGATCGCAAAGAGTCAGACAAGACAGAGTGACTTTCACATTCACTTCACTTTCTATACCACTGGCGCCCCCTGGGGCTATTACAGTGGCTGAAGCCAAGCCTCTATGTAGAAAAGAACCTTACGGACCTGCCCTTCTATCTTGTGTGGGACAACCCAAGGTCAGATCAAATCATTCTGATCACCACGCTGGCTCTGTTGTCTATTAGAGTAACTTCTGGAAGTGGAGTACTCCTTCCTGGCCTCTGTCACCCAGGGACCCCATCATTCCTAGGAAACCAGGATGTCATTTCAAAGGAAGAATCTCCCTGCTTCAGCATGTGGGATGTGCTGCTGCTGCTCTTCTGGCTAAAGCATTTCTCAGTGCTCACGATTCACCGCCACCCCTCTACCAACCCACACCCACAGCTTTACAGGAAATTACCAGTGATCAGTTTACTGAGAAGGAAATTAATTCTTTTATATGTCCATCACACCCGGGTAAAGATGAATTAAAAAAAAAAAAAGAAATTGAAACCTGATTTACAGATGGACATGATGCGCTGTTGCCAGCCAGAAGTGGAGAGCAGCAGTGTTATATGACCCTTTATAATTAATTGTTCCCTTATATATCTAATTCTTCATTAGATTTTAAATTTCTTGATGGTAGAACTGTTCCACTATGTATAGTGCAGTGACAGTGAAGGGAAATCTTTCCTGTTGGTAGGTGATAATTTCTATCACATTACGAAGTAACCTACCTACTGGACCGATTTTGAACAGAGAAGGATTTGAGAGAATGGGAATGTATTATTTCACATTTAATCAGATGACACCAGTTGCAGCTGCTTTACATACATGTAGTTTCTTCTATACATCAACTTGAATCAGCCATAGATATGCATATGTCCCCTCCCTCTGGAACCTCCCTCCCACCCCCTTTTTTCTACTTTATTTATTTTTAATTGGAGGATAATTGCTTTACAATATTGTGTTGGTACATGTAGTTTCTTTTATATATATATATATATATATATATATGATATTATACATGTTTCAATGCCATTCTCCCAAATCATCCCACCCTCTCAACATGTAGTTTCTTAACTGCAGCAACTCAAACACAGTCTCAGGGCTTACTCTGCAGCTATTGATCTAACAAATGCTTTTCCTCTACTAAAAAAGTAGAGGAAACCAGATGCTTTCATTTGGCAGGGGAAGCAGTACATTTTCACCATCTTACTTCAGTGTTAAATTAGCTCTTCTTTGTGATATAATTTAATCCTCAAGTCTCTAGACAATCTCACCATCTCACAGCTCATTCCAAACATCCATTACCTTGATCATCATATCTACAGACCGGTTATTTCTTCAAACTGTGAATTTACCCTGATAAACAATGAAGCTGAAGCTCCAATACTTTGGCCACCTGATACGAACAGCCGACTCCCCTAAAAAGACCCTGATGCTGGGAAAGATTGAGGGCGGGAGGAGAAGGGGGCGACAGGATGAGCCGGTTGGATGGCATCACCGACTATAAGAGTTTGTGCAGGCTCTGGGACAGGGAAGCCAGGCGTGCTGCAGTCCATGGTGTTGCAAACAGTCGGATACAACTTAGCTACTGAACAAACAATGGTCCAATAGGCTTGGTATGTATGCTGTTTAGTTGTTTCCCTCTGTTTGCCATTCATTGGGTTTATACTCTTTCGGATTTATAGATTTTGGGAGGGAGTGAAAGCAGACAAATATTTTAAATTAATCATAGTTATCTGGAAGTAGCCAGTATTTCATAGAAAGACTGGTGTATCCTGGGGATACAATGCAAATTGTGCCTATTTGCATTCCTTCATGTAGATCCAAGTCTTAGGGCTGACCCAGAGCATGCTGTACACACCGGCACTGCTAAATACACTAGTAAAACACACTGTGCTGTGCTTAGCTGCGCAGCTGTGTCTGATTCTTTGCGACCCCGTGAACTGTAGCCTACCAGGCTCCTCTGTCCATGGGGATCCTCCAGGCAAGAGCACTGGAGTGGGTTACCATGCCCTCCTCACACTAAATACACCAAATACACTTTCCAAAGGAAAGCAGGGTAATTCAGAGATCCTCGTGGTTGCTAAATACATACAAGACAAATGAGTTACTCAAATATGTCTTGTTCTTTCTTGCATCTGTGCATTCCACCATTCCACCAAGATCGCCCACCCGGCCAGTTCTTCCCCTTTTCAAAGTCTCAGCCCAAATGTGTCCTTCTGTGCAGAAACTTCCCTGATTCCCCGGGACCAACAGATGCTGGAGCTGTTCTTCTTATGTATCCAAAGCACTGTTGGTAACTCAGTCTTTACTGTCATATGTAATGGCTAGTTTGAGTATCGGTTTCTTCACTAGATTTTAAGCTTCTTGAGCACAGGATTGTGCCATTATATCTTTCTAGCCTCTGCACTAGCAGAAGTGTTCATTAAAATATTTCTGAAGTGAATGAATGAATCAAAGCATGCTCCACACTAAGGAGGCTATTAGGATGAATTCAGATATGAGTTCTGCACTCAAAGGAAGAGAGAGTATACACTTAAAAACTTGTAAGGTAGTAAGTGCCAAGTACCATAACAGGGAGGAAAACAAAATTTCATGGATATTCAGAGGGAAGCAATACCATTAAGAAAAAGGAATCTCAGAGATAGTCAGAATGTCTAGGATTTCACATTTTAGAGGTAATGATACAGATAGGGAAAGAGGACAAAATTAGGAGGAACAGCATACGCTAAGTCCTACAGGCAGCAGACTTCCTTCCTTCCACAAAAAGAAGACAGAGATGTTCAGTCCAATTAAACCGGTACATGTATTGAGTGTATTATAGGTTTTATTTTCAGGGCCTTGAACAATGCATGATGTTAAGCATCCATGTCTAACTTTATGAAAATGTATGTTAATTTATAAATTAATTTATATTTAAATTAAACAACAAATCTGTCCTCTAAAGCCAATATACAAACCCTATTTAGCTTAAAAGTTGAGATATGAATTAATTCATTCCTTTAATCGTTTTTTAAATTATTAAGAAATTTTTTTTTTTTGGTTACACCTTGAGGCATGTGGGATCTTAGTTCCCCAACCAGGGATGGAACCCACACCCTCTGCACTGGAAGCACAGGGTCTTAGCCACAGGACCTCCAGGGAAGTCTTGAAAATTAATTTCTATTTTAAAAGTAAAATTAGGAAATTAGAGATGCCAAGGGAATATTTCATGCAAAGATGGGCAAAATAATGGACAGAAATGGTATAGACCTAACAGAAGCAGAAGATATTAAGAAGAGGTGGCAAGAATACACAGAAGAACTGTACAAAAAGATCTTCACGACCCAGATAATCACGATGATGCGATCACTCATGTAGAGCCAGACATCCTGGAATGTGAAAGTCAAGTGGGCCTTAGAAAGCATCACTGAACAAAGCTAGTGGAGGTGATGGCATTCCAGTTGAGCTATTTCAAATCCTGGAAGATGATGCTGTGAAAGTGCTGCACTCAGTATGCCAGCAAATTTGGACAACTCAGCAGTGGCCACAGGACTGGAAAAGGTCAGTTTTCTTTCTATCCCAAACAAGGGCAATGCCAAAGAATGTTCAAACTACTGCACAACTGAACTCATTAAACATGCTAGCAATATAATGCTAAAATATACTTCAAGCTAGGCTTCAACAGTACATAAACCAAGAACTTCCAGGTGTACCAGCTAGATTTAGAAAAGGCAGAGGAACCAGAGATCAAATTGCCAACATCTACTAGATCATAGAAAAGCAAGGTAATTCCAGGAAAACACCTACTCTGCTTCATTAACTACACTAAAGCCTTTGACTGTGTATATCACAACAAACTGTGGAAAATTCTTAAAGAGATGGGAATACCTGACCACCTTACCTGCCTCCTACAGAGATTTTCATACAGAGAAATCTGTATGCAGGTCAAGAAGCAACAGTTAGAACTGGACATGGAACAACAGACTGGTTCAAAATTGGGAAAAGAGTACGTCAAGGCTATATATTGTCACCCTGCTTATTTAACTTACATGCAGAGTACATCAAGAGAAACGCTGGGCTGGAAGAAGCACAGGCTGGAATCAAGATTGCCGGTAGAAATATCAATAACCTCAGATATGCAGATGACACCACCCTTATGGCAGAAAGTGAAGAGGAACTAGAAAGCCTCTTGATGAACGTGAAAGAGGAGAGTGAAAAAGTTAGCTTAAAGCTCAACATTCAGAAAACTAAGATCATGGCATCCGGTCCCATCACTTCATGGCAAATAGATGGGAGAACAGTGGAAACAGTGGCTGACTTTATTTTTCTGTGCTCCAAAATCACTGCAGATGGTGACTGCAGCCATGAAATTAAAAGACGCTTACTCCTTGGAAGAAAAGTTATGACCAACCTAGACAGCATATTCAAAAGCAGAGACATTACTTTGCCAACAAAGGTCTGTCTAGTCAAGGCTATGGTTTTTCCAATGGTCATGTATGGATGTGAGAGTTGGACTATAAAGAAGGCTGAGCACAGAAGAATTGATGGTTTGAACTGCGGTGTTGGGGAAGACTCTTGAGAGTCCCTTGGACTGCAAGGAGATCCAACCAGTCTGTCCTAAAGGAGATCAATCCTGGGTGTTCTTTGGAAGGACTGATATTGAAGCTGAAACTCCAATACTTTGGCTACCTCATGTGAAGAAAAGACCCTGATGCTGGGAGGGATAGGGGGCAGGAGGAGAAGGGGATGACAGAGGATGAGATGGTTGGATGGCATCACTGACTCAATGGATATGGGTTTGGGTGGACTCCAGTAGTTGGTGATGGACAGGGAGGCCTAGCATGCTGCGATTCATGGGGTCGCAAAGAGTCAGACATAACTGGGCGACTGAACTGAACTGAACTGAATCTTTTTAGAAATTTGATTTGCAAAATCTACATATGTAGGTATGCTGCTGCTGCTGCTAAGTCACTTCAGTACGTATGAAATGATATTAATTTTTCATCTGGCAAAGATTTACCCAATTTGCCACTTCTTTTTTAGTTCTGTTTACATACTTTTTTGTCAAAGGTACTCTCTAAAACTAATATGACGTTATTTGGCAGTTGAAGTTGCATTTCTTTTTCTTTAAAAAATTTCTTGGTTTAGTTGAACTTTCTCAAGTTAAAAACAAAAACCTATGGCTGATTCATGTTGAAGTTTGACAGAAAATAACAAAATTCTATAAAGCAATTATCATTCAATTGAAAAATAAATTCACAAAGGAAAAAAAAACATTGGCATTCTGATTAGATTTTTGTGCAATAAATAAATCAGGAAGGAAGCCAAAATATAATAAAGAATACTTCCATCCAGAAATATATGTTCATTTAAATAAAATCCTTTGTGTATCTCAGCTTTATAATTGTTTTTAGGCAGAGTTTTAACATTTCTTTTGTATCTTTATTCCTAAACATTTTTGTTGTTGACATTTGAATGGGATCCTTTTCCATTAGATTTTCTAAAGTACTGACTGATACAAAAGCTATTACTTTTTGTGTACAGAATTTAGAGTGCTGTACAAACACACATATATGTGTATATATATATACATACACACATATACATGTGAATATATATATATATACACACTGAATTCCATTTGTTTTAGTAACTCTAGGTAATTTTGTTAGCCTACAATAATATCATGCAAATAATGGAAATTTTACCTTGTTTTCCAAAGTTTTAAATCCTATTTGTTTTTCTCAGAACATTATGCTGGCTAGAGTTCTCATGTTTTATTTCTCACTTTAATGATGGCTTCTCTAGTGTTTTACCATTGAATATAAAATTTGCGGTCAATCTGGAAAAGTTGTGTGTGTGTGTGTGTGTGTGTGTGTGTGTGTATAAAGAAAGTATTTTAGTTCTAGTTTGCTAAGGTTCTTTTCCACCAAATAATTGGGAGAAGATGTTGAATTTATCAACTGACTTTTCAAATTTTATTAAACATGTATTTTTTCTCCTTTAACTTCAGTGGATTATATGAAAGAACTATGGTTCATTCCTTGAATTCGGACAATCCAACATATAACTTAGCTTTGAAATACACTGTAATTTATATTTGCAGTAGATTTGTCTATTAAATACGATACATTATTACCCTAGGTTAATATTCATTTGGTTAATATTCATTTGCCCTTTGAGCACATCCTGAGATTGGAGAGAAGGAGCCAGCAGATGCAAACGAGCAGAAAGGGGCTCAGATCTGAAGTTTGCCGTCATTAATCCCACACTTCAATATTCTTGCCTTGAGAACCCCACGAACAGTATGAAAAGGCAAAAAGATAGGACACTGAAAGATTAATTCCTCGGTAGGTGCCCAATATCTACTGGAGATCAGTGGAGAAATAGCTACAGAAAGAATGAAGAGATGGAGCCAAAGCAAAAACAACACCCAGTTGTGGATGTGACTGGTGATGGAAGTAAAGTCCAATGCTGTAAAGAGCAATATTGCATGGGAACCTGGAATGTTAGGTCCATGAATCCAGGCAAATTGGAAGTGGTCAAACAGGAGATGGCAAGAGTGAACATCGAGATTTTAGGAATCAGTGAACTAAAATGGACTGGAATGGGTGAATTTAACTCAGATGATCATTATATCTACTACTGTGGGCAAGAATCCCTTAAAATAAACGGAGTAGCCATCATAGTCATCAAGAGCCTGAAATGCAGTACTTGGATGCAATCTCAAAACGACAGAATGATCTCTGTTCGTTTCCAAAGCAAACCATTCACTATCACGGTAATCCAAGTCTATGCCTCGACCAGTAATGCTGAGGAAGCTGAAGTTGAATGGTTCTATGAAGACCAACAAGACCTTTTAGAACTAACACCCCCAAAAGATGTCCTTTTCATTATAGGGGACTGGAATGCAAACGTAGGAAGTCAAGAGCTACCTGGAGCAATAGGCAAATTTGGCCTTGGAGTACAGAATGAAGCAGGGCAAAGGCTAATTGAGTTTTGTCAAGAGAACGCAGTGGTCATAGCAAACACCCTCTCCCAATAACACAAGAGAAGACTCTACACATGGACATCACCAGATGGTCAATACAGAAATCAGATTGATTATATTCTTTGCAGCCAAAGATGGAGAAGTTCTATACAGTCAGCAAAAACAAGACTTGGAACTGACTGTGACTCAGATCATGAACTCCTCATTGCCAAATTCAGACTTAAATTGAAAAAAGTAGGGAAAACCACTAGACCATTCAGATATAACCTAAATCAAATCCCTTATGATTATACAGTGGAAGTGACAAATAGAGTCAAGAGATTAGATC
The DNA here is from genome assembly GCF_016772045.2 of Ovis aries. Classification (NCBI taxonomy): domain Eukaryota; kingdom Metazoa; phylum Chordata; class Mammalia; order Artiodactyla; family Bovidae; genus Ovis; species Ovis aries. Next base: position 84,979,578 of record NC_056056.1, on the reverse strand, counting down.
TGATAGAGTGCCTGAAGAACTACGGATGGAGGTTTGTGACATTGTACAGGAGGCAGTGATCAAGACCATCCCCAAGAAAAAGAAATGCAAAAAGGCAAAATGGTTGTCTGAGGAGGCCTTACAAATAGCTGAGAAAAGAAGAGAAGCAAAAGGTAAAGGAGAAAAGGAAAGATATACCCATTTGAGTACAGAGTGCCAAAGAATAGCAAGGAGAGATAAAAAAGACTTCCTCAGTGATCAGTGCAAAGAAATAGAGGAAAACAATAGAACGGGAAAGACTAGAGATCTCTTCAAGAAAATTAGAAATACCAAGGGAACATTTCATGCAAAGATAGGCATAATAAAGGACAGAAATGGTATGGACCTAATAGATGCATAAGATATTAAGAAGAAGTGACAAGAATACACAGAAGAACTGTACAAAAAAGGTCTTAATGACCCACATAATCACAATGGTGTGATCACTCGCCTAGAGCTAGACATCCTGGAATGTGAAGTCAAGTGGGCCTTAGGAAGCATCACTACGAACAAAGCTAGTGGAGGTGATGGAATTCCAGCTGAGCTATTTCAAATACTGAAAGATGATGCTGTGAAAGTGCTGCACTCAATATGCCAGGAAACTTGGAAAACTCAGCAGTGGCCACAGGACTGGAAAAGGTCAGTTTTCATTCCAATCCCAAAGAAGGCAATGCCGAAGAATGCTCAAACTACTGCACAATTGCACTCATCTCTCACGCTAGCAAAGTAATGCTCAAAGTTCTCCAAGCCAGGCTTCAACAGTATGTGAACTGTGAACTTCCAGACGTTCAAGCTGGTTTTAGAAAAGGCAGAGGAACCAGAAATTGCCAACATCTGTTGGATCATCAAAAAAGCAGGAGAGTTCCAAAAAAATATCTACTTCTGCTTTATTGACTATGCCAAAGCCTTCGACTGTGTGGATCACAATAAACTGTGGAAAATTCTGAAAGAGATGGGAATACCAGACCACTTGACCTGCCTGCTGAGAAATCTGTATGCAGGTCAAGAAGGAATAGTTAGAACTGGACATGGAACAACAGACTGGTTCAAAATCAGGAAAGGAGTATGTCAAGGCTGTATATTGTCATCCTGCTTATTTAACTTATATGCAGAGGACATCATGCAAAATGATGGGCTGGATAAAGCTCAACCCGGAATCAAGACTGCTGGGAGAAATATCAATAACCTCAGATATGCAGATGATACCACCCTTATGGCAGAAAGTGAAGAAGAACTAAAGAGCCTCTTGATGAAAGTGAAAGAGGAGAGTGAAAAAGTTGACTTTTAGCTCAACATTCAGAAAATGTAGATCGTGGCATCTGGTTCCATCACTTCATGGCAAATAGATAGGGAAACAGTGGAAATAGTGATTGACTTTATTTTTCTGGGTCCCAAAATCACTGCAGATGGCAATTGCAGCCATGAAATTAAAAAACGGTTACTCCTTGGAAGAAAAGTTATGACCAACCTAGACAGCATACTGAAAAGCAGAGACATTACTTTGTCAACAAAGGTCCGTCTAGTCAAGGCTATGGTTTTCCAGTGGTCATGTATGAATGTGAGAGTTGGACTATAAAGAGAGCTGAGTGCCAAGGAATTGATACTTTTGAACTGTGGTGTTGGAGAAGACTCTTCAGAGTCCCCTGGACTGCAAGGAGATCCAACCAGTCCATCAGTCCTGGGTGTTCATTGGAAGGACTGATGCTGAATCTGAAACTCCAATTCTTTGGCTACCTGATGCGAAGAGCTGACTCATTTGAAAAGACCCTGATGCTGGGAGGGATTGGGGGCAGGATGAGAAGGGGAAGACAGAGGATGAGATGGCTGGATGGCATCACTGACTTGATGGACGTGAGTCTGAGTGAACTCTGGGAGTTGGTGATGGACAGGGAGGCCTGGTGTGCTGCGGTCCATGGGGTCGCAAAATGCTGGACACGACTGAGCGACGGAACTGAACTAAACTGAATCCCACATATAATGAAACTGGGAACCAGCCAGCAGAACTTCATTTTTCTATATTACTTACCCGTTTGGGTTTCTTTCCAGCTCATTTAAAAGTGTGTGATCACAGTATTCAAAGACTAAATGCATTTTCCTTTTTCTCCTGAACACCTCAATGAGGTTCACAAGATTTGCGTGTTTTAATTGCTGCAAAGGAATTGAAATACAAAGGTTGGTGATTCACTTCTTGTAATAGTTTCTCCTAGACCCCTTACAATTTTAAGAGCAAAGGCTTTGCTCATCTTTCTCTTTGCATTTCTTGCTAACAATTATTACAGTTACTCAAAAGAGGAACTACTCTTAGTAAGTACCAAAGAATCTTAAAGCTGGAAGAAAGAATTTATCTAACATACCCCATAGTAAAGGGTAACTAAGCTGCTTGAATCTCTCTGGAGATAGCAAAGTACAACTTAAAATATAAGCAGTAAAATTAAAAATGCTTTATGAATTTAGTGGAAATTCTAAATACACAAGTTGTAAGATGATCTGAATATAGAATGGTAACAGAATTATTGAGTAAAAGACTATAAAAATCATCAATACCCATTTAGCTTATATATTGTCACAGATTTAATGTAAATAGCTGCATTTATATCCAGCCTGGATTTTAGTGTTGTGCTCAGAAAGACTAGATCTGAACCCTCGAATCTGAAATAACTACATATTCTAGGAATCCCTATGGTTAGTTAGTCTGTGTCTAAATTTATCAAATTTTCAGCTCTCTTCTTTGATTTTCTTGTTCTCTCTTATGCTGAGATGTTTAATGACTTAAATTCAATTCCCGGACTGAAGCATTTCACAAGGCTGCCTTTCACAAGCATTTCACAATGTTGCAAATCAAAGGAAAAACCCCGATTAAGTAAGATAATATCACTAAAGTAACTACATTATTTATCACCCAACCAGGGTAACGAGTATAAACCAGGACTGTCCCAGGCAAATCGGCATATATGGTCACTCTGCCTATAGGCAGGGTGACTGTATAATTTCACATGTGAACTAGTACACTTTTGAAAGAAAATGCTAGCCAGACAAAAAGGGATGCTAACCACACTGAACACTGGGACAGAAGCTATAAACCGGGACATCTGATCACTCCTACTTTTGAGTCATCTTCCTGTTGTTTTCCCAGTACAGTAGATGAATTAACTTTCCAAACCCTAGACACCACTTACTCAGAAAGATATGTAGTATTTTGTATATTGTAGAAACTCAACGAATATTTTGCAGGCCTGGTAGAGAGGCTTAAAGTACCGTGACTTGTACAGTATACTCTCTCTTATCTGTAAGCATGCCTTGATCAAAACAAGAAAAAGAAAAAGAAAAAAAAAAACCAACCAACCAAAAAAAAACAAAAACAAAAACCCAGAACAAAAAGTATCACCCTGTGACTATGTGCCTGCTGCTCAACAGCGTGGGGAAAGGGAACGCATTACACATTAACTATACACCCAGAGCAGCAGATCAATTTGTTTCCTATGTGCTCCACCACCCACAAGAGCAGAAAGGCAAACAGTGGAGGGAACAGGGCACACAGGTAAGCCAGACGCTTCGTGCTGAGGCCAAAACTGCAGACTGGGAGCTAGCAGTCTCTATCAAGAGTCAGGGATGCCCAGGTACTGAGGCTGGATGTGCTGGCAAGGTTTTCAGCTCTGTCTTTGAGTAGATTGGCAATTTACATCTTCTTTGCAAATCAAATGAACTTAGATCAGAAAACAGCGACTTGTGTAAAGAAAAACAAGTAGTAAGGAGGAGGAAACCAAAGGAAAATTAAATAGGAGAAGCATGTGAGGAAAGTAAGGTAGGTTTATCACGCAAGGGATCTCTTCAGGGCGCAGGTGGGTGAAACATACCAGAGACAGGAGAGACGCACCTTCTGAGAGCCATCATGCTTAGCCGCTCAGTGGCGTCCTACTCTGTGTGACCCCATGGACTGCAGCCCGCCAGGCTCCTCCGTCCATGGGATTCTCCAGGCAAGAGTACTGGACTGGGTAGCCATTCCCGTCTCCAGGGGATCTTCCCAACCCAGGGATTGAACCTGGGTCTCCTGCATTGCAGGCAGATTCTTTACCATCAGACAGCCATCACTGGAGACCAAAGTGAGTTGGAATCTGGCTATTTTTAACCTTCAAGTGCACCCTTAAATTGGACACTTGTAACCCAGGAGGTGCTACCCGAGCATTAACTGTACCTGAAGGGTTGGTAGGAGTGTGTGCATAAAAAGCTTTCCTGTTAGAAAACAACCCACTGCCAGGTTCAGACACACCCAGTTTGTCTGTGATGAGCTGAGTGTCTGATCAGCACTCTCTGCTGGCCACGAGGTAACAGGGAACTGTTTTAAAACCAGGATGGATGGTGCTCTTGAAAACTCCGTGCATATCAAGTCATATTTTAAACAAAATGCTAAAACATTTTAGTTGAGGAAACCTGCTACAAATGTTTTTAAAGGGAAGGGAGTTTTGTCTCCCTTGAAAACCTGGATTTCTGGGGTTTTCCTGTAAGCAGGTGACATATTCCAAAAAGCAATGGTGAGCTGTGTGTTCCTGAGGAAATCATACTTCTGCTACTCAAAGTGTGGTCCACAGACGAGCGGCATCTGTGCCATCAGGGAGTTTGTTGGAAACATGGAATCTCAGGCTGACCCTAGACCTGGACTCAGAATCTGCATTCCGACGAGGTCCTCAGGGGATTCCGGTGCACTGCCCTTTGTCTCAGGTTCCTCCCCTATAAAATCAGGGTGTCGCACGAGAAGCATCTCTAAGCTCTCTTACAGCTCTAAACTGTAAGATTTTTTAGGATAAGAAAAAATTTGCATAGAGAACTTGTGAATCTTCCATATTAAACCCTATGTTGTTTTAAAGATTTTAAAAACAATGTAAAGGCTTTGTGCAAAGCATGTATACATAGCTGAGGGTGACAGTCACTGTGTCTAAGAATCAGTGGAGCTCAGGTGGGCCCAAACCAGATCGATGACTATAGGCACTCTGATGCAGCCCGTGGGTCCCTCTGTACCACAAAAAGCCCTTTTAGTTGCTGGTTTATGGGGAGAAGGACTTGGGTGGAGGAAAGGCCAGGGCTGAAGGGGAGGATAAACACTGGGGATGAGGGGACTTAGGACACTGAATATTTACCAACCAGAATGAATTTTTAACAATCAAAATTTGAACAATCTATGGCTGTACTCATAATAGCACTTAAATATCAGAGTGGCCAAAGACAATCTCTTTAACAAGTGGTGCTGGGAAAACTGGTCAACCACTTGTAAAAGAATGAAACTAGATCACTTTCTAACACCGCACACAAAAATAAACTCAAAATGGATTAAAGATCTAAATGTAAGATCAGAAACTATAAAACTCCTAGAGGAGAACATAGGCAAAACACTCTCAGACATAAATCACAGCAGGATCCTCTATGATCCACCTCCCAGAATTCTGGAAATAAAAGCAAAAATAAACAAATGGGATCTAATTAAAATTAAAAGCTTCTGCACAACAAAGGAAAATATAAGCAAGGTGAAAAGACAGCCTTCTGAATGGGAGAAAATAATAGCAAATGAAGCAACTGACAAACAACTAATCTCAAAAATATACAAGCAACTTCTGCAGCTCAACTCCAGAAAAATAAACGACCCAATCAAAAAATGGGCCAAAGAACTAAATAGACATTTCTCCAAAGAAGACATACGGATGGCTAACAAACACATGAAAAGATGCTCAACATCACTCATTATTAGAGAAATGCAAATCAAAACCACAATGAGGTCCCACTTCACACCAGTCAGAATGGCTGCGATCCAAAAATCTGCAAGCAATAAATGCTGGCGAGGGTGTGGAGAAAGGGAACCCTCCTACACTGTTGGTGGGAATGCAAACTAGTACAGCCACTATGGAAAACAGTGTGGAGATTCCTTAAAAAATTGCAAATAGATCTACCTTATGACCCAGCAATCCCACTTCTGGGCATACACACCGAGGAAACCAGAATTGAAAGAGACACATGTACCCCAATGTTCATCGCAGCACTGTTTATAATAGCCAGGACATGGAAACAACCTAGATGTCCATCAGCAGATGAATGGATAAGAAAGCTGTGGTACATATACACAATGGAGTATTACTCAGCCGTTAAAAAGAATTCATTTGAATCAGTTCTGATGAGATGGATGAAACTGGAGCCGATTATACAGAGTGAAGTAAGCCAGAAAGAAAAACACCAATACAGTATACTAACACATATATATGGAATTTAGGAAGATGGCAATGACGACCCTGTATGCAAGACAGGGAAAGAGACACAGATGTGTATAACGGACTTTTGGACTCAGAGGGAGAGGGAGAGGGTGGGATGATTTGGGAGAATGACATTCTAACATGTATACTATCATGTGAATTGAATCGCCAGTCTATGTCTGACGCAGGATGCAGCATGCTTGGGGCTGGTGCATGGGGATGACCCAGAAAGATGTTATGGGGAGGGAGGTGGGAGGGGGGTTCATGTTTGGGAATGCATGTAAGAATTAAAGATTTTAAAATTTAAAAAATAAAAAAATTAAAAAAAAAAAAAAATCAGAGTGGCCAAAGCCCAAAGTGATGATCTATTTACAGAGTTGCTGACACAGAGGAATTTAAGTCCAACAGAAAAAAAAAAAATCACTTTAAAATTCTTTGTAATTTTGGCATACCCGTTTGGTCCAGTACTGTGGTATTATAGATGTACAAAGGAAGTTAACTTACCTTTAACATGCGTATTTCTCTTAGAGCTATTTTCTTAACGACAGGATCATCTTCAGATTCCACAAATTTTTTAATAGCTACCACTTGTCCCGAGGTTTTGTTTCTGCATTTGAATACAACCCCATAAGACCCCTCCCCAATCTTAGCTAATTTTTCATACTTCTCCATTGGTGTTGAAGTGATTTAAATTTCTGTACTGATTGACTTGCAGCGTCGTGTTGCACCTGGAAAATAAGATGACTAGGCTTAATCACGTTACCAAGCATAGGGCTCTCACAGTTTACCACCTAAAACTAATTTGCCCTGGATGCCAAAGGTTTATTTCCATTTAAACTTAAATACACTAAAAAAATATCTGGAGATTGTTTCGTTAATTCAGTTAAGTCCTATTCCAGCTACTGCAAAGATTCCACATATGTTTCTTATCATGGGTTTGTGTGTACTTCAGTTGAGCTAAAAGAATTTGTGGAAAGGAATCTTATCCAATCTATTGTTGTCATTATCCTCAATAAAATGTTTAAAATATGATGCTGTAAAACCCAGCTGAAGGAACACTGCACACTCTGGTGTATGGTGTTTATCTTTCTGGTCCTATTTCAGGTCAATAGCGAAAGCGAAAGTCACTCAGTCGTGTCCGACTTTGTGACCCCATGGACTGTATAGTCCATAGAATTCTCTAGGCCAGAATACTGGAGTGGGTAGCGTTTCCCTTCTCCAGGTCAATACTGCAGGCTACAAAGAGGGGGAACATGGCATGGTATGCATACAAAGTGCTCTACTGCCACCTGGTGGACAGAAGAAAGACGGCTGCTGAACAAAGCGGCCATTAAAAACACTAACAAAACCTTTCTAGAGTATCATTTATCGCCCCTAGCTTTTACATGTATGGAGGAATGGATCCTAAAATTCTTAGATCCTAAGGCGAAGACTCTTGAGAGTCCCTTGGACTGCAAGGAGATCCAACCAGTCTGTCCTAAAGGAGATCAATCCTGGGTGTTCTTTGGAAGGAGTGATGCTAAAGCTGAAACTCCAGTACTTTGGCCACCTCATGCGAAGAGTTGAGAGCTGACTCATTGGAAAAGACCCTGATGCTGGGAGGGATTGGGGGCAGGAGGAGAAGGGGACGACAGAGGATGAGATGGCTGGATGGCATCACCGACTCGATGGACGCGAGTCTGAGTGAACTCCGGGAGATGGTGATGGACAGGGAGGCCTGGCATGCTGCGATTCATGGGGTCGCAAAGAGTCGGACACGACTGAGCGACTGAACTGAACTGAAGAAAAATAATAAAAAAGCACAAAAATTAAGGCAGCTGTAATTCTTCATGAATGCTTTCATGTCCATAGAGACTTCTATGATAATACTAGCTTTGATGTTTCTGTCTTGCACCATATATCCATCAGTTTTGTGGTAACTGGTTGACACACTAAGTAATACATGAAGCCAACATAATTAAACATATACATCTAGTAATTAAAGATACACAAATTCTAAGTAGTCTCAAAAATCCCACCCCAGAATCTTGTTGATATAATCTCACAGTAATAGTTAGCAATTAAACAACATTGTTCCATGCAAATCACACATCATCTGCACAAATTTTTATGAAGTAGGTGTTATTTTTATTCAATTATACAGATGAGAAAGCAGGCACAGTAAAGGTAGCATGGAACGAGAACTCAGGAAGTAGGGTTCCAGAGACCATAATTTGAATCACAACACTACACGGCCTTTTGGTGAATTCAAAAGAACGCACAATTTGAAGAACCACTTTATCCAGGTATTCAGATTAATACAATGTCAAGTGAAAGAGCCAATCACTTAAAAAAATTATCATGTTTCAAATGAGTACACTTTTTTTTTTCTTTTAATTTCACTATTATTGCCTTTTCCATCTAAAGAGTATCTCAGTGGAGAAAGAAATCATCTACTCTTGCTTGCAACCATAAAAATACACAACTGGGAAAAGTATTTAAGAGGCAAAGGAGTACTACTTTTAAAAATTTGCGCTTTTACAAATGCCATTTCTGTGTTGTTGTTTTTTGATTTTCTCTTATACAAGGAAGAAAACTTAAGCACACACTCAAGTAACACATGGAAAATCCATCACAGGTTATAGTCTGAAAACTCTGTTAATTACACTGTATTTAAAAATAAGTATTTTTGAGACTTTCCTTGTGGTCCAGTAGCTAAGATTTCATGCTCCCAATGCAGGGAGCTTGGGTTCAATCCTTGTTCAGGGAACTAGATTCCACATGCTGGAACTAAGAGTTTGCATGCCACAGCTAAAGATCCTGCAGGCTGCAACTAAAAAAATCCCGCATGCTTCAACAAAGACTGAAGATTCCACGTGCTGCAACTAAGACTGAGCACAGCCAAATTTTAAAAAAAATCAATAAAACAAATATAAAAAATTTAAAAAATAGATATTATTATCTTAGAGGCATTTAGGTATAAGCATGCATAAATTTGTCTTTCTGTAGCCAAGTAAAGGGCTTCCCCGGTGATTCAGTAGTAAAGAATCTGCTTGCAATGCAGGAGACATGGGTTCGATCCCGATCCCTGAGTCGGCAGATCCCCTGGAGAGTGAAATGGCAACCCAGTCCAGAATTCTTGCCTGGAGAATCCCATGGACAGAGAAGCTTAGTGGGTTATAGTCCATGAGGTCACAAGAGTCAGACATGACTTAGCAACTAAACTACCACCAGCAGCCAAGTAAAGGGTGACTGGGAGGAGGACAGGAGAAATGGCACTTGCTTTAGAAAGTTATTGGCATAGAACATTGAAGATTTGTGAATTTAACCTACTTCATGAGCATTACAGTTACTGAGGGAAATTTTGAATATGCCAAAAAACTTAATTATTAAGTTTTAGTCTATGTGTTATTTTGTTTCTCTCAAGTAGGTGATCTGATCTACTGATCTGTGATTTTCCTTTTCGTTCAACAGGTTCCACAGCAAAGACTGATTGCTCAGAATAATATCTAGATCTCTGTTACATCAACCAAACTGCTGAATATGATAATATAAAGCACCAGAAAATAGTACCTTACTAGTAACATCACTGAGTTGATGGACGTGAGTTTAAGTAAGCTCTGGGAGTTGGTGATGGACAGGGAAGCCTGGTGTGCTGCAGTCCACGGGGTCACAGAGTCGGACACGACTGAGTGACTGAACTGAATTGAACTGAGTAACATCTCCATATTATCTGTTTTCCAAAGCCCTTATATGTTCATAGGAGATGAATCTGAGCACATTGGTAGGCGTTAGAACAAGGCAGGCATTCCACAAAGGGATTTATGGCTCTAATTCCAGCTTACTAGGACTCCACCAGAGTTTATAGAAGCGATAATTCCTATCTCTGACATGAGGTTCAGATCAGATATCTCACTGTTTGATGAACATCTCCACATGAATGGACAGAAACATCTCAAAATCAATACATTCTAAATCAAATGTCTTCTTTCTAATCCTCTACCCTTACCCAAAGTTCCCAAACCTGCTCCACATAGTTCCTAAATGGCTTGTCAAGATATGCACAGTGAAAACTGAGGCAGCCAAGGTCAGGGGAAGCAGCTTAAATGGAATCTCTCTCATGTACCTTTCACAAAGCTACAGAAGTCAACTAAAGCAATCAGTTCAGTTCAGTTCAGTCGCTCAGTCGTGTCCGACTCTTTGCGACCCCATGAGTTGCAGCACGCCAGGCCTCCATGTCCATCACCAACTCCCGGAGTTCACCCAAACTCATGTTCATCAAGTCAGTGATGCCATCCAGCCATCTCATCCTCTGTTGTCCTCTTCTCCTCCTGCCCCCAATCCCTCCCAGCATCAGAGTCTTTTCCAATGAGTCAACTCTTCGCATGAGGTGGCCAAATCTAGTCAAGTCTAGTCAACTAAAGCAATAAAACCACATAAATCCAATATAGTCAACATTATAAGGAGACAGAGGAGTCCAAACTTAAATAGAAAGATAAACACCCAATTCTGGAAAAGATACCTCTTGAGCTGCCCTTTTAAGCCCTTGCAGAGAGCAAAGATGGGAGTGGGGTGAGGTCTGGAAAAACTATAAAGAGGAGAGAAGAGTAAAAGAAGGGCCTAAGATAGACTTAGCATCACTCCTCAGAAGAGAAAAACACATTACAAGTGCAGAAAGTACTGAGTGTCCTGGCAGATCTGAGCACTCACTACAGGGGCGAGACTTAAAAGTACAAGGGCATCCAGGAGGCATCAGTCAACATGTCCTACTCTTGGGGAAGAGGAGGGTAACAGGGAAGGGAAAGACTTATTCAGTCTTTGTCGGAGACTAGGTAAGTGAAGGGAAAAAGAAATAAGAGGATAAATTTGCAATTCTGCAAGACAAAAGGGAATTCTGAAACAGAAGGATATGTAAACCTTCCTCGAACCACTAAGAAAAGAAAGCACAGTCCCTTAGAGGCACTGCACTTCAGCACAGCTGCAAGGCAGGCTTCCTTGAACTAGGATGGCTGTCAATTACTGTAAGCCTAAACATGCCCAAGAAATAAAATAGAAAAAAGTAATCTCCACACAAAGTTATTAGTAGAAGACAAGAGAAATGAGAATAAAACATCTCAGCTGATAAAAATCATTCCAGGGAGTTCCCTGGAATAGTGTGTGCCAAGTGGCTTAAGCTGTGTCTGACTCTTGCTGACCCCATGGACGGTAGCCGTCCAGGCTCCTTTGTCCATGGGATTTTCCAGGCAAGAACACTGGAGTGGGTTCCCATTTCCTTCTCCACTGGAATAGTGATAAAGGAATAAAAAATAGGTTGAGGGAATTCCCTGGCCGTCCAGTGGTTAGCATTCAGAGCTTTCACTGATGTGGCCTGGGTTCAACCCCTGGTTGGGGAATTGAGGTCTTGCAAGCAGAGCAGTGCAACTGAAAAAATAAAAAAACAAAACAACTTTCCAAAAAACCTAACCATGAAGCAGAAGAAAACTAACACAATATCTGATTTAAATATCCTCTAACAATGATTTGGAGATAGAAAGAACCACTTTAGATTGCTCAGCAGTGAAGAACCTGCTTGCCATGTGGGAGACCTGGGTTCAATCCCTGGGTCAGGAAGATCCCCTGGAGAAGGGAATGGCTCCCCACACCAGTATTCTTGTCTGGAGAATCCCATGGATAGAGGAGTCTGGTCAGCTACAGTCCATGAGCTGCAAAGAGTCAGACACAACTGAGCGACTCACACACACAACAATGTTGATAAGAAAATAAAATGATAGTTGATTTAACTCAGGAAAGAGACAGAAGAGAAAGAAAAATGATCTCAGAAATAGAGACTAAATAACAAGATGCCAACAGGAGAACAGAAATAAAAATTTAAGAAGGGGAATTAAAGAAAGGTAGACTAGCAGTTAAGAGGCTAAAAATGAGGGGGAAAGAAGGAAGAGAGTTTAGAGAGACAGCAGTTGAATGGAAGATAGGCAAGGAAGATACATCAAAAGTATAACTGGAATTCCTTAAGAAATAAGACAAAATAATGGAATAGAACCAATATTTGAACTATAAACCAAGAAAAACTTCTGGAAATATGATCTGAATGTACATATTGCAAGGGCCCATCAGGTAATTGGCTAACTAACTCAGAACAACTAACTAATTCAAAGACATATTTGAATAAAACTATTAAGATAAAGAAAATATTGTCATAGCCTCCAGCCATAAAGACTAAATAACTTCAGTGTAATGGAATTAGAGTGACATCAAACTTATCAAGAGCAACATACAACGCAAAGTGAGAATGCAGCAGCATTTTGAAGAAATTCAAGGGAAGAAAGTGAAAACCAAGGATTTCAACTCAGCCAAGCTGTCCTTCAAAGTAATAGACAAACAGTGTAAAACAAGCAAGAATTCCAGTAATGTTACATTCATGAGCTCTTCTCAAAAAGCCTGAGAGGGTAACTTTCACCCAACCAAGAGCTGACTGGGAAAGCTTCAGCAAAAGGATTTATAGTGAACATTTAATGTATTCAGTGTATTCAAAGACTTCGTATACAGTTAAAGTATTCAAAGACTGAAACTAGGGAGGTACAAAAGTGGAAGAATAATATATAAGTAAAACAACTTGTAGATGTTACCAGTTTTGATAATGTAGGAAGTAATGCAACTAAAAATTTGTTAAAAGAATGGGGGAAAAGGGAAGCAGATTAAGTTCATGGATAACTGAACGGGCAGGAATAAAAAGATATATTAAGAAAAACAAAAAGCAACTGGGGGCTTCCGTAGGGACTTGGTGGTAAAGACTCCGCCTGCCAATGCAGGAGACACAAGCTTGATCCCTGGTCTGGGAAGGTCCCACATGCTACGGAGCAACTAAGCCCGTACACCACGACTATCGAGCCTGTGCCCCAGAGCGCAGGAGCCACAGCTACTGAGCCCGTGAGATGCAGCTACTGCATCCCTCACGCCCTGAAGCCCATACTCTGCAACAGGGAAAACCACTGCAGTGAGACGTCCACGACTGCACGGAAGAGCAGCCCCCTCCTATTGCAGCTAGAGAAGAGCCCGCACAGTAACGAAGACCCAGCACAGGCAAAAGCAAATAAATAAAAAATAAATCAATAAAATTATGAGAAAACTTGACAAACCAGAGAACAAAAGGTTAAATTAGAAAACAAGGACTATGAGAATTTTTTTAAAAAAAGTATTAGTCTAGGGAATTCTCTGGCAGTCTGGTGGTTAGGACTTGGTGCCGTTTCACTTCCTGTCAGGGAACTAAAATTCTGCAAACTGTGCAGCTCTGCCAAAAAAAAAAAAAAAAAAGCATTAGTCTAAAGGTAACTACTGAAACAAAAATATAAGCTTTCCAAAATACCAAAAGAAATTGAAAAAAATATAAATCTAACACAACACATAGAGAAATTCAGAAAATTTTACATTCTGCACATAATAATTATAACATAAAACAATATGGCAGAATAGAAACGAAAATAAGTTGTATCAGTAAATATGAGTGGGCTTAAGTCATTTATTAAATGAGAAAAAAATTAAGTATGGCTCACAAAACAAGATCCAGTTATAAGCTATGTGCAAGAGACAAACCTAAAATAAAGTGATTCAGAAAGGTTAAAAATGAAAAGACAGGCAAAGGTATATAGATAGGACAAATGGAAACAATAAGAAAGGAATTTGTGATCTTGGTATCAGACAAAGTAAAATTAAAGCTAAAAAAAAAGTATTAAATATGACAAAAGGGGGCAGTTTTTAATGCTAAGAGCAGAAATTCATAATGTAGATGTAACAGTCTCAAATAACACAGCAATTACTGTTGCAAAGCAGAAACTCTAGGGCATGCAAGGAGACACCTATAGAAACAAATTAATAATGAGAGTCTTAAATACATCACTCAGTAAGAGACAAGGCAAGTGAACAAAAAATACGTAACTACGCAGAAGACCCAAACAATGTAACCAGTAAAGTGAACCTAAAGGACAGATATAAATTTAATTTTATACTCTGATAATATGGAATAGACCTTCTTATCAAGCACACAGGGAATAGTCACAGAAACTGTTTTTGTTCAGTTGCTCAGGCATGTCTGACTCTTTGCGACACCATGGACTGCAGCATGCCCAGGCTTCCCTGTCCTTCACTATCTCCCAGAGTTTGCTCAAACTCATGTCCGTTGAGTCAGTGATACCATCCAACCACCTCATCCTCTGCCGCCCCCTTCTCCTGACCTCAATCTTGCCCAGCATCAGGTTATTTTCCAATGACTTGGCTCCTCTCATCAGGTGGCCAAGGTATTGGATCTTCAGCTTCAGTGTCAGTCTTTATATTAAGTCACAAAGAAAGCATCAGGAAATCTCAAAAGTAGAAATATTATAAATAGCTAGCATTCTGGTCATAAAATATCAAACAAGAAATTGGAACAAAATTTAAAAACATGAAATAAAAAAAGATCTTCTACCTAGAAATGAAAAAGTCTCCTATTAAATACCTCTTGGGTAAAGAGGGAAACACAAACTAAACTAATAAAATTTTTAAAAAAGATTATGAAAATACAACATATCAAAATCTAGAAGATACATTTAAAGTAGTGGTTCTCTACTAGGGTTGGTTTTGGCCCCCAGGGGAATTTTTCAGGGTCTGGAGATATATTTTTATGAGTATGCAGAGGCCAGGAATGCTGCTAAACATTCCTCAAGGTGCAGGACAGACCCCCATGATAAACAACTATCTGATCTAAAATAATAACACAGTTGAAGTACCCTGTCATAAAGCAGTAAAGGGAAGAGAAGCCAGAGATCAAAACAAACATATAGAAAAAAGATAGAAGGTTAAAAATTAACAAATTAAGTCCAAAATTTAAAAATATAGAAAAGCAAATACAAAATGAACCAAAGTAAAGCACAAAAAGGGAAACAATAAATTAATAAACTGAAATAGAAATTAATAAATCAAAGAAAACAAAAAACAGATCGAATTAATAAACCTAAATCCTGGTTCCTTGAAAAATTTAAAATAGACAAATCATTACCTAACTTAATGAAGGAAAAAAGGAGAAATAACAATATGTAAAATAAAATCACAAGAGGGAATAACCATCAAAACAGAAGAATTTTTAAAAGATCATGAGACTATGTTGCAGGCATTTATGCAAAAGAATATGAAAACTTGGATGAAATGGATAATTTCCTCAAAAGACAGAGTTTACCAAAATTTGTCCAATTAGGGATTGAGAATCTAGACTGGTTTAAGCATAGGAAATAGAGGAAGTTTTTTTTTTTTTTTTAAAATCCCACAGAAAAGCACAAGAGCTCAGACTTTGACTATGGTGGGGTAAAGAGATTGGCAAATATTCTTCCTAAAACACAAGTATAAGACTAAGCAAAATTGTCCAAGAAACAAAAACAAAAAAAACAACGATTTTAAGGATCTGGAAACTGAGTAAAAGCAAAAAGCAAATGGGGAAGTATTTATTTATGATAAGCTGCTAGAAGTCTACTTAAGAACAGTGGGGGTCTGTGGCTTCTTGCCTGAGGCTTTCATCATTCTCTCCTCTACCCCTGCCCCCCAGTTCAGTGAGGGCAGTAATAAGACCAGTGTGGACTGGCCATGAGCCAGCAGCCTTGCTCCCGAGGAGGTGTGCTTGATATACCTCAGATGATGAAAACCTGTGACGACAATGTCAGTGAAATTCTTATGAACTGATATGAAACAAAGGGGAGAGAAAACAGTTTTTCAAGCCTGAAAATGCGGTTCTCATGCAGACTAGCCAGGGATTTATGTGAAGATCCTAAAAATGAGAGAACCATAGAGGGGCTAGATTAGCTTTCCACACATATGTGGAAGATCGAAGAAGGTCTTAAAAAAAGTTAAAGCTTGGTAGGTTGGAGGTTGATTGAATTTTAAATCCTCTCTTCAACTCACATACTGATTTCCTAGAAGAGGTGAAAGACTTATGGCTAGAGATGTCTGAGTACCACCACTGCCCAAATTATTGGCGACCACCAAGCTCTGCAACACAGTGGTGAATTCTAGAAAGCCAGGCTAAAAAACAAACACACTGAACAGAAACATTAGCAGCCACACATATGGGAGGAGATGGACTCTGGAATACAGGCAGAATGCAAAAACAAAAATCAACCCATTAAAAAAACCAACAAAAACGCAGGGGAGAAAATCAGAATCCAGAATTTCTGGATAATATTTATCTAAAATGTCCAGTTTTCAATTAAAAAATTATGCAGCATGCTAAGAAAAGGGAAAGTGTCACCTATACTCTGGGAAAAAGTCAATAAAAATGAATTCTGAGCGGATGGATTTTGCTGACAAAGACTTCAAAATCAGCTATTATAAATATATTCAAGTAATTCAAATAATGAAGGGAGAATATGACAACAATGACTCAGATAAACAGGGGATCTCCACAGAAGAATGAGAAGCATAAAAAAGAACCAAATGGGAATTTTAGGGTCAAAAGATATAACTGAAATGAAAAATTCACTAGATGGATTCAGCAGCAGATTTGAGATGGCAGAAGACAGAATCAGTAAATCTGATAACAGGTTAATAAAAAATGACCAGTTGGAAAGAGAGACAAAAGCCTTAAGATGAACAGAGCCTCAAGCCACTTCTGGAACAAAAATCAAGTACCAATATACATGTCATGAGATTTCTCAGAAAGAGAGAGTGAGACAAAGGGGTAGAAAATTATATTCGAAGAAATAATGGCCAAAACCTTTCTAAATGTAATGGAGAACACTAAATACAGATTCAAGAAGCTTAATAAATCCCCAAGTAGGATAAACGTGAAGAGATCCATACTTAGAAATCATAATCAAACTTCTGGAAACCAAAGATGAAGAGGTCATCTCAAAACCAGTGAGAGAAAATGATTCACACACAAGAGAACAGCAACATGCTCATTGACCAACTCTTCACCAGAAAAACAATCACAAAAAATCAATAAAACAAAAAACTGGCTCTTTAAAAAGATCAATAAAATTAATGGACTTTTATCTAGATGGACTAAGAAAAAAGGAGGGAAAATTACCAAAATCAGAACCACCCTACAGAAGAAGATTAACAGAGAATATTATGAACAACTTTAGGCAACCACATTAGATACCTTGGTTGACCAAATACCTAAAAAGACAAAATATCAAACTAACTCAAGGAAAAATACACCTGATTACACCCTTAAAAAATAAAGAAATTGAATTGGTAATTAAAAATCTACCTACAAAGAAAAGTCCAGGCTCAGATGGCTTCACAGATAAACTCTACCAAACATTGAGAAGAATCAGTGTCAACTCTTCACAAGTTGTTCTAAAAAACTGAGGAAAGAACATTTCCCAGCCCCTTCTGTAAGGCCAATATTAACCTTGATACACAGTCAGAAAAAGAAATCACAAGAAAACTATAGATCATTATTCTCATAGATTTAAGAATCCTCAACAAAATTAGTAGAAACATATAAGGCGGACGCATGCCATGACTACAAAGGATTTATCTCAGGAATGTAAAGTTACTTTAATATCTGAAAATTAGTAATGTAAAACATCATATTAATATGGCAAACAAAGGACGTGAGCATGTCAGTAGATATGACAAAAATCCAACATCCATTCACAATAAAAATCTCAACAAACTCTATTAGAAGGGAATTCCCTACAGGACATCTGTGAAAAACCTACAGTTAGCATCATGCTTCATCTTTCTCTCCTAAGACTGAGAAAAAGATGTCTGCTTTCACCACCACGACTTAACATTGTTTTGAAAGTTCTCATCAGTGCAATAAGTCAAGTAAAAGAAATTAAAGGGATGTGCCTTGTGGCTGGGTCCAGGGATGGACCCAGGTCCCGGCAGTGAAAGCACTAATTCCTAACCACTGAACCACCAGAGAATTTCCGAAATATTTATAGTATCATTATTCATAGGAGTCCTAAACTGAAAGCAAACCATCAATTGATGAATGAGTATCCATGCAATGAAATACCATTCATTTCATTCAATTCAAAATACCAGTAATAGAAAAGAACAAAGAAACTAACACAATACTGTAAATCAATTACACTACAAGAAAAATTAAAAACAAAATAGAAAGGAACAAAGTACTGATACATGCTATAATGTGTTACATTAAAAAAAAAAAACAACCCATAATGCTGTGTGAGAAAAGCCATGCATACAAGGAACACACATGATTCCATTTACATGAAGTTTCTAGGAGAGTCATATGAGCCACTAAGGACACAGGATCTCCTCGGTGATACTTATGCCAAAAAATGGAAACCTGAATATATTTATAAGGTAATAGTAGACAAAGCCAAACTGAAGACCATTCTACTGGCTTGTGTTCTTAAAATATCAAGGTCATGAAAGGCGAAGGTCAAAGCACTGTTCCAGACTGAAGGAGAGCGAAGAGAAGCAAAAAATGAAATGTGATGTGTGATCTGGAATTTGGTTCTGGAATGGGGAAAAACGTAACTATAAAGAATCATCCTGGGATATCTGGTGAAACCTAAATATTGATTGTAGGTCAGAGATCAGATTTCCTGATTTTGGTAATCTTTACTGAGGTTATATAAGATAATGTCCCAGTTCTTAGGAAATATACATTAAACTGTTTAAAGGGACATGATGTCTACAATGTACTCTCAAACAGTACAGAAAAATTAATATGCATATATATATACACACACACACAAAGAGAAAGAAAGCAATAAAAAATAGAGCAAAATGTAAACAATTAAAGGATATAAATGTATAGGAGTTCATTGTACTATGCTTTCAGGTTTGAAATTATTATACCAAAATAGAGCTATTTTAGAAACCTATATATAGGGGGACTATAGTGTCAACTCACTTTTTTTCTGCCTATCTAGTTCAATGACAGCAAAACATCTTTCTCAAACATCAATATAATCAGATATCGTCCTTTCTCAAAAATGGCTATGGCTTCTACTGTCACAGAATAAAGTTCAAATTGTAGTATGGTATTTACAGTCCTTTCAACACTGGACCCAATGTACCTTCCCCCAAGTGCGTCTCAGATTTTTTCCCCAAACACTGTCAAGTCTCTCAGTCTCTGCTTACACGCTTCTTGGAAGGTTTGACCCCCAAACCCTTTTCATCTTTTGCAGTTCAACTCAAATGCCTTTTCTACTTATCATTTCCCTGATCCCCAAAGGCAAGCCCTTTCTCTCCACACATACTGAGTTAACAACTTTCCCACTCCTTTTTTACACATTATTTACTACACTTGAGGTACTTTGTTTGCCCACTGTCTGGCACACAGTAGGTGCTCGACCTGTCTGTTGCAGTCATATCGTAATTTTATTTGCTAACCTTTCCACTAAATATGTACCTTTCTGCTTTAAACAAAAGCAGTAACACCCTTTGGTTAATATAGTACCTGGGCAAGAAATCAGTATTAAACAGTGAGACAGTTATTTGCAGTGAATAGAAGCAACTGGCAGAGAATATTTTTCAGTCATTAGTCACCTTCAATCTGAACCTATGTACCTCTTGGCTTATTTACCAAATGTTTGACTATTAAAGAAATTCTGTGTACAAAGGCAAAAACAGGTACAGACTTGGGCCGACTGGTGAATATGAGACAGACAGGTAGATACTTGAGCGGATCATTAAATTCTTTGAAAATGTTCTATTTATCTTTCTTAGTCTTGAGGATTTGCAAAAGGTTGCACATACAAACTAAGAAAACATTTAGGGGCAGGTTATTTGCCATGATTGTCTCACAAGGCAGGTCACCAGGGTTCAAGCCAGCCTTTAAAGAAAATACTGAGAGAAGGAAAACAAAATTAAGAAAGGGAGAGGAAATGGGGTGAAAAAACATATTAATTTCCTAATTACGAAGAGGGGAGTAAGGAGACCCTTTCAAGGCCAGGACAGACCAGTTACAGATTCTACAGGCTAAAAGTCACAGTTCGCTACGCTGTTATTATTTGCAATGCAACAAACATGTACTTATATTTAATAAAACTGACCAAAAAAATGGGCTATAAAACCATTCTCCATCTGTCTTATAAACATCATACCATATCGCAGAACTTCAAAAGTACACACACCCGTTTAAAAACTTGTCTTCGTGACAGTACAGCAGGATTAACTAAGAGCACCCCAGGAAACCAAAGACCACATCGTTCACATAATCCAAGAAACGAACTTTGTTTAAAGGCCTCACATTTCATGTGAACACATAACAGATCTGAAAGACTGGCATAATCCACTTGATTTCCAGGCTTCTAAACTAGTCTCGACCATACATTTAATGACAGTCCAGCTTCTCGGCCACGCCAGGGGTCGCTCTCCCCAAGCACAGCCGCTCCGCTGTCCCGGGGGCCGCACCGGGTGGGTCGTACAGTCGGCTGGCGCCACCCGTCGCCTCTGGCCCCTCTCCCATCCTTGTCTATTCCTCTGAGTAGGCCAATCTGGAAGGCTGCCCCGCCCCCCTCGTCTCAGGGAGCTTTCCCTTCTCTGGGAGCCTCCATCCAGACCCTGTTTCTCTCTCCATCGCCCCCCGGCACGGACCCATCTGCCTCCCGACCGCCGCACTTACGGCTCCGACGGGGCGACGGCGACGCAGCCTCTAGCGGCCCCAGCGCAGCGACTCCGGCGCTGGGCGCTGTGCGTAGGCAGCCCCCGCGCGGCGTCTCCAGGGCAACCGGACGCTCAGGCGGCGCAGGGCAGGGCGGCTTCCGGAGCGGGTTCCCCCGGCGCCCGCCGCAGGGAAACTCGCGGCCTGGGTTCAGCATACCGGTGGGTCACCTGTGGGCCAGCTTTTAACAGCAGAGTGTGAACGCAGCAGCAGTTTTTCCTCCCAGAACCCTTTTTAAGCTGCCCTGAAGGAAGCACTTGGGAAACGTTTTAACTTTTCCAGAACATTGCGATCACACCAAGTACTGTTTCTATCCCAGGCCTCAGGAACACTAAAAGTTAGCCCATACAAGCATTGAAGTTACAGTAGGCCGTTTCCCTACCTGGGCATAGATCTTGAGGTGGCCAGATCCTCTATTCTTAATCGTTCCTCCTAGTGTCCACATAGCTTCTCAGCAGATTTAAGGCTTTTCCGTAACAAGTAGCTTTATCTATTAGTTGCGGTCCATCGCTGCTGTTTTGATAATTCAGCAAGCATTGTTACTATTATGTGGGGCTGATTCAGCGTGAAAGACATGTTTGCCACCCAGTAGGAAAGCAAGTCAAGCAAACAAGTAATGTGATGAATGCTATATGGGGTCATAGGTACTAACACTGGAAAAAGATAATTTTTGCTAAAGTCTACTCTTGTTTACAAGATGAACATGGGAACACTAACTCTATGTTGTAAATGAGCACATACACACTTTGGCCTCAGTAAAATTCTCCCTCATCATGCCCAGATTTAGGATGTCGATTCTTCTCTGATTCACTCAGAGGTAACTCTTCTTCCTTTTTCTTCTCTATCTTCAATTCTCCACTTCCTTCATTTGCTGAGACATATCCTCTAATCTCTGCCCATCTTTAGAAACAAAAGACAGAGACAAAAATAAAAACAGAAACTTTTATTACCTCCTTTGCCTTTAAGACCAAACATAATCCCACTGAACTCAAATCTCCTTAAGCTTGTATCAGCTTATTTCTCTATCATTTTAACCCTCATTATGCTATCTAGGTAATTTTCCCAGTAAGGATACAAGAGATCACATCACCTTAGGTGCAGACCCAAGGCCTATTTTCTGTCCTTGGCCACATCACACGGCATGTGGGATCCTAGTTCCCCAACCAGGGATCAAAGCCTGCACCCCTGCATTGGAAGCATGGAGTCTTAACCACTGGACTGCCAGGGAAGGCTTTTTGCCAATGGCTGTTTTCATCGTGGCATTTAATCTCTGCAGTTTCTCTAACTGTTGACTATTAGAACTACTCTTCTCAATAGGAAGCTCTTCACAAATAGGCCCATCCCTGCTTGGCAGTAGCATGTTAGCATGTCTTGTTACTCTGCTCCACACACCCTGAGCTCAACTGTATTTAAGGCCACTATTCTTTGAATAAGCAGCATTTTTGCAGATGCCTTAGTCTAGCCTACAGCTCCCTACCCTGATTTTTTTCTGCACTTGATAAACTCATCTATTAACAACCTGCTTTATATATAACATTCTATAAAGGCTTTTCTTTTCCCAGAGCAGAATTAGGCACAGCCTTTTGTATTGTTCTTCAAATCTATTTATTCATCCAAATGTGCTCCTGGAGTATTGGGAATGATGATCTTCTATCTTTTCCCCAGTGTCAGTAAAGCACTTGGACCCACTGTGAATGATCAATGTTTGTTGGTTAAACAATTATCTCACCAGAGGAAACTTGAAAAGTCAAGTCTTTGTAATGAGTTTTGGCTAGATGTGTTTCATAAGGTTTAACGGTAAAATCAATTATATGCAAATCCTTTTATTCTTAAACAAAACACTTTGAATAAGGAAAATCTTTTTTGATAAAGGGAAAAACTGAAAGACAGAAAGTTAATTTCTTTTGCTGCAAAGAGACCCATGAAAATCAGATTCTGAAATCCAATTCCTAGAGAAAGTAAGTGTAATTTCAGGGCAGAAATGGCTAGAGTGTATTTCAGAGGGTAGTGGATATACTGCATATATTCTGTGTAGTACATAGTTTAGCATAGTAGTTGAGAGTATACACTCTGAACCAAGTGCCTAGGTTCTAATCCTAGCTCCACTATTTCCCAGCTATATTCTTGGGCAAGTTATTTAATCTTTCGGTGCCTTAGTTTCTTCATCTGTAATATGGCATTAACGATACTTACCTCATTGGGCTGTTTTGGGGCTTCCATGGGAGACTCTGTGGAAAATATGGAATCTGTGGAATCTATGGAAAATATGTGGAATAGCACGAACCCATTCATTGGGCACTTATTATTATATTCCCTCATGTAATACTCTTCAGTGTTTACCCACTATGTAGTATAGCACACTTTCATCTATTAGTAATGGTGAAAAGTGATGCCTGTCCTTTATTTCCTGGTCTCTACTGAAATCAGTAACATACTAGCAAGATGAATGATGCCAATAAGGCCTAGAAACAGTTGGTACCATTTTCAACACCAATGTCCAAGAAACTAGCTCACAAGATAGACAACTCTGAACTTCAATGAAATCAAGTCTTTCCCAGCATTTCAGTTAGCGACGCTTCCTGTTTACTAAATAAAGATTCTCAATCAAAAGTTGGTAGGAGGAGCCCTCAAATTTGCGTTCTTGACTGTCACCACTGATTATTCTTTCTCAGTCAAGGGATACTTGGATCATGCTCAGAAACACTGATTTAAGTTCAACATCAGGCCAGTGGTTCTCATGAAGCACTGTACATCAGAGTCATTTGTATAATTTCATAAAAATATGGTTACTGAGCCCTTTCCTCAAAGACTGATTCCAGGGGTCTGTAGTTTTAAAAAGCCTATGTGTAACACACAACCAATTGTATACTTTATCTTCTGGAAATATTTTGAAATGCTTTGACAGTTAAATGTGAAGGTTGTATTTTTTTTTGAGATGTGACCCTTTATGTAATTTACAGGATTTGGAAACTAGAAATATGTGGCCCAGGTAAAGGATCAACAACCTGATCAATAAATGCCAAGGACAGAATATTGATTTCTTAAAAATCTTTTCCATGAAATCTGTTTTTCAACAAACTGATGATCATGTTATACTGCTAAAGATTTGTTTTTAAAACAGTCACTGTGTTAGTTGTCCAGTCGTGTCTGACTCTTAGCGACTCCAAGGACTATAGCCCACCAGGCTCCTCTGTCCATGGGATTTCCCAGGCAAAAATACTGAAATAGGTTGCCATTCCCTTTTCTAGTGGGTCTTCCTGACCTAGGGATTGAACTTGGGTTTCCCTGCATTTCTTTAATGTCTGAGCCATCAAGGAAGCCTTAAAACAATCATTGTAATTAATGCTAAGATTAGTCACAATGTATTTGGGCAAAGTGATAAATATACACAACTGCTATGATTTTTAACATCTCTAAGATTTAGAAGTCAGTTTTAGATAAGGAAACTGTTCTGGAGTCAAGGAGATTATCCAAGGTCATAATAACAGGTAGAAGCATTAACAAGAGTTGAAATGTCACCTCTCAGTCCCCAACTCGTTTTTCCTACATCTAACTTTGCCCTCCTTGCCTTCAGAACTGCATTCCTCAGCATTCTCCTTTCCTTTCTCTACCCAGGAGTCAGCAAACTCTTTCTATAAATGGTCAGATGGTAAATATCTTAGGCTCTGTGGGTCATGTTCCTTTTGGGGGGAAAACTGTCTTTTTTTTTTTTTTGGTGAAAGCAGCTATAGACAACATGTAAATGTATTTGTCCTATTAAATTTCACTTATAAAGATAGGCATTAAGCAGCATTGGCTCGGGAATGCAGTTTGCCGACTTCTCCAACTAAAAAATTATAACGTTGTGATTTTCCTGATCAGAAAGTTGAAGAGCCTTCAAATGTGAGAATAGTACTCCTTTATGAAATTTAGATGACAGATCAAATAAAAATATCAAGATCTGAAGGATCACAATGGTTACTTAAGGACTTAATGCAGCGTAATTAAAAACATTTTTCTCCTTAATATGTTTTAATCTTACTATATACAGATTAAGCCAGATGACAAGCTACTATACAACAGCATGTTAAAAAACATATTTATTTTACACTATGTACAATCAGGAACATATTTAAAAGCATTGTCAATTAAAATAAATGAAGACCACAAATCACAATTTAGTTGGTTCTTTGTGTATATACTCACATTAAAATATAAAGAACATATACCAAAAAAGAGCCCAAAGTGTGCATTTTTCTAAAACTTGGTATATACATATTCCACTGGGAAAAAAGCAATCAAAAATGACTTTAACCAAAACTAAGTTCCTGTGATGTGTAGTAACCATTATGTTGTTTATATGAGGTAGTAACTAAATTATTTTGGCCAAGTGTTAATACTCTAAATCAAAAGAAACATGAAAATGATCATAAAATAAGGCCAACAAAAGTAAAAATTCCACTAGAAATTTGAACTGATTCGCTCTATGGAATGTTATAGTTCTTCAAAGTGATTCTATGAAATGTTTAGTGTGGACTCTCTGATAATGCTAACATACTCTGTGCATACTGTAACTCAGACAATGCAGTGCTACATCACGGTACCGCTATTCTGTGATTCAAAAATTTTTCAAAGGTATTGTTTTTAAGCAGAGACAAGCAATCTTATAGGATTCTTCTGAAATATAAAAAAGACCAGTTACTACAACAAGGGGTTAATTGGTTTGTTTCACATAGAAAACAATCCAAATACATTTAAAAAAGATGTTGTGGAGCCAAATGCATATTGACAATGTCACAGCTTACTTTTGTGACTTAATACATCACATATCAATACTTTGTGCAAATATAAACACACCAGTGTACTTGCATTAAAATTAAAAACAAGATTATAAAATGATTACAGCCTCCATTACAATTTTAAAAGTTACAAGATTTATCTTCATATTACTAAATTACATATAATAAAAATACAATAGTGTTAAAGGTATGGTTTCACTGCCAGCATCCCATTTTGTAATATAGCCACACCCAAGAATATACTAAAGAATTCTTAAAATATTAATCCCAATTGCAGTTTCAACATTTACATCTGTACAGATAAGACATTTACTTGTACATCTCATAAAAGTACATTATCTACATAAATTCTTAGTGTGTGTCTTCAGCAATATGAAGTTTCACAGAAAAATACTGCCTATATGTACAAAGATTACTTAACAATGAATTAAGCACTTGTGTGGTTCAATATGCTAAATATATCCATACCACTTAAAACAAAAAATTGCCCCATCTTGTCTCATGCCACAATAAATTACAAGTAACTGAAGCCAGGTAACTGCGCTTTTGTACAGCTTCAAGCATCCGATAATGTTGCAGTGGTAGTGTTCTTTCTTTCTATCGTTAACTGTCAAAGCACATTTCTCAGTAACTGTTTTCATGACCCGCCAGGATGTATAAATTGCTATTTGCTGTGGGGTTATCGGTTGGCCTACTTTCCAAAACCACGACCCTAAAATAGTAAACAAACACATAAAAAACATATAACAAAACAAAGTTATTCTTACAAACTAATGTTACCAGAAAATTTTTCCACTGCTTCTTCATTATATGCCTCTAATAAATGCTGCTTATTTGCTATGTGGGCAGAAATCATTTGCAAATCACTATGATTAAAGAGGCAGTTCTAGCTTTGGGAAGTAATTTTGCTGCCCACCACTCTCTTCTAAGCCAGTGTTGTTCTAAGAGCCAGAGGGGGTAAAACCTATAACTAGGAATAAGTAGGGGGAACTTAATTCTTATTATGAATTCTAAAAACAATGCGTAGTTCAAGAGTCAGAAAATAAATCAGATAGAACCCCAAATCCTATTTGGTACTATAACTGAAAACTTTTGTTTGCTAGCATATGGTATTTCCTCTTTCTTGTGTTGTAAATCATATTTGAGATATTATGTTTAATGCAAAACTAGTACTGACAACATCTATGCATTCCTGTTACTTGGAAGATCAGGCCCATTGTCAAAGGCTTCTTAACTTTCTGTGAATACTTATAGCATAAAATATATTACTGCAGAAATTCCAGTTCTCTTGAAAAAGAAACTAGTTTTATGCTGGATTTATAAAACATGTTTAGAACTATGTATTTAATACAACCACTTTTCCTACCTGTCAGATCCAAGTAGTCTGAAAATTCTTGTGCTATCTGAAATTTCTTGTGTTACCTGTTCAATGAAAATACCAATTTAACTTCTGAAATGAAAGATACAGAATTTTACATGGGCATTTAATTTATAACTCTATAGAAAAGAAATATAATTCCTAAGATGGAAACGGAACCCCTGTATGACCATTAACTTTCTTAAGTCAGCGCACAGGTATGTCCATTTGTTAGTCTAGGGAAAGTATGGCTGATTTTGAATCGATCATAAAACATGAAAGTAGTAAATGGAATACAGGCTCCCAGGGAAAAATTTAAAAGCAAAGCACCGAGTCCATTTTATTTATCAGAAACCTCTTATCAGTTACCCTAATGCTAACAGCAAGGCTCTCGCAGCAGTAAGGCCCTTGTATCTGGTCCTTCCACTTAAAAGGCTGCAGTGTAGTGTGACGGGACAAACTCATGATTCCAGTTTCAATCCCAGTTCTCCCACCTACGAGTAGTGACAACTGCAAAAGGTATGTAACTTGTTGGAAGTGGTTTATCTTCTGCTAAAAGGGACAGACAGTATCCACCTTTCAGTGGTATCTTGCATATTCTTTTAAGTATTAGTGGGTTTAATGCCTAGTTAAGGAAATGCTCAGTAGGTAACAATTCTCTTTCCCATTTCTTTCTTAGTCTCCTGAAATAATATTTTCTGATGGCATACATCTTTAAAGAAGTCCTCAATGTGAACAAGTACCAGTTGGGGAGTTAAGAATAAGTCTACAGGAGAAAGATGAACCCACTGCTTATTGTTTATTAAATGCAAAACATTCCCAATTATAATGGCAGTAGCCTCCCCCCAAAATCTGGTAGGCTGAAAAAAACAATTTGATTTTGAAAATAAAATTATTCTGGAAACAGCAGTGATTCTTGACTTCTTTCGTAACTCAGCACGCCTGAAGGATCTAACATGCTCACTTCAATAGCAGCAGTTCATCATCACTGTCAATGTATTTTGGGATTTGCCTACTTAAAGGACAGACCATTTTTGGAGGGGTTGTATTTAGTAAGGGGTATCTAAGCAGTCTGAAAAAGTACCTCAGGATATTTTGGGACGAACTAATTTTTTAAAAATCATTCTCTTCTATCCAGCCTACAATGCTTTTCTTTCTCTGTCTGGTGTTTATTAGCTATTGACTATTCTTATCTCTAGGTTCCATTTCCTCAGGTGATTAAAAAAAATCTTCCTGAGAGGTGAGCCCTCTTGTGGGAATAACTCCTGGAAACATACTGGCAGCCACCTTTCTTGAATACGTACCATAGGCTAGGCATTATGCCAAGCACATTACTTATTTCCTTTTGTTTAATCTTAGCAACCCTATGAGGTAAGTACTATACTGTTATCCTCAATTCACAGATGAAAAAATACAGGCAAAGAGAAGTGAAGTGCCAAGGTCACACAGTTACTGAAGAGGAAAAGTGAGATTGAACCCCAGGATCTTCTCTGAAATCTATACTCATGATCATTCTACCAGTACCGTTTACTGGTCAGGAGAAATGCTCTGAGCTTAATGCATAACAGTTTAAGAGACAAATAACCTATTTTCTTACTCAAGGCACCTAATGTTTTCCTTTCCCTCCAATGCTCAAGTAGAAGTCTTACTATTGAGACTGGTGTGGGGTTACTGAAAGAACTCAGGATGATTTTACTTGCCTGTAATATTTTAAGGGACGAGTACCAAGTCTTGCTCATGTTATAACACCAGCACTTTCTGGCATAAATGATGAACTGAATTGAATACGTCGTAGGCTGCTGCTGCTGCTACTAAGTAGCTTCAGTCGGGTCCGACTCTGTGTGACTCCATAGACAGCAGCCCACCAGGCTCCCCCGTCCCTGAGATTCTCCAGGCAAGAACACTGGAGTGGGTTGCCATTTCCTTCTCTAATGCATGAAAATGAAAAGTGAAAGTGAAGTCGCTCAGTCGTGTCTGACTCTTAGCGACCCCATGGACGGAAGCCTGCCAGGCTCCTCCATCCATGGGATTTTCCAGGCAAGAGTATTGGAGTGGGGTGCCATTGCCTTCCCCAGAATACATCGTATGACTTGGAGTTAAATTAAGAAAGGAAGAAAACCCTTTACTTGGAGCCTTCACTAGTCATTTTTCTGAAATACAAAGTAGAAAAGGTGCTGCGGGGACAGAGAAAGCCCGCATCTGCACTCTTGCTCCAGGTGATGGTCTGGGAAAGTTGAAAGAATATCAGAGCTAGCTCACTTTTAGCAGTATTTAGGAAGCTCCTGTTCTGAATATAAGGGTGCTCATCTGGAAGCACATAAAATAACGCACTGAACTTGTTTGACTTAATGGACAGAGAGAGGGGGCTATAATGTATGCGCACTTGAATTTATCACTGAATACAGAAAATGTAACATTTCGTTGCAACAATCAGGAATTTTCCAAAGTTAAAGAAAACTCTGTGATGTAGAATTTGCCAAAAAGATCTTCACGACCCAGATAATCATGATGATGTGATCACTCATCTAGAGCCAGACATCTTGGAATGTGAAGTCAAGTGGGCCTTAGAAAGCATCACTACGAACAAAGCTAGTGGAGGTGATGGAATTCCAGTGGAGCTGTTTCAAATCCTGAAAGATGATGCTGTGAAAGTGCTGCACTCAATATGCCAGCAAATTGGGAAAATTCAGCAGTGGCCACAGGACTGGAAAAGGTCAGCTTTCATTCCAATTCCAAAGAAAGGCAATGCAAAAGAATGCTCAAACTACCGCACAAATTGCACTCATCTCACATGCTAGTAAAGTAATGCTCAAAATTCTCCAAGCCAGGCTTCAGCAATACGTGAACTGTGAACTCCCTGATGTTCAAGCTGGTTTTAGAAAAGGCAGAGGAAACAGAGATCAAATGGCCAACATCCGCTGGATCATGGATAAAACAAGAGAGTTCCAGAAAAACATCTATTTCTGCTTTCTTGACTATGCCAAAGCCTTTGACTGTGTGGATCACAATAAACTGTGGAAAATTCTGAAAGAGATGGGAATACAGACCACCTGACCTGCCTCTTGAGAAATCTGTATGCAGGTCAGGAAGCAACAGTTAGAACTGGACATGGAACAATAGACTGGCTCCAAATAGGAAAAGGAGTACGTCAAGGCTGTATACTGTCACCTTGCTTATTTAACTTCTATGCAGAGTACATCATGAGAAACGCTGGACTGGAAGAAACACAAGCTGGAATCAAGATTGCTGGGAGAAATATCAATAACCTCAGATATGCAGATGACACCACCCTTATGGCAGAAAGTGAAGAGGAACTAAAAAGCCTCTTGAGGAAAGTGAAAGAGAGCGAAAAAGTTGGCTTAAAACTCAACATTCAGAAAACGAAGATCATGGCATCCAGTCCCATCACTTCATGGGAAATAGATGGGAAACAGTGGAAACAGTGGCAGACTTTATTTTTTGGGGCTCCAAAATCACTGCAGATGGTGACTGCAGCCATGAAATTAAAAGACGCTTGCTCCTTGGAAGAAAAGTTATGACCAACCTAGATAGTATTCAAAAGCAGAGACATTACTTTGCTGACTAAGGTCCGTCTAGTCAAGGCTATGGTTTTTCCTGTGGTCATGTACGGATGTTGAGAGTTGGACTGTGAAGAACGCTGAGCGCTGAAAAATTGACGCTTTTGAACTGTGGTGTTGGAGAAGACTCTTGTGAGTCCCTTGGACTGCAGGGAGATCCAACCAGTCCATTCTGAAGGAGATCAGTCCTGGGTGTTCTTTGGAAGGAATGATGCTAAAGCTGAAGCTCCAGTACTTTGGCCACCTCAGGCAAAGAGTTGACTCATTGGAAAAGACTCTGATGCTGGGAGGGATTGGGGGCAGGAGGAGAAAGGGACGACCGAAGATGAGATGGCTGGATGGCATCACGGACTCGATGGATGTGAGTCTGAGTGAACTCCAGGAGATGGTGATGGACAGGGAGGCCTTGGTGTGCAGAGTTCATGGGGTCGCAAAGAGTAGGACACAACTGAGCGAGTGAACTGAACTGAACTTAGACTCTTTCATATTTCCTTCAATATTGTTTAATAGTTTTCAGAGTACAAGTTTACATGTCTTTTGTTAAACTTATTTTTCAGTATTTTATTCTTTTGATGCTATTGCAATTGAATTATTTTCTCAATTTCATTTTAGATTGTTCATTGCAAATACCATTGACATTGTTGTTTTTTTTTTTTTTTTCCTCTGTGTTCTTTGGATTATATAATGTGCTGCGATTCATGGGGTCGCAAAGAGTCGGACACGACTGAGTGACTGAACTGAACTGACAGGACTATTTAATGGCTGTAATTTTTAAAAAGATCACTTACCTCATTAGATCTAAAACTTCTACCTTGCATTCCATGTTTCCAGAAAGCTAGCACACTGTCTTGTAGGCAAACTAACAGGCAAGAACAGCTCAGTTACTGTTAATAGTACAAAAGTTCAACCAATAAGCATCATTTCACCCCTCTTTCTACCCTGAATAACAATATTTCAATTAATAACTGCTAATCATTCCAGATTTATAATGGTATCTTTACCACACCACATACTACACAGTATAACAGCATAAATACTTTATTGAACTGACTCATATTTTGGTAAGAAAAAGAAAATTCACTGAAAATATTTTTTGCTTTAGGAAGTTTTGTTTTGTGAAAATATCTGAAACATACAGAAAAATAAGAGAATGACAAAAACACACGTATCTACCATTCAACACTTAAATCCTAACATTTCCCCATATTTGTTCTTTGTTTTAAATAAAAATGAATACTGCCAGCATCCCTATATGCTCCTCTAGTTCCATTCCAACCCTTCCTTCCTCCCTCCCCGAGATAACCACCTTATGAATTTGGTATCTGTTGTTCTCAGGCATATTTTTACTATTAGAACACAGTGAGTTCACATGATCAGTGAACTTTATATTGTATGTTTCCAAATTTCATGTATTTAGTGTGAGGAACCAGATGACGTTTCTAATTTTTTTTGTTATTACAAACAATGCTGCAATAAACATTCTTGTGCATGCGTGCATATGAAGCCATTTCAGTTGTGTCCGACTCTGTGAGACCCTATGGATTATAGCCTGCCAGGATCCTCTGTCCACGGCATTTTCCAGGCAAGAACACTGGAGTGGGTTGCCATGCCCTCCTCCTGGGGGTCTTTCCAACCCAGGGATCGAAGCCATGTCTCTTAAGCTTCCTGCACTGGCAGGCGGGCTCTTTTCCACCAGCGCCATCTGGGAAGCCCTAAACGTTCCTGTGCCTCTCCCTACATACGTGTGCAAACCTGCCTCTGGAGTGGACACCTAGAAATAGAATGACTGGGATATGTGCCTTCTAAAAATTCTAGTTTTGCTTTCTGTATTAAATATTTAATATATATTTTGGTGTATATTCAGTGAAGATTCTTAATTTGTTTCCTGCAGATAACAAACTGTACTGGCATCATCTGTTGAACCAAACATCATTTCCCCACTGACATATGATATAAATACCCAATTACATGTAGCTCTACTTCTGAGCCTTCTGTTCCATTCTTCCATTTATCCCTGTGCTGATCCCACACTGTCTTAACCACTATGGCTTCACAGTAAGGTTCAATATCAAGCAGGGCAAGTGTTCATCAAAATTTATTTTACTACTCTTGGCCTTTGGCTCATCCTTATGGATTTTAAGATCAGCTTATCAAGCAGCACAAGAATACCTTACTGGTTTTTTTTTTTTTTAACTGCAAATGCATTGCATGTGTGGATTAATTTGTGAACTAACATCTTTCCCATATTTAGTCTTCCTATACCTCAACATGGTGTAGCTCATTTGTTCAAATCTTCCTTTACGCTTTTAAAAGATAACTTGGAATTTCCTAGATAATGATCTTACACGTGTTTGACTACATTTATTCCTATGCATCTAACTGGCATGTCAGAAAGCTATCCATCTATGTTATTCATATCTAGCAATTTTGAATTTTTTTACTGGTTTAGTTTAGAGTTGTATATTCTAGTAGATAATCATACCATCAGCAAAAAAAGATATTTTGCTTATTTCTTTCTAATCCTCATAGTTCCCTTTTCATAGTCTAATGAGACTGTGTTGTAATATGATGATAGCAAACCTCCTTATCTCATTATCTAGTATAATGGGAATCAGTTTAACCATTAAATGATACTTTTAATAGGCTGTACCAGATGAAGGACATTTCCTTCTACTGATAATTTCTAAAATGTTGTCTTTTTAAAAAACCAAGAATGACTTAGATTTTACTGAATGCTTTTTGTGCATCTACTGAAGAGTTATGTAACTTTTGGCTTTTAATGTGCTATACACAAATAAATTTTCTGCTGCTGAACTACTTTTGCTTTTCTGAGATAAAGTCTACTATTTGATGATATGCAATTCTATTTGCTAGTATTTTATATAAATTTTCCAAAATCTGTTTCCATGAGATTGGGAAACTGTGTTTTCTCCATAATTTAACTGATTTCACTATCAACAGTGCTAAATGAGTTTGAGCAAGCTCCAGGAGTTGGTGATGGACAGGGAAGCCTGGTGTGCTGTAGTCCTTGGGGTCACAGAGAGTTGGACATGATTGAGTGATTGAACTGAAGTGAGTGTTACTGATTTATTCTGCATTCCTTTCTTGTCTACAGTCTGAAGCAGTTTGTATACAGGACAGGGACTATTTCTTCTTTTAACAGTGGATAAAAATCCCCTATAAAGCCACCAGGCCTTATGTGCGGAGTCTTAATTAGCAGGTGGTTCAAACAACATGCCTGGCTCTTGTTCCCCATCTTCGGTGGGACACCGCTAGTTTTCTTTACCGTTCATGAGGGCATATCACTTTGAGTTTCTGGTTTTTTGCCTTTTTTTTGACCTGGCCATGTGTTTTTAAGTATGGATTCCATTTGAACATTTTGAGCAGACGTCCCTCAAAACTGACTTATCATCAGTGTCTGCTTGTTGGAGACAGGCATTCTTTTGGGGAGAAAGATTAAAAATAGGACCAAGAATAAGACAAATGAACTATCTGCCCTTGGCCCTTACCTTCTGCTAATGCATATACATGCAAGGATCTTTGCTGATAAAGGACACCAGAAAAACCAGTGTACAGCTAAATTAACTGCCATTCATATTCATCAGCATTCTCTCTATTATGGTCATTTTACCCTATTTTTCCTGAATGCAATCATTTTAGAATACTGATTCTGTAAGAAATCTTTTTCCAGAAAAAATTCTTATCAAGCATAATGTAAAAATAGCAAGAAGGAAATTCCATATACTTAAGGATCTGTGATCAGCAGACATAACAGCAAAAATAATAGACTATACTAAATTGTAAAGCACTTATGGGGAACTCTACAGGAGTCTCAAGAAAATGGAAATTCATAACTAGGTTATGAATAACAATATTTAATTATTTATTTTGAAAATGCCCAATCTGTAGGGAAGACAACATTACTTACCGATTATATCAACGTTGTTAAACTATTTTAGGGAATATGTAAAAGCAAAGACTAATACCTCATATTCATTATACCCTATATTTAAAAAAATGAGTCCTTAGTAATATATTTTTATAATTTCAAATAACTATTGGACAAATTATTCTAAGCAGCTGATAACGCAATCAAACAAGAAACACAAAACTCTGACTTACCTATTGATTCAATCTGGAAATCAAAAGTGAGTTCGGATGATAATTTTCTGCTAGATTTTAATCTTCCTTGGAGATTTACTATTTTTATACAACCTGTAATGGAAAAAAGTCACTTAGAAACTAAGATAAAAGAAATCTTATTAAGATAAAGATATTCATAAACAAAAACTTACAGTCCAAGCATACAAGAATGGTATCTCTCTCCAGCTGCGTTACATGAGTCACACTTGTCTGTGGGGTATCTACAACACAAACAAACTTGATAAAACTTACAGGAAACAGTAATATTTAAAGCACAGAGACATTAAAAAAAGAATTCTGAATATAACTGAATTTGAAATAGATATATATTTTTAGTCATACGCATGCAGTGGTTGACTCAGATGGATTTGGGTTCAAACTCTGATATAAGAGCTAAACTGGGTGAGTGCTTCATGGAGGGTTAGCTATTGTCATTACTACTGGTGATGCACTGTCCTATTCATATGTGAGATCTATATTATGGCAATGATTAATTTCGGATTTTAAGCTCAGAAGGCCAAGGGTTGTGCTTCGTACATCATTATATGTGGTGCCTAGCACATGCAATAAATATTTACTGAATGAATGAATCAGAGAGTTAATCACTTTGAATACAAATAAGTTAAAAAAATACTGACATATTTTGAGAAGTATGAAGCACCATAAAAATGCAGAGGCCTTATTTTTATAATAATGATTTATCCAAGTTCTAACAAACCTAAAATATTTAAATGACTTAGTTTTCCAGAAAGTTGAGAAGTAAGATATCCCAAACTTTGTATGAATATCAAAGCTAAAACTGTTGAGCTATAGGCCTTTGTTTCTGGAGAGTGGTTCTGAAGTCTAGTCTATCAGTCTAGTTTTCTACTTCCCATAGTATTTAGAATCTTAATAAATCCAAGGGCAGCTGCAGTTCAGACTTTCACACATACCTTGTAACTAGCCAGGGTTGGAAGGATAAGGAACAGGCCTCCTATACATCAGGCCAACCAGATCTTTGTAACTCTTACACATTTGGTGAAAATTAGTCAAGAAGCCAGTCTAGCATTACGAGATAGAAAGCCAGGAAAATGAGATTTACAAATGGCTTATAATAATTAATTTCCAAACACTGAAGTCATCTGGAGGTCTACTGATGTCCAGCTGCCACCTCCAGATATTCTTATTTAAATAGAGGTATGTGTGTGTGACTTGATGTATCAAGACTTGATGTATCTTCTCAAGTGGATTCTACTATGCAGCAGAGTTTAGGAAACCACAGCTTACAATTTCAGCTCATACAAAACCTTAAACATACTTTCGCCCTCTTACTCAACCTCATCGTCTCAAAATCAGAAATGAATTATACCTGTTGTATTTAACTTCTAATAAAGGGATTTCATTATGCTAAGATAAGCAATCAAAAGTTCCTGGGGCGGAAGGTACAAAACTCTTCTGTCAGGAAATGAGAGGCCCTTCATTAAACAATTGGTAGAAAAGGATTTAAAATTAAAATGGTTGGGAGAAATAAGACAACTGAAATTCACTAAATAAAATATTAGTCAACCAACAATAGAAGGGAAGAAATTAGAAAGCAGGAGTTACCCCATGTCTGAAAGGGTAGATACCGTCTAAAAAGGGAGAATTTAACAAGAGAATTTGTGGAAGCCGAAGACAAGCCACATAATCTTGCCTAGGGCTCGCCATGCAAATGGAAAGCTGCTCGAGTTCCCTGGACTTCAGCAGCCATGACACTGTCTTTAGATTTCTGTTAAATGTGTGATCATTTTTTTTTTCCCCAATGCCAAAAACCTCAGTCTCTTAATTTTTTTCCTTTAGTGAACACTCTTTCAGGCTTCCAACAAATTCCTGACTAATCAATATTTGTTGGTTAACACTTCTCTAAGTTGTCAAAGACTCTGAGCAAAGGGCCTTTGCAAGACCTTTAAAAATTACCTTCAAAAATGGCCATGCCTGTTTTACAGCAAAACATTGTACAATGTCATTTTTTAGGCAAAAACACAAAAGGAGCTTCATAACAAACACAGTGTTTTAAAAACAAAGATAAAAAGAACTTTAAGGTCATGTTTGTTTTTTTTTAAAGTGTAACAGTTTAATCAGATTTATTTACCACAAAACCTAAGTTTTGCCAATGTGTATGGATTGCAACAATGCAACTGAGGGTTTCAAACTATCATCAAATTTCTGTAAAAAACTCATTAATTGGAGATATTATTTCCTAAGGTACAAGCTATGAAGGAAGAATGTGCTACAACTGGGAAATGTAGATCAAAATTTAGGAAATATATAGAAGAATTATTTTCAAGCACCCTCAAACACTTTGGAGGTGCTTTACTATTTACTTAATATTTTGTATCCTAATTACAAATGATTAAAAATATTTATTAAAGTAACCAGGTAGTACCTGTGTATCAATTACAAAAATATACTGGAAAATATACTTAATGCAGCTTTTCCCTTTTATATATATCAGGTTTTCTACCAGCCTCTTGATGAAGGTGAAAAAGCAGAGTAAAAAAGCTGGCTTAAAACCCAACATTCAAAAAACTAAGATCACGGCATATGGTCTTATCACTTTATGGCAAATAGATGGGGGAAATGTGCAAACAGTGTCAGATTTCATTTTCTTGGGTTCCAAAATCAACGTGGACTGTGACTGCAGCCACGAAATTAAAAGATGCTTGCTCCTTGGAAGAATAGCTGTGGAAAACCTAGACAGTGTCTTAAAAAGCAGAGACATCATTTTGCTGACAAAGCTCCATACAGTCAAAGCTATGGTTTTTCCAGCGGTCATGTATGAATGTGAGAGTTGGACCATAAGGAAGGCTGAGCGCTGAAGAATTGATGCTTTTGAACTGTGTTGCTAGAGGAGAATCTTGAGAGTCTCTTGGACAGCAAGGAGATCAAACCAGCCCATCCTAAAGGAAATCAACCCTGAATACTCATTGGAAGGACTGATGCTGAAGCTCCAATACTTTGGCCACCTGATGCGAAGAGCCAACTCATCAGAACAGACCCTTCTGCTGGGAAAGACTGAGGGCAAGAGGAGAAGGGGCGACACAGGGTGAGACGGCTGGATGGCATCACCGACTCAATGGACATGAGTTTTCGGAAACTCAGGGAGGTAAGTGATGGACAGAGAAGGCTGGTGTGCTGCAGTTCACGGGGTCGCAAACAGTTGGATGTGACTTGCACTACCAACAAGGTTTGTATATATATGTATATGTGGTTCTCCACGTGTGGTCCCTGTATTAACATTGTCAACCTCCTGGGAACTTACACACTGAAAATTCTCAGGCCTCACCCAGATCTACTGAATGAAAACTTGGGGGTGGGACCCAGCCAAGTGATTCTGACACACACTCAAGTTTGGGAGACACTAGAATGTTTTAAATGAGTCAAACAAATTAGCTATTTCAAAGCAAGTCATCTTCTCTTCTTCCAGTTCACTAAGTTACTCAAGACTGGATTTTTATGCACTGTACTCGTCCGATGAAAGATACAGTAAATTTATTACTTAAAAAACCAGTCTATGCACTGGCCTTAATAATTAAATAAAAACCACCAACCTGATTCTGTAAACCACGAGGAGGTAGAATTTGGATTGACTGTTTCAAATCGAACCACCTGGTTGAAGTCTCTCCCTTTACTGACACCAACACAGACTAAAGGGTACTCCTGTTCAGGAACCACCAGCATTTCAAACATTCTAAGTGGGCATGGTATAGGAAAATCTATGTGCTGGAAAAAAACAAAATATATTAAAAAAGGAAAACAAAAACCAAGTAATTTCATGGGAATGCCATTAAGAAGGTTTAGTTTTATGAAAATACATAACAGAGTACTCTCTACTATAAAGACTGCTGCTTCTCACAGAAACTCAGGGTACGCAGAAAAATCCCAATTATGAAGCATCTTATAAAGATTTTAGGTTCGCACTGTAATTTTTAAGTTAAATACCACACATTTTAGCATCAGAATTGGAAACAGATCCAGCAACTGTGTGGCTGGTCTGAGAGTCCCCCCACCTCCACCCTTTGAGGTAGAGTCACTTGTTTCTTAATTGGACACTGCACTTCAGTAATACTCCTCTGCCTTCTTATCCAACTGGGCAAACATGGGTGAGAAAACTGAAATGCTAATTAGCAAGAGACATTCCTCTTGCAAGTATGGACAGGGGGGAAAAAAAAAAACCAACCCACAAAAGAAATTAGCCCTGTATTTCAAGTGATTCTATTCAATAAATTAATTACAATGCAACTGATTTTCATTATACATAAGCTTAAAATTATTTTAAATTTACTACAAAGAGACTACATTCACATTCTGGAACTCTGGAAAAATAGAAAACATTCACTTTGTTAGTCATCAGGAGAAAACAACCGAGATAACTATACGCATCTACCAGAAGAACGAGAATAATAAGGGTTACTCAGAGAAAAGCAGACAAATGCTCATAACACTGATGGTGGCAGAACAAACTGGTACGACCACAGTGGTTAATTACATCTCTTATTAATGCCAAAGATACGCATCTCTTAGAGTGTTAGAAATCACACTCCTAGTCATACAACCTACAGAGCATGGCTGTACAGGCACACAGGAGACCCATGCAAAAGTATACACAAGCTTCATTGCTAAGAGTAACAAAAAACTGCAAGTAACCCAAATGCCTAAAGCAGATAAAATGACGCCAGTTTCACACAATCAGAAATTAGAGCGCAATCAAAATGAACAAACTATGGCTATATCCAACAAGTACCCAAATACAATGTTGCACAAAAGAAGTCAGGCCCAAATGAATGTGATTCCACTTCCATACTGTTGAAACATTATGTAAAATGCTAATGTTTACGGGTATGTGCTAACAATGGTAAAAATGGAAAATAAGGGAGCTGATTTGTAGAGGGGGTGGTGCTATGAGGAGCTCTGGGGTGCTGGCAATGTTCTTCCTTACAATAAAAAGGTTTATAAAAAATATATTAGTCTTACACATATTTTATTTGGTCTACTTATAATTTATTTTTGTTGCTCCTATAAATGGGCTGTTTTCATTATATTTCCCAGTGGGTACTGTATCTTTAAAAGCTATTGAAATTAATTATTTTTTAATTCTGTAGTTTACTTATAAATTCTAAAGAAAATAAATTATAGAGAAAATAAACAGGCAAAATGGGGCTACCACAACCAACTGTCTTAAAGTGTCAGAAGACGCAGTGTGATCCTCACCACTGGAAGGTGAAACTCTGCCCACACCTGTTGTTCCCACATTGCTCCTTCCCCGAAACTGCCTAAGTGCCTCCATCCCAGAGCTCTAGATATGCCTTCAACAAACACCCTACGCACATGCCCGCTGGGAGCATCCCTACCACCTGGGGATGTGCTTTGGATAAAATCTGTCCTATTTTTAATAAAGCAAAACATTTAAAATAATTCTCTCTGAAATGTGGAAACAGCAGTGGGACAGGATGAAAACAATGCTTCTGTATTTCTTCCTCAGTAAATTAGAAAACCAACAGATTGTGACTACTTCTACTTAGCTTCCAATAATAACTAAACAATATGTATAAGTCACTAGCAGAAGAGCGTTCCCATAAAATAGTTTCAAAACCAGTCGCTACTAATGATAGTCCTTGAGGGAAATAATTATCTCTTACTCATTTTTTTTCTTTTAAAATTAATTTCTTATTGAAGGATAATAGCTTTACAGAATTTTGTTGTTTCCTGTCAAACCTCAACATGAATCAGCCATAGGTATATATATATATCCCCTTCCTTTTGAACCTCCCTGCCACCTCCCTTCCCATCCCACTCCTCAAGGTTGATACAGAGGCCCTGTTTGAGCTTCCTGAGCCATACAGCAAACTCCCATTGGCTATCTATTCTACATATGGTAATGTAAGTTTCCATGTTACTCTCTCCATACACCCCACTCTCTCCTCCCCTCTCCCCATGTCCATAAGCCTCCACTGTTGCCCTGTAAATAAGTTCTTCAGTACCATTCTTCTAGATTCTGTATACATGTGTTAGAATATGATATTTATCTTTTTCTTTCTGACTCATTTCATTCTGTATAATAGGTTCTAGGTTTATCCACCTCATCAGAACTGACTCAAATGCGTTCCTTTTTATGCCTGAGTAATATTCCAATGTGTAGATTAGTCCTGGGTGTTCTTTGGAAGGAATGATGCTAAAGCTGAAACTCCAGTACTTTGGCCACCTCATGCGAAGAGCTGACTCATTGGAAAAGACTCTGATGCTGGGAGGGATTGAGGGCAGGAGGAGAAGGGGACAACAGAGGATGAGATGGCTGGATGGCATCACCGACTTGATGGACGTGAGTTTGAGTGAACTCTGGGAGTTGGTGATGCACAGGGAGGCCTGGCGTGCTGCAATTCATGGGGTTGCAAAGAGCCAGACAGGACTGAGCAACTGAACTGAACTGAACTGAACTAATATGTACCACAACTTCTTTATTCATTCATCTGTCCATGGACAGCTGGGATGCTTCCATGTTCTAGCTATTGTAAATAGTGCTGTAATGAACAATGGTACACATGTGTCTTTTTCAACCCTGGTTTCCTCAGGGTATATGCCTAGCAGTTGGATATCTGGGTCATATGATGGTTTTTTAAGGAATCTCCGTACTGTCTTCCACAATGGCTGTATCAATTTACATTCCCACCAACAGAGCAAGAGTGTTCCCTTTTCTCCACACCCTCTCTCTTACTCATTTTTATCTGTCTAATTAAATAGCACTGTACCTGATTTGTAATAAGTACATTAATATCTGCTTCAATTTATGACTTTTATTTATATTGAAAATAAAACAGTGTAGTGATGCAAAAACTTAGAAAATGTCATGAAGAGTAAGAATGCAGAAAACATAATGTTTTTGAATACACCTGGTAAGACTTATAGTATAGAAACATCATAAATACTAATTGAGATAATATCAAATATAGAAACAAAATACACTCAAGAGAAATCTCAAAGCAGAGAGACAAAAAAAGGAGAATTGGGTTTAGATGAAGGACAGTAAAGAAGGGCATGTGTCTCAGGGAGTTTAAGGAAAGTGGGAAGAGTGAGAAGTCTTAAAGGAGGCCTACAAGTAGAACTGTATGTAAGGCTAACATCCTAGAATCCTGGCAATAGGCCTCACCAGTCAGCGCCAAGCTCCCTGGTACCCAGAAAAAAGAAAACATGCATGGGTAATTTTTAAGCTTCCCATGCCTTCAAAATATATATTCTCTCCGGCATGCTCTTTTTTCTATATTTATTTTTAATTGGAAGATAATTACATCACAAAACTTCATGATTTGCACGTCATCCTTGTGCAGGGGCCAAGCTAATCTGTATTGTTCCAATTTTATCAATAGTATATGTGCTATCGAAGCAAGCACCTGTATGTTCTTAATACAGAAAGTTCCTTTAATAGAGAGGATCTTTCACTATGTATTAAGATAAATAGTTTAACATATCAGGTAACACATAAAATTCATTCATACTTAGGTTTAATCAGACTATTAGTATCCATGAACAACTGATGTAATCAAACTATTTTCCATTTCGATAGAGGCTGGGAAAGAAAGGAACAGGAAGGACACACTGTAACAGACTAAGGATAAAGATAGGGAACGGAAGGGCTACAGGAGAATGATAAGACACACTTCACCACTCCATCTAGGATACGCTGTGCTTTTGTCAGACAGAAAAGAACAAAGAGGAACTTAGAACAAAAACAGGTGGACAGAAATGGGCTGGGTTCAGAAGTTCTGTTTTGCACAATTTATAAGGTTATTTTCCCTTTCAGCTTTTTGTTGAAAGGATTTTTGTTTCACTAAATTTGTGAAAATATTACTTCAATGGGTGGTAAATTCTTGAAACGCTTTATTTCATTT
The DNA here is from genome assembly GCF_016772045.2 of Ovis aries. Lineage (NCBI taxonomy): Eukaryota > Metazoa > Chordata > Mammalia > Artiodactyla > Bovidae > Ovis > Ovis aries. The sequence continues at coordinate 84,936,974 of NC_056056.1, read as the reverse complement.
CTTTAGTCCTAGTTAATTGTGAGGTTAATAAATACTGATGTGAAAATTAAAGCTAGATTCCCTAGTCACTCATAAAATTTTAAATAACAGAAAGCCAATACTTTAAACATCTTAATTCTATATTATATAATTTAGGAAGAATCCACTCCAATTATTTTGATCCCAATTTCTATGGAGATAGCAAATGCTCATGAAATACTACTTAATCTATACAAAATATCGAGGAAAACAGCATAAAAAATTCATCTGCTATTTCTTTGGAGTGACTGAGCCAGCACTTGATACACTTTCAGTTAGCTTTTCCTCTAAATTTAAATTACAGCTGAATAATATTAAATGTTTTTAAAAATATTCATTAGAGGGACCTCCCTGGCAGCACAGTAGTTAAGACTCCATGCTTCCCCTGCAAGGGGCACAGATTTGATCCCTCATCAGGGAACTAAAATCTCCATGCCATGTGGCACAGCCAAAAAATTTTTTTTTCGTTAAAAGATTCTAGAGACACTAAGGCACAAAAAACGATCCATGGGAAGGCCTAGGTGAAATAACAGGATGGGAGATATTCAAAACAAATTATTTCCCAAGGAATATGTTTATTCCTTGACTTTTCAAGCCAAATGCCAATCTGTAGACTGTCCCTCTGCTACAACGGAACAAGTCAACCAGAGAACATATTCAGACAAAATCTCACTGCTCTCTTAGTACCTCCTGTTCTTGATATCAGACTGTGTGTGTGATTCAGTACGTCAGGCTTCCACTGTCACATCCCTGAACTATCGTGTCCGACTGTTTGCGACCCCATGGACACCAGGCTCCTCCGTCCATGGGATTTTCTAGGCAAGAGTACTGGAGTGGGTTGCCATTTCCTTCTCCAGGGATTCTTCCCGACCCAGTGATCGAACCCAGGTCTCCCACATTGTAGACAGATGCTTTACCATCTGAGCCACTAGGGAAGTCCTGAACTATCTATCTAGTCTCTTTTACAACTTCTATCAGGCCAATGGAGTTTTTTTTAAATAACTAGGCAGATTTTTACCACTCTGTCATATAATCCAAAATCATTACATTGTCTTAAGAATTAACTGGAAAAAAAAGTTTTCTTGAAAGAACAGGAAAACTGATAAGCTTTTATGCTAAAAATGATATAGGCTGACATTCATGCTTACCTTAATTAACATAAATTTCTGCATTGGTTCAACCCATTCTAATAGAACAATGCTAGTTTGAAGTGCCCCACATAGGTATTTATGGCCTGTGTAAGGATTTCTCACTGTCAAGGCAAAAAAGTATATGTAAGTTTTCTTATAATGCAAAGTTTTTACAGTAATAGTTGCCTGCTCCAAAAACAAACAAATGAAAGGTGGAGGCCAGTTCAATTTGTTAATTAGATTGCAGAGTGAAAAAGAAATACTGTTTCAGATAGGAGTGTAAAACTCTCATCACTTTCAGGATTTTTATTTGCATGCTCAAAAACTGCTGTTGTTATGCGGCCAGAGGGTGGGAAGAAGTTTAGGTCTTATGGTAGCAGAGAGATTAACTGAGACAGCAAGATCCTGAAGAAAGGTTTAAAGCAGGTTTGGGGAAATGTTCCCACGCGGATAGCTGTCGCACACTTAGGGTGATTCGGGGTGCTCTTGGTAGTTTTGTTCGGAGGCAGTACTGCTTTGGTCTTCACTAGATGGAGACGTTAATCAAGATGCAGGTTTACAAATTAAAAAACTGAATTGCCTCAGAGGTTTTTAAGGGAGGAAAGAAAACAATTTTTTGCTTTTCCTAGATACGAATCAACCAGTTAATTGTTATGGGGGTTGAGGAGGACTTTAGGCTCGTGGTAATGTGAACAAGGAGACTATGACTTGCACATCACAAGCATTAAGTTTCATGTATTAAAGGTATGAGAGTAAATAACAAGTATACTGAGTGAATAAATGCAGTCTCAAAAGCCATTACTAAGCAGGATGGTGAATGATCAGTAACAGGCTCCTTAGAGGACAGGGTATGGTAACGTGCTGGGATAAAGTCATCCTCCATTTATTTAGTCAGTAAATTATTTGTGAAACAGCTATGCGTGCAAAGCTCTACATTAGGTTTAGTTTACATGAAAATAGAATGGGCAATACATTTATTTTACGTAAGGGAGAAAAGTAAACTATTACTGGCAGGATGTCCTGGAGTACTATGGTTTTACACTAGATTGAAAAATGAGCCTCACAGCATCCTCTTATCCACTCTGTAGAACAGGACAGCTGTGTGATTTTGGATGGTTTACTTACCAACACAACACTTCTGACACCACTTGGTTTCAGGGATTTTTGCTGATACAGCAAATTTCCTAAATGGAAATGGAAATGAATATGTAATACATGTAGGTGAAGTTAGTATATGAAAATACTACTGTTATAGAACAGTGGAGAAAAGATGAGTTGTTTAAAAACTGGTCCAGACATAATGGGTTATCTATTAAAAATAAGAAATCAACTGGATACCTTTCTCAACCCCCCTCTAATCAATTCCAAATGGATAAAGAATTTAAAGATGAAAAACAAAACTATAAAATATATAGATTTTTGAAGTATATGACCACAGGATTACTTTAAAAAATGCAAAATTATACAGGAAAACAATGATAAACTTAGATTGATTTTTTTTTTCACTGATGTATCCCTAGCAACTCAAACTATGCTGCTGCTGCTGCTAAGTCGCTTCAGTCGTGTCTGACTCTGTGCGACCCCACAGACAGCAAACTACCAGGCTCCCCCATTCCTGGGATTCTCCAGGCAAGAACACTGGAGTGGGTTGCCATTTCCTTCTCCAACGTGTGGAAGTGAAAAGTGAAAGTGAAGTCGCTCAGTCGTGCCTGACTCTTAGCGACCCCATGGACTGCAGCCCACCAGGCTCCTCCGTCCATGGGATTTTCCAGGCAAGAGTACTGGAGTGGGGTGCCATTGCCTTCTCTGTCAAACTATGAGTGGCATTCAATTCGTTGAATGTATTTAGTAAATTATTAACTTTAGTTTATCAAAAGACAGAGCTGGAGAAAGTAAAAAGACGAGCCACAAACTGGGAAAACAATAGGACTCTGTTGTGATAAAAATGGTATCAAAAAGTTAATACATTAAAGTTTATGTGCCTTCCATTGTTCAGGAGCTCTATATGATTTTAAAGGTTGGTGGTCAGTTTCCATGCCCACAGGAATTTAAGATTTATCAAGTTAGAAAGCAGAATGGAGTCATGCTCTAAGAAGGCAGGAAAACAACAGCAGAAAGTGGCAGCTGGGAGAAAAAATGGGGCACATAAACTATATAGGAAGAAAGAAACCTCGTGATACCCTTAAGTCCAACTATAGATACTATAGTACAAACATAATAAATCAAGTTCATGATCATAACTAATTCATCATGAAAAGATCCAGTTAAACTCAGTGTAATCTATTTTAAGAAGACGGAAAAGCTTGCAGTATTTTTTAAAATGATTTTCATTGAAAAGTTAATTTTTAAAAAGCTTTTGTGCGCAAAGTGGCAAATCTTAGCTATACTGTAAACTCAGCAATTAACAACAAATTTTTAAGGTACTTAAAAGTTAAGCTTCTATATTAGTTGCTTTACAACTAATACTGTAAAGGAAGAATGGTTACACTACACAAGTATTGTAAAGTACAATTTATACCAGACTCAGAAGACTTCTACTCAACAAATAAGGTCCCATATAATAATAACCAAAATAATAATAATGACTAAACAGAAGAGCAAACATAATTAAAAATCCCTGTAAGTAGAAAAACAAAACACCTAAATGTCTAAGTATCTTCTTATAAAAATCTTCAATTAATAAGTCACTTAAATTTTCTAAGTTCAGAAACTACTTTGAAAAAAATTCAATTTATTCAAATTGACACAAATAAGTCAAAAGCACTATATGTGATATAAAATTACAAGCAAACTAGAGGAAAAAAAATTAGTTTTAACGTTGTAGAAAAACTAACAGTTCAGAAAGAAAATGTTTGATATAAGTGGAAAAGTATAAAGTAGAAACTTTTAGAATATGATAGACACTTGTGAAAATATGTTTACTTTTTACAGTTTTTTTCATTACACACAATTTCTACAAACCCAAGCTGAGAGCTTTTTTCAATTTCTGTACTATATCTATTTTTTTAATGAATGAATTTACATATTATCTCTAAGGATGAAAACATAATTAAATGTACAGTTACCTTGGCAGTATTCTATCAGGAAGTTTGTGTGCTGGAATAGAAACGGGTAACTTTTGCATTTGTCTTGCATAATCAAAAAGCCCTGGTAAATTATGAGAATAAAGCTGAGAAGCTTTACCTGTAGAGAAAAATAAATGTGTCATAAAAGCTGATAACAGAAATAGGAACAACTGTAAGGTTTTTAAAAACTAAAAGACTTACCAGATATTGACAGTAAGCAATTGTTCATTACATACAACCATGTACACCTTCGGGGAAATAGCTGATAAAAAAAAGCACAAAGTTTACAGAAGATAACCGATAACAGCAATGTAAATATTCACATATTAACCATGTAGCTGTCATACCATTAGGCCAGTTTTTAAAAAGAAATTTATTTTTCATAGAAACTCATTTTATAAGGCATTTGAAACAAAATGCTACATATACATATTCATATGGAAGAAAAATAAATTAGTGTAATTTCATTATCTAAGTTCCTACATTATATGATTAGCTCTATTCTCCTTATGGTACAGACTATGTAATCTCAAACTACATAAGGAAAAGGACATTATCAAACAATGTCTATTCCTTTATTTTGGTTCTTGAGTTTTCAATAATTAAAACTCTCCTGTGTGCTTCCAAAAAATGGTCTTATCTGGGCGTATGGACATGCCTGGCTTCTGGAGCAGAAGAGAGGAAAAAAGATCATGGTGTCGTAAAACTTAAGAGTATGGAAACACTAGGTATGGAGGAAAAAAGGCTGAGAGAAAACGTGAAAACCTATACATCATAAAGGACATGAATACAGCACTCATTACTGATTATCAGCATGGTACACAAAGCTCTGGGGTGTGGCACCTGCTTGCTCACCCACCTTCACTGCTACTATTCTGGTCTCACTCTGCACTCCAGCTGAACTGACCCTTCCTAGCTCACTACTCGTGCCGTGCACTTTCTGTTTCTCTCGTCTGTCTGTCAGCCTCCTGTGCGTCATCATTTATGATCCATCTTAAATGTCTCTCTTCCTCTCTCCACAGGTGGTGCTAGATGACCACCTCCGGGGGTTACACTTCGTACTCACTCCTAGTGGGACATCTAACTGGAAGTACAATATGTCGCAGTTACTGGTTTACAGGTCTCTTTTCTCTGTTAGATCATGAGCCACTTGAAAGTGAGCACGACTGTGAATAACCGTGTGGATCACACAAACTGTGGAAAATTTGAGTATGTCTCCAGCACCGAGTAAACAGGACATGCTCTAGGAAGGTTTTCTAAACAAGAGACAGCAGCAAATCACAGCACTGAAACTTATTCCTTATTTAGTGTCTATGTATAATAAATTAAAAAAAAAATTTTTTTTAAAGGGAGAAACACAGAATAACATACCTGTTCCATTGATGTTTCATGAAGTTCATTGAGATTCAAGGTATAAATCCCCTCTTCGGCACCAAATATCAAGTACTGATCTGAAATGACAAAAATAATCCACTGATTCTGATGTATAAAATTCTTCTACAAAAGACTTATATAATCTAACATTCAGTGTGTGTGTGTGTGTTTGTGTGTATATATATGCATTAACATATGAAAAAAGAATTGCTGTCGTCTATAAAGCAGTATTTCTTATTTTAATGCAAGTAAGTAGTTAGAAACTGGAGCTCAAAGAATTGATTTATGTGCAGATATTAGCCTTAAAGCACTGAAAAAAACTTTTAGAAACAGGTTCTGAAGAACGGCATGTTAGGACTCCTCATTCATTGGAGGGTGCTGAGGACTCATAGAAAATCTGCAACTCCTTTTCTAAATTCCCTCTTGGAGAGGATCACGTGCAAATGACACACAGAACGTAAACCAGGAACAGTTGATAAAAACTCAAAATATTTTTGCAGATGGTCTGTTATAAGCATAGCATCAAAAAACCAAGATCTGACTATTGCCTCTTTAAAAAGTTAACCTGGACATCTGCTAGGGTGGTCAGTTATCTTCTAGAAGACATTACAAGTCTGGTCATGGTCCTGTTCGATCACATTTTATGATCATATCAAAAAATAGGTGAAGAACTTCTCCAGACTAAGCTGAAGCATCCTACAAACAACTTAGAATGTCAAGAGCATTCCTCAACTGCCCAGTATTTAGGGTTAGTACTGGGAGATTAAAGGCATAAACTTTGTGCTCAGACAGGACTGAACTGGGTTCAAACGGCAGCTCTACTACCGACTGACTGTGAAACAATGAGCCTCTCTGAGTGCCATTTTCTTTCCCTGTGAAATGAAAGTACCCACATCTTGGCTATTTAAAAGATTTAGGAAATCTGTGTGTGTGTGTAGAGACAGTGAGCATGTGCACATGTGTATCTATGTACATCTTTATACAGATAGATGGCACAGAGTGTACGATTTCAACATATTGATATGGTGCTGAGTCGCTTCAGTCATGTCCAACTCTGTGCGACCCCATAGATGGTAGCCCACCAGGCTCCGCCGTCCCAGGGATTCTCCAGGCAAGAACACTAGAGTGGGTTGCCATTTCCCTCTCCAATGCGTGAAAGTGAAGTCGCTCAGCTGTGTCCAACTCTTCGTGACCCCACGGACTGCAGCCCACCAGGCTCCTCCATCCATGGGACTTTCCAGGCAAGAGTACTGCAGTGGGTTGCCACTGCCTTCTCATGGTGACTATACAGTAAAATTTTAATATCATGTGTCACCTCAAACACTGCTAATAACACAAAGAAACATATTTACCTTGAATGTTTTTTAATTATAATAAATTTATTTTTCAGAAAGTTATGGATAAAGTGATTAAAACTGAGTGTTATTCTAGCCTCATGAAAACACCAAGCAATCAGAAAGATAAAAACAGATAAAACATATAGTACTACCTCTTGTGTCTGGATTTATCCATGACGTTGCACAGTGAATTTTCAAGGGACATCCATTAAAAACCTTTGAAAAACAGGCACCCATCTGGAAAAACAAAAAATAACTAAATGAATCTATCAAGTCCTACTCATTTGCCTTACAGTGATATCAAGGAGGTTCCAGGCACAAGGACTGTTGGATATGATTTTACTTAAAAGTCACTTTGTTCTTCCTATCTTCTCAAATAAACAAAGCAATAACAGCAATTTATTCTGCACAATAATTTTCTTATAGAAGTATTACTTACATATCCCACATTAAGACTAATACAATATTCTCTGATAAGGAAAACCATCATCTCTCTACAAAGGTGAAAATTTTCTTACTTGGTTTCATGAGCCTAAAAATAGTATTAATCACTGAATTTCATATTACAAATTGAAGAGGTACAGTTGATTTGAAACTCATATATATACTTTAATCTCAAAACAGAGAGATGCACTTTACAAAAAAAAATTGAGCAATCTGATTATTCTCCTTGGAAGCAGTCAACAAAAAGCTTTATTCTTTGATGTTAATATTTATTTATCAAGCTCATTTACAAACTTTTCAGATAATAAATATAATGAAATATAATTTCACTCATTTGAATGTTTTTTTGATCTTCAAAGAGTAAGATGTTAATTTTGAAATGACTGTTCTGGTTAGAATAAATAACTTGGAGGGGAAAAAGGATACAGAAGCATTTGATCAGAAGAACAGCACTGTGGCTCATTTCTTTTTCCTTCTGGCCGTGCCATAGAGCTTGTGAAATCTTAGTTTCCCAACCAGGGATCAAACCTAGGCCCACGACGGTGAAAGCACCTTGTCCTACAATGGACCACCAGGGAATTCTACTGTGCATCATTTTACAGAAGAAATATTTTCTTCACAAACACAGAGACAATAAAATGAGTGATTATTGTTGACTACAGTGGACTAAAAATATTAACACAAAATAATCGAAGTATTTGATCTTAAAATTTCCTTTTTATGTATAGAAACCTAGCAACCAGTATTTTTAAGATTTTAGTTATCCAATAAGAACAACAGCCTGGCAATACCAGTGGATGGCAGAAGACCAATAAGAAATGTTCCTATGGTGTAGGGCAGAAATTCTATCACTTAACTAATCCTGATAATTATTCTTTAAGATAGGTATACCAAATTCCTGTGTCACTGAGCGACTGAACTGAACTGAAACTCCTAAAAATCTAAATGACAGAATGAGGTACATAACAATCAAACCAGTCCCAACCTAAAGCTAACTTGTACAGTTGGTCCACAGTTATCAGCTCTTCCCTGTCAACTGCATACCTGATAAAGGAGTTTCATCCTGAAGCCCAACAATAAATCTCACCCCTATCGTACATATGTATCTCCTAGACCTGGAAGCCCTTTACACTCAAAACTTCTTTTTGTAAGATGAGGTGTAATTACTCAGATTTTTATACTAATAGTAGAGTTAAAAAGTAAAAGGGCTAAAAAGTAGACTTCAGAGGTTACAAACTAGAAAAACTATGGACACTGTTTAAACTAGCGTTATATGAAGTTTCAGGCTATAGACTGAGATCGGCAAAAGGTAGTTCTATCCATATTAGAAAAAATTAAACTGAGTTAATATAATTTTAAGGGATTCCCTGGTGGCTCAGTGATAAAGAATCCACCTGCCAATGCAGGAGCCATGGGTTTGATTCCTGGGTTGGGAAAATCCCCTGGAGAAGGAAATGGTAACCCACTCCAGTATTCTTGCCTGGAGAATTCCATGGACAGAGGAGCCTGGCGGGCTACAGTCCATGGGGTTGCAAAGAGTCTGACAGGACTGAGCACAATCTAATTTTAATCCTGAAAAAGACAGCATGGTATGTATGTATGTATATATATATATATATATATATATATATATATATAGAGAGAGAGAGAGAGAGAGAGAGAGAGAGAGAGAGAGGGGTAAAAAATGACAAGGACTATAATATAGGACATCTGAGGTCTAGTTTTAGTTCTGGTTAGAGCTGGGTGGCGGTTTGTGATTTTGGTGACTAATATCTTTGGGTCTCAGTTTCGAGTAAGTGAGTGACAGTCATTCAGTCGTGTCCAACTCTGTGACCCCATGCTCCCACTGGGTCAGCTTCCAAAGGAGCTGAATGCTCCTTCCCCAGACTTGGGGACTGAAGAGAGAAAAGGAGTCAGGAGCCATGAATTCTCCATGTTTTTAAGCAAACAGGATTCTGGACCCAAACTGGATCCAAAGGGTCTCAGTTTTACCCATGGACAAAATAAAGTTAGGCCCAGATGCTCCTTCAATGCTCCTTTTAGTTCTAAAACTCTGTTTTTGGTAACTGTGCATTTTTCACATTCCTTCAAAAATATGTACAAAAACATTAGTAATTTTCAAATAAAGAAGCTATAAAATGTATAATATATCATCTTTTGAAAAGCTATACTTCTCAAATATAATCAATTAGTATTTAAATTAGCAACTTTTAAGATTTTTTTCAATATAATGGGGGTTCTTTCAAACAGGCAAAAAAATCCAACCAAAGGCACGTACTCAAGAAATTATATGTCATTGTATTCAGTTTGAAAATTTAGCTTATTGGATATTTATACTTACATGCACTTTAGGTGTTGGGGGCAGGCCATTACTAATAGGCTTCTAGAAAAAGAACACATGCATGATTATACTTCTTATTTGATGTATCAACACTGTTATTTCAAACTCATGTGTTGTCCCAGTAAAATACATGAATACATATCTTTGTCAAACAAAACATTATAGATAATATTGAAGATTCTTATATCCTTTCACAGTCCACTTAGTCCTAGAACCTGCCTCCTCCAAATGGTTTATTGTGTACCCTTCCAAATTTTTCTCTAGGCAATTATACTGCATTACAAAATACTCAGATATTTGTGTATCCTTCCAGACCTGTTTGCCATTGGCTTTAATTGCAGCACAGTATGAATATAACAAACTTTAGCTACTTCCCGTTGTGGGATATTTAGGTTACTTTCTATTTTTTATTACAACAACAATGTGGAAATCATCATCCTCGCATATACTTTACCACACAATGTGTGAATGGTTTTTTTTAAAGAATATGCTGTGAGAAGTGAAAACACTGGAACATGGGGTCTATAGCTTTTTTACTGGATACTGGCTGCTAAACTGCCTTTCCAAATGCGCATTTTGTATCACTCCCATCAGCAATGTATGAATCTTGGTTCTTCACAGTCTCAGAGGCAATGTTATCAAACTGATAACAGTTTGTACAGGAGTAAAAAAAGTTTTCCTCTTTGCTTCTCATTAATTTGCATGCCTCTGACAGCTAGGAAGGTTGAGAACCTTTTTAAAGAAATGTTTACTGGCTAACTGTATTTCCTTTTCTGTGAATTCTCCCCTCTCTGCCTTGCCTTTTTTTTTTTTTTTTTTTAAACTGAGTTATTTATTTTTTGGAGCTCTTTATATAAATTAGACTTAAATACTTTATCTGCTATATATTACAAATGTTTTCTCCTAGTCTGTAGATTTTTAACCTCATTTACCAAGTGCTTTGTCCACTGAAGTTTTAAATTCTGATGGACTCAAATGCATGAATCATTGGTCAGAGTATAATGATAATGTAAGGAGAGCAAAAACAATCACATCACTCATCTATGACAACATCCTCAAGAGTTCCAGATATTTTGCCAAGGGGCTACATTCCTGGGTCTATGATTTAGCCCTGAAGAATAAATTATTTTCAATTTTATGATTTATTCCTGGAGAAAGAATCTCCTTGGGAGAGATTATAATTTAAACATAAGCTTTCTGATAGACTAGTTTCTTTTAATCTTAATAATGGCATTTTAAGGAATGACATTATAAATTTTTCTCAGTTTAATATAAATCAGAATTATTTAAATGAGATAAAAAATTTAAAGCTACTGTTAACTGATTTCATATACATGAAACATGAAATATTCTGTATAATACTATTTATATAAGTAACTTTTAGACATTTCTAAAATTAAGACTATGAAATTTTACTTTGGAGATATGTTTATGAGGATGTACATACTGCCATCAATTTCTGATAATTTTTTTCATTCTGCAAATAACTTATGTACATAATTTTATATAGATGTCCCTAAATTATCATATATCATCTATTTTAGCAAAACATTTCTAATTAGGGAGCTCTAAATGTTATAACTGTTGGATTTAATTTAAGTACTGACAGAATTGTCTGTAAATAATTTCAAGAAGCAGCTGTAAATAACTTCGAGAAGCTGCACAAACTGTAATCACATTGCAACATACCACGGATACTGTTTATCCTATGATACAGTCGTGATATACTTATTTCAGAATTACTGAGACTGTTAGTTTAACTACTAGCTCCTTATCCTAATAAGGTAACAGAAAAAGTGAATTTAAAATATATAAATTTTAAAAAGTACTAATTTCTCAAAGGTTATTATACTGTTACGGTCACTAAGCTGAATTTTTAAACTACTTTAGAAGGATTGCTAAAATTTAAGCTGATGAAATGAAAAAGGCACTACTCAGTTGGAGAGACTACATAAACCCTATCATTCCTAAAAGACATTTCACTTTTGTTGAAAATGTCCTAAGTTTCACAAATTACAATGCATAACCCCAGTCAAATGCTTTAAATGAATCATAAAAATGGTATGCCACATTCTATAGTGAAATCTTATAAAATAACAGATACAGTACAAAAATCTCTAGCAATGTGTTTAGCGTACAAAGTTAGCTATATGCACATAAACATATTAAATGGTCTATGAATTTCTAGAAGAATAACAAAAATTAGTATACACAAAAAATTCCCCCCAAATACTGACTTATGATCTGTTGACAACTGCTGAATTGGGAATTTTAAGGATTTTTTTGTTGTTAAGCTCTATGATGATGGACATCATAGAATGTCTTCTGATGATTAAGTGTAAATTCTTCACAAATTCTTAATCTCCTTGATAAATTCTATTGATGTTCTAGTAGTCATGTCATAGTGTTTTATCTAATTTTTCTAACAGGAACAGTTGCTAAGACTAATTTCATCTTTCCTAAAGTGGTATCTTATATCTACTAGAAATAACCTTAATTTTCCTTCCTTGTTTGCCATTTTCTTTGGTAAAAGTAGTAACATCACAAATTATGTAACAGAAATTTGTCCTGAGGTGGAAGGTATGGCTTTCCTTCCATAAGTTCTTGAGACCATAAAAGGAGTGTACAAGAATCACTTTCATCGATGAGAATAATATTTCTCAACAATCGCAAAAATATTAAGTGTTTACCAGTATGTTGAAGGCCACATTTTATAATATGCAATATAACCAACTGGCCTAAATAATTTGAAGAGTAGAAAGCCTTCATTCATGTTTATCACAGCAAAGTCATTTTTTTCAAGATTTAAACAACCTATTATTAACATACTAAAATATAAATATACTAATTATAAAATATATAATTGCTATTGTTTCATTAATTAAAATTGCAAAACTAACTTAATTGTCAAAAAGGAAACAAATACAAGTAGAGCTTATGAACATAAATACCTACTGGTACATCTTTTTTTTCTTTCCTTGAAAGGTTAGTGCCTCTGTATTCATTCTGTTGTTGATACAATGAACCATCTCGTTCACCATTCAGCTGGAAGGAGCTCACCCCATTTCCTTCAATAACATATGTTTAAACATATTAAAAAAAAGGATTAATTTCCATGAAAGTTTTCATTCAGAAACTTATCAAGTAGGAAAAAAATATATTATCTCTGAGACAGTTTCAGCCTTCATTTGGGATTACCCAATCAGAATATTTAGTAGTGTAACAATCATATATATGTTCTAGTTTTATCTCTATTTTTTTCACATAGGCAAATTAAAATTCAGGTAGTATCTAAGTACATATATTTGTGCTAAAAAGAAAAAAGTACTGAATACATAACTACTTTCAGGAAAGGGGCAATTTATTGTTATCCAAGGAGCATTACTACTCTTTTTTTAAATTGCTTCTTTTGCATAAACATAAGACACTTCACAGTATTAAAACAGCACCTTTGAGGATTAATTTGGAGGCAAATACCTAGCAAATACCGACAATAATTTTTCTAAAAACGATTAAACGAAATAAAACAAACGAGTTCAACAAGGCATCCTCTCCTTTTTCTCCAACTGAAGTAGTCTAGGACCAAAACACATTTTCCTTATTTGTTCAGAGTTTAATTTCTTTTGTCGCCAACCCTACAGATGAATGACAAATTAGGCACAAACAATTCTCCAAAATAGGGAAAGCCAGACATGAAATGAGAAGTAAGGGGCAAAATATCTCAGTCTGGGTCATAGGAAATCCTATCATAAAAACACTTCAAACTATGAAGCAAGAAGCAAACTTCATCTCTCTCTCGAGACACTGCTTCCTTCTCTTCTCCTCAAAGGAATTTCAAATCATCTCTTAAAAGAAGGAGTCCTACTTTTCTCTACACATTATGAAAACCTGGCAACACTCTTATTTCACCCCCACTTCCTCATTACCTAAAGCCACAGGCTTCTGAGGCGGTAACCTGGGAGGTGGTGGCCTAGGTGGTACTTGGGATGGCTTTGCTGGGCTCTCGGATGTGGGACACCTCTTGATAGTTCCTTGATTGTCATCCTCTGTAGAATGAGTTTCCTGTGGTATGAATATGGACTTAGGCTGAAACAATACAGAAAAGGAGACCCATGACTAAACAAGAAATCACTCATGTTTCACTAAACATGAAAAGTATTAAAAAAAAAGAAAAGTATTAAGTATCTTCCCTGAAGTAAATATTATTATATATCAGAGGCTTTCAAACTGTGTTTAATAGTTGAGTTTCAAGCATATTCAACTATCTGACTCAGATAATCTTAATATATATCCTAAAAATGTACACAAAAATGTTTTCTCAAGAAAAAAGACCTTGTTCTACTCTTTCTATTAATTCCTCACAAGCCTACCCACTTAAATTTGCCAAATAAAAATATTCTGGTCTTTATGATCTCCAATGTAAATGAGTCTCTTTTTATTTTAAACATTCAGGCTAATCAAAGTTCAATTCCTTTCAAAGCTAATCTCTAAACTGTCTCTTCTAGATGACTCAAAGTTTTTAATGTTAATGTTTAATCTTCCAGATGCACAACAGAAGATGCTGATTAAAATTTTATTAAATCAGAGAACACAAACTCAGCAATATAGGATACCTGAGAGACCTTCTGTGCAGACAATGGAAAAACCTGCAGTCAGCCAAAGGTTTGCAGAATTTATAAATTTTTATAATGTGTCCCTTATTAGGGAGACTGAGCCGTATTTATCTCTTTGAAATTCAGATCTCTATATTTCTAATGTAAAACTAAACAAAGAAGAACAATACTACCTATGTGTGTGCATCATGATTTTTTTAAAAGTATAAAATGAAAACAAAATATAGTAGTACATTGGATATTTAGACTGGTTGGACTCCAATTCTCATTTATAACTCCTAATTTCAAACCAAATAAGAACTAATTTTATAAACAGTTCATTTTATAGTTAAAATTTGCTTTGCATATGAACTTATAAATTTAAATTACCTTATCTATCAACTTATTTTACTTATATCCTATCAGTTGGGATTATTTTTATTATTTGTGATTCCTTTTCTTTTTGGTCATACCACACAGCTTAGTTCCCTCACCAGGGACTGAACCTGGGCCTTTGCAAGCAATGTGCCAAGTCCTAGCCATAGGATCACCAGGGAATTTTCTAACGATGCTTTGTTTTGTTTGACAAAAAGATTTTGTTGCTAAAATTTTATTTTTAAATTACTGCTCTATTTTGTATTTTTTATTTAAAAGTATCTTCTGAAAATTAAATATTTGTAATCTGGTCCCATCACTTCATGGGAAATAGATAGGGAAACAGTGGAAACAGTGTCAGACTTTATTTTTGGGGGCTCCAAAATCACTGCAGATGGTGATTGCCCCCATGAAATTAAAAGACGGTACTCCTTGGAAGAAAAGCTATGACCAACCTAGATAGTATATTGAAAAGCAGAGACATTACTTTGCCAACAAAGGTCTGTCTAGTCAAGGCTATGGTTTTTCCAGTAGTCATGTATGGATGTGAGAATTGAACTGCGAAGAAAGCTGAGCGCCGAAGAATTGATGCGTTTGAACTGTGGTGTTGGAGAAGACTCTTGAGAGTCCCTTGGACTGCAAGGAGTTCCAACCAGTCCATTCTGAAGGAGATCAACCCTGGGATTTCTTTGGAAGGAATGATGCTAAAGCTGAAGCTCCAGTACTTTGGCCACCTCATGTGAAGAGTTGACCCATTGGAAAAGACTCTGATGCTGGGAGGGATTGGGGGCAGTAGGAGAAGGGGACGACAGAGGATGAGATGGCTGGATGGCATCACCGACTCGATGGATGTGAGTTTGAGTGAACTCCGGGAGTTGATGATGGACAGGGAGGCCTGGTGTGCTGTGATTCATGGGGTTGCAAAGAGTCGGACATGACTGAGCGACTGAACTGACCTGAACTGAATGGTAAGTCACTATCTTTTTCACCCATTCTCGGGAAATCAGTTACTTGTAGATTATAGATTTAGAGAAGAGAAAATCTTATTAAATACATGAGTTTTCTAACCCAAGTGAAATAATCATTTTTATTTATGATTTTCTAGATCTTATTATTTAGAATTAACATCAAATAATAAATTGGAAAAAAAAGACAAAAACAATTATAATCATCTACTTATATCATGATTAGTAACTTCAAGATTTTTCTTTGTGAATCTCAAGTGAAAATAAGCTACAGATAAATACTAATACAGTATGAAAGAGGCAGAACAGTAACATACACATACACATTCACACTGAAAACAAATCTTACCTTTGGTGGCAAAGGAGGTGGAACTTTGGCTTTCATGGTTGAACTATAAAAACATAAACACTGAGAATCAGAACTCTTCATTTTGCAAATAAATCATTATTAAAATATGATTCATTTTTCAAAAATATAGATGATTTATATATACAGGTTTCTTTTTCTAAGATTAGTGTTTTCCAAAATATTCTGTGAAATAATTATGCTGAATGAAGTATTACTGAGGAGTAACTGAGTTTATATGCTTTCTTGTTTCCAAATAATATTTAGTAATTAATACTGGAAAAGACAGCTATAATTCCAATTTACATCAATTGAAAGGTAATTAATATAAAAACAAAAGCAACAATTGGTTTAAGGAAAGACAGTAAAATGATATAAAAATATGTCACGATATAAGCCTCATTTTTACTACTATTAGATAGGAAATATCTCTGATGAAGCTCATCCAAAGCTTCATGCTTTTTTCATCTACATGCTCTATGAAACCAATGGCAGAATTTACTTGACTGAAACTGAGATTCATTACAACTCAGGACTGAACTAAAATTAAAAGACTATTGAGCATAAATTCTCAGCTGAGGAAACTGAGGCTCGGAGAGGTTAAGTGACCCAGCCCAAGGTCGCATAGTGGTGAGGTAGGAAAGAAAATCAATGTACCAATGGCTTCTCAGGTGTTTCTGTCACTCTACCAGGAAACTGCCTTCTTAAAAAAAAAAAAACAAAAGCAAACTTCCTCTCCTCTCTCAAAAACTAACATCAATAAATACAGAAGGGAAAAATATTCTCCCCTTAAAAATACAATTGTAAAAAAAAAAGAAAAAAAAATTGTACCCAAAGGATTGCTTACTTGAAACATATCAGATGAAATTTAATCAACCATATAGTAAGACTCTTTGTAGTTACAGTAATAATTCTGTTGCTAAGTCACTTCAGTCATGTCCGACTCTGTGTGATCCCATAGACGGCAGCCCACCAGGCTCCTGTCCCTGGGATTCTCCAGGCAAGAACACTGGAGTGGGTTGCCATTTCCTTCTTCAATGCAGGAAAGTGAAAAGTGAAAGGGAAGTTACTGAGTCGTGTCCAACTCTCAGCGACCCCATGGACTGCAGCCTACCAGGCTCCTCCGTCCATGGGATTTTCCAGGCAAGAGTACTGGAGTGGGATGCCATTGCCTTCTCCAGTAGTAATTCTAGCAGCAGCTGCTGCTGCTGCTAAGTCGCTTCAGTCGTGTCCAACCCTGTTCGACCCCAGAGATGGCAGCCCATGAGGTTCCGCCATCCCTGGGATTCTCCAGGCAAGAACACTGGAGTGGGTTGCCATTTCCTTCTCCAATGCATGAAAGTGAAAAGTGAAAGTGAAGTCACTCAGGCGTGTCTGACTCTTTTCGACCCCATGGACTGCAGCCTACCAGGCTCCCCCATCCATGGGATCTTCCAGGCAAGAGTACTGGAGTGGGGTGCCATTGCCTTCTCCAGTAATAATTTTAGCAGCTACCAATTAGTAATTTATAACATTAAACCACAGGATATGTCTACTGTCTCTGTAAACATTTTTCAAAGTTATTATTTTTTTTAATCAACTCCTGCTATGGACTGAAAATTCGTAGGTTGAAACTCTAACCCCCAATGTGCTTGTGTTTGGACACAGGGCTTCTAGGAGGTAACTGAGGTTAAATGAGGTCATATGGGTAGGGAGCTGATCCAATAGGACTGGTGGCTTTGTCAGACGAGGAAGAGATCTCCTTCTGTGTGTGTGTGCACAGACTGAGAAAAGGCTGTGTGAGGACAAAGCAAGAAGTCCACTGTCTACAAGCCAAGAAGAGGGCTTCACTGGGAACTGAACCTGCAGGTACCTCATCTTGAACATCTCAGCCTCCAGAACTGTGACCAATCTCTGTTGCTCAAGCCACTCAGTCTATGATATTTCATTATGGCACCTGAGCTAAAACATATTTTGGTACCAAGAAGTGGGGTGCTACTGAACAAATACCTAAAAATGTGGACATAGTTTTGGGACTGAGTAATAAGCAAAGACTGTAAGAGTTAAATATGGACGCTAAGAGTGAGAGGTCAGTGAGAAAACAGGAGAGCTGGTGAGAAAGTTCCATCTTCTCAGAGAACCCACAAACAGTCATTAACAGAATGTTGGTAGAAATGTGAACATTAAAGGCTATTCTGGTGAGGTTTCAAAACGGGAGATGCAGGAAAGGTAATTCTTCATAAAAAGTGGCAGAGAACTTGGCTGAATTGTGTTGTTCTAGTGTTCTGTGGAAGGAAAATCTGCAAGGGATGAAACTGGATAAGTTAGCTGAGGAGATTTTGAAGGAAACTGCTGAAGGGATGGCTTGGTTCTTTCTGATTGCTTACAGTGAAATGAGGGAAGAGAGATGAACTGAAGTAGGAATTACTAAGCAAAAAGGAGCCCAAATCTGAAAAATTCTCAGCCTATCCGTATTAGCTCAGAAATGGATGGCATCAGAAAGCACGTACCGGAGAGAATACTACATTTATGCCTGAACTATCACTCAAGAGAAGAATTCATGGGACTGTACCAGAACAAACACTGGCAGCTTGAATGGAAGATGGACAGACAAAATGAAGGGAGGCTGTGGACAGGATGACAGGGCTTTCCAAACGTGTATGCTTCTTCAAAAAAGGGAAAAAATAAATCCTGAAGGTGATCTAGGGATCATTAGATCATTAGATCATCTAATAGATGATATTCAGATGAGTCTTTGGACTTTAGAGTTGATGCTGGAAGGAGTTAATAAGACTTTTTGGACTGAACTGTGTCTCCTCAGAATTTATATGTTAAAGTCCTAACTCCAATATGACTGATTATATTTGGAGACAGTGCTTTTGGGAGGTAATTAAGCTCATTTGACTGAGGTCATAAGAATGAGGCCCTAATCCAACAGGATTGGTGGCCTTATAAAAAGAGGAAGAAAGATTTCTCTGTCTGCACGCACACACTGAGGGAAATCTAAGGATATACTGAGATGGCAGCCGTCTGCAAGCCTAGAGGAGGGCTCTCACCAGGAAGTAAACTGACCAGCAGCCCAGCCTCCAAAACCATGAGAAAGAAATCCCAGTCTATGGTATTTTGTTAAGGATGTCTGAACTAATACAACTAGAATAGAGAAAAGGAAAGAAACTCTGGTATAACCCATGATACTATATTATGAAAGATAGTAAAATTACTTCAATATTAATCCGTCAGATTTAGTCAGTCAGGTTAAACAACACTTTTTTTTACTAAAAATGGAAACAGAACTCACTTTTTAGATTCATCTTCATCTCCTTCATCATCTTCTAACTGCGCCACATGCCCTCTAGGGATAAACAAGGGCAATTCCACTGTTATTAAATGGGCTTCACCAAGAAGCTGAAGAAGAAACTTTAGAAAATGCAAGGAGAGCTAACACAGGACAGAATTTTATTTCTGTATCTTTATAGGATTCAGAATATTAAAACAACAAAACACTCTTGGGCTATATGATAGAGAAGGGGGCAAATGGACTTGACTCATCTGTAACATAAAATATTTTCAACTTAATTAAAAATTAAAGTTACCGCTGATGTAATTCCTCTTCAACAGACTTGAGAAGACTCCTTAGGAGAAAAGTAAAAATTAAAAATAATGTGAATAAAGCAAAGAAATACCAAGTACAATTTTTTAATCGTATTAACCTTATATATAAAATTTTCAAATAAATACTTTTATTACTCACTAAAAACTTGCTACAACGATCATCTCTATACCATAAAAGATCATTTAATGAGATATCTCTATTTTCTGCTGCTCATGTCTTTATACATGTATTTTAAATGAACAAAATAAATTCTAGCGTTTACTGAAAAAATATCAATTCAAACAAAGGACAACCCACCATGAAATGTCACAATAGAACTGACAAAACAATAATTGCAGGGTCACACTCAAGGGTTTCCAGGATTTACATTTTTACCTGGACTATTTTACCTGACACCTGAAATTATATTTTCTTTTTCTTAAGAAAGGTGACACACTTTAGAAAACATCATGCTCTCAGGCAATCCTACGAAATGAATCTCAGCATGTTGGATCTCTGCAAAAGCATGCATGCATGTGATGTGAATACATGAATGTAGTAGCACTTTGCTTCCACAGAAGACACTCACTTACCTGAAGGATCTGTTCTCCAGTGGTGTACTGGCAAACACATTTACACTTTTGGGAGACTAAGCCTGTATCAGACCAGGTGTGAGGATTTTATCATTAGGAGCAATTTACAAAACTTTGGTATTCGGGAATGTAAGAGAGAATTCACAGCGTTCCTGAAGGTCCCTTACTTCTTTTCCCTTCCCATTCATGCAGCATACCTCCTGTATTATATTCTTTAAGCATAAAAACCTCAAGAGCCTTCTTAAAGCTAATGAGATAGAAATATGGTTACTGATAGAGTATTGTGGTAAAAGTGATTCAGCAGAAAATTTACTCTCAAAAGTTGTAAGGTAGTACCTTCTAATCATTTCCCTTTCCTATTATATCAAGTTGAAAAAACTATCCTCAGAATTATCAAAGCATAAAACCAGAGAAAATGAAAAGTATGGTTAGCTAATATAAACAATTAACAGAATGATTTTAGCCATCAACTGTTTTAATTAGGATAGTTAAATAACAATTTAAGTCTTTCAAAATGACAAAATTTTAAGTCTGGAGTTGTAAATGACATAGGAAAACCATAAACTAACTGCAAACCCTATTTTGCATGTAATTCACAAAGCTCTTCAAGGGCTAGGTCTAAGAGACAGAGCTTCTACCTAGAGGCAGTATAGCAAAATGATTTCAAGCTGTGAAGCAGCGTCTGCCACTGTCAGCGATGTGGCCTTCAATCAGTTCCTATGATATCCCTAAGCTTCAGTTTCTATATCTGTTAAAGTGGGAATTACAATAGTATCTAGATCAAAGTGTCTATCTGAAAATACAATGAATTAATATAGGTAAAATGCTTTGAATAGTAATTTAGAGTACAGTAAGTATTCAGTTAGTGGGGTTTTTAAAATTATTATCATCAACTAGATTCAGTTCAGCTCAGTTGCTCAGTAGTGTCCTACTCTTTGCTATCCTATGAACCACAGAACGCCAGGCCCCCCTGTCCATCACCATCTCCCGGACTCCACCCAAACCCATGTCCATTGAGTCGGTGATACTACCCAACCCTCTCATCCTCTGTCGTCCCCTTCTCCTCCTGCCCTCAATCTTTCCCAGCATCAGGGTCTTTTCAGATGAGTCAGCTCTTCGCATCAGGTGGCCAAAGTATTGGAGTTTCAGCTTCAACATCAGTCCTTCCGATTAACACCCAGGACTGATCTCCTTTAGGATGGACTGGTTGGATTTCCTTGCAGTCCAAAGGACTCTCAAGAGTCTTCTCCAACACCACAGTTCAAAAACATCAATTCTTAGGCACTCAGCTTTCTTTATAGTTCAACTCTCACATCCATACATGACCACTGGAAAAATCATAGCCTTGACTAGACGGACCTTTGTTGGCAAAGTAATGTCTCTGCTTTTGAATATGCTGTCTAGGTTGGTCATAACTTTCCTTCCAAGGAGTAAGTGTCTTTTAATTTCATGGCTGCAATCACCATCTGCAGTGATTTTGGAGCCCCCCAAAATAAAGTCTGACACTGTTTCCACTATTTCCCCATACATTTCCCATGAAGTGATGGGACTGGATGCCATGATCTTCGTTTTCTGAATGTTGAGCTTTAAACCAACTTTTTCACTCTCCTCTTTCACTTTCATCAAGAGGCTCTTTAGTTCTTCTTCACTTTCTGCCATAAGGGTGGTGTCATCTGCATAACTGAGGTTACTGATATTTCTCCTAGCAATCTTGATTCCAGCTTCTGCTTCCTCCAGCCGAGTGTTTTTCATGATGTACTCTGCATATAAGTTAAATAAGCAGGGTGACAATATACAGCCTTGACGTACTCCTTTTCCTATTTGGAACCAGTCTGTTGTTCCATGTCCAGTTCTAACTGTTGCTTCCTGACCTGCATATAGGTCTCTCAAGAGGCAGGTCAGGTGGTCTGGTATGGCCATCTCTTAATTAACACTGCTCTAAATTACCAATTCTCAAAGTGTGGTCTGGGAACCCTGGAGGTCCTTTAGGCTCCTGAAAGAGGTCTGCAAGGTAAAAACTTTTCATAATCTAAAGCACTTAAAAAACAAACAAACTCATTCACTCTTTTTCTTTCTTTTTCACTTTTATTCTGTCATTGAGAACGAAACTCAAGAGAGTTTTCTGGAGACTATGAGATGTGAAGGGCTTCCCTGGTGGCTCAGATGGTAAAGAAACTGCTTGCAATGTGGGAGACCTGGGTTCGATCCCTGGGTCAGGAAGATCCCCTGGAGAAGGGCATGGCTACCCACTCCAGTATTCTTGCCTGGAGAATTCCATGGACAGAGGAGCCTGGCCGACTACAGTCCTTGGGGTCCCAAAGAGCAGGACACAACTGAATGACCAACACTTTCTCTTTTCATGTTTTCATGAGATATATATCATAATAGATTAGTAACAAACATGAGAATCCAGCTATGTTCTATCAAGCCAGATATTAAGGATTTCTGCAAAAAACATAAAACAATGCCACCTTTTTTTCCTAATATTATTCTGCTTCAAAAAACCCAGCTATTCTTCATAAAACAATGTTGTTTGTGGGCCTCAACCAAATGTTTGCTGTATGATACTGCCATATATAAGCTGCTTCTAAGTCTCATGAGAACAATCAATTGGTGTTACAAAGAAGGTACCATTAAGAGTTGGCATTTCACTTTGTTCTTAAAGATGAGGAATTTTTTAACACACACAAAAAACTTTTTAAATGATAACATGTAATGAGTATATTACTATTTGAAATAAAGATATATTTTGAAGCTTTCAGTACTACAAATATTTATATTTGTAACCCATACAGACAAAAGCTCATTGAAGTCATTAATAAATTTTTAAGACTAAAGGGATCTGGAGACTAAAATTTCAGAAGCACTGTTGTATTTTTATCAAATGAAACATAATTTCTTCTAAACTCTACAGTAGGGTTTCATATCATCTTGTGGGGGTAGTCACTAAGTTGTGTCTGACTCTCGCAACCCCATGGACTGTAGCCTGTTAGGTTCCTCTGTCTGTGGGATTCTCCTGGCAAGATTACTGGAGGAGGTTGCCATTTCCTTCTCCAGGGGATCTTCCCAACCCAGGGATTGAACCCGGGTATCCTGCACTGCAGGCAGGGTCTTTACCAACTGAGCTATAAGGGAAGCCATCTTAGAGGATCTTAGAGGGTATGAAAAAAACTTTTTCTTAAGCATGTGACAATATTTTCTGAGCCATTTCTTTTCCAGTCGAGACTATTAGCATTTGAAAATAATTAAAAGGAGAATTTAAAATGTATTTTTATTTTCAGTTTACCATATTTAATTGGACTCATATGGCATTTCACTTTTTAAAACATTATCTTCCTGGGATTAAAGGTTCTGTAAAAATAAGAGAACATGAAAAAGCAGATATTCTATGGCTAGGGGCTCATATATTTTTTATTCATTTACTTATAAATCTCCTATGATGAGTTAAGAGATTTTGTTAATAAAGTTATAGAATTCATGAAGTTTTAATGAAAAGGAGAAAACATGGTTTGCTTTTCAGCCTTTATAGAAGAGAAAATGAAATATGGCTACATTTTCATAAAGGTTAATTTATACTAAATATTGCATATTGAATGCATTGGAGAAAAATATGATATTGATTTAATCACAAGACTGGATGCAACATAATAAGTAATGTCACTATTCACTAGCCTACTTAAATTCCTTTCATGGAATTTTGAGACAGTAATGAATAAATCAAAAAAGATGCCCTCACATACTGAATTAAATAAAGTCAATCTAAAATGACTAAAAAATGTGGATGAAGAGTTTAAAAATGGTACAATCTGTAAACAGATCATATATTTAATTGATAAACTGAAGAAACACACAGAGAAATAAAAAACCACCACCGAAGTGCTTAGCATATCTGAATTAGCTGCTTGTTACTATAATATTTCAAAACTGCCTAACTGGCTCAAAATTGTCTGTAAGTATTGCCCTGATTATGTTAAAAAACAAAGCAAAAAACCTCCTTATTTCTTTAAAACCAAAAGGCAATTTTATTCTTTCACTCATACTCATTTACTCTTACAACATTTACTGAGTAAATACCATAAATAAGGGTAATTGATGTGTTTTTACTAAAAAGGTACTAAATGCTTTGCAATGATTATTCCATTTCATCCTTAACATACTATGAGGCAGGTACTATTATAATCCCCATTCATTAGAGAAAACTGAAGTAAATTTCTCAAAGTTACGGGAGAAATATCAATAACCTCAGATATGCAGATGACACCACCCTTATGGCAGAAAGTGAAGAGGAACTAAAAAGCCTCTTGAGGAAAGTGAAAGAGGAGACTGAAAAAGTTGGCTTCAAGCTCAACATTCAGAAAACGAAGATCATGGCATTTGGTCCCATCACTTCATGGGAAACGGATGGGGAAACAGTGGAAACAGTGTCAGACTTTATTTTGGGGGCTCCAAAATCACTGCAGATGGTGATTGCAGCCATGAAATTAAAAGATGCTTACTCCTTGGAAGAAAAGTTATGACCAACCTAGATAGCATATTCAAAAGCAGAGACATTACTTTGCCAACAAAGGCTGTCTAGTCAAGGCTATGATTTTTCCAGTGGTCATGTATGGATGTTAGAGTTGGACTGTGAAGAAAGCTGAGCACCGAAGAATTGATGCTTTTGAACTGTGGTGTTGAAGAATACTCTTGAGAGTCCCTTGGACTGCAAGGAGATCCAACCAGTCCACTCTGAAGGAGATCAGCCCTGGGATTTCTTTCGAAGGAATGATGCTAAAGCTGAAGCTCCAGTACTTTGACCACCTCATGTGAAGAGTTGACTCATTGGAAAAGACTCTGATGCTGGGAGGGATTGGGGGCAGGAGAAGAAGGGGACGACAGAGGATGAGATGGCTGGATGGCATCACTGACTCGATGGACATGAGTCTGAGTGAACTCCGTGAGTTGATGGACAGGGAGGCCTGGCGTGCTGCGATTCATGGGGTTGCGAAGAGTCGGACACGACTAAGCGACTGAACTGAACTGACACAGTTACAGCAACAGACAGTTCTTACTCTGATCTGGCATTTATTACTGCTACACTCCAAGGTGGTGCTAGTGGTAAAAGAACCCACCTGCCAATGCAGGAGGCGTAAGAGATATGGGTTCGATCCCTGGGTCGGAAGATCCCTTGGAGGGGTATGACAACCCACTCCAGTATTTTGCCGGGAGACTCCCACGGATAAAGGAGCCTGGCAGGCTGCAGTCCATGGGGTGTCACAGAATTGGACACGACCAAAGTGAGTTAGCACACACATGTGCACTGCTATACTTAATTACGCCAGGAATTTCCTTTCACTGTTATTTAAGTCTTTAGAAGAGAATTTATTTTTAGAACTTTGGCTCTAAAAGAAATCAGAAATAATTTTTCTTTTAAAAATAATATCTTGTTGGTTTTTAATAAAAAAGTTGACCCCAGTAATAACAGAATTCAAAGGAAAACAACTAAGTCATAATACATATATTCTATTTTAAAAACAACGACGACAACGAAACTCTCTTAGATAGTGGTCTGGAATAGGTAGAAACCCATAAATGGAAATCTGTCTGCCTGATCACCTATGGAGAAAGCAGAAAATCCTGTGAGTTTTAAAACACTGCCTCGTCACAAGAATAAAGCAGACGTATCGGTACAGTAAGAGAAGTGCTACATCCATGCTCATGTCACATGTATGTTTATATTCCTGTACATGAAACACAGCCAAAGTGCACACTTTTGGCCAACCTACCTTGCCAGTGATTCGTTATATAGAATACAGTTCCTTAAGCAGGGATCCAATTAATCAAAAAATGAAGGTTGGGCAAATTATTAACATTTTACCTAGCCAAAGTAAACTATATAATATGAAAATGTTTAACAATCAAAAAAAAAAAAAAAACAAAACCACATAATCAGACAAATGAGAACCAAGGAATCTGGAAAAGCACTTAGTGACAGGCTATTTTGGGGGTACTTTGGCAAGTATATAATATAAAAATATATTTAAAATAAACTAAAAAAGTAAATAAAATACTTTTCTAAATTATCCAATCCCATAAAAATACATCAAAATTTGTTAACAAGATTCTTAAAACTAGGGACCTGAAATTAAGACAAAAATAACACAGAAACACATCAGAATGGGTTATTTGCTAACCCATTATGAGACAGACTTTCCCTTGTTGCCCATCAATAAATCAGGACAAACTATAAATAACACATTGCTACTATTTTGACAAAACTTCATTTTCCTAGCAGGGAAATTTTAGACTTATTTTAAATTTTAAGAAACAGAAGGTTTAAAAAAAACACAAAACCTTGAGCTAAATCATAACTAATTCATTTCTCTAGCTTGTCACAGCCTTCTCTGAGTTAAAAAAAGAATATTTAAACATTGAGTTTATAAAAAAAAAGAGACAAGATTTTGCATTACTATCTCTAAATCTGAGAACCTAAGTTGCTTGTCTTTTAGTCACCTGCTTAACTTAAAATATGTCTCAACCCTCTAATTTCACTGAAAATGTATTTTGAAATTTTAAGTAGTTCTGATTATTGAAATAATAGCTACATAGCTGGGAGATTTTTTCAGTTTAAATATTTCCCTATAAATTAGCTTTTCTAATGATAATTCATCCATGAACTCAGAAAATGGACTCTGAGAAACAGCAGGCCCTGGCCAGGTAACATGCTAATTCAGGCCTATGAACATCTTAGACTGTCACCCTGTAAGCTAGGTGCCTTCTCACTGCGGGGCTGCACCAGCTACACAGGGCCTGGTATACAGCTGACCTTGAATTAACTGCTGGATTTACTTCTTGCATAAAATATATGATAACTTCAAAAACTTGAGACTCATTTTAACTATTTACTTTTTTTAAAGTTAAGACAAAGATTTCTAAACCGTGTGACTATTTCCATCTGTTTTCACAGGCCAATGCATCCGGAAGATGCACCGGAACCAGTTTTGTAAGGAATACACATGTCAACTCTTCAAATAAAGGAAATACATTGCTGAAATATATATTCCTCTTCAGTTGGAATGTACTTAGCCGTCCCTAACAGGTAAGGTCTACAAAGTAGCTTGACATAAAAAATTTAATGTGATTGTCCCCATTATGACAATTATTGAGTAGATGATTGGCAAGGAAGTAATAAAAAAAGTTTTAAACATATTATAAAATATAATCTATCAGACTAGTATAATTTACTGCTGTAAATATTTAAAATAAAATTTATAACATATTTAAAGGCAACTTAATTATTCTTAAATTTAAATATAATTTTTAAAGGATTTTACTTACTTGTTTGCACCTAAAAAGTAACTACTTTGGTGTCCTTGTCCATATTCTAGTTGTAGATCCTAATGGTACAAAATAAAATATTTAGCAAAACGGTTGTAGATCACAAATCATGATACTATAATAAATATTATTTAAAAAGAGAAACCTCAGACTTCAAATAAATCTGTATTGCTATATGTTCTTAAAAAGGAGGCAAGGTAGGACTTCCAAAAATAAAAGATTTTGGAAGTTTGTAGTCTTTCTTTATACATTTTATGATTTAAGTTACCAAAAATATTCTGGCAACTAGTTTGAATAATATATGCAAGCTTCATTTACGGTCACTGCTACTATAATTAACATTTGTGAAAACAAGTTTTTGGAAAAAAAAAAAAAAGCTTAAATAAGGTATTTATGCTCAAGCTATAATGAAGCAAAAACGATTACAAAAGAGAACAAGCAACAAAAATCTTGATTTGACTTTGTAAATAAGATCTGGATTCATTATGTATACACACACATTCATATACTTCTACTACTGCCTCAACAGGTAATAATTTTTTAAAGATTAAAAAATAAGGTGCTTTTTTAAAGTAAATTATACATGTGAACTTGTACAAGATTATAAACTGCCCTTAAGGACTTTTAATACTTTTGTGAGTTACACAGCAAAACTTCTTGTGATTATTATTAAGGTAGTTCAACTATTTAAACAGTTCCACTGAACGCTGCAAGTTGTAGAGTTAAGAGCTGAAATATAAAGGGAATAATAATAAGTGTGCTCGACTCAGATGCCTTCTTGAGGAAAAAGTGCCTTCCAACAACTATGGAAAGTACAAAGTTTCATTTTCTCCCACGGTATTTCAAGCACTGTTTTAATGATTAAGGGGGGAATATTTCACATTTTAAATGAATGTTATTTTCATCAGAATACATTAGTGTACTCAAAGTGCTTTCTAATTTTACAAGATATTGCCAGAGCACAATGAGGACTTAATGCAAAAATTACTTTCTTGGAGCAGCCTTCCAAGACTGTCCAGGAAGATAGGTGGGACCTTCTTCATGACTCCACAGTATTTAACACATATGTCTCCTTTAGCATTTACACTGCCTTTCATTAATTTATTTATAAGTCTATAAAAATAATAGCCAGGCTGTAAAACTCCTCGAACATAGGAAAATTGTTAAATCCATCTTTTTTCCCTATAGCCTAGGGTCTAGCATAGTACCTGGCACACAGTAATTAGGCCCTAAATAAATGCTTTTTCAAATGCCATTTGTTTATTTTCCTGTTAATAACTAATATTCAGCCTTGTTAGGATATACATAGATCACATAAATATTAAGCTGAGAAATATGAGACTTCTAAGCAATACATCACATTTAAGTGAAAAGCATTTTAACATTTAAATACTCTAAGACCTGTCCAAAAAAAATCTGATGAAAATAAAAGTCAAAAGCCTGGTTTAGACAAACTCAAATTTTGTCTTCTTCAATAATTGTGTTTTTCCATGCATAATATATGTACTTACCACTGACAGAAAAGATAATATATCATCAAAAAAAAAGATTAGTGAACTGTCACACTGGTATCACATAAAATCCTAATGAAAATGGATACTTGTTCTCTTTAATTTGTAATGATATATTTTAATAGGATGAAATCACTACTATCATTAGACCATCACACAATTATTATGCTGTACTATTTAAGTGGTCATGTTACATAGGAACTTTTAAGCTTTGGTATTTAGAAGAGAAAAATACTAATATCAATGCATACCTTATTGAATTCAAGTTTATTTTCTTTAGCTACAAGTAACTGGGCCCTTCTAAAAGCCAGACCAGCAACCTCTTTAGCCAATACAATCTCTTAAGCCTTTAATCAAATGACAGCTTTCAAAAGCACACATTCGTGCAGAGGGGCCATGGCTTGTATCATATAAATATAGATAGGTCCTAAGAATAGCTAGCTCATCTGCTATATGACAATTACCAGGTCAATGATGATAACTTAAAAAAAATCAACTGAGATATTCAGAAAGGTAAGAGAAGAATTTAAAATAACTAATGAAATATTCTAATAGAAAATGGAGCCTAAGTTCACATACAGAATAACACTCAGGC
The DNA here is from genome assembly GCF_016772045.2 of Ovis aries. NCBI lineage: Eukaryota > Metazoa > Chordata > Mammalia > Artiodactyla > Bovidae > Ovis > Ovis aries. The sequence goes on along the minus strand of NC_056056.1, from coordinate 84,907,400 downwards.
TGGGGAGAATCTGTTGATAGATCCAAGTCTGATGATTAAATGTGCCATGTATTAAGCCCTACCAGGAAAGCTAAAACTGAAAGGGTTTCATTCTTTAGTAATTCCTTCTCTGTAAATCAAGTTATGTTTTAGCATCCAAAGTGGGGGGGAAATGTGCTGGGCATGTCATCAAGTAAAAGGACTACACTAAGTTCTAATAATCAGTTAATCTTGTTTAACTCAGCTATTATTCACCAAGCACTTATTAAATGGCAGGAATTCAGATAGCAAATCAGATAAGAAAAATGAGAAGAAATAAAAAGGAAAGGAAGAAAAGTGAAGCTTGGGCAAAGTTAGCAGTCATTCATGTATCTTTAGGGCAGTCTTGACTGATCTAGAAAGCCTTCCAATGGGACCTGGAAGCTATTCTGAATAGAAAAATGCTACCAACACTTTTGGCAAAACACTCAAATTAACCCTATAAAATGACAATAAAATAAGCTCATTCTTTATAAGCTAAATAATATATCTGAACATGCCTAGATAGACATAAAAAATTCAGTAGCATAAATCAGGCATCAACTTATTAACGAATGACAGTGTAAACACTGTCATTTTTGTAAACAAAAAAGCCAACCAACATAGATTGAAAACATGCAACAGCCCAGAACAGATTCAAACTGAAAATTCAGCAAAAACTTTAAGATGGTTAACCTAGTCCCAATTAAAATATCTTTTGGGGTCAGAAAGTCCTAAGTGTTTTAATGAATAGGGGAAAACTTCTGAACTAGGATAAAGGCTCTAAGAAAACAAGGGCCTTGCAAGAACTGAAAATAAACGGAGGATATGATGCAGAACACTGGAAAAGGAGACTATATGACCAAGAAAATCTTATTTTTTTTTTAACTTAGCTGGAGATTACTAAGTCTATCTATAACTGATGAGGAAACAGCAGGAAGTCAAAAGAATTACTACACTTAGCTACAAAAACACAAAAGAAATACTTTAGCAATATATTTTAGCCAAGAAAATAGAAAATAGAATTTTTTTTCTCATCAAAAAAATGAGAAAATATGGTGCATAAGTAAAGTGTTAGGAAATATTTTTTAATATGGTAGACAATTTACATATGTAAAAGGGACTGAACTGTAGATAAATCTTGTTTCTTAAAAAAGAAAAGCAAGTAGGGTTGGAACACTGATTAATAAAAGCAGAAGACAGGATGCAAACTGAATAAATATGGAATGAACATCAGTGGGTTATTATTTTCTCTTTTTAATTTTGTTGAAGTATATTTGAAACAGGTTAGGTGTGATTTTCCAGCTAATGCCCTATCATCATGCAGTTATAAAATGAGTCCTCCCTAGAAACTGTCTTCATATACAAAAGGTAAGAAATGTGACCACACAACATAACTTTATAGTAAGTAAGAGTTTAACAGATTTAAAATGAACACAGCTGATCTGTTCCCATAGTAAATTTATTTATAGACTTTATTCAATTTTGACTTAATTCTGAGGCAATCTTATAGCTCAGTTGGTAAAGAATCCGCCTGCAATGCAGGAGACCCATGTTCTCCAGAGCAATGATTATGTTACTGCTGATGTTCCTCCACAGCAATTAACACAGTGTTCCACATATACAGCTGACCCTGAACAGCAATGGGTTTAGACTGTAAGCATGTGTCCTCAGTTGCTCCAGTTGTGTCCAACTCTGTGTGACTCTATCGGCTGTAACCTGCCAAACTCATCTGTCCATGGGATTCTCCAGGCAAGAATACTGGAGTGGGTTGCCATGCCCTCCTCCAGGGGATCTATCAGAGCCAGGAATCAAACCTCTGTCTCTTCAGTTCAGTTCAGTTCAGTCCAGTCACTCAGTCGTGTCCGACTCTTTGCGACCCCATCTACCGCAGCATGCCAGGCATCCCTGTCCAACACCAACTCCTGAAGTTTACCCAAACTCAAGTCCACTGAGTCAGTGATGCCATCCAACCATCTCATCCTCTGTTATCCCCTTCTCCTCCTGCCTTCAGTCTTTCCCAACATCACAGTCTTTTCAAATGAGTCAGCTCTGCATCAGGTGGCTAAAGAGCGGAGTTTCAGCTTCAGCATCAGTCCTTCCAATTAACAACCAGGATTGATCTCCTTTAGGATGGACTGGTTGGATCTCCTTGCAGTCCAAGGGACTCTCAAGAGTCTTTTCCAATACCACAGTCCAAAAGTATCAATTCTTTGGCGCTGAGCTTTCTTTATACTTCAACTGTCACATCCATACATGACCACTGGAAAAACCATAGCCTTGACTAGACGGACCTTTGTTGGTAAAAAAATCTTCTCTGCTTTTCAATATGCTATCTAGGTTGGTCATAACTTTCCTTCCAAGGAGTAAGCATCTTTTAATTTCATGGCTGCAGTCACCATCTGCAGTGATTTTGGAGCCCAAAAAATAAATTCAGCCACTGTTGCCCCATCTATTTGCCATGAAGTGATGGGACCAGATGCCATGATCTTTGTTTTCTGAATGTTGAGCTTGAAGCCAACTTTTTCACTCTCCTCTTTCACGTTCATCAAGAGGCTTTTTGGTTCCTCTTCACTTTCTGCCATAAGGGTGGTGTCATCTGCATATCTGAGGTTATTGATATTTCTCCCAGCAATCTTGATTCCACCTTGTGCTTCTTCCAGCCCAATGCTTCTCATGATCTACTCTGCAGATAATTAAAATAAGCAGGTGACAATACACAGCCTTGACGTACTCCTTTTCCTATTTGGAGCCAGTCTGTTGTTCCATGTCCAGATCTAACTGTTGCTTCCTGACCTGCATACAGAATTCTCAAGAGGCAGGTCAGGTGGTCTGGTATGCCCATCTCCTTCAGAATTTTCCACAGTTTATTGTGATTCACACAGTCAAAGGCTTTGGCATAGTCAATAAAGCAGAGACAGATGTTTTTCTGGAACTCTCATGCTTTTCGATGATCCAGCAGATGTTGGCAATTTGATCTCTGGTTCCTCTGCCTTTTCTAAATCCAGCTTGAACATCTGGAAGTTCACAGTTCATGTACTGTTGAAGCCTGGCTTAGAGAATTTTGAGCATTACTTTACTAACATGTGAGATGAGTGCGATTGTGTGGTAGTCTGAGCATTCTTTGGCCCTGCCTTTCTTTGGGATTGGAATGCAATCCTTTTCCAGTCCTGTGGCCACTGCTGAGTTTTCCAAATATGCTGACATACTGAGTGCAGCACTTTCAGAGCATCATCTTCCAGGATTTGAAATAGCTCAACTGGAATTCTATCACCTCCACTAGCTTTGTTCGTAGTGATGCTTTCTAAGGCCCACTTGACTTCACATTCTAGGATGTCTGGCTCTAGGTGAGTGATCACACAGTCGTGGTTATCTGGGTCATGAAGATCTTTTTTGTATAGTTCTGTGTATTCTTGCCACCTCTTCTTAATATGTTCTGCTTCTTTTAGGTCCATACCATTTCTGTCCTTTATTGAGCCCATCTTTGCATGAAATGTTCCCTTGGTATCTCTAATTTTCTTGAAGAGATCTCTAGTCTTTCCTATTTTATTGTTTTTCTCTATTTCTTTGCACTGATTACCCAGGAAGGTTTTCTTTATCTCTCCTTGCTATTCTTTGGCACTCTGCATTCAAATGGGTGTATCTTTCCTTTTCTCCTTCGCTTTTTGCTTCTCTTCTTTTCACTGATATTTGTAAGGGCTCTTTAGACAGCCATTTTGCTTTTTGCTTTTCTTCTTCTTGGGCATGGTCTTGATCCCTGTACAATGTCACGAACCTCCGTCCATAGTTCGTCAGGCACTCTGTCTGTCAGATCTAGTCTCTTACATCTCCTGCATGGCAGCCAGGTTCTTTACCACTAGCGCCACGTGGATGCATCCAGTTAATATGTTGACTTTTTTTCAGTAAGTACATACTACAATACCACATGATACGCTGTTGGCTGAACCCGAAAACACAGCAGCACAGTACGCCCAACTTTACAGTTATACTCCAACCTTTGACTGCTGGTATCCCTTCAAGGGTCAACTGTAAATACCTTTCAATATATTTTCCCTGGTATATGGGCTAAAATGCCTAGTACAACTAGGAAGATCAGTAGTAGCTGAACAGATGTGTAATATATTCTTTTAACATAAAAATAGCATCTTGTAGATGGGATATATCCATTTATATGGTTATGGGCAAAACTCTAACTATTATCGAGTTTTGCTGAGCTTTTTACTTTGCTTTTTTAACTCAGGCATGTTTCAAAATTTAAAGACTTTTTTTTTACTAACAATGCTAAAATCAAGTTTTCTTCTTTTTGTTTCATATATTTCATATATATTTCACATATTAAGATTGCCTGATTAAAAAATCCTCTATTAGAGTAATGAAAATTGAGGTATAATAATATTCTGAATTCATTTACAAAAACCATAAGATGAAAATACTTGCAACCAGAAATCACTGATGACAAGTAAGGTGGTGAGGTCTTTAAGAGGGTAAATGCTTCTTTTCGGTCATAAAAGATTTAGGGCCATCATCTTGGTGCCAATACTCTACTAAGATAACAGCCAGACATTTTGGGTCCATCAGGTTTTTCGTGGCCAGCAATAAGTATTTGTTAAGAGTTGAAATCCTGTTCACAGTGCTAAGAACTAGGAAAGCAGGAGACTGAAATAATTATGACTACTTCACACCAAAAAACAAACACACTGGTGCGAAAAAACACATGCACCTCAAAGTTCACAGCAGCACTGTTTACAACGTCAGAACATGGAAGCGACCCAAGTGCCCATCAACAAAAGATGTGGTATGTACACACAATGAAGTAATGCTCAGTCATAACAAATGAAATATTGCCATTTGCATCAACGCGGACGAGCCTATAGAATATTATGCCTAGTCTATGCAGAATCTAAAAAATAATACAAATTAATCTATTTACAAAACAGAAACAGACTCACAGACACAGAAAATAAACTTATAGTTACCAAAAGGGAGAGAGCAGGAGGAGAGAAAAATAGAAGTAGGGGATTAACTGATACAAACTACTAAATATAAAACAGACAAGCAACAAGGGTTTGCTGTATAACACAGGGAATTATACCTGGTATCTTGTAACAACCTATAATGGAATATAATCTTTATAAAAAAGCCTGAATCACTATGTGACACACCAGAAACTAAAGGAATACTATAAATCAACTATACTTCAGTAAAACATACACTCAGAAAATAACAAGCATTGACGATGTGTAGAAAATTGGAACCCTTGTGCACCGCTGGTGGGACTGTAATGATGCAGCTGCTATAGAAAACAGTACGTTAATTCCCCCCCAAAATCGAGCATAGAATTAACACATGATCCAGCAACCACCCTTCCAGTTATATGCCCAAAAGAACTAAAAGCAGAAACCTGACAGATTTTTGTATATCCAGGTTCACAGGGGCAGCATTATGCACAATAGAGTCCATTGATGGATTAATGGATAAACAACACGTGCTGTATATACAATGAAATATTATTCAGACTTAAGAAATTCTGATACATGCTACAATATAGATAAACCTTGAAGATGTTATGACATTATGCCAAGTGAAGTGAGCCAGTTACCTCACTTATATTATTTGTAACAAAAGGACAAATAATGCATGATTCCACTTACATGGAATACAGAATACACTTACACAGAGTCAATAAACACTCAAAGACATAGAAAATAGAATGGCAACTGCCAGGGGCTGGGGATGGGGGAATGGGAGTGTATCAGTAAGAGCGAATTTTTAAAGGTTGATTTTATAAATGGTAGGATATGACAAATACTTCATTCATTCCTCTTCTTCCAGAACTATCCACAAGCTGAATGGCTCTAAAGCTTTTCTCTTTCACAAGACCCCCTTGTCAACTGCCCCCACTACCATAACATAAGGGGTGTGGGAGGTAGTTCGAGGGAAGAGAGCCATGATAACTCACTCAAGTTACTAGGTGAGTTACACACAGGGCAGAGAAAAAGACTGTAACTCTAAAATGGTTTCTCGTTTTGTTTGTTTTCCTGGAGAATATATTTTTTATTTTTGAGTCTGCGGGCTTTTATTTCCACAACAAATTCCACTGTCATTCTAGCGTACATATGCCTAATTTTAAAGAAAATTTCTACCCACAAATCACTGGCAGTGTTGTCTTCAGACATTCCATCTCACCTGTCCCCTCAGATGATTAATTCTGGCCTCATGTCTTCTGGCCTCTCTGGGCCATTTACTGACTCTTCCAGTTGGGAAGATCCCCTGGAGAAGGAAATGGCAACCCACTCCAGTACTCCTGCCTGGAAAATTCCATGGACTGAGGAGCCTGGTAGGCTGCAGTCCGTGGGATCACAGAGTCGGACACGACTGAGCGACTTCAGTTTCAGCTCCCAGTGTTTCAGCTGCTTGTTCCCTACCTCCAGTGTGGTTCTACCTCTGACCGCCAGAACAGGCATCACTGCTGTGGTGACTAGTTTCCTGCGCGTTCTTTCTTCAGACCTAACTGGGGAACACATGCAATCTCATGGTTTCATCTATCATTTCCTCTTTGATGACATGAACCTTCCTTTTCTGAGCTAATCTCACCATCAGTAGTAGTAATATAACCACTCCATAATTTCAGCTCTTTATCTGAAAACTGTGTCAATGACTGTTCCCACATTCATTCCCATGAAACACAGGAGTCATTTATTCATTTTCTTCCTGAAAAACAGAATGATTCCTACACAATACTGAAATCAGACTTTTAGTTCCTGCCACAAACCAGATGAATCCCATCGACCCCAAAGCTTTTCTCCTTCTTTGATTCCATAGTGCCTATTATAGGTTAGACTCTCCTCAACAACAGTCACCACCAGAAGAAACTCTGGCAGCGCACTACACATTGTGTTGCAGAGCTAAGAGTTTACATGTTCAAGTACTTCCCACCTATCAAGACAGCAACTTTCCTAAAAGGGAAACTATATTTTAAGTCTCTTTTATGTTCTATAAATGTTATTTGGCATAGATTTAGAAATTTTTATAAAGAATTGTTTAAACTAACCAGAACTAAAACAGGTATGAGAGGAAGGAAAGAGGAGGAAAATTCAATTGAAAAGGCAGAGAAGCAGATCAAGAAGTAAATGCTGAGGCAACTCGGGGCCCTGGCCAGCCGCAAAAATTGAAAAAACTACTTAATAACAACTATTAAAAGTACTATTTATTTAATATTTGCTAGGGTTAATTTCTCATCTTTTCTTACCTAATGGTAAGATAGTCTTAGTATTTAAAACTTCAGGGAGTCCTTATAACCCAAATTCTGGCCTGAGAAAACTGGATATTACATAATATTACAAAGTTAAAATTTCATCTGAGATGGATTTCATTGTTAATTAGGGATAATTTATTTTTAAAAATTATATATATATTTTATTTTTGTAATATATGGATATGTATATATATACATGGATGGTTTATAGTTCACTAAAACAAGTCACACCATTCACACTGGGCATGTTTATAGGGAAATGTAATATCTAAAGAAAAAATTTATATCTGAGTGAGAAAAAAATGTTTTTATAACAAATAAAAAAATTAATTTTTACTGTAACATTATAGTATCTTTGAGTAAATACGTTTACCTTGTAGAAAAAATTGCTATAATCCTTAATATATGGTAGGTTGCTTACTGGCAGGAATTTATAAAACAATGGTTAAACTGATTCATTAAAACAGAACAAAATGGTTGATTAAAAAAAACCCTAAAAACAATTAAGACTAAAACAATGCTGATAAAGAAAATCAGAAGATGAGAAATACCAGATTAGATCTTGCAGTGTAGTATATTTCTTCTGAACTGTCCAAAAAACCATCACTGTCGGGCTGTTCAGCAGAGACCAAAAAACCCAGGTTATTTACACTCAAACTAAAAGCCACAAATTCACAAAGGGAGACTTTCACAAGGGAATTAACTCAGTCCTGCTAACATCATTTTATTAAGGTGAATGCAAAGTCAAATCCAATTAAGCAGCTTCTAAAAAAGCAGTAGTGCAACAACTCTGCTATATAATACAGTTACTAAATTAGTACAGAACTTAAATACATGCAGTGCTAACTTAAAAAGAGAAGCAGAAAATAACAACTGGCATTTATAAACGTCATGATTTACCTTCTTCATCCTCTCTATAAAGGTCAGGCTGAGTACTATAACATGATCATGTTAAGAATTTTTCTTTTAACATTCTTAACATGTTAAGAATTTTTCTGCCATGCTGGTATACTGAGAACAACTCTTTAGATTAAAAGCTAAAGACTCTCTTTGTATGCCGTTATTCAGGTGGATTACCTTAAAATAAGCATTAAATTTAAGAAGAAAGTTCCCACTTCAGTCCTGAGCATTCATTAAGTTACTTTCTTCTCATTATTAAGCAGGAAAGGGAAAAAAAAAATGAAACATAAAATCTGGAACTTTGGTTAAGTAATTTCATTAAGACTGATTTTGTTTTTAAGTCTCATTTTTTATTCCTCTGTAGACTATTAACATCTCAAATGTTTGCACAGCATTTTGCTTCCGAGATTACACTTAATATTTTAATCATATATCTGGAAAGCAGTATATAAAAAATTAACAAAGAAGAATCATGAAAAGAACATTTTAGAAATCTTTAAATAAATGATAAACTTAATCTGCTATGTACACCTAGTCTCTCCTGAATTTCAGTTACTCCAAGGAGACTGGATTCTGCCTTGATGTTTAGAAAAGTGGCTGACACTCTTAAAAAGCTGCCCATAAATTTAATGAGAAGAGGTATTAATACTATCACTGGTCCAAAATTCTATTTTAAGACTGTAGCATTTATCCTAATAAATATATCTGCAAAAAGCCCCCTCAAAAATTGCAAAGCAAAAAGAAAAAAGGAAAAAAATCATTAAAAAACATTTAAACAGAGAATGGTACAGAACTAAGTTTCTCCTAAAGTAATTTTGAAAATATTTAATCTCAGCAACACAGATTTATTTATTTTGAATTTTAGAATTACTTACCTTTTTATCTCCCCAAAGGCTTATAAAATTTTACTAACTAGCTTTTGTAGTCAGTGCCAACAAATCAGAAAGACTAATTAAAACATTTATTTTCAGTGTTAAGATTCCAAGATTACACTACTTACAAGTTCATGATGTGGTTCTGTCTCCTTCCTTAAGGGTGGGTCAAATTTTACTTGGCCAACTAAAAAAGATAAAAAGTAAAGCTGTGATCTGTTTCAACATTCTCAATAATAATTTAAAAGGTTACTCCATAGAAAAACAAATTTAATCCTACCATCTCCTATAGATTGATTAACACCCAAAGATTTAAATAAACAATCTGTTAGCCGGAAGAAACCTAAGAAAGTCTAAGCTGTTAACCCAAAGATGATTAGCAAAATTATGTCAGGATCTAACCTGCTACTTCATTGTGACCCAGCATTAAATATAGACAATCTTAACTTAGATTGATTAACACCTACAGATTGATTAACACCCAAAGATTTAAATAAACAATCTGTTAGCTGGAAGAAACCTAAGAAAGTCTAAGCTGTTAACCCAAAGATGATTAGCAAAACTATGTCAGGATCGAACCTGCTACTTCATTGTGACCCAGCATTAAATACAGACAATCTTAACTTAGGACTTTATAGACAGACAGCAATTCAGGCAGAGTATTTCTGAAAGCCAGCCTGCAAGGTGGTCTCTGATAAGTCCTGCCTCCTGACCTTCAAAAACTTGTGTAGTCCCTTCCTACATCCTGGGCTGGGCTATGTGATCAGAGGAAGATGGCACAGTGGTGGCATACAGCTTCTGAGATAAGGCTTCTGTCCTGGGTGCTCTCGCTACTGGATCACTCGGCTCTGAAGGAAGTCATGTTGAGCAGCACTATGGGGAGGCTACACTGCAAGGAAACGAAGTCTTGGGCTAACAATATGTGAGTAACCCTGGAAGCAAACTGCCACCCTAGTTTAGCCTTTGGGAAACTGCAGCCCCTGCTGACACTCTGATTGTAGCTTCATGACAGACCCTGACCTAGAACCACCCAGCGCTGTCCGGGATTCCTGAACATGTATGAGATAATAAATGTTTATTGCTTTAAGTTGCTACATTTTGGGGGTAATTTGTTAAACAACAATAAATAACTAGCACACTTCTACCGCGAAAGTATAACCTAAATATTAGAGCTGACACAAACTGACTATACTCCATTCACCTTTCCCCCTGCCATTCTAATTTAATGAATGATTCACTACCTTTATCTTTAATTTCTGTATCTCGTTGTCATTATCTGCTTTTATAACCTGGTACAGCATTCGAGACCACAGAGATAAAAGCAGGGGCACAAATATAAAACATGAAGAAGCAGCAAAACCGAGAGTCACAGAGTATTACAGCTCAACTAGTAAGAACTTGAGTTTCAGCCAAAACAACAATTCTCAATCAAGGCAGGGAAACGAGTGAGACTTCAAAGCACACTCATTTTGTAACTGTTTTGACTTTAGCTTAGTATGTATGATTACTGTGAATGTTAATAACAATGAAAGGAGATCATGAGATTTGAATATTTAGCAACAGGAAGCACAAGTAAAGAAAGTTGAGAAACAGCCCTACAAAATACACAGTTGTATGTGAAGTATGTATATGCTTTATAGCTGTTATGAACTAGGTATCAAATTCTGGCTCTTGGAGATAAGCAGGCTCTTCAATAATGGGTTCCTCATGCCTGTTCACATATGATCACACATCAAAGATTACAAAATAGTTTTTAGTAAGATATTAATACATGTATATACATACATACACATATATATACACATACATATATATATATATGTATCTCACCTTGACAGAGGCCTACTGAACAACTCTCACCTACACCTGTCACCAAATAGCAAAATTACATCTCTAATAAAGTTACTTGAGGACAGTTTCATGCATTATCTGCCTTGTTATCATCACATGTGAAATGCCTGTTTCCACTGGACCACATAATTACTGGGCACAGGGGCACAGTGATGCTTTCTTTTTAAAAAATTTTATTTATTTTAATTGGAGGCTATTTACTTTACAATATTGTGGTGGTTTTTGTCATACATTGACATGAATCAGCCATGGGTGTACATGTGTTCCCCAACCTGAACCCCCCTCCCACCTCCCCTCCCCACCCCATCCCTCAGGGTCATCCCAGTGCACCAGCCCTGAGCACCCTGTCTCAAGCATCAAACCTGGACTGGTGATCTGTTGCACATATGATAATACACGTTTCAATGCTATTCTCTCAAATCATCCCACCCTCACCTTCTCTCAGAGAGTCCAAAAGTCTGTTCTTTACATCTGTGTCTCTTTTGCTGTCTTGCATATAGGGTCATTGTTACCATCTTTCTAAATTCCATACATATGCATTAATATACTGTATTGGTGCTTTCTTTCTGACTTACTTCACTCTGTATAATCGGCTCCAGTTTCATCCACCTCATTAGAACTGACTCAAATGCCTTCTTTTTAATAGCTGAGGAACATTCCATTGTGTATATGTACCACAGCTTTCTTATCCATTCGTCTGCTGATGGGCATCTAGGTTGCTTTCATGTCCTGGCTATTATAAACAGTGCTGTGATGAACACTGTGGTACACGTGTCTCTTTCAATTCTGGTTTCCTTGGTGTGCATGCCCAGCAGTGGGATTGCTGGGTCATATGGCAGTTCTATTTCCTGTTTTTTAAGGAATCTCCACACTGTTCTCCATAGTGGCTGTACTAGTTTGCATTCCCACCAACAGCATAAGAGGTTCCCCTTTTCTCCGCACCCTCTCCAGCATTTATTGTTTGTAAACTTGATAGCAGCCATTCTGACCAGCGTGAGATGGTACCTCATTGTGGTTTTGATTTGCATTTCTCTGATAATGAGTGATGTTGAGCATCTTTTCATGTGTTTGTTAGCCATCTGTATGTCTTCTTTGGAGAAATGTCTGTTTGGTTCTTTGGCCCATTTTTTGATTGGGTCGCTTATTATTCTGGAATTGAGCTGCAGGAGTTGCTTTTATATTTTTGAGATTAATTCTTGGTCAGTTGCTTCATTTGCTATTATTTTCTCCCATTCTGAAGGCTGTCTTTTCACCTTGCTTATAGTCTCCTTCATTGTGCAAAAGCTTTTAAGTTTAATTAGGTCCCATTTATTTTTGCTTTTATTTCCATTACTCTGGGAGGTGGGTCATAGAGGATCCTGTTGTGATTTATGTCAGACAGTGTTTTGTCGATATTTTCCTCTAGGAGTTTTATAGTTTCTGGTCTTACATTTAGATCTTTAATCCATTTTGAGTTTATTTTTGTGTATGGTGTTAGAAAGTGTTCTAGTTTCATTCTTTTACACGTGGTTGACCAGTTTTCCCACCACCACTTGTTAAAGAGATCGTCTTTTCTCCATTGCATAGTCTTGCCTCCTTTGTCAAAGATAAGGTGCATGGATTTAAGTGATGCTGTCTTTAGACTAACTTTCATAACAAGGACAGAACCCCAACTGTCACAGGTATTCAACACCCTTATACTCTGTGGGAATGCATTCCCAGAAAGAGTCCCAGAGTTCCTCTGGAGATTCATTCTTCACGCCTTACATTGGTATCACTCTTCTGTTCTCTCCAACTTCCCTAAAGTTATGACAGTTTCTGCCACAGGACCTTCCACTTCTGTTCAAATAACTGCTGGACAATCACCCCAGACTGCAGTGCTATTTATGATGTTCTTAATAATGTTGAAAATTCCTACTTATCTGTAACCATCTATTGGTCTTGATCTCTGTTTCTGCTACTATCTCCTTGAACATATGTCAAGTTACAAACCATAAATTTATGTTTTACTATCCAGATGAAAGGGCTTCCCTAGCGGCTCAGTGGTAAAGGATCTGCGTGTGACACAGGGGATCTGGGTTCAATCCCTGGGCTGGGAAGGTCCCCCGGAAGAAAGCATGGCAACCCACTCTAGTACTCTTGCTTAGAGAATCCCATGGACAGAGGAGCCTGGTGGATTGCAATCCATAGGGTTACACAGAGTTGGACACAACTGAACTGACTAAGCAGCAGCATCCAGATGAAAACTCCCTCTTAGTTCTTTGAAACAGCTCTGACACGATCATTTGCTGACCCATCACTACTACTAGGGTCAAAACTGATCCTACTATGGCAGACAAGAAGAGCCCCAGAATTACTTCTTCTCAAAGCAAGTCTTTGCTTACCATATTTAACTGAAGGCAGAGGGGACTTTCTAAAAGGGAAAAAGTAATAACTTTTCTGAAAGTGAGTCAGTTTTTACATATATTGCTTTAACACCATTTAGCGTAATAAACAGAACACCTCAGTTACATGAAGAGACATCATGTAATTGTAAACAGAAAACATTGTTAAAGGAACAAAGATATACGACTACTCAAATAAGTTATTTTTCAAAGCCTGTCTTTATCGTCAACAGCATGACTGCCTATTCTTTATAACATCTCATATAAAATCATAAAACATCCTAAGAAAGCATGTATTAGAACACTGTATACGATTTTAAAGGCTCAAATATCAAACCCACAAGTTGTAAGAAGTGGTGATTTTAATCCTGTTGCTACCTCAACATACTAGAGGGACATGACACCTTTCTTACTGGCAAATGGGGAGAAAAGGTCCATCACATATCACCTGCTCCCACCAAAAACGGGGCGTTACCAGAATCTCAACAAAACTAGCATTAACAGTATTTAGCTAAATAGAACATATATGCATATGTAGTTAGGAGCTGATAATCACTGATACAAACTACTAAAGAAGGACCCAGAGGTAACTGTCCTTTGCAACAAAGGGCCTGACAATACAACTTAAAAATATAACTGGATAACATAATAGAAAATACTTCAGATTTTCAATAGTACTGAACACATAAGGTTTTCTGAATCAACTACAAATTCATCTCTAATCACCTTCTGTATTATTAAAGAAATGACAAAGACATATTGTAACTACTTTCACATATTAAAAAATAATGGAGGACTTCTCTGGTGGTCCAGTACTTAAGAATCCACCTGTCATACAGAGGATATGGGTTCGATCCCTGGCCTGGAGAGATTCCACATGCCACCAAGCTACTAAGTCCTTGCACCACAACTACTGAGCCCGCATGCTCTAGAACCCATGCTCTGCAACAAGAGAAGTCACCACAACGAGACACCCATGTACCACAACTGGAGTAGCCCCCACTTGCCACCAACCAGAGAAACCCCACATGTAGCAACGAAGACCCAGCACAGTCAAAAATAAAACAAATGAATTTTTTAAAGTTTACAAAATAAATGGGGGACTTTCCTGGTGGTCCAGTGGTTGAGAATCCACTTTGCAATGAAGGGGACGTGGGTTCCATCCCTGGTCCAGGAAGATCCCACATGCCGTGGGTCAATGAAGCCCGCATGCCACAACAAAGACCCAGCAGAGCCAAAGTAAAACAATAATAATAAATAAAATAAATTAAAATAATAGGCTTTTTTTTTTAAAATGGGGAATACTTGCATGCTAAGTTTGTCATTTAAAAAAAAATATTTTTGAGGAGAAATTAGCAAATTTAAACCACATGGCTTTAGTGGGAGCTATAAAGGTAATTTAACATGGTCACAAAACTGCCTACAGGCAAAGTATAAATCCCAGTCCTGGGCTTTTTGCCAAGTAGATTGTGCTTATCTTTCAAGAACTTCCATCTTATATGAGCATTTCTAGGTAGCACCAGCACCAAAATCTGCCAAGAACTTAATACACAGTGTAAGGTCCAGCCATCATTCCAAAGGAAGGTTCACAAAGGACTTCCAGGGTGAAGGTCACACAGGTGTGCCGAGGTAGTTTCTGTGGAGCCAAAGACCTCTGGCCTGGAAGCTGAGAGATCTAGGGCTTGTTATTAATCAGCTGTATGACTCCACCCCACAGGTAGATCTATTCATCTGTGCATTTCTTTTTTATTTTCTATTAAATAGTGATAGAGTCTGTCCCTACTTGCCTTACTTAGCTTTTAAGTTTGCAGTCCTCTCCTCTTCTGGGCCATCAG
Organism: Ovis aries; assembly: GCF_016772045.2. NCBI lineage: Eukaryota > Metazoa > Chordata > Mammalia > Artiodactyla > Bovidae > Ovis > Ovis aries. The sequence continues at coordinate 84,892,327 of NC_056056.1, read as the reverse complement.
CTTCTATATAACCTGGGAGCTTGTCAGAAGCAGAGAACCTCAGATTTCACCTCAGAACTACTGAATCAGAAAGGGCATTTTAGCAAGCTCTCTAGGCAAGTGCTACCAACAAGGAAGTTCAGGGGGCACTGCCTTGATTCCTTCTATCCTGCCTACTCTAGGAATTTTATTCCTCTTCCCAAACAATAACAACATAAATACACATCCCCAGCCACTGCCAGAAAGCTCTCAGGAGCAAGAAAACAAAATTCTTACTGCCTTAATTAAACTCTACCTTTCAAAGCATCTAAAACATAAAAACTATTTGGAAGAAAATGGAGCAAAAATAATGGCAACTAAATTACAACTTGAAATCTTATTTTTCATTGTTAAATTACAAACTCTACACAATATATACTTACAGTTTATCTCCGAGCGTGTTTTTTCCTCTCTCACATTCCTACTTGTTGAGTGAATCCTATGTGGGACAGCGACAAGAGGCTAGGAAAGAACAAAGTCAAGGACAAGTCACTGTCTTGTCCACAGAATTACCCACATATGAAAGAAAGCTCTCACTTTACATAAAAATGGGAACAAAATACAACTTTATTATTAGTATTTTAGAATGGCAACCACAAACTGAAAACTCTTTTCTCTTCAAATTGGGAGCTTAAGATTAGGGATAAACATTATCCACAGCAGGTTCCCAATAAGTTTTCTTATGAAAGTGTTAGTTGCTCAGCTGTATGCAACTCTTTGCGGTCCCATGGACTGTAGCCTGTCAGGCTCCTCTGTCCATGGGATTCTATAGGCAAGAAAACTGGAGTGGATAGCCATCCTCTTCTACAGGTGATCTTCCCAACCCAGGGATTGAACTCAGGTCTCACTCATTGCAGGCATATTCTTATAAGTGAATATAGGAGTGTTCTTATGAGTTGAACATAAGTAAATATTCAAAAATGAATATTTTGACAATACAATAGGTGTTCAAAAGCTGCAGCAAGCTTTCTCTGTTTCAGAGGAGAAAACTGTAATTAAAAAAAAAAATCTGCCTCAACGTCTTATATCAAGGATAAAATAAATGAAATGAAATACTGCTAAAGGCATTAATGATTTATGGTCTTCTTACCTAGTAAACACAACATCTCCCCCACCTTAATCTTAATGTATTTTCTTGTAGAAGCAGCACTTTATTTTCTTTCCTTTTACTTTATTAAAATCTCTCTATGTGTACTGACATATTGAGAGAGAGGTATCCTGGGGGAAGCCAAGTGGGGGTGAGTTCTTCTTGCTGTTAATACTAGCACATGGACATTCTCCAATCTTTATGGAGTAAAAATGTTTCTATCTGAAAGGCTTCTGTAATTTCATTCTATATACCCTATGCCAGCATCTATTTCACGTACCAAATAGGTTTTTCTCCCTGTGTGTGAAACATTATCTTTGAAGTTATTAGCTATGAAGAAGATACACTCTTACATCTATCTTTTTGGAAAATGTAATTTGTCAACACTTGAGCTTGAATTCTTAAGACTCTATAAGGCAAATCAAGAACAGTTAACTATTCTCAGTGTAGACATCTCTCAGGAAATAAAGATAGATGAATCTGAGCGACCCAAATATTAAAACACCAGTGGGTAATAAAACAGAAGCAAAAATAACTTTAAAAAGTAAGTATTTAAACTTCAAACATACACAGTGAGTTGTAGTTTACAAAGTGCTTTCATATACCTCAGCCCATTCTGTTCTCAAACTTGTGAAACAAATCTTTATCTTCATTTTATAGATGAGGACATTCAGCTAGTTAGCTGCAGAATGAGAAAAACCCTGGACTTTTGATAACAGTATTTGGAACAAAAACAAGCAAAAATAGGCATCACGTTAGATTAGTAATACATATTGCTGTTATCAGCAAACATGGATGAAATCTGCCCTTTCTACGAGAATCGTTTTACTTTCCCAGCTTCAAAGGCATAAAGTTATTAAATCTTACAATGTTGTGCCTAGTAAATGGGTTAACATACAGAAGAAAATACTACCAAGTAAAAACCAGAGTCACAATTACTTCAACGTGCAGTACTTCTAGAACAGAAATTACACGGGAACCCTAAAGGAAAAGTGGACTTTCTTCCACTGTGAATAATCTATAATAAATTAAAGAAAAACTAAAGACTAAAGTAGAACTAGTACACGTGCTAAATATTTTCAAGAGAATAAAGTTTCCACAATATATATACAGTATCAGCAACTGCTGAAATACTAAGCACATTCAAATACTTAGCAATTACAAATCATCTGTATATAATAAGACTGTTTGATATTACCTTTTATGCATAACATATACTGTAGTATATATGTATAAATTATTATAAATTTCTCTGGGGAAAGTATGATCAAAAAGAAAAATAAAAAGATCTTAAACTGTGGTCAAAAGAAAAGCTACCCTCATCCTTAACGATTATAATACCAATAACACAGTCTTGATAAGGAGAAAATTTCTTTCTCTGCCATATGAGAAAATTTCAGAAGAGTCTTTATTCTACAGCTGGCTTCTACATTTGGTTTATTATTTCTCCTCTTTAAACACATTTTAAAGGACTTTACAATCCAGCACAAATAAATAGGATGAAGTGAGAGACAACAGCGCAGCATCTAATGCGCTGAGAGAGTACAGGTGGTCCATGTCCTGAATCTTGATATGCATGAATTTCAGTTACTAGAATATAGTTAAATTATGCTAGTCCTCTGTAACATGATTGAAATTTTAGTCACCAATATATCAATTGTATATTATGAATTATGAATTATATGTTATTCAGTATATTAGTATCTTATCAACATTCAGTATGCTGCTAAGTCTGTGTCCAACTCTGTGCAACCCCATAGACAGCAGCCCACCAGGCACCCCTGTCCCTGGGATTCTCCAGGCAAGAACACTGGAGTGGGTTGCCATTTCCTTCTCCAGTGCATGAAAGTGAAAAGTGAAAGTGAAGTCGCTCAGTCGTGTCCGACTCTCAGCGACCCCATGGACTGCAGCCCACCAGGCTCCTCCGTCCATGGGACTTTCCAGGCAAGAGTCCTGGAGTGGGGTGCCATCGCCTTCTCTGACATTCGGTATATTGATTGCAACTGCATAAGATAGAAACTTCACTGTGAACTCTCCAGTCCACAGACGACTATAGATTTGTGTGTGCGTGTTAGTCACAGTCGTGTCCAACTCTTTGTGACTTCATGGACTGTAGCCCACCAGGGTCCTCTATCCATGGGATTCTCCAGGCATGAATACTCGAGTGGGTTGCTATTCCCTTCTCCAGGGCATCGCTCCTCCTGACCCAGAGATTGAACCTGGGCCTCCTGCACTGCAAGCAGACTACTTACTGGCTGAGCCACCAGGCAAGATGATTTATAGTCTATTTATAATAACAGATGCACATCATGATCAGTGGCTAATCACATCACTACTTTCAAAGTACATCTGTGACTGATCCCTGAGCATGTTATTCAAGTCATGCACAGACAGCAAAGTGTGTAGCTGTGTTGTTTCCCTATCTCCCAAGGATAATATACTCATGTGACATTTTTACAAAAACTCATTAACTGAAAGAAGGAATTAGCCAACAAAGATAAAACTGCTGCAAAGAAATAGAAAGTGACCACTCTGGATTAATGTTGGAAATGAAATTACGAGATAAGACAGATGATAGTGAGAATGCTGACACTGCTGCTGTTCAGGAGACTGCAGACATACAGCCATGGTAACTTGGTGAGGATGGTAACGTGTAACTTGGTGAGGATGAACCTGACACAAGTGAAGAAAGAAGTTCTGGTAAAAAGGATGAAGGTGCCCTAGAAGAAGGGGCACTAGCAAAAAACTTCACATCACAGGAATACTGAGATCATTTCATACCTTGAAAGTTCAAAGGATAAAATGCTAGAGGTGCTCTGAACATAGGAAAATGACATTCACCAAAGCATAAAAATACCTGCTCTGTGTCATGAAGTTAAATGGCAAGGAGAAGGCAGACACTGTGCAGTCTACTCAATAAACAGACTACTTGATAGTGAAATAATCCACCAAAGTGGTTTTGTTATTTAAACAAAGAAAGCAAACAATTCTCATAGGTTCTAATATATCACAGTGTGCTAGATATTAGTTTTACTATTTTTCACTTCTCTATACATTTAAAACTGACAATAAGAGAGATTTTAATCTTCTGACAAAAATTTTTTAAAATCACGAAACAATTATAATTTTCCTTATGGACAATTTAGATTGCTTTGCAGGATTTCAGCTCACTTGATCATTTTTACAGTCCTTTACTACCATCCAAATCAAGGCAACACCTATATATTAAATTAAAGAAGAATTTATAAAGCGAAAGAACAAAACCCAATTTCTCCCTAGTATAAAGTCAATAATATTTAATAATTTTTAAGTTTTTAAAATTTCCAAATGCCTTTCCAGACCTTTAAGCAAAAGGACAGTGGCTTATCTACAGTTGTATAAATATAAGTTAGAACAGTGGTGAATTGATAGAAAGGTTCTCTGACCTAAGATAAGCTGAGACCATCCTTCTGACCACCAAGAGCCATAGTTTCTTCACTATCATCACTGAAATTTACACCATTTTAAGTACCTTCTAAAAGCCAGTCAAGTTCAAGACTATCTACCTCAGCTACATACTCAGTAACAGAATCCTGACATGTAACATATATGAGTTGATCTTTGGTGTCACAATTATTAGCTGAGTTAGGAATGTTAAATATGCCAACCAAAGTGAAAGCTTCCTTTTATATCTATTCTCCCATCACACTAGGGTTAATTAATTCTCTAATTACACTGGATAAACAGAGCAGACAATTAGGGTATTAGTCACCAACAAAGTCAACCCTATACTTTCCACTAACCACTAATAACTCATGAAGTACTGGACATGGATTCTTTTTGAGAAGAAAACAGAACAGAACTTTTGTGTATATTCTAACATCTTGTATAGGTGGTTCCCATTTGTGTTCTCTTTTACGATGGGTTATTTATTTGGCAGCTTCATCTAAAATGACTACTTTAAAATAACTAGAGTAATTTCAAGAAGTGGATTAGATGATTCTGCCTTTCCTATTGGACTTCCCTGCCTGCAATGCACCCTTTACCTTTAATCTTTTCAGAAAACAGTCCTCTAAAGTAGTCAATAGAAAAATCTCAGCTCATGACTTCTCTAGGATAGGCAAAATCAAGGGGTATTTCTTCCCTCAAGAGTTTATTTAAATTAGACCCAGACCTTAAGCAAACTGATTCCGAGACGTATATACTTATATACACATACGTTACATATACCACTTGGTAAAAACGGTAAAAAACAGTTCCTACCTCAGGATCATCATCATCAAAATCATGGTAAGTGGAATGATCTGGATTATTCACTTTATCCAACAGTTCGATTGCCAAAGACCGTGTCAAAGGCTGTGTGACAAATGGGTGCTATAAAAATAAAACAACATAGTACTTATTAGAAGTCTTGATTAAGTGACATCTTACCTTTTGAAAAAAAGACATTGTTCAGGGCAAAAATAATACCTGCAGTAACTTTTCAGCAGTAGGTCTTTTCTTTGGATTTTTGGTAAGTGCCATTTTCACAAAATGATGAAAGCTATTTGACCTAAGAAATTTTGAAAATCGGATTTTAAAATTTCAATTCTGTTTTTTGCTCATGACTGTAAAAGTAAATAGCACAAAAATACTTACCACTTCATCTTATCCTTTAGTTTAGGAGGCTGAAAATTGCTTTTTGTCATTAGAAATAATGCTCTGAAAAATCAACAATCATTACACAGCATTTTAAGACTGCATACTTTAGTATAAAACATTAATTCTACTACTACTATTCCCAAATAAGGTGAAGCAAAACTAAGAATGCTCTTTGGTCATGACATGAGAAACAGTACTGGGAGGGGGATGGGACCTTCATTTAAGCACAGCATTCTTCAGGTACGATACACTGACCTCATCGGATGTAAGTCAAACATGGGCGGCTGCAGCTCGGCAAGTTCTATGGCAGTGATCCCCACGGCCCAGAGATCACACAGCTGATTGTACCCCCCTTTCCTCTCAACAGCTGCGACTTCTGGAGCCATCCTGAAGGAAATATTCCAGAAAAGAAAAAACCGTTCACTGTATTTTAATCTTCTTATTCCCACCAGACACATGGAACCATCACTGTGTAAGCTGAGGCCTACTTAGACCTTGACATCTGAAAAATAAGTATGTAGTACTTAAGGTGGCTCATATTTCCCAAGATTGCGACATCTCATAAGATGAGATCGCAACATCTCATAAGACCCTCCCCATCCCAAGCCCCTACTGCTTTCTCATCGGTTACTTTGCTAAGTTAGCTATTTAGTATAAAGGTTTATAACAATTTACAAATGTCATATAGCAACATGTACTAAATTTGTCCAAACCCCAATCTTTCCTCTGTATATGCAAACTTCTATAGAGAAATAACATACTGTAATAAATGATTTATCATTTTTAGCTCTTCCTTTTTATATCAATAACTGTCATCTGGTCTCTGACTGTTTTTGCTTGACCAAAACTATTTATCAGGGCACCAAGAATCTTGACTTAATACTTAACTAGTATTTACTATAAACTTGGTATGTAGAAAGTTATAAAAATGAGTGTCTGCTTTTTTTAAAGAAATGTATTTACTAAGAGGAAAGTTACCTAAATTCAGTAAATTTTTTGTTTCTTTCAACTTTATTGTAGCCTTATTCTATCTCTATAAATCTATATTTTATTAAATACTTACATTGATTTTCAAATATAAAAAAATTTCAAATCCTAAGCAGTAGTTCTAAAAATAACTACATGAGAGAAACACTTCAACTCTTACATATCAAAAGTATGATTTTTTAAAAAAAGTATGATTTAACTAGGCAGCCTTATAAGAATGTTTATTTTCCCAGTATTATTTCAGGAAAGTCAAGCAAGTCAGTCAAGTTAACAAATAAGCAATAAAACTCCTTCTAATTTTCTAAACCCTTGATCTTAAGATGGTTTTTAACTTTAAAGTAGCTCTTATGACTATGCAAATTATCATAAGAAAAGTGAATTTTTAAGGATGATGGTTGTAACTTGATTGATAGCTGTGGAGATGCCCATAGAGGATGAAGGTGCACACAGGCAGCACCTTAACGAGCTCACAGGTGATGCTCCCTCTTCCTCTACAAAAATATGAGTGGCAGATTCCACCCTGTGCACTTCTACTCCTGCCCATGAGGTTGCATCCTTACCACAGCCAACTGAGTCATCTGTGAACCTGTTTGTTACATTTGTTACTATGAATATGTAATTTAACTAAATATTACAAAAACTTATTATGAAGGTAAAAAGAATAAGTTGTCATGAAAATGAAAATGTATGCTTTAGAAAAGATTCTTGAAGACAAGTTTCTAAAGACGAAAAACCAAAAAAATCTGGCAAACCAGGTTAAGAACAGGACAGCTATAAGAGATTAGGAAGGCTACAGACTGCATGATTCTATTTGCATGACACTGGGGGAAAAGGCAAAACTATAGAGACAAAAGTCAGATCAGGTGCTGCCAGAGGCTAGAGATGGGCAAAAATAATTTATGAAAAGGCGACAAAAGGAAACTTTCCTGGGTGATGGAAACCTATGTTTTACAGTGATTGTGGTGGCATTTTTCACAACCACAGAGTTTCATTTATACCTCAACAGACCTGACTGGCCAGGCTCTCACTAGACTTTAGAGAAACACAAACTAAAAAGCATGGTTCATTTGCACGCATCTAACTAGTTATCTGCACAAAGAAAAGGCCTTGATCCTATATCAGAAGACTGTCCCCTGCCAAAAAAAACGCACACTCACCTTAAATTGAATTAAAATGTTTAAGGTACATGTGTAGTGTATTAATTTTGAGATTTGCCAATATCACAGACTTCTTCTGATTAACTGGAACGACTGCCCACCTTGGTGACAGTGAATGAGAGATTCCGTAAATATCCTACATCCCTAGAGCTTAGGTGGGAAAGACATGACGTGAGAGAGAGTTGAAGAGTCGGAGGAGAATCATGTTAGATCCTGGAGACTGAATGAGAGCTCCTCCAGATGTTTAAAATCAAACTCAGGAGACAGAGTTCCTAAGAAGAGCTGTAACAGGTAACTCTTTAGTCTCTTATTCCTCTCGGAAATCAACCCCGAATAATGGTAACAAAAAGAGAATATAAACATACCATCTTTGACAAATCTAGAAGATATATTTGGACAGAAGTCAAATAATAGTGAATGATGTGGCAAATAGGAGGAAGGACAAATCTAAGAGCGTGTGGAGGAAAAGACTAACGAGCAAGCCAAGAATCCCAGAAATAAGTAAAATTTAACACAAGCCAATTATCACTTTATTGATGACTAGGTTCCTTCCAAATAGTTGGTTCAAAAACTTTTGAGCCAGAGAATACTGTAATAAAATGTTGAAAAATGCGTCAGAATACAGGCTGATCTATGAAAATACACGTAATATGTGTAGGACCAAGAGTTGAGGGTTTTGGGGGACAAAACTGGAACTATCAGGTTTGTATCAGGTTTTCTAAAAGCCACATCAATCTTTAATGCCTTTTCCACTTAGTGAAAAATAACATGGTAGAATAGTCAATGATTATGTAATTCATCCACAGTGTATAGGCCTAAATTACTTGGCCTGTTGATGACCTCCTTAATCTGTTTTAGACCATTTGGTCTATTTTAAAATAAACACTGCATACAATAATGATAGAAAAACAGAGAGTTAGATTATCAGTCAAAATAAAATTACCAATATGGTGTACCAATGAAAGACTTCCGTTTGGCAATCGTAGCTGTTATCTGAGCAGACACCCCAAAATCAGCTATTGAAACAAAGAGAGAAACATTTAGAAAACAAAACTGAAAGTGAAATGAAAACATTTCAATAATTATTTTAATTAATTTCATAGAAATGAAACATTCTCAAACATCACTCTAAAATCTTTAATTTAAGTGGACTAGCATTAAAATCCAATCAGTCCATTCTAAAGGAGATCAGCCCTGGGTGTTCTTTTGGAAGGAATGATGCTAAAGCTGAAACTCCAGTACTTTGGCCACCTCATGTGAAGAGTTGACTCATTGGAAAAAGCTCTGATGCTGGGAGGGATTGGGGGCAGGAGGAGAAGGGGACGACAGAGGATGAGATGGCTGGATGGCATCACGGACTTGATGGACGTGAGTCTGAGTGAACTCCAGGAGTTGGTGATGGACAAGGAGGCCTGGCGTGCTGCAATTCATGGGGTCGCAAAGAGTCAGATATGACTGAGCGACTGAACTGAACTGAGCATTAAAATATCACAAAATATGGTGCATGATAGCCATGTGGATTCCCATACATCCCCACGTGAATCAAACGACAAAAGTCAAGATCAATAATTTTGATGAAGAACCAACTGAGAGACTCTAACCTGACAGACTTAATGTTATAATTTCTAATTCCCAGGACCTGAAATTCAAGGAAAGTCGCTGGAAGGGACCTTAAGTAGGAATTCCATTCATTTCCTGCCATACACATTACAGCTGACATTAAAAAAAAAAAAAAGAAAGAAATCTCTACTGGCAAATCTACCATGAAATGACATTGAAACAGACTTTTTCTAAAAATCTTACCTTGGCAATACATTCTAATACCAATGTCAATCACTATCAAGAAATTTATCTTTGTGTCAGTTTATTTTTATGTTGCTATTTAAGTATGTTGAATTCTGTATTTTCTAGTTTTTTAACAAATGATTTATAAATCTTTACAAACTAAGATATATATAGGTCTCTCAAGCACATAATATTGACACAAAACATTAAATTGCAGATGGAAACTGTTCTCTAAGCCATCAATAGTTAGATAGCTGCTTTTCTCATCTATAGAGGTGACTTAGGAAATTTTTTATGCAAATTATTGTACTTTTAAATTTGCTTAGTCCTATTATAGGCTATAGATCAAAATAGTTTTATCTTATTTTTAGAAAATAAATATTTGAATTTTGATTTTGTAGTGGCATGTAGTTCAAAATAATTGTTTCAAACCTAACAGACACAATTTTATAAAGTTACTATATTGTACATGTTTTCTATCTTAAACTTTCAAATTAAGTTATAATTTAGGTTTTGAACTGCTTTAATCATAAGGTGACAACCAAAAGTTACAAAATAAGCGCCCATTTAGCATCTAAATCGCATTCTTATGTAAGTTAATACTGGGTTTTATTTTAAAAGCTTACGCAAGTAGGTAGGATTTTTTGATTTTGTCTGTTTGCCTTGTTTTTGGTTACAGGGGATATTTTGTACAGATTTCTTACTAGAAGTTCCATTCTTTTAGGGTTAGAGGTGAAAGAAATCTCAAGGTATATTATTTCACTATTCATTATATCATCAATCATTATTTATAACAAATCTATCATATGTGAAGGACAAATCTGATTCCCATTTAAGAGAAGAGGAAACAGATACAGACAGATTATATATGTTATATCCTGCAATGAAATGTCTACCTAAAAATATATAGACACTGCTGAAAGGGGAAACCTAGTCCTACAGAGTAAAACAAACTTACTATGCTTTGAAATAAATCTGTGTAAGTGATGAAACTCAAATTTACTTACCTAATTTTACATGACCATTATCCGTTAATAGAATGTTAGCTCCCTTCAAAGTGAGAACATTTTAGTTAAAGTAGGAAACATTTTATCAGACCGCACATATAATACATTAAACATACACATTTAAAATAACAAATCGCAGCCTCAGACCTAGAAATACTTATGATTTAAAGTATGCCCAATTAAAATGTTAAATAGAAATACTGCCTCTATAGGCTGCACCCCCCTCCTCCTTGGGCAACTTTTAAAGGAGAAAGCAAAAGTAAGCAGCCTCTATGATTCAGGATGCAATCAATTTCATAAGAGTATGTTTGGGGAAAAAATATCAGGAAATCCCTTCCTACCCCAAAGAGGAAGAAATAACCAAAATCTGCACCCCATGATATTACTGCAGCTCTAAGGAGAACTGGGAGAGATGAGGAAAAGGGAAAACACACTAGAGTAGCGATTTCAACTTGAATTAGGCCCTAGCTAACTAGACTCTTGCAGAGTCTTCGATTTGTTCTCTCCAGATTTTTTTTTTAATTACAGTTTTTATCATGTCACCTGTGGTTATGATGCTTGCTTCCTTCCTTCCTTCCATCCATCTACACACCCATTTATCCCTCTCTCCCTGAGAGACTACCAGCAACCAGACGCTATTTTAAGCTCTGGGGTTATAGTAACAAAAAAGTTACAGCTCTCATGGAGCTTACATCCAAGTAAGAGAGAAAGAAAATCTAAAAACAAACACACACGAATGAATGAATGAACCAACAAGTGGTTCAAAGACTGATACAGGTAAGTGCTCTGAAGATAAAGCCGGAAGAAAAGTCCTCGCTAAGGCAGTGATAATTACACAGAGATTCAGATGAAGAGAGGGTAAGAGTCATGCTAAAATCTAGAGCATTCCAGTAATAGCAAATACAAAGTCCTGGGACCAGAATGACCTTGACATGTTCCAGGAACTGCAAGTTTAGTGCGGCTAGAACAGAATGAGTAAAGCGAAGAGACGTGTGAAATGAGGTCAGAGAGGAAAGCAGGAGCCAGATCATGCATAACTTTAATGGCCACGTTAAAAAGTCTGAATATATATGGAGTATCATGGGAAGCCAATGGTACTTTATAAGCAGAAGGGTGACAAGATCTGAGCTAAAAAGGTCACTTCGGTTGTGAGGTAGAGAACTGCTTGTAGGACCACTTGAGAACAGGAGCAGGAAGACCAGCTAGAAGGCTATTCCATAAGCGGCTTCGACGGGGAGAAACAGTGGCAATGGCTGGAACCTAGCTAATCAGGCCCAACTCTGGAGTCTAGCACACAAACTTTTGCATAATGGAGCACCAAACCTCCTGGCCAACCCCATCTCTTAACACTCTCCTACATTTCCTTCTCTTCAACCTGTAAGATGTGGACTTTACAATCCCTAAAATGACCCCAAAATTCTGATCTCTGTATCTTGGCCCACACTGTTCCCTCTGCTTAGAAACCATTCCAACCTCCATTTCCAACAGAAATCTTTCACTTCTTCCAGATCACTGAAGTGCCAATGACAGAATCTTTCTTGATCTACTTATCTTCTTAGGATCCCTCCTACCTTTGAATCCAAGGCTCTTTTCTTATGTCTTTTAACTGGCTTACTTAAAGCAGAGGATCTCAGCAGGTGATCTGAGAGTCCACTGAAATTTCATGCACAATTTGAAGGCATGTGCATAAGGGCATTTTCCGAGGAGAGAGTCCATGGCTTTCATCAGAGACTCAAAGAATACATGATCCACCCCTCCCCCTCAAAAGGCTAAACCTTTCTGTTAGAGAAAACCTCAGGAGGTAAGGTGGATGAGGAAGAAGAAAGGAGATGTCAATTATCTTTGGAAATAACCTGAGTCCTACCATAACGGTGTTTTACCAAGCATGTCTGGCGCACCTGCTCTCCCCTGCCAGTTAAGGACTAGCAGAAAAGGTTAAGGTTTAATTTATCCATCTTGATACATTATTAAAGACAGTTTCTTAAGACTGCCAAAATTTACTAAACATCTTACAGATGAACAAACATTTTGGCCAACCAGAAACCTCCTAAAGACCGTAAATTAGTGGAAGTTATGGACCTAATTTACATTTTATAAATAAATAACTACAAACAAGATAAAATGTGTTATTAAAACATGAATCCACAATTGTACTGTTTAAAAGGCATGAATTTGATGGTATGTAAACTGTATCTCAATAGAGCTGCTACAAAAAAAATAATGAAAATCTTCAAAGTATCACTCAACTTTATTATAGCAACATATTAAGACAACAAATTCATCAAATAGAATAATTGAGACAATTTTGCTCAGTTTGATCAGAATATTTTAAGAAGAAGAAGAGGGCCATTAAATAAACATATGATATATACCTTTATATCTCTGTGCATTTTTCCTTTACTGTGAAGATAGTATAATCCCTGGAGTTTAAAAAAAAAAAAAAAAGGCAGAAACAGTAATAAGACTTTACTACAAAAAACACTCTAGGATTTACAGTGGTTAACTGAGTAGTAGTCTCTCTTACTTATTTACTCATCAAAGAAAGCTCTAGGGACAATCACTTTATTTTACTGGAATATCCAAAAAGATAAAAGAATCAAGAAAAGGAAAGAGGCAGAGCTCACTCTGAACTGCTAATTTTCCTAAGACAAATAATTTTCACTAAACTCTGCTCAGTTTGAAATAACATTTAAAAAATAAATATCCAATTAGTATCAGAATGAGTTTCAATTCCATAAGAGCGTTTAATTTTCAAGACTTTCTTTGGTACTAAGAGATATATAAAAGTAAATAAGTAAATCCAATTTTACAAGGTATATTATCATACTAAAGCTTTAAATAGTTTATTTGCAAATACAATTTGCAAATTCAAGAATTTTCCAAACTGGAATATTTAATCCTTATTCTACTTAACAGCTTATACACAATAATCAAACATTTAGTTTAATAAAGAACATTACTTTTCAATTAGCATTGAATTTACCTGTAGTGTTTCTCTGCTAACATACGCTATTTGCAGTTCTGAGAGAGGTCCCGTTACTATAAGAGGAGAAAATTAATGTTAATAGAATTACTCGAAGTGTCTTTTTTCAATAAAAGACAAAGTTGTAAAAGTTCCACTAAGCAACAGACTTAATATTTTAAAGTCTACTAAAATGTAGGCTCCATGAGGGCAGGAATTTAAAAAAATCTGATTTGTTCATTGTATCCCCAGTGTTTAGAACAGTGCCTGCCATGGAAAGGCTATTGACCAAATGTTCGCAGAATGAATAAAACAGTGAAATAGTCAATGAAATTAATTTACATTTTCATTTTTTATACCTGATCATAATACCTCTTAAATGTTAAAGAAAGCACAGTCAAGATGTCTAACTAGTTTTTATTAAAACTTAAAAAAAAAAACTGACATAACATGTATTATTGGCTAAGTTAAAAACAATACTTTTCCCCTAAAATTATTTGCTTTATAGATGTAAAAGTACACATGTTCACTATAAAAAATTTCAATCAACAGAGTTAGGTTTCTTCCTGATCCAAACCACTATTACTAAACAAAATCAACAATGTGGCCTATCTCCACGCAATGACTTTATACAGATATTTTATACAGTGCAGGTAGGCAGTGCACACACATAAACACAAATGGAATCATATTACACATACAACTCTGGAACTTGCCTTTTTACTTATCACGGACATCTTTCCATCTCTCTCTCTCTCTCTCTCTCTCTATATATATATATATATATATATATATAGTTTAATATCATAATATTTGAATAGTATTTCCTCTGTGTGCATCTGCTGACTATGAAAAACATTCAAACAGTTTTTTTCTTTTTCACTATTAAATCACTTTAGAATATAAGAAGTAAGTTACACGGGAGAAACTATTCCAGAAATTCAATTAAATCCCAACAATGAAATCATATACTAGATAGTGATCTCCCACTTATACAAACTTAAATGTTTTGTAAAAATGTGTAGTTCAGACTACCTGTATTTTACAACTGTGGGAGAGAAGAATCTATTTCACTTAGATTATTTTAGGGAATCTAAATCTTTTAGGGACAAGGCTAAATTTCAGTGTCTGAGGATAAACCATATAGGAACTATTTTCTGTGGTTTATAAGCCTATTGTCATCCAGTAAGAAAGGCCTTCTTGACAAGTCTGTTCCCACAATATGACAAATAAGGTAACTTGAAAACCCTGAAAGTAACATCAGGTAAACATTTTAAAATAATTTTTAAAATGCCTAGCTAAGCTTATAAACAGTAAGACACTTGCCCAGAAGCCAAAAGCAAAAAGAGAAATGAAAAACAGAATGGTAAAAATGTCAAATATTCTAGCTGTCTCTTAGAAGGCCAATCTTAGTAAGCTATGGCTTTAGTTTTATCCCCTACGTGAGCACAGAAGAAAAGGTTATAGGTCTGCAAAGGAAGAGTTTAAACAAACACCCACATAAAACCAGAATCCTCAAAGGGCTACATCTTCATTAAAGTAGCAGATAAGCATCAGGAGATGACTAGGGATGTGTCATGGCCTGGGATCTGGACAGGGGAGAAAGATATCTTCTCTTGGAATTCATAAGGTCGCTTCTTCACTGAGGTTTAGAGTTCAAATATATATCGAAAACAATGAGGCCACTGGAGCCCTGGGGAAAAGAATCCAACATTGTTGAAAGGACACACTCTTTAAAGTCATATGGAACTCCCACTGAAGATGATCTCAAAATTATGAAATGAATGAGAAAAAAATTCAACATAAATGATTTAACAGAGTGTAGAAAGTTGTTAAAGGACAACATCAAACAGAAAAAAAAAAAATGTTCAATGAAAAACAGAGACCAAAAAATCTATTATGTTGCAACAGTATAAAGTTCTAATGTTAGTTCTGCAAAGAAAAGTAAACAAAAGGAGAGGAGAAGGATTTGCCCCATTGCCCCCAGCCATGTGGTCAAAAACATGTCCATGAATTCTTTGATGCAGCCCCCTCAAGAGCTGCAACTTAATTCCCTTCCTGAGAGTGGGCTGGACAAAATGACTTGCTTTTAAAGAACAAACTGTAATGGTAGTGACAGAACACAACTTCTAAGACTACATCATAAAAAGTCTGTGGCTTCTTCCTTGCTCTTTGGGATCATTTCCTCTGGGAGAAATCAGCTGCCATCCTATGAAGAGACTCAAGCTGTCCTATGGTGAAATCGACATGGCAAAACTGAGACCTCCTGCTAATACTGATGTAAGTGAATTATCTAGAAAGTAAGTCCTTCAACCTTAGTCAAGCCTTCAGATGACTACAGTTCCAGGCAAGTCTGACTACAACTTCATGAGTGACCATGAACTAAAACCACCCATTTTAGCAGACATTTGGTTCTGCCTAAAACCTCCGTAAGCCTTTCGATTCACAACAAAAGGCTCTTGGTATTTGTTCATATTTGGTCCTGCCCACAATGTCCTTAAGGCATTTGGTCCATGCTAAAAGATGACTATATCAGGTCCTGTATAAAACCATGTGGTATGAACAAATACGCTCATTGCACAGGACCAAACCGCAAGGACTTTGAGCACGGACCAAATGTCTTATGCATGTTTTGGCCTGTCCTACAAGGCAAATCACCCAATTAAGCCATTCTTAATTCTTGACCCTTAGTAACTGTGAGATAACAAATGTTTAAGACAACGAATTTTAAGATCATTGTTGCACAGCAACAGATAACTAATATGGTTCACCTTTTAAGAAGATTTAAATTTAAGAAAATCACACTGAGTAGATGATGGAATTAAGGACATAAAGAAAAAAATATAAAAATTCACTTAATGGTACTTTAGAAATAAAGATAAATAATTTTTAAAAAGCCGCTTTAGTAAAAAAAACTGCATAATGGATCAGAATATAATTTGTATATGCCAGCAAAGAAACAAACAAAAACCCATAAGCACTGTGGTTATTAGAAAAGTAGAACATCTCTTTGACCAAACAAGGTAATCCAGCATATTTTATACTACTCCCAATGGAATGACAACATGATGAGAGAGAGAGAGAGGAGGAAACAGACAGACACACACACACACACACACACACACACACACACACGGAAGTACATGCTTTATATGGTTATGTGAGTAGGCAGCACTGTAGACTGCAGCCAAATAGAAGCATACATTGCCCTGAGGAGGTTACTTGGTAGAAACCTAGGTGAAATCAAAGGGGTGAATGCAGAGAAAGAGGGTTTGGAGTTGTGTATAAGCATGTATATCCTCAGCATGTATGTGTGACAGCACCCAAGTTAATACAAAATTATTTCTTCCATAGATTCTTCATAAACCAATCAGCACCAACAAATTCATATTACTATGTCATCTCCATCAGAAGGTTGATATGGAAAGATAACATGACAACCTGTTTCTGTAACAAGTGGCTTTTCCTAATGAAGAAAGCAGAATCAGACATCTGAGATGAATCATACGTATCTGATGAAATTATGAAGCAACCTAAGACTGAAAAATAAATATGCTTCAAAAAACTAAAGGTGTAGAAGAACAGATGAAAAATTACAAGAAAAGAATAAGACAAAAAATTGAAGGAGACCTGAAACAGAATCAGTTTTCAGAAATGAAAAATACAGTCACCAAAAATGAAAACCTAATGGATGTACTTATCACATGTGTACAATCAGTGAACTGGAAGATGGCTATGAGTATCCTCAGTGTTCTGAGGGACTAAAAACTGGAAAACATGAAGGCGACTTTAAGAGACATGGAATGGTAATTCTAGGAGGAGCAATCAGAGAAACTGAAGGAGAAACTATTTGAAGAGACAGTAATTAGCCATTGTCAGATTTGATAAAAGAACTAAATCTCATAGCTAAGCATTTTAAGTTCCCAGCAGGAAAAGTAATCTACATGTAGATACTAGAAACACCAGAAATGAGAAAAATCTTAAAAGCAATTAGAAAGAAAGGAAGAGTACCTGCCAAGGATCAATAGTTAGCAGAAGGTACCAACAACTACAGAAACGAGAGGACAATGGTCTGGTATCTTTGAAATGCTGATAGAAAACATCTGCCAGAGGATAAAATGTGCCTATGTCTGCTTACTCTATCATTTAAGAATGAGGATCAAAGACTGAGTTTACCACCAGGAGATTTAGCTGGAAAAAACTTCAGAAAGAAGGAAATTAAATCAATCAGTATGGAAACCATAGTAGAGAAATTAGTCCAAATGAAGACAATAAAAGGGGAAAATAGTTTTTAAAATTTTTAACAAACTTTCAGAAACACTATGTTCTGTAATGCAAATGGTGCCAAATATCTTTCAATTTTCACTGAATCAAAATGTTATTAATAAAAAGGAAAAAATTCTCAAATACAAAGAATAGCCACACTTAATAAAAAACATTCTCAGAAAATAAGTAACTTTTCATGAAGCAGAAATACTCAATATTCTCATGTTTTTCCTTCCGGCCTTTTTAAGTTCCCTGCCCAAGAATCGAACCCATGCCCCCTGCAGTAGAAGCAATGAGTCTTAGCCACTAGACTACCCAGTGAGTCCCTTTCTGGCTTTCGAGGCTCTCTGGATCTGATCCCAGACACACCCCAGACAGTGAGAGCAATCTCGAGTCACACCTTCACGTCACTCTGCTGCTGCTTCATCCCCAGGAGCGCACATCGCTCTCTTCTTTGTACCCAAAGTTCACCGATCTTTTAAAGACCAATTTAAAGCCCATTTTCTTCATTACACCTTCTAAAACACTTCTAGAAAATCTATCATTTCCTGTTTCCTATTCCAACTGAACTAACTATATATAAAATGTCTTCCTTAGAATTAGCAAATAATTCCACTGCATGCAGCTTTCTAACTTAGAAAGCAAATGCTCCTTTTGCCTATATATATCTTAAATTTCCTTATGTATCCAAATGACAAAACATACTTTCCACAAAACATTGATGTTTAATATAGTAAATAACTGTATTTTAAGACATTCTACTTAATCTCTTTAACATACAACTTTTGGTCTTACCATGATAAATATCCTGTAAGGAACCACCTCCGCAAAACTCCATGCAAATCCAAAGTTTATCTCGCCTATAAAAAGAAAATAAGCATTATCACATTGTCATGATTAAAACTACTTGAAGTGACAAGTATTTGAAAGCTGTAATGTTAATACCTTGAAAAACGACATAAATGCAACGTGCTATTTAAGAGAGAAGCTAATCTCTATAAGTAAACAAACCTTCGATACTTATGTGCTACTGTAACTCAACCTAAGGTTTTAATTCTTAAAATACACCTTTTGCAGGATATATAGACGTCATCCAGCACATTCAAATGAGATAAAATGTCCCTTTAGTCAAAAACTTCCCTTCCATCAGTTATCCATCTACCTTATGACTGTATTATAAAAGTTAAATGCTAATTAGAAGGTTTATACCAAAAATTATATAGAATATTTATCACATAGAATAGCAATACATCTTAAACTACATCACTTTGGTGGTGCTCCTATCAACAAAACAGACAAAATGTAAAATTTACCCTCATATCTAGACTCAACAAAGATCTTTCCAAAATAACCTTTGTTAAAAATTTATCCCTTAGAACAAAAGAAAAGAAAAAAGAGAACTATCACTCACTTGTCTTTAGTAGAATTTCTCTTTCACATTTACATTATACGACAGCATAATCATAAGTCACAGGAGAAATAATTAGCAAAGAAATAATTGCTTATTCCTTTGTTCATTCCTTTGTTGAATCATTAATTACTTCATCTCAAAATGTACCAGGAAATGTACTATTCTTGGAGGGCAGAGATGCAATAGAAAGTCTCTGAATTCAGCACGCTCAGTCTAACACAGAAGATTCTGCCTTCATAATATGTCTGTCTCTCACCCCTGTATCAATAGTGCCTAGGTATCCAGTAAATGAGTGTTTATTCTATAAATGAATGAATACACGAGCGATTGAAAGAATAAACAAATTGATTAGATGCAGGGTTGGCAAACTATGGCCAGTGGGCCAAACCTAACCTGCTGCCTGATTCTGCATGGCCAGGAATTATGAATGGTTTTCATGTTTTTAAATGGTTGGGGGAGGGTTGTCAAAAGGCTTCTGGACATGACAATTATGTGAAATTCAAATTTTAGTGTCTGTGTCAAGTTTTATTGGAACATAGTCAAACTCGTTCACGTACATATTATCTGTGGCTGTTTTTTGTACTAAAAGCAAAGGTGAGCTATTCTGATAGAAACACACAAAATCCACAAAACTTAAAGTGTTTATTTACTATATGGCCATTTACAGAAAAGGTCTGGTGGCCCTTGGACGGGATTATAGTTTGATTAATGACCAATCCGGCCTTGTATAAGTTCTGCAAGAACCTAGAGGTAAAATAACCAGCCAAGTTATAAGGGATATTTAAGGGAGGAAAAAACATTCGAGTTGGGTCTTGAAGTTAAAGTAGGAACCCACTGCCAAGAGACATGGAAAAGGTCTGTGCAAAAGAACGAAACTCTGAAAGAAGACCCACATTTGAGAGACTGTGGATGATTTAGCATGAGCTGAACTCAGGCTACCTGAAGAGAGAGTGCAAGACACAAAGCTAGAATGGGCTGAGGTCATACTGTCAAACAGCGGTCTGTAGATGCCTCGGTTTAGTGACCTTCATCTGGGAGGTCTCTAGTTTGTCAGTGTCTCTTAAAATGTGGCACCCAGAGCTAAGTACTATTCAGAGTAGTGCACGTGAAAAGTGGAAGGCGCTCAGTCGTGTATGACTCCGCAAAATTCTCCAGGCCAGAATACTGGGGTGGGAAGCCTTTCCCTTCTCCAGGGGATCTTCCCAACCCGGGTCTCCCACATTGTAGCCAGATTCTGGACCAGCTGAGCCACAAGGGAGGCCCTCAGAGCAGTGCACGAACAGTATACTAACAAGTGGAGCTGCTGTGAGGAGTGGACATGTATGGCAGTGCTGGTGTGACGGAGCAGACCTGAGGGGTGAGCTGACCTGGCTGGGTACGATGGACCATGCACCACGTAGCAAGCGAACACAGACCGTTAAGAGTGTGGTCAGCACACAAGAGAACAAACTGCCATGATTCTACAAAGCTGAAGAGAGTGAAGCCCAGCGAAAGAAACCGGGACCTCACATTTACACGTGGTCCACGCACCGATGAAACTGAGACATGGCAGCCGACGGTGAAGCATGACCTAGCTGGGCTTCCTAGGTGGCTCAGTGGTAAAGAATTCATTTGCCAATGCGGGACACATGGGTTTGATCCCTGGGTTGGGAAGATTCCCAGGAGAAGGAAATGGCAACTTACTCCAGTATTCTTGCCTGAGAAAGCCCATGGACAGAGGAGCCTAGCAGGATAGAGCCCATGGGGTCACAAAGAATCAGACACGACTTACTGACTAAACAAGAAGAAGTGAGGTTACTAATGAGCTTAAGAAGAAATTTTTCCACTGGTGACTGAATAGCACTCTAAGTATACTGCTCAGAATGACCACCTGGCACCTCTCTGCACAGAGAGGTATAAGACTCAGGCAAGTCCGTCAACCAATATTCTTTGAAATGATGCTTAGACTAAAATTCAATATGTATAATGCAGGATTTCATAGCCTGATCTCTCTAAACTGAATCCTTTCTTTAGGACAATGTTTCTCAAAGTATGGTCTGGGGCCCTCTAAGAGTGCCAGAGATCCTTTCAGTGGGTCAGCAAGGTTAAACCCATTTTCATAACAACATTAAAAATTACTTGCCCTTTGCACTCTTTTTTGAGAATACAGTGGAGTTTTCCAGAGGCTGCAGAAGTGGGATGATGATGTCAGTCCTCTGATGGCTATTGGGATATGTGCTTATGTATTCTTGTTTCAAATGCTTCTCAGTTTTGTTTATAATATAGCAAATATCAATAGATATGATCCATAGAAACCAGAGCTCTTTGAGGTACTCAATAATTTTTAAGAGTGCAGAAAAAAATGAGCTTTCAGATCAAAATGTTTTGAGAACTACGGCTCTAAAATATTTTCGCATCTGCTGCACATGAATCTGATGTAAAATTCCTGTTGCAAGTGATTATGCAAACAGGCAACAGGGACTCCTCACATCTTACAAAAACTGGCTGAATGGCTGTTCTGGGATCTGCTTAGGATAAACAGAAATAACACGTAAACTGCTTAGTAAAGGACCTCGAATTTAATAAGCCCAATAAACGTTAAGCCATTTCTACTTCTTTTCGTATATTTCATCTTGTTGGGCAGTTATTTACACTGCTTACATTGCTCCTAGAACTCAGAGAAGATGTAAATAGATAAAACTGCCCTTTTCTTTTTTAAGAGGAAAAAAATAGGAGATGGGAGTGATCTGATGTAACTTCTTACTAAAGTTGTGTTAATCACCACTTCCTTCTTATAAGTGCTAATTATGTGATTAATTATCTTAGATGCTTGTTGGGGACAGATGACGGACAAGTTTAATGGTCTATATTTTCTAGAAATCACCTTTCCTTTCCGAATTGGTCAATGCTGATCACTGATCTTTTGACATCTCTCCTATTCGTCAAAAGGCACTCAGTGACAGTGGATGACAATCATGTCTGCTATATTTTCAGTACAGTAATGAGATCTATTTTATATAAATCTAAAAAGGATTGGATTCATGTAAAGTGTCTAGTGTTCTATAATTGTCTACTCATCTATCTGTGCTTCAATTCTTTCTTAATAATGCTTTTCCTACCCTTGCTACTTTGAAAACAATTCTCCTTTAGTAAAGAAAATGGATGTAGGAAATGAGTTCTCTGCTTTTTAACATATTTCAGTATTACACCATCCTCTCCTTGAAGCTGGTCTACTCCTTTGCCTACCTTGCTTAAAAGTACAATTTTCTCTTCATTCTATGTGAAATGACTTTCCAACTTATAGACTGAGGAAAAAAACTGAAATAATACACTTAATATTTTACTTTTCAAGAGGTCTAAAATACTTCACCTTTATAACTCTCTATTTAGTTAACTCTGCTATTATAAAAATTGCTTGAATATTCTGAGTTTATTAGAAAAATGACTTCCATCTGTTCCATGAATGTCTCTCTTGTGATGGTGAATCTTCATTTGCTTTTGGTCATTCACCAAGCCATCTCTCTAACAGGAAAGAACTTGAATCACATTAGTCCATTTTATGCAGGCCAATAAATTGTAAAATCTTTGTCACTGGGTATTTGGGACTGAAATACAATTAATCACTGAGGTAAATATATGTGTCTCTTAATTTCCTGACTCAACAAATCCTTAGAATTCTTCTTTCTTATCCTCTAAAATCATTGGACTGTTTGACAAGGAATAGAAAAATAAATAGGGGCAAAATTCACTATTCTCACCTTCTAGTTCAGTGTTTACTAGAATATATATTTCATTGAAGAGTTTATCATTTCTATCAATACAACACACCTTTTAACCTTCCAATACTGACTGAAAAACTAAGCATAATTATTTATATATTTTGCCCAAATATAACAATGTTTTAAAAGAAAAAATGTGAGCATGATCACCAAGGATAAACAGCTCTTGAATGTCTGCTACAAACTGGCACACCAAGCTATTCCTCGCACCTCATGTGAAAAATATAAAGTTCACTAACTGCTGGGAGTTTTAATTTAGGATAACTTATTTTAATGTGAGCTGAATTTAAAATGTTTTGGTTCATTTTTAAACATATGTAAAAAAAAGTGACTGCCTTCCAAAAAGGTATATGGAACCCATCCACCTGCTTCCCCTTTAACAATGTGGGGTAGCTATGTATTCAGGGGATACAAGGTGACCTATTTCTCTGTAATTCTACCTAACAAGCCCCAGTTTGGCATAGTATCTGAGCAAGAATGGATCACAGGACAGCAGCTCTGTGTGAAGCATGCTCCCTCAAAATTAACCGCGGGACAGTGAAATGAGTGTTAGAAATGTCATGTGTTAGCCTTCTCTCGGAAATTAACAATGTCACTGATATTTAAAGGGCTCTGAGAAAACCAGTGGGGTTGGGGGATACAGGGTACAAGGAGAAATGGAAGGAGGAGATGTAGGAAAAGGAGGAACGCGTGGGGAAACGCGGATGAAGAGAAGAAAGGGGAGGATGGGAAACAGGAAAAGCTGGAAAGGGGAGAATGGAGAGGAGGAGGAGGAGGAGAACAAACAGCAGAAGGGGAGAGGGAAGATGAAGAAAAAGAGGAGATACAAATTCTCTGATTTGCTCCATCCCCAAATTATTTTTTCCATAAACCCACATATGAGCACCCCTCAAAACAAATGTTCGGTAGAAATACCCCAGCAATACTGGTGTAAGAAAGTACCTTGTAAGGTAGTTCCATCAAATCTCTCACACTTAAAGAGGACCATCAGGCATAACCTGGTGAAATTCGAATGAAGTATCTTAGTTTAACTGATAGTTTTGTATTAAAGCTAATTTCTTAAGTTTTAACAAATATCCCAGGGTTATGCAAGATGTTAATATCAGATAAAGCTGAGAGAACTCTCTGTACTATCTTGGCAACTTTTATGTAAATCAAACATATTCCAAAATTAAGTTTCTTTTTTTAAAAAACAGTGTGTGTGCTAAGTCGCTTCAGTCATGTCTGACTCTTTGCGACCCCATGGACTGTAGCCTGCCAGGTCCTCTGTCTCATTCTCCAGGCGAGAATACTGGAGTGGATTGCCATGTCCTGCTCTAAAAGAGAGAGTAACTAGGTATAAATTAAAATGACTTAACTGTAATTTTAATTTTCATAGTGTGAACATTCAAAAAGGCATTTTTAGTTAAGATTCTGTGGTTTCCTTGGCAAGTCCTCTCTCTGGCTCTAGAAAAAAAATTTCTTCCACTTTCTGTACGACTCAAGAGACTACCATCTCTTTCTTGGATTACTGTAATAAATATACTGTATAAAATTAACTGACTCCTTGTCTTAATCTCCTACACTCCAAGTTCCTCCCCCACAGAATATACTATCTCTGAGTTAAAGCCTTCCAACAAGTATGCTCTACACTTATAGCTCTTAATTAAGGCATAAAAGGTTTCTTTCTTTGCCTAAATCTCCTCAGCCTTACCTTCTGAACTACACCCTTTCCCCTTAAGCTTTAATGTGAGATTATTAGCTGTCTCCTGAACACTTCATGATTTTTCCATGCATGCATTTCCTTTGTCAGAAATTATAATCTTCTATACACATGCACACACCACAGTAAATGCTTACTAACCCTTTAACACCATTTGGGAATCATATCATTCAAAGAGCTCTCTCTGACTCGCTTTGGCAAAATCAGATACTCTACCATCTTCACCACTTTGTAACTTACATCAAAATGATTATTGTACTTAGCATATTGCGTGCTAAGTCCCTTCAGTCACATCTGACTCTTTGCGACCCAACAGCCTGTAGCCTGCCAGCCTTCTCTGTCCATGGGGTTTTTCAGGCAAGCATACTGGAGTGGGTTGTCACTCTCCAGGAGACCTTCCTAACCCAGGGACTGACCCAGGCCTCTCATGGCTCCCGCACTGGCAGGCAGGCTCTTTACCACTAGCACCACCTGGAGGGCCCCACCTAGCACATCATGTTGCAATTTGCTCATATTTGTTTTTTCTACTCAATAATAAGATCCTTAAAGGCAAGGGCTGTTTTATCTATCTTAACATCTCCAGAAAAAATCAATACAGCACTCCAGACATGCTAAGAAATAACATAAAAACACTTTGTAAGTGGTGGTGATTTATAAGTATATTATTACTGTAAATTAAATTATGTTCAAGTACACTGGATTTCAAAGGTTTAAAATATCTCATCATCTAAATAAAATTGTTTTTACAATTCCGGCTCTGATCCTCCAAAGGCTTATCTTTTGAGGAGCATTTGCTGTTATTCAAAGGATACTCTGGGCTAAGGAAAGCTCAGAAGCAATCTGAAGTCAAAATCATAATTTGCTTAAAAGAAACAATAGTTAAAAGAAGCTTAAAAGAAGTTCTTCTGGGAATAAAGAATAGGCCTATAGTGATTTACCTCTGTCGTTTTATAAATATATACACAGAAATACATAGATAAATATATATATGAAACCAGGACTATTTAAATTTCCAAAGAAATGTTTTATATATTCAGCTCTTATTGCATAGTATGTATAATTAGGCACTCGATAAACACAGGCCTTTAAAAATTTTTTTTTAATTTTATATTGGAGCATAGTTAATTAGTTACACATTAGCTTCAGGTGTAGAGCAAAGTGATTCAGCTGTAGATATATATATATATTTAATGAACATGTATCTGAGCAAACTCTTGGAGACAGTGGACAGGGAAGCCTGGAGTGCTTCAGTCCACAGGGATATGAAGAATCAGACATGACTCAGTGACTGAAAAACAACAATAACAATTCTTTTTCAAATTCTTTTCCCATTTATGCTACCATGGAATACTGAATAAAGTTCCCTGTGTTTTACAGGAGGTCCTTGTTGGAATAAACACAGGCTTTTAAGGATATTGAAGAGCAAGTAAGGAAGGCACCATCAAGAATATTAGGCTCCTGTTTTACAGGAGGCTCAGTCTTGAGATTTCCTTGGGAAGTGATCATAGCTCACTATAATCCTGTTATAAAATATGCTTCTGAAATTAATTATATGCTGGTCATCTATTCAGTAAATTCAAGGGTTAAGTCTAATTTTCTGGAGGGGAAATTTATTAACAAACTACATTAGTTCAATTTCCTCAATTTTTGGCCTAAATTTGTTATACTAGGCTACAATGGCAACAAGATAGAAGAAAGTCACTAAGAATAATATATATTTTAGAGGGCTTGTATTAAGTTCAAACAAACAAGCTCCTTGCCTTCTGTAAAATGAGAAAGAATCCAAGAAACCACGTTTCCTTGGAGGCTAAATCTGCCCTTTCTGGACTACGTAATACCTATACCTAAAAGAATGGTACCTGCAAAGCCAGGTTTAAATCCCAGTGCCTACAATGAGTAGTTGGATAACCTGAAGAAGTCATTTATCCAGCACTCCATCTTCTCATCAGTAAAAAAAAGAGTGGGCTAAAGTGACAAGACCTCTTAGTCCCTTCCAGCTCTAACACCCTACAAGGCTAGTGATCATTATCCCATAGTCTGAATTTGGCTGGGTCTAGACTTTACCTAGGGAAGTAGGGAAGAATTTATTGAAGAATAAAGAAAGAGAGGATTAACTGCTATTTTATATTAATACTACCGTTTGCTTTCATATTATTTCATTAGCTATACAAGTTACAGAATAAAACTATCTATTTAAACTAATAGCACTGGGAATTCCCTGGTGTTCCAGTGGCTAGGACCTCGAGCTTCCACTGCAATGGGCATGGGTTTGGAGCTAAGATCCCACATGCACTGCCCTGTGGCAAAAAGAACAAAAACCACAATAAAAACCCCAAAATCTACCACCAACAAAACAACAACAAATCCCCCTAAAAAATCCCAGTACTCCTATGTCAGATCATTCAACTCCAAATGAACACAGCCTCACTTAAAATAATAATAATAACCTTAATT
This sequence comes from Ovis aries, assembly GCF_016772045.2. NCBI lineage: Eukaryota > Metazoa > Chordata > Mammalia > Artiodactyla > Bovidae > Ovis > Ovis aries. The sequence continues at coordinate 84,865,113 of NC_056056.1, read as the reverse complement.
TCGTCTGTTTCATTATGGTTTCTGGACAGTTTTGCCCTTTGTATTCTTATATTCAGATTAAAATAAAAGTACCCTCTTTAAAAAAAATCCATCCAGTTATACAGATATTTGCACACTTTTCTGTATGTACACTATCTTTTGATTTTAAAAGTTTACTTTTGAGGGTGTGGAGAAAAGGGAACCCTCCTACACTGTTGGTGGGAATGCAAACTAGTACAGCCACTATGGAGAACTGTGTGGAGATTCCTTAAAAAATTGCAAATAGAACTACCTTATGACCCAGCAATCCCACTGCTGGGCATACACACCGAGGAAACCAGAATTGAAAGAGACACATGTACCCCAATGTTCATCGCAGCACTGTTTATAATAGCCAGGACATGGAAACAACCTAGATGTCCATCAGCAGATGAATGGATAAGAAAGCTGTGGTACATATACACAATGGAGTATTACTCAGCCGTTAAAAAGAATACATTTGAATCAGTTCTGATGAGATGGATGAAACTGGAGCCGATTATACAGAGTGAAGTAAGCCAGAAAGAAAAACACCAATACAGTATACTAACACATATATATGGAATTTAGAAAGATGGCAATGATGACCCTGTATGCAAGACAGCAAAAAAGACACAGATGTGTGTAACGGACTTTTGGACTCAGAGGGAGAGGGAGAGGGTGGGATGATTTGGGAGAATGGCATTGTAACATGTATACTATCATGTAAGAATCAAATCACCAGTCTATGTCCGACGCAGGATACAGCATGCTTGGGGCTGGTGCACAGTGATGACCCACAGAGATGTTATGGGGAGGGAGGTGGGAGGGGGGTTCATGTTTGGGAACGCATGTACACCCGTGGTGGATTCATGTCAATGTATGGCAAAACCAATACAGTATTGTAAAGTAAAATAAAGTAAAAAAAAAAAAAAAAGTTTACTTAAAAAAAAAAAGGGTATTCAAAATATAGTCAGAATACATGTTTCCTGAAATCTAAAAGGAAGTAATATTTTTTTTAGGCATAACCTCAAACTGGCTCTCTTGCAGCAAGTCTCAAAGTTAAGGTTAAAGAGTATGTGACTACAAACTTGTGCTGTTTTGCCCAAAGCCTCAACAAAAATGGATATAAGCCCCAAAGGAATTCGGCATTCTGGTAACAAGATCAAATGTTCTGCTGTTTAACCTGTGTGAGAAGGCTCCTGCCTAAGGAAGCCAGAAAGTCTAATGTCCAATTTAGTGTAACATGAGCTTGGGGGATCTTCTGGGGCAGGACAGGGGGTAAGATGTGAAATGTTACAAGTTTATCTGGTCAGCTCTTTTGCCAAGAAGTAGAAAGGCCAAGTCAAAAGTCATGTGATCCACAAGCAGAGTATCACAGAAAGCTTTTGTAAATAATTTGAAATGAGACTGGGAACTAAATACTTGGCAGGAAACTCTCTCAAACACCTTATTTGTAAAACTGGAAGACTATTTACCAGAGTAATATTGTTAACAGCATTGTTGAAAAAAATCAAATAAGGCACTGACCTGATGGTATTTTAAAAATAGCTAATAGTAATAGCAATTGTACCAATAGTAGTAGCAATAGCAGTTAACACTATTGAGTATTTATTATGTTGTAATCATTGTTCTAAACATGTGTATTTACCGATTATCCTCATTTGCTATCACATCATGTATCTATTATCTGCATTTTAGAGATGAGCAAACAGAGGCACAGAGTGATTAGGTAATTTGCCATAAGTCACACAGTTAGTAAGTGATGGCATCAGGGTTCAACCAACCTGATTCCAGAACTCTAGGCTCTCTAAACTAGCAACTATACTACTGTCTCTTTCATAAAAAGACCACCCCAAGGTTGCCATGTAAATGGGTGCAGCTATCGGAATAACAGGTTAGACTGTGGATGGTCCCATACTTCTAGAAGATTCAGGCCATGTTTGAGAAAAGCTCAGTTCAATGTCTTTGGGGAAACACAGAAACTCTTAAATTACCTATTCTTCCTTGGAGGAAGAAAACTTTGTAATACTTTTCCCAAATGAGTCTAAGCAGGGTCATTTTGTTAGAACCAACAGTAAAACAAATTGTTCTGAAATAATTTTAACATAGTGATAGCAATCGATTATTTGTATCATGAGTTTAAAAGATTTTAAGAGACTTCTTTGAGCTGATATCAGTAACTGCCTGTGCTGGGTCGGTCCATAAAATAAAAACTGATGCAGAAACGGTTGTTAGAGTATTGTCTGAACCACTCACCATTAAAGCAGTTTCAACTTGGTTGTTAAAGAACCCATTCAAAATGTTTAATAGTCACTGACCTGGGGGTAGTACCTGTCCCTACGTGAACTAAAGTCTCCATTAAACCCACCCTTCGACCTCAATGAAGGTGGGCAATCAAAGCTGTCCAAGAGTAGTTAGAATCAAGAAGAGTTGGTCCGGTTGGCTTTTCACAAGCTGGAAAGAAGAGAGGGCAGAACTGCCCAGTCTTTTCCATATGCTGTGCCTGCATCAGAAGAGGAGAAGTGTTTTGTACTTGGCTCACAGATGGAAGGGGCGCTGTAATAAGTTACATCCTTATCTTACTTACCCTACAACGTATGGAAACCAAACAGGAGTTTTTTTGTTTTGTTTTGTTTTTTAATACCTAAGAAAACATTCTGCAATCCCCCCTTTTGGAAGGAACCTTGAAAACAATTAGGTTATAGTGTTCAACTTATAACTACAAACAGAAGTGAATGAAACACAAGATTTGAACTTGAGGTCATCCCCTATGGAATATGATCTGGGAAACCCAGCCTGGTCCTGCCAAACAAAACAAGGGGTGGTAAACTCAGTCTTTCTAAGTTCACTTTAGTACCTGGGAAAATAAGAAGCTAGTGAAATAATTATAATTCATAGTCCTTTGGATAAAATAAAAGGAAGGGATGATGCAATACTCTGAGGATAGAAGCACAAAAGAAAAAAAAAGGTTCTAATAAAAACAACAGATATGCTTTCTAAATTCACCCAAGACTAGAAGAAAGGGGCAACAGAATGGTTTATTTAGATCTCTACCACAGAAAGACTAACCATAGAACTTTTTACTTGTGAAACTACATCCAGAATTCCCAAGAGTACAACAGACGTATCACAGACTGTGGTACTGGCTACAGAATTAGAGAGGTCATAAAAATTCCATTCATGTGAAAATATTGTATCTCCGAAGCATGAAGAAATATGCAAAACATGGTACTTGAGCTAACTTAATTTTGTTAAATGTATTAAATGACAGAAATCATTACTGCTTTTCATAAGGGAAACAAACAATGTACCTGAGATAGCTTCCAAAATAAGCAACAATATTTGGGTGTTTACAGTCTTTCATCATAATAATTTCTTGCTGCACAACTGCAAAGTCTTCTCCTAGAATAAAAAATAAGCATGTTGAATATTTAGCAGGTAAATTTCAAAACATCAATTTGTTTCAAAACATAATAAATTATGCTGATATTATTTTTAATAACAACTTCAGTCCTTTCTTGACAGAATGTAAAGTACAGCGATTAAAAGTATGAACTCTGGCCCCAGACTGTGTGGATTCGAATCCTAACTCTGTCCCTGACGAAGCTGTGTGGACTTGGGCAAGTTACCTGATCTCTCTGTGCCAATTTCTTCCTCTGTAAAATGGGGCTAAAAAATAGTAATAACCTATTTCATAGGGCTGTTGTAAGGGTTAAGTGAACTAATGTATGTAAAATGCTTAGAACAGTATCTGACACAGAGAAAGCATTAGATAAGCATTTATTATTATTACAATTATGCCCTGGATATAATCATCACGTGATTCACTAGAAATACATTATTTTTCCCTTTATTAGCAAATAACATTTAATATAAGTTTACACAAAGAAACAGTTCTTTTTAAAGTTAGGGTAGGAACCCTTAGACACCCAGACTATCAAATGTACCTCCAGTTCTCTGTGTAGAGCTGAGCGGCCTTTAGCATTACTGGGTTACCAGGTGGTCCCCACACACAGGCCTATCCTCCAGTGCCTTGTCCCAGGTGTGCTCGGATGTAGAATGGGATTGTATTTAAGCCTGGTCAGACTGTAAGCAAATGATCTCTCCCCTTCTACTCCTTTCCTCCTTGCCCAAATTCTTCGAAATAAGATCTGGCAATCCTGTAACAATGGCACACACTATGCCTCCTGAATGAACACTTGTCATAGAAAAAGAACTGCCATGAATGCAAGGTGGTAAACCAGAGACCATGCAGAAAAAGAACATGTAGAAGTGCCTGCATTTAAATCAAAGCAGCTTTTGTTACTAATTCCGTTTTTAAAGCGCTGCTGCTGCTGCTGCTGCTAGCTCGCTTCAGTCGTGTCCGACTCTGTGTGACTATATACTATGAAAAATCTGATTAAACGAATATTAGTGGCAAAGTCGAAACAGGCGTCCCAAACCAGTCTAAATCATAAAAGCACATAAAAGACATTTCCGGTCTTGGCATCTGCCACCTGTAAATGTCACTGAGGCCTGAAGTAGCCTAACTGTGAAACATATGAACTCAATACAGTCCCAGTTACAGGGAAGAAGTAGTAGAGAGGAGACAGCATGTCAGATTTGTCATTTCTGCACTGAAATGAAAATCAAACATCTCCAAAGGGACAGTAGCAAATTTTTATATTTTCAAAATTTCAAAAGAAAATCACTAAACCAGGAGGATATTCTGCTGGGTTTACTTTCCACTAGTAAGAATCCCTGATTTTCAGTATATTAAGAAAAATCCAAGATAAAAATAATAAAGCCATAATGAGACTAATACCCATTTTCAGGGATATACTAACTACTTTGAAAGCTCTAAATTTTGCTTTTTCACCTGCCTCTTGATTATCCTTTTCCCCAATCTGGTAACTGGGTTACAGGAGATCAAAGTTGAGACAAAGTGAACTCCAGAACTTTAGTTTAATGGTTAGAGGACAGCTTCTCTCTTTGGGGGAGCAGCCCTGAAGTTGTTAGTCATCACACAACCTCTAAGGGAGCCAGAACAATACTGATCTGCAGAAAACAACAAGAAGAAACAAAAAAAGGGGAGAAGGGGAAAGGCATGTGACAAGTAAGTAAACTTGGAAATCTCATCTGCGTTGGTCATTTCCAGATATACCTGTTCTTGATCAATAAATTCCCTGTACTGTTTAAGCCACCTTGAGTTGTAGTTTCTGTCACACCTGCAAGCATCAATGTCTACATGTCTACATCCTCACTGGACTGATACATCCTACAGAACAGATTGATGCTTTTATGATCTTTGTATCCCTAGCACCTAATATGTAATCAATAATATGCATTTGTCTGAATGAATCCTTGACAGAACTTAATGCCTCTACCTGATGACTCAAATCAGGAACATCGGCTTTTGGTTTAATTTCATCCAGTTATTAGCATGTTTTACACAACTGTTTGCTTGCTACTCCTGTGCTTTTACTAAAACCTACCAGTGACTTTAAGTCTTCAACTATCTCTTTTCCCAGCAAATCTTGATACAAAGTGCTTCCTTTTTATCCTATTAAGTCAATTCCTGTGATTAGGACAATGGCCAAATGAAATTCAACATTTTTGCGGGGAAAAAAAATCCAAAGGAAAAAAACTGACAATTTGATTTTTAAAGGTAACTGAAAAAGATAGATTTGAGAAGGAAAAGAGAAAACAGTTTATTATATTAATCCAAAGGAGACTAAAAGACTTAAAGGACTTTCTTCAAAGTTCAAGAGAAATATTCCAAAAAATAAATTAACAGCCCTCCCCACCTAGATCTTAGCATACCTAACTGGATACTGCAAATTCTTAGCAATTTTGAGAGTCTAGGAGTTTTTGGTAAAATTTTTAGACATGAAAGTAAAGCAAGGATGGCAAAAATAAAAACAAAACCTAACTGAAAAAAACAGGCAAGCCTAGAAGTAGAGTAGAGATCATGAATAAACCAAGTAGGCAGGCAGAAAAATACAAATACATGCAAAGTTCTCGGAATAAACATGACACATACCAAGTGGTAAAAGATATTAGATATTTAGTAGACTGAATAATGGCTCCAAGGATAGCCAGATGCTAACCTCCGAAACCTGTTAATGCTACCACATATGGCAAAAAGAGGTTCGCAAGTGTGATTAAATTTAAGGATCTTGCAATGGGAAGATTATCCTGAATTATTAGGGTGGGCCCTCTAAGTGTAATCACAAGTGCCCTTTTAACAGGAGGCAGAGGGGATCACTGCTCCATTTTTGGGCTAAGATCAAATGTAAGAGGAGGGAGAGGGAGACTTGGAATGGCAATCCACTCCAGTATTCTTGCCTAAAAAATCCCCTGGACAAAGGAGACTGGCAGGCTACAGTCCAAAGGGTTGCAAAGAGTCGGACACGACTGAGCGACTGAGCGCAGCACAGAGGGAGACTTGACTATAAGAAGGCAAGGAGCAAGATGCTATGCCGCTGGCTCTGAGGATGGAGGAAGAGGCCAAGAATTAACAAATGCAAGGAATGTAGCTCTAGAAGCTAGAAAAGGCAAGGAAACTGATTCTCCCTTAGCGTATTCAGAGGAAAAGCAGCCTTGTGAACACTCTGATCTGGACCCAATGAAATACACTCTGGACTTCTAAATTCCAGAACATTAAGATTAAGAATAAATTTGTGCTGTTTCAAGTCATCAAGTGTGGGATTTGCAAATGTAGCCATAGGAAATTAACACATAATTACTATCAACATTATATGTGACAGAGCTGACTAGCCATACACAAAAAATCTGCGCTCTCCCTTTCACAGTAGGGAAGTTACTGCTGGGAGGCAATCAGCCAGTCAAAAGACATGTCAAAACACATTCCCTGTCAACATGATGTGCCTAAGAGACTAGTTCTCGCCAATGGGATGTGGGCAAAAAAAATATGCCCTTTTCCTGCTCTTTATTTTTCCATTAGCAGGCTACATGACACTGTGAGGTCCCAGAAAATGTGAGAAGTCTGGGTCTCTGAGTCATCATAAGAAAAATTTCATCCAACAACTTGAACATCTGCTCTAAACTATGACATAAACTTGCAATAAAAACTTCAGTTCAGTTCAGTTCAGTCGCTTGGTTGTGTCCGACTCTTTGTGACCCCATGGACTGCGGCAACCCAGGCATCCCTGTCCATCACCAACTCCCAGAGCTTACTCAAACTCATGTCTATTGAGTCCGTGATGCCATCCAACCGTCTCACCCTCTGTCATCCCATTCTCCTCCTGCTTTCAATCTTTGTGAGCATTAGTGTCTTTTCAAATTAGTCAGTTCTTTACATCAGGTGGCCAAAGTATTGGAGTTTCAGCTTCAACATCAGTCCTTCCAATGAATATTCAGGACTGATTTCCTTTAGGATTGACTGGTTGGATCTCCTTGCAGTCCAAGGGACTCTCAAGAGTCTTCTCCAACACCACAGTTCAAAGCATCAATTTTTTGGCACTCAGCTTTCTTTATAGTCCAACTCACATTCACACATGACTACTGGAAAAACCATAGCTTCGACTAGATGGACCTTTGTTGGCAAAGTAATGTCTCTGCTTTTGAATATGCTGTCTAGGTTGGTCATAGCTTTTCTTCCAGGGAGCAAGCGTCTTTTAATATTATGGCTGCAGTCACCATCTGCAGTGATTTTGGAGCCCAAGAAAACAAAGTCTCTCACTGTTTCCATTGTTTCCCCATCTATATGCCATGAAAAGATGGGACTGGATGCCATGATCTTTGTTTTCTGAATGCTGAGTTTTAAGCCAACTTTTTTGCACTCTCCTCTTTCACTTTCATCAAGAGGCTCTTTAGTTATGCGCTTTCTGCCATAAGGCTGGTGTCATCTGCATATCTGAGGTTATTGATATTTCTTCCGGCAATTTTGATTCCAGCTTGTGCTTCATCCAGCCTGGCATTTCACATGATGTATTCTGCATATAAGTTAAATAAACAGGGTAACAATATACAGCCTTGACGTACTCCACTCCCGATATGGAACCAGTCTGTTGTTCCATGTCCAGTTCTAACTGTTGCTTCCTGATCTGCATATAGATTTCTCAGGAGGCAGGTCAGGTGGTCTGGTATTCCCATCTCTTGAAGAGTTTCCCACACTTTGTTGTGATCCACACAGTCAAAGGCTTTGGCATAGTCAATAAACAGAAGTTTTTTCTGGAATTCTCTTGCTTTTTCAATGATTCAACAGATGTTGGCAATCTGATCTCTGGTTCCTCTGCCTTTTCTAAATCCAGCTTGAACATCTGGAAGTTCACAGTTCATGTACTATTGAAGCCTGGCTTGGAAAATTTTGAGCATTACTTTGCTAGCATGTGAGATGAATGCAATTGTGTGGTAGTTTGAACATTTTGGCATTGCCTTTCTTTGGGATTGGAACAAAAATTGACCTTTTCCAGTCCTGTAGCCACTGCTAAGTTTTCAAAATTTGCTAATTTTGGGTGCAGTACTTTCACAGCATCATTTTTTAGGGTTTAAAATAGCTTAACTGGAATTCCATCACCTCCACTAGCTTTGTTCATAGTGATGCTTCCTAAGGCCCACTTGACTTCACATTCCAAGATGTCTGGTTCTTGGTGACTGATCACACCATCGTGATTATTTGGGTCATGAAGATCTTTTTTGTATAGTTCTTCTGGGTATTCTTGCCACCTCTTCTTAATATCTTCTGCTTCTGTTAGGTCCATACCATTCCTGTCTTTTATTGAGCCTCTGCATGAAATGTTCCCTTGGTATCTCTAATTTTCTTGAAGAGATCTCTAGTCTTTCCCATTCTGTTGTTTTCCTCTATTTCTTTGCATTGATTGCTGAGGAAGGCTTTCTTATCTCTCCTTGCTATTCTTTGGAACTCTGCATTCAAATGGGTGTATCTTTCCTTTTCTCCTTTGCCTTTCACTTCTCTTCTTTTCTTTGCTATTTGTAAGGCCTCCTCAGACAGCCATTTTGCATTTCTTTTCCTTGGGGATGGTCTTGATCCCTGTCTCTTGTACAATGTCATGAATCTCTGTCCATAGTTCTTTAGGTACTCTATCAGATCTAATCCCTTGAGTATATTTCTCACTTCCACTGTATAATCATAGGGTATTTGATTTAAATCATATCTGAATGGTCTAGTGGTTTTCCCTATTTTCTTCAATTTAAGTCTGAATTTGGCAATAAGGAGTTCATGATCTGAGCCACAGTCAGATCCTGGTCTTGTTTTTGTGGACTGTATAGAGCTTCTCCATCTTTGGCTGCAAAGAACATAATCAATCTGATTTCTGTACTGGCCATCGGGTGATGTCCATGAGTAGAGTCTTCTCTTGTGAGGCTGGAAGAGGGTGTTTGCTACGACCACTGCATTCTCTTGGCAAAACTCTGTTAGCCTTTGCCCTGCTTCATTTTGTACTCCAAGGCCAAATTTGCCTGTTACTCTAGGTAGCTCTTGACTTCCTACTTTTGCATTCCAGTCCCCTATGATGAAGAGGACATCTTTTTTTGTGTGTTAATTCTAGAAGGTCTTGTAGGTCATCATAGAACCGTTCAGCTTCTTCAGCAGTACTGGTTGGGGCATAGACTTGGATTATTGCGATAACTGAATAGTTTGCCTTGGAAAAGAACAGAGATCATTCTGTCGTTTTTGAGACACATCCAAGTACTGCATTTTGGACTCTTCTGTTTACTATGATGGCTACTCCATTTCTTCTAAGGGATTCTTGCCCTCAGTAGTAGATATAGTGAAGTAGTAAAGTCGCTCAGTCATGTCCTACTCTTTGCAACCCCATGGACTATAGCCCACCAGGCTCCTCCATCCATGGGATTCTCCAGGCAAGAGTACCGGAGTGGGTTGCCATGTCCTTCTCCAGGGGATCTTCCACACCCAGGGATCGAACCCAGGTCTCCCACATTGTAGGCAGATGCTTTACCTTCTGAGCCACCAGGGAAGTCCAGTGTAGACATAATGGTCATCTAAGTTGAATTCACCCATTGCAGTCCATTTTAGTTTCCTAAAATGTTGATATTCATTTTTTTTTCTTTTGCTATCTCCGTTTGACCACTTCCAATTTGCCTTGATTCATGGACCTAACATTACAGGTTCCAATAAAATATTGCTCTTTACATCATCAGACTTTACTTCCATCACTAGTCACATCCACAGCTGGGTGTTGTATTTTGCTTTGGCTCTGTCTCTTCATTCTTTCTGCAGTTATTTCTTCACTGATCTCCTGCGGCAGTTGGGCACCTACTGACCTGGGGAGTTCATCTTTCAGTGTCCTATCTTTTTGCCTTTTCATTCTGTTCATGGGGGTTCTCAAGGCAAGAATACTGAAGCGGTTTGCTATTCCCTTCTTCAGTGGACCATGTTTTGTCAGAACTCTCCACCATGACCTGTCCATCTTGGGTGGCCCTATACAGCATAGCTCCTAGTTTCATTGAGTGAGAGAAGGCTGTGGTCCATGTGATCAGTTTGGTTAGTTTTCTGTGACTGTGGTTTTCATTCTGTTCGCCCTCTGATGGATAAGGATAAGAGACTTATGGAAGCTTCCTGATGAGAGAGACTGACTAGGGGGAAACTGGGTCTTGTTCTGATGGAGGGGGCCATGCTCAGTAAAGCTTTAATCCAATTTTCTGTTGATGGGTGGGGCTGTGTTCCCTCCCTGTTGTTTGACCTGAGGTCAAACTATGGTGGATATAATGAAGATAATGAAAACCTATTATGCTCTAGTTTAGTTATTACAGCAGTTAGCATTATCCTAAAGTGATATACTCACCAACCATTTAACAAAAAAATTGTCCAAAATGAAGCAACTGACAAAGAACTAATCTCAAAAATATACAAGCAATTCCTGCAGCTCAGTTCAGGAAAAATAAACAACCCAATCAAAAAATGGGCCAAAGAACTAAATAGACATTTCTCCAAAGAAGACATACAGATGGCTAACAAACACATGAAAAGATGCTCAACATCACTCATTATCGGAGGAATGCAAATCAAAACTACAATGAGGTACCACTTCACACCAGTCAGAATGGCTGCGATCCAAAAGTCTACAAGCAATAAATGCTGGAGAGGGTGTGGAGAAAAGGGAACCCTCTTACCCTGTTGGTGGGAATGCAAACTAGTACAGCCACTATGGAGAACAGTGTGGAGATTCCTTAAAAAACTGGAACTAGAACTGCCATACGACCCAGCAATCCCACTGCTGGGAATACACACCAAGGAAACCAGAATTGAAAGAGACACATGTACCCCAATGTTCACTGCAGCACTGTTTATAATAGCCAGGACATGGAAGCAACCTAGATGCCCATCAGCAGACGAATAGATAAGAAAGCTGTGGTACATATACACAATGGAGTATTATTCACCCATTAAAAAGAATGCATTTGAATCAGTTCTAATGAGGTGGATGAAACTGGAGCCGATTATACAGAGTGAAGTAAGCCAGAAACAAAAACCCAGAAGAGTATACTAACACATATATATGGAATTTAGAAAGATGGTAATGATAACCCTGTATGCGAGATAGCAAAAGAGACACAGATGTATAGTACAGTATTTTGGACTCTATGGGAGAGGGAGAGGGTAGGATGATTTGGGAGAATGGCATTGAAACATGTATATTATCATATGTGAAATGAATCGCCAGTCCAAGTTCGATGTAGGATACAGGATGCTTGGTGCACTGGGATGACCCAGAGGGATGGTATGGGGAGGGAGGTGGGAGGGGGGTTCAGGATGGGGAACACGTGTACACCCGTGGCAGATTCATGTTGATGTATGGCAAAACCAATACAATATTGTAAAGTAATTAGCCCCCAATTAAAATAAATAAATTTTAAAAAAGAAAACCAAAAATGTTGTCCAAACTGTAGGAGGTTTTCCAAACTGTTAATTCACAAATGTTTTAATGGATTAACACACACAAGACTCTATCCTTTTAATAGACAGAGGACAGATAAAATGAATAAGATTATAGACATTTGTATTTGCTTCATTTTTTACACATTTTTAATTTAATGCTTTCCTACAAAAAGCTATTCATGTATGTGAGAGCTGTAAGACCTACTCTGGTTATAACATAAGCACTTTGTCTTAATAAGCTATCCACTCACATTTTCAAAAAATAGGCAAAAAATTCAATAAAGCAAATAAAATTCCACAAACACTGTTGCTAGATAAATATGGTCAAGCTGTCAAAAGAGAACTACTGGCAGGGTAGCACTACCACTGTGGTCTTTTTAACAGTTTATGTATCTAAGTCCAAGTATTCTTATGTGTATCTGCACAATGAGTAGAAGGAGAAAAACAGGCAAATTTAAGGATTATCTGTATTGGGAGGTGAACCAACAGACAAGTCTTTAGGAGACCAAGTCTGGGTCTCCTTGTAAACTGTCTTCTGTTTCCCTAGTTCTTTCCTTATGAAGTAACAGACAAGTTTACACGTCACCCTCAACTACCTTTTGTTTTCTGTTTCTTATTTTGATTTTTTTTTTTAATTTTCCCTGGCTCATCTTCATGCGTCTCTTCTAAGTGTTTAACATGTTCATGTCTCTCAGAACATTTTTCTAGAAGTGTCACAACGAATGTAATGATAATGAAATAATTCTCTGCAGTATCAAAAGTTAATTGACACAGTAACTAACGATAGTGCAAATCAGAATTTAAAACATTTAATTACAACTTTTAAAGAGTTTACAAGCAAGTTATTTTGTTATAGATCTGATTTACCTTAGTGTGTAAGCATGTAAAGAAATACGTGTATGAGCATGTATTTGTGCATATATATTATTTGTGAAAATATCTAATGCTTTCATTTGGGTGAAGATGAATAGTTATTCTTAGGACATTCTGTGCTGAGAAGACATTCAACAATCACCACACACAGAGCAGCTAATATGACATAAAAGAAAACGTACTAAAGAACATGGGTAGAGTTCTAGAAATGAACAAGACTTTCCTTGACTTTAAGAAACTAACAGGGGATAAAAAATGCTGCACAATCATCACTATAATACCTTAGAGTCAAACCCTAAATAACTTCCTTCTTTTTCTTTTTAAAGTTATTCAACAGACTACTAACAACTACCATCAACTACTATCTGCCAGCAATGGGATGGCACCAGTTTAAAAAAAATACAAAAATCCCTGGCACTGTAGAGCTTACCTTCTAATGTAAGTAGACAGGCAATAGACAAAATAAGTCAGCAAAATTATATAGTATATTAGAAAGCAATGCGTACTAAGGTGAAAAAGGAAGCAAAGGAGGGATTTGGCAGGAATGGCTAAAGAGAGTGGGTGAGAAAGAAGATATTTGACTATAGACACAAAGGGGAAGGGAGCCCCTGAAAAGGGTCAAACTGCCTGGCTTCTTGGAATAGGAGGCAGGCTGTGTGCTTGGTGTGGAGTGAGCTGGGAGAGAGCACAGAAGATGAGGGTGATGAGGGGGCATATCATATGTGAGCACTCTGTCTTGTACCCTGAGACAGGAATCCACAAAGACCCGACATGCTAACACTGTCTGCTGGGTGGAAAACAAAAGGAGCAATGGTGGGAGCGGGGAAATCATTCAGAAGGTTGTATGTATCAATCCCTGGAGATGTGCACTGGATCGCACCAGGGCTGGAGCAGTGACGGTGGTGAGATGTGATCACCAACCCGATCTATTTTAAAGATAGGGCCAACTGGTTCCATCCGACTCGAAGTAGAGTATGAGAAAATGAGATGATTTAAATACCACTTTCAAACACATGGTCTGAGCAACTGGAAAGACGGAGTTGCCATTCACTGAAGTGTATTGACACCCTTATTTCTGTAACATTAAATCTACGCTTTGCTGCTGGACTCACCATGTCTAGCGCAGGGTCAAGATTAAGGACAAGTATTTTGGAATCAAAATACTGAACTATGAAACTTGGTTTCACAACGTTTTGGTTATATGATCTTAAGCAAATTCATTCGTTTTCACATTCTCTGAGCTCAGTTTCCTCATTATGAAATGGAGAGAACAGTGTCTCCCTCTGAAGGTTATTACAAAGGTTAAATGAAAGAAGTAGCTAAAACAAGACCTCACCCATGTTTAACAACTATCACCTCTATTACCGCCACCCAGCGTGATTTGCTATTTGTAACCCTGCTTCCATTTCTCCCACAATTCCCCCACTTCCTCTGCTTCAGCCACACTGGCTCCCTTGCTCTTCCTTGAACACCATACACAGCTCCTGACTCAAACAGAGCCTGTGTACTTTTTATTCAGCTGCCTGCAATGTTCTTTTTCCGTGCAGCTGCCTTGATTTCTCACTTCCTCTAGGCCTCTACTCAACGGTTACCTCTAAGATGAGACCTTCTCTAATAACACCATATAAAATAGCAACTCAAGACTACAACTCTACAACATCCTTACCCTGCTCTATTTTGTTCCATAGCACTTATCACATCTAATACACTCTCTGTTTATTTACTCTGTCTCCCAACACCTAATAGGGGCACTCAGTCTGAAGGCACTCTGAAGGACCTAATGAATTATTCTAGAAGTACTAAGCAATTGAAACCCACAAGTGAAAAAATAAGGTAGTATGAATAATAGAAATACCAAGTTCTCACTATCTGCAATATATATGATTGTGTTCTTGGAAAGCAAGAAAACAAAAATCAACTGAAAAAACAACCAGAAACAATTTAAAAATAAAATCAAGTCAACAAGTTAGAATACATACCTCAAATTACGTATCTAAAGCTAAGCTTTAAAATGTGTAGGCTACATTTAAATAAAATATTTATAAGTATTTTTGGAGTTAGAAAATATCAAAAAAAAAAGGAAAAACATTTCACTTATGAACAAAAGAATTTACTATGGTAAAGATGGCAACTGTCTCATGAATTTGTCTCTGAATTAATGTAATTCCAACCAAAACCCCAATTGAATCTTCCTTTGAACATAAAAATAATTATAACGAAATTCATCTGGAAAATAAATAGACACAAGGGAACGATTTTGTAGTAGGCATTATTTTTAAATGAGTAGCTCTTATTTAAAAATTGATACACCAGGAGAAGGTAATGGCAACCCACTCCAGTACTCTCGCCTGGAAAATCTCATGGACGCAGAAGCCTGGTAGGCTGCAGTCCATGGGGTCGCACAGAGTCGGACATGACTGAAGTGACTTAGCAGCAGTAGCAGTAGCATGCAGTTACAAGCATAATGTAGATGGATCCTAAACTACATATCATGTGTAATTCATAAATGAGATTGTGCATAAAGAAATGATCCTATTAAGTGTAGAATTAATGGAGTTTTAGATATGCAGATGACACCACCCTTATGGCAGAAAGTGAAGAGGAACTAAAAAGCCTCTTGATGAAAGTGAAAGAGGAGAGTGAAAACGTTGGCTTAAAGCTCAACCAGAAAACAAAGATCATGGCATCTGGTCCCATCACTTCAGAGGAAATAGATGGGGAAACAGTGGAAACAGTGGCTAACTTTATTTTGGGGGGCTCCAAAATCACTGCAGATGGTGACTGCAGCCATAAAATTAAAAGACACTTACTCCTTGGAAGGAAAGTTATGACCAACCTGGATAGCATATTCAAAAGCAGAGACATTACTTTGCCAACAAAGGTCCCTGTAGTCAAGGCTATGGTTTTTCCAGTGGTCATGTATTGATATGAGAGTTGGACTGTGAAGAAAGCTGAGCGCCGAAGAATTGATGCTTTTGAGCTGTGGTGTTGGAGAAGACTCTTGAGAGTCCCTTGGACTGCAAGGAGATCCAACCAGTCCATGCTAAAGGAGATCAGTCCTGGGATTTCTTTGGAAGGAATGATGCTAAAGTTGAAACTCCAGTACTCTGGCCACCTCATGTGAAGAGTTGACTCATTGGAAAAGACTCTGATGCTGGGAGGGATTGGGGGCAGGAGGAGAAGGGAACGACAGAGGATGAGATAGCTGGATGGCATCACTGACTCAATGGACATGAGTTTGAGTGAACTCCGGGAGTTGGTGATGGACAGGGAGGCCTGGCGTGCTGCAATTCATGGGGTCACAGAGTCGGACATGACTGAGCGACTGAACTGAACTGAACTGACACAATATCCTTTCTGTGTTGGTGCTTGTATTTAAGACTGTAAGTCTCATCAGCTTTTGCACAGTTAATGTCTCTATTAGACTCTTTAAAAAAGTATCTTTTATGGTTAGCAAAGTGTATCTTTTATGGTTAATAAAATGTTAGCACCTGCTCCTATGCTAGCTTTCATTCTTACATATTTTCACAGGGAACCTGTTTTAATGAATTTATTTTGAGAAGTTTTAAATCAAATTCTATGTCAGGATTTTACATTAATGTCCAATCAGTGGTTAGATTTGTTCAATGTTAAAATAGGTATTATGGTAACTTCCTCATCAGTTAAATAACTAATTTAAAGTATAACATATTTTTTATTAAGAGAAACTAACTTATAGAGAAGTTTGGCTGAGAATAGACAACTGTTAAGGCCCTTTGTTGTACAGAATGCTGTGCTTTAATAAATCATGATGTAGTAATAGAAAAGAAATAAATAAAAATTGATACACCCCAAAGAATTATCATCTTTTTCCATTTTTTGTCTATTTTGGATCATGTTAAAGATCCTGTGACCAGACAGACAGGAGAAAGAAATAAAAAGCATCCAAATTAGAAAGGAAGAAGTAAACTGTCTTTGTTTGCAGATTTTCTATGTATAAAATTATAATAATTCCACAGGAAAACTGTTAGAATAGATGAGTTCAGCGAAGTTTTAGGATACAAAATCCACATACCCAAGCAATGAACAATCAGAAAAGGAAATGAAGAAGATCACAGTTACAATCTCATGAAAAAAGAATAAAATATCTAGGAATAAACTAATCAAGAAGATGAAACACTTGCATACTTAAAATTACAAAGTACTGCTGAAATAAATAAATAAATGGAGACACCCATATTCATGGATTAAAAGACTTAATATTGTTAAAGTGTCTATACTACCCAAAGTGATCTACAAATTCAATGAAATCCCAGTAAAATCCCAATGGCATTTTTGAAAAAATAGAATTAGAAAAAACAACCCTAAAAGTCATATGAAACCATTATGAAAGACCTTGATTATCCAAAACAAGATACAAAGTTAAAGTAATCAAAACCTTTCAGTACTGGCACAAAGACAGACCTACAGACCAATGGAAGAGAATGGAGAGCCCAGAAATAAACCCATATACATATGATCAATAGATTTTGAACAAAGGTGCGAAGACTACAGAATAGGAAAAGACTAGTCCCTTCAACAACTGGTGATGGGAACAATGGATATCCATATACAGAAAAGTGACATTAGATCCGTCTGTTATATCATGCATGAAAATCAACTCAAAATGGATTAAAGACTTAAACCCAAGACCAGAAACAATAAAGGGAAAACATCTTTAACACTGGTCTTGGAAATGACTTCTTGGCTATGATGTGAGAAGAACAAGGAACAAAAGCAAAAATAGAAAAGTGCAAGTACATTAAACTAGAAAGCTGTTGCAGGGCAAAAAAGGAACCTAACGAATAAGAAAATATTTGCAAACCATATATATGATAAGAGATTAGTATCCAAAATATCTAAGTAACTCCTACAACTCAACAGCACAAATAAACAAAAAAACCCAACAAAACAAAAACCCTTATTAAAAAATGGGCAAAGGACTTCAACAGATAATTCTCCAACGAAGACATGACAAACAGCCCAGAGGTATATGAAAACTTGTTCCACATCACTAATCAGAAGGAAAATGCAAATCCATATTTGCAAACACACAAACGCAAAGCCACAATGAGGTATTAACTCACACCTCTTAGGACAGCAACTACAAAAAAAACAGTGAAAATAACAAGTGTTGACAAGGATGTGAAGAAATCGGACCATGTGTACACTCTTGGTGGAAATGCAAAATGATGCAGCTGGTATGGAAAACAGGATGGAGGTTGATCAAAAAATTAAAAATAGGACCATCATCTAATCTAGCAATACCTCTTTTGTGTATTTAACCAAAAGAATTAAAATCAGGATTTCGAAGATATATCAGCACTCCCCTGGTCACTGCAGTATTATTCACAATGGTTAAGAGGTCTAGTGATGCATGAACAGACGAGGAAAATGTGGTACGTACACACACACACACACACACACACACACACACACACACAGTGGAACAGTATTCAACCACAGAAAGAAGGAAATTTTGGCATACACAACACTGATAAACCTTGAGGATGGACCCCGAGGACATGCTGAGTGAAATAAGTCAGTCACAGAAGGATAAATACTACATAATTCCACTTATACGATATCTACAGTAGTCAAACTCATGGAAACAGAAAAAATACAGGGGTTGCCAGGATCTGGAGGCTGAGTGGGGTGGGAGTGGTGAGGAGGTGCTGTTCAATAGATTTAGAGTTTCAATCATGTTGGAGATCTTCTATACAGCTCAAGTGTACAATTAGCAATACTGCTATAAATGTATTGCATGATATACTTAACAGCATATCATGTTATTGATATGCCTGATACACTTAAACGTTTATTTAGGGGGTAGACCTAATGTTATGTTTTTTTTACATGCAAACACACAGACATACACAGAGTGTCCTATGGCCTGAGGAAAAAATTTAAACTATGGGAATAAGTAAGGTTTCTCATGCCCATGATATGGGTACTCACAAATCTTCCTTCTATTTTAAAAACAGAGAAATGGTAATATTTATCTATCCTATTATGTAAAAGTATTTTAATTATAAGATCAGTTTTACCTTTTAATATGATATGTGGTCCATAGGGTCGCAAAGAGTCAGATATGACTGAAGCGACTGAGCACGTCCCATTCAAAGTACACAATTTATAAACCCCATTTCATACTACAGAAACAATAAATCGAAATAATAATTTCAGTAAAATCATGGCTCACAACCCAGAGCTGTTGTGATTCCCTTAAACAAGCTGTCAATTATTATCACAAATTACCAGAATACCAGGAAATTCAATTACTATCTTAAGCTAAGAAGACATGAGATCTAATGACTGGTTTTAAAAAGATAAAATTGGCTTTAAGTAATGACATACTCCACTGGATCATCGAAAAAGCAAAAGAGTTCCAGAAAAACATCTGTGTCTGTTTTATTGACTATGCCAAAGCCTTTGACTGTGTGGATCACAATAAACTGTGGAAAATTCTGAAAGAGATGGGAATACAGATCACCTGACCTGCCTCTTGAGAAACCTATATGCAGGTCAGGAAGCAGCAGTTAGAACTGGACACAGAACAACAGACTGGTTCCAAATAGGAAAAGGAGTACACCAAGGCTGTATTTTGTCACCCTGCTTATTTAACTTATATGCAGAGTACAGCATGAGAAGCACTGGGCTGGAAGAAGCACAAGCTGGAATCAAGATTGCCCGGAGAAATATCAATAACCTCAGATATGCAGATGACACCACCCTTATGGCAGAAAGTGAAGAGGAGCTCAAAAGCCTCTCGATGAAAGTGAAAGAGGAGAGTGAAAACGCTGGCATAAAGCTCAACATTCAGAAAACGAAGATCATGGCATCTGGTCCCATCACTTCGTGGGAAATACGTGGGGAAACAGTGGAAACAGTGTCAGACTTTATTTTTTGGGGGGCTCCAAAATCACTGCAGATGGTGACTGCAGCCATGAAATTAAAAGACGCTTACTCTTTGGAAGGTAAGTTATGACCAACCTAGATAGCATATTCAAAAGCACAGACATTACTTTGCCAACAAAGGTCTGTCTAATCAAGGCTATGGTTTTTCCAGTAGTCATGTATGGATGTGAGAGTTGGACTGTGAAGAAAGCAGAGTGCCAAAGAATCGATGCTTTTGAACTGTGGTGTTGGAGAAGACCCTTGAGAGTCCCTTGGACTGCAAGGAAATCCAACCAGTCCATTCTAAAGATCAGTCCTGGATGTTCTTTGGAAAGACTGATACTAAAGCTGAAACTCCAGTACTTTGACCACCTCATGCAAAGAGTTGACTTATTGGAAAGACTCTGATGCTGGGAGGGATTGGGGGCAGGAGGAGAAGGGGACGACAGAGGATGAGATGGTTGGATGGCATCACCAACTCGATGGACATGAGTTTGGGTAGGCTCCGGGAGTTGGTGATGGACAGGGAGGCCTAACGTGCTGCAATTCATGGGGTTGCAAAGAGTCGGACACGACTGAGTGACTGAAGGAATACAAGGGTAAAGCTTGTATCTCTACCAGGGTTACCAATGAGAACCACAGTCTATTATTCAGGGAGAGTTCTAATTTTGAGATGCTTCAAGCTCTCAGACATTGTGGTTTTCTCTCACAAGACCTGATTTTAAATAAGGTTTTATAGTGGCTCTTGATCTATTCTCGAGGCCATGAAGGCATTAACCAAAATCAAATAAAACTCACTAAGCTACCATTCCCGAAAATAAAAAAAGTATGGCAAAACTATTCTCCCCACAAACCCAATTCTGACTTACATCTGCCTCTGATGTTAACACAGACAGTACCTCTTCCTTGTCCTTCGTCTTATGAGGCACACTTTACGTCTCATTCTTTCACCCTAAAATCCTGCCCATCCCTGCCTACCATGGTACTCAAGTGTGGATGTCTTAATAGCAATAGGTCTTCTTACCAGGGGAGTCTCTCTTCTCCATCTATCCTGTGTATACAGACCACACCACTAACCTATTTTTAAAAAATCCCATCATCCGCAGGGTAGAGTCTAAATCTCTGTGCAATAACATTTATGGTTCTCCATACACTATAATCAATCTGCTCTTCACACCTTATTTCCTTCTATATTTCCTATGTATTTCCCACTATGACAAACAGAGCATAGTCACTAGTGCTAGTCACTCAGTTGTGTCTGACTCTTTGTGACCCCATGGACCATAGCCTGCCAGGCTCCTTTGTCCATGGAATTTTCTAGGCAAGATACTAGAGTGGGCAGCCATCCCCTTCTACGGGGGCTCTTCCTAACCCAGGGATTGAACCTAGGTGTCTTGCACTGCAGGCAGATTCCTTACCATCTGAGCCACTGGGGGAATCCAACAGAGCATACCGCTGTAGTTAAATCAAACTACAATTTTCCAAACAGGCCTAGCAAGTCAACACCACCTCTGCTTTCACGTTATCCTCATATGAAATACTCTCCATTCCCTTATACTGCCAGCAAAATCCCAGCCAGCCTTAAAGACTCAGCTCAGCTGAACAGTTCTTTTCTTACTTACCCCAAGTGAAGTGAACCTCACAACCTCTCTGGACCCACCAAGTGAATCAGGAGATATTAGCTCCTCTGTTCTATCAGTATTATTTCACATAGCATCTTGCCTAAATAGGCCCTATCTAGAGTATTTCACAAGAAAACAGCCAAAGCCAGCTACTCAGAGACCTGTGAACTGGTAACCTTTTTCTAGCCACAGCCAGCACCATTCCTTATTGCCAGTACCACTACTCATACATATATTCTGCTCAGTGGGTAAATCTCTGCAATTAGGCTACTTACACACGCTCTCTGGCTGGTGAGTTTTCACGATGGGTAACAAGCTCTTTGAAGGGAGGAACCACGTCTTTGTACCTATTCCAATTAAACTGAATACTAAACAAATATTCACGAAGCTGCATCACTGAAGTGACACAAGGTTGAGGAGGAGGAAGAAACTGCAGATATAGGTAAAAAGTCTTTATTTTTGAACATTATTCCCTTGCCCTGTGTATATCTGACCAGTACAGTGGGCCTCAAGCTTACTGTGACAATAACGTGGCTCTAGTATGTTAAGGAGTGGCTACGCAATCCATGGCTAATCTTTGGAAAGTAATTATCACGAATGATGTAACAATTCTCTTCATGAGGGCAATAAACACCTGGCAGCACCAAACAAACAACTGGTGGCAAGGGATTCAGTCAAGCGCTCAGGGAGATGGGAAAAGCAGCGGATGGCTCAGTTCCCTCCCTGCCCCCTGTGACCCGAGACGGAGGAGGAAAATGCACTCTCCCACCTCTCAGGACAGAGAAGGCTAATGTCAAAGGCTGGCAGGAAAGAAGATTCGTAACAGTTAACTCTGGAGACCCATGAAAATATTGTGGAATGGGTCTTACTGGTACTTAGTCACACTTTAAAAATTTTGCTTTACAGTTTAATAAACAATGCTCTTCTGAAAACAAAACATCATACCTTATTTTCTCACAATGAATTTTCCTACTTATCAATCTCAGTATTTTTCATGGTGTTGGAAGAGGAATGAGTTTCCCTACTTAGAAGAGCTGCTCCCATGAGCTGCTACCTAATTAATCAGTGTTATCTGCCTGCATTTATATTCTACTTTAATAACTAAAGCTGTAAAAAATACCACAAATGAGTGACTACAAGCAACTTTAATTAAATACTATTTCTTTAGTGTGAAAAACTAACGAACAACTGGTAAAGAGTCAAAGGAATCAGGTCCACAAACAAGATGAATGGCCTTGGGTAAATTACAAGGGCAGTGCCTACTTCCCTGCAATAGGAAATGTGAGCATTAGGCTGAAGAGACTGTTCAGATAATACTTCTCTGCCTTCAGGTATTTTCTATGCCAAGTTCTGAAAATTGTAAAAAAAAATCTGACCACCATCTATCTATGACCTAAAAAGTGTCTTCTGGCTCTAAAACAGACTTTAAAACACAACAAGAAGAAAAAAGATAAGAACTTGAAAGTGAAATCTGAAAGTACTGTGTTGATTTGGGTTTTCCATAAGATGTAGTAAAACCCAAATCAACTTTTGGGCCAACCCAATACCTATCTGTGCGTTCTATTATATTAGCAGGCTCCGCCACAAGCGTTCATTTGGATCCCTTTTTAACTTTCTTTTCTTTTTTTTTTTTAAATTTCTTAAATTTTAAAATCTTTAATTCTTACATGCATTCCCAAACATGAACCCCCCTCCCACCTCCCTCCCCATAACATCTTTCTGGGTCATCCCGAGGAAACCAGAATTGAAAGAGACACATATACCCCAATGTTCATCGCAGCACTGTTTATAATAGCCAGGACATGGTAACTTTCTTTTAAAGTAAGTCTCAAGAGCTAGCAGTGCACTAGCTCCGTCAGCCTAACAACCACAGAAACAAACCTGCAGTCTGACAAGAGCAGGTTTACTGACCCACTGCAGCAAGGAAGACTGCACACCGGGGAAGCTTCAGCTGTCTCACAAAACAAAGGAGAAAGAGTAGTTATAAGATTTGGGGAAGAGTAGCTGGCCTTCCCTGGTGGCTCGGATGGTTAAGAATCTGCCTGCAATGTGGGAGACCTGGGTTGGGAAGATCCCCTGGAGGAGGGCATAGCAATCCACTCTAGTATTCTTGCCTGGAGAATCCCCATGGACAGAGGAGCCTGGCGGGCTACAGTCATGGGGTCAAATAGTTGGACACAACTGAGCAGAGTGTGAAAGCTGTAAGACTTACAACTATAATAGTATTTATAGTAGTTATAAAAGAGTAGAGTATATGGCTCCCCAGGTGGCACTATGGCAAAGAATTCGCCTGTCAACACAGGCGATGGAAGAGATGCTGGTCCAGTCCCTGGGCTGAGAAGATCCCCCGGAGGAGGGCATGGCAACCGACTCCAGTATTCTTGCCTGGAGACGTCCATGGTCAGAGGAGCTTGGTGGGCTGCAGGCCACAGGCTGCAAAGAATCGGACACGAGTGAAGTGACTTAGCACGTACGCACAGAGTACAGGTGAAATTTACATAAAGCTGTGTTTTTATAGGCTTAGAGCAAA
Source organism: Ovis aries (assembly GCF_016772045.2). Lineage (NCBI taxonomy): Eukaryota > Metazoa > Chordata > Mammalia > Artiodactyla > Bovidae > Ovis > Ovis aries. The sequence goes on along the minus strand of NC_056056.1, from coordinate 84,841,310 downwards.
GCAGAGCTGTGTAAAGGGTCTACTTTAGGACTGGACTGCAAAGTGAACCAAGATCCTCTTTCCTTAGGAACTACAAAGTTAAGACAGATGTGGATGCGGTGTCCAGAAACCCCTTATCTGGAGCTGTGTGTCTTGGCTGTAAATTAAGACCACTACTCTATGTCAGAGAGACCTAGATTCTCCAGGCAAGAGTGGGATGTTTTATTCTTCCTGATATAATTACACACAAGTCAAGTTTCTGACAGCCTGATTTTCCAAAACAAAGTTTCTCAGTGAGTTGGCAAGCCATAGTCATTCAAAGACAGGGTTTGTTATGACATTTCACAGCTCTATCATTCTTGGGAGAAATATTGTTTTTTGTTGAGTTTGAGGTTTTATCTATGTCTGCTATTCCAGCCTGATAAATGGCCAGATTCTGACTTTCTCTGCTATTTAAGATTCCTGTCTCCATTTTATGTCAGCGTGTAAAAGAACAGCTTGCTAATTAAACTGATTACATTATGCTCTTCAGAAAAGTTTGTTTGCCGATTTATCTTTTGTTTATTATACAGCAATTTCTCCGTGAAAGATATCCAACTTCAGTGGATACACTGGTTTTGAAAAAAACATTATCTTATCTCAGTGAAGTTCTTAAATGGAAACTGGACTTATTTAATGTGCCAGCTTAATTTCAACTAGTATAATGCCCTCAAGGTCCATCCACGTTGCTGCAAACGGCAGATTTCTTTTTCTCTCTTGGCTGAATAATACTCTGTGTATATATGTATACACACGCACGCACACATGCACACACCCATATCTTCTTTATCCATTCATCCACAGACACTTAGGTTGTTTCTTCATCTGGGCAGTTGTGAATAATGACATAGGAGTGCAGGTAGCTCTTCGATATCCTTTCATATCCTTTTGATATATACCTAGAAGTGGGACTGTTGGATCACACTGCAGTTCTATTTTTCATTTTTTAAGGAGTCTTTATAGTGTTTTCCACACTGGCTACACCAATTTACATTCCCACCAACAGTGCACAGGGGTGCCCTGTTCTCCACCTCCTCACCAACATTTATCCCTTGATAAAAAATGGGATATTTTAATGATAAAGATCTAAAAACCTTTGCACAGCAAAGGGAACCTCAAGAAAATGAAAAGACAGCCTACAGCATGGGAGAAAACATCTGAGAATCATATATTGGGTAAGAGGTTAATATCCAAGAAAATATTAAAAAAAAACCTCATAAAAGTTAATGGCAAGAAACCCCAAACAATCTGATTTAATAATGGGCAGAAGAACTAAAGAGATATTTTTCTGAGGAAGACACACAAATGGCCAACAAGTATATAAAAGGCGCTCAACATCATTAATCACCAGGGAAATACAAACAAACCACAACAAGATATCACCTCATGTCTGTTAAAATGGTTATCATAAACAATACAAAAGATAGCAAGCATAGACTAATTTTTATTGTGAAGATCTCTGGGACTACAATGTAATTTATAAAACATCAATAAAATGTAAACTTTGTTAGAAGCAACTGGTCTTAAATGGAAACTGGACTTTCTTCTATACTGGTGTATTATGGGAATACAGTAAATATTAAATTTGTATTAGCAGTATTTCAAGTAAAATGCCAGAAGTCACTGGTCTGCATTACATAGTGGGAATCAAGAAGACTTTCTGCAGGAAGATGAGATCATGAAGTGACACTATCTGGGTAATATTGTTCTTCTATAAAATATTACTATTTCTATCTCTCATTAAAAACTTGTCTTAGTATTGCTCAGGTTTTTTTTTTTTTTTTTTTTAACCCACTTCATGAGTAAGGCTTAAAATAAATTTACAAATATTTTTTTGTTATCCTCTGAGACTTTGGGGAAAAGGTAACATGGATGGATAATTTATATAACAGAGCAGGAAATGCACTAATGAGGAGTTTTTAAAATAGAGACAAATTTACCTACCTAGGGGTAGTACCCTGTCTAATTCCCTTAATACTAATTTCTAAAGAAAAGTTTTTTAATGGGTAAAAATTGATGAAGTATTGTTTCTAGGTGATTATTTCAGTAACAGTTCTTGAACAGCAGCATAGGTAAGTCAGTGGGCATAATAAAAACAGTTGATTTCTAACTTCAATTAGGTAGTCAACACTGTAGAACAATTCCATCACTGCTAACTGGTCAGTTCCGTCTATTTTCTTACCCGGGTTCAAATCCTCATAATAAAAACACACAAATTGCCTCGTGGGGTAGACTACCGTTTGTGCCTCCAAAAGCCATTCTTTCCTTCTTCTTGGACATGCTAATGACCACATTTCCCAGCCTCTATCATTTCCCTCTTGCATTTCTGCAGCCATTGAAGTTAAGTTCTAGCAACGAAATGAGCAACAAAAATGAGCAGAACTGGTGTGTGACTTCCAACCTCACTTCGCAAAAAGAAAAGTTACTCCCCTTAAAATATCTATCTCTCTACCTGCAAGCTAAAGACGGACATCCCAGTGACCCAACGTCACATCAGCAGATGAATTAATGCTCCACTGGGTGATGCCATAAAATGCAGGGAACATGCATCCTTGAACAACCTATCGGAACAGAACTGCATCACCAACTCGGGTTCACCTCAGAACCATTACGAGAGAGAGAAATAAATCTCAATTTTGTTTCAGTTCAGTTCAGTTCAGTTCAGTCCCTCAGTCGTGCCTGACTCTGCAACCCCATGAACTGGAGCACGCCAGGCCTCCCGTCCATCACCAACTCCCAGAGCTCACTCAAACTCATGTCCATCGAGTCAGTGATGAGATCCAGCCATCTCATCCTCGGTCGTCCCCTTCTCCTCCTGCCCCCAATCCCTCCCAGCATCAGGGTCTTTTCCAATGAGTCAGCTCTTCACATGAGGTGGCCAAAGTACTGGAGTTTCAGCTTTAGCATCATTCCTTCCAAAGAAATCCCAGGACTGATTTCCTTTAGGATGGACTGGTTGGATCTCCTTGCAGTCCAAGGGACTCTCAAGAGTCTTCTCCAATACCACAGTTCAAAAGCATCAATTCTTCGGCACTCAGTTTTCTTCACAGTCCAACTCTAACATCCATACATGACCACTGGAAAAACCATAGCCTTGACTAGACGGACCTTTGTTGGCAAAGTAATGTCTCTGCTTTTCAATATGCTGTCTAGGTTGGTCATAACTTTCCTTCCAAGGAGTAAGCGTCTTTTAATTTCATGGCTGCAATTACCATCAGCAGTGATTTTGGAGCCCCCAAAAATAAAGTCTGACACTGTTTCCACTGTTTCCCATCTATTTCCCATGAAGTGATGGGACTGATGGCATGATCTTTCTTTTCTGAATGTTGAGCTTTAAGCCAACTTTTTCACTCTCCACTTTCACTTTCATCAAGAGGCTCTGTAGTTCCTCTTCACTTTCTGCCATAAGGGTGGTGTCATCTGCATATCTGAGGTTATTGATATTTTTCCCGGCAATTTGGATTCTAGCTTGTGCTTCTTCCAGCCTAGCGTTTCTCATGATGTACTCTGCATGTAAGTTAAATAAGCAGGGTGATAATATACAGCCTTGGTGTACTCCTTTTCCTATTTGGAACCAGTCTGTTGTTCCATGTCCAGTTCTAACTGTTGCTTCCTGACCTGCATATAGGTTTCTCAAGAGGCTGGTCAGGTGGTCCGTTATTCCCATCTCTTTCAGAATTTTCCACAGTTTATTGTGATCCACATAGTCAAAGGCTTTGGCATAGTCAATAAAGCAGAAATAGATGTTTTTCTGGAACTCTCTTGCTTTTTCCATGATCCAGCGGATGTTGGCAATTTCATCTCTGGTCCCTCTGCCTTTTCTAAAACCAGCTTGAACATCTGGAATTTCACAGTTCATGTATTGCTAAAGCCTGGCTTGGAGAATTTTGAGCATTACTTTACCAGCGTGTGAGGTGAGTGCAACTGTGCGGTAGTTTGAGCATTCTTTAGCATTGCTTTTGTTTGGAATAGGAATGAAAACTGACCTTTTCCAGTACTATGGCCACTGCTGAATTTTCCAAATTTGCTGGCATATTGAGTGCAGCACTTTCACAGCATCATCTTTCAGGATTTGAAACAGCTCCACTGGAATTCCATCACCTCCACTAGCTTTGTTCGTAGTGATGCTTTCTAAGGCCCACTTGACTTCACATTCCAGGATGTTTGGCTCTAGGTGAGTGATCACACCTTCGTGATTATCTGGGTCGTGAAGATCTTTTTTGTACAGTTCTTCTGTGTATTCTTGCCACCTCTTCTTAATATCGTCTGCTTCTGTTAGGTCCATACCATTTCTGTCCTTTATCGAGCCCATCTTTGCATGAAATGTCCCCTTGGTATCTCTAATTTTCTTGAAGAGATCTCTAGTCTTTCCCATTTTGTTGTTTTCCTCTATTTCTTTTACTAATCACTAAGGAAAGCTTTCTTATCTCTCCTTGCTATTCTTTGGAACTCTGCATTCAAATGGGTATATCTTTCCTTTTCTACGTTGCCTTTTGCATCTCTTCTTTTCTCAGCTATTTGTAAGGCCTCCTCAGACAACCATTTTGCATTTCTTTTTCTTGAGAATGGTCTTGATCACTGCCTCCAGTACAATGTCAAGAACCTCTGTCAATAGTTCTTCAGGCACTCTGTCTATTAGATCTCATCCCTTGAATCTATTTGTCACTTTCACAGTATAATCGTAAGGGATTTGATTTAGGTCATACCTGAATGGTCTAGTAGTTTTCCCTACTTTCTTCAATTTCAGTCTGAATTTGGAAATAAGGAGTTCATGATCTGAGCCATAGTCAGCTCCTGGTCTTGCTTTTGCTGACTATTTAGGGCTTCTCCATCTTTGGCTGCAAAGAATGTAATCAATCTGATTTCGGTGTTGACCATCTGGTGATGTTCATGTGTATAGTCTTCTCTTATGTTGTTGGAAGAGGGTGTTTGCTATGACCAGTGCATTCTCTTGGCAAAACTCTATTAGCATTTGACCTGTTTTGTTATGTACTCAAAGGCCAAATTTGCTTCTTACTTTAGGTATCTCTTGACTTCCTATTTTTTGCATTCCAGTCCCCTATAATGTTAAGGACATCTTTTCTGGGTATTAGTGCTGGAACGTCTTATAGTTCTTCATAGAATCATTCAACTTCAGCTTTTTCAGTTATTCTTTGGAACTCTGCATTCAAATGAGTATAGCTTTCCTTTTCTCCTTTGCTTTCCGCTTCTCTTCTTTTCACAGCTATTTGTAAGGCCTCCTCAGACAGCCATTTTGCTTTTTTGCATTTCTTTTCTATGGAGATGGTCTTGATCCCTGTTTCCTGTACAACGTCACAATTTTGTTTAGGTCACTTTGTTTTGGTTTTTTGTTTTTTTTTTTGCTATAGCAGTTAACCTGAATGTAATATGCTTCTTTTAAAAAATGTTTAAAATTTGATAGCTGATTTACAATTTGTGCCAATTTCTGCTGTACAGCAAAGTGACTCAGTTATACATATATATACACATTCTCTTCCTAATACCCTTCTCAATATACCTCTTCACTGGTCTCTCTCTTTCCAATACTAATTCACATTTCAATTCATCTGCCATATTACTACCAGTTATCTTTTAAAACACAGACTAAATATTAGTCTTCTCCCTAATAATCTTTTGTGACCCATGGCTCTAGACTTTCTGGCATGGAACAAAGGTATTATGGTACATATTCTGGCCCTAAGTATCTTTCTGGTTTTCATCCTTTATGATCCACTCCCATCCTGGACCATGCCCCCCTTTTTGAAGGTTCTTTAGCTCCAGCATCACTAGACTTCAGCTTTTTCCAATGAACAGAAAAACAAAACATAACTTTGTAAAGCGAAAGACAGAGGAGGTAAAGAAAATTAAATCTGACTGAGCGACCAAAAAAAGGTGTGAAGAGACAGTATATACACATGGTGTGAAGAGACAGGATACACACACATGGTCACTGAAGTGATTAACTTCAGGGTTTGTTCTTTCTGAGAAACATTTGAAGATGCACTGATTATCCAGTGGCTGAAATGTCAACAGCATCAACATCCACAAAAAGAAACCAACAAAATAAGCGGTTATTTAAATTATATGGATAATATCTGCTTTTTATTGAGGTGACGTCCGTATAACAAAGTAGCACTTAGTACATTCACAACATCGTGCTGCTATCACCTCTATCTAGTTTCAAAACACTTTATTGCCCCCAAAGGTGACCCCACACCCACTAAGCAGTCACTTCCCCTTACTCCCTCTCCCCAGCCCCTGGCAACAACAAACTAGATTCCTGTCTCTTTGGACTTACTTATGCTGTATATTGCATATATTAATAAATAGAATATACAATAGGCGACCTACTGTGTTTGGCTTTTTTCATTTAGCATAATGTTTCTGAGGTTCATCCTTTTTGTAGTTTTATCAGTATGGATGATATAAATTTTACAAGCAGGAATATTTGTAAATGCCACATACTGACACCAACCTAAAGGCTCACACATAGACCAGTGATTGAATTAACTATTGTATAGTCATATGACGGAGTAACTATACAGAATGAGAATTAATGTGGAATGATTTCTCAGACATCATGTTAAATGAAAAGGGCAAAATTCAAAGGGATAGATGCTCTAGCTATCTACCTTTTGTGAAAAAACAGAAAATAAGAAAATACCCAAGTACTGCTCATTTGGGTAAAGAAAACGACACAGCATGGAAAGGATAACCTTGAGACCGTAAATTGTGGTTATCAACAGGGGATGAGCGGAACAGAATAAAAAAGAAGAATACGTCCCTAAATCATGTTCAAGTTTCATGTACTTCACAGATACTCTAAAGGAATGAAATCAAAGATGAATACAAACAGAAACAAATGAACTGGTCAGGTTTTCATGGGGTAAAGTGCGTCCCCTCAAAAGATATGGTGAAATCAACCTCCAGTACTTCTGAATGTGATCCTATTTGGAAATAAGGTCTTCGCTGTAATCAAGTTAAGATGAGGCCTTTATGGTGGTCTCTACAGCTGGTGTCTTCATACGAAGGAGAAATTTGAACATGGGGTGTTCACTCTGAGATGATGGAGGTAAGGACTGGAACCATCTATAAGCCACAGAATACCAAAATTGTCGGCCATATTTTCCAGAGTTCTCAGTAGGAACCAACTCTGCTAACACCTTGATTTCCAACTTGTATAGCCTCCCCTGTAGAGAATAAACTTCTGCTGTTTCAAGCCATCTAGGTTGTGCTACTTTGTTATGGCAGCCAGCCTGGAAGCTCACAAACCAGACAGGCTTCAGAAGAAGAACATAAGCAATTTTGAAAGGGAGGAGGAGAACCAGATTTTAGAATAGTATATGCCCTCAGCCTACAGATCAACAGAATTCTGAACAAACAATGACCTCCAGTTAGTAGCTGAGTTTCCAAGGGAGGCATAGGTTCACAATTCTGAAATTACTTTTATGTTCAAGGGGTAAGCAAATAGATAAATATACTGTTGATAATGGAAATGAAGTTTCTCTCTGTTGGGGAAGGAAGTTACACATATGGAATGGAGAGAAGAGTATTAGATTGGTATTGGAGGTATAAGCCAGAAATCATGGTTTTCAACAAAGATAGATGGGGGTGGGGGAGGGAAGAGGTGCGTGGGTATACATATATATTTATGTGTGCATATACACACCTATTTCCTCGCTCTATCCCTGAAGATAGTTTAGTAGAAACCATGCATCAGTAGCGATAAACAGACCCAGCATTCAAAACAAAGGCTCAGGAACTCTTTCAGATTCAAACAAACAAACAAACAAACAGAAGAGACCTGGCAACTGATTGCAACACATCCTCCTAGATTTTCTTTTTTCTAAAAACGTACTACTGGGGCAACTGACAAAATCTGAGTAAGAACTGTGGATTAAATTACAGCCCCATAGCAGCATTAATTTCCTGATTTTGATCACTGTACTGTTATGTAAGGCAATGAATGACATTCCATTGTTTTAAGGAAATACACACAAAAAGTATTCAGAGGAAGAGAGTATTTTAAGTGTAGGAAAAGAAATATTGAGAAATCTAGATGAAATATTAAAATTCTTTGTACTATTCTTTCCAATTTTCCCTAAAGTCTGAAATTACCTTAAATAAACCTGTAACAACTTAAAATTTAATATTGAAAATAATGAACAATGAGCTCTATCACAGAGAGGCAAGCTTTCAAAAAATATTACTGGAGAACTGGAAATTATTCTAAAAATTCCAGGAAGCACCTGTAAGGCAATATATTGAATACAAAATAGCACAGGCTCTAAGAAAACATGAACTTGGATTTGAATTTGCTCCTCTGTTATACAGTCCTAGGCAAATTAATCTTTGGTTGTCTCTATTCTATGAGATGGGGATGAAAATACCATACCTACTGCATTGCCTCTCACTATGAGGGTTAATTTCTCAAGAGGCAGGTTACGTGGTCTGGTATTCCCATCTCTTGAAGAATTTTCCACAGTTTATTGTGGTCCACACAGTCAAAGGCTTTGGCATAGTCAAGAAAGCAGAAATAGATGTTTTTTTGGAACTCTCTTGCCTTTTCAATGATTCAGCGGATGTTGGCAATTTGATCTCTGGTTCCTCTGCCTTTTCTAAAACCAGCTTGAACATCTGGACGTTCACGGTTCACGTATTGCTGAAGCCTGGCTTGCAGAATTTTGAGCATTACTTTACTAGCATGTGAGATGAGTGCAACTGTGTGGCAGTTTGAGCATTCTTTTGCATTGCCTTTCTTTGGAATAGGAATGAAAACTGACCTTTTCCAGTCCTGTGGCCACTGCTGAATCTTCCAAATTTGCTGGCATATTGAGTGCAGCACTTTCACAGCATCATCTTTCAGGATTTGAAACAGCTCCACTGGAATTCCATCACCTCCACTAGCTTTGTTCACAGTGATGCTTTCTAAGGCCCACTTGACTTCACGTTCCAAGATGTTTGGCTCTAGATGAGTGATCACATCATCATGATTATCTGGGTCGTGAAGATCCTTTTGTACAGTTCTTCTGTGTATTCTTGCCACCTCTTCTTAATATCTTCTGCTTCTGTTAGGTCCAGACCATTTCTGTCCTTTATCGAGCCCATCTTTGCATGAAATGTTCCCTTGGTATCTCCAATTTTCTTGAAGAGATCTCTAGTCTTTCCCATTCTGTTGTTTTCCTCTATTTCTTTGCATTGATCTTGAAGAAGGCTTTCTTATCTCTTCTTGCTATTCTCTGGAACTCTGCATTCAGATGCTTATATCTTTCCTTTTCTCCTTTGCTTTTTTGCCTCTCTTCTTTTCACAGCTATTAGTAAGGCCTCCCCAGACAGCCATTTTGCTTTTTTGCATTTCTTTTCCATGGGAATGGTCTTGATCCCTGTCTCCTGTACAATGTCTCAAACCTCATTCCATAGTTCATCAGGCACTCTATCTATCAGATATAGGCCCTTAAATCTATTTCTCTCTTCCACTGTATAGCCATAAGGGATTTGATTTAGGTCATACCTGAATGGTCTAGGGGTTTTCCCTACTTTCTTCAATTTAAGTCTGAATTTGGCAATAAGGAGTTCATGATCTGAGCCATAGTCAGCTCCTGGTCTTGTTTCTGTTGATTGTATAGAGTTTCTCCATCTTTGGCTGCAAAGAATATAATCAATCTGATTTCAGTGTTGACCATCTGGTGATGTCCATGTGTAGAGTCTTCTCTTGTGTTGTTGGAAGAGGGTGTTTGCTATGACCAGTGCATTTTCTTGGCAAAACTCTATTAGTCTTTGCCCTGCTTCATTCCACATTCCAAGGCCAAATTTGCCTGTTACTCCAGGTGTTTCTTGACTTCCTACTTTTGCATTCCAGTCCCCTATAATGAAAAGGACATCTCTTTTGGGTGTTAGTTCTCAAAGGTCTTGTAGGTCTTCATAACACCGTTCAACTTCAGCTTCTTCAGCGTTACTGGTTGGGGCATAGACTTGGATAACTGTGATATTGAATAGTTTGCCTTGGAGACAAACAGAGATCATTCTGTCGTTTCTGAGACTGCATCCAAGTACTGCATTTCGGACTCTTTTGTTGACCATGATGGCTACTCCATTTCTTCTGAGGGATTCCTGCCCGCAGTAGTAGATATAACGGTCAACTGAGTTAAATTCACCCATTCCAGTCCATTTTAGTTTGCTGATTCCTAGAATGTCGACGTTCACCCTTGCCATCTCTTGTTTGACCACTTCCAATTTGCCTTGATTCATGGACCTGACATTCCAGGTTCCTATGCAATATTGCTCTTTACAGCATCGGATCTTGCTTCTATCACCAGTCACATCCACAACTGGGTACTGTTTTTGCTTTGGCTCCATCCCTTCATTCTTTCTGGAGTTATTTCTCCACTGATCTCCAGTAGCATATTGGGCACCTAATGACCTGGGGAGTTCCTCTTTTGGTATCCTATCATTTTGCCTTTTCATACTGTTCATGGGGTTCTCAAGGCAAGATATACTGAAGTGGCTTGCCATTCCGTTCTCCAGCGGACCACATTCTAGAAATCTGTATGCAGGTCAGGAAGCAACAGTTACAACTGGAAATGGAACAACAGACTGGTTCCAAATAGGAAAAGGAGTACGTCAAGGCTGTATATTGTCACCCTGCTTATTTAACTTATATGCAGAGTACATCATGAGAAACGCTGGACTGGAAGAAACACAAGCTGGAATCAAGATTGCCAGGAGAAATATTAATAACCTCAGATATGCAGATGACACCACCCTTATGGCAGAAAGTGAAGAGGAGCTAAACAGCCTCTTGATGAAAGTGAAAGAGGAGAGTGAAAAAGCTGGCTTAAAGCTCAACATTCAGAAAACGAAGATCATGGCATCTGGTCCCATCACTCCATGGGAAATAGATGGGGAAACGGTAGAAACAGTGGCAGACTTTATTTCTGGGGGCTCCAAATCACTGCAGATGGTGACTGCAGCTATGAAATTCAAAGACGCTTACTCCTTGGAAGAAAAGTTATGACCAACCTAGACAGTATATTCAAAAGCAGAGACATTACTTTGCCGACTAAGGTCCGTCTAGTCAAGGCTATGGTTTTTCCTGTGGTCATGTATGGATGTGAGAGTTGGACTGTGAAAAAGGCTGAGCCCCAAAGAACTGATGCTTTTGAACTGTCATGTTGGAGAAGACTCTTGAGAGTCCCTTGGACTGCAAGGAGATCCAACCAGTCCATTCTGAAGGAGATCAACCCTGGGATTTCTTTGGAAGGAATGATGCTAAAGCTGAAGCTCCAGTACTTTGGCCACCTCATGCGAAGAGTTGACTCACTGGAAAGACTCTGATGCTGGGAGGGATTGGGGGCAGGAGGAGAAGGGGACGACCGAGGATGAGATGGCTGGATGGCATCACGGACTCGATGGAAGTGAGTCTAAGTGAACTGTGGGAGATGGTGATGGACAGGGAGGCCTGGCGTGCTCCGATTCTTGGGGTCGCAAAGTTCAGACCCGACTGAGCAACTGAACTGAACTGAACTGAACTGAACTGATGAGGATTAATTGAGACAACACACGTGAAGAGCTCAGTATAGGCTCTGGCACTTTGTCCTAAGCAAGAATCCAAAAAGTGGCTGCTGGAACTTTTATCATCATTAGCATTATTGTTGTTGTTATGTGAGTTTGTGAATTTAAGGAAAATAATTCCACCATCTGGAAAAACATTAATAAGAAAGTTAATTTCTGTTACACCAAGTTCTGCACATCATCATTATTTTCTACCGATTTCTGGGCCTGTTTGGAACTCTGCCAGGGGCTTCCCAGGTGGCACTAATGGCAAAGAACCTGCCAACCAATGCAGGAGACATGAGACGTGAGTTCAATCCCTGGGATAGGAAGATTCCGCTGGAGGAGGACATGGCAACCTTTTCCAGTTTTCTTTTCTGGAGAATTCCATGGACAGAGGAGCCTGGGCAGGCTACAGTCCATGGGGTCACAAAGAGTCGGACATGGCCAAATTCTCCTTTGTACCTTCTCTGATATAGAACACAAACCCAATATGATAGCTGTATTTTCCTGGTTTTTAATTTTAAAAGGACCTGTTAGTACTTCAGAGCCTATTAATGTTATTTTAAGTATCTCCAATAGTTCTAAGCATGTGTAAGAATACATGTGTGTGTGAGACACTCTGGGGAAAGTAAATGTTACCTTGCTGCTGCTGCTGCTAAGTCGCTTCAGTTGTGTCCGACTCTGTGTGACCCCATAGACGGCAGCCCACCAGGCTCCCCCGTCCCTGGGATTCTCCAGGCAAGAACACTGGAGTGGGTTGCCATTTCCTTCTCCAGTGCATAAACGTGAAAAGTGAAAGTGAAGTCGCTCAGTCGTGTCCGACTCCTAGCGACCCCATGGACTGCAGCCCACCAGGCTCCTCTGTCCATGGGATTTTCCAGGCAAGAGTACCGGAGTGGGTTGCCATTGCCTTCTCCGAATGTTACCTTATACAACACCTATAGACTTTAAAGACTAAATTGGATATATCAAAGATTCAAACTAAACATATAAAAAGGGCTCTTTTTTTAATTTGGTGGTAGTGGTTTAGTTGCTAAGTCATGTCTGACTCTTGTGACCCCATGGACTGTAGCCCGCCAGGCTCCTCTGTCTACAGGATTCTCCAGGTAAGAATACTGGAGTGGGTTGCCATTTCCTTCTCCAATACATTAAACTACTTAATTTTCACACCAATGTTATGAAGTAGAAACTACTGCTATCCCTACTGTACAGAAAGGAAAAACAGGCAGAGCAGTTAAGTACCTGCCAAGGTCACACAGTTTGCTGTGCTGGAGCCTCAGTGATAATCTAAGCATCTGGGTCCAAAGTCCACATTCTTACCCACTATCCCACGTGTACTTTGACTCCCACTACCCATCATGGAAACAACTGGGCTGCCAGCTAAGCACTTCCTTAGCAACTTTAACTTTTCAGAACATAAGTGAGAATCTGGCACGCACCCAAAGGTACCATGAGAAGACAAGAGAGATAACGCACAGTTCAAAGGAAAGTTCTTCTGATAAACTCACAGCATGCTCTTTTTCATGAGATACAATTCTAACAAACCTGATCGTCCAATCTTCTGGCCAACAGTGCAACAGAAACAAGCAGACAGAGGAGGCAGATATAAAGGGCTAGACTTCAAAAATCAAGAAATGTGCCCTATCATTTTAATCTGAATACAATGCATTGTCAGTAAATGTTAACTGACGTAAAGAGAAGCAACCAGGGGATTCCCTGACAGTCCAGTGGTTAGGATTCTATTAAGTCAGTCGCTCAGCATGGCCATCAGAGAGATGGGGGTGAGGGGAAGCAGGGGCAACTCGTGACACTGAGTGGGGAAAGGTTATCATTTAGAGCCTTTTTCTAAGAGGCAAAGTGACCTTTATTTGTCATGAGCTGCTGAAGGCAACTTATAACTATTAGTTACATTATGATAACTATCTACTCTCAGCATGCTATTTGAGATGAAATGCATTTGAGAAATACTTACAGATACTGGTTAAAACAACTTTGGCAATTTAAATAGAATTTTAGAAAATTTACCTCTATGAAATCCTTTATTTTCCAAAGTCACTGAGTATCTTATTGTATCTACCTCTGATATCCAAACAATACTATTATCAGACATTATGTTACCCTTCATCAAATTCTATACAAAAAATTTAAACAATTTTGCCCAAATAAGGTTTCACTTAGCTTCAGGTTCAGACTGGATATCAGTTATCAAGAAAAAGGGGAAAAACAGCTACTTTGGATGCAAATTCTTAAAATCCTTTTCATTACACTTGACTATTTCAGGTTTAGTTTTTGGTTTTCAAAATGTCAAAGACTAGATATTATAATTCTAATTCAGAAAATGAGCACATAACACTGCCAAGGAAGCTGTCCTCTTCTACCACATTCCAAATCGAACCTGAATCTTACCAGTCTTCGAGAGCTAACTCTCAACCCACAGATGACCACATTAAATGATTCTATGGGGAGATAACTGGCAAAACCCAGTTACCTGAGTTAAGGGGGGACGTTCCATAGGACAAACGACCAAGTTTCTTTTTTAAAAAGGCAGGGGGACAAGGAAAAAATTAAAAAAAAGTGAAGGCAGAACCTATAGACATAAAAGAAGTGTGAGACATATCGACTAACTGCACATGCGAAACTTGTTATTAAGAAGCTATTATTAATATTGTTAAGAGGTGACAATGGTATTATGATTACATTTTTATAAACTGTATTAAGGCATATCTTAAAATCATGTAATTCATACATGGGCTTCCCTGGTGGCTCAGCACTAAAGAATCCACCTGCCAATGCAGGAGGCGCGGGGTGATCCCTGAGTTGGGATGATCCCCTGGAAAAGGAAATGGCAACTCACTCCAGTATTCTTGCCTGGGAAATCCCAGGGACAGAGGAGCCTGGCAGACTACAGTTTGTGGCGTTGCGAAGAGTCGGGCATGACAAGAACTAAACTACAGCAACAACTAATCCATATAAAGTGCATCATTCAAAGATTTTTCTTTAATAAATTCACCTAGTTGTGCAGCCATCGCATAAATCGATTTTAAAATATTTCCATTGCCCAGTAAGACCCCTCCCATCCATTCATCCTTCCTCACACACACACCAGCTGACCAATCCTCTTTCTGACTCTGTAGATGTGTCTTCTGTGGACATTCCGCATTAACAGAACCATCTGGCTCCTTACACTTTACAATTTTTAAGGCTCATTAATGTCAGAGCATGTATCGACAGTTTGTTTCCTTTTATTGCTGAATAGTATTCCATTGCATTGTATAGACATATTTTGTCTATTCATTTACCAGTCGATGGGCAGTTAGGTTGCTGCCAACACACTGCTGTGGACACGTGCGTGTAAAAGTTGCTGTGTAGGTAGATACACAAGAGTGGAACTGCTAGGTCAATATGGCAACCTAACAAACTTTCCAAGAAATTTTTAAAGTGCTTTAGATATATTAGCTTATTTAATCCCTACAACAGCCTTAAGAGGAAGCTATTACTATTATCCCCATTTTAGGGATGAGGAAACAAAGGTCCATCCAAAAAGCGTAAGCAATGTGGTCAAGTCAGATGAGAATCAAAGTAGCTTGGCTTTAACATCTGCAGTCGTAACCACTGGGCCATATATTTCAAGCTCACTGACAAGTTAAACATTTCTCACAAGACATAAACAAATTAAAGAAATTTAATATAAAAATTCAGGTGGCTTCTAAGAACACAAAAGGAGAGAGTCCAATGTTAATTAAATTTAAATGTATACCTCATAACATATATATGGTAGTAATTCTCATTATCTCTGAGTGGCAGAATAGAAATACATTTCTTTTTAATTGTATTTTCATTTATTACAGTGATACATATATATACATACACATATATATAAAAGGCAGTATTTAAGATTAACATAAAACAAACAACACACTAATCAGAAACCAAATGACCTGATGAACAATAAGATTTTAAGTTCCTAATTTTTTAAAGGACATTTTAAGATGTCCTGAGTGAGTACTATGCATCGACCCTAAGTTGAGTGCTGTGGACATAAATCTGATTACAGCTTAGGAACAAAGAAAGGCAACTCTAGAATCACAGCTGTGGGAAAAGGTGCTGCTGCTGGAGGAGTCATCTTAATCAGAGGACGGGCTGGGGAGAAAGGTTTCCCAAAAGAGAAGGCCCTAAACTGATCTGAGGGAATGGTGTATGAACACACTGCTTCTAAGCAGACTCTTTCATCAATATCATAGCCTCTTCTTAATGATTAAAAATGGAGGCACTGCTTCAAACGTCAAACCTTTCTTTTTTTTTCAGTTGTTCAATTTTGAATACCCACTAAATAACAGGAGTTTCAAAGAAAAGGAAAAAAGCTTTGTCTTGTGGTGTTAGAATATGGAGCATAAAAAAAATCTGTAAATACCTATAAATGAGCAAGTATTTTTAAAATTCATTATATTCAAGTGTAGTTTAATCACAGTCAGTCAACGCATCCTTGAAACTTCATCCTAATAGCACTTCTAAGTCTACTGATGATCAAAATCAGGGGTGGGCAAACTACAAGCACAGGTGGCCTGGTTGGTTAAGAATGACTTTTCAGCAAAGAATAGTATTTACGTTTAAGGAGGAAGAGAGCGAGAACCATATACAGAGACTAATGTGGTCCCAAAAGCCTACAATATTTTACTCTTGACTTTTATAGAAAAAGTTATCTGCAATAAAAAAAAATATTACTGGATGGATCTGTGGCCATACAGAAAGGCACTATCACTGAGGTAGTTGGAATTCAGTCTAGACACTAGCACACTTATTTACTTATGATGGGAGGGAGAAACTGGGGAGGGGAGAGGTTTTTAAGAGTACGTAGTTAGTTCAGAAAGACATGGGTTCTGCAGGGAGTTGGGGGAATTCAGGGATAGAATATAGTTGAAGCAGATGAAAAATAGGGAGTAGTCCTGGGGCTTTACAAGCTACTCCAGGTAGAAGGCAGCTATTGCAATATTAACGAGCCATAAAATGTGAGAGTTAGGTTTATTGAGGAAACTGAGACTCAGAGCTAAAGTGACTTGCCCAAGTTCACAGAGCAGGAGTACGGGACACCAAGAACTGGTCTGCAAACATCAGATCCCAGTTCCATTCTCTCCACTGCAGCACACTGCCTCTCGTCACTGGACAGAGTTAACCTGGACAAACACCGCCATCACTGTGTGACAAGTGAGCTCAAAGGAGTCCAGAGGGAACAGTCTCCTCCGGAGCTCCCCTTCCTCCTGCAATTATCAGTGGCTTTTCAGGGAAGAACTGGGCAAGGTGTCTACAGGTCTCAGAGAGGTGGAGGACAGACAACAGCCCTCTCTGCCAGATACTGGGAACAAAAAGAGAATGTTGACCAAACATCATTAAAACAAGCCTGATATATCCAGTGGCTGAGGGCAATAAGAAACACCAAATTTCAATGAATTTACCTGGTTCCAATTTGATTACTTTAATTGCTGCCAGTTCACCGGTGTTAACATTCCGTGCCTAAAAAAGAAAAGAAGATAATTGTGAAAAGAAAGCTTTCATAAAAACTTTATGAAATGCTATTGTAGCTTACTACTTATATTGTAAATTATTCAGAATATTTTTTAAAGCAAGAATTGTAAAAGTGATTTATATTCACAAAACAAACAGTATATTCTTCCCAATGAATTTCAACATCAATCCAAGTATAAATTTAATGATGATAATAACAGCAATTAACAGAAACCCAGATTGTAGTATATCCAGGCACTATTCCAAGTGTTTTTATATTTACTCACTGAATTTTTACAGCAATCTTAAGAGGCAGGTACTAATGTAATAATATCTATAATATTCTCATGTTGCACATGAAGCACTTGAGGCACAGAGAACTTGCCAAGACCGTATAGCTAGGGACATGCTGGGATTCAAACCCAGGCAGTCTGACTCCAGAGCTGAAGTTTTTTAAGCATTACATTCGACTGCCATTCACTCAAGTTCAGTTCAGTCACTCAGTCGTGTCCGACTCTGCAACCCCATGGACTTCAGCATACCAGGTTTCCCTGTCCATCACCAATTCCCAGAGCCTACTCAAACTCACGTCCATCACGTCGGTGATGCCATCCAGCCATCTCATCCTCTGGCAGCCCCTTCTCCTGCCACCTTCAACCTTTCCCAGCATCAGGGTCTTTTGCATTAGGTGGCCAAAATATTGGAGTTTCAGCTTTAGCATCAGTCCTTCCAATGAATATTTAGGACTGATTTCCTTTAGGATGGACTGGTTGAATCTCCTTGCAGTCCAAGGGACTCTCAAAAGTCTCCTCCAACACCACAATTTTAAAGCATCAATTCTTCGGCACTCAGCTTTCTTTATAGCCCAACTCTCACATCAGTACATAACTACTCGAAAAACCACAGCTTTGACTAGACAGACCTTTGTTGGCAAAGTAACGTCTCTGCTTTTCAATAGGCTGTCTAGGTTGGGCATAGCTTTTCTTCCAAGGAGCAAGCGTCTTTTAATTTCATGGCTGTAGTCACCATCTGCAGTGATTTTGGAGCCCCCGCAAAAAAGTTTCTCACTTTTTCCATTGTTTCCTCATCTATCTGCCATGAAGCAACGGGACTAGATGCCATTATCTTAGTTTTCTGAATGATGAGTTTTAAGCCAACTTTTTCACTGTCCTCTTTCATTCAAAGAATTCTGAATTA
Organism: Ovis aries; assembly: GCF_016772045.2. Taxonomy (NCBI): domain Eukaryota; kingdom Metazoa; phylum Chordata; class Mammalia; order Artiodactyla; family Bovidae; genus Ovis; species Ovis aries. The sequence goes on along the minus strand of NC_056056.1, from coordinate 84,823,043 downwards.
ACTAGCTTTAAACTTTTAACGTAAAAACCTTTAGAATATGAAAATCAAATACCTTAATATAACTGTAAAAACAAGCTCCTCATATCTGTTTAAACACATCTGATAGTATAAAGAAATCAATTCAATACAAACCAAATATATTTTACAAGCCACATATTAAAAATAAAAACTATTTAAAAAATCAATCCATAATATTAGATTGCCAGTGTTTACAAGTGTAATTACCTGTAAGTAAGCAGAAATCGTCTTTTCAACTTGTATAAAAATGGCAGCTATTTTTGTAAATTTAAAATGTTTTGTAATTGAATCAGAATTTTCAAATTATTTTACACTATGAACTGAAACTTAAATTGATTTTCATTTCAATTAATGAAGACCAATACATTCAATTCACTCAAAACTGAAAAATTCATTCATGTGATGAGAATTATTCTTAGTTTTAACACTTAAATGGACTGGTATGATGCTGTGAAAGTGCTGCACTCAATATGCCAGTAAGTTTGGGAAACTCAGCAGTGGCCACATGACTGGAAAAGGTCAGTTATCCCTTCAATCCCAAAGAAAGACAATGCCAAAGAATGCTTAAACTACCGCACAATTCACTCATCTCACACGCTAGTGAGGTAATGCTCTAAATTCTCCAAGCCAGGCTTCAGCAATATGTGAACCGTGAACTTCCAAATGTTCAAGCTGGTTTTAGAAAAGGCAGAGGAACCAGAGATCAAATTGCCAACATCCACTGGATCACCAAAAAAGCAAGAGAGTTCCAGAAAAACATCTATTTCTGCTTTCTTGACTATGCCAAAGCCTTTGACTGTGTGGATCACAATAAACTGTGGAAAATTCTTCAAGAGATGGGAATACCAGACCACCTGACCTGCCCCTTGAGAAACCTATATGCAAGTCAGGAGACAACAGTTAAAACTGGACATGGAACAACAGACTGGTTCCAAATAGGAAAAGGAGTATGTCAAGGCTGTATATTGTCACCCTGCTTATTTAACTTCTATGCAGAGTACATCATGAGAAATGCTGAGCTGGAAGAAGCACAAGCTGGAATCAAGATTGCTGGGAGAAATATTAATAACCTCAGATATGCAGATGACACCACCCTTATGGCAGAAAGTGAAGAGGAACTAAAGAGCCTCTTGATGAAAGTAAAAGAGGAGAGTGAAAAAGTTGGCTTAAAGTTCAACATTCAGAAAACTAAGATCATGGCATCTGGTCCCATCACTTCATGGCAAATAGATGGGGAAACAGTGGAAACAGTGGGAGACTTTATTTTGGGGGGCTCCAAAATCACTGCAGATGGTGACTGCAGCCATGAAATTAAAAGATGCTTACTCCTTGGAAGGAAAGTTATGACTAACCTAGATAGCATATTCAAAAGCAGAGACATTATTTTGCCAACAAAGGTCCATCTAGTCAAGGCTATAGTTTTTCCAGTGGTCATGTATGGATGTTAGAGTTGGACTGTGAAGAAAGCTAAGCAATGAAGAATTGATGCTTTTGAACTGTGGTGTTGGAGAAGACTCTTGAGAGTCCCTTGGACTGCAAGGAGATCCAACCAGTCCATCCTAAAGGAGACCAGTCCTGAGTGTTCTTTGGAAGGACTGATGCTAAAGCTGAAATTCGAATACTTTGGCCACCTCATGTGAAGAGTTGACTCATTGGAAAAGACTCTGATGCTGGGAGGGATTGGGGGCAGGAGGAGAAAGGGATGACAGAGGGTGAGATGGCTGGATGGCATCACCAACTTGATGGACATGAATTTGGGTGAACTCCGGGAGTTGGTGATGGATAGGGAGGCCTGGTGTGCTGCAATTCATGGGGTTGCAAAAAGTCAGAAACGACTGAGTGACTGAAATGAACCGAACTGAACTGAAAGCTCAGTAAATCACCCATAAGGGATGATAACAATGTTAACAGTGGAATCCTTCTAAGAATATTGGGGCATTAAAAAAAAATCAGTTTCTAAGAAGACATATACAGGACACAATCACTGCTAAAAGATATAAATAAAAATTTAACCTTTAAACTCAAAGAACAACAAAGGCATTAAAAATACAAATTAAGAAAAATTAAAATTTCAAGGGAAGTTCATTCGTTTTGAAAAAAATCCCCATAACTCATGAACATTTATGATGCCAACTTACTACAGAGTAGTTAAGTTTTGAACTCAACAGTAATTTTTGAAGTACAGGCAGTTCAAAACAGATTTGAACATTTATTTCAAATTAACTTAATTTCCATTACATGAAACAGACATTTCCAATAGTGTCACAGAAGTATTTATTGCTCTCACCAGGATAAGAAGATACATATATATAATGGAATAGAAATAAAATCAGAGTGTCATTCTGGGAGCATTTTGTAAAAAGGATGGAGCAGAGTGCGAAATATTCATTATATCACAACAACATTAGTCATAAATCTCAAACACTATCAGAACACCTTGCCTTTCTTCACGTTGTGATACCTTTTCTCTGTTAGACTTCTCCTTGATACTCTGTCCTCTAATCCATATCTTTTTAAAGCACTTCTCCAATAAAACAAGATAAGTGTTTTATTTAATCCTCAATTCTCCATTTAAAAATCTTGAAAGAGTTTTATTTCCTGTTTACTGAAAAATAAATTCAGAGTCTGGGTAATTCCAAATGAACGAGCAAAAGAAAATATGAACTCAGAGAAAAGCGAGTTCAGTTCAGCTCAGTCGCTCAGTCGTGTCCGACTCTGCGACCTGTCCTAGGGTGACTATTTTTACAACTGAAATTCCGTTTCCAACTGACCACAAGAGGGCGCACTTCTACTGACAACACAAGTTACACAAAGGGCCTAAAATGGCTGCAGCACACACTGTACTCTTCTAAATATAGATTCATTAATAGTTAACACCAGCACATATCTCACAGAAAACTATGACAGTAAACTAGGGGTAAGTAGTTTATAAGAGTCAGTTATTTACTACAGGCTTGACTTATGAATACCATTTTTCAAAATTTAAATTAGGATTTTCTACAGGGTGACAAGTTTTTAAATTATGGTTCTTTACAGTCAATAAGAAAACAAGACAGCTAATGATTACTGTCCTTTTTGCCTTCTGAATATTTTCTAATATGTAACTTATCTGACAGAAATGAGATAATTCACAAAGAAGGGAAGAAAAAATCCTCAGGAAACCTGAATTTCTGATCTTTACCACATCATAATCCTTATGTTTATTAATGAAAGGTGTTTATGATTCATCAAGAATTTTGGGTCTTCTGGCTAAAATAAGTCATATTTTGCTGTTTCTACATTCACAGTGGCCAAGATTACACGTAAGTAAATTTAAAAATACCAACTCTCATGCTCTGTACCTGCTATTCTTTTTTCAATCACCTAGAAAAACTGATAACAGAAAAATGAGAACAAGGTAAATATTTCTAAATATTTTAAAGCATATAGTATAAAAATTTCTAATTCAGTATCAGTACCATGAGGAGGCCTTACAAATAGCTTTGAAAAGAAGAGAAGCAAAAAGCAAAGGAGAAAAGGAAAGATAAACCCATTTGAAGGCAGAGTTCCAAAGAATAGCAAGAAGAGATAAGAAAGCCTTCTTCAGCGTTCAATGCAAAGAAATAGAGGAAAACAACAGAATGGGAAGGACTAGAGATCTCTTCAAGAAAATTAGAGATACCAAGGGAACATTTCATGCAAAGATGGGCTCAAAAAGGACAGAAATGGTATGGACCTAACAGAAGCAGAAGATATTAAGAAGAGGTGCCAAGAATACACAGAAGAACTGTACAAAAAAGATCTTCATGACCCAGATAATCACAATGGTGTGATCACTCACCTAGAGCCAGACATCCTGGAATGCGAAGTCAAGTGGGCCTTAGAAAGCATCACTACGAACAAAGCTAGTGGGGGTGATGGAATTCCAGTTGACCTATTTCAAATCCTGAAAGATGAAGCTGTGAAAGTGCTGCACTCAATATGCCAGCAAATTTGGAAAACTCAGCAGAGGCCACAGGACTGGAAAAGGTCAGTTTTCATTCCAATCCCAAAGAAAGGCAGTGCCAAAGAATGCTTAAACTACTGCACAATTCACTCATCTCACACGTTAGTAAAGTAATGCTCAACATTCTCCAAGCCAGGCATCAGCAATACGTGAACCGTGAACTTCCTGATGTTCAAGCTGGTTTTAGAAAAGGCAGAGGAACCAGAGATCAAATTGCCAACATCCGCTGGATCATCAAAAAAGCAAGAGAGTTCCAGAAAAACATCTATTTCTGCTTTCTTGACTATGCCAAAGCCTTTGACTGTGTGGATCACAATAAACTGTGGAAAATTCTTCAAGAGATGGGAATACAGACCACCTGACCTGCCTCTTGAGAAATCTATGTGCAGGTCAGGAAGGAAAACAGTTAGAACTGGACACGGAACAACAGACTGGTTACAAATAGGAAAAGGGGTACATCAAGGCTGTATATTGTCACCCTGCTTATTTAACTTATATGCAGAGCATATCATGAGAAATGCTGGGCTGGATGAAGCACAAGCTGGAATCAAGATTGCCAGGAGACTATCAATAACCTCAGATATGCAGATGACACCACCCTTATGGCAGAAAGTGAAGAGGAACTAAAAGCCTCTTGATGAAAGTGAAAGAGGAGAGTGAAAAAGTTGGCTTACAGCTCCACATTCAGAAAAGAAACATCATGGCATCCGGTCCCATCATTTCATGGGAAATAGATGGGGTAACAGTGGCTGACTTTATTTTTGGGGGCTCCAAAATCACTGCAGATGGTGACTGCAGCTATGAAATTAAAAGACACTTACTCCTTGGAAGGAAACTTATGACCAACCTAGATAGCATATTAAAAAGCAGACATTACTAGCGGACCAACAAAGGTCGGTCTAGTCAAAGCCATGGTTTTTCCAGTAGTCATGTATAGATGTGAGAGTTGGACTATAAAAAAAGCCGAGTGCCGAAGAACTGATGCTTTTGAGCAGTGGTATTGGAGAAGACTCTTGAGAGTCCCTTGGACTGCGAGGAGATCCAACCAGTCCATCCTAAAGGAGATCAGTCCTGAGTGTTCACTGGGAGGACTGATTTTGAAGCTGAAACTCCAATGCTTTGGCCACCTGATGCAAAGAGCTGACTCATTTGCAAAGACCCTGATGCTGAGAAAGATTGAAGGTGGGAAAAGAAGGGGATGACATAGGATGAGATGGTTGGATGGCATCATCAACTCGATGGACATGAGTGTGGGTAAACTTTGGGAGCTGGTGATAAGACAGGGAGGCCTGGCGTGCTGTGGTCCATGGGGTCACAAAGAGTTGGACACGACTAAACGACTGAACTGAACTGAACTGAACTGAACATGAACTTTACAGCTGCCCAGGGAAGAAAACTGAGGATAAATATTCTCAGCTTCTAGACCTAGTCTTCTGCCACAGCATTGATTTGTCCACCATTCTCACATGTTCTGAAAGTAATGCTCAGATCAGTTGTTTTTGAGTTCAAAACTCTTCAGGAGTACACACCATTGCTTGAAAGACATGATCCAAATTCCTTACCAGAAAATTTAAAGTGTTTACTAAATATAGCATTTTATAACAGCTTTACTGTGATACAATTCACATACCAAAAAGTTCACCCTTTTAATGTGTACAATTCAGTCATTTTTAGTATATGCACATAGTTATGTAACCACCATTCCTGTCTAATTTTGAAACATTTTTATCAACTCAGAACGAAACCCCAAGACCCATTGAGCAGTTGCTCTCTATTGCTCCCCCTCCCAATCCCTGACAACCAGTACTCTGTCTACTTTCTGTCTCAACAGATTTGACTATTCTGGATATTTCACACAAACATGATCGTACAAACCGTGGTCCCTTGTGACTGGCTTCTTTCACTGAGCATAAGCTTTCCAGGTTCGTCCATGTTGCAGCATATATCAGGACTTACTGTATTCTTTTTGTTGCTGAATAATATTTCATTGAATGAAAATTCCCCGTTTGTTTATCCTTTTACCAGGTGAAGGATGTGTGGGCTGTTTCCATTTTGGGCTCTTATGAATAATGCTTTTATGAACCTGTGTAGATCTGTGCTTTCAATTCTCTTGGATAGGGAGCTAAGAGTGGAATCGCTGAATCACATGGTAGTCTCTGTTTAGCTTCCTCAAGAACTGTCAGACTGTTTTCCAAAGTGGCTGCACCATTTTATATTATTACCAGCAGTGTATGAGGGCTCCAGTTTCTCTACAGCCAAGCCGATATATATTATTGCCTGGCTTCCTCGTTTTCCTCGTTGCCGTGAAGTGGTATCTCTTTGTGTTTCAGTAACTCACTAATGACTAACAAGCTTAAGCATCTTTTCATATGCCTGTTTGTCATGTTTCGAATATTGTCTTTGAAAAAATGTGTATCTAATTCTTTGCCCATTTTTAATTATGTCATATTTTTACTGTTGACTTGTGAGCATTTTTTATAGATCCTGATGTAAATCTCTTATTAGTTACATGACCTGTAAATATTTAACCCCACTCTGAGTTGTCTTCATTTTTTGATGGTGTTCTCTGAAGTAAAAAATGTTTAAATTTTGTTAAGTCAAACTTTATCTACTTTTTGTTGCTTGTGCTTTCGGTATTATAGTTGAGAAATGACTGCCTGGAAACCAAGGTCGCAAAGATTTTTTTTCCCTATGTTTTCTTCCAAAGAGTTTTATAGTTTAGCTTTTCCATTTAAGTCTATGACCCATTTCCATTTAGGTCTATGACTTTTTCTATGGTGTCTAGCAGGGCTCAAATTTCACTCCTTTGCACGTGGATAGCCAGCTGTGAAGTACAACATTTTAACTATAAAACTGTTTACTACCTGTCTGTATTTCCAGTCGGTCCTTAGTTGGCGCTTTATGCTCTAGCCAAACTAAACAACTGCCCAGCCCCAGTGCTAGCCACACTTTTACCCTCTGGCATACCCTCTGGCACTTACTGCTTAGACAGACACTTTCCGTAAACTCCCTCCTCCAGCCTAACTCCTAGACATCTTTTAAAGCTCACCTTAGGTTATTATCACTACCCACAAACCCTTCCGGACCCCACTTCAAGTCAGGCATCCCCCAAACACACTCCCAGATATCCTGGGTAACCTTTCTCATACAAGAGTGAGTTTGGTTTGGAAAATCCTGCAGATCTAGAGCTGATCTCAGATTAGACGAGCTCTTGGAAACCATTACGTTTCTAAGCTGTCCCGGAATTCAGTTTGGTTCAGTTAGTCTTTTAAAAAGCATTCATTCTAGCACTGGTTTGGGAAAAGGTTTCTCTGAGATGATTTCATACTGACTACCAAGTTATCTCTAAATATTGGAAAAGTATTCCTTGAGTGTGACAATGGGAGTAAACAAAATCAAGAATAAACTATTAGTGGCAAAAACATGCCATATACTGTATAAAGTGAGTTAGATAACTGGCAATAGCAAACCTGACCACCTACTATATACCCAAGGCCTTCTGTAATCAAAGCTTGCTGTTCAGAAGGGGCTGTCCAATGTGAACATATATAAAGAAAGGTTCCAAGATGGGAGTGAAGAAATGCAGAGTTTAGTGCTGGCTCTGCCAGTAACAAGCAATAGGATCTGAGTTAGTAATTTCCCCGTGTCTTCTGCCTTCAATCTAAAAATAAGAAGACAAATAAGAGACTATTTCTAAGTTTCCTTCTAATTCTAAAAGTTAGGTGTTTACATCAAATAATTTAAGTCTAAATTAACAGATTCCAAATACTAAACCAGTTGGCTGGTTATACAAGGATCATATGAGGAGCTGAAAAACAAAACAACAAAAAACGCTGCCACTGATTTCTGAACCAACAGGTTCAGGACAAGACAGGGATCTGTATTTAAAGCTACTGAGGTGCTTCTGGTACTCAGCCAGGTCTGGGGACCTGGCTTAAGGCACCATGCCTTGTGAATTTTCTAAAATATAAATACCAACTTCTAAGTCTGGAAGGGGTGTGACAGGAATGGCTTTATGAAGGAGATACCATTTAAGCAGAGGTTTGACAGACGGGCTGGATTACAACAAGCACAGAAGCAGGAAAGAGGGCACAGCAAGAAAAGCATGAGCAAGGGCACAGGGACAGAAAACAGGCAATTCTGAACACACTGGGCGGGCGGGCCCTCAGGGTGTCTCCCATATAAATGCTCCTTCCCATGTAAACGCTCCCTTTCAGAGGGAAATGGTTAACCCGAAGCTCCTGTTGAAGGAAGCTTTGTTTGCTTTTCCACAGTTACTCAGCCTAGCTGTGAGCCTACCACAAGGGCAACCAATTCTACAGGAAGACTGATAGCCAGGGTGACAGACATTCCTGGTTCTCCCAGGACACGCACAGGTTATGCTCATCACCCTAGCAGAATTACTAATAGGGCCCACTTTCACTCTCAAATTTGTAAGTAAAATTTTGTTTAACTTGGACAGTGAACTATAAGGTCACTCTACCTTTGCGACTTGAGCTGACATGAAAAAGGAGATAGGTCGATCAGATTATTGAAAATAGGGGTCAGCAAGCATGACTGTTTTTGTAAATGAAGTTGTACAGGAACGTGTTCATTGGGTTAAGCATCATCTGTGGCTGCTTTCGCAACACAGTGTTAAGAGTTGAGTAGCTGAGATAGAGACCATATGGCCCAGAACCCCTGAAGTACTTACTACCTGGCCCTTTACAGAAAAAACTCACTGACTCCCACTCTGAAACAGTACTGTCCAATAGAATGTTCTGCGTTAATGGAAAGGTTCTACACCTGCACTGTCCTCTACTGTAGCCCCATGCCACATAGAGCTACTGGCAAACCAAGACATGGCTGGTTGTCTGAAGAACTGAATTTTATTTAATTATTTGAGATGCAATAAGATATTTAAATTTGAAAGGCTCTCAAACTGTTCAGATATTTAAATATTTAATTGAGATATAATTGACATATAACATTGTATTCATTTTAGGTGTACAAAATAATGATTTGATATATATATTACTAAATGATCACAAGTTTAGTTAACATCCATCACCATACCTAGTTACACATTTTTTTTTCTTGTGATGAGAACTTTTAAGATCTATTCTGTTAGTATCAATACAGTATTGTTAACTATAGTCACCCTGCTGTACTTTCCATCCTTAGGACTCAGTTTTAATTGGGGGGAAAAAATCAACTTTAAAAAATATAGTTCTAGTAGTTTTAACACATGTATAGATTTGCATAAAGTGAGTTAACGATCATCTGGAAACAGGAAAGTTCCATCACTTCAAGAACTCTCTAGAGAAAGTTGCATTCTCCCCTTAACCTTTACCTCTGGCAACCACTGAGGTTCTTTGCCACTACAGTTTTACCTTTTCAAGAATTCCATGTAAATTAAATCATCCTGTACCTTTTTGAGACTTATCTTCTTTCACCAAGTTGCTCCATATATCATTAGTTCCTTTTTTATTGTTAAGTAGTATTCCACTGTATGGATATACCCCAGTTTATTCACTACCAGTTGAAGGATGTATCAGCTATTTTTAGTTTTTGGTAAATATACATAGAGCTGCTATAAACTCAATGTACAGGTTATAAGAATATCTTGGAGAGGGATACAGGAGATATATGTTTAATTTTTAAAGACTCTGCCAATTCTGTTCTTCAGTGGATGTACCATTGTTCATTTCCAGCAGCGATGTATGAGTGCTCCAGCTCTTCCAGAACTTCCTTGTCAGAAACTGGAATTGTACTTTTTAGCCATTTCCAACAGGTACGTAATGGTATCTCATGGTGGTTTTAGTCTTCATTTTCCTAAAGGCTAATGATGTTAACATCTATTCCGGTGCTTATTTGCCACCCTTTGGTGAAGGGTCTTCTATCTTTTGACCATGTTTTAATTGGGATGTTTATTTTCTTACTGTTGAGCTTTGAAAATTTTTTTTATATAAATATTCTAGATACAAGTTCTTTTGCAAGCATTATGATTTGCAAATATTTCCTCCCAGTCTTAGCTTGTCTTTTCTCTTAACATTTTTTTTTGCAGAGCATTATGGACTGAAGTGATGCTTTCGAACTGTGGTGCTGGAGAAGGCTCTTAAGAGTCTCTTGGACGGCAAGGAGATCAAATCAGTCAATCCCAATGGAAATCAACCTTGAATAGTCACTGGAGGGACTGATGCTGAAGCTGCAGCTCCAATACTTTGACCACCTGATGCAAAGAGCCAACTCACTAGAAAAGACCCTGGTGCTGGCAAAGAATGAGGGCAGGAGGAGAAGGGGGCGACAGAAGATGAGATGGTTGGATGGCATCAGCAACTCAATGGACAGGAGTTTGAGCAAACTTGGGAAGACAGTGAAGGGCAGGGAAGCCTACTGTGCTGCAGTCCATGGGGTCGCAAACAGTCGGACACGACTGAGCGACTGAACAACAATGGACTAATTGTGTGCTCCCAAAATCTGGATGTTGAAGTTCTAATTCAGAGTACCTTAGAATGTAAGTGTATTTGGAGACAAGGCCTTAAAGGAGGTAACTAAGGTTAAATGAGTTCATACAGATGGGCTCTAATCCAATAGGACTAGTCTTCTTATAAGAAAAGGGCCCAGAGATGTTAGTGCAGAGAGACAAGGCCATGCTGAGAACACAGCAAGAAGGCAGCCGGCTACAACCCCAGGGGAGGCCTCGGGAGACACCAACACGAACACACCTTGACTTTGGACTCCTAGTCTCTACAACTGTGAGGAAGTAAAACTTCAATTGTTTTATGCCTCCCAGTCTGTGGTATTTTGCTATAGCAGACCTAGCAAACTAACACACCAAGCAGAATTTTTTACTTTTGATGAAATCCAGTTTATCAATTGTTTTCTTTTATGAATGATACTTCTGATGTCATGTGTAAGACCTTGCCTGACCTCAAGTCATAAAGATCTTCTCCTGTGTTTTCTTCTAAAAAACAAGTTTTACGTTTATATTTATGATATACTTTGAGTTCATTTTTAAGTTAATCTTGTTTTGTGACGCTTAGGTCAATGTTCCTTTGTTTTTCGCATGTTTACGTCCAACTTTTCCAATACTATTTGTTGAAAAGGTTATTATCTTTCTTCCACTGAACTGCCTTGCATCTCTGTTAAAATCAATTGGCTGTTATCTGTGTGGTTCTATTTCTGGATTCTACATTGATCCACTGATCTTGTTCTGTTCCTTACCCACAATACACACAATCTTGATTACCACAGCTTTATAGTTAGGTCTTAAAAATGAGACATTGTGATTCTTCCAATTTTATTTTTCTTTTTTCAAAGTTCCTTTAGCTATTCTAGGTTCTTTCTCTTTTCACAGAAATTTTAGAATCACCTTGTCTATATTTGCTGTAAAATATCCTGCTGGGATTCTGATCTTGATTGTTGATAATTACAGATCAATTTGTGGAAAACTCACACCTTTACTATTCAGAACTTTTCAGTCCATGAACATTACCCTCTGTGTAGGTTTTCTTTGATGTCTTTCATGAGTGCTTTATAAAAACATTATCAGCATATAGATCCTACACATTGTGTATTTTCAGCACATAGATCCTACATATTGTTTTAACTTTGACTTTAAAAGCCATGTGTGACCAGTGACAACCATATTAGACATCACATCTCTAAGAAGTTTGAACCAGCACGCAATATAACCCAGTGTGAAAATGATGCCATAAAGCTGTGCCAGTGTCTTAGCAAGTAGGACCGTGGGCAAAATAAAGATATGAAGAGACAGAAGAGATACAGCATGGAGACAGGCAATAAAGAGCAGAGAACAGCACAAATGCAGAGGAGAAAATAAGAGACCATGAGAAAGAAGCGTATCTCCAAAGCTGCCCTGAGTTCCTGACAGCTTTCCAGTCCCCTATCACATGCAGCTTTCAACAGCCTCTCTTTTCCCGAATTAACCTGAATGTCTCTTTGTTTCTTAAAACCAGATGATTAAAGATCTAAGTTTCTAAGACTGTATGATGCTAATTAAAAAAAAAAAAACACAGAAAGCAGATTGAGACTATCATACTGACTTTTTAAAAAGATGCACTTAACAGCTAATGACTGTATAAAGACACAGAAAATAATCTATGACTGATAAAAATCAAACAGCAACAAGTTATATTTCAAAGTTTATTTTTTTAAAGTTACTTGGAATTCAAATTGGACTTGTTCCATACCAATAACACTTTCAAATGGTAACCGGCAGACCACAAATGTCAAATGTACTGGTAACATGTATAAAACCTTAACAGTGGCAATAAGTTTGGGGAAAAATAAGGGGCCAGGTAACCACATTCCTACTTCCCACTATAGAAATGACAGAAGCAGCATCTCTAATCCAAAAAGGCCCAAACTCCAGTGTGTATAAAAAATCACCTGAGGTTTTGCTTTTGGAAATATGTAAAACTAGATATGAAAATCCTTCCCATTAGAAATACCCAGCTATAGCAAGTAAAACAGAACAAGTACTCTTTTAAATGTACTGCTGGACTTGGGAAGAAAGAAATCCACAGGAGGCAAAAACAGAGAGAAAATAGTAATTTGCTAAAAAAATAAAATCTGTTGAATGCATTTACTGAAGGAAATCAGAGTGGTAAACAAGAGCTAAAGTCATGACTTCAGCTTAAACTTGGAAACTTTAATTGGCCACCTGATGCGAAGAACTGACTCATTTGAAAAGAGCCTGATGTTGGGAAAGATTGAAGGCTGGAGAAGGGGACGACAGGGCATCACTGACTCAATGGACAGGAGCCTGAGTAAACTCCAGGAGCTGGCGATGAACAGGGAAGCCTGGCATGCTGCAGTTCATGGGGTCGCAGAGTCTGACAGGACTGAGCAACTGAACTGAACTGAACTGACAGTGAAAGCTGGAATTGAGATCACCACAAAAAAAGCAACAATGACCCCAAAATCACACCTCTCAGTGCATGGAGGTAAGGAAGGGGGTGTCTGTCCACTGACACAGAGAACAAATTTTTTTAAAAAGTGCTTGAATCACTGGAACGGGATTCCTTGAAAATTCAAATTCATAATTACAGCCTATTTTCTCAGTTGAGTATAAATTTACACTGCAAGGACCAGGAAACTCAGGCCAAGAAATGAATTCAAGCTATTTCTGCATTGGTAATCAAGGCACCCGTCAGAAAGAGAAGCCAATTTTCTACAGAGAAATACACTTTCAATCCATGCCCCAGGAGATTCCTAAATACAGCACCGGCCAAACATGAAATTAAAACGAAATTATCAAACCAAAAGGAAACAAACTACAAGAACAGCAAAAATTTAAAACAACAGGATGAAATCTGCGGGAAGTTCAAATTTTGGAATTAATGGATACATAAAAGTAGGCTTTAAGTTAAGTATGCTTTAAAAGTTTACAGGACTAAAGGAAAGTATTAACTACATGGGCCAGAAATAAGAGGCTAACAAAAATGACTTGAAAGATACAGGGAAAAGAACTTAATAGAATTTCTGGAAATAATATAATTCTTGAAATTAAAAACCTAATTGGAGCACACACAGAGACAGAATTAGTAAACCAAATGATAGATCTAAAATAGCAAAAAGAGACAGATACAGAAGATATGAGAGATTGAGACATTTAAAAATCATCTTATCTCATAAGGATATCTCATGAAAGAGAAAGGAACATACACCTAATTACAATTTCAAAAGAAAAAAATAAAAATCCAACCGTGGTGAAATATTATGTCAAATAAACTGAATATATATTTATTGAGTTAATTGGTAGTTCAGATTAATTTAAAAAAGATGGAAAAAAAAGACAAAATAGTCTACCTAATAAACTATTTTTCTCACTTGAAGCCTTCTATTTATTTTTAAGTATGAATTTCTACCTTACAAAAGAATATATCCTTCAAATACATCAGTCATGAAACCTAGCACCTATCCATTTGAGAACACCATTTCCACCTATAATAATCAGGATCTATCCATTAAATAAAAGCATGCAACAGCCAACTGCATCTTTTAAATTTTAAATTGTTTAGATCTGAATTAAGTAAACAAATTACTGGAATACATGAATGCATCGGAGTGCTGGATTTATATCTTTCACTAAAATCAGTGATATTAAAACATATATTTGCTTTTACCTGACACAAAATTACAAACTTAAATATATTTATAAGACAGACTAATTTAGCTTCATGAAATCTATAAATGTTACTTTCACAAAGCACTCCTAAAAATATTAGAAACATCTTTTTCTGTTACCATATTATATAAAAAATTTTCTACTATTATTCCTCCTTTCACTAAAAATCCATCTATTAATACAGGAGAACGACCAATATGAATACCACTTTTTTCACATTTTTCCTCTGTTCCAAAATCCTTCTGACTGCATCTCACTTGTTTCAATTACTGCTGGGTTTTTACCGCGATCATACTTCGGTGATCTCAGAGGATAAACTGAAAAGATGGGCTGAAAAGAAGACAGGACAACCCCTAAGGACACAGTGTTAAAGCAGGCATGGAATGATAAGTGCCTGAACTAAAGTAATTTAATGAGAATGGACAGAAATGGCTAAAACTCTACATTATTCCATGTTTCCGTTTGTGGTTGTCCAGAGCCCAAATTAACAAGATCCAAGATTTTATTTGCTAACACAATTATTTTCAGGAATAAATAGCTATGTTTTCTGCTGCACGGTCAATCCAGGGGTGTTTAGGACAGTCCTCGAACAATAAAGGAAGGACCGTAAGGGAGCAGGGCCATTCCTCTCCAATAAAACTGGACCTGAGTTCACACAGGCTGCCAAGTATGAAGACAGCATATCCTCAAATAAGTTATGAAAGAGCTTGGCCAGATGGACAGGAAAAAGAAATGTAAGAGCAGATTGTGGAAAAAAGGAGACCAATTCAGAGAATAAGGCAGGGAGAATGTAGCTATGGGGCCAAAGACAAGACCAAACAGAGACAAGCATCGCAGTGGCTAGAAGCCCAGACTGCTGACAATAACTGACCCTGATCTCGCCAGTACTGATGAATGTTATTTTCAGGTACCACATTCTGGTGGGACCGCTTGTGGTTTCCCATGATAATCTCACACAGGTCTGAAAGGGCTAAAGTAAGGAAAATGGACAGTGAGCTTCTGTCACCTTTGGCCAGTGATATATCCTCCTCCCAAAGGCTGGAAAGGGACCTTCCTGTGAGTCAGATGGAATCTGAATCCATTAAACGGCAAACAAAAACATATAAAGGCAATAAAGCACAGTGGTTCTGGGTATGTTCCGTGAGGTTGGATCCCAGCTCCATCATTTATTACAGAAATACACACAATACATTCAGCAGCCTGTATGACACTGAGTGAGTTCTTTACCCTTTTACAGTTTCCTCATCTGTAAAATGGAGATAATAAATGAGGTAAACTCATTACAGTCGTGAGGACTTTTGTTTTCCACTGTCTCAACTCAGTGAAGGAACTCTCAAAATTTGGATAGAATGAGAAAATATTGAGAAATCTCTATGAATCTGCTTTAAATGGAATATACTAGGTAAATTTAGTAGGAAAAAAAAACCCAACACAAAACAAACAGTAATTCTAGTTTCTTTAAGAAAGCATTTAAAACCAAGTAGGAGCTTTATAGGTGTCTAGTTCAGTTCAGTTAGTTCAGTCGCTCAGTTGTGTCCGACTCTTTGTGACCCCATGGACTGCAGCAAGCCAGGCTGCAGTTAAACGGCACTTATACAAAGCAAATAATCATCAGGTAAAATTTTAAAAATCTTTTAAAAGTATCTGTTTTGGAAATACTAATTTACATGAAGCTGTTATACAACAGTAGCAATGTGTAGTTAATCATACCAGTTAATTCCAAACCTGGTCTGATTACACTCATCTGTTACAACCTAAAACAACATTTAAGGACTTAGCTGAAAAGTTAGGGCAAGAGGAACAAAACAAGTATGTTATCTCAAATTGTGCAGGACAGAAACACACTGCCGTAATGACTATCCAATAATATCCTGGTTATTAGAACAGACGTCCTGCAAATCTAAGCAAATGAAATAGCCCCAAAAGCATGATTAAAAGAAAAAAAGCTTGTTTGGCATTTGCAGTGTACTCTGAGTAGTCAGCAATAATGAAAGGGCAGAGAATTAAGAAGCCTGAGGTCATAACCAGATGTACTATGATTGATTGATTGCTGTCTGGCCAGTGAGATCTAGAGGAGCTGAGATGCTTCACACAAAAGTTGGAAAGCAGCAGCAAAGAATCCAATCAAGTGGGTGTACTAGCTAGCAGCTAAGACAAATGGAATGGCAAATTGAAAAGGTAAGAGGCAGTTAACAGCCAGTGATACCAAACATAGGGAATAAGTTAGAGAGTAGATATGATCAAAGCCTTACTGTATAAATGCAGAGTACCTGAGCCTAGAAATCTTATACTCCCAAATAGCCTAAGGGCAAGGCATCCCATTACACAAATTCTAAATACATTTGGTAGTGAACATGTGTGATTAACCAAGGAAAATTTTTCAAAGAATTAAAGAAGAGGATAAATTGTTGTAACAAGTATTAAAACATACTAAAAAGGTAGAGAATTTAGGAAAGTGTTTTTGTGGCACAGAAATCACCAAATCGATGGAATAAATTTAAAATATGATAAAGACAGCAGTTCACATACATATGGAAAAGCTTTAAAAATGCATACAGATCAGTAACCAGTGGTTACATAACAGCTAATAGGAAGAAGGTGAAAGGAAGAGACTCTCAGGTTTTCTTACTTTTTAATTAAAAAAAAATTATTAAAAACTCAAATAGAAAAGCAAAGCTGTGATAATAACTTTTAAAAGCACCACAACAATCTATATACAACATAAAGAACTGCATACTGCAGTTCTACATGAAGAAACTGAGGGTGCAATTAATCTACAATTTAAGCCAAGTTATCCAAACTACTGGCAGATTCTCAATCTCTGGAAGTTTTAAGTGGTACCACATCACACGCAGAGCCAAATAAAAGCATAAAGATCTTAGTTTCATGGTTTTCCATGGAAACATAAGAGAATGTCCCTAAGGTTTCTAATTGAAAAGGCACAGATTTATATGAAGAAATGGGCTTCCCCAGGGGCTTATGGTAAAGAATCTACCTGCCAATGCAGAAGACGTGGGTTTGATCGCTGGGTGGGGAAGATCTTCGTGAGTAGGGATTGGTAACCCACTTCAGTATTCTCACCTGGAAAATCCCATGGAGAGAGGGCTACAGTCCATGGGGTCACAAAGAGTTGGACACAACTGAACAACTTCAGTTAGTAATCTTGGCATTTCACAGTAAGCATATTAAATTATTACAAGGCAAAAAACAGCTCATGAAATTGACTGAAGGATTACATTTGTCGACACACTCATTTCAGATCAGGGTCTATCTCTTCAACAGTTTTGCAATGCTGATACCAGGCTCTTTCAATGTTACCAGCCAACTTTCACTCTAGTAAAAATTCCTAGTGTGATGTAGATGAAAACCAGTAACCTCTCTCATGTGTGTTAATAATATAAGAAGGGCTCAAAAAGGATAATCAGTCTTTGATGATTACAAAATATCCTACAACCTTCAAAAAGTACATTTGCTTATTACTTAGATGCTTGAACAAGGTGATTCGGATTTTTTTTCCCTCGAAGGGTTTTTTTTTTTGGGGGGGGCGGGGAATCTTTAGTAAAATACTAACTTATGCCAACAGAATATTTTTAGTATCCTACTACAGAAGGATATTCATTTTATGCAATTTTACAGTTTTCCTACCTGAAAATGTTCTGTTTCTGCTTCAATGCACAAACACAATGATGATGATGATACTACACCCAGCAATAAATGCTAAACAGCAATAAATGCTTACCAAGCACATACGACATGCGAGGCACTGTGCCAGAGCTTTGTTTGTAAACCTCACTTATTCCACAATGACCCTATGAAGTTGGCACTATTATTAAATCTATTTTATAAATGATATAACTGGCACTCAGATAAGTTAACAAATTTGAACCCAGGCGGTCTTGACTCCAAAAAGCCATGCTCTTCATCACCAAGTTACCCATAACCAGGAAATGTTACTCAAAAAAGATTCCCTGAAAACAAGTATTTATTAAGCAGACGCCATAAACATTTTCAATTGCCTGATGTAAAACTAAAGGTTCAGTTGTGAATTTCACATGTGGCTAGATTTCGTCTTTTTTTTTAATCCCTCCCACCCCTCTAAATTTCATTTTTGAGGAAAATATTAGAGAAAGCTAAAAAATGCAGCAGTTGCTTCATATAACAAATACTGAATGCCAGGCTCTGTGTAAGATGTCCTTTATAATGAGTTCTTGTGGGAAGACAGTCTAACATGAAAGAGAAATACAGGACTGGAAATAGAGATGCATGCTGTAAGAGTAAATGGGAGACTCTTCTTTAGAGACTAACAAAGTCAGGGAGGGATTCTCTGATGATACAATTGTGATCTGACATTATGTGTAAAACATATTTTTTCAACCAAGATTTTGAACCTTTAAGGTACAAACACACAAAAATAAAAAATATTTTTATTTCCTAATTCTATTGATTCCTCTGTGACAGCAATCAGAATCTATCATTTAAGTTAGTGTAAGAGCAGATGTAATACTAGTAGTTCAGATAAAATAGACTTTTTAGCATTCTGATGCTCAGTTAAAAAAAAGTCGATGCCACTGTTTCCATTCAAAAAATAACATCAACTCAAAATAACGGACTAATATCATAATATGCAATAAACCCATCTGTACAGGGCTCTCAACCCATGGAAAATATGGCAGAAATTAAGAGTGGAAACTAATAACTTGCTGTTGACACATCTAAGTATGTAAAAAGTGTATTTTACTAAACAATCCACCAACAACCACCACCACACATAGAAACTTTTTTCTAACTCATTAACTGTTCTAACCAGGTCATAGCAAGCAGCTTTTTCCACTACATGATGATCCGGGCTTTGGTTTACTTTGTCAATCAATAGGTACAGTCAACCACTAGGTTTTCACTAATTACAACTGAGCCAAAAACTGAGCAAGCAATAATTACCAAGAAAATTCTGAAAAAGACACCCCTAAAAGATATTAAAGCATATTTTATAAGGCCTCAAGAGTTAAAACCACGAAGAAATGACAAATGAATGAACAGATCAATGGGACACAGTACAAAGTCCAGAAAAAAGACTCATACAATTTCCAGAAACAGAAAAAACCTGAAATAAAAATGGACAGGTTACACTCAAAAAGAAATACAAGTAAGATAACATAAAATCCTTAACCTAACTCATGTAAACATAAATGAGACAGCACTTCTTATCAGAGGCAAAATGCTATCTGAGTTCAACCACTCTCTCATCAAGCCATTAAGAATCAGGTGCTCCAAGGATCCTCAGGCACTGCTGGTAGGAATGCAAAATGTACAACCTTTACATGAAGGGACTGTAATAATAGGTATCAAAGTTACTGGTGTATTTACTCTTTCGCCTAGCAAACACATCTCTAGGAATCTAAGCAAGACACCTGCAAACATACCAAATAATACATGAACAAGCTCATTCACTACAAAATTGTTTGTAACTGCAAAGATAGAACACATTCAAGTGTTTGGCAACAGAGGACTGGTTGAATAAACTATGGTACATACACACAACGGAACACTATATAGTCAAAAAAAAAAAAGGAAGATCTTATTGTATTAATAGAGAGCTCTGAGATATAAAAATGAAAAACAAAATAACAAAGTGAAAACTATTAGTATGCTAAATCTTGAGTAAAAGGAGGAAGACAAGAATATATGTTTGAATTAGCTGTTTGCATAACATCTGAAAGAATAAACAGAAATGTGCAAAAATAGTTACATGTAATCGGGGAGAAGTAACAGGGATGGGTAGGATTAAGACTTCTCAAGGTATGTACAGTTTAAAAAACAGCATTTTGATTCTGACCCGTGTAAACAAATATATTCCCTATTCAAAAAATTATAAGTTAACAATCACATTTGGAATAAAGATATAAAAAGAAATTGGTGACTTGGTTAATGTTGGGTCAAAAAACTTCATTGGACCATGGTGTAAGCCTTTCCTCTGAGTGATATTTAAAGGGAATAATTAAAATGACAACAATACTAATCACTGTATGAAAGAAACATCAGTATCACAAACATGATCACACTTGTCTGTATGCTCATATCAAATTTCAAAGCAATCTATTAAAACCAGAGGATGACTTTCCCTTTGGAAAACTCACTTTGCACTATGTGGTGAAAAGCATGCTGTTCGCCTGGCTGAACACAGCTGCATTTCATATGTCTATAAGAAGTCAGCAGGAAGAGTAAATGCTTGGGACAAGCAGTAAACACTTCTGCCCCTGTAGATAAAGGTTTTAATAACAGCCAGCTCAGTGCAGGTCAGGCTGGGATTATGCTAACACTGGCATGGTGGAGGTGGTAAACGGCAGCCTTCAATCCAGTGAAGGAATGAAAGAATGAGGAAAAGCCACTTCCAGTATCTGCTAGTCTCTTCTCCCAAAAAGAACTAAAGAGGACCTGGAAATGGTAAAGAATATGCCTTTAATGCAGGAGACCTGGGTTTGATCCCTGGGTGGGGAAGATCCCCTGCAGAAGGAGATGGCAATTCACTCAGAATTCCATGAACAGAGGAGCCTCGTGGGCTAAGGTCCATAGGGTCGCAAAAAGTCAGACATGACGGAGCAACTCAGGCACACACACACAGAATTCCATGGACAGAGGAGCCTGGTGGGCTACAGTCCATGGGGCTTCAGAGTCAGACACAACTGAGCAACTAACAGATACACACAACTCAGCAACTACTAACATACACACACACAAACACGCAGAATTCCATGGACAAAGGAGTCTGGCAGGCTCCATGGGGTCACAAAGAGTTGGACACGATGGAGTGACTAACACTCATACACACACACACACAACTGAGTGACTCACAAACACACATACAGAATTCCATGGAAAAATAGAGGAACCTGGTGGGCTATAGTCCACGGGGTGGCAAAGAGTGGGACATGACTGAGCAACTAACACACAAAGCACACAACTGAGTGACTCACACTCACTCACACACACACACACACACACACACACACACACACACACACACACACACACACCAGAGAGGAAAGAAAAGTCTACAGTTAGCACCTCATTAACATAAGTGAAAGTGGCTCATTTACAAAGTATTTTAGGGACTAATTAGGGAAATGAAAGGTAAGAAGAAAGGGCAAAAGTCTAGTAAAGGCTGTTCCAGCTGCCTAGGATCAGGGTCAGATAAGCCTGGCAATGACTTGGAAAGAATCAGAATCTAAGTCACGGCCACATCACTCAGAGAAATCTGAGTATGGACTACAGAACTGTGCCAAAAATTTAAGGGCTCCTGTTACAGGCGTATGTTTTAGTGTTTATTAGAAGAGACTGCTCTAAGTAGGATCTTTGTTCTTGTATCTAAGATCTATCTGGGTAAAAAATATTTATATGGGGGAGGGTTTAATCTGATAAAAAAAGGTATTTTTATCTCTGGCAACTTTTGAAGGCATATTCACAAAAACAAGCTGGTGAGTTTGGAAACAAGAACCTAATCCTGTGGCAACATAAGCAGACAACTTACTCAGACCCCTCTTCAAAGTTCAAGACCCATATAACCAACTAGACAACGCCTCCTGTACCCAATGTACCTCAAATTCAAGAGCCTCCACCCAAATTATGTTATTTCTTAGGTGTAATGTTACTGCACAATACCATCCAAGGCAAGACCTGATAACCCAGCACCTTAACCCTTCTCTGACGCTCCAGCTCTCCACTCACAGGACTTTAAACGCCTGCTGAATCTTCCATTGCTCCACTTCCACTCTTGGCGCTCTAGGGTTCCGGCCATTATCGTCTCTTCTCTGGAATATCTGATGAGAGAGTCTCCAGCCTGGACTTTCTTGTGACTTTTACAATCCATGTAGCTAGCAGGCTTTCTCTTTTATTAGCATAAATTGCTCATAATATTCCTTTATGAGTTTTAAAATATCTGCTATATTGGTAGGTATACACTCTTTTTTCATCAATAAACATCAATCAATACATACTATTTATGCCTTCTCTTTCATTTCTTAGATGATCTTGTCAGTTCAGCTCAGTCACTCAGTTGTGTCAGACTCTTTGCGACCCCATGGACTGAAGTATGCCAGGCCTCCCTGTCCATCACCAACTCCCGGAGCTTGCTCAAACTCATGTCCATCAAGTCAGTGATGCCATCCAACCATCTCACCCCGTCTTCCCCTTCTCCTCCTGCCTTCAATCTTTCCCAGCATCAGGGTCTTTTCTAAAGAGTCAGTTCTTTGCATCAGGTGGCCAAAGTATTGGATCTTGTCAGAAGCTTACCTTTTTCACATGTTTTCTCAAATAATCAGCTTTAGGTTTTCCTGATCAGTTGCCCTGCTTTCTTTTCACTTAATTCCTATCCCTCCTTTCTGTTTACATGTCTTCCAGTGCCTAAGACTGCATTCTGCTCTTTTTCTAATTCTTGGGGGTGAATGCTTATTTTTTGCTCTTGTTTTTTAATAAATAAATTAGCAATTATAAATTATGACTGCAAGTCCTGCTTTATCTATTCAGAGTTTTGATAATTTTTCATGGATAAGATTACTGTGTGGCTTTCACTGTGATTTCTGCTTTAACTAGCTGAGTAATAAAGTGGTTCTGAGCTTCCACAAGTATGGTACCTGGCTAAGATGGACCAGTTTTACCCTTTCTTCTTAAGAAACTGAAAAAAATAAAAAAATAAAAAAATAAAAAAAAAAGAAACTGAAAAAAATAAAATCTTAAACAATGGTTCTTAGACACTGAACATCAGATAGTAACTACAGTGATTCCTGTAAACAGAAAACCAAAACCCTACAGAGTTCTACAACTGTCTCAGCTTATAACCTAGGGATAATTTTCAGGCCTTAGTGCAGGGACCAGGAATCCAGAGGCAGTCTCATGGTCTCCCTGAGTTGAGAAGATGGAGCTGGGAACATGAGAAAACCAAGGCAACTAGAATTTATAGGAAAAGTACCCAAGAGAGAACTGCGGAGAGAGACAACTTCAGTAGAGAGTCCACCTAAATCTCAAGTTTTTCAGCTCAACACCGATCCCCAGTGTGCGAGACCCGAAAGGGAACCACCAGAAAGGAGGAGAGAGCAGCCCCCACAGCTCATTAAGGCCAGGAATAGTTCAAGTTCCTACTAGCAGAAAACCTCATAATTTAAGAGGCAATGGGTAAAAGCACTCACAAGGGTATTAACTTACTATTGGGGTAAATTAGCCCTAAGCTACAGGTTGCTCTGTTTCAATCTAACTCAGCTTGAAAACAAACCTCCATAGGATCTGATTGCAAAGTAACTTCACTGCACCACAGAACAAAGCTCAAGAACATTAGTAAGAACACAAAAATATCCTACACACTTGAGGCAAAATTCACAATGTCTAGAATCCAGTAAAAATGACTAAGCACATAAAGAGGTAGGAAATACAACCCGTAAAATGAGAAGGAAAATTGATAGAAAAGAGAGTAAAAAAAAAAAAAAAAAGAAGAAGAATTACTAGACAAGGATATTAGGATAACAACACTTTATTAGGATAGCAAAGGACAAAAAGCAAAAAACAAAAAAAAAGGAAAATAGTATAACTGAATTCCATATGTTAAAGAAAGCAAAGATTGAGCAACTTAACTATAAACAGGGAATATGAAAAAGACCTAAATCAAGCTTAAAAGATGAAAACTAAACTACCTGAGGTAAAATATACACTGGCAGATTAGAGACCATGGATGAAAAGATTAATGAACTCAAAAACAAATCATATATAAACTATGCAAAATGAAATAGAGAAAAAAAAACTGGAATAAAATGATCAGAGTATTAGTTGTGGGACAGCTTCAAGCAACCTAATAATAGGTAATCAGAAATTTTTTACAATGATGATCAAATTCTCCCCAAATGTGATGAAAACTGTAAATCCACAGATCCAAGACACCTTAACTCCCAGCACAAGAACCATGCAGAAAACATTAAAGCACATCATAATCAAATTGATCTGAGATCAAAGGCACATAAAGAAACCTCCAGTGGTGAGGGAAGTCTTCTAAATTAGGTTCTAGAGATAGCTGCACAACCATATAAATTTACTAGAACTCAGACTGTAATACAGTCCTGGGTAATTTTTATGTTTTGTTAGCTATACTGCAGCAAAGCTCAAACACTACTTCGAAAAATACTCTGAAAGAAATATTAAGAGATAATCTTAGTGACCTTGAGTTTGGCAAATATTTCTTAAATAAGAACCATGAGTAAAGAAACAAACTGCCTTGTATCCCTACAGGGAAATACTATGCTGCTAAGTCGCTTCAGTCGTGTCTGACTCTGTGCGACCCCACAGACGGCAGCCAACCAGGCTCCTCTGTCCCTGGGATTCTCCGGGCAAGAATACAAGAGTGGGTTGCCATTTCCTTCTCCAATGCATGCATGCATGCTAAGTCACTTCAGTCGTGTCCAACTCTGTGCGACCCCATGGACAGCAGCCCATCAGGCTCCTCTGTCCACAGGATTCTCTAGGCAAGAGTAGTGGAGTGGGTTGCCATTTCCTTCTCCAGTGAAATACTATACTCATCAATAAAAAGGAATACTGACACACTCAGCAACATGGGTAAACGTCACAATGATTAAGGTAAGTAAAAGAAGCTGGACAAAATAGTACACACTCTGTGATTTCAGTCATATAAAACTCTAGAAACGGCAAACTAATCTAAACTGACAGCAGTGGCTGCCTGGGGACTAGTTAGAAGTGAGAAAGGTGGGGGGCAAGAAAGATTACATGGGGGCACAAATAAACTTTTGAGGATTATGAGGATGTTCATTATTTTGATTGCTGTGATGGCTTCATGGGTATATACATATGTCAAAACTTAATCAAATCATACAAGTTAAATATTTACAGTTTCCAATATGTTAATTACACCCCCATAAACTGCTTTTTAAAAAGAAAGAAAAAAAAATCCTTAAAGATCATTTCCTCACTGTAACTTTTCTGCTATCCTCACCCCAAATCTGTATTCATACCACATGAGAGAACCTAGAATTTACTCCTAAAATAAAATCATACTATTGTTATGCTTACTTGTATGACTGTCTTCCCTGTTAAGGCTGTGAGCTCTTGGACTGTCTTATTTATATTTTTATACCCAGGACTTAATAGGGTAGTGCTTATACATAATAAATACACAACACATGTATGATTAGTTGAACTTCTATTTAGCTTTTTAAAACCAAATGCAGAATTTTGAGTAAATAGAATTAAAGGTATGAAAATAGGTACTCGATGGGAATCTCAACAAAAATCTACTTGAAGTTGTATTCAATGCTTCAATATAAACAGCCAGTTTGTAAATTTCTCCAGAAAAATTTAGTGTGCAGAGAGCAGAAATCAGAAGAAAAAAATAAAATATGACAGATACCAAGACTCAGTTAAAAATTAATGAAGACACAGTAATTTAACACTATGGACAGAAATCATTATCCATATTCCACATGGAATCACTGATTATGTTAGTCTGTACAAATGCCTGTTTACCTAGTACCATCAGAAATATACAGACAGACCTCTAATTCACCGGTCCTGAGATAAGGACAGTGTGGTTAAGGGAAGAGATAGCTTTAAGAGGGTCAATAGCTCTTAAGCGGATGGTTTTTATGTGCCAATTCCAACAATGAGCTGAAAATAGCAGAACGGGATTCCAACTGTTAAAGGTACTTTGAAAAACTTCTCTCCACAGAATGCTATTTATGTCCAACAGTCACCCTTTTTTTCCTGATTACATCAGAGAAATAACTACGGTTGATCTCTTTTTGGTTTCTATTACATCTCGGTGTGGGTGGAAGGGCAGCAATTCAGAATACTGGAGGTGGGGCTGCTGATCCGTCCTAACAAGAGCTGGTTTTCAGCTCAGGGACAGGCCGCTGCTTTAAAGCAAAAGAGGCAGAAGAACCCTCCCTGGATCGTCAGGAATAGATGGAATCAGAAAGTCTGAGTTCCCTGTACTCATGCAACAATCTGCACTCATTCTAATAAGAGAATTTCACAGTTCTAGAAAATTAAGAGTAATATAGTCATAACAAAGTCAACTGGTATTATAAAAAAAAACTTAGAAGTGTTTGTAAAGCTTTCTATCTATATCAATTTTGATTCCATACCCACACATTGTAATAACAAATTATGGAAAACCACTACAGTCATTAACTGTAGTAGCCAAAAACCATATTATGTGAGTTTCCTATAAACACACGACATGTGA
Source organism: Ovis aries (assembly GCF_016772045.2). Lineage (NCBI taxonomy): Eukaryota > Metazoa > Chordata > Mammalia > Artiodactyla > Bovidae > Ovis > Ovis aries. The sequence continues at coordinate 84,796,670 of NC_056056.1, read as the reverse complement.
AGAAAACCACAATTTGCCTTCAAGAGGTAAACATGAATTTACTTATAGTGAAAATGACATTTAAAGGATTATTTTTTAAAAGACTTTGACTTGGTAAATATCATAAACTAGTACTTTTAATAATATAAAATACAAAAACATTTTCCTAACTCTTGAAAATCTCTCTGGCTTCTCAAAAGTAAAACTTTCTTATTCTAGCAATTAAAATGTATGGAACAGTCATTTAAAATACATAAAAGGCTATGTGTAATATTAAAATTAAAGATATATATATAATTAAATGACACTGCTGTCCTAACACTGCTTTTCTGTATTATTTTTTCATTCAAATGAAATACAACCATACCATCTAATCCACAAAGGCATTAAGTAAATCTTTTAGAAATAATAAAATGTGTTTAAAAGAACGGAAGATTTTAAAGTCATTACACTATTTTACTAAAATGCAACATAAATGAACAGAACCTAACAAACGTCCTCTTTAAAACAATAATTAAAATTTGTCAAAGCAAAATCATCTCCTCAAACTTTATGTGTTACCAACCAGTTGTCTGTACTAAAAGATAATCTTGATATGACTTCTGCAGAATGTTAGGTTTTGAGTAACGCTGCAACTTGATGAACCAGTCAGAATGAATAACTTGATAAAGCTAACTCTGAAGTAGTTGAATTTAATGGTTCTTTCAATAAAATGACATTTTAATGCAAAAAAGAAACCCCACAATAATTAAACAGCATTCCCCCTCTCCTTAAATTTTATTTATTTAGGCCACACCTCACAACTTGCAGGATCTGAGTTCCTGGACCGTGGATGGAACCCCTGTGCCCTGCAGTGGAAATGCAGAGTACTATCCATTGGATCACCAGGGAGTCCCCTAAAATGTAACTTTTTAAAGCAAGATATACTCCATATAATTTTATGCCTTAGATTGAGGGTGGATTTCCTAAAAGGACTAGGAAACAAACTGACAGCAGTATCTGAGAAGTCTTCTTGACCTCCATTTTTAGCTCGAGTTGCTGTTTGAGATCAAGTTTAAAAGACGAGTACAGAGAAATGTTAAGTTTGACTCCCTTGCTGTTCAGCTGCTGAGTTGTGTCCGACTCTCTGCGACCCCATGGGCTGCAGCATGCTAGTCTTTCCAGTCCTTCACTACCTTCTGGAGTTTGCTCAAACTCCTGTCCATTCTGTTGACAGTACCATCCAATCATCTCACCCTCTGCTGCCCCGTTCCCCTGCCTTCAATCTTTCCCAGAATTAGAGTCTTTTCTAATGACTCGGTTCTTCGCATCAAGTGGCCAAAGTATTGACTGAGCTTCTGCATCAGTCCTTCCAATAAAAATTCAGGGTTGATTTCCTTTAGGATTGACTAGTTTGATCTCCCTGCTGTCCAAGGGGCTCTTAAGTGTCTTCTCCAGCATCACAACTTGAAAACATCAATTCTTCGGCACTCAGCTGTCTTTATGGCCCAACTCTGACATCTGTACATGACTACTGGAAAAACTTTAAACTTTGGCTATACTGATTTTGGAGAAGGCAATGGCACCCCACTCCAGTACTCTTGCCTGGAAACCCCATGGATGGAGGAGCCTGGTAGGCTGCAGTCCACGGGGTCACTAACAGTTGGACACGATTGAGCGATTTCACTTTCACTTTTTACTTTCACGCACTGGAGAAGGAAATGGCAACCCACTCCAGTGTTCGTGCCTGGAGAATCCCAGGGACGGTGGACCTGGTGGGATGCCGTCTCTGGGGCCGCACAGAGTCGGACACGACTGAAGTGACTTAGTAGTAGTAGTAGTATACTGATCTCACTTTGACTCACTCACTTCTGGTATAAATTCAGGTGTCCTGATTACATTTTCCCTACTTATTTAAAGTATACTGTAAAATTGTGATGCATGTTCCAGACTGACTGCAGGAATTTATATTCCCTTTCTAACTAGTGTCTTCATTTCACTACACAAGAATGAAGAAAGAGAATAATTTCAGTGTCTAGTTCAGTTACTAATTATTTATTGGGAGCCAAATACCTGCTGGAGAAGGCAATGGCACCCCACTCCAGTACTCTTGCCTGGAAAATCCTATGGATGGAGGAGCCTGGTAGGCTGCAGTCCATGGGGTTGCAAAGAGTTGGACATGACTGAGCGAGTTCACTTCACTCACTTCATACTTTATCACTGGAGAAGGAAATGGCAACCCACTCCAGTGTTCTTGCCTAGAGAATCCCACGGACAGAGGGGCCTGGTGGGCCGTGGTCCATGGGGTCGCAGAGAGTTGGACATGACTGAGGTGATTGAGCACGCATGGTGCTGGGTGTTAGGACACAAAGCTTCTGCTGGCATATGCCCAATGCCTTTGTTAAATGGTAAAACTATGACGTGAAAATTCTGAAAGTCTATTTCCCTGAATGACCGAGTAAGACTGGTGAGACAGTGGATGAAGCCAGTGAGCTTGTATCTGTCAAGGCCTCATCATTCATTTAGTCCTGGTATGTCAAGTATCTGTTCTATACATGGGCAGAAAGTCTTCCTGAGCTTAAAAAAAAAAAATTCTAAGGGAAAGAACAGCTGGGACTACTACTGAAAAACCTTAAGGTCTGCAGACAGGGGGATGTAATGCCTTCAGATTCCAAGAATATTGGTCACCACATTCACCTGGTAGTTCAAGAGGGAGGTTTAAATGCCTGACAGCAATGAATGCATTAAGGCACTTTAGAGTTCACAAAGTTGTTTCTCATTATTTTGCTGTAACTCTCCTGACCTCACAATTTTATACAGAAAGGAACTGAGAGAGGGTAAATCAGGCCTTGAGCATTTCACAAAGCATGTTCTGTGATATTAGGCAAAAAAAAAAAAAGTTTAGATTTATGATCTATTAGTTTAGGACAATAACTGATCCAAGTTAAAAGTACATCTATTATAAGACTTTTCAGAGTCTTCAGTACGCTAATATATAATGTGAACTTCCATGTGGAGGAAGGAAATAGCAGCGTTTCCCAAAATCATTTGATCACAAAATGGTTAGTCCTTTAAGTAAGGATCTAATGCTCCAGAAAACAAATCTGGGGAAACCTTACTAATGTACCAAACAAGATACAAAGGATCATGTCAGGGGAGAACATACTTCCAGAGGGACCTGGAAAAAATGACAACATGGTTGAAGAAGAGAAATGTCCACAATTCCTGCAGCTATACACTGAACAGCTAACTGTAGCAATTAATGTTTTCCTCCAAAATACTTACTGAGCTTCTACTTGTTCCAGGGACTGTGCAAAAAGTTGGAGGTATAACAAAATATAGGACACAGAAGTTCCCTGATCCCACAAAGCTTACATTCCAGTTGTGGGAAACAAACAAACAGGCAACAGACTGAGCAGTGCTATGTAGGAGGAGAAGAAAGCAAACAAAACCTGGAAGATGTGACACAGAGTATGACTGAGACAGGCTAAGACAGGCTAATACTAAAATAAAAACAAACAAGAAAACCCTGAAAGTACTAAGAAGGGCTTTCCTAAACTGAGCCCCGAATGTACGCTCAAATTTACATAGTAACAGGAACAAATGTACCCTCAAATTTACATAGTAACAGGAACAAATACTATTACAAAAATAGTTAACATTTATGGAGTACTTAGTAAGTAAAAGGTAATATACTAAGATCGAAAGGCTTTATTTAAACCTCACAATAACCTATTTTATTATTTTCATCTAACAAATGAAACCAAGGTACAGAGAAGATAAACTGTTGAAGGTCACAAAGCTAAAAAACTAGGAGAGCTTAAGTTCAAATCCAGCTTCCCAGTTCAAGAGACTAACTTTATAACTATTTGGCCATCTGACCAAGCAGTATCTACTTAACTGATGTTACTGTCCTGCAATTCAGTTGCTAAGTCATGTCCGACTCTGTGTGACCCCATGGACTACAGCACACCAGGCTCCTCTGTCTTCCACTATCTTCTGGAGCTTGCTCAAACTCATGTCCATTGAGTCAGTGATGCCATCCAACCATCTCATCCTCTGTCACCTCCTTCTCCTCTTGCCCTCAATCCTTCTCAGCATCAGGGTCTTTTCCAATGACTCGACTCTTCACATCAGGTGGCCCAAGTAGTGGACCTTCAGCTTCAGCATCAGTCCTTCCAATGAATACTCAGGGTTGATTTCCTTTAGGACTGTCTGGCTTCATCTCCTTGCGGTCCAAGGTATACCAGATACTGGTATTGGTGACCAAAAAAGGCACAATCACAAAATCTGTGAAGCCAAACACTAACAGTCAAAAATGGGTCAGAGCCAGTAACTACAACGATTGAGATTACAACTGCAAGAATCCACTTTGCCGTTACGTGGAACAGCAAACACGGTAGACGCTCAGGTGTCAGGAACAGGGACTAAAGAGAAGACAGTACAATCAGAAAGTCGTCAAAAAGGCAAGATCAGGTGGAGTCAGGCACACTGCGCCACCAGGCAAAGAAGTCTGCTCACAACAGTCTTTTCGAGAGTTCTTGGAGTAAGAGGTCCAACCTTCACCACACACATGCTGACTAAGTAGCTCTAGGGGAAGTATAGCTTTGGATCACTCTGCCACTCATGGGGACTTTAATCTCCTGCTTCCTACAGAACATGTACAAGATTTTGACACAGTCCCAAAGCACATCACTCCTTTCCCCCGTATCAGTTTCTGCATCTTCGCATTAATGACACGCACAGTTATTTTCCCATCACAGTTTCCCCAAAGTGACCCCAGAAGAAGCGTAGCTCAAGGAGTATCTGCAAGCCAAACAACATGACCACGGCCAGCATTAAAATGTCCTGGCACAGTTAAATATGATTTTGTTCCCTCTGCCTTGATACTTTTACAATAAGCAACATGCTGTTATCTTCATAGAAAACAGCCAAGTCTAGAAGCTAGAAACGTATCCCTTAACCTTTCCATCGAAAGCCAAAAGCAAGAAGCAAAGAGAAGCACTGAATGCTTCTTCTCTAAACACTAGTGGTGCCCAGAGGCAGGAAGAAAAATTCCTGCCCTGAATGTTCATATCTTACTGTCAAATCCCTATGCAAAGGAACTTCAGAATTTGACATTAAAATCTTCTATTAAATAGTTTTTAGATATCATTCTGTGGGAAATGGGAGGCAAATAGTAATTTCAAAATTACAATATCTTCAGGAAAACTTTTCAGAAGAATACGTGTTCTTAAGAATAAGTGTCGGTAATGCTTCTGGGAAAATGCCTCCTTATCCCACCTCCACTGCCACCTGCCTGCAGATCTCTATTTCCCACTCTGCCTCCTGTGCCTCAACTCAAGAGTATGTACCAATCTGATACTTTGAAAGTTGTATGAAAACCAAATATTATGTCAACGGTAATTCATTACATAAACAGTAGTTCATTTATTCAAAATAAAACCACCAAATCCATAAAGAATCCTAACTACTCTCACTTACAATTTCGGGAAGAACTATGAACTTCCAGAGTTTATTAGCAACTTTGAGCCGGGGGCAACAGCCCACAACTTGGGTGTGGTTCATAGACAGGTTCGCTTTTCTGTGAAACGACAGCCTGCACTTGCAAAGTCCAAACTCCTTCTAGGAAGTAAGGTGCTTTTTTAAAAGAAAAGGTTCTTAGACAGTTCCAAATGTATGGCTAAAAACATAATGCCTATCTGCATAAGCACCAGAACTGATGATTAAAGTTGTCTTCAGATTTCCTATGTGAATTGATCTGACTCTGCTTAAGCAACAGGAGAAATTGAACATGCTCCAAACTAAATAAGTGGGAATTTTCAGTGGACAAAAAGACCTCTTCCCTTTGCATCTACTGGTAGACAAGTAATAAACAGAACCTAGCTTCAGCTTAATTATGATTTAGCTGAAACACGTTTAGAGGACTGAATGCCCTTTAAGACTGAGTGGGGAAAAAAGGAGACAGCCAATAAAAAGAAGAAAGAAAAATGGAATTAAGGTGAAAATAAGCCAATTTTGTATATTATTCAAAGAGGAATAAACAAACTAAGCCAAGTTTTCATAATTTCTAATGGCCTTTATGGCTCTCCAATCCTTATAAATTAACAAAATTAGGCATTAATAGTCACCTTTGGTGTCCCTAAGCAGCAGTTAATGTAAAAATAAAATTACAAATTATATAAAATATATAAATTTGGGAAAATAAATTCCATCTCTATCTTGTTTCTTATTTTAAGACTCAAATTTAAGTCAGATGGTTAACTCACTGATTTGTACACTTTTAATGGGTGAGTTTTATGGTATATGAATTTTATCTCAATAAACTTGTTAAAAAAAACTTAAGTCAAATGCTGGGGTTGGGAGAAAGAGCGGGGGGATGGCAGTGTCTGAAAAAAAAAGCTCCAGAATAACTAAGCTTTTCTATATAAGCTGACCAATGAAACCAAAAGCTAAACAGGCTCTGGTGAAACGGAATAGATTTGATGCTTCTGGCCCGTTAAATAAAGAAATCCCTTCAAATGATTGGGTTCCTGACTTGATCAGCAGCCAGCTAACCCGCCTTTGCTAACTGCAGTTCTGACCCACTCCTTTCCCCTCTGTGCAAGGAACATATTTGAAGAGGGTGAGAACCACATGCTTCTACCAGAAGGAAAAAATATTCTGGCAACAGTGGTGGAAGGTTTGGGGCGGAGAAGGGGGAGCTGTCCATGTTTTATGCCAGTACATTTTCAAAAGCATAAACTACTTTCCTCACAAGCTCAGTCTTAACTAACCAGAAGATAACATACTCTCTCCTTTAGTAAGTATTCAGTTCCATGCATAGTTGCCTTTTTAAGGAAATCTACTCATTTCTTACCACTGTCCCTTCTCATGACCAGGGAGATACACTGGGGGCTTTTCTCATCTCACCGAATCACTTCCAATCCTCCTTCCTTGGCAAAAAAAAAAAAACCCCACAAAAACATTATTTTTAAAAAAGTAGAAACCAACACAACAGATGCATAGCTTTGTGCTTCCTTCCACACACCTCCTTTTGGCAGTGTAGCTGAGTGCACGGACTCCACAGGCAGACGGGGTTCAGTTGCTGCTGGCTGGGAACCCTCGAGCAAATCACCAAAGCTCTCTGTGCCCCTCTATCTCATCTGTAAACTAGAGATGGAGATCCTACATCATAGCATAGATTGAGATTAAAACAGACTATTAGGGGCCAAAGCTTACAGAAAAATGCTCAGCATATGATATATAATAACAATTATTACTTCAAAAATGCAAGTGAGCAACTTAAAGTATGAGGATAGTTTGGTTTGAAAACTTGTGAAACAGAGTTGTGGCAATTCCTAAAAAACTGTAAAGATCTACTAAAATTGAACACGGACACAAATGGATGGCAGATGGAGGGAGTAAGCCAGGTTTCATACTGTTAGAGAAGGCTACAGATATGCAGTGGCGAAGTCTAGAATGAACCATGGGGGACTGGATTCAAAGACATCAGTATACTACCACATTTGGCTTAAACGAATAGTTATATAGATACAAAAAAACCTACATGAACCAGTAACAATATGTATTTATATATAACATATAGATTATAAAATAAATACCTTATATATTAACAACATATTTTATATACTAATATACTATATGTTTATTAGATTTATGTTAGTATTTTATACATTAACAATATATATTATGTACATATATATCTCCTAGATTTATTTATATACATGTGTATACATACATATATAAACATATATCTCCTAGATCCATCTAGAAGGGGGCCTAGAGGAAGTGACGTACCAGTAAGAACAAGTACTCCCATAACCCAAATCTTGGTTTCTCACAGTACTCTTCAATATAAGTAATCTGGGGTCCTTGAAGAAATGCCTGATCATAAGGCTGGGGCAGGGAATATACATGATGAGCCTGAAGCATTTTATACTGCCAGGAGTAAGAAAGTAATAAAAACAAAATGATAGGGATATATCAAAGGGACACAAGAGACAACCTCAAAGAGCTCCCAATGACTATGCTGGAACAACTTGAGCAATCTGAGTATTGGATTATAGTCCACAATATAAAATATGTACTGATAAATCTATTCTGATATATAAAATAACTGAGGGGCAAAGATACAAATCTCCATTAGGAAAAGCTCCAAGTAATTTACGTAGCTACTCCCTCTCTCACAAAGATGAGGCTTAACTAGTCACGTCTAAGTGTGGGGCTGTGTTTAATGATTTGCTTTCAGAGAGCACGACATGGAAAGGTGGGAACAGTGACTTACAATGAAGAAACCTGGAAAACATCACGGCCAGGTGATCAAGGTTAACATCACCAGTGATAAGTCAAATTAATAGCATGGATACTTCACTCTCCCCAATAATTCATACTCCAGTCTAACCATGAGAAAATCATGAGATATAACTAAATAGAGACACACACTATAAAATACCTGATTAGCACTCCTCAAAACTGTAAAGGTCGTCACAAACAAAGTCTGGGAAACACAATGACAAAATGTAAGGTGGCATCCTGAATGGGAGCCTGGTACAGAAGAGAAGTCAGGGGAAAGCCAGTGAAATCCAAATAAAAGATAACGTTCAGTTAACAGTGATGAACCAAAGTTGGTTCTTATAGTTGTGGCAAATGTACCATGGTCGTGTGAGATGTTAACAAAAGGGGAAAATGGGTGAGGAGTTTACAAAAACTCTCTACTATTTTTGTAACTTTTTATAAATTTAAAAATATTCTAAAATAAGCTTAAAAAAAAATCTCAAGCCAAAGAATTAAAAGAGAAACTAAATTTTTAAAATGGTATGAGTGTAAAAAGATCAGTTTAAGCCTTGTCCAGATAAACAAAAAGGTATTTATCTCCTAAAACAGCTGATCATATCGGGTAAATGAATAACTTTTACAAACAATGCTGCTAAAAAAATACTAGACCCTTTTGAGGCCATATAAAATAAGTTTGGTTTCCAGAGTTTTCTAAAACCCACCAAAATAAGTAAAATTATATTTTTAGAATACTTTGTCTAAAGTTTTATAAAACACAGATTTAAATTTCATACCTTTTATATGATCACTTATTATAAAACAATACAGTTTACGGTATTATAGAAATGTTCTTTAAAATTTAATCCAAATACTATAACATGATAGAAACAGCCAAGGAAATCTCAATACAAACCTACTGTAAAAATAGCAACTCTGCCCAGTAATTAACAGTAACCTTCAATTTTGGTTTTTTGAAAGAAAAAAGTCTGTCAAGCCTCATGTAACCACAGTTTACTTTAGGAAAAAAAACAACAAGAAAACCTCAGCATTCCAAATGAAAACATCATATGCGATTAGCAGACTCCAGTGGTGAAACAGATGAACATCAAAGCACTGACTAGAAACATGAGACCCCCCCAAAGAAAAATGCCAACATAATGATGAAATAAAAACGACAATGACTGACTGACCTATGACTGCTCAAGCTGAACAGCATACAAAAAGTAAACGCAGCTCTGCGTGTGGCCCGTTTCTGCCAAAGTCTCTATTTTATAGTCTCTATCCAACCCTCTTTGAAGGTTCGGGGTTTGAGGTTTCATTAAAGGGAGAAAAGGTGGAGGAATGGGGATGGGGACAGACACAGCAGGAAAGAGAGAAAGGAAAGAAGAACAAGTTTCCATAGAGCGCCTGTCCACCTGAGTTTCCTAGCACTGGCACCTCGACGTTCACCTCTCACTGACTCCATCACCTTAAGGCTGTTGTGGTGGGAGAGCAGTGTGAAGCCTCCTGTGCAGGGACACTGGGAGATCACAAGTCACCAACTCCTGAGGTTACTGGAAGGAAAACAGGAATCCAAAACAGGATTTCAAGGATGCACAGGTGTTGAAAGAAAACTCTGATTACAACAATGGTGGGTCATATCTCACTATCTTTCCGTTAGTCTTTGCTGTTTCGACTAGAACACATTCAGTAACTTGTAACACCAGCCTTCCCCTAAATACCATAGCCTGCACGTACACGTATGTTACGGCACAGGTCTTTCATGGCGTATTCCACTCACTCAAATGTGACACCGCAAAGAAAGACTGAGACCGTGAGTCTTGAGTCCTTTGAACATTTTTAAAAGTGAGGAGGAAGTTAGAAGAGAGCTCTTCTTTATTTGAAACCTCTAAGCAAAACATGTCCCTTCTCTTGGCTCCCATAAGAAATCTGAAGAAATCTCATTGTCACATTCACTTTTTCTTTCTTTACCACATTTCCCCTCTGGTGCCTTCAGTTCTGCTAGTCTGCCACTGAGGGGGAAGGCGAAGGAGAGGAGACAACATATTTCCACTTAAATTGATTACCTCAATCGATCTGTCCAAACTCCAACTATACAGCTTGCTTTATTCAAGTTTCCCATCTCTTCAGGCCACCTATGCCCCAAACTTCCCATGTCATTAATCTAATCCACATTATTATCATTCATTCTTGGACTGTTCGCACAGAACCATACCTCGGACTTAGTGACTACTCCATAAATGCTATTTGCTATTATTATAATTACTGCTGTCATTAATATCCAATATTCTCCATTATTCTCATTTGATGCAATTTGACCTATTTCCTGCATGATCCCTTCTTGCTTATCCCCCACCCTCAATCTGGTCTTCATTTTCCAATATTCATTTCAACTGCAGTGTTGTTCCACTTCACCTATTAAATCTAAAGCACATTTTAGAGACCAACTTTCATTCTGTTTCTTCTAGAAAGTTACAATTGTTTTCTGATCTTCTGTAAGTCTATCAAGAATCACATAATTCAATACATAATAAAAAAAATGCTCCATGTTAATGCTGGAATTAAATTACATAGTACATCCATACCCTGGAGTAGGAAATGGTAAACCACTCCAGTACTCTTGCCTGGAAAATGCCATGGACAGAGGGGCCAGGCAGGCTACAGTCCATGGGGTCACAAAGAGTTTGACACAACTGAGCGTGTACCCACACACACGCCCATATCGACCCTGCCACCTCCCTGAGAAGAGGGCTCACATCTTCCGCATCAGCCGTGGTACAGTGTTCAGCAGAGATGCTCAGTAAGTACCCCTGGGGAACACACTCAGAGAAGGATATAAATGATATGGCACTAGGAGGAAGTAACAGGATCAAACTCTTCAACAAAGACTACAAAATATGTCACCATCTTCTCTTATTTTCTGAATCACTTGTAAACAAGATATTTTGCCAACCGCTCTAAACACTCCAGAAAACAACTCTACAGACAGCAAGTACATTCTCCTAACTGGATTCAATGAACTCCCAGTCCTTACTTCCCCTAGTTGTATGCTATGTGTGCAGTGCATGCTAGGTCGCTTCAGTCGTGTCTGACTCTTTGCAGCACTATGGACTGCAGCCCACCAGGCTCCTCTGTCCACAGGATTCTCTAGGCAAGAATACTGGAGAGGGTTGCTGTGCCCTCCTCCAGGGGATCCTCCCGACCCAGGGAATCGAACCTGTCTCTCTTATGTCTCCTGCACTGGCAGGCAGGTTCTTTACCATTAGTGCCACCTGGGAAACCCAATTCTATGCTATATCTGACTCCAAAGTACTGGATACCACTCTTTAATAACCTCAAACTACTCCTGTGTGAACACAGACAATTACAGGGGGAAGACCACGTAAAGACACCAGGAGAAGACAGTCATTTACATAAGACAAGGAGAAAGGCCTTAGAAGAAACTAACTCTGCTAAAAATCCTTGATCTCAGAACTTCTAGCCTCCAGAGCTAGTAGGAACTCCGAGAAAATAAATTTCTGTTGTTTAAGCCACATAGTCTATGATACTCTATTTTGACATCCCTAGTAAGCTAATACAAGAACCCCAAAATAGACCCATACAGATACAGTCAAGTGACCTTTGTCAAAGGAATTATGGTAATTAGATGGAAAAAGGATGATCTTTTCAACAAATGGTATTCAAACAACTGGACATCCACATGCCAAAAAAAAAAAAAAATCTAGACACAGATCTTAACATCTCTCACAAAAATTAACTATTTCAAATAGATCATAGACCTAAATGCCAAACGCAAAACTGAAGAAGTTCTAGAAAAGAAAATCTAGGTGACCATGGCCTGGGTTTGGCAATGGGTTTTTAAATAACACCAAAGGTATGATCAATGAAATAATCAACAAGCTGGACTTCACTAAATTAAGAACTTCTGCTCTGCTAAAGTGGAGAAGGCAATGGCGCCCCACTCCAGTACTCTTGCCTGGAAAATCCCATGGACGGAGGAGCCTGGTAGGCTGCAGTCCACGGGGTCACTAGGAGGCGGACATGACTGAGCGACTTCACTTTGACTTTTCACTTTCATGCATTGGAGAAGGAAATGGCAACCCACTCCAGTGTTCTTGCCTGGAGAATCCCAGGGATAGGGGAGCCTGGTGGGCTGCCGTCTATGGGGTGGCACAGAGTCGGACAGGACTGAAGTGACTTAGCAGCAGCAGCAGCAGCTCTGCTAAAGACACTGTTAAGAGAATGAAAAGACAAGCCACAGATGGGAGAAAATAACTGCAATACATATAAATGATATAGGGCTTATACCTACAGTATACAAAGAACTCTTAAAACTGTTAGAAGACAAACAATCCAATTTTTAAAAAGACAAAAAGACCTGAACAGGCACCTCACCAAACAAGATACACAGATGACAGACAAGCACATGAAAAGATGATCAAAGTCCCAGGGAACTGCAAATTAAGTAAGATGACCACTACAGACCTCTGAAGATAGCCAAGATCCAAAAGACAGACACCACCAAATGCTGGCGAGGCTGTGGAGCAACAGGAACAGGACTCTTTGCTGGTTGGAAGACAAAATGGTACAGTCACTCTGGAAGCAAGTTTGGCAGTTTTTCCACAGAGCTAAACATAGTCTCACCACACAATCCAGCAATTACACTCCTTGGTATTTACCCCAAAAAGTTGAAAAGTTATGTCCACATAAAAATCTCTGTCCACAGATGTTTACAGCAGGGAGGAAAGAAAAAAGCCCCTTCAGAATTCAAAACCAAGAGTGTACTACTCATTTGGGTCTGGGGTTCAAACCTGCATTACACATTATGTATGAGAAATTCCAAACTGAGCATTTAACGTAAAGGTTAGTTCCAGACCAATGAGACTCACGAGGTTCCCGGTAGGAGTGAAAGCAAACTATTTTGGAAGGACATTCCCATATAACTGGAGCCACAAAGATTTTCACAGAAACTTCAGAGGAATTAAAAATTAAAGTAAAAGTCTACCACAAGGGAGAATCAACAAACACAACCAACATACAGAAAGATCAACATTCCCCCACCCCAAATTTGAAAAGACAGGATAGTAATCTGAAAAAGAAATGTCAGTAAGTATGTTAAGATAATCAAAGTTATAAGAAGGGGTCAAAACCCTAAGAACAAGAAACTATGCAAAAAAGAATACACAGACTTGAAAAAAATAATAAAACAGAGCTTCTTGAAATATAATCATTAAAGCAACTGAATCTGCTATGGACTGAACTGTGTTCCCCACCTCCCCCCAACTCATATGTTGAAACCTTCATCTCCATGTGATGGTGTCTGGAGACAGGGCCTTGGGCAGATAATTAGGGTTGATGAGGTAATGAGGCTGGGGGCCCTCACATGGCACCAGGGCCCTTAGAAGAAGAGATACAAGAGAGCTTCACTTCCTCTCTGTCACGTAAGCACACAGTAAGACAGTAGATGAGGGCATCTACAAACCAGGAACAGAGCCCTCACCAGAAACCAACTGTGCTGGCACACCTTGATCCTAGAATTCTAGTCTTCTAGTCTTTAGAACCGTGACAAAGTAAATTTCTGTTGTTTAAGCCATCCAGTCTATGCTATTTTGTTTTTGCAGCTGGAGCTGACTAAGACAGAATCTAACTAACCAAGGCTTAAATAGTTTGACGATTAAAATCAGCGATAGTGATTAATTAGAACTCAATAAATAAGAATCTTAAAGTCCAAAAATAAATAAATGGAGACATAAACGGACAGAGGAGCCTGGCGGGCTACCGCCCATGGAGCTGCAGAGTCGGACATGACTAAGAGCCTGAGCGTGGCAGAAGCTCTTCATCACAACAGTGTCAACCAGTGAATGCAGAAGAAATGGATGGAGCCGCGCCACCCCTGTTTTGCAACTGTCATAGTAATAATTCGAGTAAGAATCATCAATGGAAGCTAAAACTAATGGGTGTAAGTTAGATGGAAAAGGAGGTATTATATATCTCACGGTATCTCCCCACAAATTACTTATTAACTACAAAAAGAAAAAAGTTAACTCTGTAGTGGTGAAATCTGGCAGACCCTTGTTAATCAAGTGATCAAAACTAACATTAATAAAGGGGCAAGTCAACATCATGTGCCTCCTGAGGTGGTTCACTGAGTACACGTCATCCCTTACACAGTTTTCTGCCCAAAATGTGTAACCTGAATTTAACCAAAAGGAAACACCTGACACCCCCAAAATGAAGGACATTCTGCAAAATAAATGACACACTCTTCAGAAATGTCAGTGTCTAGGATAAGAAAGCAAGGCTAAAAAACTATTCTAGATGAAGAGAGACTGGAAAGTCTTGAAAACTAAAAGCAATGAATAATCCTGCGTCCGTTTCTAAACTAGCAGGCAAAATGCTCTTATGGACATTATTAAGACCACTGGAGAAATCTGAATAAGGTCTACACATCAGAGAGTAATATTATATTACAAGTCTGACTCTGAAGTTTCATTTAAGTGAAAATATTTGAGAAATAATGTGAGTTGTATATACGTAAAGGAGCATGATGCTTGTAATTTACTCTCAAATGGTTCACAGAAAAATACTGGGTTAGCCAAAACGTTCATTCAGGTATTTTCTTAGGATGCTATGGAAGAACCCAAATGAACTTTTTTTTGGCCAACCCAATAATATGTGTGCATACATATATATACATCTAGAGAAAGAGAGAGGAAAAAAAATGACAATGCAAATGTGACCAAGTGCTAACCATTGGTGAATCTGGATAAGGGTATTGTATCATTCTTCTAATTTTTCTAATTTTTCTGTGAGTTCAAATAATTCTTTTTAAGGCAACAGAAATTCTGAATAGCAGATGAGACATAGACACAATCAAAGATACTGAAGGTATGAACCATACTATAAGACAGAATACAGAGCTGAAAAATCATGATGTTATGCCACGTGACGAAATACAAAGAAAAGGACACAACAGTTGTAAAGAAAAAACTGATAGGAAAAAAATAATCATCAAAGATGTGCCAGCTTAGAATTTTCCAGAAACAAATATTTTTATTTAAATCCACATCTAGAAACATCAATGTAACACCAGAGTCAAAGAAAAAAAATCTTAAAATCAATTAGAAAGAAAACACTGATTAGCAAGCTACAAGGAACAACAAATGGACAACAGACTTCTTATCAACAACGGAATATCTTCAGAGCTCTGAGAGAAAGTAATTGTTAACTTAGTTATACTACACTACATTATAAAAGTTAAGACAAAAATAGAGACATTTATTGAAAAAAAGAGACTGAGTTTTACCTTTACACAGTCGAAGGGAGAGGGGGAGGGAGAAATGATAATCTACCAAATAATGCTAAACAGGAAGAAGAAAACTGAAGCCAGAGAGACACCGTAAGATGCCAAGAAACAACAGTGAGCAAAGAAACTGAAAACCATATGGCTGAACGCAAAATAGCACTGTATGTATAGAGCAATGATAGTAAACACTCAAGACAAAAAAAGCAGGGTAGAACCAAACTAACAGACAACACAGAACAGAAAGGTGGGAACTGAGTCGAATCATTCTCAAGTCCATGTACTGACCAGAAAGAGAATAAAGATGCTTTAACCTTATTACCCATGTTGAAATTTTAAACCAGGAGTATAAAAATAAAATGTATAAAAATAACTTTTAGCCCAACAGAGGGAAAAGGAAGGAAATAAAACTCATCCAGTAGTGACCTAAGAAGGTTAGAAAGACAAGACTGGCCCTAACGAATTTGGAAAATATACTGCAGTTCAAATGAGTAGCACATTTTCCGAGCATTTCTTTGTCTTTATCTTGGATATCTGAAACATTATCTATCACATCTCAAAATATGAACCCTCACTTTAGTCAGAATGTCTATTACCTCTTTGCTCACTTAGGTCCCACAGTTATAATGTTTAGATATACCTACTCCTTTGGAATGGCTTCACTCACAAATGAAAAGTTTTCTCTCTATAAATGAAAACTTAATTATTTCTTTGACTCCCAGGTCAGATTCATTCTTCCTGGAAGTCCTTACTAAATTAACACCAACTCACCTTTCTCTTAAATTGAATTTTCTATAGTATATAAAACATGTTATTGCTCTTTTAATTGTCCAAATACCGCTTTAGAAATGTTCCTCAGATGTTCCATTTTAGGCATACCTTTGTGCTCGCTTCAGCAGCACATATACATTTTAGTCATAATTTGTTTCCTTAATCAGATTATAAGCTCAAGATCAGAAAGAATTCTTTAGGATTTTCTAAACAATAAAGCACAGTGTTGTTTTTCTCTTAAGGATGAAGCAAACTTTCATTTTCCTTTAATAAGCACAAAATATTAATTTTGCAAAATATGCACCAATGCATCTCAAACATAAAGCTCTAAGGAGTTTGTTTTAATCTTTAGATAATATAGTTGAAGTGGACAGCTTTTAAAATTCATTTCCCCTGTTTTCATTTTGCCAATTTTAATAAGAGTCCATATGCTCAGGGCTAAAAATGTTCAAGGTTAAATCAAAGGAAGTCAGTCACCACTAGTACAGTGAAGATTTTAATAAAAACTGAAACTGTGGCTCACATTACAAATATTGTACCACCATGAAGAAATATTACGTAATAGCTATCTTTTACTATATTAGTAGAGGAAGCAAATGATGAAATTTATAAAGAAGAAGAAAAGGCAAACATTAATAAGTTAAAGGAGAGCTAAATGAATGGAGAGAGATAGCACATTCACAGATCACAAGGCTCAGTACTGTTAAGATCTCAATTTTCCAGAAACCGAACTGCAGATTCCACGTAATCCCAATAAAATCCCAGTAGGTTACATATGGGATAAAATGTCACAGAATTATGCACACAGATATGAAAAAATGAGTGCATGCAAAAAGGGGTGAAATTTACTAAGGTCCAGTTAATTACATTGTGTCAATCAATCTTCCTGGTTTTGATAATGCACTATAGTTGGGCAAAAGTATCAACACTGGGGGAAGCTGGGTATCGGATCCACGTGATCTGGTCCTCTTTTTTTTTTTTTTTGCCACTTCCTGTGAGTTTTTAATCACTTCAAAATAAAAAGTTAAAATCTCAGAAGCCTTTTTCATATCACTGAAATGCTGACTCTAAAATCTGCATGGTAAAAATAAAGGACCTAGAATACATAAAACAATTTTGAAAGGCGGGGATAAAGTTGAAGGACTCACCGTGTGAGTGCATGCTAAGTCGTTTTAGTCATGTCCAACTCTTGGTGACCTTATGGACTGTACCCCGCCAGGCTCCTCTGTCCATGGGATTCTCCAGGCAAGAACAGTGGGGTGGGTTGCCATGCCCTCCTCCAGGGGATCTTCTGGACCCAGGGATCAAACATGCGTCTCTTTTATCTCCGGCACTGGCAGGCAGGTTCTTTAGCACTAGCATCACCTGGGAAGATCTCACTACTTGATTTCAAGACTTTCTATAAAGCTACAGTAAGCCCCCAGGTGGCTCAACGGGTAAAGAATCCGCCTGCAATGCGGAAGATACGCAAGACCTGGGTTCGATCCCTGCGTGGGGAAGATTCTCCAGGAGTAGGGCATGGCAACCCACTCCAGTATTCTTGCCTGGAGAATGCACATACGCACAAGCAAGATTGAGGTATTGTTGAAAATATAGCCAAACAGCTCAATGGGACAAGACAAAGTGCAGAATACCACACGTACTGTCAACTGATTGACAGTACTTATCAAAGGTGCCAAGGTAACCATTTGGGATTCACTTATATCACATTCTAGAAGAGCTTCCATAGTGATAGAAATTAGAACAGGAGCGGAATGGTTGAGGGGGGCAGTGCTGCATGATTGAGAAGGGACACAGGAGAATTTTCTGAGGTTAAGGAAACCATCTACCTTAATAAAGGCATGGGTTGCAGAACTATATATGTCTAAACTCCTCTAACTGAAACATTTAAGGTCTAAGCATTTCACTCTAAGTAAGCCATAATTAATTTTAAAAATATGCAATAGCATACAAGTTTTATAAAATATCTGTCTACAAAGAAACATCAAAATACTAAGAATATTCATCTCTTGGGAGTAAGCTTATCAATCATTTTAATTTTCTTAGAGTTTTCTTATTGTCTTTTTTTTGCTTTTAAAAAATGTACATTATAATCAAAATACAAAAAACTTTTCAAATTTATACCAGAATAAAAATATCTAGCTCATATTCTACTGCTCCATTCACTAATTCCTTACATCAATTATCCTCCAAATCTGCAGCATTTTTCTTCAATAGGACACATTTTGCATCTCCTCCTGTTAATCCCTTAGTAAGCTGGGAGAAAGGTTCTGGCCCTTATCAGCCTCATTTGTCGTAAGACACTGCTAAACAATCGTTATTCTGCACAGAAAAATGAAGGGAAGTCTTTATTATTCCTGTTTCTTTATAGAGTAACCACAGCCAGAAAATAAGGGGTGAAAAAGAAAACCTCACAGATACCTATTTTCTAATAGAGTATTCACACTGTCAGCTCCCCTTCTCAACTTCACTGTCTCTGTAACTGATGCCATTCTCCCATTAACTGATTTAAACAAGTATTTATAAAGCACCTATTACATGCTTCTCAACGAGGCTTAAAATTAAGTCCTCTCTGAATCATCTCTCTCCATCCCTGTACTTCTCCACAAAGCCCTGTCAAATTTCTCTCCAAGATGCTTTTCATCTATCTGTTCTTCCTTTCCATTCTTCACTTCTGTTTGCCTTCTCTGACCCATTCCCATTGACCTTCCTCTTAGATCTCTATATAGCTCTCTAGTACAGTTCTGTGAATCCCTGGAGGTCCCTGGGAGCTCTTTCTGAGAATCTGAAAAGTCAAAGCTATTTTCATAATAATACTGAAACACTATTGGCCACCTTTCACTGCGTTGACACTTGTACTAACCATACAAAAGCAGTCATGGTAAAACTGCCGGTGAAGTGTTAGTTGTTCAGTCTTGTCTGACTCTTGATGATCCCACAGACTGTAGCCCGCCAGGCTCCTCTGTCCATGGAATTCTCTAGGCAAGCATACTGGAGTGGGTTGCCATTCCCTTCTCTAGAGGATCTTCCCGACCCAGGCATTGCAGGAGGATTCTTTACCATCTGAGCCACCAGGGAAGCCCAAAACTACCCGTGCCTTAGCACAAATCAAGGCAGCAGCCCCACAATGTATAGCAGACAACCGTATTCTTCGCTGCTGCGCACTCACTGGGAAAAAACAAACCAGTTTCACTTAAGAAGGCCCTTGTGGAAGCATCATTATTAATTTTATTAAATCTTCACCCTTAAACACTTATTATTTTAATATTCTATTTGATGAAATGCATAAAACACTTCTACATTCCAAGTACACTGGTTATCATCTCAAAGAACAGCAGTGGTGACTGAGCTGCAAACTGGCCTAGCCACTTTTTCCACAGTACACTGTTTTTACTTCAGAGACCCACTGACTAACTGTGATTATTCGTGTCTAGATATCTGACATTTTCTTGAACATGAACAAAATGAATTTGTCAGTTCAATGAAAAAACCAACAGTTTGTTGCAGGGGATGCATTTGGCACTTTCAAATAGAAACCTGAGTCTTGGAAAACTTGTATCTACCATTGATACTTTAAGACTTTTCTGATGAGATGAGTGATGATTTGTGGTACTGTGTAATGAAAGGTGGCAACCTTGGGAAGGTCTGGATAATGTTGTGAATCCATATTTTTCAGTGAACAATGCATGATGTTAAAAAAAAAACATACATGGGTAAAAATGATGTTTAAAATTCAAGAGAGACTAACAATTAAGTGTTTTACCATAACAGTAGGTCTTAGATTCTACTTTATAACTAACTTTTAATTGTCAAGTTGTCGGAGAAGGCAATGGCACCCCACTCCAGTACTCTTGCCTGGAAAATCCTATGGACGGAGGAGCCTGGTAGGCTGCAGTCCATGGGGTCGCTAAGAGTTGGACACGACTGAGCGAGTTCACTTTCACTTTTCACTTTCCTGCATTGGAGAAGGAAATGGCACCCGACTCCAGTGTTCTTGCCTGGAGAATCCCAGGGACGGGGGAGCCTGGTGGGCTGCCATCTATGGGGTCACACAGAGTCGGACACAACTGAAGCGACTTAGCAGCAGCAGCAATTGTCAAGTTGTAGAGAAGTATCAGAGGAAAATACCCACAATTATCTGAAAAGGCTAAAAAAATATTTTCCTTTTCCAAAAAAATATGTGCCAGAGACCAGATTTCCTTTACATGTCAACCAAAACAAAATATTCCAATAGGCTGAATGAGGGAGAAGGGAATGGCTACCCACTCCAGTACTCTTGCCTGGAGAATCCTGTGGACAGAGGAACTGAAGCGACTTAGCATGCATGCACTGGAGAAGGACATGGCAACCCACTCCTGTATTCTTGTGACATCCTGTCACTCCCTATATACACAATTTTACCTGGCTTCCAAGAAGTTTATAAATTGGTCCTGCCTTACCTAGCAAATTTTACTTCTCCATGCTCCTGCACATGGGTCTTCCATGGTAGTCAATCCTCCCTTTTAGTCTCTAAACCTTTACTCCTATAGTCATACAGTCACTCCTCATCTGGAAAGCGTCTACCATTCCCTCCTCTCTCCCTGTCTCCTTCAATCTAAACTTTCTCTTCCTAAGGGGCCAGAGGCAAAAAGGACAACGTCTCGAAAGTGAGATTTAAACTATCCGTGGCACATAATCTTTCTAAATTGTGGATCACTACATTGTAATTTATATATTACACAGAAACTGTACTTCAATTTTTTTAAGAAGTTTGCATTTTATAGGTAATGAAGGAAAGATTCTTTGAACAGAAGGTGGATGATTGATACAAAAGGACTTTCTTACCATCTCAAGTTTTTAAGATGATCTTAAACAAACTAAATATATGTCTTATTTGGACGTACCTAAATTTACAGTCACATCTAAAATTTTTCCAACAGATTTTTAGGATTAAAGGAGGCAACACATTGTCACATGAAGAATCCAAACCTATAACCTCAGGTCAAGGCAGCTGGAAATGAAACATGGCATCTTCCAGCTGCACCTCCACCAAAAAAGAACTGTAAAAACAAAGCTAAAACAAACATGAGCTCATCTCTCAAATCTAAGGCCTTTTGGTACTGGTGAACAAAGTCCTCTTCCTGATTTGAAGTCCAACTTAATCATATTTTCAAAACACAAAAACCAGTATGTAACAGCTACATATTTTTTTTTTACTAGTTACTAAATTTCTTTAGTTTAAAATGACAAGAGTATTCTTACATGCATGTAAGCTATGAACACTGCTTATTGTGCAAAAGATACATTAAGCCTATTGATTTACCTTGGTCCTAATAATAATCCATAATGTTTAATTCAGTCTGTACCCACTGTGGCCACAACTGTAGGTCAAGCCTGATATCATCTCCACTTTAAAACCTGCTGTGATTTCTCCAAACCAGAAATAATGTTCTCCCTTCCTCTAAACTTAGGTAGTAGCACATGGTTTCTCTCATGCCGGTTCATTCATTCATTCCACAAATATTTACTGTGAGTCTAATACATGTTAGGCACTTTTCTACGTTCTGGGGATCCAGCCGTGGACAAAACTAAACCACCAGCTTCTTGGGCTTACACTCTGGTGCGGGGAGGAGGGCAATAAGCAAATAAATATAAGGTGACGCGTGCCACAGTGAGAATTAGGGAGAGTAAGAAGCAGAGCTGACTCTTTTTATAAAGCTAATAAAACTTAAAAGTTCAGGCCTCCTCACTCTCCTGGGCCTCTAAGAGTGCTGAGAGCTACTGGGACGTGGAGGGTGTTGCTGGGGAGGAGAGGCAGGGTGGGTGGCATCCGGAAGCATCTCTGCTTAAATGCCTGACGAGCCCTCAGAAGAGAGGGACCTGCCTCTAAGGTTACCGCATTTGCTGGGACACCTTTTCTAATTCTAAATACTCACTTTCACAGCAAACATTTCATTCTAATGTATTTGCTTCCTCACTGAGGGTACCCAAGTAACTGTATAAAGTTCAGGCCCTACAAAATCTGGACACATTCTGGGTAAAGACAGAAGTGCGGAGGAGTTGTTTTTTATAGGATCGTAAGGAATGGACACATTAAAAGGTAACATTTGAGCTGACATCTGAGGGAAACGAAGAGGCAAACCATACAGATACTGGGGGAGGGGAATTTTCAAGCACAGACAGCAAGTGCAAAGCCACTGAGGCAGCAGCAGGAGGAGCAGAGCAGGTTAGGAAGACAGCAGCAGGGGAAACAGCAAAATACAATAATAAATATTATGACTGACAACGAACCATTACTGAGTTATTAGGTGACAGGCCCTGTCCCAAATGGGGCTTCCCTGGTAGCTCAGACGGTAAAGAATCTACCTTTTCATACTGTTCATGGGGTTCTAACTAAAACGAACATGGAACAACAGACTGGTTCCAAATCAGGACAGGAGTGTTAAGGCTATATATTGTCACCCTGCTTATTTAACTTATATGCAGAGTACATCATGCGAAATGCCTGGCTGGATGAAACACAAGCTAGAATCAAGACTGCCAGGAGAAATACCAATAACCTCAGATACACAGATGACACTACCCTTCCCTCTTGATGAAAGTAAAAGAGGAGAGTGAAAAAGCTGCCTTAAAACTCAACATTCAGAAAACTAAGATCATGGCATCCGGTCCCATCACTTCATGGCAAACAGATGGGGAAACAATGGAAACAGTGGGAGACTTCATTTTTGGGGGGCTCCAAAATCACTGCAGATGGTGACTGCAGCCATGAAATTAAAAGACGCTTGCTCCTTGGAAGAAAAGCTATGACCAACCTAGACAGCATATTCAAAAGCAGAGACATTACTTTGCCAACAAAGGTCTAACTAGTCAAAGCTATGGTTTTTCCGGTGGTCATGTATGTATGTGAGAATTGGACTATAAAGAAAGCTGAGCACCAAAGAATTGATGCTTTTGAACTGTGGTGTTGGAGAACACTCTTGAGAGTCCCCTGGGCTGCAAGGAGATCCAACCAGTCCATCCTAAAGGAAATCAGTCCTGAATATTCACTGGAAGGACTGATGCTGAAGCTGAACTTCCAATACTTTGGCCACCTGATGGGAAGAACCGACTCATTGGAAAAGACCCTAATGCTGGGAAAGATTGAAGGTGGGAGGAGATGGGGATGACAGGATGAGATGGTTGGATGGCATCACTGATGCGATGGACATGAGTTTGAGTAGGCTCTGGGAGTTGGTGATAGACAGGGAAACCTGGCATGCTGCAGTCCGTGGGGTCACAAAGAGTTGGACGCGACTGAGCAACTGAACTGAACTGAAAGAATCTACTCGCCCTGCAGGAGACCCAGGTTCTATCCCTGGGTTGGGATGATCCCCTGGAGGAGGAAATGGCAACCAACTCCAGGGTTCTTGCCTGGGAAAACTCCATGGATAGAGGAGCCTGGCAGGCTACAGTCCATGGGAGTCACAAAGAACTGGACATGACTAAGCACCTTGGACTGCAAGGAGATCCAACCAGTCCATTCTAAAGGAGATCAGTCCTGGGTGTTCTTTGGAAGGAACGATGCTAAAGCTGAAACTCCAGTACTCTGGCCACCTCATGCGAACAACTGACTCACTGGAAAAGACTCTGATGCTGGGAGGGATTGGGGGCAGGAGGAGAAGGGGACGACAGAGGATGAGATGGCTGGATGGCATCACCGACCTGATGGATGTGAGTTTGAGTGAACTCCGGAGTTGGTGATGGACAGGGAGGCCTGGTGTGGTGCGATTCATGGGGTCGCAAAGAGTCGGACACGACTGAGCGACTGAACTGAGCTGAACTGGAGCAACAGACACGCACGTGCAGATGCACATGCACGCACACACACACTGTCCCAAATAGTTTTTTCACACATCTCCATTTTACAACTGAGGAAACTGAGGGACAGAGAGGAAGATTAGGTAATTGGCTAGTGGGTGGTGAAACCAGGTAGTCTGACTCCAGAAACTACTCTTAAATCACTATGCTGTGCTATAGAGAGGTTGGTTGTCCAGTTTATGAAGTGTCAGGACAATCTCTCTGCCAGTAAGAGATTTAATGTGCTAGAAAAGGGGAAATCAACACGGTTTTGATCTCAAATTATGACAGCTAAAAGTAGGCTCACATTTTATGCCCCTGTACATAAAGTACCAAGTCTTATCCTTTTCACTATTATACACACAGTTCCTAGAACCTTTCCTTTCATATTACAGCTACTCAATGTGGGGCAAGTGTTAAATGGACTCTCATGAGAGAATGACTAATTATTCATTCTCAATACGAAACAATTAGATGTACTTTTGAATTCTGGAGGTAAGTACCTCTTTAGGGAATCAGAGCCTAACAAAATCAGATAACCTGTTTGTATCTACCGAAATTATTCAACAATCTGCTCCACTGTCACTTTCCACCTCAAATAAGTACTGAAGTGAGAAAACTCAACATTGATTTATCTCACTCTATCTTTTTGAAGTTTAAGACTTCTTCCTCTGGTCCCTCTCGACTTTCTCCATCAAAGTAAAAAAGATGGGCATAGCCCTAGATACTCATGTTTTATTTCCTTTCAGCTGTTCTTTCCTAAATGTTAAAGGTCTTCACGTCTTAACTGAGTTTCCCACAAAAGTTCTTACAAATCCTGACTACAGTGAAAGAGTGTCTGACGGTATTAACTGGAATGCCTGAAAGACTGCAGAGTTACAAACAAGCTGACATACAATCCACTGAACACCTGAACATACAAATTAATTTCCTGATTGCACTATCCCGTCTTCAGTTCTTCTCCCGTCAGCTTTCAGAGACTCTCTACACAGATCATCGCATGAAAGCTACCCTGGAGCGCAGCCTCTCTACAGCCTCTGCTCCAGAGGGAACGACTTCCCAACACACATAGATAAAATCAGTATCAACATTTCCAAAGCATGTTCTACAAGACACTAGTTCTAAGGATAAGCAACTCGAATTACAGAGAAGAATCCCAGCGTTAAGTAAGTCTGGAGTTTGCTGGCTTAAGCATTGTTTACCAGGTTTGTTTACCATAGGACTTCCTGGTCTTTGGCATAACTCATAGTACTGCTTTCCTTGGAGCATCCTGGTCACACTTTGGAAAACACCTATGAAGTCCAGTCTGAAGACACACATGATGCTAAGGCTTCAAGACTTACCAACTGAGTTGGGACATACTGTAGCATCTGACAAAAGAGGGCTATGAGGCACCTTTGGAGAAAGATGTAGTCTGTGAAGAGGTCAGCTGGAGACAAGGAGCTAGAACTCAGGAGAAGGTACAAGCTGGTGGCATCTGGGAGTGTCCACAGGGACCAGGCCAAAGCCACTGAACCAACCGAGATGCTCTCTTAGAACACATGAAAACCGGTGCCTCAAATTCACCTTGCCTCACCCTATCTCCAGCTTTAGTCTCTTCTCTCTAGCTGTAAATCTAGAAAAACATCTGGACACAAAGACTCTAGGGGTAGTAAAAATACAAATTAAACAGGAAAACTGCCTGAGAAAAATAGCATAATGCATGTGGAAATCATATTAATGTTAACAAATGTTGGTAACGTGATATGGTATATAACTACCTAACCTCTCCAAGAAATCGCTTTCAAATGACAAACCTACAGCTCTCCAGTCTTTTCTTTCTTAGGATCATGGACCTCTTTGAAAATGTAATAACACCGAAAGCCATCTCTCCAGAAAAACACACAAACATACAATGTTAAGTCTATTAATTTCAGAGGATTTCATGGGCCTCCTGAGGCTCAATCAAAGAGCCCCTTTTGGCTGTCAACTCACAGGTCCCTAGGTAACTCCTGCTACAGATACTTCATCTGACAGATAAAGTCCAGAGTTACAAGACATTTAAAAGTATTATGGCTGTTCTTTTTAAATTATATGTTCATGTACTTTAAGACAGTGCAGTGCATGCTAAGTCGCTTCACTCGTGTCTGACTCTGTGCAACCCTATGGACTGCAGTCATAGGGGAGCCAGGCTCCTCTGTCCATGGGATTCTCCAGGCAAGAATATTGGAATGGGTTGCCATACCCTCCTCCAGGGGATCCTCCTGACCCAGGTATCAAACCTGTGTCTCTTACATCTACCTGCACTGGTAGGGGGGTTCTTTACTACTAGCATCACCTGGGAAGCCCAAGACAGTGCAGAGGAAATGTATTATCTGTATTTTTTTGGTCTTAAAAAAAATTAAAACTTGTTGACTGACATAAGTCACTTAACACCACAAACAGAAGGGCACAAGATGGTAATAATACCTTCAAACCAAAACAGCTCTGAGAGGCTAAATGATTTTACAAGGCTACAGAGCTAATAAATTCCAGCTCTTTCACATCCTGCTGCTGCTGCTAAGTCACGTCAGTCGTGTCCAACTTTGTGCAACCCCGCAGATGGCAGCCCACCAGGCTCCTCTGTCCCTGGGATTCTCCAGGCAAGAATACTGGAGTGGGTTGCCATTTCCTCCAAGGCATGCATGCACGCCAAGTCACCTCAGTTGTGTTCGACTCTGTGCGACACCATAGACAGCAGCCCACCTGGCTCCTCTGTCCACAGGATTCTCTAGGCAAGCATTCTGGAGTGGGGTACCATTTCCTTCTCCACTTCCACATCCTAGCTCAATACTTTTTAACCAAAACACACCACCTTAAATATAATAAGCATATTATTATATTGCATAGGATATAGCTTTCAAAACAAAAATCCCTTAAAATACCAACCCTCTAAGAATGACTGTACATAATCAGGCCTCTAACTTATTTACTTAATCGGATCATTCCATTTTAGCACCTAAACACTGATAAATTAGGAAGCAAACTACTAACTTTTGGAAAAAAATCCTTTAAGGCACGCCTCTCTAATTAACACAATTTGCATAAACAAGGAAAGTCAAAAGAGCAAAACAAATATCAAAAAAACAATCTGTTATCTTTACAGCATGAACATGATTATGGATAGACAAAAATACAAATAGTTTAAGCTTTGGGTTGTTCAGCAAACCGGGGATATGATGCCAAAAACCACACAGTTTCTCCATTTTGGGTCCCTGGTACTAGAAGAGTCTGGCAGGTAGGGATCAAGCATCTATTATCTGATGTCCACTTGGCAGACTCTACAAAAACAGTGAGGCCTGGCTGCACAGCAGGACTTAGGTATACTAACTACTACTTAAAGATCCTCTCTGACTCAGAGTGTGCCTGCAACTAACTGCTGAACTAAGTTGTGTGCCTCTGTGTCTTCACTTCGATAATACATGATCTGCCCATGTATTAAGTTAAGAATTAAGAATGCAGTCCCTAAAGCAAACTGATTCACATTCTGGCTTGGCCACTTACCATCTTTGACAGGTTACTGCAACTTCCTCACGCCTTAGTTTCTTCTACTGCAAAATGGAGTTAATAACAGTGTCTACTTCCACGGGTTGTTGTAAGATTAAGTAAGTTAATACAGGACGAAGTCTTAGAGCAGTGCCTGGGAAGTAACACTCTATAAATGTTAGCTTCTATTATCATTATTTTAAACAGATGACAAAATTAATCAACTTATACCTGTACTGCACTTAGATGTCCTGAGGAAATTACAGGCCTGAATTTTTTTTTTTTTTTAATCATGTGGCTTAACTACCAGCTGTTTTTTTCTAAACACAGTAAGTACATGGCCAATTATTCTTGTAAAGAACTGGTAAAGAACTTACTGTCCACATCGCCACCTAAGACTGACACATTAGCAAAGTTTCAGTTAACTTTTCATCTCAATACAACAAGACTTCCTTAACCAACTCTAAGTTACCTGGATTCACTCACTTCAACTTTCACAATCACTACAAATTCCAAACACAGTAACATAATGGTTATTCTTACAGTGGCCTCCTAACTGCTCTTCATCTCTGTCCCCTATCTCCACCCCCCAACACTGCAGTGATAAAGCTTGTAAAAATCCAAGTCTAAATTCACTCTTCTGCTTTAAACCCAGCAATGTCTCTTCATTGTCCTAGGGAGAAGTCCCACCTCCTGGAGGACCTATTAAGAGGCCTGCTCAATCTAGGGCCATTCTCCCTCTCTGGCTACTCAGGCCATACAGGCCTTCTTTCAAATCCTCACCCTGCCCTTGGGGCCTCCAAGCCTTCCCAGATCATGCTCCTTCTATCTGGCATAATCCCCTCTCCCCAGTGCCTCTGACTCCCCTGAGGAGATGTACATGCTCTACTAGCCCTAATCCTAATCCTCTCTTCTCTGCAGCACAAAAGGAAACTGCAATAAGACAGTTATTTAAATGGCTGTTTACTGTTGTTCTTGTCCAAAAAACATAAACAAGTAAGACTTGCGAAGACCATCCCTCTTTCAGTGCTACAACCCAAGTGCTTAAACACACAGTACCTTATATACAGTGCCAGCCTGCTAAGTCTCTTCAGTTGTGTCCAACTCTTTGGGACCCCATGGACTGTAGCCCGCCAAGCTCCTCTGTTCATGAGATTCTCCAGGGAAAAATACTGGAGTAGATTGCCCTTGTCTACTCCAGGGAATCTTCCCCAACCAGGGATTGAACCCTCATCTCTTATGTCTCCTCCAAAGGCTGGCAGGTTCTTTACCACTTGAGCCACCTGGGAAGCCCTTATACACAGCAGGCATGCACAAGACACCCGTGCTGTCCATGGAGAAAAGCGGTGAGATAAGTGGGAAGGGAAAGCGACTCATTCACAAAACAAGACTCCTGCAGAATACTGGCTGCATTGTGTTGCATACCTAAGTTACCATATGCATTACAAGTGACCTCAAAGCAAAAATCTTCTGCTTAAACGTGGGCAAAACAAAGTTAAGACTCAACTTTCCAAAGTAAACTTAAGTTTCTCTATGCATCCTCAGGTGTTACGTGAAACACGAGGAGTTCCACTTCAGTTACCAGTAAGAAGATACACAACCAAATCAAGACTGCTGCCACATTTGGCATGAGCGTCCTCTTGGCAGCCTCTGCGAGGCCAAGAGTTGAGCTGGCCAAGGGAGCATGATTTATCTCCCACATTTAGAAGTGGTCCCTCTACAACAGGAATGCTGTGCTACTAATGGACTTTGAATTCTAACCTTGTCAAACCAGTACCTCCCCTAAGTGTTCAAGTCACTTAAAAAAAAAAAAAATGAGAGAGAGTTGAATCCTATGTGTCACTGACGGAAATAAGTTTAATAAGGCATTACAATCCAATCTGAGATGGAGAAAAAGTTGCTCTTTTGAAAGGGAGAAAGGAGTCATGCTAACCAGATCTCTGTTACAAAAGAAAGTCATTACTTGGAAAATTGAAAGAAACTGGCCTGCGGATGCTAAGAGACGAAAGGTGGATGACACTGCCCACAGTAATGCCCATTGCCGGGCCTGGTGGGCAGCAGACGCCAACCCAGCGCAGAATATCCCGGTCCGTGCGGAGCACGCAGGTTTGACATACGCCAAACCCCTGCCGTCCGGCTCGTCGCACTGCCCCTGCCAAAGCAACAAACGCGCAGACCCTCTCAACGCGGTCAAGAGCAGAGCTGCCGCCGCCGATCAGCGCTTCCAGGGAAACGCGCGTCCCGGGCAGATCCAGGTAAGGGCGCGGGGGTCTCGGGGTTAACCGTCTGGCCCTTTGTTCGCTGCACAGCCGCGGAGTCCCTGGGCGCCCGCCGCGCCTCCTCCCCCACAGCTCTCGGGCGCCGACAGGCAGGGCGGACTCCGGCGCCCCGGCTCGCCGGCGCCCCCCGCCCTCCCCGCGGCGGGTCAGCGCCCCGCGGCCTCGGCGGCGCGCGGCCCCTCGCCCTCACCTTGTAGACGTCGCCGTAGGTGCCGCTGCCGATGCGCTGAATCAGCTCGAAGTCCTCCTGCGGGTTCCGGCGGGACAGATCGAAGCCGGGGTTCATGGCGGGCCCCGGGTGCCCCCCGCCTCCCTCCCGGCCAGGGGAGGGGGGGCGCTCAGGGGGCCACACGGAGAGTGGGAGCCGCGGCCGGCCCCCGGCTCCCCCCGGCGGTCACAATTGCCCGGCTCCACGCTGCGGCCGCCGCCGCGGACGACAACCGCCGGCCTAACCGTCCCCGCCCCCCGCAGCCCGCCGCGGCGCCGAACCCGGGTCACACCCACACGGAGCGGAGGACGCTCGCAGCCCCTAGCTCGGGGTGAAACTCCAACATGGCTTCCGCCTCGGCCGCTCCTCCCCCTCCCCTTACTCCGGCTCCGCCACCCTCCTCCCCTTTTCCCGGCTCCCGCCCGACTGCGCAGCCGCGATCCCGGAGGGAGCGCTCCCCGGCCCCGCGCGCAGCCCGCCCCTTGCGCGCTCCGGCTCCGCGCGCCTGCCCGGCGCGGGCGGGTGGCCGGGCCCTACCGGCCCCAGCGGCCGCGGCTTCCCGTGGTGGCGGACCAGTGTGCGGCTGCCGCCAGCCAGGCCGCGCTAGGAAAGCTCGCCTACCCCCGGGACCGTGGGTGCGCACAGGCCGACAGGAGCGCCTATTCGCTTGTCATTCCCCCAACGATAAGTTTGACGTCGCCTCCTTAGGCTCCCATCCTGAGCAGGTAGTAGTTTGAATTTGCAGGTAGTGTCTCGAACTTTTTTTTTTTTTTTGAGACGCAGCCACAAATAGGACACAACCGAATACTACAGACTTTCTGGTTTTGCTGGCAAAGTGTCCTCAGGAAAGCCCCTGAAAAAAGTGAACTGTGCGGACTCCGACCCCCGACACTCGGGCCCGTGGAGTTGACCTGCCGGGGTGCCAAAGAGGACGGGCCAGGAGGGCGGCCAGGGTGGCCTGTGGAGTGGGCAGGCTGTGGGAAACACGCCGAACGCGTGGAGGACGTGGGAGACAGGCAGAGTCTAGAACTAAAGCAGTGCTTGACCATCACCTTCCCGAGGCATCTGGATTATCACAGATGGGGGAGGGACCAGCAAGCTGTCAAGCAACCTTGCAAAGGAGAGTGGGGTGGGGATGAAAGGTGGAGGGTGGACAAGCTCCATTCCCACACCTGACATGTCAACACGTGATGATCCGGAAGCTCTATAGTTGAACAACCCAAAGCTCCACCCTGCATAAGACCCAGATTGCAACCGTTGCATCCCATGCATGCGGACACCAGCTCCAACTCTTTATTAGCTGTCCAAGAAAACTTGTGGGAATGGAGGGTTAATTTTCTGTTCTCAGGAAACTACCCATTGTGTTAGTCGCTCAGTCCTGTCGATTCTTCGCAATCCCATAACCTGTAGCCCGCCAGGCTCCTCGCCAAGCTCCTCGGTCCGTGGCATTCTCCAGGCTCGAATACTGGAGTGGATTGCCATGCCCTTCTCCAGAGAATCGTCCTGACTCAGGGGTCAAACCTGTGTTTCATGTCTCCTGCATTGGCAGGCAGGTTCTTTAACCCCAGTACCACCTGGTAAGTGCCCACTAGGCATTCCCAACAGCAGTAATCAAGTAGATAGGTGATGGCCTTTTCCGAAGTACCACTTGGGAGTTTTGCTTCAGAAATGCTTTCCTGATACCCTTAGGCACCACACCCTCTGACCATCAATATTCTCTAATGCCTCAAGGCTCCCTGAGAAACTAGGTCCTGTCAAACCTGTTAAAGATAAAACTGTTCAGTTGCTCAGTAGTGTCTGACTCTTTGTGACCCCATGGACTGCAGCACGCCAGGCTTCCCTGTCTTTCACGATCTCTCGGAGTTGACTCAAACCCATGTCCATTGCACCGATGATGCCTTCCAACCATCTCATCCTCTGTTGCCCTCTTCTCCTCCTGACCTCAATCTTTACCAGCATCAGGGTCTTTTCCAGTGAGTTGGCTCTTCACATCAGATAGCCTAAGTATTTGAGCTTCAGCTTCAGCATCAATCCTTCCAATGAATATTCAGTGTTGATTTCCTGCAGTCCAAGGGACTCTCAAGAATCTTTTCCAGCACCACAGTTCAAAAGCATCATTTTTTTCAGTGCTCAGACTTCTTTATGGTCCATCTCTCACGTCTGTGCATAACTACTAGGAACACTATGTGTACATTAGTTGTTCAGTCATGTCCGACTCTTTGCAACCCCATGCTCTGTAGTCTGCCAGGTTCTCTGTCCATGGGATGAAAGACCATATAAGTATCATCAATAGTCAAATGAACTAAGCTGCTTCATTTTTATCTTTTCAGTCCTTTGCTTACAGTAAGATTGCATGTTTACTAAATTCTCAAAGTTGTTTGCTCTGTTGACTAAAAGATATTGGGAAATGACCATCTCTTCGCCTATATGCGTAGACTTTCAATTGTCTAGTTTTTAATTATTTTAGGCATCAGTACCATGAGCATATTATACCATGAAGATATTACTTAAATTGCCACTGTATAAATACTTAACACTGGGTTTTTTCCTAGATGGATCCACCCTAAGCCTCTGGTATCTTTAGAATTAAAATACTGACTATAAATTTATTCCATGGCTAAGGACCCTGTTTTGGTGCTGTTTAAGGCACTTGCCCAGAGTGCAAGGTTTTCTTCAGCCTGTCCACTTTTGGAGAATTGTTTGGCTTCTTTAAGCCAAACATGAGGATAATTAGCCCAGGGTTTAGATAAGCAGATCTAATAAACTATCCCAAATAGGAACCAGTTCTGCTCTCCTTCTTTGTCTTTTTAATGCTGTAAAGACAAAGTCAGGATTGAATGCGGCAAAAAGAACATTCTAATGGTTTCACTGTTTTGTTTGTGAGGATTATCATCTGTGCAGATAACTTTGTATTTGCATCGCTAATAGACTTCTTTCAAAGGGAAAAGGCATTTCAGTAGGGTTGGAACAGTTTTTAAAGTTTTGTTTGTTTCATTTTGGCAGGGCCAAACTAGTCCTTTTGAAAAGACAGGATTTGTATGTAAGGGCCTGATTTGCCATGTGAGTTACAACATAAATAAAAGGACTTTTGCAGTCAACAAAGAGTAAAATATTTTGTTCGTTCTAATACTAATACATATATACAGTCAAAGTTGATTTTTTCTTTCTATTCTAACACTTCTCATCTTTGCTAGAAGTAACACTAATGATCACACTTTCTTTGAATCAGAAAAATAGCTTCCCTCTTCTATGATGAGAAGCAACCTTAGAAGTCATAAACTGCTTCCAAAGCATCTCTCCCTATTTACTACTGCTTGAATACCTTCATTAAAAGGGAACTTACTGCCTGCAATGCAGGAGATGCGTGTTCAATCCCTGGGTCAGAAAGATCCCTTGGAGAGGGGAATGGCAAACCTCTTCTTGCCTGGAGAATTCCATGGACATAGGAGCCTGATGGAGTCCATGGGATCACAAAGAGTTGAACACAGCTGAGTGACTAACACACATTTACTGCTTCTGAAGCACCCCACTTTATTGTGAGATAGAGGTGGCAAGAATACATAGAAGAACCATACAAAAAAGATCTTCATGACCAAGATAATCATGATGGTGTGATCACTCACCTAGAGCCAGACATCCTGGAATGTGAAGTCAAGTGGGCCTTAGAAAGCATCACTATGAGCAAAGCTAGTGGAAGTGATGGAATTCCAGTTGACCTATTTCAAATCCTGAAATATGATGCTGTGAAAGTGCTGCACTCAATATGCCAACCAATTTGGAAAACTCAGCAGTGGCCACAGGACTGGAAAAGGTCAGTTTTTGTTCCAATCCCAAAGAAAGGCAATGCCAAAGAATGCTCAAACTACTGCACAATTCACTCATCTCACATGCTAGTAAAGTAATGCTCAACATTCTCCAAGCCAGGCTTCAGCAATACGTGAACTATGAACTTCCAGATGTTCAAGCTGGTTTTAGAAAAGGCAGAGGAACCAGAGATCAAATTGCCAACATCCGCTGGATCATGGAAAAGCAAGAGAGTTCCAGAAAAATATCTATTTCTGCTTTCTTGACTATGCCAAAGCCTTTGACTGTGTGGATCACAATAAACTGTGGAAAATTCTGAGAGAGATGGGAATACCAGACCACCTGACCAGCCTCTTGAGAAACCTGTATGCAGGTCAGGAAGCAACAGTTACAACTGGACATGGAACAACAGACTGTTTCCAAATAGGAAAAGGAGCACGTCAAGACTGTATATTGTCACCCTGCTTATTTAACTTATATGCAGAGTACATCATGAGAAACTCTGGACTGGAAGAAGCACAAGCTGGAATCAAGATTGCCGGGAGAAATATCAATAACCTCAGATACGCAGATGACATCACCCTTATGGCAGAAAGTGAAGAAGAACTAAAAAGCCTCTTGATGAAAGTGAAAGTGGAGAGTGACAAAGTTGGCTTAAAGCTCAACATTCAGAAAACAAAGATCATGGCATCCGGTCCCATCAGTTCATGGGAAATAAATGGGAAACAGTGGAAACAGTGTCAGACTTTATTTTTTGGGGCTCCAAAATCACTGCAGATGGTGACCTCAGCCATGAAATTCAAAGACGCTTACTCCTTGGAAGAAAAGTTATGACCAACCTAGATAGCATATTCAAAAGCAGAGACGTTACTTTGCCAACAAAGGTCCGTCTAGTCAAGGCTATGGTTTTCCAGTGGTCATGTATGGATGTGAGAGTTGGACTGTGAAGAAGGCTGAGCGCCAAAGGATTGATGCTTTTGAACTGTGGTGTTGGAGAAGACTCTTGAGAGTCCCTTGGACTGCAAGGAGATCCAACCAGTCCATTCTGAAGGAGATCAGCCCTGGGTTTTCTTTGGAAGGAATGATGATGAAGCTGAAACTCCAGTACTTTGGCCACCTCATGTGAAGAGTTGACTCATTGGAAAAGACTCTGATGCTGGGAGGGATTGGGGGCAGGAGGAGAAGGGGACAACAGAGGATGAGATGGCTGGATGGCATCACCGACTCAATGGACGTGAGTCTGAGTGAACTCTGGGAGTTGGTGATGGACAGGGAGGCCTGGCATGCTGCGATTCATGGGGTCGCAAAGAGTCAGACACAACTGAGCGACTGAACTGAACTGAGTCTTAGTAAATAATCATATAACAGTAATAGAAAAAAACAATATCTAACATTACTAAGTACTTACAAGGTGCCAGGCCCTGAGCCAGGTTCTTTCCATGTATTACCTCATTTAAATCTCACAAGTTGACATAGATATTATTATCTCCATTTTTTGTTGCAAGGACAGTAAACTGCTCAAGGTAACAGAGAAAGCTGAAATTTGACTAAATGTAGTACTACCCATGGAGAATGCAATGGCACCCCACTCCAGTACTCTTGCCTGGAAAATCCCATGGATGGAGGAGCCTGGTGGGCTGCAGTCCATGGTGTCGCTAAGAGTCAGATACAATTGAGCAACTTCACTTTCACTTTTCACTTTCATGCATTGGAGAAGGAAATGGCAACCCACTCCAGTGTTCTTGCCTGGAGAATCCCAGCGACAGTGGAGCCTGGTGGGCCACCATCTATGGGGTCGCACAGAGTCGGACATGACTAAAGTGACTTAGCAGCAGCAGCAGCCGCAATACTACAAAAAGGCCAGGCTCTTAGTCACTAGTTTGTAGTTAAACTACACTTTAAAAATTTTCTCTCATGCTTAGCCAGAATCTGCCTGCCTGTTACCCATTTAGAGTTGGTGGTTATTAGATTCTATTGGCATAGAGTACAAAGAAAAGCCATGCTGACTGCCCTCAAGGAATTTGCAGTATCCAAAACAGTGTGAGAAGCACAGAGAAAGGACATAAATGTTGACCAGACGATGTAGGGATGATGCTAAAGCTAAATTTTGAAAACTACATCAGAGTTTGCCAGACAAAGGGGGAAATTGTATACTCCAAGCTGGCCATTTAGCCCCAGGCCCTTAAAGCACCCATCCATGTAAGCATCACACAGTAGGGAGCACATGAAGGCTAAGATGGACTGTAGCAGTTACTGCCATATCCAGACCACCCTTCTGTTAGCCTGTCCCTCATGGATCTGTGGCTTAGAAATTCTTTGGTCTCCACACCAGATTTCAGTTTTATCCTCAGGACCTGTTGTCTAATAACTCTCTAATAACCACCATTCACATTTTCAGTACACCACCAGCTCAAGGAAAGGAATCCTGGGGCAACCTTAACTCAGACAAGACTCAGTACAGCCAAGCCATCCATGGGAAAGGAGAATCAGACCCAGACATGTCTGTGAAACAATGTGGCAGAACACTGCAGGAGATTGGGCCTGGTTCGGTTCAGTTCCGTCGCTCAGTCGTGTCCGACTCCTTGCGACCCCATGAATCGCAGCACGCCAGGCCTCCCTGTCCATCACCAACTCCCAGAGTTCACTCAGACTCACGTCCATTGAGTCGGTGATGCCATCCAGCCATCTCATCCTCTGTCGTCCCCTTCTCCTCCTGCCCTCAATCCCTCCCAGCATCAGAGTCTTTTCCAATGAGCCTGGTTACTAGGGTTCAAATCTTGTCTCGCTCTCCTTACTGAACGACCTTGGGAAGTTATTTCAAACAGGAGCAATTATGAAGAGTCGAAAAGGAAATAACGTGTAAAAGTCAGTAGTGCCTGGCACCATAGCAATCCCACAAAGTATTAATTACTGTTGTTTTGAGTACATTTTAGAATGTTTTAAAGGGGAACAGTCATGAGGATCCGGTCCCATCACTTCATGGCAAATAGATGGGGAAATAATGGAAACAGTGAGAGACTTTATTTTGGAGGCTCCAAAATCACTGCAGATGATGAGTGCAGCCATGAAATCAAAAGACGCTTGCTCCTTGGAAGAAAAGCTATGACCAACCTAGACAGCATATTGAAAAGCGGAGACATTACTTTGCCAACAAAGGTCTGTCTAGTCAAAGCTATGGTTTTTGCAGTAGTCATGTATGGATGTGAGAGTTGGACTATAAAGAAAGCTGAGCACCAAAGAATTGATGCTTTTGAACTGTGGTGTTGGAGAAGACTCTTGAGAGACTCTTGGACTGCAAGGAGATCCAACCAGTCCATCCTAAAGGAAATCAGTCCTGAATATTCATTGGAAGGACTGATGCTGAAGCTGAAACTCCAATATTTTGGCCACCTGATGTGAAGAACTGACTCAATTTGAAAAGATCCTGCTGTTGGGAAAGATTGAAGGCGGGAGGAGAAGGGGACGATAGGATGAGATGGTTGGATGGCATCACTGACTTGATGGACGTTAGTTGGAATAAGCTCTTGGAGTTGGTGATGGAAAGGGAAGCCTGGCATGCTGCCGTCCATGGGGTCACAAATATTCGGACACGACTGAGCAACTGAACTGAACTGAGTCATGAGGATGGGGATGGAGATATGATTTAGGAAGCAAATGTAATAACAGAACATAAATTAAGGCCAGAGATGTCTAGGATGGAGAAAAGGGAAGGAAACCAGGAAGTAATTGAAAGATGGAATTGACAGATTTGGAGAGGTGAGGGAGCAGGCAGAGACATGAATGACAAGCAGGTGCCTGACCTAGACAATTGGGAAGATCCCCAAAAGGTGATAGCATTTGTCATAAGAGGAACTGGGGTTATTTGCTGGAGAGTTTTAACCCTGTATCAAAGGAATGATTCTGTTTGTATCTGTTAAATTTAATGTGCTCAAATAGAAATGTGAAATAAGTGATAACTTTTACATTTATCACTAATAAAAATTACAGTTGAAACAAAAAACTAGGAGACTAATTTTAAATTTTTGGGGAGCCATAGTTTAGAAATGTTTGTTGAGCATCTGTTAGCTGTCAAACATATATGAAGTTCTGACAATGAAATAGATCCCTAAACTCAAATTTAAGCTGAAGACAAGTTCTCAGTACTGAGGTGCAGAGAAGCAAAGCAAGAAGGAAATATTAGATGCCACTCGGACTAATAATTTGATTCTTTTTCAACCTATATGTATTTTTACTTTCTTTAAATAAATATTTTAATTTTTTTTAAGATAGTAAATGAGTATTTTTAAAAGCAGTATTTTTACTCAGCATTTACTCACAGGGCAAGTGGAGCCCTGCATGAAAGTAGGTGGAGATGGAAGTCTTCAGGTGTCAGCTTTCAGCTTCCACTCTGTTATTCTGGGCAATTCACCTCTGGTCTCAGATTTGCATACCTCCTAGCACAGTGTTTCTCAATGGAGGTTTCATCAGCATTTTGAATAGGACAGTTCTTCCTTGTGTGGGACTGTCCCCAAGCATTATAACGTCCCTGCCCTGCACCAGTACTGCCCCCAACCATACTGACATTAACAGTAACATTTCCAAATGCCTAGGGCTGGGCTGGAGGGTGTGGATAGTGACTGAATTGAAAATGTTTGCTTAGCATGTCCCTTAGGAGAACTATCACCCACACCAAACTATTTACCATGGAATTCCTTCCTATATCATAGTACATTCTCTGAGAGAAGTCCTAATATGTACTGTCTCTCTTATTACGTTTCCAATATTTAGCACCCAAGTGATGTTTCACAGCTCTCTGTAGATCCACAACCAAGATTCTACCTCCCCTTTATTATGTAGTTCCTGGGTTCACGTAAGAGGGCACTGAATCTAGTCTTTGCTGGTTATGAACATCTTCACAGAGAAAGGAACCTCTAAGCTGAGACTTAGAAGATGAGTAGAGAATTAGCCAGGCAAGAAAGTAAACTCCATACTGAGCGTAGAAAGAGAAATGAAAGTAGTTCTGTCTGGGGTGACTATCAGATAAGGTTAGAGTGCTAAACAGGGATCATCCATTAAGAGGCATGTAAATTGTGATAAATAATTTGGATTTTTATTGAGAACCCAAGGGGAGTAGTGATGGGTTATCAGCTCAGGAGTGGCATAATCTTATTTATGACTTAGAAATATGCCAGTGTCTGCAGGTGGTGAGTAATTGAAGGCAGGGGGCACAGCTGGAGATGAGATGGGAGAACAGGGAGCAGTGTTTGCTCTGTCTTCATCGGCTTCACTGAGCCTTCCTCAGAGCTGCTCTGCAGTCTCAGTCTTGTCCCTCTCACTCCTGCTCCCAGTCCTCTTTATACTTCACAGGTGTTTCCGCACATAAGTCTCTTGCCCTTCTAATTCAGTTTTACTATCTGTGGAACTAGGACAATTAGTATTAACAAAGCAAAGAAGGAGGGAGTTTTAAAAAGAGAATGATCAAGTGTGTTAAACGCCAAAGAGAGACTGAGGGGACAGAAGAGTGTCATTAGATTTATCATCACGGAGGTTAGTGCTGACCTAAGTATTGACGTTCGTGGCTCCTCTTCTGCCAGAGTGTCCCCTCTTAGTTATATTCTCCTACATCCCCTTCAGCCTTTCTCATACATCATGATCTTCATGCATTTCATCTGGACCCCTCTCATATGGACACATGTTGTATATTCATATCGTTCTAAATTTTGGTGCTAAGCTTTGAGCTAGCTCAGTATTCCACTTGTAGTCTGGTCAGTGTTGACTACTGGAAGACTGTAAGTACCTATTATCTCGACACCATCGTGGCCTAAACTTTAATTCAGTTTCTTATAGTTCCAACAAACTTAGGGCCATTGTGCTGCCCAGCTCCAGGGGATCAGATTATAATCTGCAATTATATAATTCTCAACTCCAACTGGCCTCTAGGTCCTGATCTTGAAACATCTCCAAAAAAACACTTGCTCACCTCTGAATCAGATCGTCAGAGGTGTTCTTGAATGCCCATTGCCATGAAGTGCCAGGGACAAGAAACTTAAATCTCATAAATCCTACTGTAAAGTCCCTGCCAAAAGTTTATCAGATCAGACAGCATCTTCTCATCACCAAACAGATGTAACACACCAACAAAACCGGGCACAGAGTACCACTACTCAGTGTTGCTACCAGCAGAGATCTGGCAAAGAAAAACAAGACAAGAACTTTGTTTAGATAGAGAAGTACTTCCTATCTTCTTGAGAAGCCAGGATTTCAAGGGGGTGCTCTTGGGCCTGCTCTGCAGGTAATTGATATCTTTTTAGACCTAACTAATCCTTGATGGGTGCAGGCTATGGAAAAAATAGACAAAATATTAAAGGGTTGTAAGGAAGGGCAGGCTGATTGTAGGCTGGGTGAGAGATAGAGATGCTAAGATAATCTTATGGATAAAACTCCTAATTATATTCACCTTTTGTCCCCTGGTAGATAAGAGCACAGTGTTTCACTGGTTCCCTTTCATAACGTCTAGCCATCAGTTAAAGGCTATTGCCTTGTCCTCTAGTTCCCAAGTACAGAGTGAGGCAACTGTTGGGCCAGATGGAGTTGAACTGGAACAAATGCAATTACATACAGAGTTTTTCCAGGGTAGATGACTGCCCAGAGTGCCATCCTGTTGGCCTTTTCTTTAGAAACTTTATTGTAGTTGCTATTATTCCCTTAGGAGGACTCCAAACCTTACTATCGACAAAGCCTGTAGCAAAGCAATCTGCTTATAGATCTAAAAAGTTCATCACCTTGGAGGAAAACAATCCGCTAATTTGGTTTAAACCTGGACTGGAGGTTTTTTTTTTTTTTTTTTTAAATCAAAACAAACAAAAACAAAAAATAGCCAAAACAAAAACAAAGCAAATCAGAAATAAAAGCCCAGTTAAATAATTCAAATAAAATGCTAGGAGTTTTTCATTATTCCTTACCCTCTGCTCATTGCTCAAGGCAGCTGTGAAGGTAACTCATTTCTCAAACTGACCCAGATCTCTCCCTCAGGAAATAGAACCTGCAGGACCTGAGCTCATGGTAAAGCCCAACCGGATCAAGACCACTTCTCAGCTGCTGCTGCTGCTGCTCAGTCGCTTCAGTCGTGTCCGACTCTGTGCGACCCCATAGACGGCAGCCTACCAGGCTCCCCCGTCCCTGGGATTCTCCAGGCAAGAACACTGGAGTGTGTTGCCACATCCTTCTCCGCCACTTCTCAGCATTAGAGCCAAAGCTTCAGCCTGGAATCTGATCATCTGGATTACTTAAAGATACTTTAAAAATCTTTTTATGTTTAAATTAAGACTCATCTGGTAATACCAACTTTCCCAGCTGAGCATCTGATACCATCAGAAATAGTTTAAACATGTGTTGGTGAAATGATTGTTCTCATCATAAAAGGAACAAAAGGAAGGAAACTCATGAAAAGTTCCTGGCTGCTTTGTATTTTATTTACAAAAGGCTAAGCTCTTCTATAAAATTTATGAATGATCATTTTCAAGTGTAAGTATAGAGCCATACAGGCATTCTATCTTTGTCTCAATACCAACATCAACTGGGCATCAATATCTGAAAATGTTGTAGGAACTTTTAATACCTAAAAGTATAACACTGTTACATTGCTGATGTGAATATTTAGGGCTAACCTGTCACCTAAAGACAGCCTTCTTTGATCCTTCCAAATAAATCCAAAATACCATGTCCGCAAATCTGAGTGCAGTCTGTTTTTTGCTATGGGATGCAAGCCTCTTAATTAGTCTCTCTGGCCCCATTCTCTTCTGACAATACCACACCTGGCTAAGAAGCAGGCTTCTTAAAATGCCAGCAATGAAAATATGGAAGTCCTGGGAGGAAGCTAAATTTGGAATGAATATGAACTCACTTTTAGGCTTATTAA
Source organism: Ovis aries (assembly GCF_016772045.2). Classification (NCBI taxonomy): domain Eukaryota; kingdom Metazoa; phylum Chordata; class Mammalia; order Artiodactyla; family Bovidae; genus Ovis; species Ovis aries. The sequence goes on along the minus strand of NC_056056.1, from coordinate 84,754,851 downwards.
GTTTGAGAAGATAAAAAGGGCATTAAGGAGAAGCCATTGCAAAGATAGTGATAGATTTAGAAAGTACAAGAGGAAATGAGATCATCATGTGTAAATTTGAGTCATACAAATAAAGACTAGAAACACGAGATCTCTAAGTTCTTTTCTCAGTCTGAGAGTGTAGAACAATGGTGAGCAAATTTTTTTTTCTTTTTTTTTAAATGAAGGCCACTTAAAAGGAGCAGAAAATGTTTCTGGACCTCTTTTTTTTTTTTTTTAAACATTTAAAATGAAAAGAATGTTACTTCCATATGAAGAATTTATACTGTGGGATGATTTATTAGGATATGAGTATGTATTCATTCTTCCTCAGGCAGTGTTTTCCAGCCTTTCTTTGCCTGATATATTTGTGACATGATATTTAGAGACAGAATGGTTGGAGACACGTTAGTGGGGCAGTAAGAAGACAAGGGGAATAATTCAGCCAGAAAGGAGCTGAATCAACCTTTCAGATGTTGAAAGAAAGAGAGAAGGGAGAAAATAACCAAAAGCTCAGTTAACTGGTTCCTAACCCTTATGGCAGAAAGTGAAGAGGAACTAAAAGCCTCTTGATGAAAGTGAAAGTGGAGAGTGAAAAAGCTGGCTTAAAGCTCAACATTCAGAAAACGAAGATCATGGTATCCAGTCTCATCACTTCATGGGAAATAGATGGGGAAACAGTGTCAGACTTTATTGTCAGACTTTATTTTGGGGGGCTCCAAAATCACTGCATATGGTGACTGCAGCCACGATATTAAAAGACGCTTACTCCTTGGAAGGAAAGTTATGACCAACCTAGATAGCATATTAAAAAGCAGAGACGTTACTTTGCCGACTAAGGTCTGTCTAGTCAAGGCTATGGTTTTTCCTGTGGTCCTGTATGGATGTGAGAGTTGGACTGTGAAGAAGGCTGAGCACCGAAGAATTGATGCTTTTGAACTGTGGTGTTGGAGAAGACTCTTGAGAGTCCCTTGGACTGCAAGGAGATCCAACCAATCCATTCTGAAGGAGATCAGCCCTGGATTTCTTTGGAAGGAATGATGCTAAAGTTGAAACTCCAGTACTTTGGCCAACTATGCGAAGAGTTGACTCATTGGAAAAGACTCTGATGCTGGGAGGGATTGGAGGCAGGAGGAGATAGGGACAACAGAGGATGAGATGGCTGGATGGCATCACCGACTCAATGGACATGAGTCTGAGTGAACTCTGGGAGTTGGTGATGGACAGGGAGGCCTGGCGTGCTGCGATTCATGGGGTCGCAAAGAGTCGGACACGACTGAGTGACTGAACTGAACTGAACTGAGAGAAAGTTTGGGGGTTTGTGTTTAAGGCCTGAAGAGAATAGAATGGACCTGAAGTGTCAGTCTATAACCATGAATGGGTTCCTTGTAGGTGCTCTTTGAGAGCTGCAAGTAATGATTAGAATACCTTTCTAAGATTATGGTGTATCTTTATATGTGATCCTAAGAAGAGTCTGAGGTAGGTGGGATCCCAGAATAAATTAAGGTTACGAGAAGAATGTCAATGAGAAATTTGCCAATAGTTTTGAATTTTGCTAAAATATTATCTGGTCCTATGTAAGAAGTCATGACACAGAAGCAGCTTTCAAACCTGTTATAACTTAATTTCCATTGCTTTTTAGCATTTATAAATGTTTTCATATTTGTATCTCATTTTATCTTTGTAATCACTCCTTAATTTATTATTGTCCCCAGTTTAGAAATGAGGAAATTGAAACTTAGTGGGGTGAAAATCAGAAACAGATCCAGGGTTTATAATTAATTTCGGTCAGGGGAGTATTTACTGAGCTTTGATGACTGAACTTCAGGTAATATTAGATGTTGGTTGTATTATGAGCAAAATGTGCACCCAGCCCTCGACCACTCAGCCCGTCCTTTCTCCAGTTCTCTCCCAGAGCTTTGCTGTCCCCTCTGAGCTCAGGCTGGGCTGGTTCATGGTGCAGTCCACAGCTGAGCATCACCTACACGAAGCGCTTACAGGTTGCAGTTTACAGGAAGGATTGACTCCAGGGTACCTGGCAGTTCCATGCCTCTGCTGCAGTCGTCAGAGTTGCAAAGGTAAAGAAGAAATGGGGAATCTTGTACACGGTGGGGAGGAGAATAAATTGGTACAACCAGGTTGGAAGGACATGTTTCATTATCAAAGCTAAAGATGCCTTTACAGTCTTACAATGTAACAATTCCACTTCCCCATGTATACAAGAAACTCCCCCTCAAATGCGTAAGGAGACGTCTAAATGAATGTTCACTGAAGCATTGTCTATAATAGGAAAATAATTGGAAACAACCTAAATATTCATCAACCTGAGAATGGATAAGTAAATTTGTGTATGATCACACAGTAGAATATAATATTATAGTTAAAGTAAATGAACTAAAACTGGAATTAGAATATGCATAAATCTCAACTAATGGAATACTGAGTGAAAAAAAGTGACAGAAGATAAAGTATGCTACCATTGACATGAATGTTAAATGCATCAAACGATACTGCATATTTCCATTTGTAATAGCATTTTAAAATAATTCGTGGTAATGATAAACTCTGAATTCAGGATAGTTGTTACTTCTGCTGAGAAGGCAGGATAATGATAGAGTATGCAGAAGCCATTAGCCAAATCTGTGTTTCTTTTAAAAGAAAAAAAGCAAAAAATGTGGATCTAAAGTAAATATGACAAAAAGTAAATATGTGACAAAGCTGGGTGGGAAAGACAAAAGAGTCCGTTATATTATTTTTCTATACTCTATATTCTATGTTTGGAATATTCCATTTAAAAGTATCTCTGGGCCATGGGCCCTGGAGTTCTGGGATTCTCTTGTGTTTTTTACTTCTGTGCAGATTTGTTTCTTTTTCTTTTCTCATGCTGGAATTCCATCCATTCTTTGATATCTAGCTCAAGTCTCACTACCTTACTGAGAATTTCTGTGACCAGTCTTATCAATTCAAACTATGCTTCCCCTTTTCGAAACCATGATAGATCTGTCAGGTCAGTTTATTTTTTTCCCTCGGTTCTTGTCTCATTGCAACAAAAATTTGGAACAACGGACTAAAGGGTTTAACATAACAGAAAAGTTAAAGCTCAGTTCAGCGCAAGCAGACAGATCTTTTATTAGACAAACACTCCCAAGGCATGGGAGCAGGCTGACCCCAAAGGAGTCAAACTGTTTCCTCTTGGCTTCCCTCTTCTTTATACTTCCTGTCTCCTCCTCTTGGTTATGCCCTGTGCTAAATAAAAAATCCACCTGTAATGTGGGAGACCTGGGTTTGATCCCTGGGTTGGGAAGATACCCTGGAGAAGGGAAAGGCACAGTATTCTGGCCTAGAGAATTCCATGGGATTACAAAGAGTTGGACATGACTGAGGGATTTTCACTTGCACTTTCACTATGCAAAATAGGGCCTATACCCACCACCAATCAATGAAAGGAACCATAAATAGGCATACAGTCAAGGCTGATTGACAATTGCAAGCTATATAACAGCAGGCTCTGTTGTATATGTCTTCCCATAATTCAGTCTGTTATAATCAGATGTATATATGTGTAGAATATTTATGAACCTTTAATGGGCTCCTGGCTGTTTAAGATTACTTGAAGAAGCCCCTATGATTGGTTTGTATCCACTGTGTGCATGTGCAGGAGTTGGAAGAGTCTCTGTGGTTATTTTTGTAGCATATCTGTGAGCTCTCCTGGGTGTGTCTGGGAGGGGGTTTAGAGATGAGCTTGCATCCCTTTCAGCCAGGCCACCCCTTATTGCTCATCCCTAGCTTCCTGCCTAATAGATCTATAAAGTTCTCTTGTACACTATGCATTTATGACCAAATTCTTTCATATTGTTGTTTAAATATATATTGCTTTGCATTAATGTTTGACTTTACCGTACATGAACCTTCTTTTTCCAATTATATTGTAAGAGAATTAAGAGCAGGGACAATGTCTTTAATGTGTTTTATTCTTCCCCAATGCCCAGTGGAGCCTAACCAGATACTTATTAAAGAAAAGTGGTTTATGAACCAATAATTATAACCCTTCCTACAAAACCTGTACATAGAAAGTTAACACTAGTTTGAGCTACATTTGCTTTTATTTTCTAAGAGAGAGAATACTAATGAGCTGTGAAATGACGAAAAATCAGGCAGCAGAAGGGAAAAGAAAAAATAACGGGTTTGTATATTACACATTCTGAATAATCGGCTCTTGAATTATTAAGTGTGGGTTATCTCTTATGGGGAAAGGCAGATTTAAAAAATTCATTTTATGACTATTGAACTGCTTCATAGTTATTTCCAGTTTTCAGACAATCGTAGGCTAAACTTACAAATTATTTTGGAAAAACATTTCCTCTCTTGATATGCTGCATACAAATACACCTTGTTTTTTGTAGTGTTTATTAGACAAGACCTGGGAATGGTGGTCCAGTGAAGCTAAAAAACAAAAAATGTTGCACCTGTGAAATCAGAAGAGGATTTTGGAGGAAAAGAAGTTACTTTGAGTTCAATTTACCTGTAGTCCGTCTTGTAAAAAGTGCTTGGTACTTGAGGCAGTCACCTCACCCGACACCTCAGAGTAAAAGAATGAATGAAAGCTGATGAGCACCGGAAATGGTAAGAGGTCTGGACTACATTGTCTCTTCTCAGAATGAAAAATCAGTTACCACAGACTGAAATAAACTTAGGAATCAGTGTGGTTACTTTTAGCAAAAGTAGTAGCTGGTATGGTCTGTTTCAAAACTACCTCCATTTTATCCCTGGTGAGTTTTCCTAATGGACCTGTGTAATATTTTATTAAACCAGGCTGCTATCTCAGGGTTCTTTGGCCTAAGTGCTACAAAACCCAAAATATAGTTTCTTAAATTAGACCTTACCTACATCTGTATTTATGACTTCATTCTTAACTCTGAAGTGTACCTCAGGGAGGTAATATCTTTTAAATTATTATCCTTCTTTATCTCTATGTCATTTATGCCTTGGCAAAAAAAAAAACTAGAGACACAAAAATATCTTGCAATTTGGTAAAAGATCACTTATTCCCTCATGTTCACCTCATTTATGGATATTAAGGTTGAAGTAAAGTCTTAAAGCAGTGACCAGAGTATTTTTATATTAATAATGAACCTTATCATTGGTATCTGCAATTTTTCTTTTCCTTAAATAAAGAAAAGCAAGAAATATGCTGTTATACAGAGAATATATCCAATGAGTATGTTGGGTTCTCAAAGTTTCCTAAAAGTATAACTTGAAATTACTTTTCTCTGGAAATAGAGTAATTAATAATTGTTACAGTCTAACTCAAGGCCACAAAATCCAAATAATATTAGTAGGTGTGGCAGGTGATTAAGAAATCATGTCTTATATTTTCCTGTCTATGGGCTTGCCATGGAAAAATAAGTATTTTCCCCTTCTCTTGTCTAGAGGAAAGGATAAAACGTGGTGATTTTTTAAAGTTTTAGGGAGACAGGGACTCAATTATCTGGAAGGAGAAGGGTTCTAAAAAAATGGGAATGAGTTGACTTCAGGAGAATTTGGATCTCTTGATTCCAGAAGGAGGCAAGAACTAGACAAGAGGCAGTTTCCATAAATGGTGAAGACCCATGTTCATTCCCAGATAACAGTTCAGAATGGTATAGACCTCTCATGGGGATGCCAGCAAGGATATGTCGTCTCAGAAGTAGTAAAAGTATTCATCTATTATGTGTGGGCATACATAGTCGTGTCCAACTTTTTCCCACCCCATGAGTTGTAGCCTACCGGCTCCTCTGTCCATGGAATTTTCCAGGCAAGAATACTGGAATGGGTTGCCATTTCCTACTCCAGAGGATCTTCCTGACCCAGGGAATGAACCTGCATCTCTAGCGTCTCCTGCACTGGCAGACAGATTCTTTACTACTAGTGCCATTTGGGAAGCCCTAATTTATAATGAGCTGAAGTAAACAAGGGTACAAGTTGTAAACTCTAGGGTTACTATTAAGAGAACAGTAAAAGTATGTGAAAACAATATCTTGTATAAATAGTAAAAGAGAGAAAAGTAATAATAAAGAAAACTCAAGCAAAAGGAAGGCAAGAAAGACAATAAAGGGAGGTTGGGGCTGACATATACACACTACTATTTATGAAATCACAAACTAATAAGACCTATTGTATAGTACAGGGAACTCTACTCAATACTCTGTAATGACCTATATGGGGAAAAAAATCTGAAAAAGAGAATACACAGAAGAACTGGACAAAAAAGGCCATAATGACCCAGATAACCACAATGGTGTGGTCATTCTCCTACAGCCAGACAACCTGGAGTGTGAAGTCAAGTGGGCCTTAGGAAGCATTACTACCAACAAAGCTAGTGGAGGTTATGGAATTCCAGCTGAGCTATTTAAAATCCTAAAAGATGATGCCGTTAAATTACTGCATTCAATATGTCAGCAAATTTGGGAAATCCAGCAGTGGCCACAGGACTGGAAAAGTAAGTTTTCATCCCAACTCCATAAAGAAGGGCAGTGCTGAAGACTGTTCAGATCTCCAGACAGTTGCACTCGCTTCCCATGCTAGTAAGGTTATGCTCAAAATCCTTCAAATTAGGCTTCAGCAGGACTTGAATCAAGAACTTCCAGATGTACATGCTGGGTTTAGAAAAGGCAGTGGAACCAGAGATCAATTTGCCAACATTTGCTGAATCATAGAGAAAGCAAGGGAATTCCAGAAAAACATCTACTTCTGTTTCATTGACTATGTGAAAGCCTTTGTGTGAATCACAGCAAACTGTGGAAAATTCTTAAAGTGATGGGAATACCAGACCATCTTACCTGTCTCCTGAGAAACCTGTATGTGGGCCAAGAAGCGACAGTTAGAATCAGACATGGAACAATGGACTGATTCAAAATTGGAAAAGGAGTACGACAAGGCTATATATTGTCACCCTGTTTATTCAACTTATATGCAGAATACGTCATGCGAGATGCCAGGCTGGATGAATCACAAACTGTAATCAAGATTGCCAGAAGTATTAACAATCTCAGATATGCAGATGATACCTCTCTAATGGCAGAAATGAAGAGGAACTAAAGAGCCTCTTGATGAAGGTGAAAGAGGAGAGTGAAAACGCTGGCTTAAAATTCAACATTCATAAAACTAAGGTCATGGCATCCTGTCTCATCATTTCATGGCAAATAGAAGGGAAAAAAGTGGAAGCAGTGACAAATTTTCTCTTCTTGTGCTCCAAAATCTCTGGGGATAGTGACTGCAGCCAAGAGATTGGAAGACACTTGCTTCTTAGAAGGAAAGCTATGACAAACCTAGATACCATATTAAAAATCAAAGACATCACTTTGCTGCCAAAGGTCTGTGTAGTCAAAGCTATGGTTTTCCCAGTAGTCATGTGCCAATGTGCAAATTGGACTGTAAAGAAGGGTGAATGTTGAAGAATTGGTGGTTTCAAATTGTGGTGCTGGAGAAGACTCTTGAGAGTCCTTTGAACAGCAAGGAGATCAAACCAGTCAATCCTAAAGGAAATCAACCCTGAATATTCATTGGAAGGACAGATCCTGAAGCTTTAATACTTTGGCCACCTGATGCAAAGAGCCGAGTCATTGAAAAAGACCTTGGATACTGGGAAAAATTGAAGGCAAAAGGAGAAGAGGGTGACAGAGGATGAGATGGTTGGAAAGCATCTCCGATTCAATGGACATGAACTTGGGCAAACTACAGGTGATATGAGGGATGGGGAGACCTGGCATGCTGCCATCCATAGAGCTGGACATGACTTAGTGACTGAACAACAGCAACAACATACGTGTATATATAACTGATTCACTTTGCTATGTAGCAGAAACAAGCACAACATGATAAAGTAACTATACTCCACATTAATAATCTAAAAAAAAGACAATAAGAAAGAGTAAGTAACGAGTGGAATAAATAGAAACCAAAATACTGAGACATTAGCTATTAACCCCAGATTCTTATGACTGCACTGTTGAATTCTTCCAAATGTTAAGGAAGAAATAACAGTCTTGCACAAACTCAGAAGATACAAAAATACCAACTCATTTTATGAAACCAATAAACTGTTAATCTCCAAATCTGAGCTCATTACAAGAAAAGAAAATTATAGACTACTTTCTCTTATCAGGGATGAAAAATATTATAAATTAAATATCAACAAGACAAATCCAGTGATATATAAGATGTGTATTTATTTCAAGCATTCAAAGTCAGTTTAACATTAATAGTCTTATTATTTACCCAATAAATAAAATATATATGATAATCTTTATAGATACAGAAAAGGAATTTGATAAAATTCAGTATCCATTCATGGTTTAAAACTTAACAAACTAGTAATTTCTTCTCTTTCTGGAAGTCTTTTAGTTTGAAATAAATTTAAACTTATAGAAATGTATAGTCACTGTTATAAAAATGAAAACTCAAACCACGTATTGGAATACAATATTTGTAAAACGTACCTGATGAAGGACTTGTATCAAGAACACAAAAGAATGCTTATGACTCAGTAAGAACTCAAATTAAAGTGAAAAAATGCAATTTATAACATGGGCAAAAGATTTGAATAGATATTTATGAATGGTAACAAGCACACGAAGAGATGCTCAGTGTCATTAACCATCAAGGAAATGGAATTAAAACCGCAATGAGACACCAGTACACACAAACTAGAAGGGTTAATATTAACAACACCGACAGAACCAAGTATTGGCAAAGATTTGGAGCAACCGATACACTCATATACTTCTGGTAAGAGTGTAAACAATATGGCCACTTTGGAAAAATCTGACAATTTGTTATGAAGTTAAACATAGATGTACCATAGGACCCAGCAATCACATTCCTGTGTATCTACCTAAGAGTATTCATAAACATATATAGTAATTCTTGAACGTTTATTACAACTATATTCATAATGGCCCAAATCCGGAAACAAAATGTTCTATTAAACAGGTGAATGGATAAGCAAATTGTGGCACATCTATACAGTGGAATACTATTTAGCAGTTGAAAAAAAACTTAATGAACTGCTGATACATGAACGGACATGGATAGAACTTCAAAAGCATTATTCTCAGTGAAAGAAGCCAGACACAAACTTCCTACCCGATTCCGTGTATGTGCAGTTATAGACATTACAAGGTATAGTGGTAGGATTCATGTCAGTGTTGCCAGTGATCATGGGGTGGGTGAAGGAAACTGACTTCAGAGGACAAAAGGGAACTATGTCATTAGTATGATGAAAATTATGTTATAGCGTGCATTTCTAACATTCATAGACTTGTGCTCTTAAAATTGGTGAATTTCATTGTATGAAAATCATATCTCAATAAATCTGACCCCCCAAAATAAGTCAAAGATTCGAACAGGTACTTCAGAAAAAGTGCCTGGTAAACATGTGAGAAACCACAGCACTGGATGTGAAGTAGCTGGAACTGTCCCACACAGCTGGTGAGAACGTAAATTGGCACCACTCTGGGAAACTATTTGGCAGTTTTGGCGACTGAATGTGTGCATAGCATATGGCCCAGCAATTCTGTAGTAGAGTCAAAATTCACAAACAACCCAAATATCCATTCAGCAGTAGGATCCCTAAATGGTGGGTATCTACACAATGCAGTACTGCACATAATGAGAGTGAATGAACTACTGCTACATATGTGTGGAACTTATAATAACGAATGACAGGAACTGTACCCAGAAGGCTGCATTTATTTAAAGTTCAAAATCAGAGATTAAATTATGGTAATAGACATCAGGATTGTGGTTGTCTGACAGAAGGTTATAATTGGGTGGGAGCATAAAGGGGATTCTAGAGGGACTGTAGCCCTTTTTGGTCTTTGTACTCATTACATATGCATGTGTTCACTTTGTGAAAATTCATTGAGATTCTCCACTTATGATTTGTGCCATTTTTATTTCTATATGTTATATTCAATACAAAGGTGTATTTAAATAGTTATAATCATATGAGTACTTGTATAACAGTCACAATGTAGACTTTTAACTAAGCAAATTCCGTTCATCTGAGTTTGCCCAATCTAAGAATATCACATAAATGGAAATCCAAACATTCAAACCGGAAAATTACTTGCAGTACAAAAGCACCTTTCACTTCACAAAGCAACACATCAAATTCATGAAAGAAACAAGGAAAACACCATAGAAGATCCATTTTTCAATTTTGTAAATTTATCCTAAGGAAAGAAAAAGTCAACAGAAGCACAAAGCTTGCTGTGGAAATGATTATTTTAAACATGACATCTGTTAGCTAAAATCAGCCCAAATATTCAATGAGTGGACTAAGATTTAGCAAATTATGCTATCACCAGTACAAGATAATAACATACATTTATAATGATGATCAGACTTTGTAGAAACACTAAAAATTTTTACAGGTACAATGTTAGGTAGAAAAATAAAATTTTAAGATGACAGGTACACTCTGATTCTATGTGAAAGTGAACCAATAGGTGATATAAAAAAATAAAAAACTTTTGTGTTGGAGTGATTTATGATTTTTTTTTTTGAGGAGGTAGCCCCCTACATTCAACCTCCCTACCACATGAATATTTTTTATATTATTTGAACCAGTTAGAATTCTTCTATTGCAAGTAAAAAAGAGATTTATGGAGCCATAAAGGAGTTACTTTGGCCACCTCATGCGAAGCGCTGACTCATTGGAAAAGACTCTGATGCTGGGAGGGATTGGGGGCAGGAGGAGAAGGGGACGACAGAGGATGAGATGGCTGGATGGCATAACCGACTCAATGGATGTGAGTCTGAGTGAACTTGGGGAGTTGGTGATGAACAGGGAGACCTGGCGTGCTGCGATTCATGGGGTCGCAAAGAGTCGGACACGACTGAGCGACTGAACTGAACTGAAAGGAGTAACTTACAGAATCAAATCAATTACTGCATACCTAAGAAGAAAGAAAAGGAACTAGGAAGGTTACAGAGATTTTAGAAACAAAAGTTCCCCAGCAAAGTCTCTAGGATTCTGCCTTCTGATGACTAGCCTTAAATACCTTCTTTCCCTGTGTGCTGCTATGCAAGATTCAAATTATTGGAGGAGAAAATCTAATTATTCTGGCCTGAGTCAAGTATCCACCTTATACTCTGATTGCCTGCCACATCAGAACAACCTGGACCTGGAGAAAGGCACTTCCCTAAAGAAGAGGGATAGTGTTGTCACTAGAAGAACTGGGTGTAGAAGGATGCTGGGAGGGCCAAAGCAACAGTTTTGTGAAATTGTACATCATGTTTTCAATAAATCAGAATATTACTACTTTTTATTTAATTTTAAATGAGAGTATGCTTATTGTAGAAACTACAGAATTCAGTAAAGTGTAAAGAGAGTAATGAAAAAGCAAGCATCCCTTATCCCATTATTCATAACCCTGTTCAATACTGCTGCATAATTAATTATCTTCAAAACTAGAATGACTAGAGGCAGAAAGTAGAGTAACGATTGCCTAGGGGTTGGAGGGAGTGGGGAGATTGGAGGATGATAGCTGAAGTGTACAGGATTTCTGTTTTGTTTTTTTTTTTTCAGTTCTTTATAAGTCTCTAAAATTGGATTAAGGTGATGGCTGCACTGCTCCAAATACACTAAAGCCGTTGAACATTTCATAGGCGAATGTAATGGCATGTGAATTATATCTGAGTAAAGCTGGAATCAAGATTGCCAGGAGAAATATCAATAACTTCAGATATGCAGATGATACCACCCTTATGGCAGAAAGTGAAGAGGAACTAAAAAGCCTCTTGATGAACGTGAAAGAGGAGAGTGAAAAAGTTGGCTTAAAGTTCAACATTCAGAAAACTAAGATCATGGCATCTGGTCCCATCACTTCATGGGGAATAGATGGGGAAACAGTGGAAACAACGTCAGACTTTATTTTTTCGGGCTCCAAAATCACTGCAGATGGTGACTGCAGCCATGAAATTAAAAGACGCTTACTCCTTGGAAGGAAAGTTATGACCAACCTAGATAGCATATTCAAAAGCAGAGACATTACTTTGCCAACAAAAGTCCATCTAGTCAAGGCTATGGTTTTTCCAGTGGTCGTGTATGGATGTGAGAGTTGGACTGTGAAAAAGGCTGAGTGCTGAAGAATTGATGCTTTTGAACTGTGGTGTTGGAGAAGACTCTTGAGAGTCCCTTGGACTGCAAGGAGATCCAACCAGTCCATCCTAAAGGAAATCAGTCCTGGGTGTTCATTGGAAGGACTGATGCTAAAGCTGAAACTCCAATACTTTGGCCACCTCATGCAAAGAGTTGACTCATTGGAAAAGACCCTGATGCTGGGAGGGATTGGGGGCAGGAGGAGAAGGGGATGACAGAGGATGAGATGGCTGGATGGGATCACCAACTCGATGGACATGAGTTTGAGCAAGCTCCGGGAGTTGGTGATGGACAGGGAGGCCTGGCGTGCCGTGATTCATGGGGTCGCAAGGAGTCGGACACGACTGAGTGACTGAACTGAACTGAACTGAACTGAAAGCTGTATTGAAAAGTACTAGTGTAACCAACTGTTTCAGTTTGCCCAGGACTTCCCTGGTTTAACATTGAAAGTCCTATATACCAAGAAACCCCTCAGTCCTGGTGAAATCTGGACAGTTGATCATCCTACTCAAGATTTAGCAGCTTAAAACAATAAACATTTGAAATCTAGTTTCTCTAGACCAAGAATGGAGGCAGAGCTTAACCTTATAGTTCTGGCTTAGGGTCTCTCATGAGGTTGTGGTCAAGATGGCACCTGGGGCTGTAGTCATCTGATGGCTTGACTTGGGCTGAAGAGTCTGCATCCCAGTTTACTCATGTGGTTTTATCAGGAGGCCTTAACGTCTTACCATGTGGGTCTCTCCACAGAGAGACATGGAAGCTGGCTTTCCCCATACGCATGATCTGAGAGAAAGGCTAGCTTGGATGCTGTAGAGTCTTCTGTAACCCTGTCATGGAAGTTACATCTCATCACTTCTGCCATATTCTATTGGTCACACAGATCAACTCTGGAACAATGTGAGAAGGAACAACATGAGTGTGTGAATACCAGGGGGCAAGAATTATTGGGCCATCCTGGAGGCTGGCTCCCAACTCTAACCCTATCAGCATTTTACTAATATTCTGCTGATTTTTAAATGGTAGCAAATGCAGTTTAGAACATATGAACAATTTAAGAGTGCAAATATAATAGAAAAACATATAATGATGAATACCTTTCCACGTATATTTTATTTCTCACTCTCGGTATATGGCATAAATTTCTGATGTGCAATTATTAGGGTGCATGGTTTAAGGATTTTGTGATTTGTCATATATTGTCATAATGCTTTTCTGATATTCGCAGTGTATCAGAGTGCTCATTTCACCATACCCTTGCTAACCTCAAATATTATTGATGGTAGCTGTGTCAATTTCTAAGTGAAAAATTGTACCTCGTTGTTTCAGAGCGCCTTTTTAACAGCAAGGTTGGATATTTTTCCATGTTCAGTGGCCCTTGCTAATAAATAAGCATGCAATAAGCCATAAATCCTTTCCAGATATATTCATGCTTTCATTCAATATTTATTGACTGCCTAGTGTAAGAACAGTGAAATGTCTCTACTTCTAAGATGCTCACTTTCAAGTGAGAGAAATGGACAGGGAAGCAGTTCCATATATTCTAATCTGCGAAAATATTTCAAAAGTGCAGAGTCAAAAAACCATTAGGTTGCTGGTAGAGACTGAAAGTATTGATACTTCTCTCTTGCTAGAACATCAAATACAGAGCTTAGAGATGGAGTATAGAGAATCAGACCAAACAAAGGAGCTCAAATCAAATCCTGTTGGCCTTCTCAGCCTCATCAGGAAGGTTAGATCTTTTCCCTGAGGGCGAAGGAAAGGAGGGGGCGAGCTGATCAGATTTGTGCTTTTGTAATTTCCCTTTGACTAAAGTGTGGAGAAGAAACTGGAAAGGGGTGATAAACAAGATAGGGTGGCCAGACAGCAAACAGCTATAGTCTAGGAAAGCGCTGAGGATGGCTTTATCCCAGCAAGTGGCACCAAGGATACTGAGAATTGTCTTAGGTTTAAATAGCATCCCTTGTCTCAGTCTAGGTCTTCAAGAAAATTAAACAATAAAACAAAAGATTGGCAGGTGGACTCCAAAACATGCCATTTATTGCTGAAAAAAGTTCCATAGAGAGCTGAGAGTGAAAGCCAGATGAGATGCTAAGTGAAGCCCTAGATGAGGACAGCCCTCTCTGAGGTGAATTTTGAGGAATGCCACCTGGATCCCTCTTCAAATATAAAGGACTTCTTCCCCTGTGCCGGGAGTGCTGCTACTACACTCAGCTAGCAGCTGAGGGCCTTGGCAGAAAAATCCCGGTAGCCCACAGTTATGTCTCCTTCTTGAGTGGCTGGAATTCAACGACTGATCAGTAAGGAATATAAAGCTATGGTTCCCCACCCCCAATTTGAGACAACTTTGAAAGGTCATCCCAGCTTTGGGGCTCCCTGGAGGATGGCCACAGCCTTTACTGACACTAACTCTCAGCTGCACTTCTCCTTTGCCCAATCTTGCTCCCTTCTTTTTCCTTCCTGCTCATTCTTCCCATCCTATCCTTTTCCTTTCCCTCCTTTTTTCTTTCTTTCTCTCTCTTTCCTTCCCCAACTGTTGATTCCAAAAGCACTACCTAGTAAACCTCCTGCACACTAGTACTTATCTCAGAATCTGTCTCCCAGGGAACCCAACATGTCACACCTCTGGGGAATGCAAAACCTGGAGGACTGGGATGTTTGTTTGTCCCCTATAGCTAGCAGTCGAGAGGATGAAAAGTGGCTCAGAACTAATTAGTCCAGACAAATCATGGGTCATTCCACCTTCCCTGAGATAGAGTAGTGAAATGCATGGAGAAATGCCAGGAGTGACACCACCTATGTTTGTTCAACAAAGCAGAAAATGTTAGGACACCATTGAGTGAAATTAAAGAGATAGAATCACTGGGAATTAATGTAGTGGATATAGGCGAGGAAAAATAGAGCCAGTCAAAAGTTACTCCTAATATTGCAAAATAGTTATCCTCCAAATAAATTAATTAAAAATACAATTAAAAAAAAAGGAAAAAGAATTACTCCTATGTTTCTTACTCAGGTAACTGAGGGCATGGTAGTGCCTTGTAGTGTGATAAAAGAAAAATACAAGTTTGAAGGAAAACGTGTTCAGTTAGACGTGCCTTTAGGAAGTCAGAGTTGTTCATTAGGCGATTAAAGATACTATCTGGAGTTCAGGAGTGTGGCCTGGAATAGTAATATGTGTGTGCTTGTCAGTGTCTGCCCAGTAATGATGAGGATCCCACAAGGCTGACAGATAAATAACTTAGGGAACAGAAGTAAATTTATTTTCAGAAAACCCAACAATTCCTAATTAATATATTCAGATATTTGAAAAGGTACAACAAGAGCAAAGATGCGATAAAAAGGATGATCCGAAATACGAGGACAGACATCTTGGGCATGAAAAGTATGCTTGGCAGAATAAACATTTCAATGGAAGGATTAGAAGATAAAATATGTCAGACAGTAGAATATGAGAAAAAAGGTAAAAAACATTCTTTCAAAAGACCCAACAGTATCTTTATGTAGGTCCTGTCTTGGTCCTTTTTGTTATTAATATTCATCCTTGGCTAGATTTCTGGATTTCCTTTTAGTTCATACAGGGAAAGGCTAGGGTTTTTGCGTTAGACGGGAACAAAAATCTGGCTGAGGGGAAGGGATGGAGCGGGGAGGTGAAGAAGGAGTAACTGCTGGGGTCCTGTCCCTGAAAAGGTTAAATGGGGTGGGTCCAAAGCTCTGGTGCAGGCACTCACATTAAATGGTTGAACACCCTTTCTTTGTGCAGGGGTGGAAAAAAAATGTTTGCGGGAACAGAAAACTTCGTGTCTTAGCCTTTGTATTCATAGCTCTATGAATGTGGGTCTTCCCTCTGTTTAAGAAAAGAGCTTCCCCTTTGTAAAGGTTCCGAAAGGTCAGGCTGCTGTAATAGAATACCATAGACTGGGTGGATTATAAACAAAAAAAATTTATTTCTTACAATTCTGGAGGTTGAGAAGTTCAAGGTCAGGATGCCAGCAAATTTGATGGTGAATATGTGAATATCTGGTGAAAGCCCACTTCCTGGTTCTCACTGTGTTCTTACTTGGGGAAAGGGGAAGGAGAAATCTCTGGGGCATCTTTTAGAAGGACCCTAATCCCAGTCAGGACAGCTCCACTCATGACTTAATTGTCTAATCGCCTCCTGAAGACCCCACCTCCTGATACCAGCATATTGGTGATTAGATTGCAACATCACTTTGTAGACAAAAGTCCATATAGTCAAAAGCTATGGTTTTTCCAGTAGTCATGTATGTGTGTGAGAGTTGGACCATAAAGAAGGCCAAGTGCCGAAGAATTGATCCTTTGAACTGTGGTGCTGGAGAAGACTCTTGAGAGTCCCTTGAACTGCAAGGAGATCAAACCAGTCAATTCTAAAGGAAATCAACCCTGAATATTCATTGGAAGGACTGATGCTGAAGCTGAAGCTCCAATACTTTGGCCATCTGATGTGAAGAGCCAGCTCATTGGAAAAGACCTGATTGAGGGCAGAAGGAGATGAAAGAGGACGAGATGGTTGGATGGCATCAGCAACTCCAGGAGATACAGTGAAGGATGGGGAAGCCTGGCGTGCTGCAGTTCATGGGGTCGCAAAGAGTCAGACACGACTGAGGGACTGAACAGCAACAACAAATATGCATTTTGGGGGACACAAACATTCAGTCTATTGCAGGTGACTGGAAATGGAGGAAGTTCTTTCTGCTGGTTTCTATGTTCTCTCTGAATGGGCACTGTCATCTGTTGAGGCTTGCTGGGTGAGCAGAGATGTTGGGGTGGGATGTGGGTAGGGAGCTGTGAGGAGTGTGAAGATTTGGGAGGAATCATCTAAACGAAGCATTTGAAGAACAACAAAAAAGCTGTGTAGGGAAACAGGAAATGATCATCAGGCTACTCTGGGGGCTCAGGTGAGTGGTAGGTGAGTTGAAAAACCACCGAAAAATTGAGAGTGATTTTGACAGCCAGAACTGAAAATGAGGAATCTCTGAAAAAGAGGAGGCAAGCTGGTCTCATAATGAAAACGTTCTTGAGAAGAGACTTGCATAAAGAAAAAGAGAAAAACATCCTCCTATGAGTCACAGACCTCATTTCCTCAGCTCCCTGGTCTTGCTTTGATGTTTACAAAGGGTCAAGTGATTATAAAGGGGAAAGGTAATGGGAATAATAAACCCAGGACGCAGGAGAAGGAAGCGACTCCAGAGCCTCAAGGACGAAGGGACCCGCAGGTACTCTGCTGCGAGGAAATGGGAAAGGACTTCCGGGAGCTCTCTTCATAGATCAGCCCCGTCCCCACCCTCACAGAAGCTCCCTCCAGGGATCAGACACTTGGTTGTCTTTGCTGCTCTACCTAGAACACAGGTACAAGGTAAACACTTGGTGAATCAAAGAATTCCATGGTATAGTCACAGGCTTTTTGAATGGCTGAGCACACCAAAGTCTGGGGTTTTGTTTTTTCTTCTCCGCCTTTACAAAAAGCTTTCAAGCAGCTTTTGGACCTCTGGGGCCTTTTCAAGACAAATAGTCCTACTGCTGCTCCAAGAGCCCCACCGCCCACTTCCCAACTGAAATTGCCTCTCTCTGTTCTTGCTGGTAGGAGAGGCACAGCTTGCTTTGCGAGAACCTTGCATAGAAAATGGTGCAATCTGGGCCGTTTTTCATCTTTTCCAATCTCATTTCCTAAATTAAAGAGAGAGAAATGTAAGGAATCTCAGGAATATGAAACTTCTCTGGAATGATCTTTATTGAGCAGTGCTTGGAACGGGCTGAAATCCTGAAGCGCTGTCAATGCGGCCAAGAAGAAGGGAAAATGACAAATAACTTCAACAGTCCTTAGCCAAACTCTGAAAAAGATATCTAGAGCTATTTTTTTCCTTCTGAGAGTTGTTTGCCTTTCCCCTAGTTTAGCAATTGTTAAAAGATTGTTTTAGATTCTTTGGGGGTGGAAGAAAAGAAAGGAGAAGGGAATCCAGTGTTTAGGAAGTAGCATGATGTGGTTAGTAGTCCCCTGGAAGCTGTGTAACTTTCACGACTGTTTCATACATGCTGACTTCCTCTCCTTTCAGGGTGTCCCTGACTGTTAAGTAGGGTTTTTATTAATGGCATTCTCCTAAGGAGATTGTTCACAGCATTTGGGTTCTCCTTCCAGGTTCGATCTCTCTTTGTGGTCTGTAAATCATCTTTCCAAGGGCTTCATTCATGGTGAAGAGCCATTTTGTCTGCCTTACAATTACCAAAAAGAGTGTAAGAAAAACTGTGTTAGTCTGCCAGGTGGGCCAGAAACACTTGACTGCACTAAAAAATTTCCAGCCATGGCAGTCTCAGCTTGCCCTTTTGCTGTGAGCAGTGCACAAAGTCTGCAAAGCATTTTCCCTGAAATCTCTTCCGCCCCTTGGCCGAGGCGAGTTTGGCTGGTTACCAGAGGTCTGGGAGGAGACCGCCTATAGAGTGGCAATTTGCTTGCACCCTTGTTCTCACCCCATTGTAAGCTAACCTCTTCCAGGCTGAGCTGGTGGTGAGAAAGGAACTGAAACTGATTTGCCCACAGTCCGTCTGGGTGAGTGTTGACCCAGGACTGAAGCACAGAATCGCTGCGCACCAGCCTGCCTGGGGCACACTGGGCTGAGTCACGGCTTCATCAGGAATGCAGCTAGTCTGGAATGCAGCGCAGGGGCACAGGCCTTTAGAAAGGGGAGGCTTTTTTCCTAAACAGAGTGAAAACCTACATTCATAAAGCTACACGAGATCTTTAAAGAAAAAAAAAATCACACATTACAGGTAAATAAAGAATTTTTCTTTCTACTGCTTCTCCCATCTCCATTTCAGGTTCCTACTTCGGGCCAAGGCACATTTCATTTTGGACTCTATCTTTTCATCTTTTCAGATGTTTAAATATCTATTATTTTCTATGTATTATATAGTTATATGCGTATATGTGTATATATACACACACAACAGAGATTTATAGACAGAGGGAATTTTGCTTTGACCTGAATGGTGTCATACGGTGTGGATTATTCTCCAACTTGCCTTTTTTTTTTTTTTTTAATTTAGCTATGTCTCTTGGAGACTTTTCTGTGTCAGTAGGTTCTAATTCTTTCTAACTGCTGCATATGTGCTTGCTCAGTCGTCTAGTCACGCCCGACTGTTTGTGACCCCATGGACCATAGTCCGCCAGTCTCCTCTGTCCATGGAATTTTCCAGGCAAGAATACTAGAATAGGTTGTCATTTCCTCCTCCTGGGGATCTTGCCAACCCAGTGATCGAACCCACATCTTCTGTGGCTCCAGCGTTGGCAGGCGGATTCTTTACCACTGAGTCACTTGGGAAGCCCAACTGCTGCATACTCTTAAACGTAACTCGGATACGTTGCTGTTTATTTAGCTCTCCCTCTTTTGGTGATTATTTTGGTTGCTCCGGTTTTCACTGCTACAGATAGTCTTCAGTGAACAGCCTCTTAACACTCTCCTAGCATCCATGCAGTATTTCTCTAGAGTAGATACCAAGGTGTAAGATTGCAGAGTCAAAGGGTAGATGCATCTCAAGTCGGAAGAGCTGCTGCCCAGTTTGTTCTCCAAAAGGCTTACGCAGTTTATATTCCCAGGTTTAAGAGAGCACCTCCATTTCAATATGCTTGTCACGCTGGATGTCAATCTTTCTTCCTTATTGCCAGTTAAATGTGGAAAATGGTATCCCCCATGTTGTTCTTGGCATTTCCCCCTAAAATGGTGACACTGAGCATCTTTTCAAATGTTCATCATTCATGTTTACTCTTTTGTGAATTGCCTGTTCATATCTTTTTGTCCATTTTCGATTTTGTTTGCCTTTTTCTGAGGATCTATAAGAGCAAGTCCTTTGCTGTGTATGTTACAATGATCTCATCCAGTCTGTCACTGGAATTTTAATCTCATTTATGGCTTATTTCAGTGAACAAATCTAAAGTTTTGATAAAGTGAAATTTCTTAATCTTTTTAACCCATTTCCTTATGGCTTTTGCAGTTTATATATTGTTTCAGAAGATCTTTTCTATCCCTAAGATCAGAAATTTGGTCTTCTATGTATTTTCTTTTTATCGTTTAATAATAGGTTAGCTTTTTTCACCCAAATCTATCTAGAGTTTATTTTAATAAATAATTGAGATTAAAAAAGAGTCACTTAGGGACTTCTCTGTGGTCCAGGGGTTAAGGTTCCACACTCCCCAATGCAGGAGTATGGGTTCAAAATCCCTGCTTGGGGAACTAAGATTCTGCATGGCTTGGCCAAGAAAAAAAAGGGGGGTCGCTTAATTTTTCTTTCTAATAATAGCCAGTTGTTGTAATATCACTTATTGAAAATTCCATTCTTTCCCTTGTTGTTTTGGGATACTACCTTTATAATCATACTAAATTCCTGTAAACATTGGCTTGTTTCCAGGTTCTCTCTCTTTTTCTGTTGCGCTGTTGATCAATTTTCGTTCTGTTGGAAATGTATTTTTGGATAATTTGGGGACAGTTGTTATCTTGACAACCTCATGTCCTCCTATTCAAGTCTTTGTCTAGGTTTCCTAGTTTTTTCTTGTAGTTCTGGCACATATCTTATTAATTTTTTTTTGGTGGCTGTTTTCTACTTTTTGTTGCTATTGTGAATGGAACCTGTTTTTTACCCTCCTTATCATACTTTCTATTTTCAAAATAATTGGTTTATTGACTTTTTTTAAAAAACACATTGACCTTGCATCATTGGTTCTAATAGTTTTCAGCTGATTTTCTTGGATTTTCTAGGTAACTGAACATGTTATCTGGAAACAGAAAGCACTGAGTCTCTTCATTTCTGTTTTGTCTGGGCTCTTTCAGGTAAGCATAA
Organism: Ovis aries; assembly: GCF_016772045.2. Taxonomy (NCBI): domain Eukaryota; kingdom Metazoa; phylum Chordata; class Mammalia; order Artiodactyla; family Bovidae; genus Ovis; species Ovis aries. Next base: position 84,733,844 of record NC_056056.1, on the reverse strand, counting down.
TAGAAACGTAATTCAAATTAACCAAAAAAGGGAAACTTATGAGCTCGCTCAACTAATAAGAAGCCAACACGTCTGGATTCAGGTTATAAAACAATGTCGCTTGATCTTGGTCTTGCTTTCTCAATCTCTCTGCTGTGCTTCCCTTTGTCTTGGCTCCATTTCTAGTCAGCATCTCCCTGTGGTGAGATCCTGCCAGAAGCCCCAAGCTTACATCCTATATTCTCTCAGCAATGCCCAGAACTTCCTTTTTAGTGTTCACCTTGCAAAATTTCTATTTGCAACAATTCTGTCAATAGGATGGTTTTGATTGATAAGATTTGCTCACATGCCCATCTCTGAACCAAGCATTTCAGTCAGTAGATTATAATATGCATGCAGACAGGGAGTGAGACTGGTTCTCTAAGGAAAATTGAAATGTTTTCATCAGAAGAAGAGGATATGGATGCTGGATAGAGGAAAAGCAGGCACTATCCACTCTGCCATATTTAAACCTTTTTCAATATTTTCAATATTTAAACCTATGATTTTTGGGGGGATGTGTGTGAATTTTTGTTTATGTTATGGCTGCTACTTTTCACTCACTTTCTTAGCATTAATTTCCTCCCTCCTTCCCTTCCTTCCTGCTTTCCTTCCTTCGTATGTCCCTCTAAATACAACCTTCCCTGTTTAGCAGTTTTGTGGTTTCTCCAGTTCCTGGGCTTCCAGGCCAGACTTTGATCTTATTCTATAGTGTTATAGATCCAATTCCTTCTCCAGAGTCAAATTCTGGCTGTGAGACTGTGCCTGGCTCTTCTGCATCCCCTAGTATGTCGATTTGTTCAAGCCTGCAGTCGTAAGCCGGAGAAGGAAATGGCAACCCACTCCAGTGTTCTTGCCTGGAGAATCCCAGGGACGGGGGAGCCTGGTGGGCTGCTGTCTATGGGGTCGCATAGAGTCGGACATGCTGAAGCGACTTAGCAGCAGCAGCAGCGGTCTTAAGCAGCTTCCTTCAAGGGGGTACTCCTGTCCGACCCTTGATTTCAGGTACCTTACACAGAAGATGCTTAGCCCCTGACACCTTGTATGAGTCCAGCTCCTGAATTCCTTTGTTTGCTTTCGGCCGAACAAAAGGAAGGCCTTCAGCTCGAGGCCACTTACTTCATTATTTCCATTCCATTTCTGGGCAGCAGAGGTCTTTCTGAGTGTGAACAAAGCTGACTCTTTCCTATTTTACATCTCATCTATTATCACCATTGTCTTGGTTTAGAGTGGTCCTCAGAGCACTGTAAGTCCACTCCCATTTGCTCTTTACTGTTCAATATCCTCCTCCCCTCTCACCTTCCTCTTGGAAATTGTACTCTCTGAGGTCAATGCTGCCATTTCTCAGTCAATGAAATAAATAGCTTTTCCCTTCAGTCCTCATTTTCTTCACTCGTCTGCAGCACCCAGCCACATTGATTGCTCTTCCTTTGGCACCTCTCTGCCTTTGGCTAATACTGTGCTCCACTGACCTGGTTCACTACCTCTTCTGATTCTTCCCCTTTTAAACCTACTTTAAAGGGCAGAAACGGTATGGACCTAACAGAAGCAGAAAATATTAAGAAGAGGTGGCAAGAGTACACAGAAGAACTGTACAGAAAAGATCTTCACGACCCGGATAATCACGATGGTATAATCACTCATCCAGAGCCAGACATCCTGGAATGTGAAGTCAAGTGGGCCTTAGAAAGCATCACTACGAGCAAAGCTAGTGGAGGTGATGGAATGCCAGTAGAGCTATTTCAAATCCTGAAAGATGATGCTGTGAAAGTGCTGCACTCAATATGCCAGCCAATTTGGACAACTCAGCAGTGGCCACAGGACTGGAAAAGGTCAGTTTTCATTCCAATCCCAAAGAAAGGCAATGCCAAAGAATGCTTAAACTACTGCACAATTGCACTCATCTCACATGCTAGTAAAGTAATGCTCAAAATTCTCCAAGCCAGGCTTCAGCAATACGTGAACCGTGAACTTCCAGATGTTCAAGCTGGTTTTAGAAAAGGCAGAGGAACCAGAGATCAAATTGTCAACATCCGCTGGATCATGGAAAAAGCAAGAGAGTTCCAGATAAACATCTATTTCTGCTTTCTTGACTATGCCAAAGCCTTTGACTGTGTGGATCACAAGAAACTGGAAAATTCTTCAAGAGATGGGAATACCAGACCACCTGACCTGCCTCTTGACAAATCTGTATGCAAGTCAGGAAGCAACAGTTAGAACTGGACATGGAACAACAGACTGGTTCCAAATAGGAAAAGGAGTACGTCAAGGCTGTATATTGTCACCCTGCTTATTTAACTTCTATGCAGAGTACATCATGAGAAATGCTGGACTGGAAGAAACACAAGCTGGAATCAAGATTGCCAGGAGAAATATCAATAACCTCAGATATGCAGATGACACCACCCTTATGGCAGAAAGTGAAGAGGAACTAAGAAGCCTCTTGATGAAAGTGGAAGAGGAGAGTGAAAAAGTTGGCTTAAAGCTCAACATTCAGAAAACTAAGATCATGGCATCCGGTCCTATCACTTCATGGGAAATACATGGGGTAACAGTGGAAACAGTGTCAGACTTTATTTTTTGGGCTTCAAAATCACTGCAGATGGTGACTGTAGCCATGAAATTAAAAGACTCTTACTCCTTGGAAGAAAAGTTATGACCAACCTAGATAGCATATTGAAAAGCAGAGACATTACTTTGCCGACTAAGGTCCATCTAGTCAAGGCTATGGTTTTTCCAGTGGTCATGTATGGATGTGAGAGTTGGACTGTGAAGAAGGCTGAGCACTGAAGAATCGATGCTTTTGAACTGTGGTGTTGGAGAAGACTCTTGAGAGTCCCTTGGACTGCAGGGAGATCCAAGCAGTCCATCCTAAAGGAGATCAGCCCTGGGATTTCTTTGGAAGGAATGATGCTAAAGCTGAAACTCCAGTACTTTGGCCATCTCATGCGAAGAGTTGACTCATTGGAAAAGAGTCTGATGCTGGGAGGGATTGGGGGCAGGAGGAGAAGGGGACGACAGAGGATGAGATGGCTGGATGGCATCACTGACTCAATGGACGTGAGTCTGAGTGAACTCCGGAAGATGGTGATGGACAGGGAGGCCTGGCGTGCTGCGATTCATGGGGTCGCAAAGAGTCGGACATGACTGAGTGACTGAACTGAGCTTCACTTCCTCCTCTCATTTTTTAGCTGTAGAGGCCCCCGGGGTCTTTGCCCTCTGGTTTCACTCTCTGTCTCCTTTACCCTTATACTTTGCCACATCTTCAGTAACCTCTAAAGTGAGTGCCTATCTTCATCCCAGGGCTTTTCCCATCTGAGTTCTATAGCTATCCATCTGCCTTTGGTAGTTCCACTTGATGTCCTGCTGTTCCGTCAAATTTATTCCCCTTTTGAACTTTCCAAATTCCATCACAGGTACCACCTTTTCCTAGTTTCTAACAGTCAAATTCATACCCATTATTGATTCCTCCTATTTTCTCCACAGCCAGCTAATTACACATTTTATTGATCCTCGTGCCTTGAATTTCCTTTCTTGTGATTGCACTGTTGGTGCACCCTCCGTGATACCCTATTATTCCTCTTTTAGACCATTTCGGTGTTTTCCTAGCAAAGCAGGATGGCTTAAAAGTGGCAGAATTTTCATGAGTTTGTGTCAAGCTTTATGATTCTGGACACTCCCTTCCAGAAAATACTTATAAATATTTTAGCTTTCTTTCTGGTCCCCTTATTGCCCCAATAAAGGAGGGAGAATCCTTTATTGTATGGGCAAAATGAAGACTGATGTGGGTTCAGTCCAGAAAGGCTAAGTTGTTCTATTAGAAAGAGCAAGACACTATCAGCAGGAGAGAATTCATTTGAGCTGAGACTAAAGGGATGAGTGAGAACTATTTTGACAGCCCAGGGAAGAGAGGCTTGTTTTCCAGGTAGAATGGGAAGCATAAGCAAAACAGGAACAAAATGCAACATGGTGCCTGTGAGTTAAGTGTGTGTGTGTGTGTGTGTGTGTGTGCGTGTGCGTGTTGGGGGTCTTCAAAGAGTCAGTGTGAGTCAGGGAGAATAGGGATAAATGAGGCTGAACACAAAAGTTTTCTACAGCAAGTTAAAGATGACCATTTGGGCTAGAATCAGACATGGAACAATGGACTGGTTCAAAATTGGAAAGGAGTGAATCAAGGCTGTCTATTGTCCCTCTGCTTATTTAACTTATATGCAGAGTATATCACGCAAAAAGTCAAGCCGGGTGAAGCACAAGCTGGAATCAAGATTGCTGGGAGAAATATCAACAACCTCAGATATGCAGATGTTACCTCTCTAATGGCAGAAAGTGAAGAGGAACTAAAGAACATCTTGATGAAGGTGAAAGAGGAGAGTGAAAAGCTGGCTTAAAACTCAACATTCAAAACACTAAGATCATGGCATCTGGTCCCATCACTTTATGGCAAATAAATGGGGGAAAAAATGGAAAAAGTGACAGACTTTATTTTCTTGGGCTCCAGAATCACTGAGTGTGCTGACTGCAGCTGTGAAATTAAATTACGCTTGCTCCTTGGAAGAAGATCTATGACAAACCTAGACAGCATATTAAAAAGCAGAGACATCACTTTGCTGACAAAGGTCTGTATAGTCCAAGCTATGGTTTTTCCAGTAGTCATGCACAGATGTAAGGGTTGGACCATAAAGAAGGCTGAGTGCCAAAGAATTGATGCTTTTTGAACTGTGGTGCTGGAGAAGACTCTTGAGAGTGCCTTGGACAGCAAGGAAATTTAACCAGTCAATCCTAAAGGAAATCAACCTTGAATACTCACTGGAAGGACTTTTGCTGAAGCTGAAACTCTAATACCTTGGCCATGTGATGCAAAGAGCCAACCCATTGGAAAAGATCCTGGTGCTGGTAAAGATTGAGGGCAAGAGGAGAAGGGCGTGACAGAGAATGAGATGGTTGGATGGCATCAGCAACTCAATGGACATGAGTTTGAGCAAACTCCAGGAGATAGTGAGGGCAGGGAATCCTGGGGTGCTGCAGTTCATGGGGTTGAAAAGAGTTGGACATGAATAACAACAGTTTGGGGTATCAGGGATGCATTGGAAATGGGGATGGGGTCATATGGCCACATTTGTGCCATTTGGCTTGCATCTTTCATTAAGCAGGACTCAAGGTAGAGAAGGAATGGGTGTGTATTAAGGATAGTGATGAGATTGTGATTTGCTGCTCTTCACTGCCTTTTTAAGGCTCCTTGTGACCAGAACTGCTGCGTGGGGTGGTCTCTGTGAGGAAAGATGTAGGAGAGGCTCCCAGAAACGGGGCTGCTGGGATAGTCAGGATGAGTTTGCCAAGCTGGGGGGCAAATCAAGGTTTAGATCAGAGGAGTCGCCATCACGGCTGGCAGTATGGCTCTGCAGGTTATCATAGGTAGAAGGAGTTTCATAGGAACTTCTCCAGTGGTCCAATGGCTAAGACTCCACACTCCCAGTGCAGGGTGGGGTGCGGGTTTGATCCCATATTGGGGAAGTAAATCCTGCATGCCACAGTTAAGACCTGGTGCACCCAAATAAATAAATAAAATAAAAAGGGTCTCATAGATGAAACAATGAAGGTGAAAGTGAAGTGAAAGTGAAAGTCACTCAGTTGTGTCTGACTCTTTGCAACCCCATGGACTATACAGTCCATGGAATTCTCTAGGCCAGAATATTGGAGTGGGTAGCCTTTCCCTTCTCCAGAGGATCTTCCCAACCCAGGGATCAAACTCAGAGCATGGGTCAAATGAAGATCTCAGCCCCTCATTTCATGGCTCCCCTACTTGTGAACTTCCTGTTGGTCTTTTAGGGCCCATTTGAAATGCTTGTTTCTCTCTGAAGTTTTTCCTTTAGCCCCTGGTCTGGTAGCTATCTCTTTCTCTTTGTAAACTCTGTAACTTGTGGTTTACAAGTATTTTATATCTTTATATTCCCCCTGTGGGTAAAATCTCTGAAGATTGTCTTGCTTATCTTTGTATCTCCTCCATCACCTGAGACTCTGCCCTGTATATAGTTTCTACTGAAGAAACAGTAAATGAGCTGAATCTGTACTTTCATGGAAAAAGTACCTCCTACAGGATTTAATAAGTATGAACCTTAAATAATGAAATATTTGAAGGAACTTGAATATTTCAAAGCTCCATCCATACAAGGCCTGAATAATTCATGCAAATATTGTGAAGAAAAGAACAAAAGCTTATCTAATAATTCAATACACTGTTCTTTATTTTGATCCATAAAAGGAGATCTCATGCTTTAGTTTTGGTGGTAAGCTCAGCTCTAGAAGCTTTGAAATGCTGATTAGATCAGTTACATCACAATTATATTTGAAAATTGAAAAGAAGCATTTTCCAAAAGGCAGATTCCAAAGCTATGCCTTTTCAAAGGAGGTGTCATTTGGAAAGAAACTGAATCACACCATGAAAGATGTGGCATTTCTTTTGGTCTTCCACTGTCTTCTGTACTACTAGTGTAGGCTCATGTGAGATGTAGAAATGTGCTTAATCAAATTTAGCCTGACTTCTCAAGTTAAGAAAATGTATATGAAGTGTTTCTGAGATAAGAAGAGGCGCATTCTTTTTTTAGCACGCATTCCTCCTATGTGGCTGTATTTGTCTTATTCCCTTATTTGAAAATTTGGCTCTGTTTATAAAATCTACAAATTCTTACTCATTTAGAAGAGAACTAGAAAAGCCTGGAAACCTATGGAGCTGAATGGTATTTTAAAGTGCTCATTCTCATTTTCTCTTCAGTAAAGAACTCAACCCTGTTACTTGTATTTATCTGATAGTACACGCACTTGGGATTACTCACCTGGGAGCGAGACCTGAGTTCTGGTGCAAGCCTTCTATTTACTGACCTGGGTGATGCAAATCTCTTAACCTCAGAGGTAAAATGAGGGGGGTGTTACCCCTGACTCCATGCTTCTGCAGTTTAAGTATAATTAACTCAAATGTTTGATGAGCTCTTTAAAAATTAAAAAAAAAATTGTTGGTGGCTTTAATAAGTTTGTACCATTGAGCCCTGAGTCGTACTTTTGAAGTAATATAAGACAGGGAGAGAGGGTTGAGAGGTCCCTTCCATTATATGAATTTCATATTGAATGTGTTAGCTTGAGATAGCACTTGCCTAGAGTTAGGGGTCTATAGATACTACTTGAATTAGGGAAGGTAGTGATTAGGATAATGAATTTTTTTTTTTAATTTCAAAAAACAACAAAGCCAAACAGAAATGAGTTTCTAATTTTATTGCAAATAACTTGCAGGACTGAAAATGATTAAAGTTGTCATACATGTCTACATTGATAAGCCCTGTGCAAAGAGATCAGTTACAACACAGAAATCTACCAAAATGAAAAATAGTACCATTGTTAACAGCTTATTTTAAAGGTTGTAGAATTTTAAATGAATTTGCTTTGTTTCTTTGTCTTTTGTTCTAAGAAGCTGCCTCTAAGGGGTTTATGCAGGAAATAGATCTGATCACCTTTGTGATGTATTAAATTAGTAGCAAATTTAACTTTAGGATGAAAAATCATACCGGCTGCAGAAATAGACATTCAAAGAACTTCATACTAGATGCAGGTTAGACATAATGTATAAAAGTTATTTTTATAATGATTTTTAAATTTGGAATTTTTAAGATTACACTTTTTTTTAGTGTAACTGAGAGAAGCAAGAGCAACGTATTTTTGATATAATACGTTGGCATGTATTCATATTTGTATATCTACATATGAAAGTTCAAATATAATGACATCATCTATATTGTGCATATATAGTACACACATGCCTATGTATGTTGGAATCCTTATCTATTCCATAGGAAGAAAATGCTGTGTTAAAATGTCTCTAGCATTGAGTTACCTCTGAAGAAATCATATTGTTTCATTTTTGTTACTTCCTGTTGGCCTAGTGACAATGATTCATGATAATATTATGTAGTACATATGATTTCCAGTATCACATGACATTTAGATGGATATATAAGAAATCTGAAACACTATTCTTTTCTTAATTTAAATTTATTTTTAGTTGGAGGATAATTGCTTTGTAATATTGTGTTGATTTTTGCCATACATCAATATGACTCAGCCATAGGTATACATATGTCCCCTCCCTCTTGAACCTTCCTCCCACCTCCCACCCCATCTCACCCCTCTAGGTTGTCATAGAACACCAGATTTGAGCTTCCTGCATGGAATAGCAAATTTCCACTTAGTATCTAATTTTATATATGGTAATATATGTTTCAATGCTGTTCTCACAATTGGTCCCATCCTCTCCTTCCCCTGAAACACTGTTCTTTAAAAACATAAAATTTCAACAGAAGTCTGTTTATCAGAGAATTTTGTCTCATTAAACAGTTAGTGTTTTGATTTCAGTAATAGTAGGACTCCAACAGAATTGACCTTCAGTGTAGAAATATAACTGAACTTTATTTCTTAGCAATTATAACTCATATGTAAAAACAAACAGAAATCTTTTTTTTCACCAGTTTGTTGTCTTTTCTGCAAATACATCGCTTTCATTATATGATTGGAGTGAGTTTACAGTAGGCTTAGAGACAGGCACTCATATTAGAATTGGAAAAATTAAGTCGCCAATGATTAATTTTGGAGAGGAGAGAAGAGCAAACAGAAATACAGACATAAAAGAACAAATAATTTTGAGTTAACAACACTGGCAGGATTAGATGGACAAACATTTCAATAAAGAAGTGCTCAGTTCAGTTCAGTTCAGTCGCTCAGTCGTGTCCGACTCTTTGCAACCCCATGAATCGCAGCATGCCAGGCCTCCCTGTCCATCACCAACTCCTGGAGTTCACTCAGACTCACGTCCATCGAGTCAGTGATACCATCCAGCCATCTCATCCTCTGTCGTCCCCTTCTCCTCCTGCCCCCAATCCCTCCCAGCATCAGAGTCTTTTCCAATGAGTCAACTCTTTGCATGAGGTGGCCAAAGTACTGGAGTTTCAGCTTTAGCATTAGTCCTTCCAAAGAAATCCCAGGGCTGATCTCCTTCAGAATGGACTGGTTGGATCTCCTTGCAGTCCAAGGAACTCTCAAGAGTGTTCTCCAACACCACAGTTCAAAAGCATCGATTCTTCAGCGCTCAGCCTTCTTCAGAGTCCAACTCTCACATCCATACAGGACCACAGGAAAAACCACAGCCTTGACTAGATGGACCTTAGTCGGCAAAGTACTGTCTCTGCTTTTGAATATGCTATCCAGGTTGGTCATAACTTTTCTTCCAAGGAATAAGCGTCTTTTAATTTCATGGCTGCAGTCACCATCTGCAATGATTTTGGAGCCCCCCCAAATAAAGTCTGACACTATTTCCACTGTTTCCCCGTCTATTTCCCATGAAGTGATGGGACTGGATGCCATGATCTTCGTTTTCTGAATGTTGAGCTTTAAACCAGCTTTTTCACTCTCCACTTTCACTTTCATCTCAACAAAGTTTAATTGACCAATTTAATGATAATTAATGGGAATTAGTGGAATTTGACAGGGAGGCCTGGCGTGCTGCAATTCATGGGGTCGCGAAGAGTCAGACATGACTGAGCAACTGAACTGAACTGAGCTGAAGAATGAAAAATTTTTACAATTATAGCATGAGGGAATGAACAGAATTTTGTTACAGAAGCTGCTATTAGGATGATAACAATTGTCTGGTAAACAGATCAGTGTATGTAATTTACTCTTGCTATAGGTAGACCATTTGCTTAATTTTATTTTCATCAGCCATCTCACAAATGCTTACCAGTAAAATGAGTTATATCTTTGGACTCAATTTTCTTTATCTGAATAATATTCCTGGGACAGGTAATAATCTCCAGTTGGAGCTAGAAACATTTGATTTAGAAAGCAATCTATTTCTGAATTTTGTAGTATTTGATTTTACCACATCTTTTTTTGTTCCATTGAAATTTGTTGTTTTTTTCAATGACAAGTTGATGTGCCAATAATACCATATATATAAAAAAATACAATCCTGTGGTTCTCACTGAACTTGGCTAAATTTCAGAACTGTAAATGATAAGCCAAGAAAGGCCTAGATTAATGGTTCTCCTCCCCAAAAGTTAAAGGAACTCTGAGGTTTCTAAATAGATTTACTTCAGAAGCATTCTAGGGATATTTTTGCTTTTGTTTGACTCATTTCCTTCTTGATAAGGTTCTATTTCCTTTCTCTTCCTCTTCACTCTGTTACTTAACATAGCTAGAAATATGGTGTAACCCTCCTGAAATCCTGCTTTCAGCAAATATGCTCATATGAGAAAACTGAAAATTTAGGGGCATATGTGTTAACTTATGTTCCTGTTAATTCTTTGCTTCCCATCCCACTTCTGATATAATAAACCCTCATATTTGGCACCGGATTTTCTTGCTACTATTCTGACATTAAAACATAAGCTTGTCCCATTCTCTGAACCAAGATTAAGCTACAATGTGAGCTTCCCAGGTGGTGCTAGTGATAAAGAACCTGCCTGCCAGTGCAGGTAGACTTAAGAGACGTGGGTTCAATCTCTGGGTCGGGAAGATCCCCTGGAGGAGGGCATGGCAACCCACTCCTGTGTTCTTGTCTGAAGAATCTCATGGAGAGAGGAGTCTGGCAGGCTGCAATCCATGGGGTTGCAAACAGTCAGACACGACTGAATTGGCTCAGCATGCACACAAGCTACAATGCAGTCTTAAAACAATGAGTAATGTACTTATTTGTTTTGACCTTTGGTTTAGTAATGAGGAGCCTAGGAAAAAAGTAAGCCTCGTTTACTCTTTCAAGTATGCTGCAATAGACTGAATATTTGTGTCCCCCCCAAAATTCATATGTTGAAAGCTAATCTCTGATGTGATGGTGTTTGGGGGTGGGACTTTGGGGAGGTATATGGGTCATGAAGATGGAGTCATCATGACCGGAATTAGTGCCCTTGTAAAAGAGACCCCAGAGGGCTTACTTGCCCCTTCCCGCAAGTGAGGGCTCAGCAAGAAGACTGCCACCTGTGAATCAGGAAGTGGGCTCTCACTAGACACTGCATGTACTGGCACCTTGAACTTGGACTTCCCAACCTCCAGAACTGTGAGAAATAAGTTTCTGTTGTTTATAATGCACCCAGTCTCTGATATTCTGTTATAGCAGGTTGAATAGACTGAGACCTATAGCGACCTTGTCTGGGCATCTCTAGGGTGTAGTGCATGCAGGCTAAGTCCCTTCAGTTGTGTCTGACTCTTGGTGACCCTATAGATTACATCCTGTCAGCCTCTCTGTCCATGAGATTCTCCAGGAGAGAATACTGGAGTGGGTTGCCATGCCCTTCTCCAAACGGTCTTCCAGACCTAGGGATGAAACGCACGTCTCTTATATTTCGGCATTGGCAGGGGGGTTCTCTACCACTAGCGCCACCTGGGAAGCTCCCAGGTATAGTGAAGCAGACAATTTGGATCCCTTTTTTCCCCCACTACCCATCCCATTCCTTACCTGGCAGGGAGGGATCCTTGTGTTTGGATGCCATGTGGAAATGGTCACTAACTGAGTCTACATCTTGCCTATCCCCTCAATCCATGCCCACCCTAAAGCCGGGGTTTGGTCCCTTCACCCCAGCTTCCCCAAGTTCTGCATTAGACCATCTCTATTAAAATACTGCTTAGGGGTTGTAATGAAGGGTGGTTTGACTGTGAGCGCTGGTGGATTTTGAGTCTTTTCCAAATATTCAACCAGACTTCACTGACCACCTTTATTGTCTTCATTTTTCACACAAAGCAGGTAATTGAGGATAAATTCCTCATGTGGAACGACCTGGGAAGTTGTGACACTTCCAAAGTGACATTGGATATCTCTCCATCAGGAAATTCAACATAAGTGAATCTCTGCCCAGATATGTCTTTGATGTCCATCTCTGTAAATCTTATTTGCTTTGATAGCTTCTGTCTCCCACCTTTATTTCCCAGAGGGAAATCAAGGTCCTAATAAATGTGAAGTGACTGAGAGCAGGATTCGCATAGCAAGTCAGAGAAGCAACAAGGATTCTCAGTTCTTATCTGTTTATACGTTTTTCTAACAATTCCCAGCTGCTGCCTTCCTGTGTCATTACCTGGTTAACAAAGGACGAAGAAGATTGTGATAGATACTGGTTGTTTACTTTCTGGTCACGTACTTTCTTCATATTCATGATATTAATCATCTGATTACTGTCAAGTCAATTTAAGTTTGGGTGAGATCAACATCTCCTGAAAAGCAATGCATTTATTGAGCAACTACTGCATGTAATGCAGTGTATTAAGTTCTGTTTGGGGAAACTGAAAGAGAAAGATATGGCCCCAGACATATAGCATCTTACACTCTAGTTATAAAGCCAAATGCGCAGAAAATGACACTTGAAAAGTGTATGTTAAAAGAAAAATAAACAAAAAACTGTTATATTTCCTTTTTCTCTTCAGTGAGATGAGATTGTTTTCCTTTTTGATAGTCTTGCGATTGATTTCACATTTCCATTCCAATCAGAGATTCTTTTAATATGACATCTCAGAATAAGCTGTATTTTGCTTTCAAAGTGGAACGAAACAGGAATCCATTCTTCCCACATTTCCTTGGCCTGTCTTTGCAGTCTGTTTACTAAATTCTTTGTATTTCTCTTGCATGTCACTGTTCTTCATGAGGAGGAAACTAGGTTTCCATTGGCCAACATCTCAGCCAAACCTGAATCAGTTCAGTTTAGTTCAGTTGCTCAGTCGTGTCCGACTCTTTGCGACCCCATGAATCACAGCACGCCAGGCCTCCCTGTCCATCACCAACTCCCACAGTTCACTCAGACTCAAGTCCATCGAGTCAGTGATGCCATCCAGCCATCTCATTCTCTGTCGTCCCCTTTTCTTCCTGCCCCCAATCCCTCCCAGCATCAGAGTCTTTTCCAATGAGTCAGTTCTTCATATGAGGTGGCCAAAGTACTGGAGTTTCAGCTTCAGCATCATTCCCTCCAAAGAAATCCCAGGGCTGATCTCCTTCAGAATGGACTGGTTGGATCTCCTTGCAGTCCAAGGGACTCGCAAGAGTCTTCTCCAACACCACAGTTCAAAAGCATCAATTCTTCAGCGCTCAGCTTTCTTCACAGTCCAACTCTCACATCCATACACGACCACAGGAAAATCCATAGCCTTGACTAAATGGACCTTTGTTGGCAAAGTAATGTCTCTGCTTTTCAATATGCTATCTAGGTTGGTCATAACTTTTCTTCCAGGGAGTAAGCATCTTTTAATTTCATGGCTGCAGTCACCATCTACAGTGATTTTGGAGCCCCCAAAAATAAAGTTTGACACTGTTTCCACTGTTTCCCCATCCATTTCCCATGAAGTGATGGGACCAGATGCCATGATCTTCATTTTCTAAATGTTGAGCTTTAAGCCAACTTTTTCATTCTCCTCTTTCACTTTCATCAAGAGGCTTTTTAGTTCCTCTTCACTTTCTGCCATCTGCATATCTGAAGTTATTGATATTTCTCCTAGCAATCTTGATTCCAGCTTGTGTTTCTTCCAGTCCAGCATTTCTCATGATGTACTCTGCATATAAGTTAAATAAGCAGGGTGACAATATACAGCCTTGATGTACTCCTTTTCCTATTTGGAAACAGTCTGTTGTTCCATGTCCAGTTCTAACTGTTGCTTCCTGACCTGCATATACGTTTCTCAAGAGGCAGGTCAGGTGGTCTGTATTCCCATCTCTTTCAGAATTTTCCACAGTTTATTGTGATCCACACAGTCAAAGGCTTTGGCATAGTCAAGAAAGCAGAAATAGATGTTTTTCTGGAACTCTCTTGCTTTTCCATGATCCAGCGGATGTTGGCAATTTGATCTCTGGTTCCTCTGCCTTTTCTAAAACCAGCTTGAACATTTGGAAGTTCATGGTTCATGTATTGCTGAAGCCTGGCTTGGAGAATTTTGAGCATTACTTTACTAGCATGTGAGATGAGTGCAATTGTGCGGTAGTTTGAACATTCTTTGGCGTTGCCTGTCTATATATGTATATTTATGTTTAGCTGAGTTCCCATGGGTATGTCTCATGGTGGGGACTCAAACACACCCTTTCTTTGGCCCCTTCACTGTGAGGGCCTCCAGGGAGCCTGAGGTTCTCTTCTTTGTTCGTGACTGCTTCCTCCTTCTCCTCCCAAGTGGATAGGGGGTCCGGAGTGAGGACATTCCATTAGATTGCAGTGCAGAACACAGGGATCTGGTCAAGATGGGATTCTGCCTTTGGAGAATTCTGCCTTCTTCCTGAAGGAGCTAGAGCAGTAAGAGGAGTCAGTATTGCCTCTACCTGGCAGGAGACCCGACCCACTCCTCCCACCCTAGCCCCCCCCTTTGCCCACTTTTGACTCTTTGGCCTCACTCTCTGGTGGGTGCTTTAGTTTGGGGCTCCTTTAGCCCAGGGTGATCTGGGCCAGCCGTCCAGATGATGCTCCCTTGCTAGGGAACACACCTCCAAGCTTGTGCTGCTTCTCTCTGACTAGTGTGTCTTTGCTTTTGAAAGTGGTGTGTATGCGTGCTAAGTCACTTCACTTTGTGACCCTAGGGACTGTAGCCAGCTGGGCTCCTCTGTCCATGGGATTTTCCAGGCAAGAACACTGGAGTGGGTTGCCATGCCCTCCTCCAGGGGATCTTCCTGACCAAAGGATCGAACCCACATCTCTTATGTCTCCTGCATTAACAAGCTGGTTCTTTACAACTAGCACCACCTGGAAAGCCCTTTTTAAAGTTTATTATACAAGAAAAAAAGAAAGAATGAGAGAGCAAAGACTGAAATAAAGATGTAGGAGAGGTAAGAAGAGGCAGAAAGAAGAATGAAAAAACTAATTTTATTGTTATACAAATTTGACATCTTACTATGTCTCTCCCCGCTCCCAACTTGGCTTCTGCTGTGCCCTCTCTGATTTAGTAGGTCAAGAGCAGGGCCCGAGAGTCTGCATCTTGAACAGGCTCCCATGTGAAGCCAGTACTGCTGGTCCTCAGACCACATTCTAAGTAGCAAGGGTCTTGAAGAATGATGAATCACATACTGTACCAGTTTCTTAACCACTTTTTGTATAATTATATCTGATGCTCAGATTGAGCTTATGTGCCTGCCCATTTTAAGGGCTTTGCATGTATCCACTCATTTAATCTCCATAATTCTATGAGATGGGGACTACTGTTAGCCCCACTCTACAGTTGGGGAAACCAGGGCACAAGGTTATTTACAGTAGGCCCCCTACATATGAATGCGTTCTATTCCGAGAGTATCTTCTTAAGTTCTATTTGTTCATCAAGTCCAACAAAGTTAGCCTAGGTACCCAACTAACATGATCAGCTATATGGTACTATACTGTAATAGGTTTATAATCCTTTTCACACAAATAATACATAAAAGAACAAACACAAAAAACAGACATTTTAAATTTTACAGTACAGTACCTTGAAAAGTACAGTAGTACAATATTACAGCTGGCATAGAAGGGCTGGCATTGAGTGAACAGACAAGAGTTACTGACTGGAGAAGGGAGAGGAGGTGGGAGACGGCAGAGCTGAAGGGTCGTCAGCAATAGGAGATGGAGGGCAAGCTGCAGTTTCACTCACACCTGACATCGATGGCACAAGTCCTAGCTCCTTGCTGGATTCAATTCTATCTATCCTCTTGAAAAAACAGTCTAATGATATCTGGTAGTAGTGTTTTTCTTCTCCTCATAGAGGACACTTTAGCCCTAGGTTGCATTCTGAACAGCTGCTACAACCTTTGTATACTGCTCTACTTTGGGTCTTATGGCTCAAATAAAGAGAACCTCCTTGCCATTTCTAGCATCAAGAATCTCTTCAGTTCTTCAGTTACTTCTTCCTTTTGTCTCTCTTTGTGCTTTCTCTGGGCATGTTCACATCTTTGCAAGTTTGCAACTTGAAGGTTCGTATATAGGGAGCTTAAGCTGTAGTTGATAAAATATCACATAGTAAGTATTATATTAGAGCCAGGATTCAAACTCAGTCTATTTCTAGAGTCTGTGTGTTTAGCTCCATTCTTATTTCAATAGTTTACAAATGTATCACCCTCTTCTGGACATACTTTTAAGTTTTCAGTCTTTACCCTTTAAAGGATGGAACTCAGCTTGAAAACGATGTACCAGAAGTGTACTTAAGCAGCCAGGGAAGATCACTGTGATATTGACTTGCCATTGTATTAGACACACTGTCAACCTTGTGTGTTGTGTAAATTTGATAATTAGAGCCAGTTCTCCAGGATTAGCTGTAGAATCCCAAGACAGCTGTGATTTTGGCTGTTTTTGTTCTTTTGACAAGTAGAGCAGCTGAGGTGAACAGCTCTAGCTGATCCCTGAGGCAGCAAGAGAGACAGCTCCAAGACAAACACATTTTTCATTGTCCAACCCAAGGGGAGAGATCAAGGCCAGAAGGGCTGAGCCAGGCAAGGGTGAGGAGTGAAATCGAATGCTCTGTAGGTGAAAAGGTTGGTGGCTAGTCAGGGCAGATAACACAGTGGAGAGGCTGAGGCAAAATGGACTCTTATAGATGAGCCCAGTCTGAATCAAGGAAGCCAGAGATTCACTCATTCATTCACTCAATAAGCATTAATCAACGACCTCTGTGTTCTAGCCCCTGTGCTACATGCTGTTGATACAGTGATGAGTTGCACAGAACTGGCCCCTAACCTCAGGGAATTCTAATTCTTATGGGGAGACTGACAAGACAAAAGCAAATCAAATAAGAATTCAGACAAATAAATCAGTGCAGGCTCTCCTGAATGCCCTGAAAGAAAACAAGGGTGAGAGATGGTGAAATCAAAGGGCACCCTCTTGAGATAAGTGAACTCTGAAAACCACTCTACTAGGGGTGCCAGTTAGCCCCAGGAGTAGGCTTCCATCCGCCCAGCCCTGGGCTCTTTTCCCTACATATGGCCACTCTTCAGATCATCCTATTTTGAAGTCAGAAACCCAATATGGATTTGACTTTGGTTCCTTGATTTACCATGTTGAGGCTTTAATTTTGCTTCTGGAACTAATAATTTAATTATTAGCAAATGAATTAGCATTAAGCTTTTTCATTTGGAGGCCCACTGAACTGTAAACCTCTTCTTAAAATTTCTGAAGGGACTTGGAAAAAAAAATGATAAATAAGGGTTGAGCAAATTGTCAGCCCTTCATTGGTCTTTTAGGAGCTCTTTCACAAATTGGTTCACAGCAGAAGAGTTAATAAGCACCAGCTTGTCACTTTATAATACAAAGACACTCACTTCATCTTCCTTAAGGATGCTCTAGAAGGAGAGTGGGAAAGTTAGCACTGTGCATCATATCTTTCCTGGAAGCAAATATGTTTCTTTACTGGTAGAGCTAGAAAATTGTACGTGCAGTTTACTAATTTTTTACTTAAGAATTTTTGTTTTACTATTAGATTTGATTAATAACACTGAAGATTAATAGTGTAAAGATTAGTGCATCTTTCATTTTACTGTAGATTATTTAAAACATAAAAGTTTAGAGAATAAATAACAAAATGTCATGTATTGTCATCCAACTAAGTCATATAATAAAATTTTACCATATATGCTCCAGATCTCTTTCTTCCTCCTTGTCTCTTCCCTCTCTCCCTTTCTTTCATCTCTCTTCCTTCTTTCCAAATTAAAGTCTTATACATGTAGCTGGAGCCCCTGTAACTAACCTGTTCCATTGCTCTCCTGCCATCTGTAGAAGTAAAACCTATCCTGAATTTCCAGTTTTAATTTTTGTGTGATTTTTTATTCTTATATATACACCCATAAAAAAGACAGAATGTTGATATGATTGTTTTCCATCTTTATTAATGAAATATTCTAACTTTAGGTGTGGCATCACTTGGTTGTTTCATAAATATTTTAAAAAGAATTTTCATGTTGATAGCAAAACTGATTAGATACCTAAGAGATAAAAATGAAGCCAACATAAGTGCTGGAGGAAATAGATTGTCAGGAATAGGAAGTAAAATAGTATCAGAGAGTAGGTGACTTAGATATAAAGTATTATAAAGATATAAAGGAGTATGGGAGGGTAGGTGACTATGCTTTTTTTTTTTTAAAAAGTAGTCCATCTTTTGACAAAAAAGGTAGATCAAATATGCAAGTTAATTGAACAACCACTGAGAGCCACAGATTTTCATCTACATTTAAGACTACTTTTTGTGTCAATGCCTCCATGAGCTTTGAATTTTCTAGATTATTCTAGAATTTTCTTCTTTATTTTGTGACAACTTCCTCCTTAGGAAGGAAAGTGACAACTTCCTCCTTTAGGCCTCCGTTCTGTCTACCTCTAGTATATGACATAGTGCATGTTGTATTTGCTATGGTTTGTTTACATGTCTCTCTCAATAGGCTGAATGTTGTTTGAGAGCAGGGTTCATGTCTTATTGTATTCTCAGGGTATAGTTCACAGGAAGTAGTTAATATAGTCTGAGGAGTGGATGAGAAGTCCCAGTCATGGAAAACCTTTTAGTAGTTGGCTTCTGAAGACAAGATACTTTAGTGAAAATTAGCTTAAAGTATAGAAAAGGAGGTTTTATCTTTTGGTCTTCAATTAGGCCTACAAAAAGGAAATTTCATATAAAAGCTGATAAATATTACTAACAAAGCAGGGAAATTACTTGGCATTTGGCTGTAGACACTGGCAATGTATGAGAAGTGTATATCAGTATACAGGTAATTTCAGGAAAGCTTTAATTTTACAAATTGCCAATTTTACAAATCACCTGGAAAATAACTTCTATTCTCATTTAGGGATTTAATTCTTTGTCAACTATGAGGATTTAAAAAGCATTTATTCAAAAAAAAATTAAAAAATAAAAAGCATTTATTCTTGTAACTTGGAATGTTGGGATTTTGTTGTGTTGGGATTGAATGAAATAATTCTAAAGTGCTTAGCATAGTGTTTGGCAAATAGCAGGTACAGAATAAACATTCACTTTTAGCTGATCCCTAAAACTTAGATTCCTCTCATTTATACTACATTTTCTTGGTATATGGTATTTGAAGGGGCTCCCCACTCTCTATATGTTCATAGTAGTGCATTAGTAAAGCTGCTAGCTTAGAAAAAAGAAGGCATCAAAAAAATTCAGACCTTAAAATTAAACTCATAATGGGAAATTCTTGAATATTTTGTGAATTAGGTATGAAAAATATAAGAAACATATATATATTTAAATTGAAATAAAGACTCAATATTGTATTCATTTCAGGTGAAGGGGATTATATATTATAAATATATTTTTGCAGAATTAGGAAAGTCATTGGAATATTATAAGTATGCATAGTCCAATTACAAGAAGTACTTATTATGAATAATGTATCACATGCCTGAAAAAAAGGCGGTGTCTAGTTTCGTTTCCCTAAAACCTTCTCAATTGTGAGTTTGAGGCAGCTGTGGTTGACCGAAGTATAAACTAGTGAGGTCCACCTTAGCTAGCGTGTGTTTACATTTTGACTCATGGTTCCTGTCAGATTTTAACACAGAGGAACAAGTAATATTACTCAGCCTTCAGTGTTTAATCTTCCATTTTTTTGTCTTCCAAGTTTGTTTCAGTTTGTAGAAAGGTTCCTTTTCGATTACAATATGTATTCCTGATTTCTGCAATTTTTTTTTCATTTGTCATTTTGTGGTAGCTGTGAAAATACTATAATAAGCTTCTTATTTCCCAAATCCCTGCATATAAGCCTTATTGAGTTGGATTCATCCTAAATACATTTTGAAATCACATCAGCACTTTCAGATGAGCAGGTTACTTCTTAATAAATTACTGTCTTAATGTTAGACGCTATTTTAAATATATGAAAAGGAGCAGTTCCCAAATGTGTGTAACTACTTCCAGGGAATAGTAAACCAGAGCATATAATTAAATGAAGGGCCTGAATTTTTATTATGCTGTCACTGGATATTTGAATGACTAGTTGTAAATGAGTTCTAGTCATATGAAAGTCATTTTCTATAAGTAAAAAAGTAAATTTTTTTACTTTTCCCCAATTTTCCCTATTTTGAAGTATAGTTCCAGTTCCTGGGTAAAACTAGCAATGAAATTGGCATGTCTCCACAGCTAAAACAAACAGAGGCTTGCAGCAATAAACTAAACCCATAAGCAGAGTGGGGGAAAGAAACCTTTGAACCCTGTTTTTTTCCTTTCTTCTGAGCTCATTGGATAGTTTACTCAACTAATTTTGTCTGTCACCAGAAAGTCAGTTCTCCATTCTAGAATTTCTTCCACTCAAGTAAACAGTATTGATGCATATAATCTGGATGATTAAAATAAAAACATTCTTTTAAGAAACATCTGGATATATGCCTTGAATAAGGTCCTCATTTAGGTCACAAAAATGTATTCAAAGAGAAACCAATCAAAGATAATAATAACAACTTTAAGTACCATTTATTGAGTATCTCCTATGTGACAAACCTTTAACATGCTTTATTCCTTATAGCCAATTGTTGGATGAGTCATAATATTTGAATTTTAGATATCAGGAAATTTCTGTTCTGATTGGCTAAGTAATGCACCCAAGTTTGCACAGCTGGAAGTATGAAGGCTGATATTAAAATTCCAGTCCATCTGGTGGTAGTGCCTGAGAACCTTTATTCTTTCTTCTGCAAAATATAATTAAGATCCAAATTACCCAGGGGTGAATAACAATTACTGCAAGCCCTATTGATTAGTTTGGGCTTCCCTGGTGGCTCAGAGGGTAAAGAATCCACCTGCAATGCAGGACACCTGGGTTCGATCCCTGGGTTGGGAAGATCTCCTGGAGAAGGGAGTGGTTACCCACTCCGGTATTCTTGCCTGGAGAATTCCATGGACAAAGGAGCCTGGTGGACTACAGTCCATGGGGTCACAAAGAGTTGGACATAACTGAGTGACTTCAGCTCAGTTCAGTTCAGTCACTCAGTCTTGTCCAACTCTTTGTGACCCCATGGACTGTAGCACGCCAGGCTTCCCTGTCCATTACCAACTCCTGGAGTTCACTCAAACTCATGTCTATTGAGTCGGTGATGCCATCCAACCATCTCACCCTCTGGCGGCCCCTTCTCCTGCTGCCTTCAATCTTTCCCAGCATCAGGGTCTTTTCAAATGAATCAGTTCTTTGCATCTTCACAGTTTGGAGCTTCAGCTTCAACATCAGTCCCTTCAGTGAATATTAAGGACTGATTTCCTTTAGGATAGACTGGTTGGATCTTCTTGCAGTCCAAGGGACTCTCAAGAGCTTTCTCCAACACCACAGTTCAAAAGCATCCATTCTTTGGCACTCAGCTTTCTTTATAGTCCAACTCTCACATCCATACATGACCACTGGAAAAACCATAGCTTTGGCTAGATGGACCTTTGTTGGCAATGTCTCTGCTTTTTAATATGCTGTCTAGGTTGGTCATAGCTTTTCTTCCAAGGAGCAAGCATCTTTTAATTTCATAGCTGCAGTCACCACTGCAGTGATTTTAGAGCCCCCCAAAATAAAGTCTGTCACTGTTTCCCCATCTATTTGCCATGAAGTGATGAGACCAGATGCCATGATCTTCGTTTTCTGAATGTTGAGTTTTAAGCCAACTTTTTCACTCTCCACTTTCACTTTCATCAAGAGGCTGTTTAATTCCTCTTCGCTTTCTGCCATAAGGGTGGTGTCATCTGCATATCTGAGGTTATTGATATTTCTCCTGGCAATCTTGATTCCTGAGTGACTAACTCTAACTAATTGATTAGTTTGCCCAGCCATTCACTGATATTTCCAATGACTTGAGAGAATTCAGCCAGAATGCATCCCAGACATCTGCATCGTGACTTTATCTCTTGATGAACCAGAGTACAAATGCTGTGAACAGAACCAACAGAGGTTCAGGTGGCAAATCCAGCTGGAATTCATAAAGAAGTATTAGGTGCACAGTAGCTAGATATACTCACACTGCTGTCACATGTGGGTTGGTTTCTAAGTGCCAGACGCTGTGAAGAGCTGTATGTGCATTACTTCATTTTTTCTTCTTAGGCTGGGTTACATGGTAGTCAACAACATGGACTCAGAGCCAGAGTAGCGCGGCTCTGGTTCCTCGAGCAAGCAGTGGAAAATGTTTCATTTGCTATGTCTGTAAAATGGAAATACTAATACCTCACAAACTTAAAGTGAGAAATGAGTTAAATTAAAGCCCTTAGAATAGTACTTGCTTGGAGACAGCATTCAGCGTATGTTGGCCATTTATTTTCCTAATGACCCTGTGAGGTAAATATTGATACTATTGTGATCATCATTTACTGTTTACAAGATTGTGGCTAAGAGATGGCACATAGCAGAAGTAGGCTTTGAAAGTAGGTCTGTTTGACATTAAAACCTGCCCTCCTCATCACTGCACTGTTCTGCCTTTTAGTACAAAGATACACAGAATGGGCAAAGAATATATGGGGTGGAATACCACTGCTCAGATGACTTCCTGGGGCAGTTAGTGAATCTTTGCTGAGAGGCAGGGCAAAAATTCCTAGGCTTCTTCTATCCAGATGGAAATGTAAATGATGTGAAACTTTCAGTGAAGGCTTAACCACAGCCAGGTGATGAAAGCGTATGAATGAAGTATAGGAGCAGGGGAGCCATCACACACCTCCAACCCTTCCTGCCTCTTGGAACAGTTACACCCCTTGGCACAAATCCACCAGATACATCGTATACACTCACTCAACAGCCTCAAAGAAAACCACACAGCTGACTTCCCTACCTGTTGGGTGATAGTTAGAATTATTGAGCTTCTGCTGGGCAACTTCTCAAAAACCTTATGCACCATGTATAATTACCTTACATAAGAAGTGAAGAAATTAAGGTTCAGAGGAATTAGGTGAATTGTCCAACGTTATTACACAGCTTGTAAATGGACAACCAGGATTCAAACACTGGTCTATATCTTAATCCCACACCCATGTCACCTCACTTTTCAGGGATTGTTCCTTTGGTTTGGGAAATTACAAAGTCACGATTTCTCCTGATTGCTTTTGGCTGTAATTTTTTGACCATCTCTTTTGTTGTTGTTGTTGTTATTGATTTTATTCAAGAGCGAGAACATGCTGTGGAATCCTTGGAGTAACAGTTGAGATTGTGTTGTTCTAATTTAAGAGGTTGCATCACTGGATTATCTGTGGACCGTTACTTCTCCATGCTCTCTTTCTTCCTCTTCCTACCTAATTATATTTGACATTGATTAGTAGAATCCTTTTAGGGGTTTTTAAACACACTTGTGAAAAAATGCTAGTTTAAATGGTTACAGGCAGACATTTGTGTTATAAAAAGGGAAGGAAATCACCTTGGGGAACTTGATTTATGTGTACTGCAGATTTCCACAAGTTATACATGATTTCACAAGCAAAATGATTAGTCAATCCAGTAGCAAAATTAAGAATGGTTATTGGACCTGTTATTTTAAGCTCACTGCAAGTTACTTGCTTTTGTACCACAAAGCCTATGAGACAGTTGGAGAACTTGAACTGACTCACCATCACTCTTGAGTAAAGGGACTGAAGCTTTGTAAATCTTGTCCTTCACCCTCCAGCTCTGACCCTACTGTCCATTTCCTATAGGGAATGAGCATGTTGCCTGCAGTAGGTGTTTGTCAAGCATTTTAATACCATCTCATCACTGAGATGGTTAACAAATGTGTTCTTTTGTAAATAGGGTACACTCTGAAGTCCAGCATCAGACTGTCTGTGGCTCGGATCCTGGCCCTTATACACATGAGTACGTAAAGTACTGTATCCATGTTGAAACACAAATGGTAATCTCATCCTTTAATACTGAAATGGTTTTATTGTCCTCTACTGGCAAGGATGGCTAATAGCTATCTTGCTTTTATTTCCATAAATATATTTATATAATATGTGTAATAGATATAAATATATTTACATATATAATATCTATTCTATATGGCCTCCATAATGCCATCTATAGCAATTTTGAAATTTGAAAGCATTAATGCCAGTAACCTAATTCAGGAATAAATCACATAACCACCAATCCCTGTCAACCTTTTTTCCAGCGACCAACCCCCCACCTCCAATTTCGTGTAAATAACAAACACTCTGGAATATTTTATCTACAGGAAACACTGTTGAGTGCAGGAGTAGTAACTGCATTTACTTATCTTTTTTCACTCAAGAAGGCTTTAGATGTTTTTATCCTTTAAAAACATAAAGAAATAAATCTGGAAGAACTTATCTCTGTCATGACATCATCCGTAAAAAGTGATTTTTAAGATGGAGACTTCTTAAGAAATAAAATCTGTTGATTTTAGCATTCACCTCTCACTTTCATTAAAAACAGAGTTGTCATTTTAGACTCAAGCTTTTCCTGGAGATAGAGATTCCACCAGGGGAAGCAATATGTGAAGTTATTGCAAGAAGGTTTTTTGTGTGAAATCGTGACTCTTGCCAGAGATGTGATATGCTTTAGTTAATTTCCTTCCCAGGAACTAAGAAACATTCCCAAGCCCCAGATATGTACAACTGGAAGGCTATTCAGAAGTCAGTAGCATGGGGCTGGAGACTGACTTTTGCATACTTCATTTGTTTCTGGAGATAAAGCCTCTATTCTATTTTCCTCAAGGTGAAAGTCTAATTCACTTTGAAAATCTGAAAGCCTTATTCCATTGGAAGAAAATGATTATGATTTCTGTCACAGTTATTACTATTTATACCATAATAAATTTACTTAAGGAAGAGGATAGCCTCTGCTGGACGCCTTCCAGAGTTCCCTAAGGAATAAAACCATACAACTGACAGCCCATGGGACATTGTGTTCTGCCTTTTCCTTCTTAATCCTTCGGTGTTTAAGCTATCCACCACAACACTGTTGATTAGCAACTCTGCATGTACACAGTGCAACAATAATTAATGTTCCCCATGTTGACTCTCAGGAACCACAATACCATGAAGTACCCTTCAGGATTGTCAGGGAGAAATTAAATTACACTCAATACAGTTTGAGAACAATTTTGCTAGTGGCTTAGGCACCTCTACAGGGAGGTGCTAAGGTCTGAAGTCAGCTCCTACCAGTTTGTGAGAGCTGATTGTTAAGTAATAAACAATTGTGTGAGCCAGATGTTAAACCTTTGGAATTGGGCCATTGTGGAAGTATGATATCACAGGAATTGGCATCTGCTAAAAGACTCTGATGCTGGGAGGGATTGGGGGCAGGCAGAGAAGGGGACGACAGAGGATGAGATGGCTGGATGGCATCACCGATTCGATGGACGTGAGTCTGAGTAAACTCCAGGAGCTGGTGATGGACAGGGAGGCCTGGAGTGCTGGGATTCATGGGGTCGCCAAGAGTCGGTCACGACTGAGCGACTGAACTGAACTGAACTGAGCTGAAAAATCAGTTTGTTTTTTCTTCCAAAGTACTGGTTTATCAGCACACTGTTGTCTATACCTTTGAAACTGTGTAATCTGATTAATACTCATTAACGAGGGCTCAGGATGGACAACAGTTTACTGATGAGTTTTGCTAGGTTGAAAAACCAGTTACTACATGTTTTAGTTTTCTGTGGCTGCTGTACCACAAACCTGGTGACTTAAAGCAGTTAAACTTTATTATCTCATAGTTCTAGATGTAGAAGTTCAAGCTCAGTATCACTGAGTCAAATTCAAGGTGTTGGCAGGACTGTGTTTGCTCCAGAGTCTCTAGAGGAGAAGCTGTTTCCAGCATTTTCCAGTTTCTGGTGGCTGCTAGCATTCCTTGGTTTGTGGTTTCATCACCCCAATAATCAAGGTCAGTTCAAGGCCAGCATCTGGAAATGTCTATTTTCACATTGCCTTTGTATGAGTGTGTGTGTGTGTGTGTGTGTGTGTGTGTGTGTGTAAACTTCCTCTCTCCTGTAAGGATACTTCTGATTGCATTTTGGGCCCATACCAGTAATCCAAAATAATCTCCTCATTCTCAAGATCTTTAACTTAATCCTATCTGCAAAGACTGATTTTTCAAATAATATAACATTTGTAGGTCCCAGGAATTAGGACCTCACATCTTGGGAGGGCTATTTTAAGCCTCCCACAACACCCACCTCAGCAGACTCTTATATACACAGATGTACTGTTTTTTATGTAACATCCTTAACTAGTCTTAATGATAGGAACAAATTTTTAATAATGGTAGTGGCAGCTTTTTTTATAGAGTACTTCCTGTATACTGGGCAAAGGGCTCAGCACATGGTAATCTGTTCATCTCAACTATTGCTGCTAAGTTGCTAAGTCACTTCAGTCATGTCCGACTCTGTGCGACCCCAGAGACGGAAGCCCACCAGGCTCCCCCATCCCCGGGATTCTCCAGGCAAGAACACTGGAGTGGTTTGCCATTTCCTTCTCCAATGCATGAAAGTGAAAAGTGAAAGTGAAGTTGCTCAGTCGTGTCTGACTCTTAGTGACCCCATGGACTGCAGCCCACCAGGCTCCTCTGTCCATGGGATTTTCCAGGCAAGAGTACTGGAGTGGGGTGCCATTGCCTTCTCCAATCTCAACTATTATTCCTTCCCAAATCTGGACATGTGTGTTCCAATCTCATAAATTCTTTCTGGAGTTCCAGAATCTAAGGAGATATGTCACAATATACATGTCCTGCCCCCTCCAACCACCACCTCAGTTATTCCCTGGGGCTGTTCACACAACTATTTCCAGGACTTCCAGTTTATCTAGCTTACTCTTCCTAGCCGAGTTCCAAAATTTCCAATCCTGTCCTTTGATTATTCTTAATGAGATTGCCTCCAATATCAACACAGGGCTTGATTAAAGGGACTATGGAGAGTATATTCATTGGCTGGGAATGACTCCTTGGCCAAGTGAGTGGAAGTCTCTGGGCCATGATCAGATCCATGTATTAGGTTGCTTCCATGTATTAGCTATTGTAATTTAAGGTTGCTGTGAACACTGGGGTTCATGTATCTTTTCAAATTAGAGCTTTCTCTGTATATGCCCAGGAGTGGGATTGCTGGATCATATGGTAACTCTATTTTTAGTTTTTTCAGGAACCCTCATGCTATTTTCCATAGTGGTTTTACCAACTTACATTCCCACCAACAGTGTAGGAGGGTTCCCTTTTCTCCACACCTCTCTAGCATTTATTATTTGTAGACCTTTTAATGCTGGCTACTCTGACTCGTGTGAGGTGATACTTCATTGTAGTTTTGATTTGCATTTGTCTAATAATTAGCAGAGTTGAGCATCTTTTCATGTGCCTATTGACCATCTGTATGTCTTGTTTGGAGAAGTGTATATTTAGGTCTTCTGTGCATTTTTGGGGTTGGGTTGTTTGATTTTTTGTTATTAAGGTATATGAGCTGTTTGTATATTTTGGAAATTAAACCCTTGTTTGTCCAGTTACAAACAAAACACCATCTTTCTCTAGTCACTTGAAAAATGCAATGCTCTCCATTTTTCCCTTTCCAGTTCCGCAGGGCAGCAGCAATACAAATACTATCTTTTTCTTCTCTGGGAAGGATTTTCTGGCTTTGACAGGTCCCTGCCCTTTCTCTCCTACAGAACCTGTGAACTTCACCTCAGTTAAGCTAGAGTAACTGTCACTCAAAATAACCTTTGCTTTGTTTATTTGCTTATCTCTGTACCTCAAGACCTTCAGCTGCTTGAGCACAAGGATATCTTATGTCATTATCGACTGGGGGATTTTTGCAGAAACTAATGCCTGTGGCCAGCAATTTTTATTTTGGCCAGCCAAAAATTAATTCTGTTATTTCTCTAGCGCTTTGTTAGTTATTTCGTTCAATAGTTACACCTGACACACCTGTAAAGTCTTCTCCAGTACTGTGAGTTTCATTTTCACTTTCTGTATCAGAATCAATAAGGTTTTTTTTTTTGGGGGGGGGGGCTTTTTCTTGGTTTAATATTCATATTGTCTGAACCAGAACTATATTCTGAAGAACTGCCATCTTCTGAGACACTAGTATATATGTTGCTCAGACAATCAGAGGTAGTACTCATAAAATTCACCCCAAAATTCTTAACTGCAAATTCCATGATGCAGCATTTTGGAAAATTTTATGGTAATAAACTTGAGTTTATAATATACACAAGTTTGGAAGAAAAACCTAATGGAGCAAAATGTGAATAACAACAATCATACGTTGTATAATTAACCCTGATCAATTTTAAACTCTAATAGCTTTGCATGCTGATGTTAATTATATCACTCTCTAAAAATGTACTGATATGTCTCTGGTCAATAATGTGTTATTTTTTAAATCTTTACTAACTAGCATAATTCCTGGATCATGAAATAAGCCCTAAGCATCCTCTCTGAATTGAATTTAAATAAGGTTTCAACTTTTTGAAAGGGAAAACAAAAAAGAACAGATTGAATATTTACTCTAACTCTTAAGGGAAAAGCAATTGATATCATTGCTGGGATTTTTGTTTTTCACATTCCTTCCTAAACTTTCTTTACTTTGGCTTTTGCTTCACTCTTGGGACAGAGAGAGGCAGTGTTCAACTTTTGTGATTTTAGACCCCCTCTGAAAGACTGATTACCGACACTTTGAATTTTGGTTTTTAATTTCATCATTTTGTGACTCAGAGTAGGGGGAATTTTGGTTAACTTGTTGAGGAGTAACTTTGGTTTACTGTTAACACTACAAGTTGATATTTGAGTTAAGTGTTTTACAAGTGTAGACTTATTTAACCCTTTCCACAACTCCATGAAGTAGGTACTTTATAGCTAAAGAAACTGAGGCACAGAGAACAGCTGCATGAGGGCTGTGATAGGTTTTACCCTGGGCCTTCAAGACTTTAAAGTCTAAGTTTTGAACATCACGTTACACTGCTTCTAGAGTCAACTGTTTTCTTAAGCCGTATTAGAGAAATGTTTCTGAAAGAGAAGGTAACTCAGCCTTTTACTAAATCCTGATTGAGCACTGTCTTAGCTCAGGCTTCCGTAGCAAAATACCATTACTCAGTGACTGAAACAACAGACTTTCATTTCTCATAGTTTTGGAGACTGGAAACTCCAAGATCAAGGTGCTAGTAGATTCAGTTCCTGGCCCCTCTGTGTGCTCACATAGCCTTTCCTTGGTGAACGCATGTGGAGAGAGAAAGAAATCTCTCTCTGCTTTCCTCTTCTTATAAGGACACTAGACCTCAAATGAGGGCCCCACCCTCATGACCTTGTCCAAACCTAATTACCTCCCAAATACCCCATTTCCAAATACCATCATATTGCAGTTAGGGCTTCACTATGTGTGTTGGGGGGTGGAGGTGGGAGGGGACACACAAACATTCAGTCCATAACATGTATTAACTAGAATTCTCTGGAATATGTTAGACTAAATTCTGACAAGAAAGAAAGAAAAGAGCACAATAAGGCCTGGACTAGGCGGAGGCAAACAAGTGACCAAAGGACCAGCATTCTAAGAGGCACCCATCCTCAGGTGCTCACCCTGCAAGGCCATGAACCTACACTCCTTGCCTGCCTCAGCCTGGTCCCAGCCCTGCAGCTCTTCCTTTGGGGAACTTCCTTTGGGGAACTTCCTTTGGGGAACTCAGCATCTAGCAAGGACGTGCTATCAGTGTGGGTCAGATCAAGAGAGAGAAACCACACTAATCACTTAGTGTGCCTCCTCCCCAACCCCACAGTACACATTGTTGTTCAGGCACTCAGTCATGTCCGACTCTTTCCAACCCCATAGACTGCAAGACTGCAGCAGTCCAGGCTTTCCTGTCCTTCACCATCTCTTAAAGAGTCTTAAAGAGTCTTCACCAGCACCACAGTTTGAAAGCATGAATTCTTTGGCGCTCAGCTTAGTTTATGGTCCAACTCTCACATTTGTACGACTACTAGAACAATCATAGCTTTGACTAGATAGACATTTGTTGGCAAAGTAATGTCTCTGCTTTTTAATATGCTGTTTACGTTTGTCATAGCTTTTCTTCTAAGGAGCAAGCGTCTTTTAGTTTCATGGCTGCAGTCATCATCCACAATGATTTTGGACCCCAAGAAAATAAAATCTGTCACTGCTTCCATTGTTTCCCCATCTATTTCCCATGAAGTAATGGGACTGGATGCCGTGATCTTCGTTTTCTGAATGTTGAGCTTTAAGCCAACTTTTTCACTCTCCTCTTTTACTTTCATCAAGATGCTCTTTAGTTCTTCACTTTCTGCCATTAAGATGGTGTCATCTGCATATCTGAGGTTATTGATATTTCTCCCAGCAATCTTTATTCCAGCTTGTTCTTCATCCAGCCTGGCATTTTGCATGATGTACTCTGTGTAAAATTAAAACCCCAAACTCCAATGTAATGGTATTTGAAAATGGGGTCTTTGGGAGATAATTAGGCTTAGATGAGCTCATGAGGATGGGGCCCTCATTTGGGGATTAGTGATTTGAACAGGGGAAGTTTAGTATAAAGAATTATTAACTAGCAGTCTATCGTTTAAAAATCCATGAGGATGCAGAGGGAGAAAATATGACGAGTCAAGCCAGGGAGTTTTGACCTTCAGGATAAGAGTGAAGATTTTGTTTTTCTCTCTGGGCTGTGCCTGAGTGAGCATGACTTGCCCCATTTATTAGGCAACATTAGACTCGGCAGCATTTCCTTTCAGATCGACCCAAGCATTTAGGCTATTTAAAAAATCTAAATAACATCTCAGTCAAACTAACATTCCAAGAGAGAAATGTTTTAATCTGTCTTTTCCCAGAACAGCCTTTAGGCCTGGGAGGAAGTGCAAATAGGCTGGGTGATGGGCAATATACTTGAAGGTTTATGGGAATCCAGAGGTTTTTGGCAAAGGTACATATAAATCTCAAAGAAGAATTAAATATAATTTGAAATTACACAAACTGTACAGTAGAATTTGAATGCAGGTCAAATCACAACAGCTGTTTGCTATCTCTCATTTAAGCTACAATAACAGAATCGCTTAAACAAATTCTCTTCCTTTCTTGAACTTCCAAAGTATTCATTATTTGCATAATGTTTAATCTCCAGTTCCAGAGGAAATTCCCTAAGGGAGAGACAACACAGAAGCACTTTAAATTTCAACCACATGGAAAAGAGAACAGAGGGAGTATGCTGGGTCTTCAGTTTTGGAGCCTATGTTCTCAAAAGAATTCTAAATATTGGTGGTCATTTTGTTGAATATTCAGCTGAGGGGTGGATGGCTGAGAGAACACAATCCCAAACATTTGCACAATATATTCGAACTAGGTCAAAGGTACAACTCCAATTAAGGGATGATATCCGACCCTGTGTTTATAAATCTGGAATATTTCAAGAAAGATTTATTCTTTGCTTTGCAAGGGCTAAATCCTTATTCTCAGACGTCTGGAGTACATCGTCCCTGCACACCCAAGGAAAACTTTGAGTATCTTCCATTTCATTCAGTTCAGTTCAGTTCAGTTGCTCAGTCGTGTCTGACTCTTTGTGACCCCATGAACCGCAGCACGCCAGGCCTCCCTGTCCATCACCAACTCCCAGAGTTCACCCAAACTTATGTCCATTGAGTCGGTGATGCCATTCAACCATCTCATCCTCTGTCGTCCCCTTCTCCTCCTGCCCTTAATCTTTCCCAGCATCAGGGTCTTTTCAAATGAATCAGCTCTTTGCATGAGGTGGCCAAAGTATTGAGTCTCAGCTTCAACATCAGTCCTTCCAATGAACACCCAGAACTGATCTCCTTTAGGATAGACTGGTTGGATCTCCTTGTAGTCCAAGGGACTCTCAAGAGTCTTTTCCAACACCACAGTTCAAAAGCATCAATTCTTCAGTGCTCAGCTTTCTTTATAGTCCAACTCTCACATCTATACATGACTACTGGAAAAACCATAGCCTTGACTAGATGGATCTTTGTTGGCAAAGTAATGTCTCTGCTTTTTAATGTGCTGTCTAGGTTGGTCATAACTATCCTTCCAAGAAGTAAGCGTCTTTTAATTTCATGGATGCAATCACCATCTTCCTTCATATAGAGGCTGTTTATTTGCTATAATTTGCAGGGATCCAGGAAGATCTTGGCCGAGGAAAGGACAGTGGGTTTGAACTGCATCTCCAGAACTCAATATTTGACCTGTAAAATTTTAAGGTACTGGGCTCAATCCATGGCTTTCAGTCTGGCTGCATTTTAGAATTACCTGGGGAAGCTATAAAGTAATACACAACCCTTGATCCCACTTCAAGCTAATTAAATCAGGATTTTTGGCAGGTGGGCCCAGAATGTTAGTATTTAAAACAAACAAACAAACAAACAAAATCTTCCTAAGTGGTACCGCTGTGTAGCAATTTTTGAGAGTCACTTGTAGCTCTAATATATAATACTATTGATTACTCTGTGATGAGTATCTTGTGGATAAACCTTCGCACACATTTCAAAATTGCTTTTAGGGACTTCCCTGGTGGTCCAGTGGCTAAGACTCTGCACTCCCAGTGCAAGGAGTTCAAGTTCAGTTCCTGGTCAAGGAACTAGATCCCACATGCCACAGGTGAGAGGTGGCATGCCTCAGCAAAGATCCCAAGTGCCACATCTCAGACCCAGCATAGCTAAATAAATAAATAAAATTAATGTTTTTAAAAAATAGTTCTTTATCAGGATAAACTCTCACTGGGGCTTCCCTGGTGGCTCTGACAATAAAGAATCTGCCTGGATTTGATCCCTGGATTGGGAAGGTCCTCTGGAGAAGGGAATGGCTATACCCACTCCAGTATTCTTGCCTGGAGAATCCCCATGGACAGAGGAGCCTGGTAGGCTACAGTCCACGCAGTAACAAAGAATCAGACACGACTGAGCAACTCACACAGATAGAAACTCTCATTGAGAGTCAACTGTATGTGAACGTGTGTATGCATTTGGATGAAGTGTAAATAGCACACAAAAATGTACACACACAAATACAAATGTACTAGGGTACAGGGAGAAAGGGAATTTTCCTTTACAATTTTTGGAATATGATACTGTTTTCATTACAAAATAACACTAGTTACCAAACACTCCCTCCCCAGTTGCCCTTTTTGCATTTTTGGGTTTGGGCTGCTTTCAGAAGGCTGTTGAAGACTGTACCCTGAACATGATAAAGGCATCTGTGTTGTTATTTGCTCAGAGCTGGCCTTCTGAAATAACTTTCTGTTTTTCTGCCCTGAGAAAGCATTGCATGAAGAAGTTCAAAGTTCTATGTGGGTTGAGGGCCTAAAATAAAGTGGTCATTCAATGCATATTCAATTAGGATGACTAACTGTATCTTATAACTTTGTTCTGAAATCCAATACTTGATGCATAGATCATGGATCATATTCATTAACCATGGCCATCATAAATATTCATTTAATGTCTGTCTTCATTAGGTGGTTATTAACATGTCAAAGATATTTGTGGAGAAAATGAAAGTGATAAATTCTATCTATATTTACTCTTATTTGAAAGGCTAACTTATTTTTAGAGTATTTTTTGATAAAAATCCTTTAATAAAAGGAAGTTTACTTTAGAAATAGTCCTCTGCTTTTTAGCTAATAATTTTACACAAAGAGAGTTTATTGATGTTTTGTCTGCCAGATGGATATTAGTCAGATGATGTTCTATGTAAATAGTCCAGTTCAGAGAAGGATAACATAAAGCACTGCTCTTCAAAGACTAAATCGGTGCCTTCTCTATTAACAGTACTTTGGAGCTGTTTTAGAGCTGGCAGTGGTTTTTCTCCACCCTTACCTGATCCCCTTGGTAGGTGCATGGGGTTGGTATACAATCTCTGAATAGAAGAGGGAAAGGATGGGCAAGCTTTGTCTTCAAAGGACCATTCAACTCTGGTGCTGTTGCTCTAAAGCAGCCACAGACAGTATGTAAACGAACAGATGTGACTGAGCTCCAAAAAAACTTTATTAAAAAACACAGGTGGCAGGTTAGGCTTATTAGGCTTATTAGGCCATGGTGTACAGAAAAGAGCAAACCCAACAGGGTATCAGGCTGGTTCTCAGGTTGCAGTGGGAGGGCACAGGCCAGGACTGGACATTTTAGCTACACTGCAAGAAATCAATGTGTGTTGGGGCTCTATATGAGCAAGTAGGTCCACTGTGGTAGGAAAAGTCATGAGAATGCATGAATAATAACAGTGGGGTAATATGAATGGGTGGCATTTACAGAGGACTTGCTGTGAAGCTGGTGTTAAATACTTTACATGTAATCTTCACAATCTCATGTAATCTTTTTTTATAAATTTATTTATTTTTTAATTGAAGGATAATCGCTTTACAGAATTTTGTTGTTTTCTGTCAAATTTCAACATGAATCAGCCACAGGTATATGTATGTCCTCTTCCTCTTGAAGCTCCCTCTCAATCCCTCCCCTCTAGGTTGATACAGAGCCCCTGTTTGAGTTCCCTGAGACAAACAGCAAATTCCCATTGGCTATCTGTTTTACATATGGTAATGTAAGTTTCCATGTTACACTCTATACATCTCACCCTCTCCTCCACTCTTCCCGTGTCTATAAGTCTGTTCTCTATGTCTATTTCCCCATTGCTACCCTGCAAATAAATTCTTCAGTACCATTTCTAGATTCTATATATATACATTAGTATACAGTATTTATCTTTCTCTTTCTGACTTACTTCACTCTGTATAATAGGCTCTAGGTTCATCCACCTCCTCATGTAATCTTTATAATAACTTGATAATCTCATATAATTGCTGTAATAACTTTGAGGTAGGTGTTATTATATTCCCATTTTATAGATGAGGAGATTGAGTCATTTAGAGGCTAAATACATTTCTCAGTGACATACAGCTAGTAAGTGGCGTAGCTGAGATGTGAATCCATTTAGAAGTATAACTTTAGAGGCTGCTCTTCTATGCATTTAAAAGTTTCCTTGAAGAGATCTCTAGTCTTCCCCATTCTGTTGTTTTCCTCTTTTTCTTTGCATTGATTGCTGAGGAAGGCTTTCTTATCTCTCCTTGCTATTCTTTGGAACTCTGCATTCAAATGGGAATATCTTTCCTTTTCTCCTTTGCTTTTCGCTTCTCTTTTTTTCACAGCTATTTGTAAGGCTTCCTCAGACAGCCATTTTGCTTTTTTGCATTTCTTTTCCATGGGAGTGGTCTTGATCCCTGTCTCCTGTACAATGTCACGAACCTCAGTCCATAGTTCATCAGGCACTCTGTCTATCAGATCTAGTCCCTTAAATCTATTTCTCACTTCCACTGTATAACCATAAGGGATTTGATTTAGGTCAGACCTGAGTGATCTAGTGGTTTTCTCTACTTTCTTCAATTTAAGTCTGAATTTGGCAATAAGGAGTTCATGACCTGAGCCACAGTCAGCCCCTGGTCTTGTTTTTGCTGATTGTATAGAGCTTCTCCATCTTTGGCTGCATGGAATATAATCAATCTGATTTCAGTGTTGACCATCTGGTGATGTCCATGTGTAGAGTCTTCTCTTGTGTTGTTGGAAGAGGGTGTTTGCTATGACCAGTGTGTTCTCTTGGCAAAACTCTATTAGCCTTTGCCCTGCTTCATTCCATATTCCAAGGCCAAATTTGCCTGTTACTCCAGGTGTTTCTTGACTTCCTACTTTTGCATTCCAGTCCCCTATAATGAAAAGGACATCTTTTTTGGGTGTGAGTTCTAAAAGGTCTTGTAGATCTTCATAGAACCATTCAACTTCAGCTTCTTTAGCCTTACTGGTTGGAGCATAGGCTTGGATCACCGTGATATTGAATGGTTTGCCTTGGAAACGAACAGAGATAATTCTGTCGTTTTTGAGATTGTATCCAAGTACTGCATTTTGGATTCTTTTGTTGACCATGATGGCTACTCCATTTCTTCTAAGGGATTCTTGACCACAGTAGTAGATATAATGGTCATCTGAGTTAAATTCACCCATTCCAGTCCATTTTAGTTTACTGATTCCTAGAATGTCTATGTTCACTCTTGCCATCTCCTGTTTGACCACTTCCAATTTGCCTTGATTCATGGACCTAACATTCCAGGTTCCTATGCAATATTGCTCCTTACAGCATTGGACCTTGCTTCTATCACCAGTCATATCCACAGCTGGGTATTGTTTTTGCTTTGGTTCCATCCCTTCATTCTTTCTGGAGTTATTTCTCCACTGATCTCCAGTAGCATATTGGGCACCTAATGACCTGGGGAGTTCCTCTTTCAGTATCCTATTATTTTGCCTTTCCATACTGTTCATGGGGTTCTCAAGGCAAGAATACTGAAGTGTTTTGCCATTCCCTTCTCCAGTGGAACTGGAAAATTCTGTGGAAAATTCTGAAAGAGGTGGGAATACCAGACCATCTGAGCTACCTCTTGAGAAACCTATATGCAGGTCAGGAAGCAACAGTTAGAACTGGACATGGAACAACAGACTGGTTCGAAATAGAAAAAGGAGTACATCAAGGCTGTATATTGTCACCCTGCTTATTTAACTTATATGCAGAGTACATCATGAGAAATGCTGAGCTGGATGAAGCACAAGCTGGAATCAAGATTGCCGGGAGAAATATCAATAACTTCAGATATGCAGATGACACCACCCTTATGGCGGAAAGTGAAGAGGAGCTAAAAAGCCTCGTAATGAAAGTGAAAGAGGAGAGTGAAGAGAGAGTTGGCTGAAAGCTCAATATTCAGAAAATGAAGATCATGGCATCTCGTCCCATCACGTCATGGGAAATAGATGGGAAACAGTGGAAACAGTGGCAGACTTTAGTTTTTGGGCTCCAAAATCACTGCAGATGGTGATTGCAGCCATGAAATTAAAAGACGCTTACTCCTTGGAAGAAAAGTTATGACCAACCTAGATAGCATATTCAAAAACAGAGATATTACTTTGCCAACAAAGGTCCATCTAGTCAAGGCTATGGTTTTTCCAGTGGTCATGTATGGATATGAGAGTTGGACTGTGAAGAAGGCTGAGCACTGAAGAATTGATGCTTTTGAACTGTGGTGTTGGAGAAGACTCTTGAGAGTCCCTTGGACCGCAAGGAGATCCAACCAGTCCATCCTAAAGGAGATCAGTCCTGGGTGTTCATTGGAAGGACTGATGCTGAGGCTGAAGCTCCAATACTTTGGCCACCTCATGAGAAGAGTTGACTCATTGGAAAAGACCCTGATGCTGGGAGGGATTGGGGGCAGGAGGAGAAGGGGACTACAGAGGATAGGATGGCTGGATGGCATCACTGACTCAGTGCACATGAGTTTGAGTGAACTCCGGGAGTTGGTGATGGACAGGGAGGCCTGGTGTCTGCAATTCATGGGGTCGCAAAGAGTCGGACACGACTGAGCAACTGAACTGAACTTCTATGCATTATGACCTCCTGCTCCAGGTCAGAGCCCTGGCAGAAAATAGAATGGTCTCTATAGGTCCTTTTGTCTTGGTCTGGTTCTAGGGATTCACTGTGCTGAAAATAGACCGAGAATAGAGCCCTGGGGTGTACACTGTGGGGAGACTGTTCTCTAAGGGCCTTCATGTTTCTGCATGTCTTCAAGGAAAGGCATTGGCAGCTTTTGGTTGAGCAGTGTCTTTTCAAGGGTATTTGTATATTGAACAGCCCTGGCAATTAGAGATAGTGTCTTCCTCTGGAGCAGATGGAGGTTTTGTTTACTGTACTTTACAATAAAGACCATGTCTCCCTCTGGGGCAAAGTTGGGCAAGTTCACTTGCCGCCCATTGTAGAAGATTGGGGTTCTTTAGCTGTGTTGGAAACCCAGTGTGTGTGTGGTTTCCATCTGGGCTACTGTGTCACCCCCTTGGAACGTGGGCACAGGGGGAAGTGACATGAACATGAAGCTCATGTTGCCTGGTGTGTGGAGCATAGAAAAGTCCTTTGTCTTTGGCCCAGGAGTCTTGTGTTGTCCACTACCATCCTTGACTCTGTGGCAGCTAACTTGTTATTGTCTAAAGAGGCTAAAATCTTACATCTTCCACAATTCTTGGGACATACACAGGAGGTGTAATGGGTTATGAAGGCCAGTCTGAGGGTAAAGGCTGTCCACTCCTGGCTTGGCTCCATGCCTTTTAAAATTATGGATGTATTTTGTTGTTGTTCAGATGCTAAGTTGTGTCTGAGTCTTTGTGACCCCATGGACTGCAGCACACCAGGCTTCCCTATCCTTCACTAACTCCTGGAGTTTGCTTAAACGCATGTCCACTGAGTATGATGCCATCCAACCATCTTATCCTCTGTCTCCCCCCTCTCCTTCTGCCCTCAATCTTTCCCAGTATCAGGGTCTTTTCCAAATGAGTTGGCTCTTTGCATCAGGTGGGCAAATTATTGGAGCTTTGTCTTCAGCATCAGTCCTCCCAATGAATATTCAGGGTTGGTTTCCTTTGGGATTGGCTAGTTGATCTCCTTGCTGTACAAGGGGCTCTTAAGAGTCTTCTCCAGCACCACAATTTGAAAGCATCAGTGGATGAATGTGGGCCATGCTGTGACCCGAATGTTTCTGTCTCCCCAGTTCATATGTTGAACTCTTACCCCGCAAGGTGATGGTATTAGAAGGTGGGGGTCTGTAAGAGGTGTTTAGGTCATGAAGGCGGAACCCTCATGAGTGAAATTAGTGCCCTGTAAAAGAAGCCTCAGTGAAAAAATGGTGTATAAGAAGTGGACTCTCAAAAAAAAAAAAAAAGAAGTGGACTCTCACCAGATGCTGAATCAGTTGGTATCTTGATCTTGGACTTTTCAGCCTCCAGAATTGTGAGAAATAAATTTCTGTTATTTGTAAGCTACTCAGTTTATAGTGGTGGCTCAGACGGTAATGCATCTGCCCTCAATACGGGAGACCTGGGTTCGATCCCTGGGCTGGGAAGATCCCCTGGAGAAGGAAATGGCAACCCACTCCAATACTCTTGCCTAGAAAATTCAATGGATGGAGGAGCCTGGTGGGCTACAGTCCATGGGGTTGTAAAGAGTTGGACACAACTGAGTGGCTTCACTTTCTTTCTTTTCTTTCAGTTTATAGTATTTGTGTTACAGCAGGCAAAACAAAGGCCAGAAGGCCTACACTGAAGTCAGAGAGAGGCAAGCCTCTGTAAGCACCTGTAGCTCTTGATCCTGTAACCAGGAGAGTGTTATGATCCTCTGAGAAGTTCTGAAACGGACCACAAGGAGTTACAGCTGTACAGTTGATTCATTGGAATGATCTTCAATGAACCATAGCTGTAACATAAATACTACATTCCAGCAACCTAATATAGTGGTTCTGGAACCTAGCTGTTCATCAGAATCACATGATAATATTAAAATAACTTTTAGAAACAACAGATTCTTGAGCACCACCTCATACATAATGAATCAAAATATCTGAGGGTAAGGCTCAAAAATCAGTATTTTAGAGCAGTTTCCCACATTATTTACATGTGGTCATTCCCTGCACTATTCTAATGATAAGGATCAAATAAATTATACCATAACAAACCCTACTGCTTCTCTGTAAGTTTCTTCATTTGTTACAAAATAGAATTGTGTTGGTCAGTTTGGTGGCAGTTGGCCAC
Organism: Ovis aries; assembly: GCF_016772045.2. Classification (NCBI taxonomy): domain Eukaryota; kingdom Metazoa; phylum Chordata; class Mammalia; order Artiodactyla; family Bovidae; genus Ovis; species Ovis aries. Next base: position 84,694,336 of record NC_056056.1, on the reverse strand, counting down.
ATGTGGCTATTTAAAATAAAATCAATCAAGAGTTAAATACAGTTTAAAATTCAGTTCCTCAGTTGCATTAGCTATGTTTCATGTAGTTAATCACTACATGTGGCTAGTGGCTAAAAGCATCGTAGAGTGCAGATATAGAACATTCCCATCATCACAGAAGGTTCTATTGAATATCTTATTATACCAGAAAAGAAGAAAGCCATAAAAAACTACTGGGGTTGTACCAGAAAACTCAGGAAGCAACAGGAATAAGCTTCCATGGATAAAGATGGGATAATTTGGGCACCAGTCAGAATAATAACTGCAGTGAAGTGCATTGTTGTTGATCAGTCACTTAGTGTGTCTGACTCTGTGACCCCATGGACTGAAGCACGCCAGGTTTCCCTGTCCTTCACTGTCTCCTGGAGTTTGCTCATACTCATGTACATTGCCATCGAACCATCTCATTCTTTGTTGCCCACTTCTCCTCCTGTCCACAATCTTTCCCAACATCAGGGTCTTTCCCAATGACTTGGCTCTTTGAATCAGGTGGCCAAAGTATTGGACCTTCAGCTTCAGCATCAGTCCTTCCAGTGAATATTCAGGGTTGATTTCCTTTAGGATTGGCTGGTTTGATGTCCTTGCTGTCCAAGAGACTCTCAAGAGTCTTCTTCCAGCACCACAGTTCAAAAGTATCAATTCTTCAGCACTCAGCTTTCTATATGGTCCAACTCTCACATCAGTACATGACTACGGGGAGAAAAACAACATAGCTTTGACTATATGGATCTTTGTTAGCATGGATATTTAAATCCATGAATTAATTATCATACTAAAAGAAAATTCATTGGTGACTAACCGTGCTAGGGAGCCAAGTCATTATTTGAAAACTGGAAAATAAAGGATATAAAGCATTTAATCAGTAATTTCATAATGGAAAGGCATATAAATTATTGAGATATACTGAGATGCATAGCAGAAGGCCTTTTGGCAGGCCCCGTGGGACTGAGTGCCTGTTGCTCTTTGCCAGAATCAACTCAACAACAAACACATTCTAGAACTGCTTTTTCTTCCTTCCCTCTCTGCTTCCCATATCCTGCCCTTTTGGTCACTGGGATTCTCAAATAAACTGCTGTGTGCAAACTTCTCTCTCAGGCTCTGCTGTGTGGGGCAACCCAGGCTAGGACAGCATTCTAGCTCAAATTCTTGTGAGAGAAACTAATGCACTTGGCATATAGATTTGGTTGCTGGGTTGTCAGTCTACTCCTGGTCCAGCTTCCTGTAAGGGGCTGCCTCTTCCAGAGATGTAGGTGGAACTTCTTAAAGTGGAAGAATAGAAGGGAAGAGATGATTATTGGAGGTGAAATCAATTTACACGTCCAGCCTGCAGCTCTGCTACAGAGAGAATGACCTGTTGACCATCAGCGTCAGTATCACCTGGGAGCTTGTTAGAAATGAGGAATCTCAGGGCCCAGTTGGACCTACTGAATGCAAATCTGCTTTTTAATAAGACTCCCCAGGTGATTTATATGTATAAAGTACACTTTTCTAATAGGAGTAGTAATGATCTGGGGCAGGGCTATTTTTATGAAAGATGTTGCTTCCAAAGGTCAGTGGGAAACACATATAGGGGAAGGAGAGAGAGTACATACTTTTGGAATTTGGAGTGGGGGGCAGGCAGGGAAGCTGGGGGTTGGGGGAGGATGGGAAGAGGAAAAGCAAAATTGAATCTCTCTGAAAACACTTTAAATCCATAATAGAAAAAAAGCACTCTGTAACTAGGTTATTATACCCTGCCCCATAAACCTCAAAAGATGGAAAAATAAAAGTCCCCCAGATGTCTCTATGTGTTGTGGACAGACTGCAGATTAAATATTGAATCCGAGGCTTCTGTTAGGGATGGAGTATGTGTTCATGAGGAAGGCAGAACCAGTCTGGGCACTCTACCCCTTCCCTCTGGACACGCTGGACTTCACCATCCCTCCCCCACCCCCGATGTCCCTTCCCCCTCAGTTCACTATCCCCTCTTTTATGTAAGAGCCTTTAGTAACAGGCATATATTAGTCACTTAGTCATGTCTGACTCTTTGTGACCGCATGGACTATAACCTACCAGGCTCCTTGGCCCATGGGATTCTCCAGGCAAGAATACTGGAGTGGGTTGCCATTGCCTTCTCCAGGGGATCTTCCCAACCCAGGGATCAAACCCGGGTCTCCCACATGGCAGGCAGATTCTTTATCTTCTGAGCCACCAGAGCGTGGTGTACTGGTAAATGTTTAACAACTGGCTCTCCAGAAACAAATATAAAGCTCTGATTTGTACTGTTGGCCAATTTCCATAGTATAAATCGTTCCGTGACTGATTGTGAACTGCCATGACATTAACTGAACATGGAGCTGGGAGATGGTACGTGGTGGCTCCAGCACACCCCAGGAAGTAAAGGGTTGAAGGCAAAAAACGGAGTGGTTTACAGACTTCCCAGAAGTGAGGGGAGGAAAATTAAGTTGATGACAACCGGCAGTGCTGGCTTTACCTTCAGTAACTCTGATTCCGAAGCGTAACTGTCTCCTTCAAGTCAAAGGGACTTGCCTTGTCTCCTGGGCTCCAGGCTGCAGATCTGGTCATCTGGTCCAATCTGTGGCTGTTTCTTAACTCCAAGTTTATTGAGAACGTCCTTATGTTGTAGCTTTAAAAGAACCAGAAACTCAGTTGGAGAAAACGTTTGAAGGCAGCCACAATGACTTACAGTCTATATTTACCAAAGCTTCTTCCATTATCTAGGCTCTGGAATGCTCACACCCACCCTTCATGCGCACACCACGCCCTAGTCTCCCCTGCCTGAGTGTAGTCCTAATGACTCCCACCCAGCTCCCTAGGTGTCACACACCCTGCTTCTCTGGCCAGAGTTCAAGCCCTCGCCTGGTTTCCTTGAATGCCATCCAAGAGTTGCATACCTGTCTTTCTTGGGAGTTTCCAGCTGGCCCGCAATTCCCTTCCCTTGGGGATGTTAGCAGATAATGCATAGCTACCTGACTTGCTGTAGGCACTGGCAGGCAGCTTGAACCTCTTCCCCTGCTCACAAACACTGCCATGGGGGCTCAGTGTTGGGTCTCTCAAGGCCTGATCCAAGGGGCCCATCCTCTCTGGGCACCTCCTACCCTCCTCCTCAAGCTCCATAAACCATTGATTTCTGTTTGGTGCAGCTCTGGGCCAGCTGAGCACCCTCTCCTCACCTTTATCCACAAAGTGCACAGTGGAATTTCCCATAACTGCTCTGGTTGCTTACCTTCTTGGAAAGCATCCAATGCTAGGAATCCAGCTCATTATAGACAGCCCAAATTAAAGTTTCTTTCTTTTCTTTTTTGATCTTACTTATATGTGGCATTTTATTTTTTTTTAAATTTTTTTGGGGGGGAGAGGATTTTTTTTTTCTTTTTTACTTTACAATACTGTATTGGTTTTGCCATACATTGACATGAATCCACCATGGGTGTACATGAGTTCCCAATCCTGAACCCCCCTCCCACCACCCTCCCCATATCATCTCTCTGGGTCATCTCAGTGCACCAGCCCCAAGCATCCTGTATCCTGTATCGAACATAGACTGGCGATTTGTTTCTTACATGATAGTATACATGTTTCAATGCCATTCTCCCAAATCATCCCACCCTTGCCCTCTCCCACAGAGTCCAAAAGACTGTTCTATACATCTGTGTCTCTTTTGCTGTCTCACATACAGGGTTATCATTCCCATCTTTCTAAATTCCATATATATGTGTTAGTATACTGTATTGGTGTTTTTCTTTCTGGCTTGCTTCACTCTGTATAATCAGCTCCAGTTTCATCCACCTCATTAGAACTGATTCAAATGTATTCTTTTTGATGGCTGAGTAATACTCCATTGTGTATATGTACCACAGCTTTCTTATCCATTCATCTGCTGATGGACGTCTAGGTTGTTTCCATGTCCTGGCTATTATAAACAGTGCTGCGATGAACACTGGGGTACACATACCGAGGAAACCAGAATTGAAAGAGACACGTGTACCCCAAATTAAAGCTTCTTAACCTTTGTGATCAAATCAGTCAATCCTAGAGGAAATCAACCCTGAATATTCATTGGAAGGACTGATGCTGAAGCGCCAATACTTTGGCCACTTGATGCAGAGAGCCAAATCATTGAAAAAACCCTCATGCTGGGAAAGACTGAAGGCAAAAAGGAGAAGGGGGTGGCAGAGGATGCGATGGTTAGATGACGTCACTGACTCAATGGACGTGGATCTGCGCAAACTCTAAGAGAGTGCAGGACAAAGGAAGCTGGTGTGCTGCAATCCATAGGGTCGCCAAGAGCTGGGCATGACTTAGTGATTGAACAACAACAAAAACAATAACCTGTATGAAAATAATTTCTTGTAACCTTTTCTTGGGTCTTGGTGTCTAATCTAATAGACGGTGACTTTCAGGGAAGAAGCACTTCTACTAGCAAGTTAAAAGTGTTCACTTTTTCCAGCCCTAATATCTGTTTGAAATGTAACAGCTTGTTGTTCCCCTCCCCAGGTGCATGCACCTTCATCTTTAGGCTTATGATTTAGTTTTTATTTCTCCTAGAATAGAGACAGAAACAGTGGAAGTTCCCATATCTCTAACTATCAGAGCAGGGACCTCTTCTCTGAACGTGATTTCTTTTCCAGTCACCCAAAGCAGCCACTGCTACAGCTAAGTCACTTCAGTCGTGTCCGACTCTGTGCAACCCCATAGACGACAGCCCACCAGGCTCCCCCGTCCCCGGGATTCTCTAGGCAAGAACAGTGGAGTGGGTTGCCATTTCCTTCTCCAGTGTGTGAAAGTGAAGTCGCTCAGTCGTGTCCGACCCTCAATGACCCCATGGACTGCAGCCTTCCAGGCTCCTCTGTCCATAGGATTTTCCAGGCAAGAGTACTGGAGTGGGGTGCCATTGCCTTCTCCAAAAGCAGCCACTAGTTGGGTTTATTCCTTTTAAATCTCTCTCTCTGCATAATGTTTTCTCTTCAGTTCAGTTCTGTTCAGTCGCTCAGTGGTGTTCGACTCTTTGCGACTCCATGAATTGCAGCACGCCAGACCTCCCTGTCCATCACCAGCTCCTGGAGTTCACTCAAACTAACGTCCATCGAGTTTGTGATGCCATCCAGCCATCTCATTCTCTGTCGTCCCCTTCTCCTCCTGCCCCCCAATCCCTCCCAGCATCAGAGTCTTTTCCAATGAGTCAACTCTTTGCCTCAGGTGGCCAAAGTATTGGAGTTTCAGCTTTAGCATCAGTCCTTCCAAAGAACACCCAGGACTGATCTCCTTTAGAATGGACTGGTTGGATCTCCTTGCAGTCCAAGGGACTCACAAGAGTCTTCTCCAACACCACAGTTCAAAAGCATCAATTCTTCGGCACTCAGCCTTCTTCACAGTTCAACTCTCACATCCATACATGACCACTGGAAAAACCATAGCCTTGACTAGAGAGACCTTTGTTGGCAAAGTAATGTCTCTGCTTTTGAATATGCTATCTAGGTTGGTCATAACTTTCCTTCCAAGGAGTAAGCGTCTTTTAATTTCATGGCTGCAATCACCATCTGCAGTAATTTTGGAGCCCAAAAAAATAAACTCTGACACTGTTTCCACTGTTTCCCCATCTATTTCCCATGAAGTGATGAGACCGGATGCCATGATCTTAGTTTTCTGAATGTTGAGCTTTCAGCCAACTCTTTCACTCTCCTCTTTCACTTTCATCAAGAGGCTTTTTTATGAGCACATAAACCCTTTCTTGAATATGCTATCAGAGTCAAGGCCAGCTTACATGATGAAGAACAGTTGACTCTGAGGGAAGCACTGCAAGTGGTGCCGTGAACTTACCACGGTTTGTGTGTCTTTCCAGGTTGGCGGAGGCACCAGGGGTCAATGTGTCTTTCCAGCCAATGGAGAACCTTACTTTACCCTTTGAGCATTCCATTTAGATCGAAGGTTAAAGGACTCCAGACTAAAAACTGCCTCTAATTCAAGCTCAAGTTATGCAGGAAAGAGTCCCAGCTTCTGCTGTGAGACACGAGAGGCTGACCGTGGAGCATCCTTGACTTCTCTCTGCCTCCCAGCAGTCCCGAGAACTGTGGTCCAGTGTGTCCTCTAACTCCCCACAGAGGTTCCTCCTGTGAGGCGCCTGCTGAGTTTGCAAGGACACAAAAATGGAAGTGCCTGAGGGGAGAGTTTCTTCCAAAGTTCTTGGCTGTCAAAGAAATGAATATATCAAATGACTCTGAAAGAAACGATGGAAGAGATCAACATTGTAAGCACCTGGGACATCAGACTGTCTGAGTGGCTTGGTTCAAGAGGAGACAGAAGGCAGAGCAGAGACAATTCTGCACTGGAATTGGCAGCATTATGAGCAAGTTTTCAAGAAACTTATCAGGGAAGGTTAACTTGAATGGGCACTAATGAATTGATAACTCAGATCCAGTAACAGGTAAGACTGTAACAACCAAAGGCAAAGGGAGGTGAGATGTCGTGTAATTATAACATCCTCTAGGGACTGGCACTGGGCTACAGGATGGGATTGGTTGTCCCCTGCCCAGTGAGCAAATGATCAGGTATTTAACTAAAACGTGGACTGTGAATATGCCCAGAATTCTTAATGCATGCACTTGAATCCTTTAACTCTCTCTCTTATCGAAGACTTTCTTTGGATAAAGGACTAAACTAGATATGGGCAGCTCTTTAAAATGCATTGGACTGGGGCTACTTGCACCTTGTGTATTGTAGGTAACTCAGAAAGTGGTTTATTGATTATAATGTAATAAGGCTCATGCCTGTCATGGGGGCTATGGTCTTTAAAGAGTGAGCAATAGTGACACGCATTCAGAAAATCCCACAATAGTCCACAGATGGGCTACCTCTCTGCTAGGACAGGGCTTCACCTGCTTATCCCCAAATGCATAAAGGCTGAGTGTTCCCTCAGCCTTAGGAGAGGTAAGACATAGCACCAAGCATTAATCTAACTCTTGGAATCAGGCTCAAGGGGTCAGTTGTGTGTATTAACATACATCTTAAAATCAGGAAAGCAGCCTTTCCCTCATCTTCCTCGTTTCCAAAAATATCTTTCTGAGACATTCTCTATTGTTCTCCCAGTGCAGTTAGGTCAAAGTTTGCCTTATAAGGAATTTCACAGTTTTGAGAGCTCTCCCTATAGGAAGTTTTTCCCACTGTTCTGCCTGAGTTGCCTTCTGCTTAATTTTAGTTCATTATGTTTTTAAAGACAGGGAGGGCTTTATGGGGCAAAAGGCCCAGTCATCGTGGGAAGAATGAATCATTTCAAGAACAGCGAGATGGGGGGAAGGCCAAGGCAGCTGAGGGCAGGAAGTTGGGGGTGGATGTGTGACTGGGAACAGCATCACAAGTCTGTCTTTTCTTCTGTTGTTCCCACTAGGGGGTGCCCAGCATCCCAGGAGAATCACTATTACTAGGAAGCTGAGGTTGGAGGGGCATCTCCTCCTAGTACAGAAGGGTACCAGCTGACCCAGGTTTCCTGCCTCTCTGTCCAGATCTGGGAAGAGATCCGGAGGTGGGGCGTAGGGAGTTGGGGGGTAGGGGTGGGATGGGTGGTATCAGATTAAAGACACTAAGAAGGGGACAACAGAGGATGAGATGGTTGGATGGCATCACCGACTCGATGGACATGAGTTTGAGCAAGCTCTGGGAATTGATGTTGGACAGGGAAGCCTGGCGTGCTGAAGTCCATGGGGTCGCAAGCAAAGAGTCGGACACAACTGAGCGACTGAACTGAAGCTGAATGCCTCTCAGGCGTTTGAGGAGTCTCTTTCCTTGGAGACCTCTGGGGCTATCCTGGGTTCTCTAGAACCTAAGGGTCTTAAAGTCATTGGCTGGAGTGATTATGGACCAGAAAAATCCTCCTGAGCCCAGGAGAAGTGGTGATATTTCACCTCTGGGGGATAAAGAATTTGTGATAAGAAATGACCAGGACTGAGGGATGCAGACCAGGGATGGAATAAAAATAAAAAATGAGGTGAGATTCTGAAATAGAGTAGGTGACAGGTATGGATGAAGATCATGGAGAGGTGACGGTATTTTCAGGGTCTCAAAACGGCTAGGCCATCAGAATGGTCGCAGCATAACTTTAGCTGTGAGTGGCTTTGTGAAAAGAAAAGGGAGCTTGCACTTTGATAGACGTGAGTTCAGATTTCAGCTCAGGCATTCAATAGCCATATGGCTTTGGCAATTTAAGGAAGTTATCCAGCATGTTGTCTCTTTTAATTTATTTTGTTATTGAAGTATAGTTGAATTACGATCTTGTGCAACATCTTTAATCCTTAATTTTCCCATCTTCAAAATGAGACTAACGATACTAGGACTATTTGAGAATTTAAAAGACATAAAGGCATATAAAGCACTGAATAAATGTAATCTTTTCCCTTTTCCTCTTTCCTGTTTGGAAATGATTGGGGGCAAGGAAGGGTTTCCCCAGTGGCTCAGCTATCAAGAATCTGCCTACAAGTTAGGAGCCACAGGAGATGTGGGTTCCATCCCTGGGTCGGGAAGACCCCCTGGAGGAGGGCATGGCAACTCCAGTATTCTTGCCTGGAGAATCCCATGGAGAGGAGTCTGGTGGGCCTCAGTCCATAGGGCCACAAAGAGGGACGACTGAAGCGACTTAGCATGCACACATGCATAAGGGCAAGGAAAGATGTATCTGTTACTTTGGTTCTTGTCCTGAGATGTAGGATATCAGGACTGCAGCCCTGGGGTCAGAAGATCCTCCCTGGCTTCTGTGGTTGTCTGACCACAGGACTTCAGTGAGTACTCAGGGTACGCTGTAGAAGGCCTACCCTCTTTGACCCTTTGGACAAATCCTCATACTCTCTGGGCTTTTCAACCGTAATTTAGAAAACAGCCTCCAAATAAATTTTTAGAGGTCACCATCCGGTCCTGAGGCCTTCAATCCTGGAGAATTAACACATCACCTTTCTTGTCTGCAGCCTCGCAGAGCACCAAAGCCTCGCCTGGAATCCAGGTGCAATGTTCTCTTGTATTAGCAGTTAATCCATGTTAATATGATAATGATTCACTATTATTTTCAGCACTGTTTTCCAAAATATGGGCCACAGACCACTTGTATCAGCATCAGCAGGTGGGCTTGATAGAAAATGCAGGTCCCCGGCCTCCTGCCAGACCTGTGCAATCAGACTCTCTAAAGCTAAAAAGTAAAAGCTTAGAAAGTTAACCAGTCCCTCATTACACTTTTCTGAAAATGTTATGAAAATATAAGGCCTTAGTCATCCAGAATCTCCTTTGTGGAGGAAAACTGGAGCCCTTGGGCATATTTCTGGTTGCTTCAAAAATCATACCTTAGAGATGTTTCTGATCCTGCTTAGTTACAGGGCCAGCTCTGTCCTTGGCCACTTATTCACTTCCCCCGGAACTTTCTAAACGCTGGAAACATTGCCATGAAGGTCAGAGACCATTCCTGTGGATACCCGATGAGACAGTGTGATTCGGAAAGTTCACTTTGATTCAGTCCTAAGCCACAGTGATAACCTGGTCAAGGCAGTGGGGGAGGGGAGGGAGTTCTGGTTCTTGTTTCTGGGGATGGGGGAGGAGGCCACCGGAAGAAATGCTGATCACCAGCTGCCTCTTTCTTTATGTTGACAGGGCTCTTGCTGCCAGTGTAGTGGTGCTTATACTGAGGGTTGGGGCAATAATGAGCCCTTCCTCCAAAGCTGTGAACTCTGATCTCAGTCTAGAGAGAGATGAGTTGTGAACATTGAACAGACTCCAGGAGCTTCCTCCTGACAACAAGGACTGCATGAGTTGGCTTTTCAGAGGGAACTTGTGACTTTGGATCACTCTGGAGAGACAAGCCTTTTTTGGACTTAGAGAAACAGCGGTGGCAGCAGCTTATGCATTAAAGTTCTGACCAGCTTTTATAGCCTTTTGAGTGAGAGGGTTCTACCTTGACCTCTGGGTGTCCCTGCACTGCAGAAACACAGTGGCTGTTCAGGGCATACTGGGAACTGTGGGTAAATTTTCTAAGGAGTCACATCAGCTTCAGAGTGCCCAAAATGAGCATAAAAATGCTGCCAGGAAGACAGTCAGTGGCACCATAAATCTTTTGGGGAACAAAGTAGCAAATGAATATTAGTGAAATAAAACAAGACAGGTCGTGGTGGTGTAGCTGATGTCACTGTCCTCAGCACCTAACTGCAGGTCAGGGGATGGGGTGACCAGTTGGAGCTGGTTTCAGCCTCTTTCCAAGAGAGGCTGCATCCCTCCCTGAACAGAACACTGGTGGTAAAGGGCTCTCCTCTTTATAAAAGGATGAAGCATCCTTTGCCTCCTTCCCAGTTTATTCCTTCCCTTTTTATTTTCCAGGAAACAAGAGGATTCATCTGACTTAACTGGAGATGGCTCCCTTTCCTAATTTTTGTTCCATTCCTGAAGCTTCTGCCCTGCAGGGCTCAGCGTGAGCAGACAGGAACATGGGAAGAGGCAACCACCCGAGAGGTACCAGTTCCCAGAGGCAGAGTGGCCCCTCTGCTGGGCCTGGGCAAAGAAAACTACCCACCTCTTTCTTGTATTCAATGGGTTTTTGCTGAACCTGGAAAGGAAGTAAATTCCAAAGGGAGGAAATGACCCAGAGACCATAACAATATGTGAAAAGCCAAGCCGGTACTTCCGTGGCTTTATTTCAAACTATTCTAATCTGTGTCCCAGGAAGCCTAATCCATTACCAGATGGAAATCTGTTTCCAGACGCCTCTGGGCATCTGCCACTCCCGGCTGGTGACATTTGCACGTTTCAAGAAGGCAGACCTGTCCTGATGGCTTCAAACTTCCAGAGAGGGGCAACCCCAGGAGGGTCCTCAGGTCTTTGGCTGGGAGCACCGACCATCTGACGTGCTTCGTCATAGCTGAATTGTTGCTGGCCCCCAGCCTAGAACGCTGGCATGCCTAGTTTGTTCTTGAAGACTCGCAGGATCTGAAATCAAAAAGCCCTGTGGTGCCAGAAAAAGCTGGCTGCCTTGCTGGCTGCCTAATCCCTTCCCACCAGGCTTCCCTAAAGAAACCGATGAGTCAGGAAGGAAGAAAGCGTATCTGAGGGAGAGCTGGGTTGGGCTGGTCTCTCTCATTGCTTCTGAAAATTCCTCCTGTTTTGCAATGCGCGTGACATTTGGCGATTCGGTTGTGCTTTTCCTGTGTCTTCCCCTATCATCTCTCTCTTCGAGGAACATTTCATTTACCACTCATGAAATTGTTAGGGGAAGCACACTGATTGAAACTGCCCACCCTGGCCAGGCACCATAGTAACTATTTGCATGAGTTGTTTTATGACAGGAGATCCTGATAAGGAATACGGAACTAATAAGCCACCACCAACCGGAAGAGTTCGGGAAAGGTTGAAAGGAGACACCGCGTTTCTGTCCACTTCCCAGAATCACTCTTGCTAGCATCCATCTTGGCTGAGCTATGCGTGCGCCACCAGGAAAGACTCTGAATCAGAATGATTGGCCAAAGACCACCTGGAAACTAATCCCATCACCATAAAACCCGAGACTGCGAGCCACGTGGCAGAGCAGTTCTCCTGGGTTCCCTTACCCTCCTGCTCTCCACCCGGGTGCCCTTGCCCAATAAAATCTCTTGCTTTGTCAGCACTTGTCTCCTCGGACAATTCTTTTCCGAGTGTTAGACAAGAGCCCAGTTTTGGGCCCTGGAAGGGGTCCCCTTTCCTGTAATAAAATCAGCTCGGCAAAAGCAGGAGTCCCTCTGATGGGGAGTTAGTCAGTGTTGTAAAGAAGTTTTCACTTTACTTATGTCCCCAGGAGCAGGGTAAGAAAAACTTCCCACCTTGACTCCTAGATGGAACCATTGTTTACTTGGTTTGTTCTGGCCCCAGGGCCTCTGCTTTTCCTGGGCTTTTAATTTTTACTGAGCACCATCCATCAGTCTTCCCACGGGTTTTAAACACAGTGACTTCTGGGATACTTGCTTCAAACAGGTATCCTGCTAATCCCCGCCTAGTAATCAGATCCTGATGCTGGTAAAGATTGAAGGCGGGAGGAGAAGGGGACGACAGAGGATGAGATGGTTGGATGGCATCACCGATTCGATGGACATGAGTTTGAGTAAGCTCCGGGGGTTGGTGATGGACAGGGAAGCCCGGCGTGCTGCAGTCCATGGGGTCGCAAAGAGTCAGACACAACTGAGTGACTGAACTGCACTGAACTGAGTAATCAGAGACTAGCCATAGTTGAATTGATAATATGCCTAAATCTTTCAGCGCTTTTGAAATGTTAAACAGATTAAAGGATAAAGAATACAATATATTTGTTGACGTCTGGTTTATAGAAAATCTCCAGCAAAAAAAGAAGTGAAGAGTTCAACATCAGGTGGGGGGAATGGAGAGCAGCAGTGAAGGGCACTGCTCTCCTTGTTCTGACATCAGATACCTGTCCTGGAGTCCCAGTGGCTCTGAGCCATCTATCTACAATTGTGTGCTGTTTCTTATGAAAGTGGTTTTAAATAGTATATTCTGATAAGCTTGGATTTATCCTTGGAGAGGGAATGTATTTTCCATTACAAGACAGTAGCTTAATGTCAGAGGTAGTCTGTATCAACTATCTGAGGGTAGTAATGAACAGTAGATGAGAGAACAGGGGATCTTCCTAAAAAGGAGGGAGGGGCCGGAGAGAGAGAGACAGAGAAAGAAAAGTCTTTTTCGTTGTTGCCAGGAAGAGACAGTCTTGTAGGGAGTATAAGATATATGAGTCTCTCTCTTTCTCCCCTTTCCTCTGCTGATGGAGAAGGAGCCAGGAAAAGCTAGAAACAGGAAACAGAGGGAGGTCATCCCTTCAACTGTTAATACCAGCCAAATAGGATAAATAGTTCATATTTATGATGATGACGACAACTGTGACGATGAAGAGAACATTTTGACCCAGATGAAAAAAACAAAGACTGTTGATTTCAAGCTATGCTTAAGTCCCATGTATTCCTGTTAGAGCCTCTTACATGATCCAAGGGACAGGAATTTAGGATGAATGAAATAAATATAATTGGATAGAAAAGTCAGGATTAGAATAAAATGTGATTGAGAATGGTTAAAAAAAATTAGAAGTTGCCAAATTCTACCTATTTTTGTACTGCCTTCAGTCTTGAGTGGTCTGTTAAAAGATAACATGATGAGTTAAAAACTGTATTCTTTTTTTTTTTTGAGTTATAATTGACACATAATATTATATTGGTTTCAGCTATAACCCTGCTTATTTAACTTATTTGCTGAATACATCATGAAAAACACTGGGCTGGATGAAGCACAAGCTGGAATCAAGATTGCCAGGAGAAATATCAATAACCTCAGATATGCAGATAACACCGCCCTTATGGCAGAAAGTGAAGAGGAGCTAAAAAGCCTCTTGATGAAAGTGAAAGAGGAGAGTGAAAAAGTTGGCTTAAAGCTCAACATTCAGAAAACTAAGACCATGGCATCCAGTCCCATCACTTCATAGGAAATAGATGGGGAAACAGTGGGCACAGGGTCAGCCTTTATTTTTCTGGGCTCCAAAATCACTGCAGATGGTGATTGCAGCCATGAAATTAAAAGATGCTTACTCCTTGGAAGGAAAGCTATGACCAAACTAGATAGCATACTCAAAAGCAGAGACATTACTTTGCCAACAAAGGTCTGTCTAGTAAAGGCTATGGTTTTTCCAGTGATTATGTATGGATGTGAGAGTTGGACTGCGAAGAAAGCTGAGCGCCGAAGAATTGATGCTTTTGAACTGTGGTGTTGGAGAAGACTCTTGCAAGTCCCTTGGACTGCAAGGAGATCCAGCCAGTCCATCCTAAAGGAGATCAGTCCTGGGTGTTCATTAGAAGGACTGATGTTGAAGCCGAAACTCCAGTACTTTGGCCACCTGATGCAAAGAGCTGACTCATTTGAAAAGATCCTGATGCTGGGAGGGATTGGGGGCAGGAGGAGAAGGGGATGACAGAGGATGAGATGGTTGGATGGCATCAGGAACCCAGTGGACATGAGTTTGGGTAAACTTTGGGAGTTGGTGATGGACAGAGAGGCCTTTTGTGCTGCGGTTCAGGGGTCACAAAGAGTCAGACTCGACTGAGCAACTGAACTGACTGATACAGTATAATGATTCGATATTCGTATATATTACAAAGTGATCACCATATGTCTAGTTAAAGCCATCACCATACATAGCTACAAATTTTTTTTTTCTCTTGTGATGAACACTTTTGTTTTTGGCCACACTACACGCCATGTGGGATCTTCCCAGACCACCCCACACAGCATGCAGGACCCACCAGGGAGCAACCTGTGTCCCTTGTAGTGGAAGTGCAGAGTCCTAAGCACTGGGCTGCCAAGATGAAAACTTTTAAGATCTACTCCCTTCAGTTCAGTTCAGTTCAGTCGCTCAGTCGTGTCCGACTCTTTGCGACCCCATGAATCGCAGAACGCCAGGCCTCCCTGTCCATCACCAACTCCCAGAGTTCACTCAGACTCACGTCCATCGAGTCAGTGATGCCATCCAGCCATCTCATCCTCTGTCGTCCCCTTCTCCTCCCATCCCCAATCCCTCCCAGCATCAGAGTCTTTTCCATTGAGTCAACTCTTCGCATGAGGTGGCCAAAGTACTGGAGTTTCAGCTTCAGCATCATTCCCTCCAAAGAAATCCCAGGGCTGATCTCCTTCAGAATGGACTGGTTGGATCTCCTTGCAGTCCAAGGGACTCTCAAGAGTCTTCTTCAATATTCAATAAAGTATTATTAGCTATAGTTACAACACTATACATTATATACCCGTGAATTACTTATTTTATAACTGGAAGCTTGTACCTTTTGACCTCCTTCACCCATTTTGTACCCCCTCACCACCACCCGTCTATTCTCTGTATCTATTTATGAGCTCAAGTTTAAAACTGCACTTTTATTTAAATGTATAACAGAGCAGAAGATTTTGTTACCCTCTCTGAGACATATATTTGGGATGTCTGGCCACTGGGGACTTTCTCATCCTCTGCAGGCTTCACCAGAAACAAAGAACAGAGGAGGAAATACACAGTGTATTGAGTGCTAGCAGTGAAAGGCCAGAGTTCTGACAGTAAGTGTTATATTCTGTTTAATCCCAGGTTTAGCAGAGGTAGTTGCTAGACATTTAAAACGGAGGATTATATTTTATGAATGGGAGAATTGAATAAAAAAATTGAAAAAGAATACAGTCAAGAATTCCAGAGTAAGTGCTAGGTGCCCAGGACACCACTGCAAACTCATGGAGGTTCTGTGGTGTAGGTTAAATGCCAAGGGTGATGCTTGACATCTGTTGGCCATCAGGTGAACTACTTGGTCAAAGTTGTTCAGGGTTTCAACATTAGATTGTGCTGCACTCCTTTCAAAGATATCTTTGGGTTTTCAGCAGCTGTTATAAAATGAGAGTAGTAAGTAAAAATCAGTGTGAACAAGAGGTGAATAAGTGGTGGTGTCTAAACAGCTTCCAAGGTTTGAGAAGATGTTCAATGCCCAATTACCACACATATCCTTTTATAAAAATCTGTGGTTAAGAATAAAATAAAAATATTTTTTCTTTCAATTTATGGGTATTATTTTTTTCAAACAGTTAAGTTGTTGGGACCTACCTATTGGATAAATGAGATTTATGGTGGTTTTTTTTTTTTTTTTTTTGGCCCAGGATATCTGTGAAAAAACTACTGAGATGCTAAGATGCCATGAATTGGGAAAGTTTGGGAACCTCAGGATTAGAGCAATACAAGTTGTCTCCATGGGCAAAGATGGATTTTAATGACTTAGGCTCAATGGTGAGTATAGAAAAGTAATTCTATTTTTTTCCCCTAGACTATCCAGGGAACTGCTCACAGTAGTTCCCCTGTGGAAACAGCAACATTCTTAGTCTGAAGGTTTTTTATTATTGGAACTATTTGGTAGACTATTAAAAGTTGTCTTGTACAATGATTCTCAAACTATCTTTCAATCTGTCATAGACTATGTCATAACTTGTGGTAACTTGGCTGGGCCAGGGAGCCCAGATATTTGGCCAAACATTGTTCTATAAGTTTCACTGAAGGTAATTTTTTAGATGAGATTGACAACTAAATCAGTAGTTGAGTAAAGCAGAATGTCTCTATAATATGGGTGGGCCTTATCCAATCAGTTGAAGGTCTTAACAGAACAAAGACTGAACTTCCCTGAGCAAGAAGGAATTCTATGTATATAAACACACACACACACACACACACACACACACACACACACATTCTGTTGGTTCTGTTTCTCTGGAGAACTCTAATACAGATTGATACTTTAAAAAAATGCAATGAAAGTAAACTAGGAAATCAATCGTATGCTTAAATACTGTAAAAATGTTAAATTGTTATGCAGCCTTCTAAATGCTTAACTTCAGTTGCCATATTTAGTTTGTCTGATTAATAATAATAGTCTCTTTTGTAAATAAGTTCATTTGTATCATTTTTAGATACCACATGTAGTGATATCCTGTGATATTTGTCTTTCTTCGTCTGACTTACTTCACTTAGTATAATAATCTCTAGGTCCATCTATGTTCTGAAGATGATGTTATTTTAATCTTTTTTACAGCTGAGTATTATTCCACTGTACATAAATATACATCTTGACCCACTCATCTGTAGATGGACATTTAGATTGCTTCCATGTCTTGGCTATTGTAAACAGTGCTGCAATAAACATTAAGGTGCATGTATCTTTTTGAATTATGACCTTCTCCAGATATATGCCCAGGAGTGGGATTGCTGGATCATATGGTAACTCTATTTTTTGTTTTTTAAGGAACCTTCATATTGTTCTCCATAGTGGCTGTACCAGTTTACATTCCCACGAACAGTATAGGAAGGTTCCTTTTCTCCACACCCTCTTCAACATTTACTATTTGTACTTTTTGATGATGGCCATCCTGACCAGTGTGAGGTTATATGTTATTGTAGTTTTGATTTGCATTTCTCTAATAATCAGCAATGTTGAGTATCTTTTCATGTGCCTGTTAACCATCTGTTTGTCTTTGGAGAAATGTCTATTTAGGTCTTCTGCCTATTTTTGATTGGGTTGCTTATTTCTTTGATATTGAGGAGGAGAGGGATAAATTAGGAATTTTGGATTAACAGATACACACTGTACATATCTATATATAAAGCAGATAAATAACAAGGCCCTACTGTATAGCACAGGGAATGATATTCAATATTCTATTATAACCTATAATGGAAAAATAATCTGAAAAAATATATTCTTATATGTGTATATAATAAGTGTTTCTCAGGTGGCTCAGTGGTAAAGAATTTGCCTGCCAATTCCGGAGATGCAGGAGATCAGCATTTAATTCCTGGGTTGGGAAGATTCCCTGGAGGAGGAAATGGCAAACCAGTCCAGTATTCTTGCCTAAAAAATTCCGTAGACAGAGGAACCTGGCAGGCTACAGTCCGTGAGCTCAGTCAGACACAATTTAGTGACTGAGCACACACACATACATAATACATATTATATATATTCTTTTGTATATAAATATATATATAACTGAATTACTTTGTTGTATACCTGAAACTAACACAACATTGTAAATCAACTATAGTTTAAAAGAAAGTAAAGAAAAAAAAAGGTGGATGTTAAAAACTGTACTTTATACATAAGTTGCATTTTGTAAACAAAATCTTCATGGAAATAAAAGAAACTGCTGGCAGAAAAGACTCCATGGATGGGTGACTCAAAGCCCCCCCCCCTCTCAAAAAAAAAGAATTTGTGGGACACACTTTCTGTAGCATTGGTCTCATAAAAATGTTAATGTATCCAGGTGTGTGTGTGTGTGCTTGCTTGCTCAGTCATGTCTGACTGAGCAGCCCCATGGACTGTAGCCTGCCAATCTCCTCTGTCCATGGAGTTTTCCAGGCAAGAACACTGGAGCAGGTTCCCACTTCCTTCTCTGGGGATCTTGCTGACCCAGGCATTGAACCGGCGTCTTTTGCATCTCCTGCATCAGCAGGTGGATTCCTTACCACTAGTGCCACCTGGGAAGCCCATATATACCCGCACATGCACACATGTATTTATTTACTTTTTATTTTGAACTAATTTTAAATTTACTGAAAAGTTGTTGAGCTGGTACAGAGCTTTGCTGTATATACCTGAGTTTCCCAATTTTAACATCTCTACAAACCAAGTGCAATTTTCCAAATGAAGACATTAACACTGATACCAAACTATTAACTAAACTTCAGAGCTTAAGTTTCACCAGATATATATTTAAATAGTGAAGTCCCTACTCTAGGATGTGCAGCTTTAGTACGTACTGGGTCAGAAGATTTTTGCAGAATGGGTTGAAACTGTTGCTTTGCTTGAAGATCAGCCAGCTGAGAATAGAACAGTTTGACAGCAACTGTGGATTGTTCTATAGAAGAACATACAAACCACAAACCTCAGTTAAAAAACATCGCATATATGGATAGAGCCAACACCGCAGTTCCTAAGCTTAATTATCATTACTGCCAGAAATAACAAATACTTTTGTGTTTAGAGAGGTTCAGTTCAGTTCAGTCGCTCACTCATGACTGAGTCTTTGCAACTCCATGAACTGCAGCACACCAGGCCTCCCTGTCCATCACCAACTCCCAGAGTCCACCCAAACCCATGTCCATTGAGTCGGTGATGCCATCCAACCATCTCATCCTCTGTTGTCCCCTTCTTCTCCTGCCCTCAATCTTTCCCAGCATCAGAGTCTTTTCAAGTGAGTCAGCTCTCCACATCAACTGGCCAAAGAAAGTATTGGAGTTTCAGCTTCAATATCAGTCCCTCCAATGAACACCCAGGACTGATCTCCTTTAGGACAGACTGGTTGCATCTCCTTGCAGTCCAAGGGACTCTCAAGAGTCTTCTCCAACGCCACAGTTCAAAAGCATCAATTCTTTGGTGCTCAGCTTTGTTCACAGTCCAACTCTCACATCCATACATGACCACTGGAAAAACCATAGCCTTGACTAGATGGACCTTTGTTGGCAAAGTAATGTCTCTGCTTTTTAGAGAGGTTAGTCACATACTAACGAAATGCTTGAATGTGAATCTGAAATGGCATGCATTTTTTGCCAAGTGGTTGTTTTCTATCTTTTCTGTAAAGTCTTTCATAGGTAGAACCCACTGTAGTGGCTTTTGGGGCCTTACTGTGACTTCACAGAAGTCTGTCATGGTACCAGTAACAGTCACTATTAATATAATTTGGGTAGGTACCTGCTAAACTGTGAGGTACTTGTGGGCATGGGTGTGTCTTGCTCACACTGAAAGCTCAGTGCCTGGCCTAACGCCTGAAGCATAGCAAGCCTGCAACACATGCTCACTAAAGAGAGGAAGAAACTAATCAAACACACAACACATTCATATCAACGTTTCTTCACTTGTTGGAAAAACAGCCTGTGTGTGTGTGTGCTTGGTTGCTCAGTCATGTCCTACTCTCTGCAGCCCCATGGACTGTAGCCCACCAGGCTCCTCTGTCCATGGAATTTTCCAGGCAAGAGTACTGGAGCAGGTTGCCGTTTCCTCCTCCGTTGGATCTTTCCCGCCCAGGGATCAGACGGGTGTCTCTTGCATCTCCTGCATTGGCAGGAGGATTCTTTACCCCTCTGCCACCTGGGAAGCCCTAACTCAAAATTATTCTAGAGAAAAAGACAATGCCGCAGGTACATTTAAAAGGAAAAGCTTACAAGGGCCTTGTGTTTGAGAAACAGGCTTTGAATGCCAGGTATGACCTACAGACTGAATAAAGAATATTGCTGTTGCAAATAATACAAATATCTGATGCTGACTCACTTATTCCATAAATGGATTGTTCTCTGAAGGTAATTTTATCCACCTGAGTAAAACCCGATTTCCACTTAGACTGATGTGTTATTAATAATTATCATAATTATTCAGCATTTCTACAGTACATGTTTTAAAGTGTTATGTTCCTCATTCTTAATGAGCTATGCAGACAGAGGTAATGAAAGGTAATCTAGTGTCACATGCAGCTGGTATTCATTACATTGTGATTGACTGATTCATTACTGATCTCAGTTAGGGACCCGTAGCTGCAAGCTTAGAGGAAGAGAGCCTCTCTCACTTGTACATGGAGGAAGCGTGGGGAGTGGGGGAGGGTGGGGAGTAAGGGGCAGGCAGAGACTAGAGAGGAAAGGATGTAGGAGTTCCTCCCAGATGGGAACAGAGCAGCCTTCGGAATCCCTGACCCACTTCAGCAATCCGCAAGGCACTCTGGGATTACAGGCACAGAGTGTTTGTTTGCCCTGTGAAGGAGTGTCCTTCGGGATCGGAGCTGCTGTTTCTTAGGAACAAACTGTTTAGTGATTGCTTTTGTGGGCTTCCCAGGTGGTTCAGAATCCACCTGCAATGCAGGCGACCTGGCTTCAATCCCTGGGTCCCAATCCCTGGATTGGGAAGATCCCCTGAAGGAGGAAATGGCAACCCACTCCAGTATTCTTGCCTGGAGAATTCCATGGACAGAGGAGCCTGGCAGGCTATAGTCAGATATGACTGCATGACTAACATACACATTTTATGAATCTGAGATTAATTGTCAGCATTCTGCTTATGCTTATATCATCTGATTATAAAGCTGGGAAAAATAAGATATCAAGAAAAATTAATAGAAATTCAGAACATAAAAGCTGAATAGTGAGATAGTCTCATAGGAGATACTGCAATTATGGTAGGGTGACTAGTGACAAGGAAACAGTTGATCCCTAGTGGCCAAGGACAGTTGAAATATGTCCTTGAGAAATGGAAAGAAGAGATGTGTCTCCTATTTGTTGGGAACCTCACTTCCTTCTAGAAGCCCTGCTCAGTGGCTTGCCCTGGTTCTGTCAATTGAGGGATGAAAAAGACTTTAACAATGGGAGTTGTAAATAAGGTTGGGTTGTTGGCTTAAAAAACAATGTATTAGGTCTCTGATAAGTACTCAGAAATCCTTCATCTCATCATTTGTTTTTTTTTTTTTTTTAATTAGCACATGACATTTGTGTACTTTGGTTTCATTGGGCAGTGATCACAAATATTTGTCTGGAACACAACTTGGAAGAAAGGAAATTTGAGGAGATAAAAATACAGACCTTTCCTGGCAGTTGAGTTGGCTGGGAGAAACACAGAAAAGCTTAGGAAATGTGCTGCTGCTGCTGCTGCTGCTGCTGCTAAGTCACTTCAGTCGTGTCCGACTCTGTGCGACTTCATAGACGGCAGCCCACCAGGCTCCCCCGTCCCTGGGATTCTCCAGGCAAGAACACTGGAGTGGGTTGCCATTTCCTTCTCCAATGCATGAAAGGGAAAAGTGAAAGTGAAGTTGCTCAGCTGTGTCTGACTCTCAGTGACCCCATGGACTGCAGCCCACCAGGCTTCCCTGTCCATGGGATTTTCCAGGCAAGAGTACTGGAGTAGGGTGCCATTGCCTTCTCCAAATGTACTGCTATAAACTCAAAAATCTACTTTATCAGAGGCCTGGCAGGCCAGGTTAGCCTGAGGCCATACATGAATGCCACCAGGGAAGTAAAAGAACCAGCCTGGAGCGCTCGGAAAGGTAGCAAAGTAGATTTCTCTTATCTTGGGTAGAAGCTCAGGTCTAGAAGTCAGAAAGCGTTATGACGGCTAAATGAGATAATGCCTGCCAAGGTGACCAACACACAGCCTGGCACCTAGCAGATGCTTGGGACAAACTGGGTTTCCTTCCCTACTGTGACTTCATAAGGCCTGGGCGTGGGTGTCTGAAAACACTGTCTCAGAGAATAGCTTCCTGCCATGCTGGTATTCTGCATTTTCGAAACCACTGGAAAGCTGGACTCATGAAAACTCCAAAGTCTTCTGTTCAGGTGGAGAATAGCCATAGCTAGGGATGCAGCTCAGTTTCTTCATCTGCAAAATATTATATTTCTGGGAGATAAACTTGAGACCTGAGTGAGGAAGCATACCTGATATCATTTCTTCAGATGACAACTGGTATGGATTTCAACTCGGAAGAGGACCCTGAGGACTCCCACCCACAGGGACTACTGTTATTTCTATTCGAGCAAAGGAACCCATCTCTGGGATGCCTGAGCTAAGATTTCTTGGTAGAACCCTACCAGTTTCTCACAGACATGTTGCTTGGAAGCCTAAACCAGGGAGCAGCAGGGAGCTTTGATCCCAGCTGGTTCCCTCTCCACCAGCTTTGTCATGACATCAACAGAGTCCTGCGTTTTGCGACCACCTTGTGACCAGGCAGTCCCACGTGCTGCATCTTCCTGGCCACAAGGCACGTCCCCGGTCAGCTGTCCTTTTTCGCCTCTTGTCCCGCTGTGGAGCTGCATGTTCTTTCAGCATGCTTTTATTTTCAGTCTCTTTTCTATTGGATTCTTCTCATCACCTTGGAAGTGTGCTGAAGTCTCCCACTGAGAGTGGAGTGGGAGGAGTGGAGACACCCGTATCACAACTGTACCTTCTTCTCGAACCATTACATTTTCTTCTCCCCCTTATAGACGCTTCTAGACAGAATATTTATACTTGTGGACTCTCTTTCTCACTTCCCACTCGCTCCTCTGGTCCCTGTCAGGTTGGCTCCTGAGCCATCAACCAAACCAACCAGCTTGTGCTGAGGTCCTTTCTCTTTCCCTGCCTTCCCAGCAGTCATCTGTCCTGTTCACTATCCCTCCTGGGATGGTTTATCCAGAAGTCAAGAGT
Source organism: Ovis aries (assembly GCF_016772045.2). NCBI lineage: Eukaryota > Metazoa > Chordata > Mammalia > Artiodactyla > Bovidae > Ovis > Ovis aries. Next base: position 84,671,582 of record NC_056056.1, on the reverse strand, counting down.
CTTTTCTTGGCTTCACTAACACAAGACTTTCCTGGTCTCCTCTGTCTTCTCTGACAGCTAATTTACTATCATTTTTTGTAGCCTTGTATATTCTTCTCAAATTAATAAATATTAAAATACCCAAGGTTCACTCCTGGATACTCTTCTCTCCTTCTATATTTTATTCATGCCAGAAACATTTTCCCAGCCTAGATCTCTCCTCTGAGCTCTAGACCCACGTATCCACTTCCTACTTAACATTTCTACTTGGGAAGTCTCACAGATATTGAAAATATAACACATCCAAAACCAAACTCTTTTTTTTTTTTTTAATTTTAGTGTTTAAAATGGAAGTAGAGTCGATTTATAATGTGTTAGTTTCTGCTGTAGAGCAATGATTCAGTTTAAGGTATATATATTCTTTTCCATTATGGTGTATCGCAGGGTATTGAATATAGTTCCCTGTGCTGCACAGTGGGCCCTTGTTATTTATCCATTCTATATAGTTTGCATCTGTTAATCCCAAACTCCCAATCCATCCCTGTCTTTGTCTTGGCAAGTGCAAGTCTAGTCTCTATTTCTGTGAGTCTGTTTCTGTTTCATAGATAGGTTCATTTGTATCTTTTATTATTATTATTATTATTATTTTTCCAGCTATACCACACAGCATGCAGAACTTCCCCTGCTGCTGTTAAATCACTTCAGTCGTGTCCAACTCTGTGCGACCCCATAGATGGCAGCCCACCAGGCTCCCCTGTCCCTGGGATTCTCCAGGCAAGAACACTGGAGTGGGTTGCCATTTCCTTCTCCAATGCATGAAAGTGAAAAGTGAAAATGAAGTCGCTCAGCTGTGTCCGACCCCCTCAGAGACCCCATGGACTGCAGCCTTCCAGGCTCCTCTGTCCATGGGATTTTCCAGGCAAGAGTAGTGAAGTGGGGTGCCACTGCCTTCTCCAAACAGGTATTAAACCCATGCCCCCTGCATTAGAAGCATGGAGTCTTAACTGGGCCAATAGGGAAGGCCTTGTATCGTATTTTAGATTCCACCTATAAGTGATATCATGTCATTTGTCTCTCTCTTTCTGACTTACTTCACTTAGTATAATAATCCTAGTTGCATCCACGTTGCTGCAAATGGCATTATTTCGTTGTTTTTTTATGGCTGAATAGTATTCCATTGTGTATATGCACCTCATCTTCCTTATCCATTCCTCTGTAGATGGACATTTAGATTGTTTCTGTGTCTTGGTTACTGTGAATCGTGCTGCTATGAACAGAGGGTGCATGCGTGTTTTTGAATTATAATTTTTAAACTCTATCTCCATCCCCAACCTCAAATCTCTTCAGTGTTCCCCATCTCACTGAAGAGTTAAGTAGGCCAGATCTTGGAGTCTCTAAGACCCTTCCCTCTGCCTTACCCTTCACATTCAATTTTGCCTTCTAAACATCTCCTAAATCCATTCTCTTGTTCCTTCTTCCTTTCCCACTATCTGGAGCTACCATCACCTCTTAGACTGCTGCAAAAACCTCTTTATTGGTCTGTCTGCAGCCATTTTGACCTTCACTTCTCACAACGTATCCAGAGTGATTTCTTCATCTGATCTTTATGGCCACCACTGCCCAGCCTGAAAATGGTTGAAATGCTTGAATTTCTTCCCATTATTTTAGGACACAATATTCTTAACATGCCCTGCACCTATCCAGCTTTATCTGAAACCACGCCCCACCGTGCCTTCTGCACACCAGCCACTCTGGCCTTCTTTCACTTCCTTTTACTTGTTATGTTTCCCTTTCTCTATAGCTTTTGTGCCCAGAATGCTCTTCACCCCTCTTCAACTTGTAACTTCCCCCCTTTCTTCAAGTCTTTCTCAGTTGTGGCTTCCCCAGAGCTGTCCTCCCTGACCTCTATATCCAGGGCCAATCTCTACCATATGACACTGGGTACTTCTCCTTCATATCATGATCATGGCTATAATTTTATATTTATTGTGATTATTTGGTTCAAATACATTTCTCACTGACTGTAGACTCCATTAGGATAGGGACTGTGCCTGGTTTTCTGTGCCTAGAACCAGCCCAGAGCCTAGTATATATAATACATAGAAGGTGCTTGGTAAATATGTTTGTTGAATAGATGAATGAATGAATGGACATGGACTTGGGTTTTCTGTGATTTCTTTGGCTCCCTCTTATTTTGGCTCTCTCATCCATGCCTTATCCTTTGTCTAGTCATTGGAAACTCAACCATGGCTTTGCTTTACAGGTCCGTGCCGCTGCTGGGCCTTCTTCCTATATTGGTAAGGAAACTCATGAGATTCTGTATAATCTTTGGACAGTGTCCTCCTGTGGACACTTCCTCTCATGCAATAATTCTATTATTATCAGGATTCTGTTCAGAACTTCAGGCTTAGATAATAAGAGAGAGCCATCTGGGTTGGGGGTGGAGAGAGAATCTCCCACCTAGAATAGTAAGATCATGGAGTTGGAAGAAACCGTTGGTAATCATTTAATTTCTCACGTGAAGCAGACATTCTTTCTGTACCACCCCTGGCAGATGCTGTTTTGTCGCTAAGTCGTGTCTGATTCTTTTGCGACCCCATGGACTGTAACCTGCCGGGCTGCTCTCTCCATGGGGTTTCCCAGGCAAGAATACTGGGGTGGGTTGCCATTTCCTTCTCCAGGGGATCTTCTCGATCCCAGGATTGAATGCGCATCTCCTGCGCTGGCAGGTAGGTGCTTTACTACTGAGCCACCAGGGAAGCCCCTCCTGGAAGATACTAGTAGCTAATGTTTATTGAGCACAGGCCTGTTACTGTCTTAAAAACATTGGTATGAATGAACCTATTAAATCCTTTGCAACCATATGATAAGTACAGTTACCGTAATACATCTTTTGTAGATGGAGAAATGCTGTACTACCTTAGTAGTCAGCCAGTGTTTATGTGGACACTTCCAGAAATGGGAATTCACTCCACTATGAACTGGATACTAGTTATTTCCCCTAGTTCCAGCCTGCTCCAACTTCCACAGACAGTCATTAGAATATTTTCAAATAGTAACAATAATTTTTTTTCTATTTATAAAAACAACATATTCTTCTATAAAATTTGGAAAAGTTCAGAAGAGTATAAGGAAAATAAGAATCTTTGATAAACAAGGAGAAAATAAATGTTAACTGCCCAGAAACCATTAGCTTTTTGTTGTTGTTTCTAACATCTATATTTCTTTAAGGGCCCATATAAAATCTCTGCCCAGTCAAGACACCTAGTTCTCTGTCCCATGACCTTTCAACAAGCCAGATTTTTTTCTTTGTATAAAATTCTAAATGTGAAAATTTAACATTTATCCCCTATAAACTGTATTTTGCTTGTTTTGATTTTTTTCTTCCATACTACTGAAACTTTAAAATCTAGATTCTGCTGCCTAGTACGTTAGCCTTCCAGCTTTGTGTGCTACATGATTTTGATAACAGAACTTTCCAAATGTTTATTCTAGACACTGATAAAATGTTGAGCAGTAAAGAGCTCTGTGATACTAGATTAGGACCCTCCCTCCAGGCTCACATGCGTCCTTTCATCAATAATTTAGTATGGCCACTCAAGAAAATACAAACCGGTGATCACGTCTCAATTTCTAAGTGCTCACAAATCATCATGTAAATACTCCATTCTAGAATTTTCCTGGAAACCCTTCCATGTCAATCTGTTACATCAGACTTTTCACTGCAGTGGAAGGGGCTGAGTGCAGATAAACTGGCCCTGATTAACATTTAAGGGGGCTGAAGAAAGGATCCCATGGGTGTACGTTGTCTTATTCTTATTACTTCAGGAGATCAGCTTCCTGCCAACATACAGGAAACTGGAAAGCTGCAGTCTAATAATACAGCCACTGACAGGAAGATTGTTGTTTAGATGGCTCTTCCAGATTTCTCAATGGAATAATCTTGGTGAAGAATGACTGTATTTTTTTTTCTTTTTATGACTTGGATCAACTTTCAAGTTGACTTTTATGTAGTAGATGGGCTGCTTCCATGTTGCATATAAATTCTTTTTTTGGAAGTCAAGTCTACCTAGAATGTACTACTACAGGACTTTCCTTTTTAAGGCCATCCTGATGTGAGACATTTTATGAAGTCAAGGATCCTTCAGTGATTTATCTCTTTGAATTTTAAAAATCAGAGTTGCTTAAAGCCAAAGCAAAATGATACTGCATATTTCTTAGCTTTTGGAAACGTCGGGTAACATTATGTTTTGTGACTGTCATTTTGAGCAAACAGGATTGGTAAGATCTTGGGTCTGCCAGGCAGCCAACTAACGAGGAAAACCCAAGTCTCTACCCAAAGTCACATTCTCACCTCACCATTCCCTGGTGCATTCCTACTGATGGAAGATTGCTTCTTTTGATCCCCCTGATGGATATTTTTCTCATTTTTCAACTGTCTTCATCAATAACTCAAAGAAAGTTCTATTGGCACATCTCCTCTGAGTCCTCCTGTCACTGAGCTGCAGTGGGCGGGGCTGGTGGTCCGGGCGCGACTTCAGTGAGGGGTCTGTGTTCCTGGTCCTCTTGGGCGGGAGCTGTGTGGAGGCCAGGTCCACCTCTTGTTCACCTCCGTGTCTCCATAGGACTAGCCAGAGCCTCCCAGGAAGTGGTGTCAGGTTCACTGACTCATGATGACTCCTAAACGTGAACTGGAACCAGCTCCTGGGATACCATGGGGTCCACCCTGTTGTCACTAAGGGAACCGTGATGGTTTAGACTGGCTTCTCCTTTCTGAGATTGCCCTCCCCTGAACTCCTGAAATATTCTGAGAATCACTGGCCTGTAACCAAACTTCCTCCTCCCCCTCTATTGTTTGTGTCTGTGTGGGCAAGTATGTATATTTTATTTGTATATATCAGTAGTTTTGTCTAGGTTTCTGTGTATTATGTCTCCAGATTAGGTACTGTGCCTTAATCCTAATCCCAACCCTTAACCCTAATCCTCAATTCAATTTAGTCACTCAGTCGTGTCCGACTCTGTGGCCCCGTGGACTGCAGCATGCCAGGCTTCCCTGTCCATCACCAGCTCCCAGAGCTTGCTCAAACTCGTGTCCGTTGAGTCAATAATGCCATCCAACCATCTCATCTTTTGTCATCCTCTTCACCTCCTGTCTTCAGTCTTTCCCAGCATCAGGGTCTTTTCCAATGAGTCAGTTCTTCACATCAGGTGGCCAAAGTTTTGGAGCTTCAGCTTCAATCCTAATCCTAACTACTAACTAATCCTGATTTTGATCCTAACACTAAGTCTTAAATCCCAGACTCCAAGATCCCTACTCAATAGTCAGTCTTTAATAAATATTTGCTTTTTATTATGAATATTACTTTGATCTTAACATCACTAAAATCACTAGAAACTACCATGCATTTTCTATGTTGTATTATCCAATGAGAATTATAGTTAAGAATGAGCATCTGCTCCATTGAAAGAGCAGGAGATTAAATTACCTTCAGTATAAAATTGCAGGTTTAGTATGTAACTCAACATCTTATTGCTATGAATGTTAATCTACATGGAGGATTTCAGTGAACTTTATCAGTTAATTGGAATAGCCTCTTGATGATGATCACACCGTTTGCCAGTAAAGCATGTTTACTTTAAAGTGTGGTCTCTTTCTAGTTTCTATTCTGTCATCATGCTGATTTCATAGTATAATTCAGAGATAGCTTAAAACAAAATAATATAAATGAATCAATTAATTTAGCCAGAACCACTTATATCTCACTTTTAGTTTCATGACCAGCTACATAATTTGAGGAACCCAGTGCAAGATAAATATGTGGGGTTCCTTGTTATTAAGATTTCTAGTGGTGACAGCAGAGCACTAAGCCCACGGAACTGCCCCTCTGTGCACTTTACACACAGGGGAACGCAGGTCTAGAAAGGCATAGCAAGATCCTGCCAGGCCCCAGCTGACAGGTGCTAGACAGGTAGTTAGAACTTGGCCACTGGACATTTGGTAACTGCTCCCGCTGCTTGGTTTCCCATTCCTGGGCTTCTCCCACTACCCAGCATCGTCACAGTGGGGAGCTGGGTTACATCCTCAGTGCTGGTACCTGGACATTCTGCTTTTACCACTTTCTTGGGTGGTTCCTATGCTTCGTCTGATTTCTTTCCTAATGCTGCACCTGAACTGATTTGCCTACAGCATCTCCTCATGGTCAGCATGACCTCTGCCCCTGGTTTTCTTGAAAATTCCGAGGAGATTTATGAGGTGCTGGTGGAAAGAAAGCTGATTACAGGCATTTTGCAGATTGGATTGCTCTCCTTGGCTCTCGGAAGCAGAAGTGGTGTGTTTCTTCAGCAAGTTTCTCCCCGCTTCCCACGTCTCAGCCTACATTCATTCCTAAGAGCAAGCTGAGATGTCTTGGCCAAAATTGCCTCAGGATAGGCTCCTGAACGTGCTGGATATTAATAAAGAGAGGGTAAGAAATTCCATCAGTCCCTGGAAATCAATTCCCAATCTCCAGTTCTATCTGAATTCAGCTCCATCTTGAATAGCCATGTCTGTGGTTTGCCAGAATTCCATGGACTTGAGAATGTGATAAAGAATTTCATTTCCTTCTTTCTCCCCAGAGGGACTGCCCAGTCGGTGTGAATTCAGACCCTTTTATTGTGCCAAACGCCCCCAAGCCGCAGACAGTGCATTAACTTCGGAATGTGGCCAAGCCAGTCCCTTTGAGAAGGGAGCTTAGCTGCCCTGAGCTGGCATCTGTGCTGACACAGCCTTGAATCTAGCCCACAGGCTGGGTTTTGAGTTTATTAGTAAAATTTAAGCCTAAAGAAACACTTGATTAAATAAAAACAAAAATAGCCTTAATTTAAAGAAAATCAGGATGGAGTAGGTGAGGGATGGGACTTTCACATTATCTCCACATGACAGATAATGAAACAGGTTCAGGGAGGCTTTAAAAAATCTAATTAAAATTATTTATATAATTTCACATCCTCTCCCGCCGCACCCCCCCACCCCCCCACCAAACTTTTAGATGGACTCAAAGCCCAAGCCAAAGCCATCGATTTGATACTGGCTCCACAATGTCAATAGGCAACTTTCCTGAGAGCCCTTCTTGCTGACAAGAAACACCCTGGGGAAATATGCAGCAAATGGAAGACATAGTGGGGTCCTTAAGGAACTTTTCTATGAAGGGGTAGGTAAGATAAAGACACAAATCAAACAAACATCTTAGTATTGATATAAAACAAGCTACTAAGGACCAAATGCAAAATACAGACACGCTTCTTGTGGCAGTGAGGAGCAAAATGCAAGAATGAGATCAGTGAACCAGGGAGGGCTTCCTGTAGGAGGCACCATTCAAAGCTGAATTTTGAAGGTAGTCTGGATGAAGGGAAGTGCCAAGGGAAAAAGGGAGGGTAATCCCTCTGGAACCTGAGATGATGCTTTAGATTATCTAGATGACAAACCTGTCTTTTCCCTTAATATTGTACTTTATCCATTGCATATTATTTTTGCTGTGTTCTAAATGATTCAGACTGCTCTGTCTGGATAGATCTGATCTCCAAGGTTTCCTTGATTGAATGTACAGGTATTTGTAGTTAGACTATAAAGTGCACATAGAGTGGGAATGTATAATGTGAAACCTTAATTCTGGATAAAAATGCCAAGATGTGAGCGATGGTGCTTCCCTTTAGTAATTACTCATTTCTGACCAAAGAAAAAGTGGGAGGCTTAATTCACCCCCAGGGCAATTTAAAAACACTCTTGCTGGTTAATTCACTCTCAATCCTGTTCCCCAAATGGTTTTTCGGCTTTCTCTTTTCAGTCCTTTCTTTCTGATTCATGACTGTGTAATCATTTAGTTAGTTAATCTGGATAAAATTAACACTTTCCTCTAAAGCAAATATACTTTGTTCTCCTTGGGAATATCATACATAGAGAAGAACTATAGATTACTTGTTATAAATGCAAGCAAGTTACACGTGCATTCCCTGCATATCACGATCAGCACCATCCCCATTAGTGAGCAAAAGACTTTCTCCTCCGTCAAATAACAGGCATCAGTTAAAGCAGGAATTTAGATCCTCATTCACAGGATTATAAATTATTAAGCTTCACAGATCTGATCAACAGTTAGGGGCTGGAGGAGACCTCCTCTTGCTTCATAGAATCTGATTGCTTCTGCTCCGTATCATCTTTCTAAGAGGATTTAAAATCTGGTTTCAAACAGCTGTCAGAATGATTCTCCCCTTTCTTAAGGCATTCATTAGAAAATAAAATCAGATATAATTAACAAACAAACCAACCTATCTGCCTGCTGTTCTGACTTGTTATAATAAGTGTTATTTCTACTTACAAACAGTTTCCTGTCAGCATCCTGCTGTTTCTTTAATAAGACTTCTGCACTGGGGAAGAAAAAAAAGCTTGGCATTGAAATTAAGCCCTGACTTGTCGTCACTTCTCTTCCTGTTCATCTGTGTTCAGATCCAATTTGCGTGGAGGCTAAAAGGAACTAAATATGTCAAAACCATCACTGCAAGAGAGAAGGGACCTCTCTGCTCCTGGAGTTGGCTGAAGGATGAGGCTGCCTTTAGACTCATGAGAAACACTCTTTTCTCTCCCTGCTGGGCTTGGGTGGCCCTTGTGGCTTACCAAAGGACTGGGAAATCTATTCAGGTTCCCGGGGTTGGTCTCCCAGCTGATGATGATGTTCTGGTACCTTTGAGCCAGTTCCAGAGGTTCCTGTGAGTGGGCAATCCAAAGAGAACTTTGATCTCAAAGTTGGCCTCTGGGTTTGGTAAGGATGGGAGATACTGCATGAGAATAATTGGGGGGTATTGCTGAACTGGCAAATACAGCGATGGATATAATGCTATGTGATCAAAAGTTAGGGGATTATGGTCTTCCTCCTTTGTATCTTTTAAATTAATCTTTTAAAAATTGTAGAAAACTTCAAACATACCAAAGAAAGTAAAATAGAATAATAAACTCCCATAAACCCATCACCCATTTTCAGTAATTATTTACTCATGTTTTTGACATCCCCACCAGCTTCCCCTTTCTGTACTGTTTGAGAAACCAATTCAAGACACTGTATCATTTCATCTGTAAATAGTTTGGTTTGTGTCTCTAAAAAGAAGACTCCTTTAAAAACTACAACTATAATCCCATTAGCACACCTAAAAATAGTGGATAATTGTGTCCGACTCTTTGTGACCCCATGGACTGTAGCCTACCAGGCTCCTCTGTCCATGGGATTTTCCAGGCAATAGTACTGGAGTGGATTGCCATTTCCTTCCCCAGGGGATCTTCCCGACCCAGGGATCGAACCCGGGTCTCCCGCATTGTAGACAGATGCTTTCCTGTCTGAGCCACTAGGGAAGTCCTATATAATCAAATATTCAGTGTTTAAAATTCCAGTTGTCTCATAAACAAATGTTTGAAAAATAATTTCTTTGATCCAGATTCAAGTAAAGTCCCACAATTTGATTGGTTGATATGTTTCTTTCTTTTTAATAAACTGTTTATTTTGGAATAATTGTGCTGCTGCTGCTGAGTTGCATCAGTCATGTCCAACTCTGTGCGACCCCATAGATGGCAGCCCACCAGGCTCCTCTGTCCCTGGGATTCTCCAGGCAAGAACATTGGAGTGGGGTGCCAAGTCCTTCTCCGGGAATAGTTGTAGATTTCCAGAAAAGTTGCAAACAAAATACAGAGAATTCCTGCAAGCCCTTCACCCAGTTTCCCCTAATGTTAATATATTATGTATTGATGGTATATTTGTCAATGCTGAAAGGTTAATATTGTGACATTACTATGAACTAACCTACTAGCTTTTTTCAGACTTCACTAGTTTTTCCCTTAATGCTCCCGTTCTGTTCCAGGATCCAATTCAGGACTCTACAATACACTTCAGCATTGTGATTCCTTACACTTCTCTGATTTGTGATAGTTTATCAGTCTTGTTTGCCTTGGTAGATCAAGTATTTAGTAGAAGGGCCCTTTGTTTGAATTTGTCTAATGTTTTCTCAGGATCAGACTGGGGTTATGGGTTTGGGGAAAGAATATCACAGAGGGTAAGGGGTTCCTCTCATGGGAATTATATCAGGGGGTACATATTACTATGACCTTAAGTCTTAAAAAAATCTCTCTAGTCCATCTCTATACCATTTCAAGTTACTTGTGGAAGAATATCTAGACATTTGTTTTCTTTTTTAATATATAGGGGCCATGGCCATTTTTAGGCTGAGTAACGGAGGTCTCTGCTTCAACCCCAAGCTGCTTTCCAAACAGTTGCCATCTCAACACTTTCTATTCATTTGTATCCCATAACATCACAAGATAAGGTTAAATAAAATTCTCAGTTACACTGTGGCTGCATGTCAGCCTTTGATGTTAAGTAGATGCTGGAAAGACAGTCTGAGAAAAAGACATTCTTCACAGGAAACACATTTAAAAAATTCCTTGAAGGCTACTGGTTCATGTGTCATGGAAATATTTTGATAAGAACACACACACACACACACACACACACACACACACACACACTCACACCATGAAGAGGTATACAGATATATTATTGTTATTGGAAAAAGAAGAAATACACTAGGACTTCAGAGCCTTCTTAGACAGCCACTAGGCTACACTGGTGATGATTAAAATCTTCTGGTTGACATTGGTTGACAATGATACTTCTGAATCCATCCCTTGGCAGTTTCCCCTGGGCTCCCATCCTTAATGTGAAAGGAGTAATTGCCAATCACAGAACGTAAGGGGTTGGTGTGATACAGGAGTAATTCACCAATACCCTTCAGAGGAAAAAGAAACCCAGCACTTAAACAGATTTTAACACCTCGGATATAATTTCCACCTTTGGTAATGATGACGCTGACACCAGAGTGCTATTGAAATGGAGTCCCCTTGGTAACAGAGGAGCAAGTACAAATGTGTGAAAAGCTCAGCCTAATGCAAGTGCCTTTAATATCACTTTGGTTTCACAAGTAGGGCTCTGTAGCTCTTTATCTTCCTTGGTCTAGGGGCAATGAGTTTAATGATGTTTCACACTGAGTGTTCCTCCACCTTGGTGAGGTATTTCAAGAAAACTCTAGTTGGGCTTCTGGATTCTTGGACCGTTAATAATTTTAATGGTGACAATAAAAGCTGGAGGAACTCCAATCTCAGCAAGGGTTTTCAAGAGGCAGTGTAATAATGAGGCTTGTGGAGCTCTGGGTGTTAGGGCCTCTGGGTTTGCTCTGTCTCTGGCTGGCTCTGTGTCCTTGATCTTACACCTAACCTCACTAGATTCCAGTGGAACGTGCAGATATAACTCTCCTTGACCTGCCTAAGAGGTATGTTTTGAGAAACAGCTGAATAGTATATAAAAGGTGGGGGAAGTCTGAAAGGAAGAAACAAGGGGAAAAAATTACATTTTGGAAACAGAAATTGCTTAATAACAAGCAGTGACAGAATGCCTGCTCATTGGAGTTTTGTAGTTAGAGTGAAGATTTAGTTGGCATTTTGGATTTGTTTTTTCAGCGAGCAGAGGCTATTTGGGGGAGTTGAGAGAAAGGAGAAAAAGGAAAGAAAGTTAAAATGTCAAGAATATTCTAGGTATATAATCTACTAAAATTCTATGGATTGACAACTCTTTCTATTTATATAAAAAAGGTTTTCCAATGATGATTATTCAACCATGTCTGTTTTCTACATTGTTTTATACTTTGAGGTTCCTTTTACCACTCCACACTCCCAGCAATTGTCTAAAGCTCAAAAAGCAGAATCGTTTTGAACGTTGGCCCTTTGAAGCCTTAGAACAATGGCTGACCTAATTTTTTCCACAAGTCCTATTACTGAGCTTGGGTGTCTCACCTTTTTAGCCTTCCAAACACTGGCTTATCTTAGGGACCTTATGAAACACTGTGCCTAAGAATAACCTGATAGTTTAAAAACAAATAGACTAAGCCCTGTGTGAACCTCCCATGAAGGGCATTTCTAATTCCATCTTAAAAGCTTGAGCTTGGGTCAGAGTTGGTAGTACTATTTGGGGGTCACCTACTGAACTTTGTTTTCTCTCCACTCCCTTTTGTCAAGGTCTTGGTTCTTCGGAATTTTCTCCCAGTTTCAGAGGATGCCTGGGTCATGGCGAAATGTGGACACTCTGGTGAATGTGGCCAGAGGATGTGACTCTCCCTTCAGATCCAGGAACTGAAGGCTCTTGGCTGATGAGGAGGATGACTAACCTCCAGCAGCTGGTGGTGCCAAAGTTGCTTCTACCACCTGTAGACCAAACCCAAATCTTGCTGGGCTCAGAGGTTCATACAAGGGCAGTGGCTTAACCACCGCTCCACTCAGTCTTCCTTGTTCTATTGCCCTTGAAGACAATGTCTCTGACTAGCCCTGGCTTGTCCCACTGAGGGGGCAGTATGAGGACTGGCGAAACTTACCTGGTCATAATTCTGTCACTAAATAAAGGCCTGTGTGTGCTGCCATCCATCAACTTAGTAGGTATCTTTGTTCCTATTCCTCCATAGGGCTCATGATCACTCACAGGGCACTTTTCCTGGGTGGTTCAACTTTCTAGAAGATTCAGTGGTGCCATCCTATTCCCGTCTTGAGCAGGTTGTAAAGATTCCCTCTGGGTTACTCACGTGCTGAGGGAGTGGCCTGGAGTGAGAAGAGAGCCCTGGGCTAAGGGTCAAGAGACTGGCGTTCTAGGCCTAGCTATGCCACCTGCTTTGTGACCTAGGAAGTGCTCTTTCCGTTCTGAGGATATTATTGTTCTTGCCTATGAATTGAGGCTATTCGACTGAGATCATCTCTTAAAGCCTAAGTTAAAGTATTAGTTGCTCAATCACGTCCAGCTCTTTGTGACCCCATGGACTGTAGCCTGACAGCCTCCTCTCTCCACAGAATTCTCTAGGTAAGAATGCTGGAGCGGGTTGCCATTCCCTTCTCCAAGGGATCTTCCCAACCCAGGGGTCAAACCTGGGTCTCCTGCATTCCAGGTGGAGTCTTTACTGTCTGAGCTGCTGGGGAAGCCCTTAAAAGCCTAAACTGTCATAAATATAAAATGGATTTGGTGCAAAAGACTCACAGTTTGTACCATTCTGGTCGCGTGCGGTGTATCTGTGTGTATAGGTGCCAATAGATCAGAGAGAGAAAAAAGAAATTGGTAAAAGAAACTTATCTAACTATTCTCACCTCTATTAAAACATCTAAGTCAATTATTATTATTATTTTTAAAATACGCATTTATTTGACCGTGCTGGGTCTTAGTTCCAGCACATCAACTCTTAGTTGTGACATGTTGAAACCATTCCCTGACCAGGCATGGAACCTGGGCCACCTGCATTGGGGGCATAGAGTCTTAGCCACTGGACCCAGGGAAGTCCCAGAAGTCAATTATTTTTAATGGAACTTTGCCTACTCAGTATGCTGTAAGGAAGGCAAGCTCTTTGGGTGTTGGGTTCAGGTTTCTGAAGACTACTGGTGGCCATTTTATCACCTATAAGTGATATTAAGACTAAAGCTTGTGTATTCTAACCATGGTGCTTTATAAGCCATTGGCTATTATTAAATAATGGTGGCAATTTACTAAAATCCTCTTTCTGAGAATTAGTTATGCAAAACTGTTATTTACTTATGAGTTTAAGATAGAGAAAGAGATGGAAATACTGCCTTAAAGCAGACGGAGTGTGGGCAGGTGCTGGCCAAGATTGCCTTCCACTCCCCTCACAGGCTCTGGGGCAGAGGCAGGCGATTGTGTTAAATCATGCAAAATGCAGTGGCAGTTGGGTAAGACGTACAAAATGGATTGAAAGCAGAGATCTTGTCAGTACTGATTCCAAACCTGAAGGCTGCAGAGATAAAGAATAAGGATTAACTCTTAGAATATGCTACCTGCTTGAAAAAGATTTTTCCCAAAAGCCCAACACACACATTTCAGCTGTCTACAATTTTCCAATTAGTATTAACTCATTAATTAGTGAAGCATGAGTGAGTTTGGAATTTTCAGCCCAACAACTGTGCAGATCTTTATAAATGTTCTGTAATCTTATCAGAAGGTCCCAGATTACCCTCTCTTTTGCTTTAATTAGAAAACAGGCAAATCAGGACAAGGATATAAAATTGACTTTGTCTGTCTTACTAATTCTGTCACTTGAAACAATTCACTTAGTCTATTTGGACCTCAGTTTCAGTAACTCCACTGTTACAGGTTTACGTTAGGGGACTTCCCCAGTGGTCAGGTGGTTAAGAATCTACCTCCCAATGCAGGGTATGTGGTGAACTGTAAGCTATTGACTTGTAACCAGTTTCCTGGTTAGGAATCTAAGATCCTGCATTCCATGGGGCAACCAAGCCAGTGCCCCTTGACTGGAGAAACACATGAATGTAATGAAGAATGAAGATCCAGCACTGCCAAAAAAAAAAAAAGATTTATCTGTAAAAATGTCCAAAAGCAGAGAGTATATGATTTATTTATGTATTAGTGAGAGGGTAACAGGCAGTAAGGCTAGGAGTCTCCAAATGGAGGAAATAGCCTGCAAGTGTCAGACATTTTTCCCTCTCTTAAGCGGCAAGAGGAAACAGACTAGCAATATTTTTTCCGTCTCTATACAAATTTAAAAGGAGGTTTCTCTTAAAATACTGTGTTGCCATAATGACACCTGGTTTCACCTGAAGTTAACTATTCTCAAACCTTGAGATAACCAATGCATTTTTCTTATGGAAATGTTTGTCTTAAGCTATGCTAATATATTATGCATTTACCGCAAACTCTGTCTTCAAGTCGGTTCTGCCAAATGGCTCAGAACCTGCTTGACAAAGCAGTATGTTATACTCAGATATTGTTGCCATAATCTATGTAAATGAAACTATTTGTATGGTGATCTGCCCTTCTACAAGATTCAAGTTAATCATTTTATGGCCCAGGATGAACAGTTTGGTGCCAAGATTATCCCCAAATGCATCTTATGGGTGAGGGACCTGTGTCATTCTGAGTTTTAAGACATTCCTTTCTTTTATTAACAGACTGCTAGTGACTATATAACATCCAGCTGAAGACTAGCAGGGGGGTACTCTTTCTGCCCCCTTCTGATGCCTATGTCAGGAGCTTTCTCTATGTCCTTTGTACTTTAATAAAACTTTATTACACAGAAGCTCTGAGAGATCAAGCCTCGTCTCTGGCCCCAGATTGAATTTGTCTCCACCGAGGGTCAAGATTCAGCAACAACCTTTCATTAGCTTTGCCACAGAAACAATGACCCCCCAAATCGCAGTGGTTCATAATACTAACTCATTCCTCTTTCACGTGGTTAGTGGCTACAGTCAGCTGCATTTCAGATCCTTGGTCTTACACTGGGACCTAAACTGAAGAAGCAGTCTCCTACCCAGAGCAGAGGGAAAGAGTAGGAGAGCTCATAGAAACATACAGTGGCTCTAAAACTTCTGCTCAGTCTTGGAGTGTAAGAAAGCAACGTGTTGGGGATGATGATGGGGTTGGTATATATATTGTTCCCTTGGAAGACACTGCAAGTCATTTGATACCTGATTAATTGCCTCCAGGAATTATTTCTCAGGAAATGGGAATGAATAGTTAGGGGTGATAATATATCACAATATATTTATCTGTAAATAGAGATATGCATATAAAAAGTCTGAAATATTATTCATTAAAATATTCGTAGGCCAGGAGAATTGAAAACGTTATCTTTCACATGAATGTTCATAACAGCATGATTCATAACAGCCCTAAAAAGTAAACAACTCAAATATTTATCAACGAATGATGAATGGTTTAAAAAAATGTAGTCTATTCATATAATAGAAAGTTGTTCAGGCGTTAAAAAAAATGAAGTACTGTTACCTGCTACAACATGAACCTTGAAAGCATTATGCTGAGTGAAAGAATAAAGTCACAAAAGATCACAAATGGTGTGATCTCAGTTAAATGCACTGTCCAAAGTAGGGAAATGCATAGAGACAGAAAGTAGGTTAGTGGTTGCAAGTGCCTGGGGAGGACAGAGGGTGGGAAGTGACTGCTAGTAGGTACAGTGGTTTCTTTGGCATGCTGAAAAGGTTCTGGAGCTAGATAATGATGTTGATTGCCCAATCTTGTGAATATATTAAAAACTTAATTGTTCACTTTAAAAGGATTAATTTTATGCTATGTGAACTATATCTTAGTTTAAAAAAATTCACGGGAGCTACTGAATGGTGAGATTGTAGGCAATTTTCCCTTTATGTGTAAATTCCTATACTGCCTGCATTTTTTATAATGAGCAGGTTTTATCTTTATATTCAGAGAAAAAGAATGGAGATGTTCTAATGGGGGAGAACACAAAAATATCAGTTGCACAGAATAAAGTTACCTTGAACTTTCCTTAGGACACAATTCATGTATCCTAATTTCTAATTGCAAGTTGAAAATTTGAACCGCACCTGAGTTAAGCACTTAAGAAAAAAATTCGTCATTTTCCTCTAAACTAACTTGGAGATGTGCGATAGCCAAGGTAGAACTATTTAAAATCAGGGAAAAGTGAAAATGGGATTAAAAAGGGGTGCATGTGTGCGTGCCCAGTCGTGCCTGACTCTTTGTGACCCCGTGGACTGTAGCCCGCCAGGCTTTTTTGTCCATGGAACTTTCCAGGCAAGGATGCTGAAGTGGGTTGCCATTTCCTACTCCAGGGAATCTTTCTGACCCAGGCATTGAACCAGTGTCTCCTGTGTTTCCTGCATTGGCAGGCGGATTCTTTACCACTGAGACACCTGGGAAGCCCCTAAGAAGGGGACTATATAGTCAATGCCAATCTATCTCAAGGGAGAAATAGTTTCTCCCCACCCCAGAGTCAGTCAGGAGCATAGTAATCTCCATCTTCTTCTTTCTACATGTGGGGAAAAATCAAAACCACAGCTTCATCTCTTGGTTCTCCCATCAGAAAGATTACAAGCTTAATTACAGTTTTGGCCCAGGGTTTCATTTTACTTTTGAGTGAACCTGAGAGCTAGTATCCTAGTCAGGAAACAATTTTTTTTTCAGGATAAAGGTCTGGGGGTAAGGGAGTTGCAGAGAAGAGAGACGGAGGCCTAGTCCAGGATGCTCAAGCTGACATCAGAGGGTGTGACGTCTTTGAGCTGGGGAGGGGCTGGTGACTTCCAGAGAGTGAGCCGCATTCAGAGTGGAGATTTAGACTAAGCTAGGTCTGCGGATGAACTCAGGCATCTCCCTGACCTGTTCAACAGGAATTTCCCCAGGACTCAGCAAATGCTGTTGACCCCTCCACATTCAGGGTTGACTAGGCACCCCACTCCAGTACTCTTGCCTGGAAAATCTCATGGATGGAGGAACCTGGGTGTCTGCAGTTCATGGGGTCACACAGAGTCAGACACGACTGAAGTGACTTAGCAGTAGCAGCAGCAGAGAATCAGCAGCTAGGGTCTGTTCCACAACCTGAACTTCTCAACAATAAAGGAGATAAGTGAACAATGTTCCAAGAGCCACAAAAGTCCAACAGGCATGAAACATATCTATTGGATAGGTAAGGCCTCTGTCTGCGACAGATTTATAGAGGAGAGAGGCTCACATGTAATCAGGGAAAATCAGTGCTTGTATTTATGCGTAGGTGTCCATAAGTGCCTATTTCTAAGAAGGCCACAGCTTAGGTTCTTTACAAATAGCACACCATAAATGGAATTGGCCCAAACATTGCTGTTAGCCACAGTTTTGATCTGAAAGATCAAAGAGAACTTAAGAAAAAAAAAAAGTCCTATGACTTATCAGAATGTTGTTAAATGTTCCTTGGCCAGGAGTAGTCATGATACAATGATGTAGCTTATCACTCACGATTTACTATTTGAAAAATAGTAAATCTAACAACTCTAGCAAGAAAATACAAGGTTTTGCTGTGCCCTTCCTAAAACAACTCCTGAAGAACAAAACCCAAAGCACAAAGAGCACTGCAGCTCAGAACATTTTTGCCCGGCATTTCTGATAATATTATGCTAATTCTAACGTGCAACACAGATTGCATTCACAAGGTGTAACCAGAAGCAATCAGTGTATAAAGCATATTTTCTCCTTAGCCCTGTCTGACACTGTACCCTAGAGAGGTGGCAGGAACCTCTGGGTCTCACATCAGAGATGGCAGGCAGGGACTTAATATGATGACTGATTGCTGAATTTCACTAACAAGCACCAGATAGTAATCTATATAGACTCTGTGTCTTGTATATGACAAGTTACAGGCATTTGGGGTTTTCTACTAATCTGAGAAAAAGAGGATTCTGCAGCTGGAAGAGTGCATGCTGATTTTATTCAAGCACATTGAACTGTGTCCAGCATATAGTAGGCTCTCAAAAGATATGTTTTTACGTGATAAATGAATGAATGAAGTACTGCTAGGGCACACTGTATTAGCCAGAGTTCTTCAGAGAAACATAACCAATGAGACGCATGTATATATGTGTTTATACACACTCATATATATAAACATATATAATGCACTCCTATGTGTATATAGGAGTTGGCTCACACAGTTATGGAGGCTGAGGAGTTCAGACCCAGAAGAACAATTGGTATAGTTCCAGTTTAAGTCTGAAGGCCCTGAGAAGCAGAAGAGCTGATGGTGTAAGTCAATTCCAGTCCAAGTTTGAGTCTGAAGGCAAGAGAAAATCAATGTCCCAGTTCAAAGGCAATAGGGCAGAGAGAGAAAATTTGTTCTCACTCATCCTTTTATTCTGTGCAGGCCTTGAGTGGATTGGTGAGGCCCACACACACTGGGGAGAAAAATCTGCTTTACTCAATCTGCAGATGCAAATACTAATCTCATCTGAAAACATCCTCAGAGACACACCCAGAAATAATGTTTCCACAATCGTCAGGGGCACCCTGTGGCCCCATGCAAGTTGACACATAAATATTCTCCAAATCCCATGCTCATCCTACCCCCTTAGCAGGACAAGTTTCATGAACCAAACACCTTTTCTATGACTTTTGAAAGGAATGAATACATTTGTGAGGCTAAAGTGGATGGTTTAAAATCAAAATTTTCTGGACGTGAAGCTAATGGCACAAAAGTAGATCCATGATTTCTGACAGTATTCCGTGCCTGCTGGATACACTTGATTAATTGGTACTGTGCTCCCTTAATCAGCCACACTTTAATACTTGGATAATCAAACCAACGTCAGAGTGTAGGATGCACAGAAGACAGGCAAAGTGCAGAGTCTGAACAGATGGCTAGGTGAGAGAGCAGAGAGGCGGGCTAAGCAGAGGCCGCAGTTAATGGGGAAACATCTCAGCTAAGAGTTTTCACCTGGAATCAGCTGCTGCTGCTGCTGCTAAGTCACTTCAGTCGTGTCCTACTCTGTGCGACCCCATAGACAGCAGCCCACCAGGCTCCCCATCCCTGGGATTCTCCAGGCAAGAACACTGGAGTGGGTTGTCATTTCCTTCTCCAATGCATGAAAGTGAAAAGTGAAAGTGAAGTCGCTCAGTTGTGTCTGACTGTTCGCGACCCCATGGACTGCAGCCTACCAGGCTCCTCCATCCATGGGATTTTCCAGGCAAGAGTACTGGAGTGGGTTGCCATTGCCTTCTCCGTGGAATCAGCTGAGGAGGTTTAAAAACTATCCTGTCCAAGCCTTCCTCTAGAGCAATTAAATTAGAATATCTTGGGAGGTGGGAGATGGTGGCACCAAAGTGCAAGTAATTTTTTTGTTTTGTTTTTTAGTTTTTATTTAAAAATTTATTTATTTTTAATTGAAGGATAATGTCTTTACAGTATTGTGTTGGTTTCTGCCAAACATCAACATGAATCAGCCATAGATGCTGCTAAAGTGCAGCCTGTTCTGGGCTGTCCAATCAGTTCTTTACTAGAAGAGAGTGAGATGGCTCCTTTGTGAAAACCAACTCAGTGGAGAATAGTGGTTCCCAAACACATCTGCACGTTGGAATCATAGTTTGGAAGCAGATTTTGGAAAGCTTCAAAACCTGCTTATGCCTGGAATTCACCCCTAGAAACTGTGATTGAATGGGTCTAGGGTGTAGTCTCAGAGAAGGCGATGGCACCCCACTCCAGTACTCTTGTCTGGAAAATCCCATGGACAGAGGAGCCTGGTGGGCTGCAGTCCATGGGGTTGCGAAGAGTGGGACACGACTGAGCGACTTCCCTTTCACTTTTCACTTTCATGCATTGGAGAAGGAAATGGCAACCCACTCCAGTATTCTTGCCTGGAGAATCCCAGGGACAGGGGAGCCTGTTGGGCTACCGTCTATGGGGTCGCACAGAGTTGGACACGACTGAAGTGACTTAGGAGCAGCAGCAGCAGCAGCAGGGTGTAGTCTGGGCTTTGGAATTTTAAATAGATCCCCCCCAAATGCATAATCTCCAGTCCCACTCCAGATCTCAGAATTTGCATATAGATGTTTTAAAAATTGTGGTAAAATACAGACATACCCTCAGTATCTGAGAAGGATTGGTTCCAGGAAACTGCTGATACCAAAATCCACAGATGCTCAAGTCCCTTAGATAAAATGGGGCAGTATTTGCATATAACCTACACACACCCTCCAGTTCAGTTCAGCTCAGTTCAGTTGCTCAGTCGTGTCCGACTCTTTGCGACCCCATGAATTGCAGCACGCCAGACCTCCCTGTCCATCACCGACTCCCGGAGTTCACTCAAACTCATGTCCATCGAGTCCACCCTCTAGTATACTTTAAATCATCTCTAGATTACTTATTACGTAATTCAATGTAAATGCTATGTAAATAGTTGCTGGTGAGTGGCAGTTAAGTTTTGCTTTATGGGATTTTTTCCCCCAGAATATTGTCAACCCATGGTTGGTTGAATCTGTGGATGTGGAATCCATGGATATTAAGGGTCAACTGTACACATAGCATAGAGTTTACCATCCTAATCATTTTTTAAGTGTACAGTTCAATATTGTGAAGTATATTCACATTATTGTGCAATCAGTCTCCAGAATTGTTTTCATTTTGCAAACAGAAACTTCCATTGAACAACCACTTCTCATTCTCCAGGCTCTGATAACCACTTGTTGGGATGCCCTCTGCAAGCATTGTAGTTGCCAGCCTCAACACTGAGTCCAGAGACAGCAACCGAGACTTCAGTGATTTATTGAACAGGGGATCTCATGAGTCCAAAACAAAGGGTCCTGGAGCAACACCTGAAAATATATGGCAGACAACGGGTAAGACATAGCAGCAAGCTTTGACTTAGGGGAGAAGGAGGTTACCATTTATAGGAGGAACTGAAGTCAGGTTGGCTCATCAGTTACCAGGGAAACCAGCAGCTGAGACCCATGCCTTATAGCCCCTCAGGTTAACAACCATTATGAGGGCAAATATTGCTCTTTAATAAACTACCAGGTAGAGCTGTTCTGGCCTAAGGATTAGCTGGGGCAGGGGTGAGCACAGTCATGTGGGTGAGGTGTAGGTGTAACAGGGATTGGTCAATAGGGGACATACAGACAGCAAGAGAACAGTCATCTTGAGGAGCCATCCACCACCATTCACCACCGTTCTACCTTCTTTCTCTATGAATTCAGCTATTGCTGGTGCCTCATGTAAGTGAGATCATACAGTATTTGTGATTATGTGACTAGCTTATTTCACTTCGCTCAGCGCCTCAAGGTCCATCCATATTGTAGCATGTGTCAGAATTTCCTTCCTTTTTAAAGTTGAATAATGTTCCACTGGATGCAGATACCACAGCTTAATTATCCATTTTATCTGTCAGTGGGCATTTGAGTTGCTTCACTTCTGGACTATCATGAATAGTGCTGCTGCTGCTGCTGCTGCTGCTGCTAAGTCACTTCAGTCGTGTCCGACTCTGTGCGACCCCATAGACGGCAGCCCAACAGGCTTCCCCGTCCCTGGGATTCTCCAGGCAAGAATACTGGAGTGGGTGGCCATTTCCTTCTCCAATGCATGAAAGTGAAAAGTGAAAGTGAAGTCACTCAGTCGTGTCCGACTCTTAGCGACTCCATGGACCGCAGCCCACCAGGCTCCTCCATCCATGGGATTTTCCAGGCAAGAGTACTGGAGTGGGGTGCCATAGTGCTGCTAGGTATACAAATATCTCTTTGAGACCTTGCTTCCAGTTCTTTTGGGTATCTCCAGAAGTGAAATTGCTGGGTCAGAGAGTACTATTTTTAATTTTTTTAGGACCCATCATACTGTTTTCCACAGAAGCCGCACTATTTTACATTTCCACCAACAGTGTACGAGGGTTCCAACTTCTCTGTCCTTGCTGGCAAGGTATTTTCTGTTTGTTTTTGATAGTAGTTATCCTAATGGGTGTGAGGAACAGAATCTGCATTTTAACCAGATCTGCAGATAATTGTGTTTGGTTACAGTTTGAACTTCTGCTGAGGGCAAAATTGGGTAAGGTAAGTATATAGGGGACTAGGAGAAGATAAAGGCCAATTAAGTTTGCTATGTAGCTTCTACTGGTGCTGTCTCCAGGCTGATAAGGGTCTAGGATTGTCTCTGATGGTTAACTTCTGCCTTTCCTGGGGGAGAGGGGAGAAGGGGAAACTTTACGAATTTATATCCTGCTTTTAAGCAAGTAGGGAAAGGATAGAGAACTTTTTTTGTCTTATATTTTTCAATTGTCTTCAGCTCAAAATAATCAATGTGTCAAAGTGGCATATTTCAGGGTGGCATATTCTTACTCTTCACACACAGCCTAGAGTCCCTGTATTCATTATGCTACCAGCTGTGAAAAAGGGTCCCACAACACTCCTCTTCCTTCATCACTGAGGATTCACTGCCTTCTCCAATGTCACAGAAAGAAAACTTCTCAAGGGCCTCAGGGGCTCTCAGATTCTCCAGCGTGTAGCTGACATTCTCAACAAGATGTCTTGATGGAAACGATGTTATGGAAATTTAGAATCCAGCAGATCCCCTTGGAAGTGCTAGTTTACCACTGCTTCTCGTTTATTAAATCAATGCTTATTTCTGACCCGGAGCTGGATACAGATCTTCTTCCTTATTCATAAACAGTATATTCTCTAAATTGACTCACCACTCTTTACCCTTGCTTCCAATGACAGATGGTAGCTATTCCTTGTGTTCCCTGCTTTTGAACATGGACATTAATCTGTGGACTGAACATTAGGGAGAAAGTGCACTGACTGTCTCCACGGTACATATGTGACCTTCTCCTGTGGTCCTCAGGAAGCTTGGCCTAGCAAAGAACTTCAATATTCACCAAGAGACTAAGCTGTAAATATCAAACTGTTTGTTTGACTTGTAACATTAATCTTTCTGTGGCTTTAGGCATAAAATAATAAGGAAAACATCACAACTTACTACAGCAAGTCAATGGGCCAATGAAATGAATGTTGTTATGTTTCAAAATTGTGCCAAGTTTATGTTGATAAAGTGACTTTCTTCTGGGAATCTGAAAAATAGTGCCTATGGTTCTAATCCCACGTGACTCTGACTATGTTTTAGATTTACATGAAACAGGAAATTGGCCCAATGTGGCCTCATTCATCTTCATAACTCCTCTACTGATGGAATTTATAGTGGGTGTAGTGTTATTATTCTTTCACTACTGAGCTCTAGAGAGATTAAGCTTTCAGTCAAACTAGCAAATTCTGTATTGGTTCCAGAACCAAGAGAAAAAGAATAGGTCCGTGGCTATGTATACATGAAAAATCAAAACTTTAAAAATTGCTGTTATATGGTGGAAATGAAGACATTTTGTCAATTGAAAGCAGGTGAGTCTCACAGACTAAGTGCCTGGTTAGAATTGCCTTGTTGGTCCCATAGAACAACTGGTCAGTTCAACTTAACCACAACTTTGATGGATTAAAAACTCAAACTTAGAATGTTTGACCTACCATCTAAATTGACTGTGTAGACCAGCAGCATATGGACTGTTACAATTAGGACAGTCTTTCTAATCACCTTCAAGAAAAACCATCTGACTCTACATTTTCATTCTTGGGCATTTATCAAATAGGAAAGGCCAAATAGCTCCAAATCCTTCTTTCCATATCCTTTGAGTATGGTATGCATTTTGACATGGTCCATATTTCTGTTAGAAATTTTCTTACCTCCTAGTACAGTTCAGTTCAGTCACTCGGTCGTCTCTTTGCAACCCCATGAATTGCAGCATGCCAGGCCTCCCTGTCCATCACCAACTCCCAGAGTTTACCCAAACTCATGTGCATTGAATCAGTGATGCCATTCAGCCATCCTATCCTCTGTTGTCCCCTTCTCCTGCCCCAATCCCTCCCAGCATCAGAGTCTTTTCCAATGAGTCAACACTTCTCATGAGGTGGCCAAAGTATTGGAGTTTCAGCTACAGCATCAGTCCTTCCAATGAACACCCAGGACTGATCTCCTTTAGGATGGACTGGTTGCCTCTTCTTGCAGTCCAAGGGACTATCAAGAGTCTTCTCCAACACCACAGTTCAAAAGCATCAATTCTTCGGTGCTCAGCCTTCTTCACAGTCCAACTCTCACATCCATACATGACCACTGGAAAAACCATAGCTTTGACTAGATGGACTTTTGTTGGCAAAGTAATGTCTCTGTTTTTGAATATGCTGTCTAGGTTGGTCATAACTTTCCTTCCAAGGAGTAAGCGTCTTTTAACTTCATGGCTGCAATCACCATCTGCAGTCTTAGTACAGGAGACCTGAAATGATAACACTTAAACAAGATAGAATTTCTTTTTTTCACAAATAAAAGAAGCATAGAGAATTGGTGTAGCTCACAGGCAGGACATGAATGTTCTGTGCCTGTTCTTGTTGTTCAACCGCTAAGTCATGTCTGACTCTGCGACTCCGTGGACTGAAGTATGCCAGGCTCCTTGTACTTCACTATCTCCCAGAGTTTGCTCAGATTCATGTCCATTGAGTTGGTGATACTAACCATCTCCTCCTCTATCGCCCCCTTCTCCTCCTACCCTCAGTCTTTCCCAGCATCAGGGTCTTTTCCAATGAGTCGGCTCTTCGCATCAGGTGCCCAAAGTATTGGAGCCTCAGCTTCAGCATCAGCCCTTCCAATGAATATTCAGGGTTGATTTACCTTAAGATTGACTAGTTTGGTCTCCTTATAGTCCAAGGGACTCTCAAGAGTCTTCTTCAGCACCACAATTCGAAAATATCAATTCTTCAGTGCTTAGCCTTGAAAGCAAATTGCTTCTGTTATTTTAAGCTATTATGACAGAGAGTAAAGCGTTTGTAGATATGATAACTACATCTTAGATGGCCAGAGTGGGTCAGTGTGCTCTAGCACAGACGACTTCAGGAAGAGTAGCAGCAACAAAAATTACTGATTATGCTTTTGATAACCTACTATCATGCTCTAAGATCTGTTTAGTCACTACACAGGTGAGTTAAATGAGGGGATAACAGAACTCACCATTCCTTTAGTTTTCTTTGATGATGACACATTTTAGAATTCTCTTAAAAATACAGGGTTACTTTTGGTTTACTATTTTGTTAGGAAGAGACCATCCCAGTAGTGCTTATTTTGGGTCAGGAAGCCAATTTGAAGATTCTGTTATTTACTAGACTTATCCACTCAGACTGTAATTCACGAAATGGGGCTAATAACCCCATTGGATTGGGGTTGGATTAACAGAAACTTTGTTCCTACCATGAAATGGACTCAAACTCTGTTTGTCTCTGGATCCCCCTATGTAAGGCTCTGCTTTGAATATGTGTGAGGGGAGCAGTGATATTCTGGGTCCCTGGGGGTTAGTACAAGTCCAAAGCCATGTTGATAATTTGTGAAAGGTATAGATATTTCCCATTCTCTAGTACACAATTCAGAGAAGGCAATGGCACCCCACTCCAGTACTCTTGCCTGGAAAATCCCATGGACAGAGGAGCCTGGTGTGCTGCAGTCCACAGGGTCGCTAAGAGTCGGACACGACTGAGCGACTTCACTTTCACTTTTCACTTTCATGCATTGGAGAAGGAAATGGCAACCCACTCCAGTGTTCTTGCCTGGAGAATCCCAGGGACAGGGGAGCCTGGTGGGCTGCCGTCTATGGGGTTGCACAGAGTAGGACACGACTGAAGCAACTTAGCAGCAGCAGCAACAGCAGTACCTTGGTAAATGTATGCAGGCACTTTAGGTAAAGGGATAGAGACAGATTTTCATAGGTTCTTACAATGTCCTTCCTCAAGATTTCTCCTTTTCATTCCTTGGATTGAGAGTCTGAATATTGGGAAATAGGTCATGATTCTCTAGTGATGATTTAAGACAGGTATGATGATTTAAGTCTAGGTTCACTGGGCTTAGACAGTTTTCAGTTTTACAGGGCAAGGAAATCCTGAATAGGCTGCCCATCTTGTTCAGTTTTAGAAATAACATCATCAATTAGCCACCATCAAAAGATCCCTGGAAGTCAAGTCATTCTGCTATTATAATCACTACATCTACTCTGGCACTTAAATCCCAGTATTTAGTGTCTGCTCCTCTTGATATCCATCAGCCCTGCTGAAATCGGGGAACTAATTTTAATAGCAACGTCTCCCACCTTCATCCTCAGGGTACAGCAGAAGTTCAACAAAGCACTCTTCAAGGATTCTGATTCTTTCTTCATCAATATTTCCCCCAGTGCTTTAGAAAAGGGAGTGTTCTGTGGTCTTAGTTTGGGTACGTGCTAGATATCGTGTCTGATAAATCCATTTCCAGTCTTATCTCCCTAAGCTTCTGGAGTCATAGCATTTCAGCTTCCTTCAGTGATAGAACACAGTGGAATCCAGGTTACAGTCTACCAACTGAGTCAACCATTGTCTCAAGCTAAGGAGAATGAGTGCAGAATCCCTGGACCTCTGGCTACTGCACCCGTGCTAATAATTTGGCCCATAAGATTATGCTTCTGGTAGAATACTCAATAAATTCTCCAATTTTTTTTTTACCAATATTACTTTTAGCAAAATCTTGCAATTCTTTTGGCGTATGAATCTTTTCCTTCTGTGTTTGACTTTTAAAACTGGTCCCTAAAGGCATGCTAGATCTAGAACTACTTACAAGCCTGCAGGGAATGAAGGGTCATGGGTGAAAAGCAGGAGAACTGGAATTCCTGCAGGAGATAATGGTCTCAGATGAGGTCACTATAAGGTCTTCAAGCAGGCCAGATGAGCATCTTTAGACAGGGGAGAAGGTACTGCTTCTTTTGGTAAGAAAGGTGCAGTGGAATTTGAGGCTACTCAGAATCACCTAGATCCATTCAATGCCCTCATTCCATTTGTTGTGGTCCCTCTTTCCCAGACAAGGCCCTGACTTTCACATATGATATCTAGTGAGGAAATGAATTCAACTTGCATTTAAATTCAGTAACTGGCCAGATCTGACTCTGCACTGGCTTTGCATTTGACGGCCATGTGACTATAAGAGATTAAAAAAACCTCTTTTTAAGGAGTCCTAAAAGCTTCCTGTTTCTCAAAGAATACCTGGGTATGAGAATTTACATTCTTTAGTCTGTCTTCATTTTTATAAGCTCACAAATGCTAATAGAGGCAGCCATCCCAACCCGCATTTTATATATTCCTTAACCCCATGTAATGGTGTTAAATGGAAAACAATCAAAAGGGAAGGCAAAATTTTCAATAGATCCTTCATTCTGTTAGGGAAACACTGACTGAAGCCTCCTGGCCTGGCCAGACACCATAGTCACCAGGTGCATGAGTTATCTTAACAACAGGAGGTCTGGTAAGTAATGTGGGACTAACAAGCTACCACCAACTGGAAGAATTCAGGAAAGGTCAAAAGGAGAGAGGAGATGTCAGGCCATATGTCTTACCAACCTCCTGAAATCCTTGCTGGAGTCCATCTTGGCCAAGGAGTCAGAATGATTGTCCAGAGACAACCTGGAAACTAACACCATCGCCGTAAAACCTGAGACTGTGAGCCACGTGGCAGAGCACGGCTCTCCGCCTAGGTGCCCTTTCCCAATAAATTTTCTTGCTTTGTCAGCACATGTGCCTCCTCAGACAACTCATTTCCAAGTGTTAGACAAAAGCCCACTCTCAGGCCCTGGAAGAGGTCCCCTTTCCTGCAACAATTCCAAATGACAAAAGGTAATATCTAAGTTGCTGTTTTATCATCTCACATACCATGGGTTACTAGTCATGGTCACATACCATGACTCACACACCATGGGTCACATCCCATCATTTAATGATACTCCAATACTTCCTTCAAGCCCAAATTGGTCAGATAGTCAATCAAATGTTCCATGTCCTTGAAACCTATTGTTTGTAACCATTTATAGTCTAATTTTTGTACTGATCAGAGTTCTTTAGTTGTAATCAATGACTTTTCTCTGGTTACTTTAAGCAGAAAGGAATTTATTCAGGGATATAGAGACTAAAGAATCGCACAAATATTGAAGAAACAGACTTCCAGGAATAGCCTCAGTGTGCACATCCACATTCCAAAGTGACCTTCCAAAGGAGTTACCGCATCTCCTATGATCAGGAAGCCACTATGCTGCTGGTTCCAGTCCATGCTAGAAATGTGAATTACTCATGCCCCACCTGTTCCCTGTACAACTTATTCTGAATCAGTCTAATATGGATGCATTGCATTGCTGGAATATCAATCACCCTAGGTGTCCTGCGCAAGGAGAACTGGGAAATACAATTTTTTAATTTGTTTATTTATTGTTGAGAAGACAGGATCTACACCGTGAGGAACTATAAAGACATTAAGAAGGTGATCAAAATATATATGTATGTTGACCACATGGTATGGCATGCAGGAACTAAGTTCCCAGACCAGGGACCAAACCCTCACCCAGTGCAATGGAAGTGCCGAGTCTTAACACCTGGACTGCCTGAGAAGTCCCTATTTTTTGGACAGCTGAGAAGAAGCCTGGAGAACAGAAAAGAAAAGAGAAATCAGAGTTTACTTCTTGGATTGGGTGGTAGGACCATAAGGATTCATTGTTTATTTTGGCTGCACCACACAGCTTATGAAATCTTTGTTCTCCAACAAGGGATCAAACGGCTGCTCTTGGCAGTGAAATCAAGGACTCCTAACCACTAGACCGCCAAGGAATTCCCAGGATTTGTTATTTTCTAATGCTTTATAATGACTACAGATGCATAATGAATTCATATGGGTTCTCCAGAGAAACAGACCAATAAGATTGCTCAGTCTATCATCTATCTATCTATCTGTCTATCTATCCATCTATCATCTACTGTAAGGAATTAGCCCATGAGAGTATAGAGGCTAAAGTTGGCAAGCTGGAGACTCAAGAGAGCCAATGAAAGAGTTTTAGTCTGTGCCCGAAGGCTGGAGACCAATGACCCAGCACAAATGCCATCAGGCAGAGAGTAAGAATTCTTCCTCATGTGCTCAGTTGCTTAGTCGTGTCCGACTCTGTGACCCTGTGGACTGTAGCCCCCAGGCTCCTCTGTCTATGGGATTATGCCAGGAGAATATTGGAGTGGGTTGCCATGCCCTCCTCCAGGGGATCTTCCTGACCCAGGATCGAATCCATGTCTCATGCAATTCCTGCATTATAGGTGGATCCTTTACCACTGAGCCACCTTGCTTCCCTGGTGGCTCAGCAGTCAAGAATTCGCCTGTAATGCAGGAGATGTAGGTTTATTCCGTGGGTCTGGAAGATCCCCTGGAGAAGAAAATGACAACCAACTCCAATATTCTTGCCTGGGAAATCCCATGGACAGAGGAACCTGGTGGGCTTCAGTCCACGGGGTTACAAGAAAGTCAATCGGACATGACTGAGCGACTAAACAAGAATTCTTTCTCACTCAGTCTTTATTCTACTCAGGCCTTCAAGAGGCCCACCTACAAGGGGGAGGGCAATCAGTTTTTATTCAGTCTAGTGATTCAATGCTAGTCTCATCCAGAAGCTCACTGGCAGACACACCCAGAAGAAATGTTTAAATCAAATATCTGGTCTCTCTGTGACCAAAATTGACACATAAAACTAGCCATTACAATATGTTACCTATTTTTATGTATATATCAAAGAATACTACTTTTTGCTATGAGATTAAAAAAAGAATTTGGGGGCAACAACAAGTGACTAATGGCCACTATGAAATGCAGTCCCTGTAGTTAAGTTTTCTAACAAACTCTTAAGTTTTTTAAGAGTTTAAGTGTAAATGCCCAGGGAAGGAATAGTTTTTTTTAGTTGCTGTTCAGTTCAGTTTAATTCAGTTCAGTCATTCAGTCGTGTCTGACTCTTTGCGACCCCATGAATTGCAGCACGCCAGGGCTCCCTGTCCATCACCAACTCCCGGAGTTCATTCAGACTCACGTCCATCGAGTCAGTGATGCCATCCAGCCATCTCATCCTCTGTCTTCCCCTTCTCCTCCTGCCCCCAATCCCTCCCAGCATCAGGGTCTTTTCCAATGAGTCAACTGTTCGCATGAGGTGGCCAAAGTATTAGAGTTTCAGCTTTAGAATCATTCCTTCCAAAGAAATCCCAGGGCTGATCTCCTTCAGAATGGACTCCTTGTAGTCTAGGGGACTCTCAAGAGTCTTCTCCAACACCACAGTTCAAAAGCATCAATTCTTCAGCGCTCAGCCTTCTTCACAGCCCAGCTCTCACATCCATACATGACCACAGGAAAAACCATAGCCTTGACTAGACAGACCTTAGTCGGCAAAGTAACGTCTCTGCCTTTGAATATGCTATCTAGGTTGGTCATAACTTTTCTTCCAAGGAAGTATTAGGAGAAGGCAATGGCACCCCACTCCAGTACTCTTGCCTGGAGAGTCCCATGGATGGAGGCGCCTGGTAGGTTGCAGACCATGGGGTCGTGAAGAGTCGGGAACGACTGAGCAACTTCACTTTCACTTTTCACTTTCATGCACTGGAGAAGGAAATGGCAACCCACTCCAGTGTTCTTGCCTGGAGAATCCCAGGGATGGGGAGCCTGGTGGGCTGCCGTCTATGGGGTCGCACAGAGTAGGACACGACTGAAGTGACTTAGCAGCAGCAGCAGCAGCAGCAGCAGCAGCAGCAGTCATTTGTATCTTGGTTTGAAGGTAGAGGGCTTCCCTGGTAGCTCAGCTGGTAAAGAATCCACCTGCAATGCAGGAGACCCTGATTTGATTCCTGGGTCGGGAAGATCCCCTGGAGAAGGAATAGGCTACTCACTCCAGTATTCTTGGGCTTCCCTGGTGGCTCAGCTGGTAAAGAATCTGCCTGCAATGCAGGAGACCTAGGTTCAATCCCTGGGTTGGAAGATCCTCTGGAAAAGGGATTGGCTATCCACTCCAGTATTCTGGCCTTTAGAATTCCATGGGGTTGCAAAGAGAAGGACACAACTGAGCCACTTTCCCTTCACTTGAAGGTGGATGAGTGGGTTGTTGAGTGGAGTTTGTAGAGAGAGAGAATCTAGATATTTGAGGGTTGGAAAAGTTGAGAGCACCATTTAGAGGAATAAAGGAAGAAAGAATGGGAGCTTTGGAGCTCTAAGACAGATTTCTGCTACTTTACATTATAGTTGGAGCTGTGCTATCTCCTGGCATCTGCCTGAGGTCTTTTGCATTTTTATTTTTTCACCTTGAAGGATATTGGAATTTTAAGGTGCCAGTAGATTATCTCATTTGTTATGTATCTATCAGTATGCCCAGTTTTTATTTTTTTTCATGTACATGGCAGGATTCTGAATAAAAACCTGCTCTTCTAACCTCTCTTTCTGATTCTCGGGTTATTCAGTTCAGTTCAGTCACTCAGTCGTGTCTGATTCTTTGCGACCCCATGAACCGCAGCACGCCAGGCCTCTCTGTCCATCACCAACTCCCGGAGTTTATCCAAACCCATGTCCATCGAGTTGATGATGCCATCCAGTCATCTCATCCTGTATCTTCCCCTTCTCCTCCTGCCCTCAATCTTTCCCAGCATCAGGGTCTTTTCCAATGATTCAGCTCTTTGCATCAGATGGCCAAAGTATTGGAGTTTCAGCCTCAACATCAGTCCTTCCAGTGAACATCCAGGACTGATCTCCTTTAGAATGGACTGGTTGGATCTCCTTGCAGTCCAAGGGACTCTCTTTAGTTCGCACAGTTAGAAAATGCAGGTGGATTTATATACTTCATTATCTGCTGCTATTTGTTTCAATCTTGGATTGGAGGAACCAATGAGCAGAAACTGCACAAGGGAACTTTCTTCAAACCTAGAGTTTATGAATAATACATAATTCACCGTGACTCATGGTAAACAAACCCCAAACAGTTGGCTACCTCCTCTGCAATCCACAGACAGTGGTTCCTCCCCTTGCAAACTGTGAATGGCAATATTTGAAGGTAGCAATGGAAATCGGTGGTGCTGGTTTATCTTTAGCGCCTCCCATATGCTTATTGGCACATGGTGAAGTCATAAAAGTGAGCGCAAGCAAAGAGAAAAAGGTGTCCCAACTACTAAGGTATCTGCAATTTGTGGAAAAGGAAGCTGTTCCCTATCCCACTGCTCAGAAGTGCTCCTACCCTTATCTTTTTTCCAATTGTAAATGGGGAGTCACACCTGGCTTCAAATACTGCCTCTGCTACTGATGAACTTTATGTCCTTGAACAAATTACTGACCTTTTGTTCTTTTATTTTCTTCTTTCAATTTTGGCCTCCTTTCAATAAGAAGAGATAGTAGCAATACTTATCTTTAAACACTCAGGTCTCTTAATTATGAGCAACAGCAGCTGACTCTCTCTGATTAGGCAGAAAAGATACTGGGTAGCTCACAAAGAGGTTGGCAAGGCTAGAGAAGCAGGCTTGAGGCTAAGCTTCTGGGGTCAAGGCCTGAAAATATGCCGCAGAAGTGACCCAGTAAGGGAGCTGCTGACCCCGCTTCCCCCCAGAGCCCAGAATGGCTGCCAGGAACACAGGCTCTACTGCAGCTTTGCTAGCACTAATACTTCTGGGCCAGAAACTGACCTTACGACAACTGGTACCCCAGAAGACTGGATGTGTCTGCTATCATCCTTGCCAGCAAATGGGTCCCAGGCATCGCCTCCTTCCTGTGGTTCATCTTTTCTGATTAAACTGTTGCCTGGGAGCATCTCAGTGGCAGATCCTAGGCATCATGCCTTTGTTCTGATGCTGAGGTCTCTGGGGAAGCAAATTTTCTGATGACTTTAGGGATGCAGAACTCACAAGACAGGGAACTGCCTAAACATAACAACATGATCAAAAGGTGAGCGGCAATCTTGAAACATGACATACATTCTCTCTCAATGAATTGTGGAAATCGAGTATGCGACGCATGTACACCCGTGGTGGATTCGTGTTAATGTATGGCAGAACCAATACAGTATTGTTAAGTAAAATAAAGTAAAAAATAAAAATTTAATTAAAAAAAATGTTTGCTATGCATTTGGGGTTCATTAATTTTTGTTTCCTTTTCTTCTTTATTAGAAATACCTGTTTGCTCATTGGATTCACTCCCAGACATGTTTCTATGTAGGGATGATTTATAAATAAAGTAGAATGGAGCTTTGACCCAGAGGAAGGTCCACGTGGAAGGCTCTCTGTTTCCTAGGGTCATTCCTTGGATGGACTTGACCTCTTGACTCCTGACCTTATCTGCCCTGACCCATGGGACCTTCTCATTCCTTCCTTACACTTGACCCTTTGATCCTTATATCTTTTGCTTGCTTATAATCATAGCAACCCACCGACACTCTTCACCTCACCCCTCATTTTTGTTCTAAGCTCTTGGCCTCTTGACTTGTATTTTATAATAAATTCTGATACCAATCGGAGTCTTTCTTAGCCCTGACTTCTGGACAATTTATGCAGCATTTTCATATTTTGCATAATCATTGAAGGAGAGCTAAGAAATATTCAAAAATATTTTAGATTTATAAAATAACTTTCCTATCTTTAATGAAAGAGAAGTGAAGAAAGTCTGAAGTGGAGTTATAAGAAGAGAAAATAAATAGTTACAGAATAGTTTTCCTATCACTTACCCAATTCTTCTGCCCCTTTTCCTAAGAAGTAATTCATTAGGACTTTGTATTCAGAGGGGAAAAAAATCACCATAACAACCTGCTCCCAAAAATAAGCTTACTGATAAAATTTTCCCAAACTCTCTTAAGACAAATTCTGCTTTCTCTTCCACACAACTGCAGTTGCTAAATTTCCAGAACTTCTTCCCAACTAAAACACAGGGCAGCGTTTTCAACATTAACAGTCTGGCATACAGCTGTTGGGACTCTATGGGCTAAGACAAAGCCTTGAGGAGCTGGAGAGAAAGCAGAATCATCCTGTTCTACCATCATGGTTCAGGGAGCCAGGAATTGTTTATCTAGGATTATTTATTCAAATTGTTCTGAAATCTCTCAATTTCATTTGACAGTCTGTGAAATGTTCAGCTCAGTTGACTGGAAATGTCCTCAAGAGCCCTTAGGCTTGTTTGTATCTTGGGATGTGATCTAGAGAAGTATACACAGCAGATATAGTAGATAATCCTTGTTCAGAGCTGTCTCAGTATAGTGACTGATCCTCAGGAAAAAGGCAGTTGAAGCTGTGTGGTACTATTTTCCATCATGGGTCTCCTTCAGAGAGTAGAGTTCTACCAGAGAATGTTGCAAAGAGTAACCAGATCTTTCTTGATCAATTGCATCCATCAAAATAAAGCTTTAGTAGAGAAGGACTGAGGACATCAGATCAAAAAGAGTTAGCACATCTTAAGAAAATTATCTTTGAATGTGGCCCCATCTATTTACAATGGTGGGAGAACCGTACTTAGACCACTTTGAATCCCAGTTCTGTAACTTTTAGAAGAGCATTTTGAACGAGATGCTTGTTCTACTATTACATAACTTCTTTGTTTTACAAAAGTGAAGGACCTATAAGGCAAATACACCAGAATCCCTTCAGTTTAGTTCAGTCGCTCAGTCGTGTCTGACTCTTTGTGACCCCACGAATTGCAGCACACCAGGCCTCCCTGTCCATCACCAACTCCCGGAGTTTACACAAACTCATGTGCATCGAGTCGGTGATGCCATCCAGCCATCTCATCCTCTGTCATCCCCTTCTCCTCCTGCCCCCAATCCCTCCCAGCATCAGAGTCTTTTCCAGTGAGTCAAATCTTCTCATGAAGTGGCCAAAGTATTGGAGTTTCAGCCTCAGCATCAGTCCTTCCGATGAACACCCAGGGCTGATCTCCTTTAGGATGGACTGGTTGGATCTTCTCGTAGTCCCTTACTAGCATCTAAATTAACTAAGATTCTTTGGCTTGATGGTTGTAAAGGCCCTGAAAAGGATAGGACAGAGAGAAGTAATTCCAAAGAAGGAACATTGTTCTGGAAAGGGCTGGAGCATATTACCGTGGAAGTGGCAATTTTAGCTGGGGTGCCCAGCTTGTGATATCCTGTTGCCCTTGAGTCAGTAGGAGGTCACTGGCATAGCCAAAATCATGCTCAAAGAGAAATGGAGAGACTCTTTCAGGCAGACTCCATCTACTATTAAATTTTGCCTACACATTGCCCTGCTCAGAATATTTAGTTAAGCAGCAGGAGAAGCAGTAGCGGCAGATCAGAAAAAGTCTCTTATTGATAGTGGCAGGAATGAACAACAGGTGTTTTCCCAGTTAGTTGATTTTATGCTGAAAGCATTAAGCCGCAGCCCTGTTGGGGAAGGGAATCCCAGACTTGCTGCCAAATTTCATCATGGATCATGTGGATCTTATTCTTCCTGGTTTGGTGACCTTGGTCCAACTACAAGAATAACTTTTGCATGAAAGGGCAACAGAAACAGGTAAAGCTACTGGATGGGAACCAGGTGGACAGCAACCTCTCTGTCTGTTTGTAAGTGTCTGGTGTTTGGAGGGTTGGTCTGGTTGATTTTGGCAAGTCTGTCTGCTGGGCTCCTAAACACAGCTTCTAGGAGCTCAAAGCATGTATCCCATTCCTCTTTCCCTGGGTCTGCTACAGATGATAAGTTGTAAGAACAATCTAAGACGGGTCAGGGCCTCATGCTGTGTTGAGAGTATAGGCAAAATATTTTCATTATTCTGTTGTCAGAATAATACAGTGGGAGATCAGGAATGAACTCTTTTGTTTGCCAAGTCCAAGACAAGGCCCAGGTACAGAGCAGGGGCTGTAATTTACCCCAGATCATCTGAAAGAGCATTTGAGGGAAGTGGAAACTTTCTGAAAACGAGTTACAAATTACCAGTGGGCATGACCGTTAGCTCTCACCATCAGGTGGAGTTTGTGCAGTGAACTCTTATTAATAAAAAGGGAATGAATATCTTCTATGTTTCAGGGTTTAACCCACCGACTAAACAAAAACCATATGGCTAATATGCAGTTTTACATAAGTCATGGCAGGAAGGCACTTGTTTTGCCAGTTTAAGGCGGCACTATATTTCGGGGAAATACCTTTTTGTTTTGGAGGGAGAGTGATGGCTGTTTATGTGCAGCAAATTCTTGGGCCCTGAAATATTGCTTTGTGCTTCCTGACTGTCTCTCTAAGCTGCTTGTGACTCACAGTATAAGAATCCTTTAATGATTCTGAACGTGGCTGGCCGGTGGTGTTTCCTCCTGTCCTTCCATTTCTATCTCTCAGACCATGATAGTTCTCTACGTTGGAAGCTTACTTGTCTACTGGCATCTCCCATGCCATGCAGCCATTGGGGGTACATACGTGGCATGTCCTGCCCTAAAACAGGGAAGGTGCCCCTCTATGCATTTAGGGAGGGTCCTGGTCTCGTTCCCAGTCCCCAGCTAAGAAGCAGTCTCAAGAAAAAATGAACCAGGGCCGGCCAGCACCCCAACCCCCACCACTGTGGCTGTGTTTTATTCACTAACCTTCTGGTTTTTTCCTTTAGACAAAGCTCATCATGATTTGTCTTTACTTCTCAGTTTTCTTTTCTCATAAAGGATCCATTTTTAGAGACTTTCCTTTTAACAAAGAAGATACAGTTTTCTGGCCAATCAGACTTCTCATTGTTGATATAGAAGGCCGGACTCGCCCGCCCCTTTCTCTTTCTTGTGTGTTCTTGTCCCAGCATAAGCCAGCACCTTCCTACAGAGAACTTAACTGGTACTTAGGAGACATTCATTCTCCTGCTGCATAAATACTTATCAAGGGTCTGCCTTAAGTAAGGCGACCAACTACCCAGTTTGCCTGCCACTGTCCTGGTTTTAGAGATGAGTCTAGGAGCTGAGCGTATAACTGACCACCAGCTTCTCAGGTTATTCAGTGACCTTCTGTGATTGTAGTTTCTCACAGAGCGAAACATGGCATGGTAGACAGGGCATTTACCTAGAACTGGGGACCCTGGGCTCTGGTCCCAGTTTGACCACTACCAAGGCAGGGACTCAGGACAGATCACTGAACTTCAGTTTCCTTCTCTAAAGAGTTGGATTTCATGTTCTTTGACTTTTTTTATTTTACAACCAAGATTCTACAGTTCTATTTCTAGAAGTAACTTGATAAGCCAATTCACACTAGTTAGTATTACTAGATGAGAAGTAATAGGTAGTAAGGTTTGGTTGATACTTGCTGATGATACTAACATTTATAAGGTCCCTATTCAGTGTCGACAACATCCGTCACTTCATCCTCACGGTAACTTGTGGCGTGGGTGCGTTCTTTACTTTCCTTTACAGATGAGAGACTCAAGGCCTAGAGAGGGTAAGTAATTTGCCCTCAGATCACACAGCAAGTTATGAATTAAAGATCAGAACGTGGGAGGTCTGACTTTCAAGTCCAAATTTGAACTGTTGCTCTCACTGGCTAGAGAGAAGTCAACAGTTAAAATGAGCAGGCTAATTGTTTTCTCTCTAAGGACTGCAAAAAGGAAACTGGCTATTTGCTAAAGGGTATGGTCCTGAAAAAGCATGATATTTAGGAAATTAGGGTTCTCTCATAGTGAGGCCCTCCTTGCTCTTTAAGACTGACCAAAGGACGGCAGAACCAGTGGAAAATTAGAGCATCCTTCATCCCCCACTGCTTCCTTTGTGTTTTTGGAAGCTTTAGGATATCTCCCCTCCCTGCAGGATCCTGAAGCACTCTAGGTGCTGTTAGCAAGGCTCAGAGAGTCACTCCCAACAGTTCCCACTGCCTCTCACTGTTGTTGGTCTGAGAAATGATTCCTTTTAGATCTCGTTTGCTTCACAGTGTGTGTGTGGGGGTGTCTGTATGGATGGGGTGGGGGTGAGGGATTGTAGAAAGATTCTTACTAGGCATGTTTCTTCTCTTTCTTTAGAAAGGATGATTTGAAATATAAACAAAATAAGGCTGTGGGGTCACATTCACAGCAGCTGGCAGAGTTTCACTTAATTAAACTACTCTGATTGCTTTATTCATACATTTCACTTGCCCCATTCCCTTCCTCTCTGACTCCTTATAAAGGCAATGCTATTTCACAGGGAACGGGGAGAGAAATTAAACACTGTTAGTATTTGAGACCCACACTGATTAGCAACATTTATTTTACTGTGATTGCCTACGTGAAAGTATGCAAAAGTAAATTTATATTCTGAGCATGTGACTGCTTTGGACTGAAGCGTTAAAGGGAGTTAACAGTTTTGGGAACTCACCCTCATTTGCTCTAAATTCCCTAAAGTGCGGTAGAACAGAAGTGCCAGCGACAGGAAATGGAAACAAGTGCCAAAAGCGATGGTCATTTGAGCTGCCGGCCATCAGCAGGATCATTCTAAAACCCAGACCTGATTCATTTTCTCTCCTGCTGCAAAACCTGACACAGATCTCCTGCCTCCTGGGTCAAGGGGAAGCGCCTTAGCATGGAAACTATTTCACCACCTAGCTCTGTCTCTCTCCAGCCGCCAGCCTCCAGTCTCCCTACACTCACCACTATCTTCCCAAGGCTCTCGTCACATGACCCCCACACTCCCTTCCCCAGCATCATCCTTTTCACACCTTCATGACTTTTGCATAAATGATTCCCTTTTCTTTTGATGCCTTTCACACCCACCACACCCTTGTCACCTGATGAATTTCTCCCATCCTTTCAGTTGAAGTTCAAAGCTTGTCTTTTCTGTGTCCACTAGGGACACCCCCTAGTGGAGCTGGTTTCTCCCTCTCTTGTGTCTCCATATTATTTTGGATACTTTCATCAGAGCATTTCTCACAATGTGTTGTCATTTTTGTTGACACAGCCATCTCCTTCATTAGACCATGCCTGATTTTCCTTGTTGACTCATTTGAAAAGACCCTGATGCTGGGAAAGATTGAGGGCAGGAGGAGAAGGGGACGACAGAGGATGAGATGGTTGGATGCCATCACCGACTCAATGGACATGGGTTTGGGTGGACTCTGGGAGTTGGTGATGGACAGGGAGGCCTGGCGTGCTGCGGTCCATGGGGTCGCAAAGAGTCAGACACAACTGAGTGACTGAACTGAACTGAACTGAACTGAATCCCTTCCAATTTTAGAGTCTGGCACAAGCCAGGAAGTACTTAGTACCTAGGAAATGCTTAGTAGATGCTTGTTGAATGAGTACGTTACAGCTGGTACGATCTGTCAGTTATCATTTATTGTGTGTACTATGTACAAACACCATGTCGGTGCTGGCATGTGCATGAATGTGTGTGTGCTCAGTTGCTCAGCTGTGTCTGACTCTTTGCAACCCCATGGGCTGTAGCCTGCCAGCTTCCTCTATCCATGGGATTTTCCAGGCAAGAATATTGGATTGGGTTGCCATTTGCTACTCCTGGGTATCTACCCGACCCAGGGATTGAATCTGTGTCTCCTGCATCTCCTGCAATAACAGGCAGATTCCTTATCGCTGAGCCACACTATCTAAGGAGAGAGAGAGAAAAATCTGAATGACATAGGTCACAGTCCTTCAAGAAATATAACATTCCATATGAGATGAAGAAATAAAAAGCAAAACAGCATGCAGAGGTACAAGTACCCGGCCATGAGAGCTTTGGGGAGAGGGAGTTGGTTTGGGGTTGGGGATAGGAACAAGGCATCGCAAAACAGGGCCTATGAAAGGATTCTGACAGATAAAGAAATAGTGGGGGAGTGGGGGCATCCAGGCTGAGGAGACAGTGTGAAAAAGGCATGAAGATAAGGACAAAGAGGTTTCCCTGTAAGAAAAGGTCTGAGAGTTCTAGTCTCACCGTAGCTAGGGAGACTTAAAAACAAAATCTAAAATAAATCCCATTAATATCAATAAATACATTTTCCCTTGTTGCCTATATTTACATCCTCTAAATAGGAGTGGTGATTAATCACCTCCAAATTGCTCAAGGATATGAAGCAGGGTGTTCATAAGTCTTTAGCAGCAGGAAATGCTTGTTGCAAATAAACTATTTACAATTTACTTTGTAAGCCTCATTGCTGATGGGACTGTGCAGTGGGTCAGAATAACAGTAGGCATTAGCCCAGTCTTAACACATAGAAAATGTTTGTAAGTGGCAGCCATTTCCTGTTGCAAACAAAGTTTTAATGGGCTTGGCTACAGCTTGAGAGACTTTCAAAATATAGCCAGAAAATACCAAGTCAGTTAATCCTTTACATGACAATTGTGTTTTGAAAATAAAAAGAAAACAAGTCAAAAATGTTTGTCCCTTAGCAATCCTTTATGAAAATTAAACTTTAAAATCAGACATAAATGCGCTATACAAACCAACCAGGAACTGTGTATGATCAGTTTCTAAATTAAGGAAGGAAGGCTTCTAGTTTGCCAAGTTTATGTCATGTGTATCAGCAAGGAACAGTTTGCAGATAGACATTATAGTTTATATTGAAAAGTTTTAAACTTTACTGGGGGATCCTCCATTATCAGTGATAGTTATAAAGCCTCTTGTTACAATATGAAGCTGGTGAAGGGAGTATTATGTAGACCTACTTTCTACCTTCTGTGTTATCAAGATAGATGCTTGGGTTCGTGCATTCAAGGACTTGCAGATGTCAGAATAAAGATAACCAGCATCTCTTTCATTTCCTTAGTCAACATACAAGTTGACAAGTCAACATACCTTCACATTCATTTTTTTCCAGTTTTTCATAAACTGATGAAGTAAATAGAGCATGAAAAATGATCTTATTCTACAGAGGAGGAAACCAAAAGCGGCGATGACCAACAAATCGTTTGTACACCGCTGGATATTGCCACAGAAAGAACCAGAACTCTTGCCTTCAGACTTCTTCTTGTCCATTGCTACACAATGGTGCTCATGAATAAACTTACCTCCCATGGAGTGTTATAGAGACAGAGAGCAAGAGTAAATATCTGACAGCCGTGGAGATCACTATAAGGAAGGA
This sequence comes from Ovis aries, assembly GCF_016772045.2. Taxonomy (NCBI): domain Eukaryota; kingdom Metazoa; phylum Chordata; class Mammalia; order Artiodactyla; family Bovidae; genus Ovis; species Ovis aries. The sequence goes on along the minus strand of NC_056056.1, from coordinate 84,630,381 downwards.
TGACAACTCCATGATGAATAGGAATAGCTCAGAGGCAGCCTTGACTGCACCCCTCAGATCAGAGGTCCACTAAAGTAATGAACATGTTCCCACAAAAAATCAGATTTAAAATCCAGGTCTTTCATGGGCAACCAAATAGTATCACAGCCAAAGTTGTAGACAATAACAGTAATCCGCAGAGAACATCTATAGGGCACTTGATCTACACCAGATTCTATGCTAAGAGCTTCATGCCCACCATGTCCTTTAACAACAACCCTCTGAGGAAGACACTATCACTGTTGTGATACAGATAAGGTAGTTGAACCTTAGATTGTTTGTCAACAAATACCACCAAGCAGAGAACTGACCCATGCAACTTGCCCCCAAAGCTGGAGTGTTTCTCCTAAATTATTCCAGCTCCTATGTGTCAACTGTAAAGTCTATAGGGTGAGGGAATGGTGAGTCTGACTCTGAAGATTCGGTTCAAGTGTTAGATTACATCTGAGAAGGCAGAACCCACAGGGAAAGCCCTCAGTCATGGGAACCCAGAAGCAATCTCCAATTCTGTGTCTCAAACAGCAGATCTGTAGGCAGACAATTAAAGGGCATTAGAATGTCAAGGACCAAACTGCTTCTAATATTTTGTCACCTCTGTTTCCCTCCTGCTCTTCAGAACTTTCTGTTTTTGTTTGGTTTTATCCTATTTCAAGGGTAATTTTGTAGATCTTGATGTGGCTGCCAGTAGAGTTATGTTTCTAGTTATCCTCCAGAATTTTTAGCATGTTTCCTAACTCTTAGAAGACTTGCTGCTTCTGATGAGACAAAGAAAGAAAATATCCCTCAAACACAGGTGCAATGGACTGAATGTTTGTGTCCTTCTGAAATCCATATGTTGAAACCCTCATTTCAATGTGATGGTATTTGAAAGTGGGGCCTGTGGGAGTAATTAGGTCATGATGGTAGAGCCCTAATGAATGGAATGAGTGCCCTTATAAGAAGAAGTTGGAGAGTTGCCTAGCTCTTTCCTGCCATGTGAGGATAGAAAGAGATGTCACCTACTTGCAACTTGGAAGAGGTCCCTTACTAGGATCTGATCTCAGACCTCCTGCCTCCAGAACTGTGAGAAATAAATTTCTGTAGTTGATAAGCCATGCAGTCTATCATATTTTGTTAGAACAGCCTGAACTAAGATAGTGAGATGAATAGAACCTTGCCTGTTAGTGGAGTGTGCTTTCAGTTCACCCCCACATCTTGCTTCTGTTCCTAAAGCTTAGGTGGGAAGCAAAGCCGAGCCGGCCTCCTGAGAACCCATCATTTACTCTCTACAGACCTGACCCCTTCCTAGTGAATCTCAGAAGAAATGCTATGCAGTTGCCTTTTGAAATGAAATGCTTTTCTATTGAACCAGAAAATAATCACATCCTCCCGTTTACTCTTTAGGGTACAAATTGATCTGACTTGATTTGTCAGAGAGCCAGAACTGCAGGCAAATAGACACCGGAGAAATCAACCAATCTTTTAAGCCAGCAGTAATTGTTGCTCCTGTTGGCTGGCTAAATGACTTGTATCTGGAGGAGATGCTCGGAATGAATTAGAGCGCCCGAGGTGACAGAAACACAGAGCTTTCCAAAGTGGCCTCTAACAGAGCAAGTGTTTCTTTCTATCTTGCAAGGATTTGGTTTCATGCCCCCCACCCCCGCCCCCTTTCCCTTTTATCCTGTCTCCTGGAGCTAGTATCTTCTGCAGAAACCAAAGGTGATGCATGTATATAATGGTGAGGAAAAGTAGCTTGTGTGGAGATGAGGAGAGATGGGTGTAAGTATTTTATACAAGGATATTCCTATTTGTGTTTTGGTCATGAATAAACCCAAGAAGCAAGTAGGCACTATAGCAGAGGGGGTGAAATCCTTTTGCTGGCAAGCTGTCCATTTTTAAATTGAAAAATAGTTTAAAAAAAAAACTGTGAAAAAATATAATTGACACTCATGGATCAACTACCTAGACTGAAGAGCTGCTATATTGTCATATTAGCATTGCTTCCTTTCCCTCCTTCCTTTCTTCTTCCCTCCCTCCTCCTCTCTCTCTCCCTTCCCTCCTTTCTCCCTTTCTTCCTTCCTCAGATACAAAATATTGCAATATATTTACATCCCTGGGCTTCCAATCACAGTTTTATTCCTTTTTCTCTCCAGAGAGAAGAGCTCTTACCACATTAGAGTTTACCTTGCTTGTTCATTAAAATCCTTTTACTGTAGAGATACACATGCAGAAAGAATAGGTAGTCCTCTTTGAAGGTGAACTTTTAGTATTAACCCTTGGGATATATTTTTTATGTATCTTTCAAAAACTTTCAAAAATGCGTTTGTAACTCAATTTAACTTTTTAAAAAATTTATTTTATTGACGTATAGTTGATTTACAATGTTGTGTTAATTTCTGCTATTTTTTCCGTATGATTTAGTAGGATATTGACTATAGCCCCCTGTGCTGTACAGCAGGACCTTGTTGTTTATCCATTCTGTATATAATAGTTTGCATCTGCTAATCCCCCAATCCCAGTCCATCCTTCCCCCTTTCTCCCCTCTACGTCTGTGAGTTTGTTTCTATTTCATGGATAAGTTCATTTGTGTCATATTTTAGATTCCGCATAGAAATGATAAGATATGATATTTGCCTTTCTCTTTCTGACATGCTTCACTTAGTATGATATTCTCTAGGGTCACCTTTAACAATTTTTTTACAAATAGCATTACGTTGCAATTTACCCATGTTGTACCAATTGATCTAGTTCAATGATTTTAACTGCTGTGTTGTATTGCTTTGTATGAATAACTCCAAATTTATTTCACTCCACCCTGCCGATACACATGTTTTTCCCTACTACAAACAGTACAGCAATGCATCTTCTCGTTGGAGTCTCCTCTGGCCTATGTATGAGGTTTCTCCTTAGAGTATATACCTAACAGTGGAATCGCTGGGTTACAAGATTTCTAAAATTTACATTTATTACTAAGTTGTTAAACTGTGTACTTAAAAATTGTTCATAGAGCATTCCCCTAGTGATTAGACTAATAGAGGAATAAGCTGTCATAAACCATTAGCAACAAGTCATAACAAAAAACTAGTTGGATCAGACAAATTGTGTTTATTTCCTGTAACCTGGTCCATGATATTTATGGTTGTGATTCCCTTCTTGAAATAAGAGTATAATGTAGTCTGTGTCCTCCTTGAGGTGAAATCTGGAATTGAGGTGTGCTGGAATCTCTGTATTATTCTGCCATGAATAGATAAAAGGCGAATAGCTGGAGGAGAGGATCTCTAAGTTATCTCTCTGAGCTCTGAACCTCCATGCCATAGCTTGATCTTCAGACTTAGTTAAAACCTATACCCAGGTTGGAAAATGAGCTTTGTTTTTCACATAACCTAAAACACCTGTAGAAAAACAGCTTTTGGAAATGGAAGGATGTACAAAGCATCGGGATAATATTGGAACATCTGATTCAGGGTCATGGAGACCTCTGACCCTCGGAATAGAAACTGAAGAGTTTCTTGTGTAACTAGCCTGTGTGTACGTGTTTGGACACACTCACATTGGTGCTCCTGACAGAGCTCTGTCCGCCCACACTGGGCCTCCATCACCTTCCTCTTAGAGGCTCTTGTTATTTCAAGGGGGCCCCCAGGCTGTTGGTATATCGCTTGGGCTCAGAAATGAGTTTGCTCATGTGTTTTGGCTCCTGACTGAGTTCTCAGTGAGAATAAACCCCACTAAGCACCTTGGAGAGCTTCCTGGGTGGCTCAGTGGTAAAGAATCCTCCTACAGTGCAAGAGATGCAGGAGGCATGGGTTCGATCCCTGGGTTGGGAAGATCTCCTAGAGAAGGGCATGATAACCCACTGCAGTATTCTTGCCTGGAGAACCCCATGGATAGACTAACTTGGCAGGCCACAGTCTTAAGGGTTACAAATAGTTGCGGACAACTGAAGTGACTTAGCACGCACACATGCAAATACCTCGGAGTCTCCACTTCTTAGGAAGCCAGAGCTGCTTTGTTGTGTGGCAAAGTGGGGCAGGGTGAGGACAGGAAGAGAGACTCTGTCTGCTGAGCTCTAAAGCAGCATGTGTACCCAGATTATTTTTTTTAAAGATCTTCTCCAGCTTCTGGCATAATTCCTCTTCCTCTTGTCTTAGAGATTTAAAATTAGTCCTGTGCAGTGAGTTTGAAGTCGGGGGAAGGGGGCCTGTTACTCCATCCCCACACCGCCGCACTACTGTCCCTTCTCTCCCCCGCGTGTGTGCGTGCTAAGTCACCTTGCTGCTGCTGCTAAGTCATTTCAGTCGTGTCCGACTCTGTGTGACCCTATGGACAGCAGCTCTCCAGGCTCCTCTGTCCATGGGATTCTCTAGGCAAGAATACTAGAGTGGGTTGCCATTTCCTTCTCCACCTGCGATGCAGGTGGAGTCTTTACTACTGAGTCACTGGGGAAGACCCTCTCTCCCACTGCTGCTACTGCTAAGTCGCTTCAGACGTGTCTGACTCTGTGCTACCCCATAGATGGCAGCCCACCAAAATCCGCCATCCCTGGGATTCTCCAGGCAAGAACACTGGAGTGGGTTGCCATTTCCTTTTCCAGTGCATGAAAGTGAAAAGTGAAAGTGAAGTCGCTCAGTCGTGTCCGACTCTTTGCAACCCCATGGACCATAGCCTACCAGGCTCCTCCATCCATGGGATTTTCCTGGCAAGAGCACTGGAGTGGGGTGCCATTGCCTTCTCTGTCTCTCCCACTAGACACTCCATATTAGTACTCTCTCAAGTTTGTTCAGCCAGTCTTCAACAGTATGTGAACTGTGAACCTCCAGATGTTCAAGCTGGATTTAGAAAAGACAGAGGAACCAGAGATCAAATTGCCAACATCTGCTGGATCATCAAAAAAGCAAGAGAGTTCCAGAAAATCATCTACTTCAGTTTTATTGACTATGCCAAAGCTTTTGACTGTGTGGATCACAACAAACTGGAAAATTCTGGAAGAGATGGAAATACCAGACCACCTGACCTGCCTCCTCAGAAATCTGTATGTGGGTCAGAAAGCAACAGTTAGAACTGGACATGGAACAACAGACTGGTTCCAAATCGGGAAAAGAGTACATCAAGGCTGTATATTATCACCCTGCTTATTTAACTTCTATGCAGAGTACATCATGAGAAATGCTGGACTGGCAGAAGCACAAGCTGGAATCAAGATTGCTGGGAGAAATATCAATAACCTCAGATATGCAGATGACACCACCCTTATGGCAGAAGGCAAAGAAGAACTAAAGAGCCTCTTGATGAAAGTGAAAGAGGAGAGTGAAAACGTTGGCTTAAAGCTCAATATTCAGAAAATGAAGATCATGGCATCTGGTCCCATCACCTCATGGCAAATAGATGGGGATGCAGTGGAAACAGTGACAGACTTTATTTCCTTGGGCTCCAAAATCACTGCAGATGGTGACGGCAACCATGAAATTAAAAGACACTTGCTCCTTGGAAGAAAAGTTATGACAAACCTAGACAGCATATTAAAGGGCAGAGACATTATTTTGCCAACAAAGGTCCATCTAGTCAAAGCTATGGTTTTTCCAGTAGTCATGTATGGATGTGAGAGTTGGACTATAAAGAAAGCTGAGCGCTGAAGAATTGATGCTTTTGAACTGTGGTGTTGGAGAATACTCTTGAGAGTCCTTTGGACTGAAAAGAGATCCAACCAGTCCATATTAAATCAGTCCTGAATATTCATTGGAAGGACTGATGCTGAAGTTGAAGCTCCAACACTTTAGCCACCTGATGCAAAGAGCTGACTCATTGTAAAAGACCCTGATGCTGGGAGGGATTGAGGGCAGGAGGAGAAGGGGAAGACAGAGGATGAGATGGTTGGATGGCATCACTGACTCAATGGATATGAGTTTGAGTAAACTCTGGGAGGTGGTGATGGACAGAGAGGCCTGGTGTGCTACAGTCCATGGGGTCTCAAAGAGTCAGATGAGCAACGGAACGGAAGTTTGTTCAATGTAAATCCCAAAGCTCCAGGCACAGCACTTCCTGGCTGGGGGAGGACCTGAGCCTAGCCCCGTAGAGCATCTTGCAGCAGTTCAAATAAGACAGCCTGTTACGGTAGAGTCACTGAAGATGACCTCCTCAGAGCCCCTTGGGGGACATTCATTGCTTTCCTCATGTGGCAGATCAGCAGCCACACAAGTGGAACCCAACTGGCTATTACTGGAGAAGAGAGCTGCAAGGAGAAGAAAGAGCTTGATTGGAGCCTGATCAACTCCCTCCACCACCACCACCTAACGTTTCTCAAAACGCAGAGTTATATTTGAAGCGTGTTTAGATGTCACCTAGTTCATCATTTCATTTATTTATCTACTCTATATAACAAGCCATCTCAAAATGTCGTGACTGAAAACGACAGTGAGTGTGTTGTTTCTCACCGTTCTGTACGGTGGTTGAGTAATTCCTCTGTGTTTTCACCTGGTCTCGTGTCAGTGTCTGTATTGAACTGGGCGTGAGGAGGAAGAGGTCCAACACGGCTTCATTCATGGGTCTGCCCTCCAAATGGTACTGGCTGTCAGCTGAGGTACCTTGATCTCCTCCATCAGCCTCTCATTCGAGCTGGCTAGACTGGGTTCTTTATATGACATTTTTTAGGGAAGTGTTTCAAGAGGGAGGAAGCTGCCAGTCTTCTCGGGGACTGGGCTCTGGAGTTCCTACAGGGGCACTTCTGCCACATTCGATTGGTGAGAAAAATAATGGGGCCAGTCTAGATTCAAGGCAGAGAAACAGGCACCAGTCCTTAATCTACTACACCGTTCAACCCCTGTGGTGTCTGATTTTGTTCTAGTTGAATCAGTCTAATGAAGGGGTCCCTTATTCTTTCTCGAGGCAACAGCTTCATGGAAACCATCCACAGCCTTCCCCCTTTAGATGAATAGCCCCTTGGTTCAAAATAAGCATCAGGTCCCCTCCTTCCCTATCCAGTACTGGGGAAGAGAAATCTTTTAGTGAGACGAGCACAAGAAAATTTACATTTGCGACACACAGATGGAATAAGTGATTTTGTCGAAGTTCTGTTTGAGCTAGGTGTGCCTTTTGCAGACGGCAACCTCATTCGGAAGAGCTAAATTGGGCCATTGTGGAACTGAGGGGAAATAAAACTAATGAGCTGATTGGGTCTGTATCTGGCTTAGACTTTAAGCGAGAAGGATAAAGGGGTCCCTTGAGGGTTCCAAGCACTTCAGCTTGTTTCAGTGAAGCGAGAAAACAGATCAGCTGGTTGGGGAGAAAGCCACAGTCAGAAAGGAAGGGCCATGTATCTCAGGAAATTATGTATCGTCATAAGCAGCTAGGTGGCATGAAGATTCCATAGAGGCAGAAGCATGCTAATGCAGCTTTGGTCTAGTGTCGTTAGTCATAGTGCATTCATTGGACTACCAGGAGAACTGTGGCCCACTCCAGAACGTGAATCAGGATCTGCATTTTAAGAAGATCATCAAGCACCTCATAGGCTTATTGAAGTTTGAGAAGCACTCATCTAGAGTGCTCTCCTGATGCCTTTAATTCACACCCCATGGGAGATCCAGCAGAGACGTGGTCTTACTTCCAATAAAGAACTGTGGTTGGCACCAACCTAGACAGCATATTAAAAAGCAGAGACATCACTTTCCCAGCAAAACTCCGTATAGTCAAAGCTATGGTTTTTCCAGTAGTCATGTACAGGTATCAAAGTTGGACCATAAAGAAGACTAGGTTCTGAAGAACTGATGCTTTCGAACTGTGATGCTGGAGAAGACTCTTGAGAGTCCCTTGGACTGCAGGGAGATCAAACCAGTCAATCCTAAAGGAAATCAACCCTGAATATTCACTGGAAGGACTGATGCTGAAGATGAAGGTCCGATACTTTGGCCACCTGATGCAAAGAGCTGACGCATTGGAAAAGACCCTGATGCTGGGAAAGATTGAGGGCAGGAGGAGAAGGGGGATGACAGAGGATGAGATGGCTGGATGGCCTCATTGACTCATCGGACATGAGCTTGAACAAACTCTGGGAGTCAGTGAAAGAAGGGAAGCCTGGCATCCTGCTGTCCATAGAGTCATAAAGAGCTGGACACAACTGAGCAACTGGACAACAAGAGCAAGGTTTTCTGGGAACAGAGAGGGTTAAGCCTGTCAGTCTATGGACACCCACAACCTATTTCCCTTTCCTCTAAGCAGGGGTGCTTAGCCTATTAAAAAACAGTTTTATTGAGATATAATTCACCTACTATATAATTCATCCATTTAATTGAACAATTCAGTGGTTTTTGGTATAGTCACAGATAAGGGCACCCACAGTCAATTTTAGAACATCTTTATCACCTCAGGAAGAAAGTTTGTAGCTTTCAGTGATCACCCCCTTATTCTTCTATCCATACTCACGTTCCACCCCTCCCTTAAAGAACTACTCATCTTTCTTTCTTTCTGGTTGCGTTGGGCCTTCATTGCTGCATGTGGGCTTTCTCTAGTTGCAGCAAGCCAGATCTACCCTTCTTCGCTGTGCATGGGCTTCTCTGATTTTGGAGCATACGAGTGTGGACTTCAGTAGTTGCTCAGTAATTGGGCTCAGTAATTGTGGCTTGCTGGCTTAGTTGCTCTGAGGCATGTGGAATCTTCATGGACCAGGGATTGAACCTGTGTTCCCTGCATGGGCGGGCGGATTCCTATTCACTGCTTCACTGCATCACCAGGGAAGTCCAATCTACTTTCTGTCTCCATGAACTTAGCCATTCTGGACTTTCATATGAATGAGATCATGGAGTATGTGGTTTATAGCAATTTTTGGATCATGGAGATCCACTGAAACTCAAATGGAAACCATGAACCCACCTCCCAAAACATACATACACAAGTATATTCACTCAGAACTTCATAAAATTTTGTGCATTTTTTGAAACCTTTAGGGAGCATCTTTAGGGAGTCAAGATTAAGAACTCATACACTGTAGCCCATCAAGATGGGTAGTTGTCCCAAGCAAGTCCTAGTCTGGTTTGACCACCGCTGGCAGCAAGGCTGTGAGCTTGCAGGAATAGGTCACATGGGGTTATTACAGCCCCAAGGTGAAAAGTGACTAAAGCAACAAGCAAAGGACAGGCACCAAGTGTTTTCAGAGCTAAAGAAGCTGTGTTTATTACACACAGTTTGCCAAGGAGGGGATGATGGTGAACAGATGTGTCATTTGCAATTATTCCTAAAGATGTTAATTATGCAAATAGAATCTCTGATTAGGGTTCTAAAAATAGAACCCCATATATTATGGGGTGTTGGGTGTGCACAATCAAGCGTGCTTGCTGACTCTTCCCCCAGGTAATCACAGTCAGTGCCAGACTCCTCAACTGGGGCTCTTATTTTCAGCATGCCACCTTGAGAGCCAGAGAAGGGTTCTGTGGGGGTGCGTTCTAACTGCAGAACACTAAAGCTGGATCTGATTTTTGAGATCAAGGAGTGTAATCTGTTCTTGTCCAGAGGCAGAAACTGAGGCCCAGAGAATGATGGGACTTCTCACTAGCAGAGCGAGGATAAGGTGTCCTATCTCTTACCTCACAGATTCACTTTCCCCTTGCCTTAGTATATCAAAGAGGACATAACTCAGCTATTAATTTTCTTACCAGGGTGTCCTTTAAATCTGTGTGGCATGAGGGCCCCGGGGAATGATGCAAGCAAAATATCTCCCTAACCCACTGAGGATGTGCCTGTGCCTGTATATGGGGAAGGGGAGAGCAAGTAACTAGAATAGCATAGGGGTTATACTCCAAGCTGTGTTAGTCAACAGAGCAGCCACTAGTCCAGTGTGGCTATGTAAATTAAAATGAAATAAAATTTAAAATTCAGTTGCAATAGTCACATTCCAGACACTCAGTAGCTACTCGTGGCTCATGGCTACCACTTTGGACAATGCAGAACATTTCCATTGCTGCAGGAAGTCCTCTTGGACAGGGCTTTCTAGAGGCTAGAGTCAGATTTTCTGAGTATGAATCCCAGTAAAATCTCAAGTGTATTACTCGATGTTTCCAAACCTCGATTTCCTCATCTGTAAAATGTACATAAGCACTGTGTTGGTTTGCTGTGAAAAGTATGAATGTAAATAAGATAATGTATGTGCTTCAAAAAGTGGTTATGTACATGCGTGCTAAATTGCTTCAGTCGTGTCCGACTCTTTGTGATCATATGGACTATAGCCCGCCAGGCTCCTCTGTCCATGGCATTCTCCAGGCAAGAATACCAGAGTGGATTGCCATGCCCTCCTCCAGGGATCAAACCCCTGTCTCCTGTGGCTCCTGCACTGCAGACTTATTCTTTACCACTGAGCCACTGGGGAAGTCCAAATGTTATCATCATTAAGCATCCTGTTTAAGACAGTGCAGCTTCTTTTTAAAAGACATTTGTTCATTCCCTGCATTGTGTCTCAGTCGCATCCTGCAAGATCTTTTGTTGCCGTGCACGACCTCTAGCTGCAACTCCCGGTCTTAGTTGCTTGACGGCATGTGGGATCTTAGTTCCCCAACTAGGGATCAGACTCATCCCCTGCATTGCATGGCAGATTCTTAACCACTGGACTACCAGAGAAGTCCCCAGGGCAGCCTCTTCTGATTGAAATGATGCAGTTTATTCCGTGGAGGAGTAAGGAATCACTTTCTGGGGCACTAGAATGCCAAGAAGCCTGTCTTGGTTGGGTTATAGTGGAAGGAGGTCAGGAACAGGGAGAAGGAATTAGGAGAGGCTGGGACTGGGGGAAGATGATCAGGGTCCTGGGAACAAGGAGAAGACACAGTGGAGGGGGCTGTGACAGATGCCCGAGGCAGTCTAGGGCAAGGTGGGCAAGTGCCATAGCTGGCAGAGATGTGGATCTGCCGGTCTGAGCATGTGTGTAAGTGACCCTCACCTCCCTTCCCTTGTGCTAACTGCCTGTCTGCTTGTCCACAAGAGGGAGGCAAGGGAAAGGAGAGAAGGAACTCCAAGTCCAGCTGGCTCTTTGCTGGCAGCTCTGGCCAAAGATTTGCTGTGGAGGAAGATGAAATTTCTGATGAAAATACGACTGCCTTTCACAGAAGCTCGAAGGTCTCAGCTGTGTTTTCCTCAAACCCATTTCCTCAGTGGAGAGGATCCCCCCCAAAGGCTGTGTGTTATTCGGCAAGTCATACTTCACAATCTCTTAGGAGGGCAGCGACAGTTTTCACACCTGGCTGGACGCTGTGCCAACCTCCCAGCAACCCCTCCATACCGGTTCAGCAACACAGGACACAGAAACTGTGAGTGGAGAGGAGAGAGGTGGCAGTCATCCAGGTAATTTGGCCCCACGGCCTGCCACTCCACAGTATTGATTGCGCTGCCAGGGCTCATAAAGCACTGTGTTAGGCATTGAGAGAAGGTATTAAAAAAAAAATTCTCTTTGCCCTTAGGGAATTTTCATGTAATTCAGGAGCTAGTGAGCCAAGGGACAAAGGGGCTTAGGGTGGCAGAGGGGGAGATAGGATTTGCAGATGTATTTTATGCCCTGGTCTGCCCAAAGTGTTACCTTGGGTCAAGCTATTGCAGTTTTCTGGGTCTCCTGACTTTCATCACAGATACATTTAAGCGGATGGACTGGGTGATTTTAAAGGTCTCCATTTCTAGAACCCTGGGATTCTAATTCACATGTAGGGAGGTGAACACCTAGGCTGTGGAAGAAGATTCTTCCACTAGGGCTGTCAGCTTTATCTCATAAAGTATGGGATGCCCAGTTTCATCTGGATTTCACATAAATGATGAATACATTGTTTTTTTAGTGCATGTCCCATGCAGTATTTGGGACATACTTATACTATGAGATTATCTGTTGTTTGTCTGAAATCCAGATTTCCTGGGTATTCTAGATACTATTTGTCTACCTCTGCCTTCCACCAAACATGTCTGCACCTCTGACCATGTGGGGAAGGCATTTCTGCCTCTCTACATCCTCTTATTGGGACTTCCTGACTAATCTGACTGGTCTGAATCTGTGAAATTCCTTGGCCACATTTGACTGACAAGGATAAGTGTGTCTAAGGCAAGACCTTTGACTTCCTCTGGCTCCCACTGTCTGGACAAAAGCACTAGGCATCTCTTCCTCTCCCACTCTCTTGAAAGAGCCCCCTGAGCAGTCATGGGGGTAGGTAACTCCCCCCTTTCCCTGCTGCCCCACAGCAGACCTCATCCATCCCAGTGGCTGAATGGACTTGCAGTCCATTCTGAGGGCCCATTTATCATAGACATGCCTGAGTGTTCTACCTTCAACACAGATTTGGGATGGGAGCAGAGGCCGCTTTTATCTGAAAGTTTAATCTTTTTTTCTCCAGTTTTGCTTTTACCAACAAACTCTGCATTTGGGGGATTATTGGGTGCTTGCTGTCCTAGTAAAAAACGGATACTTTCATTCCCACTGGGCCAGTACATTTCTGTGTTTTCTTGTTTGACTCAGGTTCCAAACCTCGTATATGAATGTTGTCTCTACAAATCAGACATATTAGCCCATTTACATAGAACCCTGATGACTGTGAAAAAGAAAAAAACTGAATGGCATGTGACATCATCAGGCTAGAACAAGAGAGAATGGTCAGATATAAGCCATCTTGGGATACTTATTTACTCATAGAGGTGACTTGGGAATTTTATGTTGTAAATAAATACTTGCTGTATGAAAGAAGATGGGGAGGGCTCTTGTCCAGTTATCCAGGCCTGACAATTCTAGTTATAGACTTTTACAGTGAGATGGTTGTACGAAGATACCTCTTGAGATCTTTGCCAGTGGGTGTTGTCGTCCTAGTCATTGGGATTTTCCCAGCTCAGGTTCTTTATTTCTTGCCTGGACCTTTGTAACACACAGCATTGTTACTCCCTGCCCCCTAAACTTGGCTTTCCTAAACACATATTATGTCATCACACCGCCTAAAATCTTATTCTTGCCTCAGAAGCAAGTTCAGACTCTTTAGTATCGTCCACTAAGACCAGGTGGATATGTCAGTCTTCACATTTTTTTTTTTCCTGCTACTACCTTCCCTGCCCCCAGGCTCCTAGGTTATAGTCCCAGTAAACTTTTAGTTGTCTCCTAAATATTCTCCTTCACATCGCCAAATCTTTGCACAGTTTGGCCCTTCTCCTTTTAATGTCCTTCCTCTCCTCTCTCTGGTGAGCACTTGCTTTTGAGAATTAACTCAAAGGGCAGCTTTCCAAAGTGAAAGTTGCTCAGTCACGTCCGACTCTTTGTGACCCCATGGACTATACAGTCCATGGAATTCTCCAGGCCAGAATACTGGAGTGGGTAGCCTTTCCCTTCTCCAGGGGATCTTCCCAACCCAGGGTTTGAACCCAGGTCTCCCGCATTGCAGGCAGATTCTTTACCAGCTGAGCCACCAGGGAAGCCCCAAGCCCTCTTGAATTCCACTGTCTCTGGCTGAGCCACATGGTCCTTCCTCTGTGCTCTGACTCTACCATGTTGTATTGCAATGGTTGCGTGAGGAATCAGGTGCTCCCTTTTGTGTAGGACCTCCACAAGGGCAAAATCTTGTGCCTTTCATCTTTGTAGTTCCTCACTGATGTCACATGCTTCTTCTATTTCCCCTATTATAAGGCCCAGCACAGCAGGGGCATCCAATAAATGTTGCTTGCACGAGGACCATAGAATATAGCCCAGATAGCAGATATTTAAGTTAATTGTGTGGTATGAATTGTCAGACTAAATAAATCTTCACAGTGGAAATGACTACACTGAAATTTAGTATAGAAACATGCTGCAGCCCATGAAAACCCAACAGATTATGTAATTTAAATGAAGGATATGAAATTTTTATCTCAAGGCACAAATCAGAAGAGAGCCACAGCATGAGACCCATGTAATAGGTCTCATTGGCATTAGTATTAGCACTAGGTGGTCCTTCCTTCTTTGGGGTAGAGAATGCCTGTTTTGGTATCCAACTACATCTCATCAACATGTTTGTTATGACTTACGACTTATGGAAGGAATGTTTTTTTCTTTGCCATGTAAGATCCAATGGATCAGCAAACTATCTCTGTTGGCAAGTACTTCTTGAGAGGCTGTGAGACTGGTCACAGGGATAAGGGATATTTTTTGGCCACTTTGTCTAAATGAAATCTGAAGGGATACCCCTTCTAATATTTTATTTCCTCCATGGGGCATAAGTTTAGCTCTCAAAGTGTAAAAGTCTTAGACTTCCCTGGTGGTCCAGTGGTTGAGAATCTGCCTGCCAATGCAGGGGACATGGGTTCCATCCCTGGTCTGGGAAGATTCCACACGTCATGGGGCAGCTGAGCCTGTGCACCACAGCTACTGAAGCCTGCACCCTAGAGGCCGTGCTCTGCAACAAGAAGCCACCTCAATGAGAAGCCCTTGTACCACAACTAGAGAGTAGACCCGCTCACCACAGCTAGAGAAAGCCCAGGTGCAGCAATGAAGACCCACTGCAGTGAAAAAAAAAAAAAGGCATAAAATTGTTAGGGGGAAAAACTGCAACTCTACAAGCACTCTAGAGAAAGAGCACTTGGCTTGGAGTCAAGCGTCTAGTCCCAGCTCTGTCACCAAGCCCATGGGTGATCCTGGGAATGTCACATAACCTCCGAGGGCCTCAGTTTCCCTGTGTTGGTATCAAGGGGGTTCTACTAGGGGCCTCTGAAGTATTTATCTGCTTTAGCATTTTGATCCTACGTGCTTCTCTGCAGGGACAGATTGTGAACTTAATGAGCTTAAGCTTCAAGGATCTTTGCTTGCACAGCTCTTTTCAGAAGCCTTGGGAGGGGCCCCATCAATATCTTTTACTTGGTCATATATTTTTGTAAAGTTTCAAAAAGTAAAATGTTTTAACTGAAATTGGTTAAGACAACTATCTCTTTTTACTCCCCACTCTCCCTTCGTTGCAATTCCCCAGGTGTGGGGTGGCCTTGAATTGGTTGTGGGCATGTTTGGGGTTCAGATAAAGAGAAATTGGGTTGAAGATGCTAATGATACATTTCCATGTAGTCTAGAGTTACTTTTGTGTATAGTTGCATTGTTACTAGTTATTCTAATATAGGTCTGGCTTCCAGAAATATTTCTACTATTCCCTGTGCTGAATGGCATGCACAAGAACAAGTCAAAACACTTCTCAGTTGTGTCCCTATAATGTTTTGAGTGATATGAGTATAATCAAATTATTCTTATACCACATCTATCACCTTGTTGATAAATATAGGGGTTCTGTCACTAGAATCCTGTTTCTTCAGGACTTTTTAATGCATTGTATTGATATCAATGCATGCTCACTCACTAAGTGTGGCATGAAGGGGCAAGGCCACTGATGGTGCCATAGAATGAACTTATCCTGTAATTCTTGGCACTGGAAGCATGTGGGGATTGGGAGAGGGACAAGATTTTGACATGTACAGAGCCAGAAGCTAGTCTGTTGAAAATTCTTCTAGTCATCAAACATGAAAAGTTGTAAATGGAGGATTCAGTTCTCAATGATGCCTAAACAAAATGGAAATGTTCTTTCAGCAGGAATATACTCAATAAAGCAGCATGTATAATTATAAACACACTGTTTTCCCTTGTTTTGATTATGTGTGCTCAAAATAGAATTTTCCAGAATGTCTGTGTTTGTAGGGGCAAAAACCTTTAAGCAGTACTGTAAGCAGTAAGTCTCTGATTTTGCAGGTTTTATGCATCACAGTAAGTCTTAACATATCTGACACATCTTGTCGAGATGAATTGTATTGGTTTTAGATGAAACAGCATGCAGTATTGATACAATTCATTAAAAAGTCCTCAAGAAACAAGGGTTCTAGTGACAGAACTCCTATATTCATCAGTAAGGTGATAGATGTAGTATAAGAGTAATTTGATTATACTAGTATGTAGCTCAATATATTATAGACACAATTTAGAAATATATTTGACTTGCTGTTATGCATGCCTAATTTTGGACTAATTTTATATCCATTTTCAGAATGGCTGATAGGCTAAAACTCAAAGAGGAAAGGAAGGATGTGTCTTAATGGAAATTGATGATTTCAGCTAAAAGAAAGAAGACTAGCAGAGACTTTAAAATATTGAAAACTCTCTTATCACAACTGAAGCTAAAGACTCTGATGGTCAAAATCAAAAAGATCGGAAACAATCACAACAGCAAAGAAAACACAGACAAAGCAGACAAAGCAAAATGAGAGGAAATTTGTGTGATTTGGGACACTCCAGGACAAAGAACAGGAGGAGGATAAAAGTAATGGTTTGCATGAGGACATGGACTACAGAAAATTAATGAGTGTCATTGGCATTTAAAATTAGCCCCTGCAAAAGAAGCCTGAAATGCCATGACTCTTGGCTCATAGGTGAAGGAAACTGGTTAGAGCTTAGCCCAAATTTGACAAAACTCTAAAAATGCTACATGACACTGTAATAAATTAGAAGTTGGAAAAAAATTTTCTAAATTATCAATAATGAATAAATAAATTTCTAGTAGATTGAATTATATCCTCATTTCCTTATAGAAAGATTATATAAAAAATCATATAAAGAGATGACTAACAATTTGGAAAAAAACTGTGCATGTACTTTAGGCAGCTCATTAGGAAATACGTTTTGCCATTCTGCTGCGCCCCCCCACCCCCCGGTTTTTGTGATGTTTGCGGAGTTTTTCAGTTTTAGAAATTAGTATTTTATAATATTGTGACTTCTTACTTCTTTGTAAATAAATATTCAGTTTGCACTCCGTTTTTGTTTTGATTGTATATTCTCCTTCAGTAATTAGGGCCACCAAAGTATATAAGCACATGATCTGTTGCTACTCATCTGACAGATTCCTTTATAGAGCAGTGTTTCTCAAGCTTTAATATGCATTTGAATCCCCTGGGGATCTTGTTAAGATGCAGCTCCTGAGATTTCTGTATTCCTAACGAACTCCCTGTTGGTGCCCACACTGCTGGTCTAGGGGCACACTTTGAGAATCAGATCTACAACAGTGGCTTCCATCTGACTGTGCATTGGGTGATGCTCTTAGAAAACACAGATGCATGGGCTCCCCCCCTGAAGATTCTTACTTAGAAAACTTTGTAACTAGGCAAAGAGACCCTTTGATACACTTGCTAGGAATTCAAACTGATGCAACCATTTTGAGGTTAATTTGGCAATATCTTCTTGGAAACTGGAAAGAGGTCAGCTGGAAATTCTGGGAAAGGGAGTTTACAAATTCCTAGCCTAGGCTGGGGAAAAAAAAAGTGCAGGAGGATGGGGCTTGGCTGAGAGACAGTAGATAAATAATTGGTACAGGGTACAATCTCTGTAACCCAAAACTTCTACTATTAGGAATTTATCCTAGTAATATTTACATATATAAATATATAGGTATAAGACTTTAATTCCACAGTATTTGTAGTTGGGAAAAACTAACAGCAACCTGCCCATCAATAAATTACACAAACTACGAAACATCTTTACAATGAAATAGCAATAGCTCATCTTAGTTAAACAATTACTACGTGCCAGACATTGCTGTAAGTTATTTATAAATATTAAATTTGTCTTCACAATTATCATGTTTCCATTTTGCATATGGTATAATTTATATGTATTAACATGGAAAGCTGTCCAGGGATATAACAGGTGAAAGCAACTAGCAGAACATTATTTATAATATATCATGCATTACCATTATAATATACTAGCAAAAAATAATATATTCAAATCTGAGGCCTAGTCTTCAGTAGATAACTACTGATCTAGAATAGGAATGAAAGGGCATTCATTTATATTCAAATACACTGTTTTCATGCAATTTAACTGGTAACACTTTCAGAGGAAGTAAAAATGGTCAGGCTGATTTGGTGGATAAGAGCAATCTGTCAATGGTCAGATGGATAGTCATTCTTATTGATCTCAACATTAGGGATGATGGGAAGAACAGACCTATAGATGTACCTCTCTCTCATGTCTTTAAGGACACACTCTAGGAAGAAAATACACCAGTGCAATTTGTCTGGGCTTCTCGGTTGGTCCAACTTTTTGTCTTATACTGTTTCACCTTAGTAAAGTCATTCCCCTCTTAGGCCATGGCAAGGTTTAAACAAACTCCCAACACTTTATTTTGGGATTTTTCAAACATACAGGACAGATAAAAAGAAATCTACAGGGAACACATGCATCTATCATCCGGACTGTACAATTAACATTTTACTATACTGGCTGCTGCTGCTAAGTCACTTCAGTCGTGTCCGACTCTGTGCGACCCCATAGATGGCAGCCCACCAGGCTCCCCCGTCCCTGGGATTCTCCAGGCAAGAACACTGGAGTGGGTTTCCATTTCCTTCTCCAATGCATGAAAGTTGCTTCATCACAAATCTACTTATCTCTCTGTGCATCCATTGATTCACTTCATTTCGGGGGATGCACTTCAAAGTAATTTGCTGACGTCAATCGGTACACTTTCCCCTGAATGCTGCAGTATACATATCAACAACTATAGCTTAATATGTTTCTAGTTCGTCTTCTTTCCTTTTAGGGTAACATTTACACGGGCAACACACAAATCTTAGGTGTACCATTTGATAAGTTTTAACTAGTGTGAACATCTGCAGAACTCAGACTTCTATCCAGAGAGAATTTTACCATAACTGAGAGTTCTCTAATGCCCGTTTCTGGGTACCCCATTCCTCCCCACCACTCCCCTCACCAGACAACTACTGCTCTGATTTTTTCCCACTGTAGATATCCTTTCTAGAACTTCATACAGCTGGACTAATACAATATGTCTTTTGTGCAACAATCCTTTTACTCAGCCTAACATTTTTTGCAATTCATCCACCTTATTGCATATCCCCATTGTTCATGAAAAATTTCCTTATTTTCTGGTATAAGATGATGTTTCAGGTTCAACTTGTACTTTCCCTGTTGTAGGCCTGGAAACGGCCATTTTTCCAAGGATCTCTGGTTTCTTTTGTGTTGTGCTTATGTGCTCAGTTTGCGACCCCTTGGACTGTAGCCTGCCAGGATCCTCTGTCCGTGGTATTTTTCAGGCAAGAATACTGAAGTGGGTTTCCATTTTCTCCTCCAGGGTATCTTCCTGACCCAGGGACTGAACCTCCATCTCCTGCATTGGCAGCACCACATGGTAAGTCCCTGGTTTCCTTTAATAAAGGGTATATTCAGAGACCAATATTTGGGCACTCAATGTTTTAATTGCTAATGCGGTATCGATGCTTTTAGATCATTCACTCTGTGGACAGATATAGGAAATATGTATAAATATATATATATATACACACACACATATATATGAGATATATGTGTGCATGTTAATGTATGTACATATAATCTACACAGATACATCTATAGTATTTCTATATCTGTGTGCATGTATATATTTATACACGCATAATGAAAGCTAAGTATGTACTGATACTTTGGTTTCAATTTAAACCCTCAGGGTTTTCCAGACTTTCCTGTTTCAACGTTTATAAATATCTTCCCTAGCAATGAGAATATTGGCCCCTATTATCACAGCATATTTACTTATTGGCTTAATCTCCCAACCACACTGGCTGTCTCTTCCAACCACCACCACATCCCACCTCCTCTTTGTCCTGTGTCTCACCCCCTCCTGCCCTGCACCCATGCCTCTGCATGCCTTCCTCAGCCCTCTCACATCTCTGTGATTTCAGTCACTGTGCTGAGTTCTCCATAGTGGGAAGGAAGAGACACAGAGCAGATACCACATTTTGATAGGAAAAAGCCCAGGTGAACCAAACCAACACTGCTCCATTTGCAGTCGTTCTGTTTCTTAATTCCCGTTACTAAATGTTTACAAAGAAAAGCACTGAGCCTTTTAAAAAACAAAACAAAACAAAACAAAATGGAACAATTGAGTGGAGCAAGCTACGATTTTAAGTCCCAAGTAGAAGATTTTTAACAGGCTATTAGAATGATAACCTGTGGCTGCTGTGGAACCAGCTCAAAGCCTCCCTGATGTTGCCCAGGAGGGGCCAACACTGCTCTGTAACCAGTGAAAACACTTAAGGCCTTCAAAGGCGTTAATCAGTCATAAGGAGTATTAGCAGAGGCTTCCGCAGGGGAAGCATTGGCTGTCCTTGGGGAGACACAGCAGGTGAAGGTCCTGGCCATCTCCAGCCTTGGCATTCACGAGGGCTCAGCTGCGACAAGTCTGCAGGCCCAAGCGCATGCTTTTGCCCACTGACTTGAGTTCCTGGGGATTTCTCATCAAAGCCTTTGCCTATCACCTTAGGGGAGAAAGCTTGCTGTAGTTACCTTCACATTTCTTAAAGTCCGAGAAATAACCTGGCTTTTGGAAAACAATCTGTTAACGCTTCCTGGAAGTTTTGAAAGGCAGGAAACCCCTTGAGCGCACCAAGCATGGTGCAGTGCTGGCTCTTTCATTTCTAGCTCGGTTTTGACTCATGCCCCCACTGCCTTCCCCGCACTCACGAGAAAGCACAGATTCTCAGCTTAGTTTGCTTATCAGACTGCATAAAGCCGGGTGTTCTCAGGGTCTGCTTTATCTTTGGCCACACACTACCTACTGACCAGGAAACCCACTTAATCATTTCTGAAATATGCCTCATTTGTAGGCTTAAGGCAGCCTTAGCCTGAAACAGGGATGGCAGATTTGTGTCAAGATATATTTGTTGTTGTTGTTCAGTTGCTAAGTCATGTCTTGACTCTTGCAGTCCTGTGGACTGTAGCCCACCAGGCTTCTCTGTTCATGGGGTTCTTCTGGCAAGAACACTGGAGTAGGGTGTCATTTCCTCTTCCAAGGGATCTTCCTGACTCAGGAATTGAAACTGTGTCTGTTATGCCTCCTGCATTGGCAGGCGGATTCTATAACACTAGCGCCACCTAAGAAGCTCTCTAATTTTAAGTCTCATGTAATTTCTCAAAGAAAAAACTACTAGCTTCACTTTACCTATGAGGAAAATGGAGGCCCGGAAGCCAAAAGAAAATTGCCAAAGATCTTGCAGTAGAACTGGAACATGAATGCAAATCTATTTGCTTCCAAAAAACTTGTTCTTTCCATGGCACTGTACTTTGTTGTTGTTTCTGAACCTAAGCTTCACCGTTAACATTCAGTCAATTCAGTCACTCACTCGTGTCTGACTCTTTGCAACCCCATGAACCACAGCACACCAGGCCTCCCTGTCCATCACCAACTCCTGGAGTATACTCAGACTCATGTCCATTGAGTCAGTGACGCCATCCAACCGTCTCATCCTCTGTCATCCCCTTCTCCTCCTGCCTTCAATCTTTCCCAGCATCAGGGTCTTTTACAATGAGCCAGCTCTTCGCATTAGGATATCAAAGTATTGGAGTTTCAGCTTCAATATCAGTCCTTCCAATGAATATTCAGGACTGATTTCCTTTAGGATGGACTGGTTGGATCTCCTTACAGTCCAAGGGACTCTCAAGAGTCTTCTCCAACACCACAGTTCAAAAGCACCCATTCTTTGGTGCTCAGCTTTCTTTATAGTCCAACTCTCACATCCATACATGACTACTGGAAAAACAATAGCTTTGACTAGATGGACCTTTGTTGGCAAAGTAACGTCTCTGCTTTTTACTATGCTGTCTAGGTTGGTCATAACTTTTCTTCCAAGGAGTAAGCGTCTTTTAATTTCATGGCTGTAGTCACCATCTGCAGTGATTTTGGAGCCCCCCTAAAATAAATTCAGCCACTGTTTTCACTGTTTCCCCATCTATTTCCCATGAAGTGATGGGATCAGATGCCATGATCTTCGTTTTCTGAATGTTGAGCTTTTAAGCCAACTTTTTCACTCTCTTCTTTCAGTTTCATCAAGAGGTTCTTTAGTTCTTCACTTTCTGCCATAGGGTGGTGTCACCTGCATATCTGAGGTTATTGATATTTCTCCCAGCAATCCTGATTCCAGCTTGTGTTTCTTCCAGCCCAGCGTTTCTCATGATGTACTCTGCGTAGAAGTTAAATCAGCAGGGTGACAATATACAGCCTTGACGTCCTCCTTTCCTATTTGGAACCAGTCTTGTTTCATGTCCAGTCTAACTGTTGCTTCCTGACCTGCATACAGATTTCTCAACCCTTAACATTAGTGTTGAGCAAATCTGGATCCCACCAAATTTTCAAATATGACCCCAAACTCATTCTTTTCTTTGACTTGGTTTTAGCTCCAGCTGGAAGCATGTCTAAGCATTTAGTTTCATGGTAGAGAAATGCAAGAGGCGCTCTCTAAAGTTACTACCTTCTATCCTGTGGGCTTTGGGCAGCCCAGAGTAAGTTTGTTTCCAGAACTAGGAGTCTGGCACAGTGATCTTGACTCCAAAGGATCCCTGTCCAGGCCAGTTAAGTGTGGAGTGCCCTCTTTCAATGCCAGGCAGTTCAAAGAGGTACAGAAGAGTTGTGACCTGACTTCCTAATTCTGTGAATTGTGGGCACCTGTGTGCCTGCTTGGCTGTTGTGATGTCACACAGACTTCAGCTTCTATAGTTAGAATCACAAGGCTCCGTGAGGTAGTTGAGTAGACCAGGAGGACCTCAGAGCTGGAATGGACCTCTAGCTTGGTCTAGTTCCATGCTGCCTAAAGCAAAAAAAAAAAAAAAAAAAAAAAGCTCTGGCTAGCACCATGGTCAGAAACAGGTTTAAATACTTCCTGGGGAAGGAATGGTACAATCTCCCCCCTTTAAGTGATACACTGTTAGGCAGCTCTGGCAGCTCCGAAATTCTTTTAAAATTAGATTATATATAGCTCTCTATAATTTTCAAGTTCTTCACTGATTGATTTTCCTCAATTTTATCAGAAACTGATTGCTATAAAGTTGATCCATCAACCAAGTAGCTGGTGCAGATAGTTTGGACTAAGCAAGGTTAGCTCTAGGCAAAACTTATAAGGCTCTCCAGTAGAGTAGACTTTCATTGTCTTAATCATGCTACCGTTCTTTAGGGACAACCCCTTCTCATCCTCTCCATTCTTTCTTCCTCCTTCAGAATTCCTCCTGTTATGAAAAGTTTGGAAACTTAGCCACCATTGTGACTGATAAAAACATGACTGTCTCCTCTAAAGAGAAGAACTGTCTTGAATTTTTATTTTTTACTTTTTTTAAGGCTAAAACCTTGAAAGGTTTGGCATAAAGGAACAAATTTGAAATGAATCTTAGTATTCAGGCAGTTTGAGGGAGGGTGGGGGTAAGTGAATATAGATTCCCAGCACTTTTGATATTGAAACAGCATGTAAAACATCCATCAGCTTAAGCTAATTTTGTCTCCTTAAATAACATGTTAATTAATCAGATTGCAACATCACCAGCTTACACTGGTTTTGCCTCTGTAACTAAGTTGATTAATCAAACCTGGAGACTTTATGTGACAGGACTGAGCATCTGCAGGATGGGAACCCATGTCTCCACGATAACCCAGAGCCAGAGATCTTCAGGCCATGAAACTCAAAGATGAGACATGTTGCCACGGTGCTCTTTAGGAAGCACTATGTCCTTCAATAAAAGGAAAATCTGGCTTCCTGCAATATGGACTAATTCAAGACTAGCCAATAAGCTTCCAAGTTTGAAATTCCCCTAGCTCCTTAAATGTCACTTGAAGCCTGGGTGGAAAAGAGAGATTTGAGAACTTTGCTTCCAGTTTCCTTGCCAGTTGATCTCATAATAAAGCTCTTCCTTTTCTCAAAAGCTGATGCCATAGTATTGGCTTCTGTGTGCCTCAGGCAGCCTGCGCTTGCTTGGTAACAATTTCGCCTCAGGTAGGACACCTGACTCACCAAGGTGAGCCTGGTTCTACGTGTCCATCCTGGTCTGATGATGCTCTCCACTTGGTGAATACTGGTGGTCTCACAGGAGGATGGAATAGAGCATAGGGAGGTTAGTGACCTGTATTACTTGAGGTCTAAGTGCAATAGAAAGTGGCTCGTTGGCTCAAAGAATGTAGAACCTGGTCCCAAGCAGCAGAGACCCTGCGCCATTAGCCTCTCACCCTGTCAGAAGGAGTGGTAGATGATCCTGCTCAGTCACTGGTCCAAGTTGCAGTGGGTCCCACCTACAAGGAACCAACTGTCAATGAGCTGCAGGGTTCCTCCTCAGCCATTGGTTGGGGCTGCAGTGGTCCCGCCCACAAGCAACCAACTGTGACGGAGAGACCATTAGTGAGGGGATTTTTCAGCCAACCATTGGTGGAGTGCTGGTCTTCAGGTGGAGAACGAGGTAAGAGGTTGATCCCCGGCTTTTCCTCTGGGGCCTTCTAGTTTACCTTGCCTTGAGCCTACGGATGACCTGGGGGGCAGGGGCAGGGGGCAGGGGCAGGGAACATCCTGGGGCTGTGTCCTGCAGGGCTCCAGAGACCTCGCCAAGTCGAGGCCCAGGCCTTGAGGCAGCGGTGAACCTCCCCCGCATTTCTGCCTCCGCAGCCTAATAGCAGCAGCAGTCAGCCTGGGTCACAGCCTGTGAAACCTGGCCCACTCTATACAGGTGGTCTGAGGAGCCTAAAGGCCAGCTGGGCACCTGACTCCCTCAGCAATGACTGCTGGGCAGGGACTGAGGAACTGGTCCTGAGAGTGCCAGCAGCTGAGATCGTCCTCCTCCCAGCCATGACCTGGACCTCAGAGGGTGGCAGGTGTGCCTTTGCGACCTTGCCCATTTTTGTCAGAACAGAGAATAGCATTCATTTGATAGAGATTTACAGAAACATCCTTATCTGACCATGACCTGGCCTCAAGAACAAAGGATCTGACACCAAGAAGTTGGCAATAACTAACCATGCCCCTCCCTTACCATTCCTAGAAAGGGGCTTTGCTGAAACCTTTCAGGGAATTGGGGGTTTTTAAGGCACGAGCCATTTGTCTTCTTGCATGGCCATCAATAAACCTTTCTCTCCTCCAAATTTTGATGTTTGGTAACAAAAGTAAAGCCCAGTAGGATTTGAATAGCCACCCTGGGTTTGACTGATGATCTGCTTTAATTCCTTTCTCAAAGATGGCATCTCCCACAGCACAGTCTTTACTCCAGCGCTCATGCCGCCAAAATAGGAGCCAGCGATCATTTGGAAGGAAGTTTTCCCAAGAACAAACGGCTGTGTCTCTTGATGCAAGGCATAGATATTCCTTGAAAGGCTTTCTGTCGAAATAAGCAAGGTCCCAGCCTGCCTTCCTTTCACAGAGATGAAAATATCACAGCCTGCGGTGGTTGAGGGTGCGGTGGGAACTAAACTCCTTAGCCCTGAGGTTTAGGGATGGGTGTGTTGTGTTTTATTTATTATTTATGGGGAAGCCTGTCCAAACACTGCCTTTTAGGAACTGGTAAGAAATACTGATGAAAATATGAGCACTTGAGGCATGAAAGAGCCTTTGAAACTAGGACAGACTTTTATTAGAGCCCTACCTGGATGGAGTCTGTAGGTGAGGCAGTTTGTATGCGCTACCCTCTTATCCTCACAAATCAATTTTTAAACTTGGTTTAGGCTCTGGGAAGCAGTGAAATTGGGGATTTCAAATGAGCCTCTCAGTCCAGATGTGTCCATAATAAAAACCACTGGGCAGTAGGGCATAATTAACAATCTCTCCTTCCCTGAGACCGCAGAATGGCATTCATTTCGCCAACTGGGCTTGACGTGAATTGGCTAGAATGTCTGAGTAGATTTCCAGCTGCTGCTCATGTAGTGCTGGCTCCCAGCAGTATTTGCATTCCAAATAAAACAAGGCCTGAAATAGATGTGCGATACATGTTCAAAGCTATTTTTAATCAATGATCACTTGGTTTGCTGTGAAAGATTATCAGGAGGTCACAATCCATTTTGGATTTTGCTGTGTCCTGCAGAACTGCTCTAAACACCCAGTGACTTCAGCTTCTCCTCCCATCCTTCTGCTTTGTCAGCTCTATGGATGAAGGGGAGGAGGGGCTTTAGTGGACAGCACAGACTTGTTTACAGTTACAAGTACCAGAGCTGGAAAGCCATTTACTTCAACTGTGTAAGTTTGTCCTGGTCCCACACAGAAACTTTGTGGAGCAGCCGTAAGCCTGAGGAGTCTGTCTTCTGAACCTCCATCCTGAAACTCACCAGGTTACTGTCCAGCAAGCCAATCAATTTCAGTTCAAAGGAGGGCTCCAGAGAAATGTTTCTCATTTGCTAAGCCCCTTCTAGCTGTGGGGATGCTTCGAGCAGTGCACATTTCTTTATAGATAGTATCTTCTTGGAAGCTTGAGCTTTCTGTAGAGACTGCTGCCAATATTATCCACTAGTTATTGTTGTTGTTTTAAATAATGGCACCTTACATTTATTTAGCAGGATTACTGTTTGCAAGCAAATCTATAATCTCATTTGCAAAATGCATTTACATAGTGTGAATACTTAAATGCTTACAATTGCATATTAATTTTGTTTAACAGAGTATGCTAATATTACTTTCCCCTCCCCTGTTTCTCTCTTTTTCTGTAATGTGTTTTCCTTTTTGAGGCAGCTTTTCTGGCTTTTTTTTAACTCATGCGTTGGCAACTATATTTCAACTGATCCCCAGGATCAGTGAATGTTTGCTATTGCTATGTTGTTTGTCTTCCTCCCCTAGAATATGGGCTTTGTGAGATTTGTGCTGAATGGCTTCCCTCCAGGTCCGTGTTCTGCTTTCTCCAGCCTGCGGGTTGACCCAGCAGACAGGTGTGTATGGACCACATGAACTCCTTACCTCTGGCTTCAGGTTGGCTTTTGCTCCTTGGGGAGCACTGGCAGGAGCCCTGAGGCAGTGGGGAGAGTGCGTTTAGGGCATTTGTTTCTCTGGCTCCTTCCTTGGGGGAGTCGCTTCAGGATGGCTGTGTTTTTGACTGAAAGTCACAGGTCCTACCAAGTGGCCTCTCCACAAACTTTCCAGGCACTAACTACTTCCTTCCCCCTCAAGCCCTGTGCTGGTCACTGTGACCATCCTTTGTGATTCCCCTATGCCCTGCCGACACTTTAAATTACCCCTGTTTAAAGTCCCCTCAGTTAAAAAAAAAAGGTAATAAAGTCTCCTCAGGACTTCCCTGGTGGTTCAGTGGTTAAGCCTCTACCTTCCATGGCAGGGGACACGGGTTTGATCCCTGTTTAGGGAACTAAGATCCCACTTAAAAAGTCCCTTCAAATTATCCAATGTGAACATGCCTTTCTTTGTCTTCTATGACTTTGATGATTTTGAAGAGTCTGATCAGATATTTTGTAGAATGTTACTCAGTTTGGGTTAGCTTGTTTTTTCACAGTGTGCTTGCAATTATGCATTTTGGGAAGGATACTTTAGGGGCTTTGTACCCCTCTCAGGGTATGGTGTTGGTGGATACATGAATCAGTATATTATTAGTGATGTAACCTTGATCATTTATTTAAGATGATGTCTGCTTTACTTCATCGTACAGTTACTATTTTCCCATTGTAATGAATAATTTTTTGACGATATTTTGAGACTATGCAAATATTCGGTTTCTCTTCAAGCTTTCATCCCTTCCTTTGAGCATTCATCAGTAGATCTTGCCTGTAGCGATTATACAGTAATGTTCTAATGGTGATTTTCTATTTCCCTCATTCCTTCTACATTTCTTAATTGGAATTCATTCTCCTGTAAGAAAGAATTGTATCTTATTAATTTCATTGTGGCCTTGTCAATATTTTCTTCTCTGGATTTTATACAGCCCTACGCTATCATTATTTATTTTATTATGTAAGTTGATTCAGCCTTGGCTCCTGAGAGCTCTTTTAGATTGGATCCTGTGTTCTTTTGACATACACACATTTTATTCCTTATTTCTTGCACCAAAATATACTTCTGCTCATTATGTTTTCTTTGTTTTATTTAAATGAGTACACTTTATTTTTTAAAGCAGTTTTAGGTTAATGAAGAAAGTGAAAAACAGTAGAGAGTTCCCAAATACCCACCTCAGTTTCCCCTGTTATTAATATCTTGCATTGATACGGTATATTTATTACCATTGATGAACAAGTATTGATATTATATTGTTATTAACTAAAGTCCATAGTTTAAGTTAGGGTTCACTCCTTGTCTAGTTCTATGGGTTTTGACAAATTTATGTCATGTGTCCATAATGACAGTAGCATATAAAACAGTTTCACTGCCCTAAGAATGCTCTGTGCTCCACCTATTCATCCCTTCTTCCTCCCAACCCAAACTCCTGGCAACCGCTGATCTTTTTAGATTTGCCATAGATTTGCCTTTTCCAGGATGTTGTATAGTTGGAACCATACAGTATGCTCTGTCTTCTTTCATTTAGCAATAGGCATTTAAATTTTTTTAATGTCTGTTCATGGCTTTATAGATCATTTCTTGTTATTGTATAGTATTTCATTGTATGGATATACCACCATTTATCCCTTCACTGGCTGAAGGACATCTTGAGTGCTTCCAAGTTTTGGCAATTATGAATAAAGTTTCTATAAACATTTATGTGCAGGTCTTAGTAAGACATACGTTTTCAACTCATTTGAGTAAACACCTAGGAGTGTGGTTGTTGCATCATATGGTGAGGCTATGTTTAACTTTGTGAGAAGCTGCCAAATTGTCTCCTGAAGTTGCTGTACCATTTCTGCATTCTCATCAGCAAGGAATTCTTGTTGTTTCACATCCTTCAGCATTTGGTGTTATCAGTATTTTGGATTTCATCCATCCTTGTAGCTATGTACCGACTATGTTGTTTAACTGGTCAAACCCAATAAAAGGTGCAATCTGAAATGTTTGATAAAAGATATGCCTTGAGAATCAGATTTTTTGGAGTTGGGAAAGGAGCCTAAGCAGAAGCTAAGTTGAAAACAAAGAAGAGGGACCAAATCTTAGCCTAGGATGGCAAAATCTACCTGAAATCAGAAATAAAACTTATTTCCTAAGTCTAGGGTCAAACTGAGGAAAGGAAGTATACTGGTGTTTTTTTAGTACCTGGACATCTCCTGTATTAATGCCTTAATTTTGGTTAGCTGGGATTCTTCAAGTACATTTTTCAGAAAAGATTAGTATATTATGGGCTTCCCAGGTGGTGCTAGTGGTAAAGAACCTGACTGCCAATGTGGGAGGCTTAAGAGATGTGGGTTTGATCCCTGGGTTGGGGAGATCCCCTGGAGAAGAGAATGGCAACCCACTCCAGTATTCTTGCCTGGAGAATCCCATGGACAGAAGAGCCTTGTAGGCTATGGGGCCATAGGCTTGCAAAGCATCAGACACAAGCAACTTGGCACACACACAAGTGCCTTCAGGCATTAGAAAACAAGTAAGTTGGAATAGTGAAACAGCTCGTTTCACTCAACTTACCTATTTTTCTGCTCAACTTACCCTATTTTGTTGTTGTTTGTTTCCAGTTGAGGAAATTTACTCCTTCAACCCATGTATTTTTGGTGTAATTATCACTTCAGAGTAGGTATGTACCTGCTGCTGCTGCTGCTAAGTCACTTCAGTCGTATCTGACTCTGTGCAACCCCATAACCTGTCCTTAATACAAGGGCTCAATTGTGATGACCTGTCCTTAATTGTCCTTAATACAAGGGGTGGGCATATGATTCAAGTAGGGTCAGTCAGGGCCCTTGAGTTGAATTACATGTATGGCTTGTGAGCTGTATGGATATAGAACTGGACTGCCAGGGGCCATCTTCCCTGCCATGTAAACAGCGTTCATCTATGTAAGAGAGAATGAGGCCAGCATAAACAAAAGGAAACCAACAGATTTTAGAAATGGAGAGAAAGCAGACAACACTGGAGGGAAGAGAATGAGAAAGATGAATCCCGCTGAATTGTTTGAGATGTTTGATCAGCTATGCTGGAAGTCTTATTCTTGGACCTTCCAGTCAAACAAGTCAATAAATTTTATTGTTTTTCTTAAGATAGTTTGAGTTCTGTCTCTTACAACTGAAAATAGTAAGCATAGAATTGTTATTAGGAATAGTTCAATGCTAGAGGCAGACTCTACAATGTAGATTTGGTTGAGTGTAAGTGTAGCACAGAATGGAGAGGACCCCCATACTAATGGCAGGAAAATTGTCCATCTTTGTTATGCTGCTTTGAAACACGGTTAAAGGGCCACCTCTTCTCTTTGGACTCAGACCATGTGCCTGCGCTGAGATTGGAGCTTTAGAGGAGTTGTCAAAATTCCAGGATGTTACCTGCTTCTTGCATGTCTTTCAAGAAAAGAAAGTGCTTTAGTGTAAATTGGTCCTTGTGAAAGCATGAGGGAGATAGTATGTAACTTTGTTAAGAGATGCCTTTCCTTCCTTTGGATGTGGGCAGTAATCTAGGAATGCTAGGGGTCAGATAATCATGTATTTCATGGAACTACAGAAGCCAAAACCCCTGCCCTAAGCTTGAGTTACTTCTGGCAGAAGTTGGGAGGTGGGAGATGGAGTAAGGGATGTGAGTGGGACTCAGGAGGAATTTGAGAAATCCAGAAACCTGATCCTTTAAGCCCCTCCTCAAACTATCCTGCTGAGCACTGGCTGGTGGTGAAGGTAACAGCGGTTCATTCCCTATTAAACAGCCAATGAGCAGATTCAACCAGGGCACACCACTGATGAGTTCTGCCTCAGACACCTCAGCCGGAGTCATTTAGGACTCACTTAGCTGAGGGTTAAGACATGCTGCGAAGGAGCAGACATGCAGAAGAGCCTCGTCTATAATCAAGGGCAAGACAAGATTTCTGATTTTCACTTACAGAAATAGACTCAATCAGTAGATGACTGGGGTTTTAAAAGTACTGAATTGCCAGAGAAATGTCAATCTGAAAGCACTTGGGATTGTTGGATTTCTAAGGCAATCCCCAGGTCCTTGTAGTAACACCAAATACAAGAGAGTTGTTAAGGGGCAGGACCTCCAGAAGGGTTTTTTTCCTGCATTCATTTTGCTCACAGCTTTGAAGGATAATGAATTTTAGTGGTCTGTGCACAGGGAGAAGCCTGGTGTTGTCAGACTGGTTTCACTGTCAAGAGGTAAACTCTAGCTGTGTTATTCAGAAGGGTCTGGTACACAGTGTGGCATACATTATGGCATATTATCTGCCTGGAGTTTTACTTGAAGATACCCAAATTTTCTTCCTCTACTGTCTAATGGAGGTGTAGGGGATCATTACACTGATCATTTAAACCATAGGTTGTTTTTTTTATTATTATAACTATTATTATTGTAACTTTACAGTGAAAAATTTCAATCATAATCACAGTAAATAGAATATTGAATGCTGATGTATCCCACCTCAATGATTGTCAATTTATAGTCAATGTTGTTTTATGCCTATCTTCACTTACTAGATTATTTTGAAGCAAACCCTACATATCATATGTTATAAGTATTATTTTTAAAAACCGGTAATAATAACACCTAACAAATTAAGTGATTATTATTAAATATCAGTGTTCAAGCTTCCAGTTGTTTCATGAATATAACTTTGGAAGTATAAACTGCAGGTTATTGAGTCAAGAGAAGCCTGTCGCTTGTCAGAGCTGTGTAAATCACCCAGAGGTCCTGGGCATGAAGATGGGGTGATAACTGGATGGGATTCTGTGTTGTTTCTCTTTGCAGTAAGTCTTTACTTATACATTCATTGGACAAACATGAGGTGGAGGGACTTTTGAAATTATATGAGTTTGTGTTAAGTGGGCATGGGGAAATCTAGTTGATATTTTCTCCTATTGTCTGCCCACCCCTCCCCCTCCCTTTTTTTAGTGAGGGAACTGCCTCCCTCCCATCTCATTAGGTTTTTGTGAAACTGTTAATCACAGTGTATGTCCTGGCTGCAAGAGCAGTGTGTGATCCAGATCTGACCAACAATGGACCAACTTCTCATCCACGGTGATTAGACATGGTCCGAGTACAAGCAACCAAAGTAATCTGATGAGATTGAAAATATTACAGATACAGGGGAGTCTGTCATCCATTTGAATCATGAGCTAAAACAGTATGGGTATGGAAATGTTTCCTGGGTCAATCTTCCTGGGATAAGGAAAGAGTGTACATACAGTGTGAGAGAATGAGGCCAATATAGATAAAAAAGCAGAGACAGGATGAAGCAACAGTTGGTGGAGTTGATGGTAGGGAGGAAGAAGAGAGAGATGGGCAGTGACAATATTTGAGCCCCTGGGTTTAGCTCTACCTAAAGAAACGCAAGCTAGAATCAAGGCTGCTGGGAGAAATATCAATAACCTCAGATATGCAGATGACACCACCCTTATGGCAGAAAGTGAAAAGGAACTAAAAAGCCTCTTGATGAAAATGAAAGAGGAGAGTGAAAAAGTTGGCTGAAAGCTCAACATTCAGAAAACGAAGATCATGGCATCCGGTCCCATCACTTCATGGGAAATAGATGGGAAACAGTGGAAACAGTGTCAGACTTTATTTTTGGGGGCTCCAAAATCACTGCAGATGGTGATTGCAGCCATGAAATTCAAAGACGCTTACTCCTTGGAAGAAAAGTTATGACCAACCTAGATAGCACATTCAAAAGCAGAGACATTACTTTGCCGACTAAGGTCCATCTAGTCAAGGCTATGGCTTTTCCTGTGGTCATGTATGGATGTGAGAGTTGGACTGTGAAGAAGGCTGAGCGCGAAGAATTGATGCTTTTGAACTGTGGTATTGGAGAAGATTCTTGGGAGTCCCTTGGACTGCAAGGAGATCCAACCAGTCCATTCTGAAGGAGATCAGCCCTGGGATTTCTTTGGAAGGACCAATGCTAAAGCTGAAGCTCCAGTACTTTGGCCACCTCATGCGAAGAGTTGATTGATTGGAAACGACTCTGATGCTGGGAGGGATTGGGGGCAGGAGGAGAAGGGGACGACAGAGGATGAGATGGCTGGATGGCATCACTGACTCAATGGATGTGAGTCTGAGTGAACTCCAGGAGTTGGTGATGGACAGGGAGGCCTGGTGTGCTGCGATTCATGGGGTCGCAAAGAGTCAGACACGACTGAGTGACTGAACTGAACTGAACTGAAGGTTACCTTGGACAGTTTTTGAACCAGCTTATTCATTTATTTTACCTTAAGATAGTTAGAACTAGGTTTCCTCTCAGTTGCAACTAGAAGAGTCATAGAAGCTGGGTATATAACCTTAAATTACAACTTTTGCCCCTCAAAATTCTGTATGTTCTGCTTAATTTCCTTCTAATATCTAATAATACAAAGGAGAAGCTTGTGACCAGCATGACTTCCCTCCCTTTATTATGCAATTTATTATTCCTGTCTGGTTACCTGAAGAATTTTTTTTCATATGTATGTTTCCCTCTGAAACACTGTGGGCTCCTTATATTTGCATAATTGAGGCTTTTTCCAATTGGTGATTTTTTTTTTCAGTTATATCTTAGATTATAATTTCTATTTTAGTTACTTTGTCTTATTTCACCTGTGTTTCATAGGCTGGATGTTTATAAGTTGGGGAAGGTAGGAAATAACAATATTCTGACAGCCTCCAAAAGCAGCAGCTAGTCCACAAAGGCCAGCTGTCTAGTTTCTGGATTGGAAGTCTTCATTCTTATTCTAGGAAGCCAGACAAGTTGGGAGAAGTGCATGGACTTTGTATATTTTTTCAACGGTTAGTCTTTCTATTAAGGCATCATAACACAAGTTATGTAGACTTAAGAGCCAGTTTCTGTCGTGTACTTTGTGTTTTCAGCATTCATTTAATTAATTCAGTTCTCAAACCAGTGTTATTAAACAACTTTTATGTGTCTACCCTGTGGTTGACTAGGCTATAAAGTTGAATAAGATGCTATTCTAATTTTTAAGGACCTGGTAATCTAGTGGGTAGGTAAATATACAAGATCACCAACTACAGAGAACTGGTAAGCTTATGCTACACACAGTGCTCTGGCAGCAAATTGGAGAGGGCTTCACAGGGGAGGTGACAAACATTTGTATCCAGCTTTGTAGAATCAGTAGGAGCTTACAAAATGAGAAGAAATTGCTATATTATTGTTAACATTGACATGTGTCCTTTGCATGGAATGTGATGGGGGCTCTGCCTGCATGTTGATATTTCCTTTCAAAGTTTCACTTCACTGCATTTGAATTTCACAAGCATTTTCATATGACTGACAGATCTGCGCGCCACAGACAGTATATGGAATGAGCTGGGCAGCTTTGTCTCTCTGTCCGTTTAATTTCTCTTTCTCTCCACCCATAGGTAGGGGGATGTTGTGGTTTTACACATTTTAATTGCTTATCTGTTGTAAAACATATAATTTTGAGGAAAAGCAATGATTTACATTAGTAGAGAATGCTATCCTGTGCTTAGTCTCTCAGTCATGTCCAACTCTTTGCAACCCTATGAACTGTAGCCCTCCAGGCTCCTCTGTCCATGGGGTTTCTCCAGGCAAGAATACTGGAGTGGGTTGCCATGCCCTCCTTCAGGGTATGTTTCAAACCCAGGTCTCCTGCATTGAGACAGATTCTTTACCGATTCAGCCACCAGGAAAGCCCTCCTCATTTCTTCTTCCATTTTCTAACTGTTAAGGTCATACAGGGTTTCTCTGGTGGCTCAATAGTAAAAACCCCACCTGCCAATGTAGGAGACACGAGTTTGATCCCTGGGTTGGGAAGATCCCCTGGAGAAGGAAATGACAACCTACTCCAGTATTCTTGCTTGGGAAGTTCCACAGACAGAAGACTGGTGGGCTATAGTCCATGAGGTTGCAAAAGAGTTGGACGTGACTTAGTGACTAAACAACTAAGGTCATATACCTAAGTAGGACCAGAGTAGAAATAATCGTGA
This sequence comes from Ovis aries, assembly GCF_016772045.2. Lineage (NCBI taxonomy): Eukaryota > Metazoa > Chordata > Mammalia > Artiodactyla > Bovidae > Ovis > Ovis aries. The sequence goes on along the minus strand of NC_056056.1, from coordinate 84,595,635 downwards.
TGATGAAGATTGCATCAGTTCAGTTCAGTCACTCAGTCATGTCCAACTCTTTGCAACCCCATGGACTGCAGCACACCAGGCCTCCCTGTCCATCACTAACTCCCAGAGTGTACTCAAACTCATGTCCATTGAGTCGGTGATGCCATCCAACCATCTCATCCTCTGTTGTCCCCTTCTCCTCCCACCTTCAATCTTTTCCAGCATCAGGGTCTTTTCCAGTGAGTCAGTTCTTCATATCAGGTGGCTAAAGTGTTGAGTTTCAACTTCAGTATCAGTCCTTCCAATTTCAGGACTGATCTCCTTTAGGATGGACTGGTTGGATCTCCTTGCAGTCCAAGGGATTCTCAAGAGTCTTCTCCAACAGCACAGTTCAAAAGCATCAATTCTTCAGTGCTCAGCTTTCTTTATGGTCCAACTCTCACATCCATACATGACCACAGGAAAAACCATAGCTTTGACTAGACGGACCTTTGTTGGCAAAGTAATGTTTCTACTTTTTAATAAGCTGTCCAGGTTGGTCCTTTTCTTTCAAGGAGCAAGCATCTTTTAATTTCATGGCTGCAGTCACCATCTGCAGTGATTTTGGAGCCCAAGAAAATAAAGTCCACCACTTTTCAACTGTTTCCCCATCTATTTGCCATGAAGTGATGGGACCAGATGCCATGATCTTAGTTTTCTGAATGTTGAGCTTTAAGCCAAGTTTTTCACTCTCCTCTTTCACTTTCATCAAGAGGCTCTTTTGTTCTTCTTCACTTTCTTCCATAAGGGTGGGGTCACCTGCATATCTGAGATTATTGATATTTCTCCCAGCAATCTTGATTCCAGCTTGTGCTTCATCCAGCCTGGCATTTCTCATGATGTACTCTGCATGTAAGTTAAATAAGCAGGGTGACAATATACAGCCTTGACGTACTCCTTTCCTGACTTGGAACCAGTCTGTTGTTCCATGTCCAGTTCTAACTGTTGCTTCTTGACCTGCATATAGATTTCTCAGGAGGCAGGCCAGGTGGTCTGGTGTTCCCACCTCTTTAAGAATTTTCCATAGTTTGTTGTGATCCACACAGTCAAAGGCTTTGGCATAGTCAATAAAGCAGAAGTAGCTGCACAGCACTGGAGTGACTGTGAGGAGATACCCTACGTCCAAGGTCAGAGAAGCCCCAGCAAGACGGTAGGTACTGGAATGGTGTGCTTGGCACTAAAGCGACTTTGAGGAGATATCCCATGTCCAAGGGCAAAGGAGAAGCCCCAGCAAGATGGTGAGGTGAAGTCGCTCAGTAGTGTCTGACTCTTTGCGACCCCATGGACTGTAACCTACTAGGCTTCTCTGTCCATTGATTCTCCAGGCAAGAATACTGGAGTGGATTGCCATTTCCTTCTCCAAGGGATCTTCCCAACCCAGGGATCAAACCCAGGTCTCCCGCATTGGAGGCAGATGCTTTAACCTCTGAGCCACCAGGGAGGGGCAAAATCATGTTTAGAATCAAACCCCATACCCGCCAGAGACGCTCAGAGGGCTCAAACATACCTTGTATGCACCAGGACACAGAGACCTCACAGAGACTGAGAGCAAAACTGTGTCTGGGTGTCTCCTGAGGAGGTACAGGTCAGGAGTGGACTGCTGCAGGGGCAGGGGCTCTGGGTGCAGTAGACGTGGGTATGGCATAAGCCCTCTGGGAGGAGGTCGCCATTAACTCACCATAGAGCCGCCAGAACTGACACAGGACTGGGGAAACAGACTCTGGGAGGGCGCAAACAGAACCTTGTGTGCACCAGGACCCAAGAGAAAGGAGCAGTGACTCCACAAGAGACTGACCCAATCTTGCCTGTGAGTGTCCAGGAGTCTCTGGCGCAGGTGTGGGTTGGCAGTGGCCTGCTGCAGGGTTGGGGACACTGAGTGTAGCAGTGCCTGCATGGGAACTTTTGAAGGAGGTCTCCATTATCTTCATTACCTCCACCATAGTTTGGCCTCAGGTCAAATAACAGGGAGGGAACACAGCACCCCCCTTCAATGGAAAATTGGATTAAAGATTTACTGAGCAAGGTGGAGAGGTCTGATAGAATGTGGCCCACTGGAGAAGAGAATGGCAAACCACTCCAGTATTCTAGCCTTGAGAACCCCATGAACAGTATGAAAAGGCAAAATGATAGGATACTGAAAGAGGAACTCTCCAGGTAAGTAGGTGCCCAATATGCTACTGGAGATCAGTGAAGAATAACTCTTGAAAGAAGGAAGGGATGGAGCCAAAGCAAAAACAATACTCAGCTGTGGATGTGACTGGTGATAGAAGCAAGGTACAATGCTATAAGAGCAATATTGCATATGAAGCTGGAATGTCAGGTCCATGAATCAAGGCAAATTGGAAGTGGTTAAACAAGAGATGGCAAGAATGAACATTGACATTCTAGGAATCAGCAAACTAAAATGGACTGGAATGGGTGAATTTAACTCAGATGACTATTATATCTACTACCGTGGGCAGGAATCCCTCAGAAGAAATGGAATAGCCATCACGGTCAACGAAAGAGTCTGAAATGCAGTACTTGGATGCAATCTCAAAAATGACAGAATGATCTCTGTTCGTCTCCAAGGCAAACCATTCAATATCATGGTAATCCAAGTCTATGCCCCAACCAGTAACGCTGAAGAAGCTGAAGTTGAATGGTTCTATGAAGACCTACAAGACTTTTTAGAACTCACACCCAAAAAAGATATCCTTTTCATTATAGGGGACTGGAATGCAAAAGTAGGAAGTCAAGAAACACCTGGAGTAACAGGCAGATTTGGCCTTGGAATGCGGAATGAAGCAGGGCAAAGACTAATAGAGTTTTGCCAAGAAAATGCACTGTTCATAGCAAACACCCTCTTCCAACAACACAAGAGAAGACTCTACACATGGATATCACCAGATGGTCAACACCGAAATCAGATTGATTATATTCTTTGCAGCCAAAGATGGAGAAACTCTATCCAGTCAACAAAAACAAGACCAGGAGCTGACTGTGGCTCAGATCATGAACTCCTTATTACCAAATTCAGACTTAAATTGAAGGAAGTAGGGAAAACCGTTAGACCATTCAGGTATGACCTAAATCAAATCCCTTATGATTATACAGTGGAAGTGAGAAATAGATTTAAGGGCCTAGATCTGATAGATAGAGTGCCTGATGAACTATGGAATGAGGTTCGTGACATTGTACAGGAGACAGGGATCAAGACCATCCCCATGGAAAAGAAATGCAAAACAGCAAAATGGCTGTCTGGGGAGGCCTTACAAATAGCTGTGAAAAGAAGAGAGGTGCAAAGGAAAGATATAAGCATCTGAATGCAGAGTTCCAGAGAATAGCAAAAAGAGATAAGAAAGCCTTCTTCAGCGATCAATGCAAAGAAATAGAGGAAAAGAACAGAATGGGAAAGACTAGAGATCTCTTCAAGAAAATTAGAGATAGCAAGGGAACATTTCATGCAAAGATGGGCTCGATAAAGGACAGAAATGGTATGGACCTAACAGAAGCAGAAGATATTAAGAAGCGGTGGCAAGAATGCACAGAAGAACTGTACAAAAAAGATCTTCACGACCCAGATAATCATGATAATGTGATCACTCATCTAGAGCCAGACATCCTGGAATGTGAAGTCAAGTTGGCCTTAGAAAGCATCACTACGAACAAAGCTAGTGGAGGTGATGGAATTCCAGTGGAGCTATTTCAAATCCTGAGAGATGATGCTGTGAAAGTGCTGCACTCAATATGCCAGCAAATTTGGAAAACTCAGCAGTGGCCACAGGACTGGAAAAGGTCAGTTTTCATTCCAATCCCAAAGAAAGGCAATGCCAAAGAATGCTCAAAGTACCGCACAATTGCACTCATCTCACATGCTAGTAAAGGAATGCTCAAAATTCTCCAAGCCAGGCTTCAGCAATACGTGAACCGTGAACTTCCTGATGTTCAAGCTGGTTTTAGAAAAGGCAGAGGAACCAGAGATCAAATGGCCAACATCCGCTGGATCATTGAAAAAGCAAGAGAGTTCCAGATAAACATCTATTTCTGCTTTCTTAACTATGCCAAAGCCTTTGACTGTGTGGATCACAATAAACTGTGGAAAATTCTGAAAGAGATGGGAATACCAGACCACCTGACCTGCCTCTTGAGAAACCTATATGCAGGTCAGGAAGCAACAGTTAGAACTGGACATGGAACAACAGAGTGGCTGCAAATAGGAAAAGGAGTACGTCAAGGCTGTATATTGTCACCCTGCTTATTTAACTTCTATGCAGAGTACATCATGAGAAACGCTGGACTGGAAGAAACACAAGCTGGAATCAAGACTGCTGGGAGAAATATCAATAACTTAAGATATGCAGATGACACCACCTTTAAGGCAGATAGTGAAGAAGAACTAAAAAGCCTCTTGATGAAAGTGGAAGAGGAGAGTGAAAAGTTGGCTTAAAGCTCAACATTCAGAAAATGAAGATCATGGCATCCGGTCCCATCACTTCATGGGAAATAGATGGGGAAACAGTGGAAACAGTGTCAGACTTTATTTTTTGGGGCTCCAGAATCACTGCAGATGGTGATTGCAGCCATGAAATTCAAAGACGCTTACTCCTTGGAAGAAAAGTTATGACCAACCTAGATAGCATATTCAAAAGCAGAGACATTACTTTGCCGACTAAGGTCCATCTAGTCAAGGCTATGGTTTTTCCAGTGGTCATGTATGGATGTGAGAGTTGGACTGTGAAGAAGGCTGAGTGCGAAGAATTGATGCTTTTGAACTGTGGTGTTGGAGAAGACTCTTGGGAGTCCCTTGGACTGCAAGGAGATCCAACCAGTCCATTCTGAAGGAGATCAGCCCTGGGATTTCTTTGGAAGGACCAATGCTAAAGCTGAAACTCCAGTACTTTGGCCACCTCACGCGAAGAGTTGACTCATTGGAAACGTCTGTGATGCTGGGAGGGATTGGGGGCAGGAGGAGAAGGGGACGACTGAGGATGAGATGGCTGAATGGCATCACGGACTCGCTGGACGTGAGTCTGCGTGAACTCCGGGAGTTGGTGATGGACAGGGAGGCCTGGTGTGCTGCGATTCATGGGGTTGCAATGAGTCGGACACGACTGAGTGACTGAACTGAACTGAACTGACCTGAGCATGGCCCCGCCCATCAGAACAAGACCCAGTTTCCCCCTCAGTCAGTCTGTCCCATCAGGAAGCTTCCATAAGCCTCTTATCCTTCTCCATCAGAGGGCAGACAGATTGAAAACCACAATCACAGAAAACTAACCAATCTGATCACATGGACCACAGTGTAACTCAATGAAACTATGAGCCATGCCATGTAGGGCCACCTGAATTGGACAGGTCATGGTGGAGAGTTCTGACAAAATGTGGTCCACTGGAGAAGGAATGGCAAACCACTTCAGTATTCTTGCCTTGAGAACCTCATGAACAGTACGAAGATTGCATAGCACTGGCAATTTTCACAAACGTCGTTGCATTTAATGTTCACGAAAAGTCTCTGAATATATTATTATTATTATACCCAGTTTGCCAGTGAAATCAAACTTAGCAATACCAAGATATTTGTTTTAAAATATTTTATTAAATCTCTGGACTTCCAGTCTGGTACTTTGCCTGTTACTCAGTGAAACCCCATTGATTTTTGTTTAACTGAATTCTAATTAAAAATACTTTTCAAAATAGGATATAGGATTATCTTTTTTTCTTTTAGTATTTTAGAAAACATAATGAAATGCATAAATAGTATCTTGTTCAATAGCTGATTTTCTATATTTCTTATATTCTGTATCACAAGTAATATTTCCCATGTTCCTTGATATTATACTGCTTGTGTTATTGTCTAGTTTGTATTTATATGATTTGTATTGTCTTAGCAAAAATCCTTTTCCTTGCTTAAAATCTAGTAAATTTCTTTTGTACCCTTTCTTTGTGACTTCTCTTAAGTTCACCAACTGTCAGCTCTTTCCTGCCTCTCTATGGCAGACTGCCAGATTGCATAAATCATGCCTTTGGCTGTTTTTGTCAGCCACTGAAGCAGAATTTTTGCAAAAATCTTATAAACAGTGTGTTGCAGTGTCAATGGCCTCTGCTACTAATGCCTCCCTTTTCTTTTATTTAAAATGATGCTCAGTGCAGTTCAGCCGCTCAGTGTGTCCGACTGTTTGCGACCCCATGAATCGCAGCACACCAGGCCTCCCTGTCCATCATCAACTCCCAGAGTTCACTCAGTCTCACGTCCATTGAGTCTTGACGCCATCCAGCCAGTTGCCTTGTTTTATGAGGTGGACCATTCCAACTTTCTTCCATGTGCAGCTAGCTAGGCTTTTCTCACGGATTTAGTAGAAGTCAACCTTGAACTTTTCACAGCGATATTTCTCCTCTTGCTTCTTTACTTTCCATCAGGATCCCCAGTGTGAGGATCCCCAGGGTTGAATACCCATCATGTCAAAGAGTCCTGTTTTTGAATCCTGGCCCTGCCACTTTCTGGTTGGGTCACCCAGGAGAAATGTTTCCAACCTCCTCTGAAAAATGAGATCACATTGCACATACCTAATGACAGAACTGGGAAGATGGAATTAGATGAGAATAGTGCCGGGTGCATAATATTTACTAATAAATGCTGATTTCCACTTTTATTGTTCTTATAAATAATTCTTTCTTTGGTTGAAGTTTCTCTTTGTTGCCAAGCTAACCATTCATATATCACAAACTTACCACTACCCTCTCTCTTTTGAAACATTCTAAGCCAGTTGTTTTGATTTTGCCTAAACTTTATTTCTTGAGCATCTTGGCCCAACTTTCTTTTTAATAGTGTTTCTTCATTCTTTCCCTACAAATTTTAGTGTCTTCTACTCTCTGGCATCTTTAGATTGGAGCAAATGGTTCCTTCAGGTCATTCTTCTGACATTGTTAGCCTCTTTTTATTTCCTAGGTAGTTTGCTTACTCCATAATAATCTGATAAACCGGTTCCCAAGAAGTCTGTTTTCAGATAGTGGAAAATTGATATCACTTTACAGTGATATGTTCTGGTAGTTCTACTGGCTCATTTCCCATTTTCCCCCAAGCTTTTAGAAAATGCATTTACATAAATATTCTTCAGTTCTGTGTTATGCATATTGATTTCACAGGCTGTGATTGATTATTTCAAATCCTATTCCTTATAGTTGAAGAACAGTCAAGATCTTCTTCTAATTCTTCTTTTTGTATTCAGGAAACTCACCATTTAATAAATATAATAACAACCATAAATGCTCGGATATAGAGACACAGAGATAAATAAAAGATTGTCCATCCGTCAAGGAACTAATCCCTTCCTTAGTTCTTTAAAAGATATTTATATTCTTTTATTTTTATAATCATTAAACATGGCTTCTTACATAAATGAGTATATAGTCTTACATCCTTGGAATAATTTTCACCATCAGGATTATCCTAAGGCTTATATTAAGGTGAAAGAAATTTAGATGGTTCCCCAAAGAAGTGGTTTGGGTATAATTTGCTTAGTATTTGCATCTGCTTATTTTGAAAAGACTTCTTGTTTCCAGTTATAATGCTAAGGCTATAAATGAGACTAGACTTCTTGCTTCATGTTTGGCTGCCATAATTGATACAGATTAGATTGCTTGTTCCAGAAACATATAGCCTGAAGTGAGTCAACAGTTAAATGGAACAGAAAAGAGCGGAGGCGGCAGGGGTGGGGGGGGGGGGGGGTGGGGTCTCAAGAAATCTTCTAAGACACCAATAGCCCTCATCTGGAATTTTCCTCTCTTCTGCAAGAGCTTTTAAAGTTAGAGTGCAGTGTGACCAGACAAAGCTCCAGTCTGCATGTTGTGAGCTGACGGTTACTCCAAGTCTGCTCCATGCTCAACTATTTCCCTTACTGGCCTTTGAGTTAGAGCATGGAAGAACCCCTGTCAAAGTAGAAATGTTTAAACACAGAATTTTACTGTTGCAAGGGATCTTACAGATGAGTATACCACAGAGATTCAGAAATCTTCAAGTGTGAGAATCCCTTTTCAACCTCAACATTGTTGGATTCCCATTCAGTAGGACTTAAACTTGTAGTATCCATGGATTTAGAAGGTATATAATGACAATATGCCACTATGAATTCAATAATCATTTGCCTGAATTTAAATTTGTTAATCAGAACAGCAATTATATATATTTGAAACAAATAGCTATACCTGGATGAATGAGACATATTGTTGATTTCAACTATAACTTATGAGGTGTACCCATGGATTTGGAGATGCCGTGAATTTAGAAGCCACCAGGATCTGCACCTTGGAAATCATTGGTCTAATCTCGTCTCCTGTTTTAACAGATGGAGATAAATGTGGTTTATGGGTATTAAGTGACTTTCCAAGGATACAGATAGTTAATGGCAGAGTCCAGTTCATTGGCACCTTTTCCACTGTGCCTCAACTGTCTTAAACTTACCTGAGATCATTATTCATCCAGGTCAGCAAAGAGAAGTGTAATAAATGAACCAGCTCAGAGGAAACTATGATTGTGTACCACACTCAGGAAAACATGCTCCTATATTTAACAATAATAAAACACCTTTTGGTTAATTAGACTGTATATATATAGAATTCTTGCATAACTTGTACTACGTGACAACTGTATGTTTCTTTAGGATTTCAAAGAAATAGAGGCCTGTGTTAGGTACTTTATGAACTATAGAGTAAATTTGAAAACTATGGAATTTCTGGCCACAAATAATAACTCCTCTCAAAAAAATGCAGAGGAAAAATGAAAAATCTTAAATATTATGGGTTTCTGGCAATGAGCAGGCACAACAGTCAGCAAGAATGGACATCCTCAACTTCTGCCAAGTCAGGAGGATCAGTTCTAGCTGCTGAGTTGAGAAGAGAAATGAGAAAAATCACCAGCCAAATAATGCATTATAATATTGGCAGACATAGGAAAGGGAGTGTGTCAAAGATATTAAAAAGCCATTCAGTATTAGAATGACTCGATTCAGCTGGGGGAAGATGAAAAGAGCAATTGATATTTCTTGGATATTTATTAGTGTTTAGATACAAAGGGAGTATTGAGAGTAGCCAAGTCTTCAGCGCAGGGTCTCTTGAAGTGATTGATATGAGGTAAAAAGATGCTGAACTGAGTGCTGTTCAAATCCTTGCTCTCCCTGGGTGAACCATTTCTGCCAGTATTGCATTGGTTTAGAAGACTTAAAGGATTTACTAGACTAGCTTTGGAGAAGGCAATGGCACCCCACTCCAGTACTCTTGCCTGGAAAATCCCATGGACGGAGGAGCCTGGTAGGCTGCAGTCCATGGGGTCGCTAAGAGTTGGACATGACTGAGCAACTTCACTTTCACTTTTCACTTTCCTGCATTGGAGAAGGAAATGGCACCCCACTCCAGTGTTCTTGCCTGGAGAATCCCAGGGACAGGGGAGCTTGGTGGGCTGCCATCTATGGGGTTGCACAGAGTTGGACGACTGAAGTGACTTAGCAGTAGCAGCATGGTCCAGTCATATCTTTTGTGTGGCTATAATAATAAGGATTTATTAAGTTAGATCCTGGAGTAGGAAATGGAAACCCACTCCACTATTCTGGCCTGGAAAATTCCATGGACAGAGGACCCTGGTGGGCTATAGTCTATGGGGTCGCAAAGAGTTGGACATGACTGAGCTGAACAGTTAGATCCAGCTGTGTCTCAAGAGGATCAAGGCTACTTAGCTAGATGTTATTGTTATTATCTATTGTCCATAGATAGAGGCATCTATTTTACGAGCAGTGTTTTCCATCTTCATTCCAACCAAATGATTCAAAACTATATTTCAGGGATTTCCCTAGTGGTCCAGTGGCTACAGCTCCAGTAGCAGGGAGCCTTGGGTTCAATCTCTGGTTAGGGAACTAGATTCCAAAGACCACAACTAAGTTCGTATGCCACAACTAAAGATCCTGCATGCCACGACTAAGACTTGACACAGCCAAATAAATAAATACTTTTTAAAAATATGAGTTTCACAATCTTAGGGAAGGTAGTGCTGGACATGAGCAAATCATTCTCACCACCAGAAACTGTAACTCCACCTGGATTGTCTTTGGGAAACATCCCATCTGAGTCTTGGAGAAGCACAAGGTAGACATAACTAGTGTTGACAGGAAAGCTGTACAAACAGATCCTGATTAATTCTGTAGCCCCTACAGCTGAATATAATAAAACTGCTGTCCAGGGAGTGTTGCTTTGCTTCCGTGTCTTCTACTTTCTCATTCCTAAGACTCTAGGTGTCAGAAGGAGGGAATGGTCTTTATCACAGAGCAGAAACCTTCCTCTTCTCAGTAACTCTCCTGTTAGAACTGCAGTGCTGGCAGCGATCCTGAGAAGGGCTCTGCAAAGTGGGCTGGTTAGCAGGAGCATTTTCACTGCAGGCAGATTCTGTTGCCTTGGTGAAGTCCCCACGCATCTGAAGAGTGGCTCATGTGTTTCCGGCTGGGGATCACTTGCGTTCACCCAGGCACCCACAAGAAACCTGGGAGACTGGCGAGCAGGTGCCCGGTGAACCAGGAACCTTGAAGAATCAGCCAACAAAACAGATCATTTTATTCACTGTAATTCCAGAAGGACTAATTCTTGGAGGAAAAGCAGTCAGAGAAGCGTTTTCAGTAGCAGGGGCCTAGGCCAGTAAAAGCAAGTTGAGGAGGAGGGAAAAGGAGAACAGAACAAAGCAGCGAGGGGGTGAGTGGGGCTGAGTGGGGTGTGAGATTCTTAGCACTTGCCTTGGGTGGAGAGAGTTGGCTAAGAAAGGTTTTAAAGATGTAGCCTTTATGATCTGCTTGTGAAAACTTTCAGTCTGCTCCTTCATGGGAATCACAGTAGACATCTGCATTCTCCTCTTTCTATGTGGACATTAGGGCCCACCTTTGCCTATTGAGCCATTAAAGTGTGGCTGGTCCAAACTGAGACACACAGCAAGTGTGGCTTGCACAGGGGATTTTGACAACTTAGTGTAGAAAAAAGAATGTTAAATACCTATTTTGTTGATAATTTTTTACATCGACTACTCATTGAAGTGATAATATTTTGATAGATTGGGTTAAAGTACATCTCCAACATTAATTTTACCTGTTTCTTTTTACTTTTAAATAGTGTCTATTAGAACTTTTAAAACATAATGTGACTGATGTTAATCTACATGATTCTTCAAAGCTACTGGAGTTAGATTTGTGTTTATTTTGGGTTGGTATTGGTGTTGCTGCAGGGCTGTCCCAGCAAACTCTCACACTCATGTCTGTTGAAGGGAGGGTCAGACTGGATGTATCTCAGGCTCCAAAAGAGCACTTGTTAACAGCCTTTGGTCAGAACGTCTGTGTGCTGAGACCTGCAGACATTTGGAAAGATTCAGGGAAATACCTGGGAGAAATGGGGCCTGACTTAAATATATCAAAAGGAGACCAAGTTTTCCTATAGGAATAGAACTGGTTGAAAGGAGTAAGCTCAGAGAGCAAGGATGGGATATAGCAGGGGTGGGAGAGAGGGTGCAGCCTTCTCTGAGAGTGTGTCATGCCTCAGTAAGAATGCGTGGGAGGGAGGAGAAGGAGAAGAAAGGATGGAGGGGGATGGAGGAGAAGGAAAGAAATAGAACTGAACGGAGGAAAACAGCCAGGCAAGGCTAGACATGGTTCATGTGATTCCTAATAGATCTTGTGAGTTTGCCATTCCATGGAGTAGAAATCCTCTGTAAAACCACCATGAGTAAAGAAAAGCAGATTTCCTGAATGTTCAGTAGCAGCAGTCCTGAGTCTGTTTATTTGCAAAATGGCTTTGAAGCTGCCCTAATTCTTTGTTAAGACAAGACTGGGGAGAAAGCAATATTGCATAGTGATGAGGTGAAAGAGCTCCTGATATCCTCAAAGTCTTGAGTGCTTCCCAGGGAAGCTTCTTTTAGCATCCTCCACAGAATGCCCAGGAGTGCCTGGCTGCACCCCGGCATGGCATGGTGTTATTCTGTAGCAGTGTATATAACTCAACTATTTAGAGCCTGATCAGACCCTTCAAGTAACTGGACTAGCATCCTTCATTTCACTTTATGGTCAGCAAAGACACTCATTCCAAAGAATCAGTAGAAACACATAAAACCCTTCAATGGAGTTCAGACTATGCTCTGGGTCTGAACAAATTCAGTCCAATTTCTTACCCCATAACTCCTGTGTCTGTGGAGTCAGGCAATGAAAATGAATGCTCTAAATAATGACCAGAGGCACTGTAAGACTCTGAAGTGCCTCACAAATCATCAAAGAAAGACTAAATTATGTCCTGAACTTACCAAAGCCAAAAAGTGAACTAATAATATATTTTAGAAGCAGTTGCTCTGAAAGCTGAAACTGAAAACTTGGCGATGTTTAACTCCAATTTAGTGAGAACATCTAAGTAATTAAAAGGTCCCACTCTTAAAACTTTCCAGTTGACTGAGAGTTCTTTTGTACATTGGAAACAGGTATGAGAAGGTTTTATGTGTTTCTTTGAGGCAGAAGTGTTAGCACTAACACAGCTTCGTAGATTACCTGCTTTGGTTTTACCTAGAACTAGCTGGAAATGCCAATTCAGAGCCCACCCCAGAAGCTGCTTGTTAGCAACATCTTTAGGGAATCCCAGGGATGGGGTTGCACAGAGTCAGACATGACTGAAGTGACTTACACTTAGGCACACTGAAGTTTGAGAAGCATTGGCCTAGGGGACTAGTCTGTTTCTTGGAAAGTAAGGAATACCTTTTCCTTGAACAGGGCCTCTGGAAACCACAACTAATGCTTATTTTATGTTCTAGTTCCTATGCTAAGAACTTTATATGAGTTAGCTCATTTTACCCCTTCAGCAGTCCTAAGGAAGCTGTGTAAGAATTAATCCCAACCCTCTTACACTGCTCATGGGAGTGCAAACTAGTACAGCCACTATGGAGAAGTGTGGAGATTCCTCAAAAAACTGGAAATAGAACTCCCTACTGCTGAGTATACACACTGAAGAAACCAGAATTGAAAGAGACACATGCACCCCAATGTTCATCGCAACACTGTGTACAATAGCCAGGACATGGAAGCAACCTAGATGTCCACGGGCAGATGAATGGATAAGGAAGTTGTGGTACATATACACAATGGAATATTACTCAGCTATAAAAAAGAATGCATTCAAGTCAGTTCTAATGCCGTGGATAAAACTGGAGCCTATTATACAGTGTGAAGTAAGTCAGAGAAACACCAATACAGTATATTAACATATATGTATGGAATTTAGAAAGTAATGACCACCCTATATGCAAGACAACAAAAGAGACACAGATGTAAAGGACATGCTTTTGGACTCTGTGGGAGAAGGCGAGGGTGGGATGATTTGAGAGAATAGCATTGAAACGTGTATATTCCCATATGGAAAATAGATGACCAGTGCAAATTCGATGCACAAAGCAGGACACTCAAAGCCGGTGCTCTGGGACAGCCCAGAGGGATGGGGTGAGGTGGGAGGGGGTTCAGGACAGGGGGACACGTGTACCTGTGTCTGATTCATGTTGATGCACGGCAAAAACCACTGCAATATTGTAAAGTAATTATCTCCAATTTAAATAAATGAATTAATTAATTTAAAAATTAATCCCATTTTACAGACAGGGAGATTGAGCTATAAATCATTAAGCAATTTGCCCGAATCCACTTGCTGGTGTGCTAAGAAGAACCAGGATTCATATCTAGACTGCCACTCACTGGCAGGGCATGATTCAGTCTTTTCCACTTGGGTTTTGAGCCACCTGCAAGATGGGCAGACACGGAGTTCTCTGGGTCCTACCCCCATGAATGTGCTTTGTGCTTTCTAAAAATCTGGGCTTTCCTGCTTGAAAGTCTCGCAGAATCTAGATGGTGGAATCACTTCTCCAAATCACACAGTTAAGTGCATAATCCTGGGTGGAGTGCAGGCTTTTTGACCTTTCATGTCATGTTACAATTTAAAAGAAAAAACGGAGAAAATTGGTCTGAAATACCATCTTTCAGGGATAGTATCTGTTAAATTCAGAGGTTTACTCTTTATGTGACTCAAGATAGTTCAATGAAAGGAGGCTTGTTTAAAAGTTAGGGAGAGGACACGCCTCTTTCCACACATCACAGTCTTTTGAAGCTCACGTTCTGTTTCTCTGTTCTCCTCCTTTCCTTCCTGCAGACCAGGCTCATTCTGCTACTCTTCTGCTTGTGGGTGAGTGAAAATGGCCATCCCAGCCCTAATTGGACAGCATCCTTCAGTTTATGCCTCAGCAATCATGTGAGCACGGTGTTGTGTCTGTTAGTTCTTATTGTCCAGTCAGAGAATTCTAGCTGTTTACTGATCCCACACTTAAATCAGCCAATGTCAAGCTGTTACTAAAACAGGACCAGGAAGGCCACCCCTTTCAGGTAGGTTTGTGGGGGTGATTCCCAATAATGAATTACAGACTAGGCAACTGTGCCCAAATAGTCTACTACAATTGAAAAAAAAAAAAAAAACCAACGAGGTCATACCTCTTATAATTATTTTTTAAACTGAATTTTTTTGCCAACATATTAAATACTTCCCCATCTATAAATATTATCATACCTCCTCAGTTTTTTTGTGACAGTGCTATATATCCATTGTATGTCTCTGCCTTAGTTTGCTTAACTATTTTTTGTTGCTGGGTTCTTTTCTTCAGGTACTTGCCAATATAGTCAGTGTTATAATGAACAATCTTGTCATAAATCTTTGTACCCAGTCTTAGTTTTTTTTTTTTTTTTAGGACAAATTCTTATAAAGAAAAGGTGCTAGATTAAGACATGTAGCCACTTTTAAGACTTTATAAATACATATTCCAATTACCTTCTGGAAAAGCCATCCCAATTTATACTCCTATCAGCAAGGGAGTCAACCTTCTCACAACCTCACCAGCACTGGGGATTATTCTTTTTTATCTTTGCCAATTTGATAGGTAAAAAATGACCTCATTCTTTTAATTTGTATTCTTGCTGAGGTGGAGCAATTTTTTCATATGTTCACTGGCCTTTTGTATTTCTGACATATCTTTTGAAAACCTCAACAGTGCTTTACACAACAAAAAGATTTTGGCAGTTGTTATTAAGCATCTGCTTGTTCCTTACTTTATAATGGTATCCTTTAGTTGATAACCCCAGCCTGAAAATAAACCAATATTGTATTATTAGGATAGTATTATGTGAGTCTTAAAACAATGTGTAAAGCTAAGCCCTTAATTTGTTACACTGTCCTTTATGAAGCACATCAATCTTCTAAGCTATGTGATAAAATGCTTGAGACCAGAATACCCAGTTAACTGAAATGGTGGGACTGGGGTGAAGTGGGAATGTGAAAGATGTGAAACTCACCTACTCTCAAGGCAGTTGGAGTTCTTAAAGGGAGAAAGTTTTTCATGCTATCCTGATCTCTAAGGAGGGGGAGGGAAATCTGTATGGAAAGTTGACTATTTCTTTTTAATCCAAAAAGAATTAAAATGTTTCTGCCCCAAGATTTTCCATGCTGTTTTATTTTTCCATGCTTTGAGCCTAAATCTCCTGTGAAAGTTGAAGTGTGGGTAATGTTGAGTCTCCTCACAGTTACTTCCTGAGACTTTGAAATGATTCAGGATAGAAGACTCCCAAGAAGACTTCCCTGGTCCAGAGGTTGAGAATCTGCCTTGCAATGCAGGGGACGGGTTTGATCTTTGGTCTGGGGAGATCCTACGTGCCACACAGCCGCTTAGCAGCCCCGGGAGCCGCAACTACTGAAGCCATGCGTCCTAGAGGCCGTGCTCTGCAACAAGAAGAGCTGTTGCAACGAGAAGACCATGTGCCACCAACTAGACAGTAGCCCCTGCTCTCTGCAGGTAGAGAAATCCTGCCCCTGGCAGCGAAGACCCAGTGCAGCCAAAATAAGTAAATAATTTTTTTTAAAAAAGACTCCCAAGAGATCAGATTGTGGGGAGAGTAGGCTCATTGACAATCATAGGTCAAGACACTTTGAGGAATGCAGCATGGAAGAGTTTGGCTACACAGGTCAAACATGTCCTTCTGTGTAGGCAGTAGCCTCTGGTTTGGTTCAACAGAGTTTCCCAAGCTTACCTCATGATAATGATCACCTGATGTAGTTACTAAAAATAGACATTGCCAGGTCCACTGATTCAGGCTTTTGAGTCTAGGGTCTGATGATTCTACCCTCAGAGAAGTTTGGAAAACACAGATTCAGAGGTTCTGCAGGAAGGACCTTTATAGCAGAGCTTTTAGGATATCCATTTAGCCTGTATAATACCTACCAATACAACTCCCTACCCCTCGGTAGGACCTTAGTATTCATGGTTGGGCTGTGTCATACCCATGTCCCTGGCCACAAAGGAAGCTGGGCTGTGCCAGTCAGATTTTCTCCTGTAAATTAAAAATGGTATTTAGAGGTAGTCAGTCGGTTTCTAGAACTGCAGTGTGGAATCTTGAGAGCATGCTGCTGCTACTACTGCTGCTAAGTCGCTTCAGTTGTGTCCGACTCGAGAGCATAGGACAGCTTTATTCTGCCATGTAGATAAAGAAACTGTTAAAATGGTTTTTAGGGAGACAGAAAAATGAAACCCAGTCTCCCTCTTGGCTTGTGGTAGCTTGATTTGTTTACAATAACTTGTATTTCTCACTAAAACACTCTCATATAAAACACATTATATGTAACTAAAACCTTTACACTGACCATCAATTGAAGTTATTGGGTCTTTTATTGTAAAAATGAAAATTCTTCTGGAAACATTAGGGTCATCAAAAATCTGTAATTTAATATAAATGACCTTAACCAGATTACTGCAAACTCTGGGAACAGGAGTGTAATTTGTAGGGACAAGTGTGAGGAGTGGGCCATGAAGGTGGGGAGAGGCATACTAGGTGAAGGGTCATAGCAATGATTTGAGAGACCGAAGAGGGAGCATGCAGCCCGGATAAGGTCACTTCTGTGTGGTGTTTACACGTTTTCCCCTTATGCTAGAGAGTGTGCAGGTATTTCCCGTCCAGGCAGATTTAATGGCCCCTGTGGATATCAGTTGGCATTTAGGATCTGTCAGTTTCAGTTTTTGTTGTTGTAAATAATACCTGGTTAGGATTCTTGAGTTAAAGCTTAAAAACATGAGTGGGTTATTTGAAGGCAACTCCATCTACTCAGAAGAGTTGATTTAGTGTTCATTCAACTAGCCAGCTCCCTGCACAACTAGCTATGTTTAGCTCTTGCTCATCATACAAGGGCAAGACAAAACTCTGCTCCCTAGCTCTCAGGGCTCTTCCGGGCGTCTTGACCCACTGCTCCCTTTTGTCCATGAGGGCTTATGCACTCCTTCAGGAAGCGGTCTCAGTGTTCCCTTATGGTCACAATTTCTAGACTTTTCTACCAGGTCAACAACTTGTTAGAAGCTCACCTTCAGGTTCCTGATACACTCTTTTGCTTTCCAAACATTTGGTCCTCATCAATTCTACTACCCCCTATTTTCCCCACTATTTTCCTATTTATTATTTTATTTGTGTAGCTTGAAGTGGGGGAGCTCCTGATTATCTTCCAGGAAAGTTTGATGTTGAAGAGCAAAACATCTGACTTCCCAGGACCTCTCTAAGGTTCTTCATGTCCTTTAAAAAAAAAAAAGCCCCAACTTGGAAAGAGGTGAAACCACTGAACTTTGAAGGTGTTGACAAACCTCTCAGTATTGGAGATATTTCTGCCTTTAACACTTTTTTGCCACATCTTTGATTCATTTTATTTTTTTCAGGACTTCCCTTGCTAGGGGCTTCCCTTGTGGCTCAGCTGGTAAAGAATCCACCTGCAATGGGGAAGACCTGGGTTCAGAAGATCTTCTGGAGAAGGGAAAGGCTACCTACTCCAATATTCTGGCTCAGAGAATTCCATGGACTGTATAGTCCTTGGGGTTGCAAAGAGTCAGACATTACTGAGCGACTTTCACTTTTAGTCACTTTTCTTGCTAAGGAGGTAATTTTGGATTTCACTCTACGTTCCCCAGAAAGCTACAAATGTGAGCTCAGCCTTAATTGTTTGATGAAATTATAATTTTCTCTGATGGTCTGGACAACACGTTTCTGGGGGCTGGTCCTGGAAGTCCAATTCTAGGTACCTGGCTGAGTTCACAAGGAAAACATTGCAAGGAGGTCATATCAGATTTCTGGAAGCCAAAGGGACCCTGAGGCTACTTTCTGCCTGAGAATGGCTGGCTGTGGCTCTCTTATGCTGGCTCTTCAGCTGTGGGCTGGAAAGGCTTATGAGAATGAAGCTTAGAAAATTTGTGCTTTCTTGAGAGTTTTTTAAAAATTAAAAAAAATTGTTTTAATTGAAGTATAGTTGATTTATAATATTGTGTTAACTTCTGGTGTACAGCAAAGTGATTCAGAGATAAATATATATCTCAGATTCTTTTCCATTATAGGATATTGTAAGATACTGAATATTGTTCCCTGTGCTGTATAGTAGGGCCTTGTTTATATATTTTTACATACAGTACTGTGTATCTGTTAATCCTAAACTCCTAATCTTTCCCTCCCCTCCTCTTTAGGTAACCATAAGGTTGTTTTTTATGTCTGTGATTCTGTTTCTGTTTTATAAATAAGTTCATTTGTATCTTTTTTATATTCCACATATAAGTGATATCGTACGACATTTGTTGTGACACCTTCTTAATGGGAAGGTGTAAAAATATGGAGATTTCTGTGTGCAATAAATTTTTATGAACTCTTATGTGGGTTTTCAGGGTACTTGTTAATGTTAACTCCCAACTCTCACCGTGCATGATTTTTCTTGTTTATGGCTGGGCAAACAAGCATAAACAGCAGCAATGACTGGTCTGAGATCACCAAATTAGTGAAACAGGCAGAACTCATAGCCTGATTATCCCTTACTACAGCCCTTGCCCAGC
Organism: Ovis aries; assembly: GCF_016772045.2. Taxonomy (NCBI): domain Eukaryota; kingdom Metazoa; phylum Chordata; class Mammalia; order Artiodactyla; family Bovidae; genus Ovis; species Ovis aries. Next base: position 84,576,695 of record NC_056056.1, on the reverse strand, counting down.
CAGTCACCCTCACACTTAGTGTTCCCTAACAGCTGCTATCCACAGCTCCTTAGGAAAAGGGAAATTCAAATGCGGATGAAGGAAAAGGAAATTGTTTCAGCCCAGTGTTCTCTTAACATTTAATTCAAACCTGTGCTGTTGGGACTAGCCATCCCCATGTGACTTGATAGTCACAATTAAACCAAGTCTAAGGAGAAAAGTATATGTACAGTGAACTAACACTAATGCATTTTCAGGGTAGGGGGGACACTGCTGACTCAAGCGAAATATACATTTATTTCAGCCACATGAACTGTAGTGACTGCTGTTTGTTTCCTTCTGTTCACTCAGGGATTAAATTGAGTTTAAGCGGCCTGGAACAGTTTGATGTCTCTTCCTCTCAGCCATGGAAAGTGCCAGGTGTCTTACCTCTAGAATCTGACATTCAATGGAGGGGGATAACAATCCACAACTGAGATCTTTCAGCTCTTTTTAGGCCCATCTATAGACTGATTTGGGCTTCCCAGGTGGTGCTAGTGGTAAAGAACCCACCTGCCAGTGCAGGAGGTGCCTGAGACCAGGGTTTGATCTCTGGTTCAGGAAGATCCCCTGGAGGCGGGCATGGCAATCCACTTCAGTATTCTTGCCTAGAGAATCCTATGGACAGAGGAGCCTGGTGGGCTATGATCCATGGGGTTGCAAAGAGTAGAACACAACGAAGTGACTCACACATAGACTGTTTTATGTGAGAGCTGACTGAGCGACTGCACTTTCACTTTTCACTTTCATGCACTGGAGAAGGAAATGGCAACCCACTCCAGTGTTCTTGCCTGGAGAATCCCAGGGACGGGGGAGCCTGGTGGGCTGCCGTCTATGGGGTCGCACAGAATCAGACACGACTGAAATTACTTAGTAGTAATAGTAGTGGCAGTGATATAAGAAATCAGAATGATGCCAAGCTAAAATCATGAGCTTTGGGGACAAATAGTTTTAGGTTAGAATTCTGCCACTTAGTAATGGAGACTTTGAGAGCATTTTCTTTCAGGTGATGATTAAATATCATATGATAGGTGGGTAATAATAATGATAGTAGTAATAATAATTGTCATTAAAGCAGGTACCAGTAAATGAATACTTACTACACACCAACCACTGGGCTAAGTGGTCTCAATCTTGAAAACAACAGTAAGAAATGGGCCCTCCTAATGAATGTATACTTAATCAATTTCAGCTTCTTTCTTCTTTGAGTAAGTATTGAGTTGGTCAAAAAGTTCATTCATGGTTTTCCGTAAGATACTGAAAAATTCCAATGAGCTGTTCAGTCAACCAGATATTTACTGAGCATTGGATACATGCAGACATTGTACTAGGTACTGGTGATTCAGCATTAACTGGGTTATGATACCATCTCTAGAGGAGTTCTTGTATTCCTGGGGAAATGGGGAAGAAGACAAAGGAAATACAGTATGATAAGGACTCTCAGGGAGTGTGATGGGAGCAAATGGAGGGGAGACTATGAGACAAACCACGAGTTAGGGAAGGCTGAATCTTCAAGGCTTTGTGGCCCAGGAGGTTGTTGGACTGCTGGAGGTCATGGACTTCTGAGTTCAAGTCCAGTGCCCTCTACTAATCCTTGCTTCCTAGATGAGCGTCATCACTAAGACAAGACTCTAGCAAGCTTCTTCCCAAGGAAAGGATTACTTTTAAGGCAAAAAAAAAAATGAACCTTTATTGTGAAAGTTTTCAAATTCTCAAATAGATTAGAATAATAGACCCTTTTACCCATTCCCCCACATTCAACTATTATCAACATTTTGCTTCCTGCAAAGGACACATTTAGTGGTGGTGGTGGTGGGGGAGGGGCAAGGGGAGCTTATGCTGATAATTCCAAAATAGCATCTCCTTTTAAGCTAAAGAATGGGTTATTATTGAGGTAATCAGATTTGCATTTTGCATATATGCACTTTTTAAAAAACATCAGTCATGGTGCCTGGTTTGGCGAACAATGCGTTAATCATCACATGGTCAGCGTAATATAGGCATCTTTAACAAATGGATCAGAAACAATGGGCATCTTGGTTAAGATGCTAGACCTCATTGGGTGACTGTTGTCAGTCACATCTATTACTTGGCAATCATCTGTTGAATGTTAGATCTGATTGTGAAAATAGGTTTGTACTTTTTTCTCCTTTTTGTCTATCAGTTCCAGTCCCTGGAAGGGAGTCTGTGTTAAGCAGCATGCTCTGAGTGGCGATTTCAAAAGCAGGGAGAGGGAAAAAAAAAAAAAAAGTGCTTAGGCTTCTAACCCATGGAATTTATTTCAGGGTGCATATTTTGGATTACATAAGAATTGATTGAGCTTATGAAATAAGAGTAAGTCATTTCTGGAAGGGACATTTTTTTCTAGCATTCAGTAAAGAGATTGGCTGAGTTTGCCAAAGCTAGAATAAGGCTGCTTTTGTTTAAAAAGGAAGTGATTAGGTAAGGAGAAAGCTTTTTGGATTGTCAGATAAGAGTCTTAAGTCCTAGGCTCTGCTTTGATGAACCAGGTGATATTTGTCAAGGCACCTCACAACACTAGTCTCAGTTTCCTTACCTGTAAAATACACAAGATCCTCTTAGTCTCTGTTATTTTATGACTTTAAGAGGGTTTAATACAAGGCAGTGATTAAAAGCAAGGTCTTTTGGAGTTGGATAAAGCTGGTTTTCAGGTCTATGTCAGCTGCTGCTTAGCTGTATGATCTTGGAAAACTTACTTAACCACCTCTCTGTTCTCCATTTTCAGTTTGTAAAACTAGTGCAGTAGTAATAGCTCAGCCAAGAATTCCTGTGCTATACAGTAGGTTCTCATTAGTTATCTATTTTATACTTACTATCAATAGTGTGTATATGTTAACCCCAATCTCCCAATTTATCCCCCTTTCTTTCCCCCCTTGGTGTCCATACATTTGTTCTTTACATCTGTGTCTTTATTTCTGCTTTGCAAATAAGATCATTTATACCATTTTTCTAGACTCCACATCTGTGCATTAATGTATGATATTTGTTTTTCTCTTTCTGACCTATTTCATTCCGTGTGACAGTCTCGAAGTCCATCCAGGTCTCTGCAAATGACCCAGCTTTGTTTCTGTTTATGGCCGAGTAGTATTCCATCGTGTCTATGCGCCGCACCTTCATTATCCAGTCCTCTGTTGATGGACATTTAGGTTGCTTCCATGTTCTGGCTACTGTAAACAGTACTGCAACACTGGTTCGTTCTTTGTTAGTGCTTTCTGGAAATTCAGATTTGAAACTCAGAAGCTGCACCCATTTTTAAGGTTGCATTAAATCAGATTTCCCTGTGATCTGAGGTTCAGATGCTTCCCCTGGTTATCTTCTCAGTCCGCATAACTTCAGAATCTGCATGTTGAAGTTTATAATCTATTCAATTCTTCTCTTTCTAAAAAAGAATTTATTTGGAAGAATATTTGAAACAAACTGGGAAAATGTGTAGATGTTTGTATAGCTATTTGAAACAAACAAGCAAACAAATGAAACAAGAGGAGTAAATAGCCTGGTTCCACTTTGAAAAATAAAAACCTTAGTTAATTTCTGCTGAGTCATTTAACCCTCACAACAGCCATGGTAAGTAGATTTGAGGATGATTCTCAGTTTCGCTGGTAAGAAAACCTGAGGGACTGACAGGGTGAGTCATTTGCTAGTCAGACAACTAGTATGTGGCTAAATTGGGATTTAATCTCTTATTATCTGACCCCAGAACCAGGCTCTTTTCCAGTGGTTTCTGAATGGCACAAATACTTGTAATAATTTTCTGTTGTTTTATTAAATATTGAACTCAAGAAAATTAAATCACAGCAGACTGGAAATAGAATTCAAACTTTTATTAAATGTCAGAATATCGGATCCTTGGATGCATTTTACTCCTGGGCATTGATCCAGGTTGGAAGCATATATTTAAGTATTTGCTGCTATGATTATTGCATTGACGTGCAGTGGCAAATTAGATTACTGTGTGAGGATTACGTTACTGACACATACGTTGGGGAGGATACCTTTTGATCTTGGTATGGGAGCTCAGATGTTCGCTTATAACCAGCAGGCCTTCTCCTGGGCTGACTATTTCCTTTGAACTATCTGTTTTATGGAGAAAGTTGTCATTTAACTTGAACTTGTGAGCTCTGAAAGGGATATTTATTCTTTTTTCCTCTTCAGGGTGCATGCCCACCAGAAATAAATGCTCTTGGTTTGTGAATAAGTTTATAGCTACTATAATAACCATTTTTTGTTTAGTTTGGAAAACTCCAGACTGCTATCTACTCTGTCTTTTTTTTTTTTCTTCCTAAAAGTTCTTCCAAACATAGTTCTTTCAGTGGAAATAAAAGATTATTTTCTGTCTTAATCTACTATAAATAGTCATCTTTTAAGTCTGTGTCTCCTGCAAGAGGAATCCGGATCACTTGCTTCTTGGACCATCTTTATTCTTCTGACTTCTTCCTCCCTAACTCTTTAAGGCTGGACTTAAAAATAGCCCCAATCCCTAACTCCTGTCCACCTCAGTCCCAAAACCAATCCTGGTAGGCAGTGTGATAGCCTCACCTCTGGGCTTCGTTCACGTTCCTGGCCTGGGTGCCCAGTGACATGGCCACAAATGCTGGGCCCATGCCCTTCCTTGTCCCCCAATTCTGAAGCGACCGCTTACCTAACACTGCAGTCGAGCCTGTCTAAGACTCTCTTGCTCCTATACTCATCCTTTCAGGCTGCAACTCTTCATAGCCATAAAATCTGAACTGTGCCTGACCTCATTACACCCTTGGATGATTATGCCTTGAGACTAAGTCTGACTCTCTCAGCCTAGAGCGAAGAGCAAAACATTAGCTGAATGCTGGGCTGAACGCTATGGTTGCTTATGGGGGTAGTTACAGGAGTGAGTGCCACAGACAGGCTCCAGGGGCCATGATGGCTGTGATTCTAGAAAAGCAGCTCAAGCATCACTAAATGACGAGCGGAAAGAAATGTCGTGAGCTTAGAGGTAAAGGAGTACATTACTGTAGAAAAGAACAGGTAGATGGAGGTGTCCAGATTGAAACTGGGGTTGAAATGAACGGGTGGCTAGCAGAGAGGCCAGACAGGGATCTAGGTGAGGGATGATGGTAGAAGGAGTGAATCTTGTGGGCCTTGTTCACCCCATTACACACTGAGGAGTGTGTACCTGTCAGGCTGGACTCAGGACCTTCAATTTTGCAGCTGGCCTGGCTTACATCCTGGTTCATGATGCCCATTCCTGCCTGCTCTTGGCTGCCAAGGCCCCAGTAAGCCTCCAGCAAGCTGCCTGAGTCTGGGTTCTGTCCCATTTTCACTTTAATAGAATTGATGCTACTCAGTGCTCCCAGGACACGTGGCATTGCTGTCTTTGGCTCTGGCCCTGATTTCAGCAGAAGGGGAAAAGAAACGAGGACTGCCAACAAGGCAATTTCCTTCAACTCTAAGTCCCACCGTGCACCCTGATTCTTATGAGCAACAAGCCTGAAGGATTCTGAATAGCATTTTTGAATTAAAGTATTTTATTTTATGTTTGTCTCGTGGCTGTGAGGAGATACCCCATGTCCAAGGTCAGAGAAATCCCAGCAAGATGCTAGGCGCTGGAGTGGCTGTGAGGAGATACCCCACGCCCAAGGGCAAAGAAGCCCCAACAAAATGGTAGGAGGGGTGAATTCGTGTTTAGAATCAAACCCCATTCCTGCCAGAGACGCTCAGAAGGCTCAAACAAACCTTGTGTGCACCAGGACCCAGGGACCCCACAGAGACTGAGACAGAACTGTGTTTGAGAGTCTCCTGTGGAGGTACGGGTCAGTAGTGGACTGCCACAGGGACAGGGGCTCTGGGTGCAGCAGACTTGGATATGGCATAAGCCCTCTTGGAGGAGGTTGCCATTAACCCTACCATAGAGCTGCCAGAACTTACACAGGACTGTGAAATAGACTCTCAGAGGGCACAACAGAACCTTGTGTGCACCAGGACCCAGGAAAGAGGCACTGACCCCACAAGAGACTGACCCAGACTTGCCCAGCAGTGTCCAGGAGTCTCCAGTGGAGGCGTGGGTTGGTGGTGGCCTGCTGCAGGGTTGGGAGCAGTGGGTGTACCAGTACATGCATGGGATCTTTTAAAAGAGATCACCATTATCTTCATTACCTCCACCATAGTTTGAAAGTGAAAGTGAAGTCACTCAGTCGTGTCCGACTCTTTGCGACCCTGTGGACTATAGCCCACCAGACTCCTTCATCCATGGGATTCTCCAGGCAAGAATACTGGAGTGGGTTGCCATTTCCTTCTCCAGGGGATCTTCCTGACCCAGGGATTGAACGCAGGTCTCCTGCATTGCAGGCAGACACTTTAACCTCTGAGCCACCAGGGAAGCCACCATAGTTTGGCCCCAGGTAAATATCAGGGAGGTAACACAGCCCCACCCTTCAACAGAAAATTGGATTAAAGATTTACTAAGCATGGCCCCGCCCATCAGAACAAGACCCAGTTTCCCCCTCAGTCAGTCTCTCCCGTCAGGAAGCTTCCTTAAGCCTCTTATCCTTCTCCATCAGAGGGCAGACAGACTGAAAACCACAATCACAGAAAACTAACCAATCTGATCACATGGACCACAGCCTTGTCTAACTCAATGAAACTAAGAACCATGCCATGTAGGGCCACCTGAGATGGATGGGTCATGGTGGAGAGTTCTGACAAAATGTGGTCCACTGGAGAAGGAATGGCAAACCAATCCAGTAAGAACAGTATGAAAAGGCAAAAGATAGGACACTGAAAGATGAACTTCCCGGGTCGGTAGGTACCCAGTGTGCTACTGGATATCAGTGGAGAAGAAGTCCAGAAAGAATGAAGTTCAGTTCAGTCACTCAGTCGTGTCCAACTCTTTACGACCCCATGAATCGCAGCATGCCAGGCCTCCCTGTCCATCACCAACTCCCGGAGTTCACCCAGACTCATGTCCATCGAGTCCGTGATGCCATCCAGCCATCTCATCCTCTGTCGTCCCCTTCTCCTCCTGCCCCCAATCCCTCCCAGCATCAGAGTCTTTTCCAATGAGTCAACTCTTTGCATGAGGTGGCCAAAGTACTGGAGTTTCAGCTTTAGCATCATTCCCTCCAAAGAAATCCCAGGGCTGATCTCCTTCAGAATGGACTGGTTGGATCTCCTTGCAGTCCAAGGGACCCTCAAGAGTCTTCTCCAACACCACAGTTCAAAAGCATCAATTCTTCAGCACTCAGCCTTCTTCACAGTCCAACTCTCACATCCATACATGACCACAGGAAAAACCATAACCTTGACTAGACGGACCTTAGTTGGCAAAGTAATGTCTCTGCTTCTGAATATACTATCTAGGTTGGTCATAACTTTTCTTCCAAGGAGTAAGCATCTTTTAATTTCATGGCTGCAATCACAATCTGCAGTGACTTTGGAGCCCCCCAAAATAAAGTCTGTTTCCACTGTTTCCCCATCTATTTCCCATGAAGTGATGGGATCGGATGCCATAATCTTCGTTTTCTGAATGTTGAGCTTTCAGCCAACTTTTTCACTCTCCACTTTCACTTTCATCAAGAGGCTTTTAGCTCCTCTTCACTTTCTGCCATAAGTGTCATCTACATATCTGAGGTTATTGATGTTTCTCCTGGCAATCTTGATTCCAGCTTGTGTTTCTTCCAGTCCAGCGTTTCTCATGATGTACTCTGCATATAATTTAAATAAACAGGGTGACAATATACAGCCTTGACATACTCCTTTTCCTATTTGGAACCAGTCAGTTGTTCCATGTCCAGTTCTAACTGCTGCTTCCTGACCTGTATACAGATTTCTCAAGAGGCAGGTCAGGTGGTCTGGTATTCCCATCTCTTGAAGAATTTTCCACAGTTTATTGTGATCCACACAGTCAAAGGCTTTGGCATAGTCAAGAAAGCAGAAATAGATGTTTTTCTGGAACTCTCTTGCTTTTACCATGATCCAGTGGATGTTGGCCATTTGATCTCTGGTTCCTCTGCCTTTTCTAAAACCAGCTTGAACATCAGGAAGTTCATGGTTCACATACTGCTGAAGCCTGGCTTGGAGAATTTTGAGCATTCCTTTACTAGCATGTGAGATGAGAGCAATTGTGCGGTAGTTTGAGCATTCTTTGGCATTGCCTCTCTTTGGGATTGGAATGAAAACTGACCTTTGCCAGTCCTGTGGCCACTGCTGAGTTTTCCAAATTTGCTGGCATATTGAGTACAGCACTTTCACAGCATCATCTCTCAGGATTTGAAATAGCTCAACTGGAATTCCATCACCTCCACTAGCTTTGTTCGTAGCGATGCTTTTCAAGGCCCACTTAACTTCACATTCCAGGATGTCTGGCTCTAGGTGAGTGATCACACCATCATGATTATCTAAGTCGTGAATATCTTTTTTGTGCAGTTCTTCCGTATATTCTTGCCACCTCTTCTTACTATCTTCTGCTTCTGTTAGGTCCAGACTATTCCTGTCCTTTATCGAGCCCATCTCTGCATGAAATGTTCCCTTGGTATCTCTAATTTTCTTGATGAGATCTCTAGTCTTTCCCATTCTTTTCTTTTCATCTGTTTCTTTGCATTGATCGCTGAAGAAGGCTTTCTTATCTCTTCTTGCTATTCTCTGGAACTCTGCATTCAGATGCTTATATCTTTCCTTTTCTCCTTTGCTTTTCACCTGTCTTCTTTTCACAGCTATTTGTAAGGCCTCCCCAGACAGCCATTTTGCTTTTTTGCATTTCTTTTCTATGGAGATGGTCTTGATCCCTGTCTCCTGTACAATGTCATGGACTTCATTCCATAGTTCATCAGGCACTCTGTCTATCAGATCTAGGCCCTTACATCTATATCTCACTTCCACTGTATAACCATAAGGGATTTGATTTAGGTCATATCTGAATGGTCTAGCGGTTTTCCCTAGATGGAGAAGCTCTATACAGTCAACAAAAACAAGACCAGGAGCTGACTGTGGCTCAGATCATGAACTCCTTATTACCAAATTCAGACTCAAATTGAAGAAAGAAAGAATGAAGGGATGGAGCCAAAGCAAAACAACATCCAGTTGTGGATGTTATGGGTGATTGAAGTGAAGTCCTATGCTGTAAAGAGCAATATTGCATAGGAACCTATAATGTTAGGTCCATGAATCAAGGCAAATTGGAAGTGGTCAAATAGGAGATGGCAAGAGTGAACGTCGACATTTAAGGAATCAGCGAACTAAAATGGACTGGAATGGGTGAATTTAACTCAGATGACCATTATATCTACTACTGTCGGCAAGAATCCCTTAGAAGAAATGACATAGTGCCAGGAGCTGGGCCAGTAAAGATCTTTTAAAGGCCCAGAAGCGATAATTTTCTGTGCACCAAAGCTAGATCACTAGATCCAAATCTTCTGGAGTCCCTAGCTTGAGAAGTCAAGATGTTTCCTATCTGATAATAAGGTAAAAGCAAAAGCTGTGCTATTCTTTGACTTTTATTAATTTGCACAGTTTTAGTAGGTGGCGAGATTAAAACTTTAATTTCCCCAGTATAATCAGAATCTACTACACCAGGCACTGGTGAAATTCTTTGAAAAGAAATCGAGCCCTAGCACAAGTCCAGAATGTCCTCAGGCAGGGGGCCAGCCACTCCGGTTGGAATCTGTGTAATCAGCACGTCAGGGGTTGATATTGTTGCGGTGTTGGAACTGAGGTCTAGTCCTGTGCTACCTGGGGTTAATTGGCACGGCTCGTTGTCTCTGTTTAGCAGGACATTGCCAGCCAAAATGCCCCATTTTACCATAAGAGAAACATTTTTTATTTATAGAATCTTTTTGTTATGATTATTTTTCTTTCTTTTTTCTTTTTTTCGTTTTCTCTTTCTCTCTTTTTTTTTTCTTTTGATTGGGTGAGGCCCCCCTGAGGGGGTTTTCTGCAAGGAGCAGGCTCTGTTTTAGAAGCTCCCGTGTTTAAAAAAATTGTCCCTATCTTTTTCAACCTTAGGCAATGTTCTGGGAGGCTTTGGAGGCAAAGTGGGGAGGCGCAAGCAGAGGTGGCGGTGGTCGCCTTAAACCAAGAAAATGGTGGATAAATGTTTAAAGGTTTGCATAGAGGGGGAGGGGGCTCGCCAGGGCACCTGGCCGCAGTGTCCTGTAAGCCCTCTCCTTCCTCGGGAGGTAGAGCACAGTCTCCCTCCTTTTGTTCATCAATTGCAGAAAATATGATCTGCGTAGAAGGTGGAGACCCACCACCATCCACCGCTATAGCATCTCCTGTAGGCTATCTAACAGCCTCATGATGGGGGTCCAGAACATTTCTAATCATATTCCACAGAGCAAAAGCATTTACAGGCCCATGCAAAGTATAATAAGTTTTTAGCTGTTTTCCTAGGTTCACCCAAGGATCTAAATTAACAGTGCCCTTTTCTGGAAACCAAGGGCATTGTTCTTGTACAAATGAAAAAAATGACTGAATATTGGATTTCTTAACTTTAATTCCTCTCTTACTTAATAACTGCAAAATTACTCCTATAAAGAGCTGTCTTTCCTTTGACTCACTGTTACCCATGTCAGAAAGTTTAAGTTTTAGAGAAAAGTCTGCCTTGTCAAAGGTTTTACCTTTGGCAAGGGGGGTTTTCTTTTCAACCCTAAGAAAGCAGGTTTCTTTCAACCTTTAGAAAACTGGTTTTCTCTTAAACCCTTTAACACTTCCCCCTTCTACTCACCCTGTCTATCCTACAGGGGGGTCTTCAGCACCCTAAGTGGCGTCCTATCCGTCCCCAAAACTCTACACTGGGGGAACAACAGAGCTGATGACCCTAGTTGTTCTGAGCAATAGGGCTGATGACCCTACTTGCTCCAAGGGGGTGGCAATAGGGCTGATGACCCTAATTGCTCAGGGAACCTACCTTCGAATAGCCTGTTCCAGGTGCCATTTGCCAGGGTCCAGCCCTGGTGGATCCAGGGAATTCCAAGAGGGGATGGAGTCAGCGTCCTAGGAAAGAACTTATTTAATTACAGATATAAAGAGAGATTAGGAAAGAATAGTAGGAAAATTAATGGAGAAAAGAGGCTGAATAACTTGGTTTACGTGGAAAACCAATAAAACTCCAAGACAAGGAGTCTGCACCATCTATGTAGGCCACCGGCGCCCGCTTGAATAGGGGAGGGTGCCCCGCCTTGGGCTCCCTCTCGCGTGGGTCTTAGAAGCCAGGGCAAGTAAGTAGATATGGCGAGCCTCCAGGCTCCAGATGGGAATTCAGCCAGAAAAAAGAAAGAACGACACGGGGGAATCAGTCTTTCCAGGAACTGATCCGTTTTCTTTATTTTCCAGGTTTGCTTATATACTTTTTGTTATGCATAGAGATAGAATACAAAATCACACGGGGTCAGCAGACCTGACCTTTATCAAAATCAAGTGCTTCATATAAATGTATACAAAAGGTCTTAGGTATCTTTACATCACCTTCTGGCCATGAGGCCTGCTGACATTTTATGGCCCTTTCTTTCTGATAACAGTCAGTCAACAGGAAAACTTATTTTTTCCAGGGGTGAATTTTCTTAAACCAGGTGCCACCCTCCGAAGGTACCAGATAAAGTTGCATTCCTATAGGGTGAGGGCGTAGTGGATTACAATTAAGAAAGGAATTTACTTAGCCTAAGGTTTAACATGATTAATCTTAAAGGTTAATACTTATTTCTCCTATATGCTAGTTGTATTCATTAATGTGTATAAGGGCAGGGGATATGGAGACTTAGCAGCAAATATTGGCTAAACAAATGAAAAACCCTTCACCAATATAATTCCTAGTCAACCCACTATATTATACTAATAATTTTCTAACTTCTCAAAGAATCTATATTTAGAAAGTTTAAAGCATCTTGTGCCTCTCATGGTTGGGAGGCGGTGAACAATCACATGTGGCCAGACAAACCTGCTCAGGCAGGCTAGAGAACCTTCAGAGGAGTTTGGAAGTTGAAACACTCTTGTCACACCCAGGAATTTTTATTAACTGGAGCGGTAAGTTAACTCCTTCTCCGAGAGAGGTGGTGGGGGACAGCCCCCTGTCAAGTCAGAGGTGTAGGTGAGAGCATAAAACAGTAAAGTAGGCAGGCTCTGGTTTTGGGGTAGATGCTCGGGAACAGGGGGTCTCCTGAGGCTCGATCCAGCCTTTGCGTATGCCGAGCCTCCTTCCTCATGACCTTTGCCACGGGCGGAGTTCCTCATGCTGGATCTTGGCAGCATAGCCATCATAGTCAACAAAAATCTGAAATGCACTACTTGGATGCAATCTCAAAAACGACAGAATGATCTCTGTTCATTTCCAAGGCAAGCCATTCAATATCACAGTAATCCAAGTCTATGCCTCGACCAGTAATGCTGAAGAAGCTGAAGTCAAACACTTCTGTGAAGACCTACAAGACCTTTTAGAACTAACACCCAAAAAGATGTCCTTTTCATTTTAGGGGACTGGAATGCAAAAGTAGGAAGTCAAGAAACACCTGGAGTAACAGGCAAATTTGGCCTTGGTGTACTGAATGAAGCAGGGCAAAGGCTAATAAGAGTTCTGCCATGAGAACACACTGGTCATAGCAAACACCCTCTTCCAACGACACAAGAGAATACTCTACACATGGACATCACCAGATGGTCAACACCGAAATCAGATTGATTATATTCTTTGCAGCCAAAGATGGAGAAGCTGTATACAGTCAGCAAAACAAGACTGGGAGCTGACTATAGCTCAGATCATGAACACCTTATTGCCAAATTCAGACTTAAATTGAAGAAAGTAGGGAAAACCACTAGACCATTCAGGTATGACCTAAATCAAATCCCTTACAATTGTACAGTGGAAGTGAGAAATAGATTCAAGGGATTAGATGTGATAGACAGAGTGCCTGAAGAACTGTGGATGGAGGTTCATGACATTGTACAGGAGACAGAGATCAAGACCATTCCCATGGAAAAGAAATGCAAAAGCAAAATGGCTGTCTGAGGAGGCCTTACAAATAGCTGTGAAAAGAAGCGAAAAGCAAAGGAGAAAAGGAAAGATATACCCATTTGAATATGGAGTTCCAAAGAACAGCAAGGAGAGACAAGAAAGCCTTCTTTAGTGATCAGTGCAAAGAAATAGAGGAAAACAATAGAATAGGAAAGACTATAAATATCAGGAAAATTAGAGATAGCAAGGCAAAATTTCATGCAAAAATAGGCACAATAAAGGACAGAAATGGTACAGACCTAACAGAAACAGAAGATATTAAGAAGAGGTGGCAAGAATACACAGAAGAACTATACAAAAAGATCTTCACCACCAAGATAATCATGATGGTGTGATCACTCACCTAGAGCCAGACATCCTGGAATGTGAAGTCAAGTGGGCTTTAGGAAGCATCACTACGAACAAAGCTAGTGGAGGTGATGGAATTCCAGTTGAGCTATTTCAAATCCTAAAGGATGATGCTGTGAAAGTGCCGCACTCAATATGCCAGCAAATCTGGAAAACTCAGCAGTGGCCACAGGACTGGAAAAGGTCAGTTTTCATTCCAATCCCAAAGAAAGGCAATGCCAAAGAATGCTCAAACTACTGCACAATTGCACTCATCTCACATGCTAGTAAAGTAATGCTCAAAATTCTCCAAGCCAGGCTTCAGCAATACGTGAACCGTGAACTTCCTGATGTTCAAGCTGGTTTTAGAAAAGGCAGAGGAACCAGAGATCAAATGGCCAACATCCGCTGGATCATGGAAAAAGCAAGAGAGTTCCAGAAAAACATCTATTTCTGTTTTCTTGACTATGCCAAAGCCTTTGACTGTGTGGATCACAATCAACTGTGGAAAATTCTTCAAAATACAGGAATACCAGACCACCTTACCTGCCTCTTGAGAAATCTGTATGCAGGTCAGGAAGCAACAGTTAGAGCTGGACATGGAACAACAGAGTGGTTCCAAATAGGAAAAGGAATACGTCAAGGCTGTATATTGTCACCCTGCTTATTTAACTTCTGTGCAGAGTACATCATGAGAAACCCTGGGCTGGAAGAAACACAAGCTGGAATCAAGATTGCCAGGATAAATATCAATAACCTCAGATCTGCAGATGACACCACCCTTATGGCAGAAAGTGAAGAACTGAAGAGCCTCTTGATGAAAGTGAAAGAGGAGAGTGAAAAACTTGGCTTAAAGCTCAACATTCAAAAAACTAAGATCATGGCATCCGGTCCCATCACTTCATGGCAAATAGATGGGGAAACAGTGAACACAGTGACAGACTTTATTTTTGGGGCTTCAAAATCCCACAGATGGTGACTGTTGCTATGAAATTAAAAAGACTCTTACTCCTTGGAAGGAAAGTTATGACCAACCTAGACAGCATATTAAAAAGCAGAGACATTACTTTGCCAACAAAGGTCCATCTAGTCAAGGCTATGATTTTTCCAGTGTTCATATATGGATGTGAGAGTTGGACCATAAAGAAAGCTGAGCATTGAAGAATTGCTGCTTTTGAACTGTGGTGTTGGAAAAGACTCTTGAGAGTGTTGTACTGCAAGGAGGTCCAACCAGTCCATCCTAAAGGAGATCAGTCCTGTCTGTTCATTGGAAGGACTGATATTGAAGCTGAAACTTCAATTCTTTGGCCACCTGATGTGAAGAACTGTCTCATTTGTGAAGGCTCCGATGCTTGGAAAAATTGAAGGCGGGAGGAAAAAGGGACAACAGAGGATGAGATGGTTGGGTGGCATCACCAACTCAATGGACATGAGTTTGAGTGAACTCTGGGAGTTGGTGATGGACAGGGAGGCCTGGTGTACTATAGTCCATGGGTTCGCAGAGTTGATCATGACTGAGTGACTGAACTGAACTGAACTGAACTGATCATAGAATATGGGGCTTCCCAGGTGACTCAGTGGTAAAGAATCTGCCTGCAATGCAGGAGACATGAGTTCAATCTCTGGGTCAGGAAGATCCCTTTAAAAGGAAATGGCAACCCACTCCAGTATTCTTGCCTGGAAAATCCCTTGGACACAGGAGGCTGGCAGGCTATAGTCCGTGGGATCACAAAGAATCAGATATGACCTATCAACTAAACAACAATCATAGGACATAAATAAAGGAAGGAAGAGATCATCTCTAATTAAAGTCAGCAAGCGTTTATCTAATGTCTAGTATTTATCAGTTTTATTTATATCCCTAACCTTGTTATAAAAGCGACAGAGGCTAAAATAATGAAATATGTAGTTTCAGTCTCGAGTGTACCCAGAAATGTTTATGACTTAATGTCATTTATTGTATTATAGTAATGTAACCAATATCACAATATGGTTCATGGATTTAAGTATACCATGACTCAAATTATGCTGAATGAAAGGAAACCACAGAGAAAACCTTGGTTGTAATCTTGCTTTCCAGAATCAGTCTTTAAGTTCTAGGAATCCTTTTGTTATAACTAGTAATAAAATCTCACACACGTGTGTTCACACGCACATACACACACTTCTACCTTACAATATTACCAGCAAGTTGGATCAGCCATAAGCTAGCCAGTGAATAGCTCCTGATGAACCGAATGATCAGCCTATACATTGTTTGGCAAATTGGATCTAGCGACAGAAAGTAGCCTCAGATAAAGTGAGTGATTTAACATAATTTACTTTCTCATAGTGAGAGGCTCTATTTAATTTTTCCTACCCCTGTATCTGATGTCTTCCCATGAAATATAGTAGATTACTTCTCTAAACTTCCCTGCTGGTGAAAAGAATGCATTTTAAAAAAATCCATTCTTAATTTCTGGTCCATAGGCATAAACCATGCCTCTGGGAAAGAAATGCATTGCATGGATACACTTTGTGAAGGTAAACACACAGAGGCATTCTACTTTCTGTTAATTAATGATAGAGATGCCAAGTTTTTATAGAAAACCAATTTTGCTTTTGAACATCAAGGAGATCTTTGAGCTTAAGAAACATTTCAATTTAGGAAAACTATAGCATGGTCAAAAGTCCAAATGTAACAAATAAATCACAGTTGGTGTAAAAAATTGGATGCATCAGGAATTGGTCCATGAATGTTCAGTAAATACAACTGGATTCCTGTAAACATTTTCTCAAAGCTGAAGACAACTCCAAAAGTTGGGATTTGTTCCAGCATTTTCCCAAGAGTTGGAGTTTACATTCATGGGTTGGGACTGTGGGAGCTGAGAAAGGCTGCAGTTGTGAGCAGCCCACTGGGTGGAACCATGCCTTGGGCGAGGCAGGGCTTTGCCTGGCTGATGAAGGATGGATGGTCACTGTCTGCAAATGGAGACTGAGTCTGACCTTTTTGCAGGATGGGAGTTTCAGCTGCCTCTTGTTTTTATTCATTAGGAAGTCATTTATGAATACTCACTAACTGTGACATGACCTCCGTGGTGTATTTAAAGCAACCCTTTGCTGATATTGTCATAAGTTTCATTGTACACACAGATGCTTCGAGTCAGCAGGAACATGGACAGAGTTGTCAGGATGAGTGGCAAATAATGCGAGGGCTGAGTCACTGCAGAACACGCCACACAACCCACCTTATGCAATGGGTTCTATTCTCGTGTATTACAGACTCAGACCCGCCTAGATTGCATCTGCCTTGAGCTCCTGCAACATTGTCTGCCTGGAGGTGCAGTTGGTGATGAAGAACAGTGAAAGTCAGGACAGATACTTTAAGTGGAAAACCCCAAGTCTAGGTACTCTGAGCCTCCCAAATGGTGTCTGCCCTTTGACTTCCAGTAATCAATTCTAAAGAAATACTTAAGCAAGTGTTTCCGTAAGTCCATCCACAGTGAAGTTAATTACAGCATCATGAAGGCAATAGCAACCCACTCCAGTACTCTTGCCTGGAAAACCACATGGATGGAGGAGCCTGGTAGGCTACAGTCCATGGGGTTGCAAAGAGTTGTACATGACTGAGCAACATCACTTTCACTTTTCACTGGCATGCATTGGAGAAGGAAATGGCAACCCACTCCAGTGTTCTTGCCTCAAGAATCCCAGGGATGGAGAAGCCTGGTGGGCTGCCGTCTATGGGGTCACACAAAGTTGGACATGACTGAAGCGACTTAGCAGTAGCAGTACAAGAATGAGAAATTGGAAACAACCTAAACGGGGGGGGTGATATCAATTATGGTGTTATTTATGCTGCAGAATATTATGTAGGTTTGAAAAAACAGCCGAGAAGCCTTATCTGAATAGAGTTGTCCACGATAGGTTGCTGTATAGCCATTTCAGTGTTTAAAAAACTATGTGTGCCTAGCAGTGCTGCCCCTTGGGGACTGGAGTTGAGGAAGCTGAGGGAAGGATCATCACTTTGGCATTCTACATTTCTGCTTTACTGGAAAGTTTTCGGTTAACATGTATTACTTCTGAAGCTAAATATATATTTGCAAAAGGAGATTAAATAATTTAAAAGCTTTTCAGTCAAGATGCCCAGAGTAATCCTTGGATTACACAGTAGCCAAAAAGAATAAATCCATAATTACAAACAGAGGCTCCATGGTTGCTTCAGGCTTTTGGATGAAGGATTTCATCTGAGTGTATTTCTAGAATATGTGTTCTGCCTTCTGAGAGAAGGTGGGACTGTAAGTTCAACTCATTTATCGGCCTGACCCCTTTGTTCGTCAGCCTGCGCATGCTTTGTGTGCCAAGTCGCTTCAGTTGTGTCCGACTTTGTGCAGCCCTATGGACAGCAACATGCCAGGCTCCTCTGTCCATGGGATTCTCCAGGCAAGAATACTGAAGTAGGTTGCTGTGCCCTCCTCCAAGGGATCTTCCCAACCCAGGGATTGAACCCTCATCTCTTAAGTATACCTGCACTGGCAGGCAGGTTCTTTATAACTACCACCACCTGGGAATAACCTAATGATACTCTTAATAACATTCTTAATGATACTCTTAATAACATTCCAGCTGAGCTATTTCAAATCCTAAAACATGATCCTGTGAAAGTGCTACACTCAACATGCCAGCAAATTTGGAAAACGCAGCAGTGGCCACAGGACGGGAAAAAGTCAGTTTTCATTCCAATCCCAAAGAAGGGCAATGCCAATGAATGTTCAAACTATCATATATTTGCATTTTACATGCTAGCAAGGTAATGCTCACAATCCTTCAAGCTAGGCTTCAGCAGCATGTGAACCAAGAACTTCCAGATATGCAAGCTGGATTTAGAAAAGGCAGAGGAACCAGAGATCAAATTGCCAGCACTGTTGGATCTTAGAAAAAGCAAGAGAATTACAGAAAAACATATACTTCTGTTTCATTGACTACAGTAAAGCCTTTGACTGTGTGAATCACAACAAACTGTGGAAAATCCTTAAAGAGATGGGAATACCAAAACACCTTACTGACTCTTGAGAAACCTGTATGCAGGTCAAGAAGCAACAGTTAGAACCAGACATGCAACAACGGACTAGTTCTAAAATTGGGAAAGAGTACATCAAGGCTGTATATTGTCAACCTGTTTATTTAACTTCTATGCAGAGTACATCATGCAAAATGCTGGGCTGGGTGAAACACAAGCTGGCATCAAGGTAGCTGGGAGAAATATCAATAACCTCAGATATTCAGAGGACACCACCCTTATGGCAGAAAGTGAAGAGGAACTAAACAGCCCCTTGATAAAGATGAAAGAGGAGAGTGAAAAAGCTGGCTTAAAACTCAACATTCAGAAAACAAAAATCATGGCATCCAGTCGTATCACTTCATGACAAATAGATGGGGAAACAATGGAAACAGAGACAGACTTTATTTTTGGGGGCGTCTCCAAAATCACTGCAGATGGTGACTGCAACCATAAAATTAAAAGACTCATGCTCATTGGAAGAAAAGCTATGACAAACCTAGACAGTGTATTAAAAATCGGAGACATCACTTTGCCAACAAAGGTCCATCTAGTTAAAGCTATGGTTTTTCCAGTAGTCATGTATGGATGTGAGAGTTGGACCATAGAGAAAGCTGAGCACTGAAGAATTGATGCTTTTGAACTGTGGTGTTGGAGAAGACTCTTGAGAGTCCCTTCGACTGCAGGGAGATCGACCAGTCCATCCTAAAGGAAGTCAGTCCTGAATATTCATTGAAAGGATTGATGTTGAAGCTGAAACTCCAATACTTTGGCCACCTTATGTGAAGAAATGACTCCTTGGAAAAGACCCTGATGCTGGGAAAGATTGAAGGTGAGAGTAGAAGGGGACGGCAGAGGATGAGATGGTTGAATGTTATCACAGACTCAATGGACATGAGCTTGAGCAAGCTCTGGGAGATGATGGACAGGGAGGCCTGGCATACTGCATTCCATGAGGTCACAGAGTTGAATATAACTGAGCAACTGAACAACAGCAAGAAATACATTACTCATTTTTTGTTTTATGGTTTGCCAATCACTTTTCACATCTTGAATACTACAACAAAGCCATGAAGTGGTACTATTATCTTTGTTTTCAGGAAAAGTAAGGTTTAGGGAAGTTTGTAGACATGCTCTAAATCACACAACTAGTTAGGGTAGAGAATCAGTAGAAGTTATGTAGGGATTTTATCCCCAGTTAGCCGTTAATTCTAGAAAAATCACTCTTTTTCTAGGTCTCCGATTCCTCAACTATGCAACTGGGATGGAGAAGTTTTCTAAGTATAAAAGTATACAATGGTTAAAATAAAACTTTATAGACCCTCCTTATCTATACTGCCCAATTAACTTTGGGACAATTTTATGGATGTGTTTAAAAATACATTGTAAAGACATGGCAGCCATCCTGGCTGCATAGTAGCATATTTGGGTATGAAGTTAAAGGCTGTATATTTGTGAGGTGATTTAAAGGGCAGATTATTTCAGATTGGTTGGAAAGAATCCAAGGTCACATCATCCCTATCATGGCTCTGCATTCCAGGTGGCACAGATGATCATGGTGCATCAGAGGTGAACTGTGGTTCTTTCCTGGTCTAGGTAATTCTCACTACTTACATAAGCATTCTATTTGAATTAGAGTAGAGAGATGATTACTTACAGAACTAGTTGGTACATGGTAGTTCTACGTATTTGCAAATAACTGGATCTGCAGTGTGAATATTTGGCAATGGGTCATAAAAGAAATTAACTTTTCTTATGACTGAATTATTGGTCTTATTAGTATCATCTCCCCAACAGCTGAATCCTAATGTTTTCACTCATCAACACAGTTTTCATGAAACCTATCCCCACGGGGGGTAGGTTTGTTTTTATTCAGGAATGGTGAGGATAATAGATCAAGAGATGATAGAGGTTGAGAAACTAGTTTGTTGTTCACAGTTCCCAAGGGGAGGGGCATACAGGAGAGCAGCAGGATCAGA